>NC_090384.1:57577215-59014408 GCF_036365525.1 Heterodontus francisci
CAGTGTGACATGGTGCAGCAGGAATTAAGCCCACTATGGCCAAAATGGCAAATTCTTCTTAGCGTTTGGGAGCAATTCCATACGGTTGCATATAATGATTACAGAAGACCATTGGTAGGATTACGGGACTAGATAACATCCCTTTGGAAGAGGACAGAGAGGTGAAGCACCAACCTAAAACGATGAGAATGGTAATAATAGAATACAAAAGACAGTTAATGTTGATTCAAGAGATCTGCCGATTCTAAACCTTGTGTTCATGCCTCTTTTTCAAGATTCTTGGTGTTAATCGAATAACTATAATCATGAGATTCCCTGACCCTTGTTTGCTGGGTACTAATTAAATAACTATAATTATGACTTTACTCTTGAGCATAAGCTTGGTTTGTCATTTTACTGAATCTTTTTTGCATAGTGTTGATCAAAGATTGTACACTTTCACTATAGTGGGTGACAATGTGAGTGCCCTCAATAGCAGAAACAAGTCATATTACAACAGCAAAGCTGTCAGGTAGCAGTAAATCACAAACCAGGGAGCCACTGGCAACATGGTTTTGACACCTAATTCGCTCTTTTTCTTCCTGCCTGTGCAACCTCAGTGAGTCAACATTACCTCATTGAGAGAAAGGGTGTAGGAAAACTTGACATCTTGCATATATAGTTGTTTCGTGCTGTGGTGGTGGCGGTTGTATATTTTGACCACATTTGCCAAAAGAAATTGCTGATGAATTAACAAGGCGGATGATGGATTCATGAGGCTGCTGATAGATTTTAAAGGCTGCTGCATAGCAGGGCATACATGATGATTTGACAATTCATGCACTTTCATAAAATACAGTTCAAAAGGAGAATTAATATTTGCCTCTCTAGATAGGTATTTCATAAATATCACTTTTCGGAGAGGTTAGGAACAGTTGTATTCCAGTTTTTTTGTTTAAATTAAGAAATTAGTTCCTATGTGAGAGCAGTTCAATAAAAAGATAAGCTTAAAATAGGAATTTCAGAGCTGCTCTTTATATTGTAATGTGAGTGTGATACAAGGAGAGGATTTTAATTCTACCTGCCTGATGGAAATAGAGAGGGTGGGCAGTTTAAATTCCCAGGATGACTCTTTTGTCAATTTCTCACTTGATTTGCACTGATCCTCATTTTAACCAGCTCTTCTCTGCAGCCAGCAAAGGCAACCAGCTGAACACTGCAGGGTCCTTCATTAAATTTTCAGCTTGTGGTCTGACGACTTCATTGGGCCCTGACTGCAATTTTAACTTGGGCCTGAGTAGGGTTTTCCCATCAGACTGAAGCCAATCAGAAGAGGAATGGGATGTCGAGGCCTTGAAGATAGTTTTTTTTGTTCTTTACTTTGGTGGGTCAGGACCAAGCAAACCTCTTGTAACCTCCTTCACCACAGCTATCTACATTCCTGCATAGGCTGCCTGATTTGCCAGAGGCTGGCAGGCATTCCTGCCCATTATGCATGTGGATTAGTGGCATGTTAGAGGCCCGGGAGTTAAAATACCCTGGCCTGATTTCCACAGCAGTCAATGGATGATTTTCAAGCTGACCTTTCTATCTACTCACCCACCCACCCACCCAAAACCCATGAAATCATGGTCGAGGTGTCAAAGGGTTTAAACAGGGCTGCAGGGTTCCTTGTTTGTTCAATCTACAGATTATGATACTCCTTGCTTTAAAACTACTAGATTGAAGAGATGTTCACTTGGTTGATAAACTCATTGGCCAGTGAGTTATACAAACATGGAAGATTAAAGGTTCAATGTCCACTGCGTGCTACGTTAACTGATTTCAGATAGTGCAGGGAAAACTCAGTTCTCACTGCTGGCTGCCATGTGGTGATATCTGCTGGAAAGTGCATACATATTGTGATGAAAACCACACCAGCCAAGAATGAGGCATATTAATTTAGTTATATGGAACATTAATTTTAAACTCTTACTGGACTGAAAACATGGCTGCACCTGCATTCTAAAAGGACAGTGGCTGGAAACATTTACATTCTAAAAGACAGTTGCCTGGAGAAGACAATGGAACTGCTCCCTGATTCAATTAAGCAAATGGATTTTGATCAAAAGACATTGAATGTGTGAAAGTCAACATTCCAGCCCCCTACTGAGGATGTCTACTAAGATTGATAGAATCCACAAAATCTCGCCAGGCAGGTTGTTCCAAAAAAGGAGCTAGTGGCATGATTGACCTGCTGGCCTAGGTTTGGTTTGAATTGTGCCACACAGAAAAAGACAGACTGCAACAGAACTTGAAGAGAGAGCATCTCTCCCTGCCCCCCTCCTCCACCACCTCCCCCCACCACCCGCAACCCTCTCTCTCTTACAAAAAGCAAAGACTGCAACTAGATTTCAAGAAGTCAGCATCTCCCGGTCTCTCTCTTTCCCTCTCATGCAAAGACAAGGACCCATGGAAGAAATGAAGCCTTGAGACAGAAAACCATTGAAACAAGTTTGAAAGTGTGCACTGGACCCCAATGAGACGGCAAGATTTAACTGCAATCAAAGACTTTACATTGAACTCAAAACACAGTAAATGAACTCCAGGTATTGATTCAACCTTTTGCCTTGATTCTTTCTCCTTTTCTGGCTGTATCTGTGAGTGTGGTCATTGCGTATGCATGCTAGTGTGGTTACATCATGTATTTTAGTAGTTTTAACCAAATTAGAGTTTTACGGTTAATAAACTTACACCTTGTTTAAATCTAAGAAAACCTGTCTGGTTGATTTCTTTGCCATTACAATTGGAGAGCAGCGAACAAGGATTCACTGAGGGGAAGCTAAAAGCACAGTGTTTTAAAAATTAAACCCTGTTATGGCCAAACGAGGAAAAGGCTGAGAGGGAACCCCTAGACTCCTTTCCCACCTGGTCATAACAGAAATTTGGGGGCTCGTCCGCGATACGACCCACAGACAAATGAGAAATTGGAAGTGGGAAGTCAAATTGATCCCAATCAAAAAGAGAAATATTTCAATACAGGTTTTCTTGTGGTTGTGTGTATTACTAACATGTCTGCAACTGAAGCCAGTAACTCCCCAAGCCACGGTGAAGTAACTTGGGATAAGTTAAAAGCACTGTCTATGGAAGAACTGAGAAAAATGGCTGAGCAGTGTGGGATCAACTGCTAAAACTAGTGGCCAACCATTTTTCCCTCGAATCTGAAGAAGCAGAAACAGGGTTAGAAATAGACTCCGACAGGGTATTGCTAGAAAAACAAAAATACAATTGGAACAGAGGAAACTTGAATTGGAAGACAGGGAAAGAGAGAGAGAGGAGAGAGAAAGAGAAAGAGCCTTCCACAAGGAAGGTGAGGAAAGTGAACTGAGGCGACTTGAGTAAACTAGGGGGCGACAGAGTAACCCCACTGAAAGCATGGCCAATATGGAGGATCATAATTCAGGGCTGGGTACTGAATTGTTAAAAGTTACCCAACTGATCCTAAAATTCAGTGAGGACGACATGGAAGCATTTTTTGTATCTTTTGAAAAACTTATAAGGCAGTTAAGTGGTCAACTGAGGCTTGGACTCTCCGGCTACAAAGCAAGTTAACAGGAAAAGCCCATGAGGTTTATTCCCTGTTGCCAGATGAGAGTTCATCAAATTATGAACTGACAAAAAATGCTATCCCTGGGGCATATGAGCTAGTACCGGAAGCCTATCGCCAGAAATTTCGAACCCTCAAGAAGCAAACTGATCAAAATTACTTGGAGTTTGAGAGAAGTAAGCAGCTGGCTTTTGACCAGTGGTTGAGGGCTCTTAAAGTGCAGCCCAGCTATGAAAACCTCAGAGAGGTCATTCTGCTCGAGGAATTTAAGAACTCTCTCCCACTCTCCATAAAGACACAAGTAGAGGAACAGAAGGTTCATAGAGCCAGGCAAACCACAGTTTTGGCTGATGAGTTTACTTTAATATACGTCAGTTCCCCAGGGGAAAACCTTTCCTAATCACCCCCACAAATCCGAAAAGGACAAAGGGTGTGAGGCTGATAGAAGCCCAAGCAGTCCTGGGAGAGAAAGAAAAGCAGGAGACACTGGGGGCCCTCCTCCAGCCAAAAAGGATAGTGCTGTAAGTAGGAGTGAGACCCGGATACCTGTGTGCTTCCATTGTAATAAAGCAGGCCATCTAAGTGGTGACTGCTGGAAACCATGGAGAAAGCCTGTAGGGTCAATCAGGGCAGACCCACTCAGTGAAGGAGAAGGGACCCTGATGGGAAACACAGCTGAACAACCTGTGGCTTTAACTGCAGCAGTACTAAGACCCAGAAAATATACTGCTGCAAGTGCAGGAAAATTTAATAGGATTCCTGAAGGTTATCAGGATTTTATGTCTAAAGGAAGAGTGACCTCATACCCCTCAAGTGGGGCAAGCAAGCCCCTAGTAATCCTCAGGGACACAGGGGCCACTAGATCCATTTTACTGGGAAAAGTCCTGACCTTTCCCCCAGAGAGTGCCGTAAGTACCAGAATGATGGTAAATGGTATTGGAGGGCAGTGTACGCCTATACCTTTACACTGGGTGCACCTGGAGTGCGATCTAGTTTTCGGGACCGATGACCGTAGGGATTGTTCCTAGTTTGCCTGTAGACTGGGTTGACCTACTCCTGGTTAATAATCTGACAGGGGCGAAGGTGGTAGCTTCCCCATTATTGAAAAAGAGACTGCAGGAGGTCAGAGTGACAGTGGCAGGAGACGGTCCCCTGTAGTTCCCCTCCATGTGTAGTGAATCGGACCATGATCAAACCAGCTCCCCCAGCGGAGACTGAATTAGCACTGTAGGCAGATGACCATGAGGTCTGGCTGTCTGAGACTTTCTTTGGAAAGTTAGAGGACTCAGGGAATGGATTAAATTAATCTTCCGTAGCTGAGGCTCAGTGAGCCGACCCAGTACTGAAAGAGTTAGCACAGGCTGCCCAGTCTGAAATTGAAGCAGAGGGAGTCCCTGATTGCTGCTATTTAAAGAATGAGGTACTGATGAGGAAGTGGAGTTCTCTGCACAGACCTGAGGACAAAGAGTAGAGAGTGGTTCACCAGTTAGTGATGCCGCAGAGGTACCAGAAAGAACTAATAAGAATGGCCAATGAGATTACAGTGGCTGTATGTGTCGGTATACAAAAAACCAAAGCCCGCATAAGACAGCAACTTGACTGGCCAAAATGCCACAAAGATGTGGTGGAGTACTGTAGGAGTTGCGACATGTGCCAGGTTGAGGGGAAACCCCAATCTACAGTGAAATCTGCACCCCTAAATCTTGTATTGATGTTTGGAGGACCCTCAAGCAGAGGGCTGGTGAATTGTATGGGACCCCTGCCGAGAACAAAAGGGGACAGAAAGGCACAGGGCTGGCAAAAGATTAGAGAGGAAAGGGAAAAAAGGGACAAAGAGGGCAGGTTAAAGGAAGTCTGGGAGGAATCCCAGATGAAAATCCCTACTGTCCAGTCAGCCAACCCCGAAATGTTGGAAAACTTGGATCTCATATCCTCCTATGCAAATGCAGACATCAGAAGCACCCACCAGAGTTGCTCACAGCATTTACAGAAACCCGCAGAGACAAAGAAAGTCCTCAAGAAGGCAGAAAACCCATGAGGGTGATGCCTCACCTAGTGGAAGTGCCGCAGGGGAGTGCAGTAGAATATGGACAAATACCTGCAAGCAGGAGTGTCCCAGAGGACAAAGGGAAGATTGGCAAAGAATCCTTCCCCACAGTCAGGAGACAACGGAACCAACCATCCCCTAAGGTGAAAAGCCCTTTCATGACTCATCAAAGCACTGAAAGAGGGTTCAGAGTGGATCCACCCACTGCCGACTCCCATGAGCAGAACTCCACACCAGGACTAATTAAATCAAACCCTCCCCCTACAGACCTCAACAGGAACAAAGACACCCTAGGCACTCATGGAAATGGGCAAGCTGAAAAATTTCCCCAAAAATCACATGTTTATTGGGATGCCGAAAAGGGCAGTTCAAAGCAGCACAAAGGGAAAACAGGCTGTAGCAATTTGTAGGATTTCTGAATAAATGAGAATGAATGAGAGAAATGCATGTGTGTTTTCCTGTACTTACTCTTCTCTTTATTCTCTTTTAATGAAATGTTCTTCTAAAATCGCATTTCATTCTGCTAGATGTGGAGGTGTGAGGAAAACCACACCTGCCAAGAATGAGGGATATTAATTTCATTTTATGGAACATTAATTTTAACCTCTTACTGGACTGAAAACATGGCTGAACCTGCATTCTAAAAGGACAGTGGCTGGAAACATTTGCAATCTAAAAGACAGTTGCCTGGAGAAGACAATGGAACTGCTCCCTGATTCAATTAAGCAAATGGATTTTGATCAAAAGACATTGAATGTGTGAAAGTCAACATTCCAGCCCCCTACTGAGGATGTCTATTAAGATTGAAAAAATCCACAAAATCCACCAGGCTGGTTGTTCCAAAAAAGGAGCTAGTCACATGACTGGCCTACTGGCCCAAGTTTGCTTTGAATTGTGCCACACAGTTTGAAGACTGATTGCAATTGAACTTGAAGAGACAGCATCTCTCCCTCTCTATCTCTTTCTCTCTCTCTCTTTATCACAAAAAGCAGAGACTGCAACTAGATTTCAAGAATCTCAGCATCTCCCGGTCTCTCTTTCTCGCTCTCATGCAAAGACAGGGATCCACAGAAGAAACAAAGCCTCGAGTCAGAAAACCATTGAAACAAGTTTGAAAGTGTACACGGGGTCCCAACGAGACGGCTAGATTTAACTGCAATCAAAGACTTTACATCGAACTCAAAACACAATGTTGAACTCCGACTATTCCTAAAACCTTTCACCTTGATTCTTTCTCCTTTTCTGTCTCTGCGAGTGTGTTCATCACATATGCATGCTAGCATGGTCACGTCGTGTATTTTAGTAGTTTAAACCAAATTAGAGTTTTAAGGTTAATAAACTTACACCTTTATTGTTTAAATCTAAGAAAACCTGTCTGGTTGATTTCTTTGCCATTACAATTGGAGAGCAGTGAACAAGGATTCACTGAGGGGAAGCTAAAAGCACGGTGTTTTAAAAATTAAACCCTATTACAGCCAAACCAGGAAAAGGCTGAGAGGAAACCTCTAGACCCCTTTCTCACTTGGTCATAACAGTGTGGACAGTGGGTGTGGGCAGGATTGGATGTTGCTGTGATCTCTCCTGCCCCTCTTAACAACAACAACAACTTGCATTTGTATAGCGCCTTTAACATAGTGAAACATCCCAAGGTGCTTCCCAGGAGTGTTATCAAGCAAAACATTACACTGAACCACATAAGGCGATATTAAGTCAGATGACCAAAAGCTTAGTCAAGACATTAGTTTTAAGGAGTGTCTTAAAAGGAGGAAAGTGAAGTAGAGGGGTGGAGAGGTTCAGGGAGGGAATTCCAGAGCTTCGGGCCTAGGCAGCTGATAGCACTGCAGTCAATGATGGAATGATTAAAATCAGGGATATACAACAGGCCAGGATTGGGAGTGTGCAAATATTTTGGAGGGTTATAGGGCTGGAAGAGGGGTGAGGCCATGGGTGGGCGGGGGAGGGGTTCAAAACAAGGATGAGAATTTTAAAATCGTGACATTGCTCAAACGGGAGCCAAGGTAGGTCAATGAGTACAGGGGTGATAGATGAATGGAACTTGGTGCAAGTTAGGATATGGGCAGCAGACTTTTGGCTGAGCTTACATTTATGGAGGGTGGAAGATCAGCGTTCAGACAGGAGTGTGTTGGAATAGTCAAATCTAGAGATAACAAAGACATGGATGAGGATTTCAGCAGCAGATGGGGCAGAGTCGGGCAATGTTAGAGGTGGAAGTAGGCGGTCTTAATGATGGCATGGATATGTGATTGATAGCTCATCTCTGGGTCAAATACGACACCAAGGTTGTGAATAGTCTGGTTCAGCCTTTGACAGTTGCCAGGGAGAGGGATGGAGACAGTGGCTAGGGAATGGCGTTTGTGGCGTGGACTGAAAACAATAGCTTCAGTCTTCCCAATATTTAGTTGGAGGAAAGTTTTGCTCATCCAGTACTGGATGTCAGACAATCAGCCATGGTGCATGCTGCAGCAGGAGCTAGCACCTCCAGGAGATAAAGAAGGAGCTTTATTTGTTTTGGGGATCAGCAATGAGCAGTCCTGAGGATCTGATAGCAATGATCAGCAAGTCAAATGGGTCTATTCGTCAGGTTTGGAGTGTGGCTTGAATAAGTCATTGCAACTTCAACAAGTTATACATTATTATATGTAAAATAGGTATAAGAGAAAATCTTTTTTTTTACAAACTTTTTTGGAAACTTTTCAGCTCAGTTGACTGGGGAACAGTGAATAGTGCTGGCACAAATGAAATGTCATAAAGTCAGACAAAATGATTCTGCAGGTTCCTAGCTACTCCTTCTTTCGTTGGTTTGAATGTGTCAAAGAAAAACAATTAGTGAGGAAAGAACACACAAAACCAAATGCAATCCTATTGCAGCCAGAATGAAGTATAGAAAGTGGCAGCATTGTTGGAATAGGAAATGTGTAGTAATTATACTATTATTCACGCTAAGTACATACACTTTACAATACGTTTGCAAATGTTTTTGACAATCTGATTCTAAACAAGAGGAGGGAGGATATAAGTTCTCTGGTGGGGCAGAGTAATGCCAGTGTAGTACTTGCAGTTTCCACTGCGTGTAACTCTTCCTGCCACGCTACTGTCCAGAGAGGGTGGAAGTTATTTTTGCAAGATTTGGCATACTCTAAATGCCAAACTTCTGAAAGTACGTAACAATGATCAAGGAGGTTGCTGTGGTTATCGATGGCAACCAATTTGAGATACAAGACAGGTGTGATGGGATAACATCATGCTCGTCAAACCCAGTGTGAAAGGCAGGAACTATTCAAAAATAATTAATCATCCCAGAGTGACATCATTAATTCAGTTTGGAGCAAGGTTAAGGTACTTCAGTTTCAGTTTCTAACTGATAAATCCCTAGATTGTAAAATTATTCGTAATTAATTTTTAATCAATTAGTTTGCCAAGCCACACGATTGCTCCAAACCTGGTGATCTTTGTTCGTCTGATGGGATTTGATTCTGCATGTCTCTGTGAAGACAATGGGCTGCATTTTGAGGGGCCCTCGACGTCGTGATCCATGGTGGGGGGGGCATGACGATGGCCCCGGATGAGGATCGCTGTGGAGCTCAACGCCGGCAGGGCGCAGCCTGATCCTCCCGGTGGCGGCAAGGCACCGTGGCGACCTCCCTGCTGCTGGCCGATGGTACCGCAACTTGAATGTTTAAATCAATTAAATTAATTAATTTAAATATACTTGCGCCTCCTCTTGATGGCCCGCCGCGATCTTCGGCTCGGCAGCCAGCACTCCCACACCTTTGGATCCCTGTCCAGGGAAGCAAGGCGCAAATGTGGTGGGGAGGGGATGGAGGTAAGTTTATCAGTGCAGGAGGGGGGAAATGGGGTCAAATTAACTTCATGGGTGTAGGGGATGGTGGGAAGGGTTGTAGTTTAATTTTGTGCAGTTTGGCGGGGAAAGGGCAAATAATTAATTTTATTGTTATGGCGGGGGGTGGGAGAGGGGCAAAAGAAATGTATTTATTTTGCTTAATTCAATCTATCTTTAAATATTTTAATAAGCCAGTAGGGATGATAGCCGTTTAAAAATGGCGTCTGCACCGGCACACTGGCAGCTGCTGCCATTGCCAGGAATGGACAGCCTGCCCCCTCCATGTGATTGGAGGAGGGGGGAATGGCCCGCCCCGGCTATTTAAATGAGCTGCCACACTTGAGATCGCAGCAGCTGTTTGGCATGCGGCTCTTGAAGCTCGCGGCGAGCTAATAAAATCCAGCCCAATGTTTGGACTGGCCTTTCCTTTCCTCTCTTGTTCCTCTCTTATTCAGCACACCAGTTAAAAAATTATAAACTGATTTGCAATACCAAATTTAATGCTGTGAGCATAAAGGCAGGAATTAGTTTTTTGCTAAAATCAGTGAATGGAAAATAAATGTAAAGTTGAAAAAATTTGAATACAACATTTCCATTTTTGTATCACAATAACATTGAACTAAATTTGGAAGTGCAATGTTCATTGTTTTCCTCCTCCAAGATGTTCACTTGGGTGTAACTTATTAAAGTAAAATATTCCTGGAAGCTTGAACCACACCACCACACCCCACCCTCCTCAACCCACTCCCCCACCACACCCTCCCCAACCCACCCCCCCGCCACACCCTCCCGCCACCCGAGCCCCGCCCCCAACACCCCAGAAAATAAAGATTCCCTTATATACTATTAAAATAACATTAAATAATATTGATGCCATGCACTAGTTTAATTACAAAATCATATTGTGTTTATTAATATAAGAATTTAAACAAGATTCTGGTAGTTTGAAAAGGGCGGCGGCGGCGGCTGTCCCTCGATTCGAGGATGACGTCTACTCAAGATCGCTAGTTTCTGCGGTGGGTCTTCAGGTGACTGAACAGGCCAATTCTAGACCCGCAGATCTTTGGGGACATGGGACATCCTGTTGCGGGATCTGGAGTGCAAGATTTACTTCCTTTTCTTTCCTTCTCTACTGCCGCTCTGCCTCATTATCAAGGCGTTTGGACTCAAAGCATGATGCAGCTTGATGGACAAGTTGTCGCCATTTTGAATGACATGAAAAATAATGTAAGAGAAAAATGTAATATAAGAAATAAATAGCAATTGGTAATTGGGGATTATAAAGGACTAAAGGTCTTTTTTAGATGAAGTTACACTATACCCCAGACTAGACCTAGACCTGTGGTTACTGTATCTAGGTCTTCATAAAGGTCTTGCAGGTCTCCAGTTAAAGGGAATGTACAGTTCACCATTTAATTGGCACCCGTAAATTGGGACTAACTGGCAATTCAATAGAATATTCTAAAACCACAGTTATATGTTCTTAGCTGTTGTAAAGTTGGGACCTAGGGTTTCTAATTTCTACAGGAATATTTCATTTTGAATTGTAATTTGCATTTCCAAAATGCATCTCTTTATTCGACATACTAATTACATGTTGTCTGGAGCAGTATACCAACACCATCCTTGAAGTTTCAAAAAAGCAGAGCTCGACATTTTGGAGCCACTAAGATATTTAATGATATTATAAAACATGCAGAATTAAGTGTTGTCCTTGACACAGTGGGAATACTCTCACCTCTGAGTCAGAGGTTTGTGCCCTCACATCCCACGCCAGAGACTTGGGGAAGGATTTTCACCTCCAGATGGGGTCAAGTATGGAGACGGGTGGGTGCGAAAATTTGCATCGTCATCTGGCATGCCAGTTTGCCAGCACCATCCTATCGCTGTGCCATTTTCCCAGAGGGGGATGGGGTCAGCACGGCTACTGCCCACAAGTGGCAGGTAGTCTGTTAAGGGGATTAAGTGATCACTTAAGGCCTATTGTCAGAATTTTCCAGTCAGCCTATGATTCCCCCTAAGGTGTCAGGATTTAGGCCAACTGCCTGGAGGTGGCCTCCCAGTGGCAGACCAAGGAACCAGTGTTCCAAGTAGGCTTTGAGGCCCTCCCCACCTGCCTGGCCACAGCTGCAGCCTGTGGAGTTTAAAAAGTTGGAGAGAGAACACCTCAAAATGGAGGTGCTCTCTCTCTCTCTCTCTCTCTCTTACCTGAACTACAGACTGCACTTCTTCTGAGCTGGAGGGCCTCCTATTGACCTCGGCCCTCCAGTTTCGAGAGCTCACCTGCCATCCTTAATAGGACGGTGAGCCTGCCCTTTCTCCATTAATTGGCCAATTCAGGGAAAATCATTGCTGGGTGTTTCCCACACAGTGTGGGGTTGTGACCCTCAGTTTACCCCGACGTTGGGGTCCTGACCCAAAACCCAAAATTCTGCTCTTGAGCACAAGTCTATGCTGATACTTCACTAACATAGATTATCTCAATGCTGTTTGTGGGACCTATCGGTGCACACATTGACTGCTGCGTTTTCCTACATGACAACCGTCACTGCACATCAAAAGTTCTTAATTGGGAGTAAAGTACCATGGGACTGCCTAAGATTGTGAAAAGTGCTATGTAAATACAAGTTGTACACAAGAAGGTGACACTATTGCTGGTGACGGAGAGCCCGTCCCCTCCACGGGATTGGGAGGGATGGGCCGCACAGGCTATTTAAATGAGCTGCCACGCGGGAGAGTGCTGTGGCTCTTTGGCTTGCGGCCCGTGTGGACAGGCTGCCATTTTTTGTGCTCATCGCCGAGATCGGCGGCGGGCTCTTAAAATCTAGCCCATAGATACTGAAAATCCATGCTGCATTGCTAGACCTAATTGGATATAATGCTTATAGCGTTGCTAACCCCATATACATATAGGTAGGGCATATAACATTGTTAAACCTGTATGTATATAGTTAAGGCATAGAACACTACTAGACCAATAGGCATATAGATAAGGAACAGGACACTGCTAGACCTGTGCAAGTATAGATAATGCATGTAAAACTGCTAGACCTGTATTGTATAGATTCTGCATGCAACATTCCTAGAGCTGTATGGTAATACACTGATAGACCCATCTGGATATTTATATTTCTTTTTGTGCTGTGCTATTGTAGATAATACTGAAAACTGTATTGCATGTATCCATAGTGAATCTAAATCAACGGTACAAACCTCCCAAATATGTGATCATCTTAATAACTATTGTGATGGCAGGCCTACACCCCCATGGTGTAATTCTTTGCTTGCTTACTGTATATTTTATTCTGTCCTTCACTTCTCAGTCATAACACATTTGCTGATCACATTGTTGATTTGACAAAACTCTACAACTGTACAAAAATTGTCTGAGCAGATACTGTAGACAGTTCTTTATAGTGATGTATAGTATTGAGCAACAATGACAAGCGGCAACAAAAAGACCCCTTTTTAGCTGAAACTGGCTTCTTGTTATGGGAACTGCTGCTTAAGTTGAGTCATGCAGCTGAAATAATGGCCATGTATATGGTTTCCATGAAAATTTGACATGGTGCTTGCTTCTTATTGTTGGGTACATTCATTTTTCTATCTCTGAAAAGAGCTCATCCACATAAAATGTGTCAGCATGGCATTTGGAGTGTTACAGTTGACTAATAAAGTATGATTGACAGTGTGTGGACAGTCTTTCCACTGGGTGAATGAAGCTACCAAGTAAATACTCTAAAGCCTGGCTGGGTAGGCTGCCAGAAAAATGTTTTAGTTTTCACAATACAAAACAGGTGGTGGAGATTCAGTGTGAAATTATTTGATTTTTATGCAAGCAACAGAGTATTACTAGAACAGCACAGTAATGTTGTGCTTCCTCAATCTCCAGGATCCTGGCAAAGTAAATAAAACTTTTGGCTTGAGCCAGTGGTGCCCGAGACAATCACTGCTGAATGGAGATTTCCCATTTTAGATGCTGTTGAACAATGATGTTAAAGAGCTAAAGATGATAAAGAGAATCCCAAATGTATATTGAGGCGAATTGCGTAGAAGAATTTAAAGGGAAGGTAGAGAAGTACATAAGGGAGAAAGGAATAGAAGCATATGTTGATAGTGTGAGGGAGGATGTTGGGCGTAAACACTGACCCAGACCTGTAAGGCTGAATTTCCTGTTTCTGAGCTGTAAAAATACTACGTAATTCTCCTTCCTGCTACTTTCACATTGTTTTATTAAAAGCTTTTATACTGGCTATCCTGATGGCTCAATTAGTAAACCCACTGCTCAGGCCAGAATTGAGCCAAAGAGATTGAGGAGGTCTCAAGTTTCATCCTTAGTCTCATTGATCATGGCCAGGGTGGAGTATAAACCCTGCAGTTGGTTTCAGTGTCATTGGGCCAGGAAGAGAGAAAAGAAAATCAGCTGGGAATTCCACTCCTAATCATTATCAAGTCACAGCTGCTGGAGAATGCATCCTTGTGGATGTCAGGTGAGGACACAATTGGGCTTGGCTGTGATAGCCCCTGTGGTCAAATAGTGAGTCAAAACTCATATTTATTTTTAGGCATGACGAATATCCACTTAGGTGAAGGACTGCTGGTGCTTGCCGCAATATACCCTCTGCCATTAAGAGTGGTGTAGAGGGGAGGGAATACTGCATCAAGTTAGTGATGTTATGACACCAATTGCAAACGAGTCATATCACTGTCTACACTAAAAGAACGTCTCCTGGCTCTAACCAGCTCTCAACCAATTTGAAGCTGAATGTTGCCCCAGGGAGACAGGATTTTCAACTTCATTTTAACAACAGTTACCTATTTATGTGTTAAAATGTCAGATTGTGCCAGTTTTACTGGGTAAATGCTTTAGACAGAAATATGCCTGAAAGGAAAAGGATGCCATCGAAGTGCAAAAGATACCGACAATTGCATTCCTACTGGAAGCTACAAATAATGCTTAATTTAAGAAAATAAAAATAAGACTTGTTTAATTGATATACATCAGGGCATTTTATCCCCTAAGATAGCCTGCAGTTCCAATCTCCCTGCAGGAATGCAACTTCTCAACAGCTACTAATAGAGCTGGGAGGTAAGAGCCTCTCAATTCCTGTGACATGACTAATTGTTGTATAATGAATGGCCCAAGAAGGATTATAAGCTTTTACAGTATGTATGTATTAATCAATCAATGTGTGGTGATAAAAGCTTATCCTTTTTGCGTTTCATTGTGCTACATTGCTGGAATTTCAAAACAATTGCATTCAAATTAAATCAGTGTAACTACATCCATGCATTTAGATTTTTGTCACAAATTAAATTGTATTTATGAAGGAAATTAATGTTTTATCAAAGTGCAGACTTTTCACACTATCTGGGAGGGGAACCACATCTGCTTAACATTACAATTGGTACAACTGGTGCTGAGAATATAAAATGTCAAAAAAGCTGCATGAAATGCAGGAAATCTGACACTGCTTTAGTAATGTTTCTGGATAAAATTATTTTATTTGTTTGAGAACTATTCCATTAAGGCTTTTCAGAAAGAGGCATTGGGTGGTTTAATGGATAATGCAGTGTCTTTTTACCTCTGGGAACTGGTTTGGACTGTTAGAAGGAAAGCCTCCTCTCTCCTGGGTGTACACATCCTATGTGAAATGAGTGTTGGCAGTCAGGCTGGAGTTTGAAGGTGAAGGTACATTAAGAGCTGGGTTGGTGAGAAGTTCATTCAAATCTAAATCGTATTCAGGAGGTTCTGGAGGTTAGAGGTAAGAAATTGAAAACTTTCTGTTTTCCAGCACTGACATCCCTCATCTTGAAAAGCATCAAAATAAGCATCAAAACCTAAATCACTCTGGTGTTAAAAATTCAGACAGAATAAATGAAGTTTGCTATACTTTGAATAAGCACTTATATTAGTTAGGCTTTTTTAAGGATATCAAGACTGTAAAGAGACGTAGGATGAAATTTCTCCTGTTGATGATTTTGGGGAAACAATTGGTAGAATGATATCTATTTTGTACTCGCAATGGCCTTTTCACTACAATTGCTGTTAGGATAAGTGGCAAGTAACATTCGCGCCACACAAGTGCCAGGCAATGACAACAAGAGAGAATCTAACCATCTCCCCTTGACATTCAACGGCATTACCATTGCTGAATCCCCCACTATCAACATCCTAGGGGCTACCATTGACCAGAAACTGAACTGGAGTAGCCATATAAATACCGTGGCTACAAGAGCAGGTCAGAGGCTAGGAATCCTGAGGTGAGTAACTCACCTCCTGACTCCCCAAAGCTTGTCCACCATCTACAAGGCACAAGTCAGGAGTGTGATGGAATACTCTCCACTTGCCTGGATGGGTGCAGCTCCAACAACACTCAAGAAGCTCGACACCATCCAGGACAAAGCAGCCCGCTTGATTGTCACCCTATCTACAAACATTCACTCCCTCCACCACCGACGCACAGTGGCAGCAGTGTGTACCATCTACAAGATGCACTGCAGCAACGCACCAAGGCTCCTTAGACGGCACCTTCCAAACCCGCGACCTCTACCAACTAGAAGGACAAGGGCAGCAAATGCAAGGGAACACCACCATCTGCAAGTTCCCCTCCAAGTCACACACCATCCTGACTTGGAACTATGTCGCCGTTCCTTCACTGTCACTGGGTCAAAATCCTGGAACTCCCTTCCTAACAGCACTGTGGGTATACCTACCCCAAATGGACTGCAGCGGTTCAAGAAGGCCGCTCACCACCACCTTCTCAAGGGCAATTAGGGATGGGCAATAAATGCTGGCCTGGCCAGTGACACCCACATCCCATGAATGAATAAAAAAAAAGGAGGAATTTGATCTCTCTCAGCACATTACTACAGGTGCATATATATTATGGTGTACAGTTTCTCAGATCTATGTCTGTATAAATGTCTACGTGCAGTAAATGGTTCAGAAACTGACAGTATCGTAGACCACAACAAGGTGGATCTGTAAATGTGCTGTCTGGTTAAGGGAGCTGGTTTCACTAATGTAAACACCAGGAGCCCATCGCTGTATTTACACTCTATTACGCCATTGGCCCTCCACATTGCTCATTAGAAATCAACATAACCAGTACCCATTTGTAATCTAAAAGGGAGAGAATGGTACATAGGGGACACACTTGCTACACTGGAACAGTGGAATATAAGAACTATAGAAATGCTTTATGAGTAGAAATCTGTCTGTGTGGATAGTTCCTGACCATTTTATTACTGCAAGGACCTTTTATTAATGCTGCCTAATGTTTAGATGCAAGAGATTTCACCTTAATCACTGTATATTATTTATCATAGATTCATAAAAACATACAGCACATAAGTAGGCTGTTTGTTGAAGTGCCTCATTGCTTACTTGCTCTCCAACACTATAATACAGAAGGTATTTGAAGGCTTCTGGAACTTTTTGCTTTCATAATTTTCTGTAATGAATATATTCAAAATTGTGCTTGATTTTTAACTGTAGTTTAGAGGTTCTCCTATTTCTGCTTTAATCAAAAGAAGGTTGGAGCCTTGAGCTTAAAATGTTAGAGGGGTCTTCTATATCTTGTTTGGAAGAAAGTTTGAATTGTTAATGGTTTTGAATAGACTTTCAGTGGTACACTATTCTTATTTAAATAACTTGGCTTTACAAGCAGTGCCTTTTGTTCCAATTACTCTAGTGCAGTTCTTTATGCCAGCTCTGTCACCCATTTCGCTGTATTTCATTGACACCCATGCTACTCCAAATGTACTTTTTGGGGAGCTTTTGTTGAATACTGAAAAGAAAGTGAATTATTTTACATTTATGAAGTAAGGTTAATTTTAGATTGTGATCTTTTTGACATATATTGAATCATTTTGCTATTAAAATATAAAAGAACTTTGCCTAACAACTGACCGAACATCATTAAACATCACAAAGTGGGGTACAAACACTCCAATACCTTTACTGGCCCTCCTCCTTGCCACTTCTAAAAACAAAGGAAGATAAAAGTTGCTCTATTCATTTGGTTAACTATTTTTTATGCATTCAATTCGAAATAAATAAAAAATTATTTGTGAAAACACATACTCTAAGGATAGTAATATGATTTGTGAAAACACACACACGCTAAGGATCATGCATGAGCTCAGAGGGGAGCAGCACCACAGAGAGCTGTCACAGTGCGAGAGAAATGATATGCTACTGTTATCATCAAGAAAGGTCTGTGACTTACAAGACGGAGCAGAAAAACCACAACTTAAACTCGGAAGAAATAGGATATCCGTTTTGATATGGAGAGACACTTGGCGCTGTTAGTGAACTGTAAAGGCAGACAGCAGTAAGACCATAATGCTAACTAATTATACACAAGTAGTTGTTGAATGTAATGCTATCTGCAGGGACAATTCACAAGTCAAAACATTCCATCACATCTGAGCTGTAGGGATAGAGTAGTCTTCGGCTGCTGAAACCCAGTGACAGAATCACCCAAGTTTAAATGCATTTCATTAAAAAATTACCATGTTTGTGGGCTGTGTGATAAAATAACCTTTCCAGACTTCATAGCTAGACTGTAGTCCTTCCAGCACATTCAGCTAGTTGTCATCAGCTTCAACATTTCTTTCCATGTCTACTTTTATATACATATATAGAAGCACATCTTGATCAAGCAGCGATTTGTTTGTAGCCTGTTTTAATGAGTACACAGGCTGACTGCTTTGCCTAGGAACCATTCTATCTATGAGTAACCCTTCTATAAATGTGGGGATATGCTGCCAAGACAAGGCAAAAAAAAAATGTGAATGACAGAGAGATGGAGGAAGAGAGGTAAAAACAGAATTGAGAAATGCTGGGGAGACATCAAGCTGATAAATTGACATGAGGAGAACCCCAATGAACACTTAAATTAAGCAGAAGAAATTCAAGTAAAAGGAGACGCTCCTCATCTTCACATTTTTAAAAAACGGTTAAAAAGTAAAGGTTTTCTTTTGACTCATCTATGTTTTAAGAATACTTGTGTTTAAGCTCTGATCGCTGAGAATATTATTCGGGAACTGATTGGGTAGATCATAACAGTATAAGGGTGATAAATAAACTTATAGAGCTGCAAAGAGAAGATTACTGGACTAATGACAGTATTCGTGAATTTTAATTCAGCTCACTCACACTGTCAGTAACTTAACCAATTCACCCTAATAATGTTTCTAGCAGTCCCCATTTGTCATAACAATCTCACACTTAAGAAGTTTCAGACACCGTCCAAACCCCTCCACCATGTAGAACCAGCAAAATATAGATATAGCACTGAAGAAGACTGCTTGGCCTATCGTATCCTACTGTAATTCACATTTTCCAGGTATTTTAGACAGAATGTCAGATCAAAGACTATTTGCTGTCTGTTTTGTGGTGTGTCAGTTGATTGGTGGACAGCTGAGCTATTCGGTTAGCAATGGATCCAAACTGCACACAGAGCCTCCCTGGGACTTTTTTCAAAGAAAGGGTGTGGTATATTTGTTTCTTCTTCAGTTATTATGGTGCTACAGAGAGACATTTTAGTTGCTAGGACTAGGCAGCTAAGCCTGTCTGTTTTTCTGCCGTAAATAACTCTCTCATTTTTCTCTTTAAAGTTTTGGTAAGTTTAGGGTACCAATTAATTTTTTTCATAAACAAATCCACTTCAGTTGTAAATTTCTCCTGTTTTAGCTACTTACACAGCCAGTAGGAGGGATGGAATGTGATACATCTGCATGTTGGTGACTTTATCAGTGTGAGGTACTTTATCAAACACTTTGAGCTGTTCACCAGTGAAACTCACCCATGGAACATAATCAGATTGCAATATCAGTCGAACTGGGATTTGAATGAAAGTTGTGTGAATGGGAGGTCAGCAACTGACCTACAGATCCATAAGAATTTTGTTTCTAATAGGCTTTTAAACTCTTTTAACATCTTTCTTTTCTTTTAAACTCCTGGTTTTCTTCTCTCTTCTGAATGAGTTGATTCAATCTGGCACTGGCTGCCATCTACTGCCTCACTCAAGTGGCATTGCTCTTGTACAAGCCTAGGTAATGAGTATCGTGGGCATTACACCAAACTTAATATTGTCATCACCTGAAGTCTACACTATCCAGCAGGAGTCACTAGTGAGCAGTCAGGAGTGGGAACTACTGAAGAACTTCTTTCTGAATGACACTGAAGTCAAAAGTAGGATCATTACAGTGACCTAACTGAGAGCACCTAATTTAGCACAGACTAATGTATAAGACTGTAGTCTTACCAAATGAGCCATGAGCGTCAGTGTTAAGAGAGTAGATAAGCAGTCAAGAGCTACTGTCTCGATAAAAGCCTAATACTGATCAAAAGTAATGCTATGTAAGCTTAACAGTCAGGTAGACTTAATTTATAAAACACTGCACCACATTTCTCAGAAAAATGTCAAACATTTCACATACAAAAAATTATTTAGAAGCACAATGAATGCTATTTTGTAAGTAAATAAAACAACTCTTCTACAGACACCAAGATCTGACCAACTGCAATAAGTCAGTTACTCTGGTATTCTTTGTGGAAGGAATGTTGGCCAGAACACATGAGAGCTCCATGATCTTCAAATAATTCAAATGATGGAATCTTTAATGTCCATCTACATCACACTAGATCTTGATTTAACTTCTTATCCAAAGCACAGCACCTCTGACAATGCAGCATTCAGTACTGCATTAGATTGTTAAGGAAGAAAGAAACTGCATTGATATAGCACCTTATTATGTCCTTAGAATATCCCAAAGTGCCTTACAACCAATGGATTACTTTTGGGGTGCAGACACTGTTATGTAGGCAAATGCAGCAGCTTATCTACACGTAGCAAGGTCTCATAAATAACAAATGAGTAAATGACCAGCTAATCTGTTTTTGCTGGTGTTGGTTGAGGGATAAATGTAGTCAGTACACTGGAGAACTCCCCTGCTCTTCTTTGCATTGTGCCACAGAGTCTTTAATGTAGGCTTCAGATTAATCAAAAGATAGATTACCCAAAAGACAGATCTTCCAACAACGCAGCATCCTCTCAATGGTGCATTGATTATGTTCTTGGGGTCTGTTGGGGATTGACCCACAACCTTTTGACTCAGCAGTGACAATGTGACTTAGAGTTTTAACCTAGATTATAGAGTGAGGCTCACTGAGTGAAGATGATACAAAAACTATCTCAGCCCAGGAATAAAATGTATGTTTAAGTCTTTAGAATAATTACACTGAGTGTGATTTTTTTTTAAAAAGCAACCTCTTTAGTACCTGTCTTTGGGTTTATTTTAAATTAATTCTTATATAAATACTTTTCAGTTTAATTTGATTACAGGAAACAACTTTATTGGCTGGGTGAAAATGAGGGGTCATTATTCCTAAAGAAAACACCTCACAGCTCAACTTTTTAAAAATTAAATTATAGTTTTTCAGCAGACTATTTTCACAGCTGTGTTTGAGCATGTCATGCTTTAAGAACTTTTAATATTTCTTTTATATACTCTGCACTGGTAATTTGAAAGTTACTTATGGGAGGTGAAAGGCTCATGTTTGTGTTTCTCAATCTACCATCACTAATATCTTTACCGAATCCAGTCAGTTCCCCGTAAAGTGAATAATCAATCCACCACAAAGTGCTGCTCATTTTATGAGTAGTGTTCAGCTAGGAATTCACAGCTGAGAGAATAAAGCAACAGTAGTCCATAGGCTGGGGAGTGAAAATGGAGCAGGTCCTGTTCACCTACAGTCAAAATACTTATTCAGAATAAATCCATGACCTAATCTGGTTCCTTCTCTCCTATCCCACAGCCCCTTCCCCCTCAATTCCCTATTCCAACTCTTATCTTCCAGTAGAGCGGCTTCCACTGTATTCAAATTTACGAAGAGAATATACGAGAAATGCACAGCAGGTTGATCAATTTCTGAAAGGAAGAAAGGTTTAGTATTATTTCAGGTGTGATCCTAATGGAAAGGTTCCACCTAAAATAATAACTCGTCTTTCTCTTCTAGATTCTGATTGACCTGATGTGCATTTGCTGCATTTCCTTTTTTTTAATTTCAGATTTCTCACATTCATGATGTTTCTTGCCTTTTCCAATATATTCTGGCCAGAGAACTGTTCAGAATATTAAGTTTTAACTCTGGGATAGAAAAGACTTGGTGACAACACTTGCACGGAGTACATGGTTCAGACTGTAAAACATGTAAGTGTAAATTTAGTCTTTGCTGTGGTGGATTGGAATGAAAAATGACATTACATATTTAAATGGGACTTAGATACAGTATGTCAAAAACAGATGTAGCATTTTAGAAGCTGTTGTTGTCCTGGTACTTGAAATTCTTTAGAGAACTGTACGTTATCCCTTTGAGTACTGAATGTCCTTTGCAGCTTTCCAAATACACACATGTTTCCTGCATGACCTCCAAAAAGAATTGTATGTGAATCTCTAATGCCGAATATTGTAATGTAGAATTAGAACATTATGTGTAATCAACTTGTCAATTCCATAGAACCCGAAATCCTACTGTCTTAACGACATCCATGTGTTCAGGATAATTAGAGAATGACATTGTCAGTAAATTGATCAATACAATGAAACTGGAGACAGAATAGAAAGAAAGACAATGCAAATGTTGGAAATGTGAAAGCAAAGCAGAAGTGTGCAGCAGATCGAATAGCATCTGAAGGGGAAAGACAGGTTAACATTTCATGGCCCTTCATTAGGGTCACACCTGAAATGTTAGCTTAATATTCTGTCCCATTTTGGACATCTTTTTGACCATTTTTCTACAGAAGGGATTTGGAAAACAAGAGTCACTTTTAACGTTGCATTTTCAAAGCAAAATGTATTCCTGCAATTAAAAAAACACGCACCTAGAAGAAAGCTGGTTAATATGCTACTGAAGTTTTTGTTTTAAAACGCCCCAAAGACTGATTTTGCAGCTATGGCTCACTTGGTAGTACTCTTGTCTGTGAGTTATAAGATTCTGGGTTCAAGTCCCACTCTAGGGCTTGAGCACAAAAATTCAAGGTTGACACTCCAGTGCAGTACTGAGGGAGTACTACACTGTTGGAGGTGCTCTCCTTTGGATGAGACAGTAAGCTGAGGCCCCATCTGCTTGCTTGAGTGAATGTAAAAGATCTCATGGCATTATTTCAAAGTGGCTTGTCCAACAGGAACCTTATGGTTAAAAACCCTTCCTGCAAAACATCAACATCACAATGGAAGGCAATTTTATCAAACTGGTATTTTAGGCAAATTTCACAAAATAGTCAATTTTCCATCTCTTAACAGTTATTCTGTTATAGTGATCAGAGTGTGTAGAACATTTTGATTTAAGAACTTGCCTGGCATGGCAAAGACAGGATGTTTTATAAAAATATTTGTACCTGTTAACATTAGTTTTACTTCATCTGTTTGTGAAATAACAGTCATGAAGGATGACACAACTTGCTTAACAGTATACAAATGATTAAAATAAATCCATTTTATTAATCCAACAACTGATTAGTTGTAGCAGTTTATGAGAATCCAGTCCACAACACAACAAACTTGCCTAGTAATCTTGCCCAGTAAGCATATTTGTGTATTCTGTAGCTGTGCACTCATTAGGAATATGCCTAAGGTTTCACATCAGGGGTTTATATCTCTAACAGTTTAGCATTTGTAACACGCACATCATGTGTCACCTATCTCATATAATCACATTACTCCCATCATAAAGCAATAGTCATGTTATATGACCCCAAGGTACAGCACAATATCCTTTCAAGCTTTCCAATGCACTGAAAAGTTGTGTTACTGCTTTTAGCCTCCTTATTCTTTGATCACAATTATTTGTGTATTGCCTATCAGTTAAAATTAATGCTCACCCACCACATTGTGAAAATAAGATAAAATGGTGGTTTTCTTTTACATGTAAAGTATTTAAAATTATTTGAGTTGTATGGATTCTGTTATAGCAGCATGAATGAAATTCCTTTGCTATTTCCATGAAGGCGTTAACCCACTTAAAATAAATGGAAAACCATTACACTCTTGACAAATGGACAATATTGCTTAATTAAAATGGTTGAGCAAAGAGTGTGAAGGAATCTGGCCCTAAGGACTCAAAGGGTTGAAGGACTCATCTTCCTACATAAAGGGTGCCAACTGCATAATAACCATACCTCCTAAACAAAGGATGCCCATCGTATGATTACCAATTGATATAATGGCATGTTGCTGAAAGCCCAACAATATCATCTATTCTAGATACATGTTGAAGACACAGTCAGCTGAGTCATGACCAAATGATCAACAAGAGTGCTCACAACTAATCAAGGTAGAACAATTGGTAAAGTAACCGAGAAAGAATAGTATAAATACCGGGAGCTCAAATTAGGTTTTTAGATTCGTTTAGGTTTGCTAGAGCGAATCTCGTTGGCAATCAGAGCAAGGTGAGCATGATCCTCCCCTTAACTGGGACAGAGACATCTCGCCAGCTCTGTAGTCTCCTACTACTTGGGGATTTAAGTTAAATGCTACTTTAATGATTGATGGATATCCTGCTTAACTTGTACTGAGAATATTATACTGTAACAATATTTAGATTTAAAAGTTGCATTCTCTACTAGAAGTAAGATTACATTTTTTACGTTACGGGAATTGTGAGCCTCAGCCAAAACTCTATCTATACATTAGAATCTATTATCAAACCCCTTCTTAACCATTTCCTCATGTTTTGCCTTTTGATTTTTCATTTCAGTTTACATGACAATCTAACACATACAATATTATATTAATTTGTACAATCACCAACACGTGTGAAACAACTTGAATCCAGGAGGGAATTTCAATATTGAAACCAATATCCCACCAGAGTGGGGAGGCTATGTCCCTTATATCATCCCCCACATCTCTGTTCCTCTGTTCAAGAGTGTAATTGTGCTTTTGAGACAGTTCCACCTCCTTCACCAATTTTGTGAGGTGCTCGGGCAGGGATGGAATATCATATCCAAAGTGGGCTATGTATTCTTGGAGATTTGGAAGGGCACTGCCTACGGTGAAGTTCACCGAGGTATGATCCCAGATATGGATTATCCTTTCCTGCAAAATCTGAACCTCCATCGGGTGCTAAAAACAGAAGGTTGGATCCTGGATGGGGCACCATGTGTCATTGTTTAGCCTAAACTGGCTCGGACTGGTGATAACACAATATGTCCCGGTGCCCTCATATGCCACTTGAGGTGGAACGTGGTCCTGAACCATCACCTCCATAGTGCAGTTGATGGGGTGTGCACCTTCCGATGCAAACCCACACACCCGTTGGTCGAACTCGTTCAGATGGTATGGGCATAACACCACATGCGCGCCCCTTTCCTGACACCGCTTTAGGTCCATGCCAGACATGGAGCTCCCCCATTTAACCACATATGGAGGGGCCTTTTGATGCCACACATGTACCCCATTTCGGATGATCCCCAACGTTCTCCACTTGGTATATGAGCGCCAGCCGTTGTAGCTGGCCCATCACTGGCATCCTGTGAACTACCCTCATTATAGTTTGGTTATACTGGCTACAGTCAATTGGGACAGGGTACGCTTCAGAGGCCAACAGCAGCTGGCATGGGTTCATGAGGTTGTTGTGGGTGCTCATGGCCCTTAAGTGTCTGTTGTCGACCTATGATGGTACACAACCCTGTTTCAAATCCTCCAAATTACTGCACCCCTCACTTAGCAACCACGCACCATACATAACGCATGCATCATTCTGGGCAGCCCGGTCTGACGCATTCCGGTGGTATTTTATTAGTTTGTTCATAGCCTGCGCATGACTTTCCAGCTCAGCTATTATTTCTTTCAGGTGGATTGTCATGACTTGGTTTTCTCGTAACTTCTGCCCTTTAACCTTGTCACCTTCCCCTAGTATTTTCTTTAACTGATCCCACAAGGTGTAGAACTACAATGGGAGTTGGGCACTATCTAAACTATTGATCAGTGACGTCCCTGTGTTAAACACTGTGGCTGCATCATTGATCAACTCCCTCTTCCCTCTTTCTGAACCGGTGTGCTTGTTCCTGCCCAACTCATACAAATCCTCCCGATATTTGTCCTCGTAATTTAGCTCATAGAATTGTTAGAATATTTCCTTTAACAACTTCTCATATAGCTTCTCTGTCTCTGCTGGGCACCACCGGGACAGTCGCACCTCTGTCAGATTGAGGACGACAGATGCTGTCTCATAGTGCACGTCAACACCTTCCCTGTTGGAATTAGCACCAACCCGTTTCTGGGTCCAAGTGTTGTTAGGGGACATTTGATTTCAATAACCTGGGCCTTTGGGGCCCTGGGTGCGGCCTGTTTTCCAAGTGCTATCAATTCAGTAGCATTGACTGTGTTTGGGGGATCTGGGAGCACGCAAGAGTCGAGACTCTGAGTCCAGTCCAGTCCGGATCCAGAATCCTGTCATTGGCGTTTGAAAGCAATGGCTGCCCCCTTCTGACATTTATGTTCTGATCCCCGCACACACACATTAGTAGTCCCTTGCTCCTCCTTCCACCATTTGTCCCAACACAATTTTGCTCCCCACTTTGTCCCAGTAACCAGTCTAAAGGAATCGTTTCCCAATCTTTCCCAGTTCCTGAATATATCACCCTTAGTTCAATCCATCTTCCGCAACCATCCCACCATCCCACTGAGATGCTACCCTGGCACTCCAGCATACTTGCCTTCCCTCTTTTACCAGTACCTTGCTGTAATATTTAATCTTGGGCAGGGCATTGATACTTCACCAAACTGGTATCCAGTGGAATTGGAGTATTTGGTTGAATTGGACCCCAACCAACCCGGTCAATTTCCCTCATGGGAATATATGGCGGCCCCATCTGTTTCCCTTGTCTTGCCCCCCTGTGTTACGATTGGTCCAGCTCCCCCCATACACCCATAGGTGAAAGACATCTCGGTGTCGCCCCGATCCGTCTGGCTAGCACCTACCAGGATTGTCACCACACTCAGCCATAGGGTACATCCCATCTCGTGTCCTTGGATCCGCTTTGCTTCTACAGAAAAGAGAAAAGGATGAAAAATAGTACTAATCTATGAGGGGTCCTCTCTCCACAGGTCAGACTTTGGTTATGTACAAATTTACATGGGGTGCCCCAATTGCCGCATTCCCCCTTCTTGTCTATGAGGGTGGGGTCTCTTGAGGCTTGGGGTTTGTGTGCGGGGAGGCGTCCAGGGCACCCTGGGTTGGAGTGTCCGACTGCTCCTCCTTACTGCCTCGCTCTCTGGGTCTTGCCTTTAAACAAAGAATACTCCCGTTTCCAAAATTAAAACCTCTTTATTTAAAAAATCATTTACCCAAATTGTCTTATTTCACCCTTTAAATTCCTTTTGTCAAATGATCCTTTGTTCTTCCCACAGTTTGAGTTTAAAGCACACAGTTTGAGTGAGTTTTTTTAATTCCAATCCCGAACTCACATATGTGAATTTCTGTCCGGAATAAAATCCCCACATGTTTAACAAAACAAAATTCCATACGAATTGAAATTTTGATGAGAAATTCCAACTAGAATTTATAACTTCAAACATATGTTTATCCGTTACTTTAACTATTCCTTTAACTAGGTCACAATTCCCATTCTGAAATCCCCACAATTTCAGAAAACAAACTTGAAACATACATCTCTACACAAAACCTTTATTACACACACACATTCTCTCACTGGAAGCTTCCCACTTGCATTCTCCATGCACACACCTTAAACTTTATCAATTTAAGTCAATTAACATAGCACATGTTTTACAAAGAAACAAAAGAAAAACTTAAGTTCTGGGTTCTCAGGTCTTCTTTCTTCAAGGTCCCCTTTAAAACAATGGTAAGTAGGAGCTCAAGAAAAAAGGTGAATTTTCACAGTACAACTTTGGACAAAATTTAAACCTAACAGCATCCTCACACACCTTGGCTCCCACCCAAACACACAAGTCACCCACTGACTTTTCATCCATGACAGTGTTCTTTGGTTCACAACAGTTGAATTCAGTGCAGTGTCGACTCTTCCATATCCTTTTCAAACAATCATCGAATCATTGAATAGTTGTAGCACAGAAGAAGGTCATTCAGCCCATCATGTCTTTGCTAGCTCTCTCAGGAATAATTCAGTTAGTCCCACATACCTGCCCTTTCCCTGTAGCCCTACAATTATTTTCTCTTCAGATACTTATCCAATTCCCTTTTGAAAGCCACAATTGAATCTGCCTCCACCACACTGTCAAGCAGTGCATTCCAGATCCTAACCATTCGTTGCATAAAAAGTTTTTCCTCATGTCGCTGTTGGTTCTTTTGCCCTTCCGCCCTTCACCTTAATTGGTGTCTTCTGGTTCTCAACCCATCTGCTCTGTCTAGAGTAGTCAGTGTACTTAAAAAAAACTTCCAATTTCCTCCTGCACCAGTGTGACACTGTTATTCCCCAAACTGTAGCCCTTCTGAATTAAATTGTCCAATTAGTAACAATTGCTGGTGATGGGTAGTTTGTGCTGTGGGTCTCTGCCTACTAGATTTTAGATCAGGCCACATTCTGTCTCCTTTAGACCTTTGAAATGGAGATGAACCCAAGTTGTCAGTTGGACTTTCATTTTTTGCTTTTTTGCTTTTAATGGAAAACTATTTCTGTTGACTTTTATTTCTGTGATTCGAACACTCAGAGCAGGCCTTTTTGGCACACCAATGTTGCCATGACACCTTTTATGCTCAGCTTTACTACAAACTGTAGGCCTACTGTGTCTGTGAACATTGGTACTTTCTACACGTAGACTTTTCTTTATGAAATTATTTTAATTTCTTAATTAAGAGTGATGTCTAGAGGAACAGCATTAATGGAGATAAACAGCTAGGCCTAGATGGTAAACCAAAGTCCACTGAATCTGAAGTTTGTACAATTATGAAAAGCACAACTTTATGCTTCTGATCAGTATCGGTTCTTCACTTAGACAATCATTGATCTTACAGAAAGAGGCAATTCAGCCCATCATGCTTGTGCCAGCTCTTTCAAAGAGCTATCCAATTAGTTCCACTCGCTGCTCTTTCCCCATAGCCCTGCAATCAACTATCATACAGAAAGTGAGGTTGATCAGCAGTGGAGGGTCATGTGACTGTATGGATCCAATCGAAGGCACTCCAGTGAGGTTGTCGCATTGAGGTGTAATGCTTGTCTTCTTCAGTCTTGTAGTTAATGACACATTGGAACTGCTGAATGCTTAGTATTTCACTGCTAACTATCCACTCTCCAATATGTACTCTTCATCATTTGGAAACATGAAACCTGTACATTTTTAGTATTAAATATGAAAGACAATTGATTGGAGTATTTCCTCATTATAAAAATGTTATCTTACTTCGCTGTAAATTGCTGCCTGATTTCTCAGATGCAATTTTTAAATATTTATGTATTTTACAAAATAGATTTATTTTAAAATGTGCATTATCAGATTAGTGAATCTCATATTAACTTTTTAGCCTGTTCTTATATTATTTTTTTCCCCCTGGAAGACAGAATCACTGCACTGCCTCCATAAATTGAGAATTGTACCAATGACTGTTAAATCCTCTTTGAAACATGGACTGCTTCATAAAACTCCTATTTAAATTGGGATTAGCTTAATTATTTTATCTTGCACCTGATATTTCAAGCACTTCATTCACTGAAATATTCATGAAAACATGTGACAGATTTGTAAATTTTGTCTTTAACAGTTATACACTGCTTTATGAGCATTTTAATCAGGATGTATTTGCTTGAAGAAACCATACGAGGAAGTTAATGATTTTGCTAATTTGAAAAATGCCGGTATGATTACTTAAGGTTAACTGATTTGTGCATTTTACAGAATACAGTATAAAGTAAATTTACTCTGCGGCAAGCAAAGAGAAGAACCTCTGTTCTTATTTCTCTAGTTGTGCTTGTTGTTTTCTTTCTCTTCTTTTTCTTTTGGGCCTCCTTATCTCGAGAGACAATGGATACGCGCCTGGAGGTGGTCAGTGGTTTGTGAAGCAGCGCCTGGAGTGGCTATAAAGGCCAATTCTAGAGTGACAGGCTTTTCCACAGGTGCTGCAGAGAAATTTGTTTGTCGGGGCTGTTGCACAGTTGGCTCTTTATTCTTTATTCCGCTCTTAATCTTTCTAATTCCCTTCTTTCTCTATGTTTCTTAGTCGTTTTCTCCCTCTTAACCATTCCACTCTTTTTCTTTCTCATACCTCTCTCATTTCTCTTTCCCCTGTTTCTTTCCCCCTTTCTCATTTTATTCTCCTGTCTTTTTCTTTCCCATTCTTCTCTTTCTCATCCTTCTATTTTTTTAGGTTCCTTTATTTTCATCAGCTGTGATAATTTTTTGAAAGTCTTTCACAGTACATCTGATACCTCAACCCAACTAACTTCCTTTAGTTTGGAGAACAAACTGTTGAATCTGTGTGCTTAAGCCAATAGTTTGTCTCAGAAGCATTATGTATAATGGGAGAGGTCAGGTAGACTAGACAAGGTGTCAGCTCTTCAGCAAAGTAATACAACCCCAACTGGGACCTGGCAGAGTTCCTGTGCACAGTGGATATTGTGATTCAATCAGTCCTAGCACTTGAAATGAAACCCACTGAGAGTGTGCACCTGGCAAGATTGAAGTGAAAAACAAGGAATGGCTTTTGAAAATGTTTTCTAATGTATCTTGATGAGATTTGGGTCAATTTGTTACTTTCTTAATTGCATCTAGGTCAAATCAAATTGGTCTTGGGACACAACTTCTGCCCATTCTGGACAAATACAGCACTGTATATTGTGACAAATAACATGCCAAAGCATCTGAAAAGATTATTAAACTGTTAAGAAAACTTGAGTCTGCTGCTACTGTGATAGTTCAATTGGTTAATGTAGTTCTGAGCCACACAAATCAGGCACAGATGCGACAATTGACCTCACATAAATGCCATCAATCAGTGCTTGTCATGAACAATCAGTGTCTGCTTGTCTGCATTTGTGGACAAAAACAACTCCTCCCCTGAGGACCATTTTCCCATTCGTGGTACTCCTATTTCCTCCCCAAAAGTACCATTCCTGGTTCCTCCTGTTAGCACTGTTACTGGTTCTCCCCTTGCTGCCACTTCTTGCTCCTCCCTTCTCAGTAATACTCTCAGGATCTGTACTTGGGAATTGAAAACTGTTACATGTTGTAAACATGCTATTGTTCGGGGCAGAGGTAGGTAGATAAAAATGTTAGCATGAGATTGGCAAAGGAAAGAAAAATGCCACCATAAATTCAGGGACACAAATGCCTTGGTGAGCTGAGGCGAGAGGGGGAGAATATGAGCATTAACTGAGTTTCAGGATTGAACAGCATCAGCATAAATTGGTTAGGGGGAGTCGTTTTAGATTGGCAAAGGAAAGAAAAATGCCACCATAAATTCAGGGACACAAATGCCTTGGTGAGCTGAGGCGAGAGGGGGAGAATATGAGCATTAACTGAGTTTCAGGATTGAACAGCATCAGCATAAATTGGTTAGGGGGAGTCACTGTGAAAACTGCCTGAGGAAGTTTACAATCCATTTAGCAACAAAGAATAACAATACATAGTCAAAATAGCTAGCAACTTCTATGCAGTAAAATGTAGGCAAATCCCTGCAATTTTTACCACAACCTTCAAATGAGCATTTTGTTATTGCAAGCCTGCGCCTGTTTGCACCTTCAATGTGATAGTAATAAAATCAGGCTGGTTTTGAGTTGTTAAATGTTTTGAGGTCACATCAGCTTTTGCTAGTTTTCCAGAATAGAATGTATGGTGTTAGTGCCTTCGGACTTATTATAGTAAAAATCATCAATATATCCTGTCACTGATTGCAATTCCACTTCTGGAAAAAAAAACATGTGTGTAGACATTGAGGAAGGTCAGAATCTGGCTTGTCAGTGATGCCCATGAAGTCAAATAGCCTGCCAATACTAATTGTCTTACATGGGTGAGATAACTGAAACCAACCTATAAGGACTGTGCTGCAGCAGCAGTCAGCTCATTCAGGAGAAGAGGGCAGAACCATATTAAACCAAACATTAGATTTGGGAGCCAGAAAATCATTATCATTCCCAATCCCCAGTACAATTAAGTCCAGTATATAACTTAAAATGTTGTGCTTCTTCTCATTTATGTAGAAACTAAGCTGGATCAAGCTGAACATTTCAATCTCAGCATTGGAAATTTTATGGGTCAGTTTCAAGACCCAAAGAAATGAATGATGGAATGGGTGTAGTTAATTAAATTTTGTTATCCAATTTCCCATTTAGATGAATAGAATTTTTTGCAAATTGCAGCACACTGGTTGTTGGCCAATATCCGTCGCATTGAGAGGTAAAGAACATGTTTTTGGAGCTCAGAGGTGCTTCTCCTGCACCAAGTGCTGGGACTATATGTAATATTGGGGCCCAGCAGTGATTTGAAAAGGTTCAGAGTTGTTTTGGGACCAGTCTCTCTCTCGCCCTTTCTCTTCCTCTCTCTCTTTCACTCTTTTTTCTCTTTCTCTCTTTTTCATCCTCTCTCACTCTTTCTCTCTCGCTCATACGCACACGAGTTTGGTCCCCGTGTGCTGTAGTAATTCATTTTCCAGTTGTCTGTTGTAGGTTAATACAGACCCTTAAAAGCCTCCTTGCTTTGGTAAACTTCCTGTTAATTGAGTCTGTAAATTGACTACAATTCCAGAACCAAGTAAGGGCGAACAGATATAGGGTAAATTTTATGCATTGTATGCTTGCATTTCAGAATCTACAATGTTATATATTTCAGTAACTAGAGGACTATGTAACAGTGTATGTATTATAACTGGTAATCAAATCCAGCCTTTTCCCATTTGAACGCTAAGTGATTGAGTCTCTGGTTTTCACTTTGCTGGTGCACCCTACTGTTTTCTACCATTTTGAGGGAGTTATATAATCCCTGATGATTATATCACTAACATCAAACAGCCCTCTGGAATATGACTTTCCATCACAGACCACTGTATTTGCCCTATGCTGAGACTGGTTCCAAAGGTTATTGAAGAATTTGTGCTGATGAATCGTTGTCAACTGGACTCTTCCATTTTTTTCTATTAGGTTAAAAATCTAGTTAATTTCACTCAGTGATTTTCTGTTTTCAACAGTCCTTTGAAACTGCAACTATACCGTGAGCAAATAATCTCCATTGGTGACATGATGCAATGACACTCTAGTGTGATAAGTTATTAGTGAGACATCGTACAGTGCCTCAAATAGTGAGTTCTCCCCCCCACCCCCCCACTAATTGCTTCCTGTCCTGTCATTACTTATGCTGCCTTAAGTTTCTCAGGTGCTTGCAGGTCTTCAGAACCTTGTCTAAGTAGCCATTCTTCATGTGCGTCTGGATTTCATCTACAGGCAATTTGGACTCTGGTGGAAAATCCTCATCTGGCATTTATACATATGCACTATCCAAAAGCAGTCACTAAAAAGTGATCAGGAGTGGGAAATCTGACAATTTATTTTCCTTTCCCTCATAAGGGTTCATTGAAGTCAATTCCTGCTATTGCCCAGACTGAGATGAGCTAACTCAGCTATTGAGCCGAGGACCACTCTAGTCTATATCAGTCATACAACTGAGAATCTGTTTGGGATGTTAGGGAGGGGAGGTGCCCAATTTACCAAGTGATGCATTTACTAACTGAAGAGTCAGATGATCTATAGGTTAGACCATGAGCAGAGTCCAGGGTCCTTCTCATAGACAGGAAGGGTGAATCGCCTTATGCTAGATAGTACAACTCCTCGAGCCTGACTAACATGGACAGTAATAGATGTAGGAAATCACTTTGTCTGCCCATCCTCACAGCTAGTAAATAGTGTGTTGGATGCGGGATGGATTTTGGTCAGCTTGTCAACATTTGACTGTAATGCTGTGTGAGGGCACTTCGATCCCTTGTGGAATGTGCACATGCTGTGCACACCCAAACTCTTTGGAGTGGCTTTCACTGTAGAGCTGGCAAATTCTGTGGGATCCTCAATTTTCAACTCTCCTTATAAGTTTTTCACTAATTTAGGGATGACTAGTATTGCTGCCAGAATCAAAGTGTTGCCAGATGGAAAGCGTAATAAGTTCCATTCACCAGTAGTGAATTAACCCTCACCCTGATGAGTGACAGATTATGTTGGCTCACATACTCGTAACGTTCATTTTTTAACTATAGTGTTTTTCCCCATCAATTTTCTCTTCTGAAGGCATTGACTCATGCTGGGTTCCACAGGGATCAAAAGTACTCAAGCACCTCATCCAAATTGCCATTCTTCATATGTGGCCTTGTCCGTATTTACTGTGAGGCCATTGTAGATGGGTTCAATCTTTCCCTCACTGGATGTCCACACACAGGCACTTTCCATTAAGGGTCACAAAATAGCAACAAAGAACAGGAAGCTTTACTGATTTTTCATTCTTCTCTTGAGCCAGAGCTCCTCAGGCCTGTTTTAGTGCCCCAAACACTACATCATTTGAGATCAGAAAGTAGGAAATCTTCTGGTTTGTGTGGCTTTTGAACAATATTGAAAATGTGGATTCATGTTAAGAATTCTGCTGACTTGAATCCCTCTTTATATTCCACCTCTGAAAATGTATTCGGGATGGTTGGGGGAGGAGACAGTTCTATCTTACCATACTGAGAAATAGCACAGTGGAGTGAGAACAGAAGAAGTGTGACAATAAATCTGAAATTGAAGTTTTCATGCATATGATATCATTTATGGAGCGTTGATGACAATACATGTATGAGTCATTACAGAATAATTATTAGTCCTGGAATTAACTTGTGTAAAGTGGCTAAATAAATGAAATCGTAGTGCCCCTCCCTTTGCAGAAACAAGACTTGTTTCCATATGTACAGTAAGTCTAAACCATTCCTTATGCCTTTATTACCCATAAGCCTTAAACCTTTTCTGCATGGGGAATGCTTCAGGTTCAAATTGATTCACTCCTGCCTCCATTGCTACATGACCCAGTTTGTTATAATCATTAATCAGCTGATGGCCCTGGATACAGCAAAGACCATGGGCCCTGACAACATCTTGGCTGTAGTATTGAGGACTTGTGCTCCAAAGCTAGCTGTGTCCCTAGCTAAGCTGTTCCAGTACAGCTATGACACTGGCATCTACCTGACAATGTGGAAAATTGCCCAGGTATATCCTATCCATAAAAAGCAGAACAAATCTGATCTGGCCAGTTACCGGCCCATCAATCTACTTTAAATCATAAGCAAAGTGATGGAAGGTGTCGTCAACAGTGCTATCAAATGGCACTTATTCAGCAATAACCTGCTCATTGATGCTCAATTTGGGTTCTACCAGGGCCACTCAGCTCTAGATCTCATTACATCTTGGTCCAAACAGGGCTGAAAGAGCTGAATTCCAAAGGTGAAGTGCCATCAAGGCAGCATTTCACCAAGTGTGGCATCAAGAAGCTCTAACAAAATTACAGTCAATGTGAATCAGGGAAAACTCTCCACTGGTTGGAGTCATACCTAGCACAAAGGAAGATGGTTGTGATTGATGGAGGCCAGACATCTAAGCCCCAGGACATTGCTACAGGAGTTCCTCAGGGTAGTGTCCTAGGCCCAATCATCTTCAGCTGCTTCATCATAAGGTCAGAAGTGGAGACGTTCGCTAATGATTGCACAGTGTTCAGTACCATTTGTGACTCCTCAGATACTGAAGCAGTCTGTGCACTCATGCAGCAAGACCTGGACAACATCCAGGCGTGGGCTGATAAGTGGCAAGTAACATTTGTGTCAACCAGGTGCCAGGCAATGACCATCTCCAAAAAGAGAAAATCTAACCAGCTCCCCTTGACATTCAATGACATTACCGCCACTAAATCCCCCACCATCAACATCCTGGGGGTTACCATTGACCAGAAACTTAACTGGGCTGGCCATATAAATACTGTGCTACAAGAGTAGGTAAGAGGGAATTCTGTGATGAGTAAATCACTACCTGACTTCCCAAAGCCTGGCTACTATCTACAAGGTACAGGTCAGAAGTGTTAAGAAATGTTGTCCACTTGCCTGGATGAGTGCAGCTCCAACAACACTCAAGAAGCTCGACACCATCCAGTACAAAGTAGCTGCTTGATTGGAACCCCATCCACGGCTTTAAACATTAACTCCCTCCATCACCGGCACACAGTGGCAGCAGTGTGTACCATTTACAAGATGCAATGCAACAACTTGCCAAAGCTCCTTCAAGAGCACCTTCCAAACCCACAGCTCTACCATCTAGAAGGAAAAGAGGAGCAGGCGCATGGGAACGCCACCACCTGCAAGTGTCCCTCCAAGCCACACAACATCCTGTCTTGGAACTATATTGCCATCCCTTCACTGTCACTGGGGCAAAATCCTGGAACTCCCGCCCTAATGTTACTGTGGGTTAGAGGTGTGCAAAGGAAACCCGACGCGAGCCCGAATTCTGGAACCGCAAGTCCGACCCCATTCGACCCAAACCCTACACATGTCGTCGGGACCTGTCGGGGTCGGGTCGGGTGGCAGGCCTTTACATCAGTACATGGGTAAAGGCCTGCTACCTGACCTGACCCCGACGGGATCCAACGGCATGTGTCAGGTTCGGGTTCGGGTCGGTTCGGGTCGGGCTTCCACGTCCAGCATTCGGACTTGGGTCGGGTTTCCTTTGCACACATCTACTGTGGGTGTACCTACACCACATGGACTGCAGCGGTTTAAGAAGGCGGCTCATCGCCACCTTTTCAAGGGCAATTAGGGATGGACAATAAACACTGGTCTTGCCAGCAACGCTCATATCCTGTGACTGAATTTAAAAAATTACCTGTTACTTCTTCAATGACACATTTACCTGATATTGAAACAGATTTTGAATCTTTGTCTGATAATGAGATAGGATGAGCAGATTTCCAATGGTGTTGCATAGAGTAAGCTGGATGATAAACTATTTCATTGCAGCCAGAGAATTCTACCTTGTACCGTACATCATATTCTATTGCATAAAGTGGAACTGTGAAAGTGTCCACGAAGTTAAATTGCTGTAAATCCTGAGGTCAGTTAGAGATTAATTACTATTGGTGAGCAAAATTTGCAGATTGGGAGATGCATGCAAATTTCAGGCTCCAAGTCAAAAGGAACCAGCGTTCTATATTTTGTTCTATAATTTTCATAGTTGGGATGTAATGGCTAATATGTGAGAGATGCATAACTATACCATACATTTGAATGGAAGAAACTTCATGGAAACTGTTGTAGAAAAGTCCCAATTGAATTGAAAGATTAGTTGACTTAATACTAATTTGGTGACACTTTTTCGTAGTTGGGTTAGTTTAAAAACAAGGATCATTTTGGCCAGTGGAGAGATGCTCCACAGATACTGCCAGACCTTTTGAGTATTTCCAGCACTTTCTGTTTTTATTTTAGATTCCCAACATCCTCATTATTTTGCTTTCATTTTGGCCAGTATTGGTTTTAAGTAACTTGCTCTTTAAACCCACACAAGGCAGAGTGCTGTGTAGGTGTGATTCAGAGTTAATGTGGGCCTGTCTTTGCTTTTAAAAGAGAAATGGCTCTCTAATGTCCTATGTGGACTGCTTTAGGAATTCTGCACTGAGATCTGAGTTACAGTTATAACCAAAAACAGAAAATGCTGGAAACATTCAGCAGGTCCAGCAGCATATGTAGAGAGAGAAACAGAGTTAACATTGCAAATGACCTGATGTCACCAGACCAGGTTGATTTGTGGAGCTTGCAGGAGCATTCCCACAGCAAATCAAATAAAACTTACCAGCTGTGCTCCTCTTCAAGTGGACTGATAGCTGATGCACCTGAGACCAGGGACTTGCCAGTGCAATGGATGTGAGGTGTTTATCAGTTATTGAGACAAGCTAATAAGTTGCTTAGCACACACACTGCCTAGTTTTGCCCAAATATGGCAGTAGCGTACATCATAGGACAATCAAAAAAACTTATTGCTTGAATCAGGCTCTTACTCCTGCTACCCAAAGCTAGGCCTTAGGGAAGATAGGGATGGCCACAACGTAAGCTGGAAAGAAGCAGTGAGCGATTTCCCAACATTTTCGTGGTGCTACCATTCTGTTTCTGTCAGGCAGGAAGCTTCAAAATTACCCCCCATGCCCCCAGTTGTGTAAGGATCCCAGAACTGATCGTGTTTCCCGCCTTAGAAATAATAACTCTGTATTCAAATGTTATGTATATTAGTAAATGCATGCATTTTGAAATCTTCAAATTATTTTGTCAAAGCTTTAAAGCACTCGTATTATCACTGAATCTGTATCATTCTTCGTTACGTTCAACAGCAGAATGTCTTCCAAGCAAGCCGCCTCTCCGTATGCTTCTTCTGCTGATGGAGAGGAAGCAATGGTCCAGGAACGATTGGTCCGGGAGAGGGAAAGGGAGGAGCTCAATGACCAACATGCAGCCTCACACCTGCCCCTACATACGTTAGTAATCAACAAACCTCACTCTGAGGAGCTACCACCTGTTGTTGGCAACCTCCAACCAGACAGTGATTGGGAAAACATGGCTACCACCCAGCACAGAGCAGTAAGTACACAGCCCAAACTGTCCTTAATTTAAACATCTCTTTCATCTACTAAGGTAAAATTTTTGTATTTCCCAGGCTTTGACTTTCCAACTAATTGTGTGAATGTTTGATCCTATATCCTATCAGCCAAATGGATATTTTATCATGTGCATGGAACAACTGCCTCTGGGATAAATTTTCACTTTTGCCACCTGTGGAAAATGGGTGGTAGTGGATTGTCCCTGGCCAATTTTCATACGCAATAACTTCAACAGAAACCAGTATTGAGCCATGCCATAAACTGGGCCCCACACACACACATACGCAATCCGCCTCCTCTCTCTCTCCCCCTCCCCTACCCTCTTCCCCCCCTCCCCCCCTCCCACTACTATTGGTTTCCCAGTTTTAGTCTGGGCTGATAAGATCAATCTGCTGTCTCAGCAAAGAGCATGGATTGAGTTTGTGGTTCCCTTGGTTTCTATCCATCTGTAGCACACTAGGTGATGAATTTATCCCTGAACTATTGGGAAACCCCAAAACAAGTTTAATTTTTGAAGTAAAAGCAAAATACTGCAGATGCTGGGATTCTGAAACAAAAACAAAAAGTGCTGGAAATACTCAGCAGGTCTGGCAGCATCTGTAGAGAGCGACGCAAAGTTAACGTTTCAGGTCTGTGCCCTTTCATCAGGAGAGAGAGAGAGAGGAGGAGGAGCGCGTGTGTGTGTGCGTGTGGCCCAATTTATGTCATGGCCCAATACTGGTTTCTGTTGAAGTTACTGCCAGACCTGCTGAGTATTTCCAGCACTTTTTGTTTTTAATTTTTGAAGTGTGTATGTACACGATTAAAGGTACACTTTATTTGCCAAATAAATGAGGAATGAAAATGGAAGTGCCATGAAATTTTCAGTATGATCTGATGAAGGACTCCTATATTTTTTCAGATGATGCACTTGAATGAGTTATTGTTGATGAATGCCCAGGAGATTTTGACTTCAGAACTCTAGACCTTCACTCTTCATAAAATGCAATACCAATGAACAAGAATAGTCTAGAGAACACATAGCTTCCCAGTTACTGGCTTGCAGGCAATAGATACCCCATTTCTTCATTCCACTCCCCCACACCCCGTTCCCCCACCCACTCCGCTCCAACTCCCCAGACAGTATATTGCTTCTGGAGCCTCGGTTGCCTTTAGAGGCTGAATCAAGGCAGGGAATGAGGGATGGCAGCTGAAAACTGAAATGTGAATTTCACATTACACTTCACATTCACTTTGTCCATACAGAGTTCTTAGCACGGCTTGAAACATATAGCACCTCGATGATTAAGTCTGACCATGTTGCTGAGATTTTATTTACATATCAAAAAAAAGTTAACATTGGGTGTGACCATTAATGCTTAAGACAGTTATCCAAAAGTTATTTTATAAAGTAAATGATAGATTTTCATAGACTTTAGACATACCTGCGTTATATTAAATTACGAAAAGTGTGCAACTCTACACTTTAGAGGAAGCCAAACCATAGATTTTGTGATATTTATTGACTGCCTCCTTAATACTACAGTGAGCAGAAATCATTATAAACTGAGTAGTGCAGTTGGTTTATATATTTTATTACTTAACTCATAAATTAAACTTTCCCTACCTTGTGATTTAACAAGGCTGCTTCTCTGACTCTGAAACTACAGTCAGCTTGGTACAATTCTTTTTACTAAAATAAAGATAAAATGTATGTTGCATTGTAAATGTAGCATTGCCATGTCGGAGTGTTCCAGAGTCCTTTTCCTTTTGCCGATCACATATCAGATAGTTAACCAATTGCAACCCAAAAACCACGGCACCTTCAACCTGCCACTTTAACAAATTGAACTTGGAACCAGTCAAATCGCTTAACCATGTCATGAAGAACCAATACAGTTCCAGAACCATCACTATGGTGTCATTTCTGATTGGTTCACTTGCAAGAACATCCAAAAGGTTTATTGAAAAAGTTTCAGTGTCATAAAGGCATCATGACAGTTCCTCACTCATCATACTGCATTCCACTAAAAATAAGTTTCATCATATAATTAACAGTAGTGAAGTTCAATTATTCAGAAAAGCATTACGGATTTAACCACAAACATCCCAACCTACTTTGAGACCATGTCGTCCCTGAAAAATCAATGATAAATACTTCAAGTACCACAGAAGACCACACCATCTTACTCCAGCCATACCTCCTAATGCCAATTTGAATAACACATGCGCATAGATTAAAACCACGCACGTGCTCATAATTATGTTCCTCCATAACCTTCAGTACTAGCTCGAGCTGCTGTTTGCTCTTTCTCACTCCCCTTTCTCATCATGATGTGCCAAATTTTATCTGATAATGCTCCTGTGCGGCACCTTGGGACGTTTTACCACATTACAGGAGTTACATAAATGCAGGTTCTGGTTGCTATGACGCTGGTCCTGTCTGCTGCAACTCCACTGCCTAGGCCTGTGTTCAGGCATTGGCTTGTGTTCGGGCCTACCTCTAATTAACCAAGCTGAGAGAGACCACCTGCCAAAATGGTAATGGTCAAAATGACAGTGATATTCAGATCCATGGTGATGATTGGACTTGCTATTTCACCCCAGGGAATCGGCATTGGTGAGAAATAAAAAGCCAAAAAAGAAATATATATATATATATATATATATATATATATATTTATGTTGATCAGAAAATGTAATAAAGGCAGAATAATTTTGACATAGATCAGCAACTCTAGAAACAAGAACAACTTCACACTGTTACAGCACATCAGTATCATTTTTTTTTTCATTTAAATAAAAGCAAAATACTGCAGATGCTGGAAATCTGAAATAAAAACAAGAAATGCTGGAAATACTCCGAAGGTCTGGCAGCATCTGTGGAGAGAGAAGCAGAGTTAACGTTTCAGGTCAGTGACCCTTCTTCAGGGTCACTGACCTGAAACGTTAACTCTGCTTCTCTCTCCACAGATACTGCCAGACCTGCTGAGTATTTCCAGCATTTCTCGTTTTTTTTTATTCATTTCTTCTATTCAAAGTCTTTAATATTGGCCTCTGCTTCTCTGCACTTAGGAGCGAAACGTCAGCCAGCAACTTCACTCTTCAGAGGTGAGAATGGGGAAAAGTATGTATGAGAGACATACTGAGATAGAGAGAAAAGAGACAGAAAAATTGGAAGACAAAAGACAGAGTGAAGGAGACTGAATTAGTGTGTGTGGCAGTCAGTCACAGAATCAGGGGAAAAGAGACATTTGTTTTTTAACTTTTAGCCAAGAGTAGTACTATGAGAAATGATATTGTGGTTATAATTTGTCCTAACTCCATGTATAAATAGCAAGTAGCAAGGTAGCAGTTTAGAATCATGCCAAATTGCTACTGTCAAGCAATTAGTGAACAAAGTCTTCATATAAAAATGGTACAAGAGTTTTGAGATTACCTATAAGCACAAGTGGGAAATTGCATTCAGCCTGTTTCACTGTATTCTAACGAGAAAAAGATTAAATTGAGGGCATGGTTCATTGTGGGTACCACTGATTAGCACAATTATATATTTTTTTTAATTTCTGATATACTTTGGGAGAGCTTTATGCTCATTCGAGAAGGATTTCAATATTGGCTAATGGAACATTTTTGGCACCAATGTCAGTATTAAGTATTCCAAGGTTAGTAGTTATAGCACGCTTAGATGGAGAAAAAAGTTCTCTCAACTTTATTGTGTCAAGTGCTCCCAGGTTGACTATAGTGTCAGCCAGATGTGGGGCAAGACTCCTTCTATGCTGCTCCATTATGTACTTACAGGTACAGGAGAGATTGCATGTAGTGTAAAAACCCTTTATGCAATTGAGCATCCTCAAGTGAGACATTGCTTTGGATAAGTGAAATGAAAAGCTTCCTCTACTTTGTTCCATCAAATGGATGTAGAACAGATCTGCCAATACATTGCCCTAATATTGCTACAATTGTGATTCAAAGGCAGCAGTTTCTTTTGGCTTTATTGTAGTTTTATTTTGTCACACCTACCCAGCTCGGTACATGATAGGTGACATTGTTGCTGGGAGCAAACTATTCCAGATATCACATAGCCAGCAGTTAAGACTGGGCTTTACCACAAAACGCATTACACAGCAGCTTGCATATTCGGTGAGCCTTCCTGCGGGATTCAAGAAACTATATCCCAGAGACGACCCTGCCAACTTACCCTGTTGGGCATTTTAGTCTATCTGATATTTAGAATTTTTACCCAGTATATATCAATTTTAACAAATAGTTGTTTTCTGTGCCAGCCACCAACACATTTGTGAGAAGAGATTTTCAAATAGAAATTTGGATAGATGTAAATGAAACTGGACTATCAACATGACATGAAAGTTACACTGCATATCAGCCAACTGTGTAACAGCCCCGACAAACAAATTTCTCTGCAGCACCTGTGGAAGAGCCTGTCACTCTAGAATTGGCCTTTATAGCCACTCCAGGCGCTGCTTCACAAACCACTGACCACCTCCAGGCGCTTATCCATTGTCTCTCGAGATAAGGAGGCCAAAGAAGATATCAGCCTTACTAGATGAGAGTGAGTCAGCTACAGCTAAAAGAGAACAGCTTTGCTCCTGCAATCCACTCCGAGAACACAGCCTTGCTAGACATGAACGCAGAGCTGTAATACTACAGCCTGATCCTCAGACCATCTCCTGGAGCATTGCTTTGCTAGATGGAAGCGTGAGTCAGGGATAGGGCTACAGCAAGCTTTACCGAATGAATTCTTGAATCACATAATTATTCTTTTTTACTGCTCAGATAATAAAGGATTTTTATAAAATGATACACTGCATCCTCATCTCCCAGGAAAGTGTTTTACTTTAAGGAGGGATTATTAAAAAACTGTTATGTTACATTTAAAAAAACAACTGTTCCTTCTTCTCCTAATTTGTTTCCTGCTGCCCAGGACTGTTGGGGTATTGCAGCTATAGCTACTCCTGCCCCCACCTGTTACTCACACTTTACAGCAGGGAAGCTGAGGTCAATTGCAGTATCCTTTTGTCAACCTGCTTGAGATCGGCTAACCCAGCACACATGTGGAATTGAACCTGGGATCTTCCTTACCATATGACTCAGCTTATCACGGGGTAGTGCCCCTACCTACTGTGCCATCAAAGTAGCTCAAAAATCCCCCTTCCCCTTCCAAATTCTGTTTGTCGCCAATGTAATATGGTCTAGTTGCACCTTTCAAACTAGCCAATAACCTTGCTCCCCATTCCAGATCAGCAAGTGTAGCAAAGAGTCTGAGGTAACAACTCCTCTAGTCACTGTGCGTTAGCAACATTGACAAATGTTGCAAGAAGATTTCCCATATTTACTATTTCCTGTCAAATTGTAAATGAATTCTGAAAGAATACACTCACGATTTCACTAAAAATAGCTTTCAGGAAATCTTTCCCCGATAGTGAACCTTATGTGCCTGTGAGATGGTCAGGTTGCAGGTAGGTGTCACCCAGTTGTCAGCAAGAGTTCGAGCCCAAGTCTTGTTTTTAATGGATAGACTATTGTTGTAAGGTTGCATTATAAGCAATTCTACTGAGAACAACACCAACAAAAGAATAGCACTCCATTTTAAAAATCTGCAAAATTAACCTTTTTACAATTGTCAGAGATCTTTTCGGCATTGAATCTAGTCAATTTAGTCAACTTTTGACAGCAATATTACTAAAACAGAATCTGTTTGTAAGGATTGATTTATTATGATAAGTTCTGACGAATTTTATGTTATTAAAGCTTTGATTTGTGGAGAGGAGAAGGATCCTGCAACACCACAAGATGTCAAAGGGACAGTGTCTTTTGACATTTCCCAGCCTATGTAACAAGCCCTAGTGTAGGTAATTGAAATTACCCACTTAAATTCTACTAAATTTATTTTATTTTCAGCAGACATCTGAAAACAGGAACTTTGCTTCAATAATAACCTTGTTCTCTTTAATTGAACTAGCATTCTAGAGGGTGGGGAGATAAAGAGAAGATCCTGAACAAATCTAAACTTTCATCAACATGCTCAGCACAAGAAATTGTGTTTCAGCATGGCTTTGATGTATCTAACAAGAAATGCTGGAAATACTCAACCGGTCTGGCAGCATCTGTGGAGAGAGAAGCAGAGTTGACATTTCAGGTCAGTGACCCTTCTTCAGAACTGGCAAATATTAGAAATGTAAAAGGTTATAAGCAAGTAAAGCAGGGGTGGGGCAAGAGATAACAAAGGAGAAGGCGTAGATAGGACAAGGTCACAGAATAGCTGAACAGAAGGTTGCGGAGCAAAGGCAAACAATATGTTAATGGTGTGTTGAAAGACAAAGCATTAGTACAGATAGGGTGTTAACGGACTGAAAATTGAACAGCCGCAAGTACAAACATGAAAAAAAACAGTGGGTAAGCAAACTGAACAAACTAAGAAAAGATAAAATAAAATAAACACTACCGAACGCATCTTCCCCTCCCTTCCCCTGTCAGCATTCCGAAGGGATTGTTCCCTTCGTGACACCCTGCTCCACTCCTCCATTACCCCCGCCACCTCATCCCCTTCCCATGGCACATTCCCCTGCAATCACAGGAGGTGTAATTCCTGCCCATTTACCTCCTCTCTCCTCACTATCCCAGGCCCCAAACACTCCTTTCAGGTGAAGCAGTGATTTACTTGTACTTCTTTCAATGTAGTATACTGTATTCGCTGCTCACAATATGGTCTCCTCTACACTGGGGAGACCAAATGCAGACTGGGTCACCGTTTTGCAGAACACCTCCGCTCAGTCCACAAGCAGGACCCCGAGCTTCCAGTTGCTTGCCATTTCAACACTCCCCCCTGCTCTCATGCTCACATCTCTGTCCTGGGATTGCTGCAGTGTTCCAGTGAACATCAATGCAAGCTCGAGGAACAGCATCTCATTTATCGATTAGGAACACTACAGCCTGCCAGACTGAACACTGAGTTCAAAAATTTCAGAGTATGATGGGCCCCCCATTTTACTTTTATTTATAGTTATTTTTTTCTTTTTCCTTTTTTTGGGATATTTCTTTTGTGCTTATTTGATTTTATGTCATCTTAGTTTGTTCAGTTTGCTTACCCACTGTTTTTTTTCATGTTTGTACTTGCGGCTGTTCAATTTTGTCAGTCTGTTAACACCCTATCTGTACTAATGCTTTGTCTTTCAACACACCATTAACACATTGTTTGCCTTTGCTCCACGATCTTCTGGTCAGCTATTCTGTGACCTTGTCCTATCTACACCTTCTCCTTTGTTATCTCTTGCCCCACCCCCGCTTTACTTGCTTATAACCTTTTACATTTCTAATATTTGCCAGTTCTGAAGAAGGGTCACTGACCTGAAATGTTAACTCTGCTTCTCTCTCCACAGATGCTGCCAGACCTGCTGATTATTTCCAGCATTTCTTGTTTTTATTTCAGATTTCCAGCATCCACAGTATTTTGCTTTTATTTTGATGTATCTAAGTTGGTGCCAATTAGATTTTATGTATGGAACTGAACAGAGAAATGGCTCAGTATTGATGCTTTTAAACATAAATATTAACTTTTATTTTGAATTCATAAAATTCGCTATATATTAATGTTCAATAATAGTATGAAAGATGTAAAGGTTTTACTGGATCTGAGAAATTCTTGGCAGGCTCTGATAGATCTAGTCACTCTGAGCAATAGGAAGGGGTGAGTGCCATTTTATTTTGCTTCAATGTATTATTATTTTCGAATTAAGAGTCCCAAGTGTAGGGCCACAGCCTATAGGCCAGGTCAGTACCAGAGTCAAAGCCAAGTTGGACCAAGGATTAACGGCTAAACAACGCCATGTTTGAGATTGAAGAGTCTGTATATTAGAATTAGAATTAGAATTAGAACTAGAACATTACAGCGCAGTACAGGCCCTTCGGCCCTCGATGTTGCGCCGACCTGTGAAACCATCTGACCTACACTATTCCATTTTCATCCATATGTCTATCCAATGACCACTTAAATGCCCTTAAAGTTGGCGAATCTACTACTGCTGCAGGCAGGGCGTTCCACGCCCTTACTACTCTCTTGAGTAAAGAAACTACCTCTCACATCTGTCCTATATCTATCACCCCTCAACTTGAAGCTATGTCCCCTCGTGTTTGCCATCACCATCCGAGGAAAAAGACGCTCACTATCCACCCTATCTAACCCTCTGATTATCTTATATGTCTCTATTAAGTCACCTCTCCTCCTCCTTCTCTCCAACGAAAACAACCTCAAGTCCCTCAGCCTTTCCTCGTAAGACCTTCCCTCCATACCAAGCAACATCCTAGTAAATCTCCTCTGCACCCTTTCCATAGCTTCCACATCCTTCCTATAATGCGGTGACCAGAACTGCACGCAATACTCCAGGTGCGGTCTCACCAGAGTTTTGTACAGCTGCAGCATGACCTCGTGGCTCCGAAACTCGATCCCCCTACTAATAAAAGCTAACACACCATATGCCTTCTTAACAGCCCTATTAACCTGGGTAGCAACCTTCAGGGATTTATGCACCTGGACACCAAATCTCTCTGTTCATCTACACTACCAAGAATCTTCCCATTAGCCCAGTACTCTGCAGTCCTGTTACTCCTTCCAAAGTGAATCACCTCACACTTTTCCGCATTAAACTCCATTTGCCATCTCTCAGCCCAGCTCTGCAGCCTATCTATGTCCCTCTGTACCCTACAACATCCTTCGGCACTATCCACAACTCCACCGACCTTAGTGTCATCTGCAAATTTACTAACCCACCCTTCTACACCCTCTTCCAGGTCATTTATAAAAATGACAAACAGCAGTGGCCCCAAAACAGATCCTTGCGGTACACCACTAGTAACTAAACTCCAGGATGAACATTTGCCATCAACCACCACCCTCTGTCTTCTTTCAGCTAGCCAATTTCTGATCCAAAGCTCTAAATCACCTTCAACCCCATACTTCCGAATTTTCTGCAATAGCCTACCGTGGGGAACCTTATCAAACGCCTTACTGAAATCCATATACACCACATCCACTGCTTTACCCTCATCCACCTGTTTGGTCACCTTCTCGAAAAACTCAATAAGGTTTGTGAGGCACGACCTACCCGTCACAAAACCGTGCTGACTATCTCTAATGAACTTATTCTTTTCAAGATGATTATAAATCCTGTCTCTTATAACCTTTTCCAACATTTTACCCACAACCGAAGTAAGGCTCACAGGTCTATAATTACCAGGGCTGTCTCTACTCCCCTTCTTGAACAAGGGGACAACATTTGCTATCCTCCAGTCTTCCGGCACTATTCCTGTCGACAATGACGACATAAAGATCAAGGACAAAGGCTCTGCAATCTCCTCCCTAGCTTCCCAGAGAATCCTAGGATAAATCCCATCTGGCCCAGGGGACTTATATTGTAGGAGGAAGGTTAGTGGAGGGAAGTAAAGAGCTCCACAGTTTTGAGATGGGTGTTTATTTTTAGATTAGAGTGAGGGCATGACATTGGGCTCTGTCGAAGGAACTGTTCGTGGCTTGGGAGTGTTTAATGCTGACCCTGGCCTGACCCTGCTCAAAAACAGAAAGCATTCCATTTCATAATGCAAACATGTTAGGACATTCATGAGCAAAGAAACAAAAAAAAGTTTCAAAATCTGAGATTTACAGAAGTGAGTTCCCCCTCGAGCACTCAAACCAAGATGCAAATGTATAACTCATTCAAGAAGTGTGTTCCTATCTAGTTGTATAATTTACATGTTCGTCTTCCACTCTTGGGGGTGAAATTGATGATCTGACTTCACGTGCTTCAGTCTCAATTGCATTATTAATGTCAGAGCGATAAATAAAAGCAGTGAGGCTCAAGTGGTCCTCAGAGACACCAACTTACTGATCAAAGGCAAAACTGAAAGTCTCCCGCAGGTTCGGAAAACAAATGACATTCACAGCCTAACAAAGTGTGCATTGTTGATTCTGAGGAGCTGTCATAGCGCAATAATCAATATGCAAGTATTCTCACTCTTGTCACTTATGTCGAAAATAAACAAATCCACAAAGAACTTAACTACTTGCATCTTTGGAGCTCCCTCCGAACACATTACTCCTTGTTTCATTCAGATGTGTCGGAATTAAGGAAAAAGCAAAGGTTGGTTTCCTTTCATCCTTTGGATTTTGAACCCCAGCCTATTTTCTTTGATATATTGTTGTCCTGTGCCCAGCAAGGAAAATTGGAGGTCAGGGAAAGGAGAAAAATATTCGTGATGAAGCCATATTGACTGTTCTATATAAAAATATTATGTTGTAGAAGTAGCTGATGAATTTTGAAATTGTTAGATGATTTTAGGTGTGTATAGGGGAGTCAGTCAGAAGACTCAAGAAAGTGAGGTAGTCCAGGATGGGGAAGGAGTCCATATACAATGAGGGGAGGAAAGGGCATGGAAGAGCATTTAATAGGTTAACCCTAGGAAGAGTGTGTTGATCTATTATATGATTTATACAGTGCAGAACATTTCCTTGTATCCTGTCCTGGAATAAAACTCATGATTACAGTCGGTTGGGTTAGACAGTACAAATTCACTGCAGCTTAGATCACAAGGTATAATGTTACTGTGGTTAAGGTCATGTAGTACATTGCTGTAGTCAAGTTGTGCGATATATCACTTTAGTCCAGTCAAATGGCAATGCATCACATCAGTTGTATTACACAGTATTACAGTAATCCAGTCATTTGGTATAGTATCACAGTAATTATCATGTGGTGTGATATCACTGTAGTCTGGTCATGTGGTGCAATATTACTGTAGTCCAGTCATGTGGTGCGATCTTACTGTAGTCTGGTCGTTTGGTATAATGTCACTGCAGTATGGTTATGTGGTACGATATCACTGTAGTCTGGTCATGTGGTATGATGTCACTGCAGTCTGGTCATGTGGTGCGATATCAATGTAGTCTGGTCATGTAACAGTTTAACTTGTTATTACTTAATTTTATGTTTATAGGACCTTGCCATATAAACTTGGATGGGGCATTTCTCTACATAACAACAGTGACTACACTTCAAAAGTACATCATTGGCTGTGAATCACTTTGGGATAGCCTGAGGATGTGAAAGGCAATACTTTTTACCAGTTTGTCTGTGCTAAAAATGTTTTTACCAACTTGCAGCTTGCAACCTCCATAACAATGTGGTCCTGTATGGTATTTCTGCATTTCAGATCATACGATACAGCCCTTTTTTACAGTTCAGACCACTGGCTAGTTTGAAATGGGCTTATCATGGCATGCAGTGAAGTGAGCTGAAGTAGTGGCAGAGTAATTGGATGTGACATTCATGCCTGGGATTCATCCACCAGTTGAGTTCTGAATGACAGTGAAGGAACTAAGTTGGGGACTGCTTCTATCGCAGATGGAAGGAGGAAAAATTACTTGTAAAGTCACCATGGGCCACACACACACTTTAGTTTTCCTTAGAGCAGAGAAGGCTGAGGGGGGACATGATTGAGGTCTACAAAATTATGAGGGGCATTGATAGATTAGATAGGAAGAAACTTTTTTCCTTTAGCGGATGGGTCAATAACCAGGGGGCATAGGTTTAAGGTAAGGGGCAGCAGGTTTAGAGGGAATCTGGGGAAAAATTATTTCACCCAGAGGGTGGTTGGAATCTGGAACGCACTGCCTGAAGAGGTGGTAGAGGCAGGAACCATCACAACATTTAAGAAGTATTTATATGAGCACTTGAAATGCCATAGCATACAAGGCTACGGGCCAAGTGCTCAAAAATGGGATTAGAATAGGTAGCAGCTTGATGGCCGGCACAGACACGATGGGTCCAAGGACCTGTTTCTGTGCTGTATGACTCTGACTCTAGAGCAATACAAGTTGTAATGGGAAAGGGAGAAAATGCCTAATAAAGAGGGTACCTCATCAAAAACTCAAGAAAAACTGGTGTGTAAAAAATAGCAAAGGCTGAAGCGTATCTTAAAGCTATAGTACAGCGCAGAGTTTAGTTGATAAACTGCTTGAGTTCTACTCTTGTGGTTAGTGACATCATTTGATTCTTTTGATGTGGTGGTGCCTTGTAACAGCCTTTGTGTTAGGCTGTATCTCATTATATGGACCGAGTAGACTAGTCCAATCATAGATTAACTCGCCAGGTGAGTTGAGTATCTTTTGTATGTTGATGTGGGGTGGGGTCAAGCTGAAGCTCACTACAGTCCAAGCCATACCTTCATGATTGAATGATTGTTTCACTGTTTTAGTGGAATTCACTTTTGGTTTCTCACAGTCAATCTCATAGCACTGAACTTCAAGCTGTTTAGGCTGATACAAGGAAATTATTTCACATGAAATTAAATGTGTTACAGAGAAAAAAATGGAAAATTCTAGAACTGTACTGCAGGTGTGCAGGATCATTCCCTGGAATCCAAAACAATATTAACCTGTCCTTCTTTCTTGGTTCCTAACTGACCTACCACATATTTCTAATATTTTCCATTATTTCAGATCCTCAACATTTGTGTTTTTTTGATTTCCATGTGTGCAGTTGGAACCTTTTGAAATATAGCACTCTTGCACAATAAGGGACGTGAACTAAGATCTAGGCCTTAAGGTTACACTGAGATATTAACTAATAAATGTTTAAAGCATATACATGAATTTTCTTAATGTGCTTTGTAATTGTTTATTTTAAACAGGTTAACATTCCACTCAATTACCAGGCAAAGGAATGTGTTAAGTATTCAAGCATTAATAACTCTTGAGTTTTTATTCTAAGAAAAAATGATGAAAAAATATCTTAACAAAGATTCTTAAGCAATATTGGATGGAGGGGACTTTTTCCAAGTTAGTCTCTGGTGTCAAAGTTTGGAGGACGTCAAGTTTGCAAATGTTAGAATATGAGAGGCCAGCCAGGAGTGCGTTGAAATCGTCAAGTCTAGCGGTAACAGAGGCATGGATAAGGGTTTCAGCTGAGACAGGGGTTGAGTCAGGCAAAGTTGCAGAGCTGGAAATAAGCGGTCATAGTGACAGTGCAGAAATGTGGTCAGATGCTCATCTTGGGATCAAATATGACACCAAGATTCCAGTCTGTCTGGCAACGTCTGTGAAGAGAGAAACAGAGTTTGTGGCTGGAATTTTACCCCGCCCCAGCGGGCCGGATGCTGGCATGAGGGCGGTGTAAAATTGAGCAGGAGGCTCCTGGAGCCTTCCCACCCCACTACTGCCTCCGGCCAACTTTACAGCCAACACCTGCCCGCCCCAGGCCAATCAGAGCCTTTAAGTGGCCACTTAACAGCCACTTAAGGGCCTTCACCCGTCTCCACGGGTATTTTATCTGTGGCAAGCGGGCGTGCTGGGATGTGAAAGGCTGCCCAACGATAGCTTCCGGCCTTTACTCGCCCAGGCGGCTGCCATGGCAGTCGGGCACAGGGTGCCCGATTGAGAGCCGCCACTGCCTCCCAACCCACCCCTGGGACCCAAGACGCACCCCCCCCCCCCACCACTCGCCCCGAACAACCACCCTTGCCTCGCTAGCATGACTGAGCACCCCCCCCCCCCCGCAGCGAGGCAATCCCAACTTACCTGCAGTTCCGGCTCCATGACTCCGGCTGGGCTGCAGTCCCAGCAGTGGCCACCACTCCCGGTGGTGCTGCTTGGACTAAGAGCTGCTGGCTGGATGGAAGTCCTGCCTTGAGACAATTAAAACCCGGGGACCCGTAAAATGCGGGATGGATCCCCGGGCTAGGCGGAAGCAGGTTCGCCACCAAGTTTTACGTTGGTGGCGAAGTCCCATCTGCCTAAGGTAAAATTCAGCCCAATGCTTCAGGTCTGTGACCTTTCATTAGACCTGAAAAGTTAACTCTGTTTCTCTCTCTACAAATGCTGCCAGACCTGCTGAGTAGTTCTAGCATTTTCTGTTTTCATTTCAGATTTCCAGCATCTACAGTATCTTGTTCCAACCAGTCTGGTTCAGCCAGGAAACGGGATAGAGTCGGTGGCTAGGGAAAAGAGTTTCTGGTGGGGACGGAAGACAATGGCTTTGGTCTTCCCAATATTTAATTGGAGGACGTTTCTGCTCATCCAGTACTGGATGTCAGACTATCAGTCTGACAAGTTAGAGACAGTGGAGGAGTTGAGAGAGGTGGTGGTGAGGTAGAGCGTTCATATGGAAACTGACACTGTATTTTTGGGTGATGTCACTGAGGGGCAGCATATAGATAAGAAATAGAAGGGCCCAAGGATAGATTCTTGGAGCCACCAGATGTAAAGGTGTGGGAGCAGGAAGAGAAGTCATTGCAGGTAATTGTCTGGCTTCAAGTGGATAGATAAGAATGGAATCAGGCGAATGCAGTCCCACCCAGCTGGATGATGGTGGAGAGGAGTTCGAGAATGATTGTGTGATCAACCATGCCAAAGGCTTGCAAACAAGTCAAGAAGGACAAGGAGGAATGGTTTGCCTTTGTCAGTCACATAGAATGCCATTTGTGACTTTGATAAGTGATATTTTGGTACAGTGGCAGTGATAGAAAACTGATTGCAGGTTTTGTGCTCAAGCAATCCAAAACTAATGCTACTGTCCTACTTTTTCCCTATGGCCTTGTATCTTCATCTGCTCCAAATATTTGTTCAGCTTTTCCCTAAAAGATACAAGCATCTGTGGCAAAGTATTTCATAGTCTGACATAGTAGTGGGAAGTTGTGTGCGGAATCAGAGGAGATAGGGGAAGCGTTAAATGAATATTTTTCGTCAGTATTTACAGTAGAGAAAGAAAATGTTGTCGAGGAGATTACTGAGATACAGCCTACTAGGCTAGATGGGATTGAGATTCACAAGGAGGAGGTGTTAGCAATTTTGGAAAGAGTGAAAATAGATAAGTCCCCTGGGCCAGATGGGATTTATCCTAGGATTCTCTGGGAAGCCAGGGAAGAGATTGCAGAGCCATTGTTGTTGATCTTTATGTCGTCATTGTCGACAGGAGTAGTGCCGGAAGACTGGAGGATAGCAAATGTTGTCCCCTTGTTCAAGAAGGGGAGTAGAGACAGCCCTGGTAATTATAGACCTGTGAGCCTTACTTTGGTTGTGGGTAAAATGTTGGAAAAGGTTATAAGAGATAGGATTTATAATCATCTTGAAAAGAATAAGTTCATTTGCGATAGTCAGCACGGTTTTGTGAAAGGTAGGTCGTGCCTCACAAACCTTATTGAGTTTTTCGAGAAGGTGACCAAACAGGTGGATGAGGGTAAAGCCGTGGATGTGGTGTATATGGATTTCAGTAAGGCGTTTGATAAGGTTCCCCACGGTAGGCTATTGCAGAAAATACGGAAGTATGGGGTTGAAGGTGATTTGGAGCTTTGGATCAGAAATTGGCTAGCTGAAAGAAGACAGAGGGTGGTGGTTGATGGCAAATGTTCATCCTGGAGTTTAGTTACTAGTGGTGTACCGCAAGGTTCTGTTTTGGGGCCACTGCTGTTTGTCATTTTTATAAATGACCTGGATGAGGGTGTAGAAGGGTGGGTTAGTAAATTTGCGGATGACACAAAGGTCGGTGGAGTTGTGGATAGTGTCGAAGGGTGTTGTAGGGTACAGAGGGACATAGATAGGCTGCAGAGCTGGGCTGAGAGATGGCAAATGGAGTTTAATGCGGAGAAGTGTGAGGTGATTCACTTTGGAAGGAGTAACAGCAATGCAGAGTACTGGGCTAATGGGAAGATTCTTGGTAGTGTAGATGAACAGAGAGATCTTGGTGTCCAGGTACATAAATCCCTGAAAGTTGCTACCCAGGTTAATAGGGCTGTTAAGAAGGCATATGGTGTGTTAGCTTTTATTAGTAGGGGGATCGAGTTTCGGAGCCACGAGGTCATGATGCAGCTGTACAAAACTCTGGTGAGGCCGCACCTTGAGTATTGCGTGCAGTTCTGGTCACCGCATTATAGGAAGGATGTGGAAGCTTTGGAAAGGGTGCAGAGGAGATTTACTAGGATGTTGCCTGGTATGGAGGGAAGGTCTTACGAGGAAAGGCTGAGGGACTTGGGGTTGTTTTCGTTAGAGAGAAGGAGGAGGAGAGGTGACTTAATAGAGACATACAAGATAATCAGAGGGTTAGATAGGGTGGATAGTGAGAGTCTTTTTCCTCGGATGATGATGGCAAACACGAGGGGACATAGCTTTAAGTTGAGGGGTGAAAGATATAGGACAGATGTCAGAGGTAGTTTCTTTACGCAGAGAGTAGTAGGGGCGTGGAACGCCCTGCCTGCAACAGTAGTAGACTCGCCAACTTTAAGGGCATTTAAGTGGTCATTGGATAGACATATGGATGAAAATGGAATAGTGTAGGTCAGATGGTTTCACAGGTCGGTGCAACATCGAGGGCCGAAGGGCCTGTACTGCGCTGTAATGTTCTAAAAAAAAATAGTCTGACATCCCTTTCTGAAAAGAAATTCCTCCTAATCTGTCTACTCACTCTCTTTGTGAGAATTTTTAAATTGATGATCCTTCATCACTAAACCTCCCCAAATAGAGGGAAGTATTCTTTCCTTATTCACTATATCAAAACCCTAAATAACTTTAAAAACTTCTATTAAATCTCCTATAGGTCTGCTCTGCTCCAGTAGAAATATTCCTAGTATCCCAGATCTCTCCTGATGATGATAATTTCTGGTCGCTAACATTTTCCTGGGCAACCTACAACATATGCCCACTGTGGTGTTCATGTCCTTGTTATAATGGGCTGCCCAAACTGTACACAGAGCTCTTGCTATGGCCAAACCAATGTTTTTGTACAAATTTATTATAACTGTTTTACTCTCGTACACTATACTCCTATTTCTGAAATCTAAAATCATGTTGGCCTTTTTCTAGCTTCCTTCACATGCACTCATACTTTCCCCTCAGTTTCTCTTAGCATCCACACCATTCAGAGTCTATCAGTTGAGTGTGTGGTGTATTTCTTGTTTTCCTCTCAAATGTATTACCACGCACTGATTCATGTTAAATGATACCACCCACCCAATCACCTATTCTGATAACCTGCCTAAATCTAAAGTTTATTTCAATCCTTTCTTCTTTTTGCCAACCTCCTTACTTTTTGTCATCAGAGGTTTTGGAGATTGTTCTCCCTATACCCAAGTACAAATTATTTTTACATCCTAAGAGAAAGAAAGGGCACAACATTTGTGTTACAACCAGGTGAGAAAGGTGTGTATGGTTCCTTCTCAGCCTTTACCTGGTCTTACCGTAACAGGGTTTAATTTTAAACACACTGTGTTTTTAGCTCCCCCTTGGTGAATCCTTGTTGACTGCAAAAAGGCTTTCTTAGGTTTAAAGAAGAAAAGTTGAAATTTATTAAACTCAAACTCGAATTCAGTTAACACCTACGGATATACGACGCACCCATGCTAGCATGCATATGCTATACACGCATGCGAATAGAGACAGAAAAGAGCAGGAAAAAAAAGTGGAAAAGTTTGAGGCAATATCTGAAGAGTTTTTGTTACAGTTCTTGGAGCACACTGTAGAGTCCTTGATTGTAGGTAGATCTTGCATTTCGTTGGGGCCCTGTATTCTTCCTAAACCTTGTTCACTGTAGGAGACTTTTCTCTCTTGGGGTTCATGTGCCTTCAGTGGATTTTAGAACTTAAGAACTTAAGAACTAGGAGCAGGAGTAGGCAATTCACCCCTCGAGCCTGCTCCACCATTCAATACGATCCTGGCTGATCTCACCTTGGCCTCAATTCCACTTTCCTGACCGTTCTCCATAACCCTTCAACCCATTTCTAATTAAAAATCTGTCTATCTCCTCATTAAATTTACCCAATGTCCCGGCATCCACCGCACTCTGGGGTAGTGAATTCCACAGATACACGAACCTTTGAGAGAAGTAATTTCTCCTCATCTCTGTTTTAAATCTGCTACTACTTATCCTAAAACTATGACCTCTCGTTCTAATTTGCCCCACAAGAGGAAACATCCTCTCTATGTCTACTTTGTCAATCCCCTTAATCATCTTCAGTACCTCAATTAGATCTCCTCTCATTCTTCTAAACTCTAGAGAGTAAAGGCCTAAACTGCTCAATCTCTCTTCATAAGACAAGCCCCCCATCTCTGGAATCAATCTAGTGCACCCACTCTGAACTGCCTCCAGTGCAACTATATCCTTTCTCAAGTAACGGGACCAAAACTGTACGCAATACTCCAGGTGCGGTCTCACCAATGCTTTGTACAGTTGCAGCAACACTTCCCTACTTTTATACTCTATTCCTTTAGCAATAAATGCCAAAATTCCATTTGTCTTCCTTATCACCTGCTATACCTGCATACTAGTTTTCTGCAATTCATGCACGAGGACACCCAGACCCCTCTGCACCGAAGCACTCTGGAGTTTCTCTCCATTTAGATAATAATTTGTCTTTCTATTCTTCCGACCAAAATGGTAACCTCACACTTATCCACGTTAAAACCCATCTGCCAAATTTTGGCCCATTTAATCTAACCTATCCATATCCATTTATAGATTTCTTATTTCTTTATTGCAGCTTACTGTCCCACCTATATTAGTGTCATCTGCAAATTTGGCTATAGTACTTTCTATCCCTGCATCCAAGTCATTTATATAGATTGTAAATAGTTGGGGCTCGAGGACCAAACCCTGTGGCACCCCACTAGTTACATCTTGCCAACCAGAAAAAGATCCTTTGATCCCAACTCTCTGTTTTCTGTTGATTAGCCAATCCTCTATCCAAGCTAATAAATTTCCCCTAACCCCATGTGATCTTACCTTGTGCATTAACCTTTTGTGTGGCACCTTATCAAATGCCTTCTGGAAGTCCATATATTTTACATCTACAGGATCCCCATTATCCACTTTGCTTGTTACAGCTTCGAAGAACTCTAGCAAATTAGTCAAACACAATTTACCCTTCATAAAACCATGCTGACTCTGATGGATTGTGTTTTGACTTTCTAAATGTCCTGTTATTACTTCCTTAATAATGGATTAATGACAGATGTTAAACTAACTGGTCTATAGTTTCCTACTTTCTGCCTCTCTCCCTTTTTGAATAAGGGCGTTACATTAGCTTGTTTCCAATCAACTGGAACCTTTCCCGTATCCAGAGAATTTTGGAATATAGTAACCAATGGATCCACTATCTCCATTGCCACTTCCTTTAAGACCCTAGGATGTAGGCCATCAGGCCCTGGGAACTTGTCTGCCTTCAACCCCAATAGTTTGCTCAGTACTTTTTCCCTAGTGATGATGATTGTTCTAAGTTCCTCCCTTTCTATAACCTCTGCATTACCTGGTACTATTGAGATGGTACTAGTGTCCTCCACTGTGAAAACTGAAGCAAAATACTGATTTAGTGTCTCTGCTATTTCTGTGTTCCCTTTTATTAACTCCCCAGTCTCATCCTCCAATGGACCAACATTCACTTTAGCTACTGTCTTCCCTTTTATATACTTATAGAAGCTTTTGCTATCCATTTTTATATTTTGCGCTAGTTTTCTTTCATAATTTACCTTTATTCTTTTTATTACTTTTTTAGTAACGCTTTGTTGATCTTTAAAAGTTCCCCAATCTTCCAGCCTGCCACTGGTCTTCGCAATATGGTATGCCGTAGTTTTTGACTTTATGTTCTCCTTAACTTCCTTGCTTAGCCATGGATGTTTTTTCCCCCTCCGAGAATCTTTCTTCCTCTATGGAATATATTTTAGTTGGGATAAATTGAATATCTCCTTAAACATCTGCCACTGCTCGTCAACTGTCCTACCTTGTAGTCTTCCTGTCCAGTCCACTAGGGCCAAATCTGTCCTCATGCCTATATAATTACCTTTGTTTAACTCCAGAACGCTCGTGTGGGACTCCAGCTTCTCGCCCTCAAACTGAATTTGAAACTCTAGCATGCTATGATCACTTTTCCCTGGAGGATCCTTAACAATGAGGTCTATTATTAATCCCATCTCATTACACAACACCAAATCTAGAATAGCTTGCTCCCTAGTTGGTTCCACAACATATTGCTCCAAAATATCAATCTCTAATACATTCAATGAACTCTCCCTCGAGGCTACCCTTGCCAATTTGACTAATCCAGTCTATTTGCATATTAAAATCACCCATGATTATTGCTGTACCTTTCTTACAAGCCCCCAGTATTTCCTGATTTATACTGTGCCCCACTGCAGAACTACTGTTTGGGGACCTATAGATTACTCCCACCATGACTTCTTTCCCTTGCTATTTCTTATTTCTACCCAGACTGATTTTACGCCTTGATCTCCAGTGCCTATATCGTTTCTCACTACAGCACTGATCTCTTCCTTCACTAACAAAGCTATACCACCTCCTTTTCCTTCCTGTCTATTCTTCCGAAATACTGAGTACCCTTGGATATTCAATTCCCAAACCTGGTTTCCCTGCAACCATGTCTTAGTAATCACCACTAAATCATACCCATTTGTCTCTATTTCCGCTGTTAACTCATTTATTTTATTCCGAATGCTTCGAGCATTCAGATACAAAGCCTTTAAGTTCTATTATTAAATTTCCCTACTGTTGTATGAGTCCTTGGTGCAATATGACGTTCACACGTTCTGTCCCTTCCTTTTATTTTCTGGCAACAATCAGCCTCACCACTAACCTGCACTCCTACCTTCTCCTTTAACTTCCTGTTTTTCCATTCAACTGAACCCTTCCCCCCACTATTTAGTTTAAAGCCCTAACTACAGCCCTAGTTATGCAATTCGCCAGGATTTAGAGGCTTGTGACAAAGAGATGGGAGCAGGCAGACAGGAGAAGCTGTGGTGAGCCAACTAGGAGAGGTCTTTTCAGTCCAGGAGCATTCTGCTTTCTGCCCAAACTGTTTGTACAAATTCAAAAAACTCAGGTTGCCCAGCAGGTTAGTCATGTGACTAAAATAAAAACAAGAAATGCTGGAACCACTCAGCAGGTCTGGCAGCATCTGTGGAAAGAGAAGCAGAGTTAACGTTTCGGATCAGTGACCCTTCTTCGGAAGTGACAAATATTAAAAATGTCAAAGGTTATAAGCAAGTGAGCCGGGGGTGGGGCAAGAGATAACAAAGGAGAAGGTGTAGATTGGACAAGGCCACATAACTGACCAAAAGGTCATGGAGCAAAGGCAAACAATGTGTTAATGGTGTGTTGAAAGACAAAGCATTAGTACAGAAATGGTGTTCTAATGTGTATTCGGCCATCTTAGCAGTCAGCCTGGAATGCGAGCTCCCCCACCTTCAATGTCTAGTGATCAAAAGTCCATTGTGGGCTGTCTGTGTCAGGGAATGGTCCTTTGTCCTTTCCAAGCACTGTCTGTTAATATGCAAATATCTTTCCAGCCAAGGGTCCATTGTGGGTTGAATGTGTCAGGAAATGGCTACTTTGTCCTTCCAAACATTGTCTGTTAATATGCAAATGTCTTTCCAGCCAAGATCCAGCAATTCTTTAAAGCAAGTCCTTTCTTCACTTCAACAACAGTTTGAAATTTAATGTACATGTGGTGAAATTAATATGCCTCATGCTTGGCAGGTGGGGGCCTGCATGACAATTGAGATACATCAATTCCAACCCTTCTCAGCAACACCCATTTCCCTTCATCTTTTGTCTCCTGTCCATTGGTCAACTTTCTATCCATGCTGAGATATTTACTATGATACCATACATCTGATTTTTGTCCAACAAATCTCTTTGCGATATCTTGCCAAACACCTTCTGAAAATCCATATTAATAAAAAATTTTATTCATTCATCAGATGTGAATGTCCTTGACAAGGCCAGCGTTTATTGCCCATCTCTAACTGCCCTTGAGAAGGTGGTGGTGAGCCCCTTTCTTGAACTGCTGCAGTCCATGTGGTGTAGTACACCCACAGTGCTGTTAGGGAGTGAGTTCCAGGATTGTGACCCAGTGACAGTAAAGGAATGGTAATATATTTCTAAGTCAGGATGAAGGGAACTTGCAGGTGGTGGTGTTCCCATGCGCCTCCTGTCCTTGTCCTTCTAGGTGGTAGAGGTTGCGGGTTTGGAAGGAGCTGTCAAAGGAACCTTGATACGTTTCTGCAGTGAATCTTGCAGATGGTGCACTCTGCAGCCACTGAGCGCTGGTGGTGGAGGAAGTGAATGTTGAAGGTGGCGGATGGGATGCTGATCAAGTGAACTGCTATGTCCTGCATGGTGGTGAGCTTCCTGAGTGTTGTTGGAATTGCACTCATCCAGGCAAGTGGAGAGTATTCCATCACGCTCCTGACTTGTGCCTTGTAGATGGTGGAAAGGCTTTGGGGAGTCAGGTGGTGAGTTACTCACCACAGAATTCCCAACCTGCTCTTGTAGCCACAGTATTTATATGGCTGGCTCAGTTAAGTTTCTGATCAATGGTGACCCCCAGCATGCTGACAGTGGGGGATTCAGTGATGTTATAGCCATTGAACGTCAAGGGGCATGGTTAGATTTTATCTTGTTGGAGATGGTCATTTCCAGGCGCTTGCGTGGCACTAATGTTATTTGCCACTTATCAACCCAAGCTGAAAGTTGTCCAGATCTTACTGCAAGCAGGCACAGACTGCTTCAGTAACTGAGCGGTGGCAAATGGTACTGAACACTGTGCAATCATCAGCCAACATCCCCACTTCTGACCCTATGATGGAGGGAAGGTCATTGATGCAGGAGCTGAAGATGATTGGGCTTTGGATACTACCCTGATGAACTCCTGTAACGATCTACTGAATTTCTTTTATCTTTACAATTGGCCATGTCTTCTTGTGAGATTTCACTTTCTACTTTTGAGGAAGCACTTCATCTCTAATTGGTGTGCCCTCCAGTTTTTGCAGCTTATCTCTGCTTTCTGCCTTCCTTTTGCTCATCCTATTGTGTTAGCATCTCAGCTATCCTCCACACAGTGCCAATTCTTTGCTCAACTCTGGCCTCCAGTATTTCCTCAGCATTCCACCAGCACATCTGCATCAGTCCACTCAATATCTGCCCTATGCAACCTCCATTTCCCCTTTTGACATCTATGGCCAACTTGTCCTCTGTTTAGCATCTGCTCACAATATCCATTGATACTGTCTTTCTACCCCTGCAACTCATCAACTCTTCCTGCCTTTGAGATCTCCCACTGACAGATAGCAACATCACAATGATCTGGGGAAATTGCAGTAGGATTTTGCATCCCAAAATATTCCAATAATGTGGTATACAACAATAACTGGCCATGGTCGTGACAACATGAGAAACCACATCAAGCACCCACTCTGTAACATGATCGTTTGATGCACATTTAATATAGCTCCCAAAGATTGTGCTACTGAGAATTTATATATCATTTGGAGTGCTTTATTTTGAAGAGTCTCTGGTGTTATACTTTTTATTGATTGAGAAACCTGAACTGTTTTTAAAAGCCAGTTGGTTGTAGTAAGAAGGATCTATGATGAATTCCACAGATTTACAGTTTAGATGGAGAAAGGAAATTGGAAGAACTCCTTTTTTAAAGTTGGCTTAGCTTGTTGCCCCTTTATTGATATTATAGTTCACTATTCCCCAACCATAACAAAATCAAGAACTTAAATTGATAAAGAATTGATTTGTCTACTGCTTCGAGTCCTTTACCTGTCTCTGAGAGAGCTTTGCAGCTAGTTTCCATCCATTTAATAACACCTCTGCAAATTCAAACAAAGCCCAACTCGATATCATGATTACAAAGCTCAATAAATGTATTGTATCTTCAATGGCAGCTTAAGATCCTTCAAATACAATATCCTTTATAATCTGTGTTAATATCTCCTGATAAGTTTATGCAATATTCTGTCTCAGATTTGCGTTTAGACTTATTTGCAGTTGAAGGCTGGCTTTTCTTGTCTCTGATTTTCATTTTTCTCTGCCTGAGCCAGATTAATATAAATGTTCTCTGATTGCAGCCGTTTGCAAAAACAAACCACTTCAGCATTCAGGATAGGGTAACTCTGCCCGAGAGGGATTGTGTTCCCAGCTAAATCTTTGTTTGAGTTGATGAATATGAGAGATAAATATTTGATTAACAAAACTAATAGCCTTAAAACAAAGAGATTTACATTTAAGATCCAACTACTATTAGCTACTGGGGCAATATTATGATAATTGAAATAATGTGATAAGATTAAAAACACATTTTTTGGGATTTTCCAGTAACTTAGTTGGCAAATGTGCTACTAAGCCATTCGCGCAGAAGGGTGCCAGGTTCACTCCCTGATCTGTGCTCTGTTAGCTGGCCTCAGCTGGAGTCACAGTAGGGACTCTACAATTACTATTAGTTCTCTGAGGTTGGGGGAAAAGATTATCCCCTAATCACAAGCCAGTAGCATTGGCTGGAACGTACACACGTATGGATATTGGAAGTGGAAGGTGATCTACAATTTACCGTGTGACAATCTTAATGGACAATTGCTCAATGCATTCCTTTGTCTGCAATTTTAGCCCAGATATCAACTCTTTTGATATAAGTAAGTTAATATCCACCCAAACCAGCATGATGTCCTTCTGTGCCTATGCTTATGGGTGTTATCCCTCCTTGCCCTCCTCAATTACTCCATAACATTTGATACAGTTGACCATGCCATCCTCTTCCATCATCTGTCTGTTTGTTCAACCCATGCAGTTTTCTTGTGTGATTTCACTCCGACCTATTTGAACACAGCCAGCGCATCTGTAGCAATGGCTTCCCTTTCTGCCCCTGCACTGCCATTTCCAGACTCTGCCCATGGAGCCATCTGTGGCCCTTCTTTGGCTTCATTGATTTTCTGGCGCATGGTGACATTATTTGCATATAGAATTCTGTGATACACAGCTCTACCTCGATCCCACAACCAGCCTGTAACCCTTATTTACTCTTCAGTCAGGGTTTAATTTAATAGCAGGTCTGGAAACTTTCTGGTGAGATGTCCTCCCACACAGTTGAGAAAAGAAAATCAGATCAGCTAGCAAGGATTAAACTGGCAGCTAATCCTTGACCATCCAATGCCTAAAATTGGATTTAGTTTTGAATGTAATAGTGGGGCCGATAATGTTCCAGCAGGACCTCCTCCTACACATTGCTGTGGGAAATTTGGGAAAGAAAATCGGGCAGGCAATAAATTTAAATATATATAACATTAAACACCTGTAACTTTCCATCAGAAAGTCTGTGCAGGGTTCTAGGGCAGCCAATGCCTCACTTTCCTCACCTGATGAATAGCCTTTGTTGATGGAACTTCCTCCCTAAAAACCTTCACTTCTCCACTTTTCTCTGCAATAAAATCTTTCTCAAAATCGATCATTTCATCCAAGGTTTTAATCAAATCTCTTAATTTTCCTTTGGTGGCCAAGAGTCGATTCCCTTGTCAACTTATATTCTCTTTTCTTTCTCCTCTGTGTAATAACTTCAGGTATTTTTCTAAATTAATGGTGCTATGTAAATAAAACTTGTATGTTGACAGGAAAGGCATACATGTATTAAGTATTCATCAGCCTACAGTAATTTCTGTGCTGGAATCTGTTTTGTCTATAATGTCACCAAGATGGGACATCCTGCTATCACTCACTGTCTTGGTACACACATAGAGAATAGCCACTTGGGTGAAGTAATGGAAGGATTTTGGAGGTGATGGAACATTACCCAGGAGTTTTCAGGAGAAGAGAGAAGAAAACTATGTGTGAAGAAAATAAGTGAATAATTTACCTTAAAGATGCGTTGGCTAATAACTAGTGGGGCATCATTCTGGAAATTGAAATTAAGGAAAATGTTGATTAGGTTTCTTTAGGCAACATTTGAATGAGAATGATGTTTTTAATGAGAAATGAATTTTATTTTGAAGTCTCCTTCAAGAATAGAAAGTGAATTAACAGACCTGCAGGGAGTTAGTTGAATGCTGTGGTCTGGTTTCTGCCATGTGAGAGAAGACAAACACCTGGAGCAAAGCCATTGGCATCCTCCAGATCAGCCTGATATATTATGGGAAAAAAACTCTCTATAAAATAATAGGGAGAAAGCTGAAAAATCAATGAAAAGTTGTGTCCTGTTTTAACCTCCTGTGTTAAATCTGTCATTCTGTCCCTCTTTTATTATCAGCTCAGCTCTATCTGTGTACTGCAGTCCCATCACGTATCCTTATATCCCTTGGGCACAGCTGCACCATATAGAAAACAGTTTTCTGAAATCAGTTTAGGAGATTATGAATAAAAGGTGTTAAATCACCATTTGCTTGCTGTGATTTCGAATTGTTTGTAAAAGCCATTTGTTTTCCTTTACACGAAGGTACATTTTGTGAGCTTCTGCTTCCAGTGCTGTCTCATTCTAACTGAGTGTGAATCTGACAATCACGTACAGAGGTCTGCGTTACCTATTTGTGGCACTCCCAATTAATGACTAGAAAGTCAGATGTGATGTTTTTGTGGCCAGTTCTCTGATTCCCTCTTCCATAACCTTGCCTTGCAAAACTTATCCATTTATTTATTGTAACCAAATTGTTGTCAATTCTTGATTTGTCATTTTTTTCTTTTACTTTTTCCCTCTCATCACCTTCCCTGAAGGTGAACTTGCTGGGGTATGATTCATTGGTGCCAGGCACTCTCCAATACCTCAGTCCACTGGCTGTTGATCATGCATCAATCTTGACAGCAAGTGTTTGCATACCATTCAACCAAGGGGATATCACAGCCAAACCCGATCCTATCCTGATTTGATCATCTTGCATACCCACTTTCCAGCAGGGTTTGCTGGATAGCCATCAGGAGTGAGAACAAAAACAGAAAATACCAGAAATATTCAGCATCTCAGGCAGCATGTGTGAAGGGGAAAACAGCATTAACATTTCAGTTCAATGACCTTTCATCAGAACTGGCAAAGTTTAGAAATGTAATAGGTTTTGAGCAAGTGGAGGGCAGAGGGGAAGAAGAACAAAAGGGAAGTTCTGTGATAGGGTGGAGGTCAGGAGACATTAAATGACAAAAAGTTTCATGGTACAAAGCCAAGTAAAGAAAGAAAAGATGTGTCTGGATGAGGTATGAATGACAGGCTAGCAGCCATCTGAACACAAAGTAAAGGGGTTAAGAAATAAACAAGGGGGAGTGGGTGGGGGGAAAAACAAACCAGCAAAAAAAAAACACGAGATAAGGGGAAAAAAAGGATGCAAAGGTTATGATCTAAAATTATTGAACTCTATGTTGAGTCTGGAAGGCAGTAAAGTGCCCAGTTGAAAGATAAGGTGCTGTTCCTCGAGTTTACATTGCGCTTCATTGGAACACTGTGTTGAGCCAAGGACAGGTCAGTGTGTGCGAGCAAGGTGGAAAATTAAAACGACAAGCGACAGGAAGCTCGGAGTCGCACTTGCGAAGTGAATGGAGGTATTCCACTAAGCGGTCACCCAATCTGCATTTAGTCTCCCCAGTGTAGAGGAGACCACTTTGCGAGCAGCAAATACAGTATACTAAATTGAAAGAAGTACAAGTAAATTGCTGTTTCACTTGGAGGGGGGGTTTGGGGCCCTGGAAGGAGGGAAGGGAGGACGTAAAAGGGCAGGTGTTGCATTTCCTGCACTTGCATGGAAAGGTGCTGTAGGAAACGGGCGAGGTGTTGGGGGTGACTGAGCAGTGAACCAGGATGTCACGGAGGGCACAGTCCCTTCGGAATGCAGAAAGGGGAGGGGAGGAGAAGATGTGTTTGGTGGTGGCATCACGCTGGAGGTGGTGGAAATGGCAGAGGATGGATGATCTGTTGAATAAGGAGGCTGGTGGAGTGGGAACCATGGTTGATATTCCTTTCTTGTTCCATGGTTTCTTGTTTACTCATGCACTTTCAGCAGCCAGCAATTCCCAGCTTCTAAAAGGCAGATATTTCTCAATTTTGCATACAAGGTGATCCTGTTTGTTACAACAGGCACAGGTATTTTACCAAAGCTGTCTCTGACAGGAATGACTGTACCATTGTTGATTACAAAAGGAACAAACCTGAGATTTAGACACCTCTTGCGTGTGACAAGAATAAAAACAGAAAAAGTTGGAGATACTCAGTAGGTCTGGCAGCATCTATGGGGTGAGAAACAGAGTTAACGTTTCAGGTCAATGACTTTTTGTCAGAAATGGACAAAGAGATATAACAGGTTTTAAGCAACTACAGAGGCAAGGAAAGGGGTGGCTGGAGGTGGGGTGGGGGGAGGGGTGCGGCGGGGGGAGGTGTGCAGGGGGAAGAACAAATTGGAAAGTTTGTGATAGGGTGGAAGGCCGTCCCTTTTGTTCTCGTCCCCGCCCCCCTTTTCTAGTTATGACGAAAGATCATTGACCTGAAATGTTAACTCTGTTTCTCTCTCGACAGATGCTGCCAGCCCTACTGAGTATTTCCAGCAATTTCTGTTCTTATTTGATTTCCAGCATCCACAGTATTTTGTTTTCACATGTAATAGGAGTTTACTTCCATCAGTTTTCCTTATATTAATTTATATGTGTTCAATAAGTTATAGATGAGAGGAAGCTAAAGGCAGGAACAAACTTTGGCTTCAGATAAAGTGTATGAAGCACTTGCATTTTCTCTTGTGATTTACTCTAGTGTCTAAAGCTAAATCTAAAGATTGTGTTGTTAACTTGTAACTGGCTGTCCATTATGCTATATGTAGCAGTGTTAAAGCTGGGACTGAATCACCTTTCATTTGCTGTTCGTTGACAGAAGGCACCATCTCAATTGCAGTAAGATTTTGAGTAATGTAGTTTTATGTTGTGAATCTCAGTTTCACTGAAAAATTTAGGATGTTCTGCAGGAGAAGTGGCAGCTTCTTAATTTATCACATTTCTCCCAAAAGAGAGATTTGGCAGGAATGGAACTGCATTTTTCAACTGTTTTTCAAATCTAACTGCACAGAGGGAGTGGAATGTATTGTGTACTCCGAACAATATGAGATGCATTAGGGAAGTCCGTATCTAATCAAAACATATTTAGTGCTTGTTATTTGACCTCTTCATGTTAGCTATGCAAAGAATCCAGTAATAATTTTATTATTGCACCCTTGGGCCAAGATCTTGAAATTGGTTGGCTACAATAAAAGTCAGATTGCAAATAATTGCTTTTTTACTCTTGGCTACAGCAGAACTTGCAGTTTAGTGACATCGTCAAATCAGGGTCCCTGTGAATTTCATATACTAAGTGACTTACTTATACTTTGTAACCTTAGGCACTGCACTTATATGTGGAGAATGAAGTGCCAGAGAGGAAAGAGGGAGACCAACATTAGAAACAAAAAAAAAACACAATGTAGATTGCACCCCAAATTTCCAATGGGAGGTGAAGAATTGCTCTTGTCCCAATGTGTAATGATATTGTAAATTTGTTCAAAAGACAACATTTGTGATTTCATTACACATTACAAATACTGATCAATTCTTCCCTGATGGTGAGTTTCTTATCATGGCTCATTTGTCAAGGGGCAAGGCATCACCACTTTGGAGGGTAAATCATATGAATCCTTTCCTAATCTCTCACCTGCAGCCTTCGTCTATCACTATCTTTCTCTTTATTCGATATTATTAATTCTGCTATGATGACTATTGCCCTGTTGGGACTTTTTATGCTTCTGCCATGTTCTAATTTTATGATCTGCGTCAGGGAAATTATATTTTGCCAGTTGTTGATGTAAGCATGTGCAGAAGACATCAGCACATCCATTATTATGGAGTCTCTGCAGCCTGTCGAAAAATGATTGATTCATTTGTTGTATTTTGTTTGGGAATGAATGGATCAGTTGGGGCTTTGTTGGCCTTATTATAGTCTGCATCATTTCCAGTATCAGTGTGCCAAATGTACCTTGCAATTGTTCTCGCTCATTATGCCAAAGCAAAACTCTTTTGTATTTAATTGCTGATAGTAAAACTTGTCATGAAACATTCAAAGCATTTCTTTTATCTCAAAAGGACTGAATTAAGGTCGTTCAATTAAGTTATACGAAGCAATCCCTAAGCCACGTCACCAGTTGAGTTGTATTGTTACATAAATGGATTTAGATATATGTAAAGGATACACTGGTAATGACTTATTCCAGCCATACACTGGCCTACAACTAAATGAAACCTGCATATGGGAATTAGTCATATTGGTACCTCCTGAAATCATAGAATCATAGAATAGTTACAGCACAGAAGTAGGCTATTTGGCCCGTCATGTCCATGCCGACTCTACAAGAGCAACACAACTAGTCCCATTTCATCCTTAATTGTTTTTAAATTGCACGTGAACCTCTTGTTAACACTTCAGAATTATCTTTGTCAACAAAGCTTCATGCTTTCTTCATAAACATATTATTTATTTGCAAAGAAATACCTTGATCATTACAATTAATACGATCAGTGAGGGCATTGTCTTTGTTCCAACAGTAAACTCCTAGTTCCCCCTCTAGTGTCTGGATGATTACAGTACAGGGCTTTGGCTCTTCACCTGGATTTCTCATAAAAAGAGAAAATCTGTAATTTTCATACCTACTAGTTGCCAGTTAGAGAAACACATTGACAGAAGCTTGGAAGCAGAAAGCGATCTAGACGCCACTGGCCTGCATATCTGCGAAAGAAATTTGATGTATTCCAACACCACTTTTAGCAAAATGAAAAATTAATTTGCGGTAATTAACTGTCAGAAGAAACATTCAGAGAGAAACTGCCAAAAAAACAGCCTGATGGCATTTTGTGAGCCTCAAATTGACCGGTGCTGGCTCGCGATACAGTTAACATTTGAGAAGGAAAAAACGGCACTGGTGGAGGGATGAAATATGGAGAATATTGCCAGGAATAGAATATGTACAATTCCACTATCACTTTGCTTCTGGTATAACTGCAGCTTCCTTGTATCGTTATAACGCAACTCAATTATCCTCAGTGTTTAAAACATAAATACCTGGAAATTACTGTTGCTGATACTAACAGGCTAATGCTTATAACATTCCTTTGTCTGCTATTTTAGCGGAGGTGTTAACCAATTTAAGATGGAAGGGTAACACCTGCTAGTAATGTTATGTGAATCTATTAAGTGTTTGTCTGCTAATATCACTAATGGTAGCTTCTAACCTAAAATGTTAGTATTGAAAAGAGAGGGAAAGTTTAAAGGGAATGCTTTATATTCAAAGTGCACCTTTGTAAAGAAAGATAGAAATGTGCATAAATATTTTTACAACTATAAAGCATTGTTCACGACCGAGTGCTGCAGACTGGCACATTCCAAGGTCCAGGATTACGTGCTGAGGGATGCATTAAAGCTTGGGGCACCCACTGCTAAAGTTCAATGGGGAAAGGCCACTGTGTAAGGCCCTCCTGCCATAATATATTGAGGGGCTGGAAACCATATAAAGTCCCTCAGGCTGTGTGCATCGGAGAATGTTTCATGGAATGTAATGTACATTGTAAATATAACCTGTAATGGTAAGGTAGTGAGGCACCTCATGTACTGTATTGAAAGAAACTGATCTTTATTGCACTTTTTAAAATGTCCAACTTAAATTGTTTTGTAATGTATTTTTACAAATTTTATGAATAAAGTATATTTTTGGAGAGAAATAACTGGGACACAGGTGGTTCCGCACTATCAGTGATCTCAACAGAGTGGCTCTGATGGATAGAGAACCTAAATTCGGGGATTGACAATGGGGTAGTAATTCTTTTTTAAAGGCAGTTCATTCTTTTGATAATAGATAATGGGGGGAAATTTGGAGTGGATAGTTCTTCCCTTAAACTTTCCTTCCCTGTAAGAAAATTGCCATTGTTAATACTTGTGATATATACTGTCCTATGTGTAATTATGGAAAAGCCATTTCTATTTCACCAGCAAGGATTATCTCATGCAATTCACATATGATTTAATATGAATTAAGAGGCCATTTCCAGCATTAAAATATAATTAAGTATTTCAACATTTTATTCTTTATTAGAACAATGGAATGATTAAGTTGGCATACCTTGATCTAACAACATTGGAATTTTTCCCCTGGCAGTGTACTTTCAACACATGGGTGATTGTATTACCTTTCATGCATACAGTTAAGTAGTTATAGCCCAGTGGTACATTACAGCATATAATGGCTTCAATTGTTCTGGCACCGGTGTTAAAATATTTTTCCTAATGTACCAACCATTTCCATTGTGACTGAGTATTCTCTTCAGCCATAATATTGACTGAGTTTTAAAATGCTGACCTAAGATAATGCATTGTTAAACACTTGAGATCACTTCTAAAATGTAAAGAGCATTATTTCAGCAACTTCCACTAGAGACTGTAGCAATGGGAATTTATGACTTTTCCTCATTTCATGATGTATTACTGTCTAGTGAGTGCATACAGAATGTATTGGAAATTATTGATCATGAATGCTAATTTGAGACATTCTGACATCAGCTCATGATGCAGAATAATTCAGCTTATATATATAGGATTTATTTATAGAAGGATAGAATTGGAAAGTAGAGGAGTTATGCTAACCTTGTATTAGATCTTGGTTAGGACACACTTGGAGTACTATGTATAGTTCTAGTCACTATGTTATATAAAGGATATAGAGACATTGGAGAGGATGCAAAAAAGATTTGCAAGGATGATGCAAGAATGGCAAGGTATCAGGAAAGGATGAACATGCTGAGTCTCTTTACTCCTGAAAAGGGAAGACTGAGGGGTGACCGAATAGACGTCTTTAAAATTATGAAAGGATTTGATAGAATAGACAGAGAGAGTGTTTCCATTTGTGGGGAACAGAAAAACCAGAGGCCATTGATATGATAGTCATTACGAAATCAAATAGGGAATTCAGAAGAAATGTCTTTACCCAGAGAGTGATGAGAGAACGTGAAACTTGATACCACAGGGAGTAGCTGAAGCAAGTAGTATAGATGCATTTATAGGGAAGCTAGATAAGCATATGATGAAGAAGGGAATAGAGGGTTGTACTTATAGAGTTAGGTGAGAAAGGATGGGAGGAGGCTCAAGTGAAGCATGAACACCAGCATGGAGTGGTTGGCCTGAATAGCCTGTTTCTTTGCTGTATATTCTCTGTACTTCTATGTAATACCTCTTAACTTGGATGTATATAGTTTACCCCTGCAGGTTGAATTTTCCACTGTTTGCTAATAGTAGTACAAAAAAGTAGATATCAGTATAAAATTAGAACAGAGGAAAGTCATGGATGTTCCTACAAAATCTGGGAATGTTTTATTTTCATATGAATTTTTTGTGCAATTACCTATATTTTTACCATCATGAGTCAGTTCAACAAGTATTAGGACAATCTTTCCAGTAACGTTGGAAGTCAAGGCAATTTTATTGTGACAGTAATCATTGGGTTGATGTCCTCATTGTGACATTGGAGATTAACACCACTTCATTGTGGCAAAGCTCAGAGGGCAGACATATACATTGTGACGTTGGAATCAGCAACATTTGATGGTTGCCCCCTCGGAGTTATTGGCTTCTGTTCTGTTGACTTTACATGCTACTTATGGGAAACTTTGCGAGTAATTTTTCTGATGATTGACTGTGTGTTGTCAATCATCTGAACTTCTAGATGCTATTCATTGGATAAAACATGGCATCAGTCACGGCAGAGGCCATTACGACTATATGAGTATTAAGAGTGAATTTGGAGATGCTGTACTGCAAAGATGCCATTCCTTGGATAAAATGTCTCAACTGCCTGGTCTCTTACGTGCATTTCTAAATACTGAAGATGTCACGGCGCCTATTGTAAATAACAATGAATGTAACTGCAGTTCTCTGAGTTAAATCCCAGATAAACTCCTTTCTGTTGACTTCTAACCAGTGACTGAAGAGTACCCTGAATGTTATTATTTGGATGTGTACTTCATATTGCAACTCCATGCTTTACGCAAGAGATTAAATAATGATAGGAGTTGGTAATTGCGTAATATGTCTCTTCAAAGGCTTGTTGACTGGGCAAACCTATTTGTAAACTGTACTTCTCTACGGGGGCAATGAGTCAGGTATACATGTTGATTAACAACTCATGTCTGTGAATGTGTGTGGTGGTGTGGGTTGCTTTTCTGACTGTCTGCCAATAGATTTGAAAAACAGTCCTTGACTATGAGCACACAAATACAAGTATATTTTTTCCCTGTTGGTGTTCGCTTCATAATGCAAAGCAGCAATAAAAGCCTCACACGTCACTTGACTAGAGAAAACAATACCTTCGTTTTCTCAATACTGAGACTGAGGGAGGGGCTATATCGTTTGGGTGCACTGGTGAAAGAATCTCCTGACTAGGATGTGCACTATGTGTAACATGAATCGTGCAGCAAGTCAGCCAGCATTCACTTTAGGCTTACTGCATTCCTGCATATTTATAAAGATTATCTGTCTTGGTTTACAGCCTACCCCTCTCCTCCTTTCTTTAATTGGTCTTCTCAATGTTCAGTTTTTTTATAAGTCAATTCAAGCTCTTAAAGGCCCAGCAACAAGAGGCTGGACATTTGAGGTGTTTGTGGAATCTGTGTATCTACCTACTAATGTTGGATCACTTGCAACAAATGATTTTTAGGCACTGCAATGCTTGGAAGGAACAATGGTATTGTTTCATAATAACATTTTTGCATTAGGTAGTTCATCAGTGACATCTTTTGCTTTGCCTGGAACAAAATCATGCTGAGGCTGAGTGTAGCCAACTTGCTTTGGGTATGTAATGGCACAAAATTCTCGATGGTATGAAGTTGAACTGTATGAATTGCATCTGCTTGTCATGTGCTCCATTCTCAAAATGCTACACAGATGTGAAATAGGATTTATCTGGCAAAAGTTAGCCAGCAGCAGCACAAACTAATATCTAGGTTTATGGCATTCTGGTCTAAATATAGGTTTATGCTGGTGGAGGGGCACAAACCCCAGAGATTTTGTCAATGCATCACAGTCATCTAACCGAGCAATAACTATCATGCTTCATGATGTAATTAATACTCTTTAATTAAAATATTTAAAATAAAGGTAATTAAAAGATGTGTCTCTGGTTAGAAATTATCCCAAGATGTCTGTACTTGTTTGTACTTTGAGGGCCTATGTAACATCTCTGTGGTTGCAAATGATAGGACTGTTCAGTAGTAGAAGAGAAACCCACACCAATCTGGGCAGAAATAAGCTCTTTCTAATTAACTAAGTAATATTACACATGTGGGAGCGCACTGCTTTGAGTTTAAGAAGCACTTGTTTGTATTGAGCAAGAGCTAGCAGATCGCAAGTGCAATTAAAGCTAAGAAAACTGTGCTGCAATTGTCTTTGTGTTTATATCACCAAATGGAGTAAGATTAAAATTTCCCCTATTTATGCTGCACAGTAATTGGATGAGGTTTGTTTCAAATATGGTGAAGATCGGCAGAATAAATGAGCTTCTCTGTTTAGATGAATGGTTGACTTCAGACTTTTGAGTATGAAGTTTTAGCATTTGTTTTCAAAGATGTCTTGATTGTACTGTATAAAACATTAAAGGGTAATTCTTATGTAAGGGGTACAAGTAATTTCAAAAAGATTTTCAGAAGGCTTTCAAGAATGTCCTACTCAAGAGGTTAGTGAGCAAAATTAGAGCACATAGGATTGGGGGTAATATACTGACATGGATTGAGAATTGGTTAACGGACAGAAAACAGAGAGTAGGAATAAACAGGTCATTTTTGGATTGACAGGCTGTTACTAGTGGGGTGCCGCAAGAATCAATGCTAGGGCCTCAGCTATTTACAATCTATGTTCTTGACTTAGATGAGGGAACTGTGTGTAACGCATCCAATTTGCTGATGATACAAACTTAGCTGGGAAAGTAAGCTGTGACGAGGAGGTAAGGGGGCTGCAAAAAGATTTAGACAGGTTAAGTGATTGGGCAAAAATGTGGCAGATGGAAAATATTGTGCGGAAAAGTGTGAAGTTATCCACTTTGGTAAGAAAAAAGAAAAGCAGAATATTTTTTAAATGGTGAGAAACTGGGAAATGTTGGTATTCAGAGGGACCTGAGTGTACTTATACACAAAACACAGAAAGTTAACATGTAGTTTCAGCAAGCAATTAGGAAAGCAAATGATATGTGGGATTGGAGTATAAGAGTAAAGATATCTGACTGGAATTATATAGGATGAGACCACACCTGGAGTACTGTTTCCAGTTCTAGTCTCCTTACCTAACGAACGAGATACTTGCCTTAGAGGGAGTGCTGCATAGGTTTACTAGACTGATTCCTGGGATGAGGTGATTGCCCTATGAGGAGCGATTGAGTAGACTAGCCCTATATTCTTTGGAGTTGAGAAGAATGGAAGGTAATGTATTTGAAACGTATAAAATTCTTAAGGGGCTTTTCAAGGTAGATGCTGGGAGGATGTTTCCCCTTGCTGGAGAATCTAGAACTGTGAATCACAATCTCAGAATAACGGGTCAGCTATTTAGGATTGAGAGGAGGAGAAATATCTTCACTGAGAGTTGTGAATTTTTGGAACCCTTTATCCTAGAGAGCTATGGATACTCAGTTGCTAAGTAATATTCAAGAGAGGAATCGATGAAATTTTCAATACCAAGGGAATAGTGTGGGAAAGTGGAATTGAGGTAGAAAATCAACCATGAACTTATTGGACTGGATTTTGTGCAGGAGGCGGGGTTCCCGGTGCCAGGCTGCAAAGGTGGGGGGAACCCTGCCACTGCATTTTTTCAGACACACACCTGGAGCAATCCTCCGGTGTTTTGCGGTCAACCTTTAAGGAGGCGGGATCCCCGTCCCTTTAAAGACTTAATCAGGACCGGGATCCTGCCCCCAAAAGCTGCCGGCCAATCACAAGCCCAGCAGCTCAGCATTTTCGGCAGCGTCACTGGGAGCCGTGGCCACTGCCGGTACTGCAGAGGCCTCGGATCCAGGCCTAGTGCTGGAACCCTGGAGAACAGGTAGGTGAGGTAGAGTCGCTGGTACCAGTCTTGAAGGCGCCAGCAAGTGGGGGGGGGCGTTTGGTCCAGGGGGAGGGTGTCCCGGGGAGTACATTTGTTCCCGGTGGGAGTCCTCCTGGGCCACAAATTGCCCACGACGGAGGGACCCCTCCCAAGCCCGCCAGATGGCGCCTCACTTTCCAAGGCATCCTCCACCTGCGGCGGAGGTCCCCCCGCTGCTAGTAAGATCCCAGCAGTGCAGGAAGAGGCCCTTATTTGGGCCTCTGGGCGGGAAGGTCATTCTTGGCCTATCCCACCCTCGAGAGAATCGGAACCGGGATTCCAGCTGTCGGGTTCCGTGGCAGGCGATTCTGCCATGATTCTCTGGTTCCCCCCCACCACCTGCCACGAAACCTGCCGTCAGGATGAGAACAATATCCAGCCTACTGAATGGTGGAGCAGTTACGAAGGGCCATTTAGCATATTCCTGCTCCTATTCCTTATTTTCTTATATTTGAAGTACTTTATAGCCAATGAATGTTATAATGTAGGAACACAGCAGTCAATTTGCACACAACAAGCTCCCTTAAACAGAAATGTGGCAATGACCAGATAATTTGTTGGTTGGTGATGTTGGTTGAATGAACAATATTGGCCAGGACACCATGGAAAACTCCCCCTGCTCCTTTTTGAAAAGTGTCATGCGATCTTTCACTTTCACCTGAGAGAGCAGATGGGGCCTCAGTTTAATGTACCATCTGAAAGATGGCTCTTCTGGCAGTGCAGCACTCCCTTTGTATTGCACTGAAGTGTTAGCCTAGATTTTTTGCTTAAGTCTCTGGAGAGGAACTTGAACCCACAACCTACTGACTCGGAGGCGAGAGTGCTACAATTTCCTCCCTCATGTCTCTTATTGGCTCAGTTTATTCAACCAGCTCCTGGCTATAATGCACAATTTTATGTTAACTGGCTGCTCTACATATGTCAGCAGGCAAACACACAGTGAGAACAGATGCATTCTGCTAACACCATCGCCAGGTCTCTTCAGGGAGTGTGCCTGCAGGGTACAATGAAGTTCTGCATAGTTCCTATCTCAATAGGCCTCAAAAAACAACCAACCAACAAAATATATCCAGAATCAATAGTTAGGGATTTTATTTTGAGTATTAGTCCCGTCTGTTTTGTAATACTTTAAATTGTTCTGTAACTCACTGCCATTCTTAAAACACCCTTCATACAGTGGAACTTGGTGGCACTTGCTACTTCTTGTGTTACTTCTCCTAACCTCACATGAAAGTTGCAACATTTGGCTTGGTCTTAGTGTCAAAGAATACTGTGCCTTCAATCTTTGTGTCGGTATACCAGCAGAAACCTACGTATAGGTTTCGGTTCTCACTTTGGCAAGGCGGTGGGTGGGTTGGGGGGGGTGTTGGAAGAGGGGCAATGCTGAAAAAGTTGTTAATTTCGGACAAAATATCAGAACTGTAGAAATTCACCCTTCATATTTTATCTAAAAGAAGATCTTCTTATAGCTTGTCACAGAAAAAGCTTGTTCCTGTTGCTTGCCAATATTGCTTCTTCTTACATCCCCTGCCCCAGTACCAATTTCACAACACTTTTATGGCATTAAGGTAATGAGAATCACACTAATTTTATTTCAAGTTCCACAAGACACTTGTGAAGGTTTTAAGGATGAAACCATCAGCATTGCATACCCCTGAGAATGTTACTGACATTTACATATGATGTCATTATAAAAAGATCTTGCTTTCAGCATAGCCAGCCTTCATTACAGAGTGATTATGAATGGAGCAATTTGGAGATGAAATCCTCCCCCCAAGCAGCATTTGTGTGATAAGGTGGCTTGAAGTAACAATAAATTTGCCCGCGTTATTGATCTGTTCACCACGCTAAGTTTGCATGCAATTTGTTTGAAGATTTTTAAAACTTATTACATGTGTAGAGAGGCAGAAGGACACATTGACTGCAGCATTTCCAGCCCATTGTTAGATCTAGAACTCTGAAGCTGGACATCCTTCAGATCCTCATGGCAAAATTTCAGGAGTTCATATTCAACCAGCCCGTACTTGCAAAACTCAGGGAACAATGTCTAACATTAGATGTGATTCCGCGATTGAACAGCACTTACTGAACAATCCCGAGTGTGCTAAGAATTACACTAACAACCAATTTAAGATGATCAGTCGGGCTCGCAATGTGGCTCACTTATGCTTTCTAGAAGCTACATAGATTCATACGCAGGGACCTGTCTTCTGCAGGCAAATGGAATATGTCCAGGCATTGACCCTTTTTAAAAATTAAACAAAGCATAGGGGACAACAGTTCCCTGGTGCATTCTTCATGGCAACGCCTCAACCAATCAGAGTTGACTTTCCAACCAATCAACACCCTTTTCTCATGCAGTATAAATTGTTGATCCCTTTGAAATTTGACCTTCTTGCGTCTGTCCTGATGAGCGCAAGACAAAAAGCTTCTACAGCATGTCTCTATTTTCAGCAATGCTTAATCCAATGTTGGTGTTTCAAGGATTAAAAGTGGAAAGACATTGCTCGTGTGATGACGTTCTGCCCCTAGATACCTTTGATGTCATTTGTAAATGTAATAATTGATAGATTTTATTAGATAGGCTCGTGAAATCTACTGCAGATTGTTGATGCTATACTAATTTTTAGCTTTATTATAATAATTGACAGCCTGTTCAATTTGATGTTTCTCCGGTGTCTAATTGGTAAGCATTTATTACTTCACCTAACAGCACTGGTTTTGTTACAAAACCAATCAAACCAGACACCACATTGCTTGACTTGGTAGCTATGATAAGGATTAGACTCCAGACTAAAAGACCTGAGTTGCATTCCAGTCTCAACTGATGTCTGGACTGATGTGTTTCCAAGAGCTTTCCTGTTAGATCCCCTTTGAATACTATGTAAGCAAGTAAAGAATGGCACTGTTGGTGTCTTTGGAGGTATACTTTCAGTGAACCATTTGGCCCTCCAAGTTGAGGGTAGTGGCAAGGGAAGGGGATGAAGAAAATAGGGCATTGGGGAAATAAAATGTTGTAAAATAACTTGATAGAAGATCCTTTGGCTATTCTGATTCAATGCTGAGTGTGACTGTCAATATGTCCTTTTTCTGTCTTTTTAATAGGATTCTGACAACAACAAAGTATGTTCCCTATACTCCTTCCGCAATGCAACTACCTCACCACACAAGCCAGATGAAGGGGCCCGCGAACGCAGCGACATGATGACTGGTGTAGCTTTTGGAACACCTGAGCGCCGCAAAGGAAGCTTAGCCGACGTGGTGGACACACTGAAACAGAAGAAGCTTGAAGAAATGACAAAAACTGAACAAGACGGTATGCTTGGGTTACATTTTCCTCTTAAGTTCCACACGTGGTTAACAAAAATCAGTTGGGTAGGCAGCCAAAACAAAGTTGTAGAATTGGCAGTTGTTAAATAAATTGTCTGATGATCACTATGACAGCAACACTTTTAGGTCCATTGGAGAGTTTATCTAGTATAAAGCCTGGCTCGGGTATAAAATTAAAACCTGACCCGATTACAGCCAACCCGAACCCAACCCGACCCTGAGCCCTTTAATTTTTTCGCACCTGACCTGACACGAATCTCCTTCATCTGTCCTGGCAGCAGGCTATTCCTGCAGCTGGAGTTGTGGGGAATCATGGGTAAACCTGATCCCATGAATTCCCGGAAGCAGTGTCCAGCCCGACCCGACTCGAGCCCAAATGCTGGACTCAGAATTTCGACACCACCCGCCCCCGAACCTGACACATGTTTTGTTACATAGTAGGGTTCAGTTCGGGTAGCCAGTCTCTAATCTAGTATCTCTTTCTTTGGTATCCTAAAATTGTGCAATGCAATCGACTATCCAAAGTCAAAACTCTTCAGAGTTCTTCTCCTCTTGTACCTAATTTGTAAAACGTACTTCTTTTTCTTTATTTTAAGGGGTGGTATCAGGATAATAAGACCCATCTTATTTGTGGTTTGCATTTATGTGTCAGTAAGAGAGAGAGAGAGATGTTGCACTGCATCATTCACCTTTTAAGTCTGTCTTTGATAAGAGGGCTTCACTCATTACACACTCAAACAAAAAGAAACAACAAGGACTAGCTGAGTTAGAATATGAGAAGCTTAAGCAAAACCCTTGCCCAGCATAGAGATAAATGGAAGCAAAATACTGCGGATACTGGAAATCTGAAACAAAAACAAGAAATGCCGGATTCACTCAGCAGGTCTGGCAGCATCTGTGGAAAGAGAAGCAGAGTTAACGTTTCGGGTCAGTGACCCTTCTTCGGAACAGTTCCGAAGAAGGGTCACTTGACCCGAAACATTAACTCTGCTTCTCTTTCCACAGATGCTGCCAGACCTGCTGAGTGAATCCGGCATTTCTTGTGTTGTGATAGAGATAAATGGGTTCCTCATTGAAAATGTACTTTTGGACGTTGGTTATAAGACAGAATACCTGAAATGAGACATTTTGAAAATGCTGAGTCATTATTGAAGGCAGGACAAGCTGAGATGCATATTTACTTAATAGTTGTCCTTTCCAACCTCCACATGAAAGACCTCTTATTAGATTATAATTCTAGCCTTCTTTTCTTGGAGATTAAAAGAGACGTTTTATTGTTCTATTGAATGTCTAAGTAAAAAATCCTACACATTGATTGACAACAAAAATATTTTGCTATAAAAATATGGTGCATACTTTTTCGGTGAGTGTCTTATGATGAAAGGAACTGTGACCATCCGGTCTGGTAAAGAACAATGAATATCTTTAATTAAAGATCTCTATGCATGCTTTTTCTGCTCAGATATGCAACTTGTTATTTATAAATGCATGTACATGTAAATGTTACCACCACTGATGCTTCAGAGCAAATGAGGTATACAATGTATTTTTTTTTAAATTTCAAAGTTTTGAATGGATTTTAAGTTGAGTGAAGTGAGTGCAGGAGAGCTTGCCATTTTACCCAATGTCAGCTGAAAGTACTCCCAGATCAAGTGCAGAGTAAAAGTCCCTCTACACAGCCCAACAATCCACCTCAGCCCCAACATCAGATTAGCATTTCCTACACCACTGGTGTGACACGGCATACCATTAAGCTTCTAAGATTGATTCAGTATTAGACCAGAATGTTGTGAACTTGCAATGCTAGGGACTAGGTTGAAACATTCCGGACTTATTTCACATAGGACACTTAGAACTGATAGTTCACCAATCTGGCCAGGTCTATGGATAAACAGGCCGCACAAAGTCCCGGGACATCAGCAAGCTCCTCGGTAGACTTCATGAATCAGTGATATGTCTATGAGTCAGAATTCCAGACCAGCTCAAATTGTCTGAAACTACCCATCACTTTCAACAAAGTACACAAGGTCATCAACCAACAATAACAAAGAGGTTCCTGCAGAATTGAAGGATACATTTGTTGCCACACAGTATAAATCGAATAGAGACTATTCTGAATGTGGAAACCAGTGTGAAAGCTTGTTCCTGCTTATTGTTGGAAGGCTTTTGCCAGCACAAGTGTCTCAGACAATGCTCTTCTTGGGATCCAGTGCAGATTTTGTTCCAAGAGAAATATTAGGCATCATTTTCATTGCAAGCTAATTTCAGGAGAAATGTGAAAGGAAAAGGAAGGGCCTATCTGTGGTCTTCATCTACCTGACACAGCCTTTGGTACCAACAGCAGATTGGGACTGAAAAGGCTGCGAGCCAAGTTTGGCTGACAGGTTTATAGATGTGATTTAGTAGTTGTATAATGGGATGCCTGATTATCATCAGCAGTGGATTCAAACAAGGATATGTTTTGTTCCTCATTTCTTTGGCCTCATCATCTCTGTCCATGCTGAAGGAAGCCATGCCAAACACCTCGGGGGAAGTGTATATCGAATTGGAATAGATAGAAAACTGGTCAACTTAAGCAGACCAAGTAAAGGCCAAAATTAAAGAGCCCATTTTTCAGAAGATTTGTTTGCAGATGACTGTGACCCACATGCAGATTGTTGCTCCCCTCAATATATATAACCTGTACTTGGAAACATGGTATCAAAATTTGCAAACAGTGCAAAAATAGGGGACATGGTTAACTGTGAAGAGACTGAAAGCACCTTCAGGAGAACATTGGCAGGTTAGTAGACTGGGCCGAAGGATAATTCTATGAAACTTAATGCTGAGAAATGCGAGGTATCCATTTTGAGAAGAAGAATAAAAAGAGGCTATGAAGACTAATTGTAAAACTTTTTTTTTAAATGTAGAGAAGTGAAGAGACTGGGGTTTCTGATACATAAGTTTTTTAAACTGGGAGGATAACAACAACGTGCATTTATATAGCACCTTTAACATGTAAAACATTCTAAGGCGCTTCACAGGAGTGTTATCAAACAAGATTTGACACCAAGCCATGGAAGGAAATAGTAGCACAAGTGACCAAAAGTTTGGGTCAAAGAGATTTTAATCAGTGTCTTAAAGGAAGGGAGAGAGAGCTAGGGAGGCAATGAGGCTTAGGGAAGAAATTCCAAAGCCTAGGGCCAGGCAGCTGAAGGCACAGCTACCAATAGTGGAATGATTAAAATTTGAGATGCTCAGAATTCGAGGAGTGTAAAGATCACCGAAGGTTGTAGGAATAGAAGAGGTTACTGAGATAGGGAAGGACGAGACCAGGAAGTGTTGAAAATTTTAAAATCAGGTGTTACCAGACCAGAAACTAATGTAGATCAGCGAGAACAAGGGTGATAGGGGAACAGCATTTGTTGTGAGTTAGGATATGAACAGCAGACTTTTGGATGAGTTCAAGTTTCTGGATGGTGGAAGATGGGAGTCTGGCCAAAAGAGCAAATTCATAAAATTATAAGAAATGAATATGGGATCCTAGGGTCCATAAAATGCAAAAAATCAAAGAAGAAATACTAAATCTATTCAAACCATTGGTTAGGCTGCAATTAAAATACCAGTCTTGGGCACCCTACTTTATATAGGATTTCAAGGCCATGGGGAGCGGAAAGGAAATTTGCCAAGATGATAACAGGGATGAGATCCTTAAATTAGGAGGAGGGACCAGAGAAACAGGCTCTTTTCACCAAAAGGAGAAGGTAGAGAGTGGAATTGATAGAGGTGTTCAAAACTATGAGGAGTTTGATACGATAAATTAGGTAAAACTATTTCCTCTGGTAGTTGAATTAGTAAGCTGAGGTCACACATTTAACTCCATCACCAAAAGAGCAAATAGAGAGGTTAGAAGAATTTTTTTACACAGAGGGTTGACAGGACATGACATGCCCTACCAGATACTGTGGTGAAAATGGAATCACAATAACTTTTAAATGTGAAAGGATAAATATTTTAAAAATAAGATTTAAAAAACGGTATGGGAAAAAGCAGAGGAATAAGGCTAACGGCATAGCTCTTTCAGAGAGCCAGCACAACTGTAACTACTTACAATGCCTCCTTCTGTGCTGTAAATCTTTTAAACGTTCAACCCAAAATGAATCATTTTTCGCATGCAGCCAAAAACTATAATATCCATAGGTCCAAAGAAGATTGAGGCTATATCTAGTGCATAACCAACATTGTTCATTGAAGAAACACAGCTGGGTTCAGTCCAACAGTTTACCTCCCTGGGCAGAATACTATCACCAGATGCACATCTCGAAGAAATGTTTCATCAAGCAAAGAAGATCTGCTCTACTTTGGTTATTGGAAGAAAAATGTATGGGATCATCATGAATTGAAAATCCAGATTCACGATGAATGTTTAAAACAATGGCACCTCTTTTCAGTAGCTATTCAATAGACATTTATTAACACACCATTTAAAGATTTTGAAAACTTCAACCTTCACTATGATAAGCAAACTGACACAGCAAAGTTGCAACTTTGAGATCCTGACTCATGGTTACGTGGCAGGGCAAGGCCATGTTGATCAAGGCTCAGCTGAGATGGCTTGACAGTGCCAGGTGACATGCTGCCCAAGACTATCCTTAATTCTTTAGCTGAAAGAGGGCAAACTCTACCATAGAAGACAGTTCATGCATTGTAAGGACACATTGGAAAGGAATCTTAAATAAGGAAGCTATGGAATCCTGTGAACAGTCTTTTACATACCAAGTCAGGTGCTAGAATTCTATTTACCAAGGCAGGTGAGAGACAGTAGAGTGTTATACAGTGAATGGCGGGGCCCTGGGGAGTGTTGTTGAGCAGCGAGACCTTGGGGTGCAAGTACATAATTCCCTGAAAGTGGCAACACAGGTAGACAGGGTGGTGAAGAAGGCATATGGCATGCTTGCCGTCATTGGCAGAGGCATTGAGTACAAGAGTTGCGACGTCATGTTACAGTTGTACATAACATTGGTTAGGCCGCATTTGGAGTACTGTGTGCAGTTCTGGTCGTCACACTACAGGAAAGATGTGATTAAGCTAGAGAGGGTGCAGAAAAGATTCACAAGGATGTTGCCTGGTTTGGAGGGCTTGAGTTATAAAGAGAGATTGGATAGGCTGGGTCTGTTTTCCCTGGAGCGAAGGAGGCTGAGGGGGGACATGATAGAGGTATATAAAATGATGAGAGGCATAGATAGGGTAGATAGCCAGAGTCTGTTTCCCATGGTAGGGGTGACTAAAACTAGAGAGCATTGATTTAAGGTGAGAGGGAGGAGGTTTAAAGGGGATCAAAGGGGTAAATTTTTCACACAAAGAATAGTGGGTATCTGGAATGAGCTGCCTGAGGAGGTGGTGGAGGCAGGAACAGTAGCAACATTTAAGAGGTATCTGGACAGGTACTTGAATGAGCAAGGCATAGAGGGATATGGAATTAATGCAGGCAGGTGGGATTAGTATAGATAGGCATTATGGTCGGCATGGACGCGGTGGGCTGAAGGGCCTGTTTCTATGCTGTACGACTCTATTACTCTAGTGGTAATCTGGAATGAAAATTAGGCGGACTCTATAAAAGTTATGCTATTTGCCCTGTCCGATTACAGTTCGGATGGTGAAGACGAAAATCTACCCAAGTGTGTTGAAGCTCCACAGGAGAAAGTGAAACTGTCCATCAGACTATAGCAATCATTTCTGTAGTCGCCTGTACTAAAGAGTGGCTGCATCAGTGTATCATGTATCAGAATAGTGTGCGATTCTAAAGGTCATGAGAGGATGCACACCACCTCAATGCTCTAAGGTTTACTTGATCAAGGTGGTAGCAACATCCAAAAGACAACTGACAATGCTAATGTATATAGTTTTAGTTTATTCAGAAGGGTATGGGTTTACATTAAATGGACAATCCTTACGTAGTGTCACCCCATTTAACTTCACTTCCTGTGTATGCTCACCTTGTTATAGTATCCTGATTCTTATTATTAGCTACTCCAGTTTTTAAAATTTCTTCGCACCATTTCACAATGTTTAAATTCCCCCATGTCACAAATGATTCTCCCAAAAGAGCAGACCAGAAGATATGCTTAAAGATCTCTGCTAATGCCACTCTTGAGCAAACAGGCTATTATGACTGTTTTCCCACTGCTTGGTTCCTCATTTCTGATGGCACTGACAAGACCAGAAAATTTACTGTGTCGGAGCCTGCAGATTTGAACTGATATTCTTGATGACCTACCCCATTCATTCTGGATCATGCAGTATTACCATTGTCACTGTCTTCACACTCACCTCTTGTGCATATGCGATTACGATTGTGTTTTCATGGCTGTCAAAGGCAGATGATTGTTGCTCCCTCTGAAGAAGCAGTCTAATCAGGATCGCCTCCAAGCTGTAGGTCTGAAGCAGCAACTGGAAAAAGTGGGTGACTGACTGACTGACTGACTCGATAATTATTTTCTGGTAAAATAGTTCATCCTAAATTATTCTCCTGAGAAATACTGTATCATGTTGGAGTAAGACGTTGTTGTCAAAATTGTGCATTTATTTATCTGCAAAATGGTATATATATTGATTCCATGCACTGTGATTAATTGGTTTCTTTGGGTAAGAGGATTTTGACATGAGTGAAAATATTTTATAGCCAGAAAATATGCACAGAATGCGAGAAGAACAGAGTAGCGTGGAACTCAACACAAAAGGATCAGAGTCATGCAGAACGCAGCACAAGAGGAACAGAGTAGTGCAGAACACAGAACGCGAGAGGAACAGAGTCGTGCAGAACACAGAACGTGAGAGGAACAGAGTCGTGCAGAACACAGAACACGAGAGGAACAGTCGTGCAGAACACAGATGCGAGAAGAACAGAGTCATGCGGAACACGGAACGCGAGAGGAACAGAGTGGTGCGGAACGCAGAAAGCGAGAGGAGCAGATTGTGTGGCCTTAGACTTTTGCTGGATATCTGGATCTTTTATTGCTTCAATCTCTCCAATGGCAGGCTTGGATGAAATCTGTTTTCAGCAGTGGTGAATCAGCAGCCTGTTTTACAACTCGCCTTGGTTTTCTTTTCTGTTGGCATGATGTAAAGCAAGTTGATGATTTCACTTTCTGCTGTGAGTTGATAAACCATTTTATTTCACAGTGAGCCGATAGCACTGAACTGTGATTATGGTCAGGCTGACTTAATTCAATCCCTACAAATTATCTTCACAATATTACAAAATTAAAAATATGCCACACATTCCCACATCTGTGGGTCATTTTGCGTGATTAAAATTAGATATTTGTCTTGCATTGCAGCCTTTCCTGAGTGACAGGAAACAAAGAGTAATGGTTAATGGATGTTTTTCTGGCTGGAGGAAGGTTTGTAGTGGAATTCCCCAGGGGTCAGTGTTGGGACCCTTGCTTTTCTTGATACATATTAATGACCTAGACCTTGGTGTACAGGGCACAATTTCGCAGTTTGCGGATGATACGAAGCTTGGAAGCATTGTGATCTGTGAGGAGGATAGTGTAGAACTTCAAAAGGACATAGACTATTTGGTGGAATGGGCGGCAGGGGACAGATGAAGTTCAATGCGCAGAAATGTGAAGTGATTCATTTTGGTAGAAAGAACATGGAGAGACAATATAAAATAAAGGGTACAATTCTAAAGGGGGTGCAGGAGCAGATAGATCTGGGTGTATATATGCATAAGTCCTTGAAGGTGGCAGGACAGGTTGAGAGAGTGGTTAATAAAGCATACAGTATCCTGGGCTTTATTAATAGCTACATAGAGTACAAGAGCAAGGAAGTTATGTTGAACTTATATAAGACAATAGTTCAGCCTCAGCTGGAGTATTGTGTCCAGTTCTGGGTGCTGCGCTTTAGGAAAGATGTGAGGGCATTGGAGAGAGTACAGAAAAGATTCACGAGAATGATTCCAGGGATGAGGAACTTCAGTTATGAAGATAGATTGGTGAAGTTAGGACTGTTTTCCTTGGAGAAGTGAAGGCTGAGAGGTGATTTAATAGAGGTATTCAAAATTATGAGGTGTCTGGATAGAGCAGATAGGGAGAAACTGTTCCCACTCATGAAAGGATCAAGAATTAAAAAGGGCACAGATTTAAAGTAATTGGTACGAGAAGCAAAAGTGACATGAGGAAAAACTTTTTCACTCAGTGAGTGATTAAGGTCTGGACTGCACTGCCTGAGAGTGTGGTGGAGACAGGTTCAATTGAAGCATTCAAAAATGGTAGACTGCTATATGAGAAGGAAGAATGTGCAGGGTTATGGGGAAAAGCCAGAAGAATGGCACTGAGTGAATTGCTTTTTTGGAGAGCCGGTGCGGACACGATGGGCAAATGGCCTCCTTCTGCGCTGTAACAATTCTGTGATTCTGTGATTATATTGTTAAATGCACACTGCTGTCAGTATCCCAGTAGTTAGCAGCACAAAAATCATTACTATATAACAAATAACTTCTACATCACCCTGAATAATTGTCCAAGACGCTCCACGATGGCAGAAGAAAAATATAAAGGACATTGAGCCAAAGAAGGAGGAGTGACCAAAAGCTTGGCCAAAATTTTGGCTTTAAGGAGGATCTTAAAGGATGAGAGGGAGGTGGAGGAGCTTAGGGAGAGAATCTGAGTGTACAATATAGGTGGTTGAAGCCATAGCCATCAATGATAGGGTGAAGTGAGAGAGAGAGGTGTAGAAGAAGCTAGAGTCAAAAGAGTTGTTGCTCTGAAGTGGGTAACAGAGATGGGGAGGGATAAGTCCATAGCAGGATTTAAATACAGGATGAAAATTTTAAATTGGAGACATTGGTGGGGAGGGGTTGGGGTGGAGGGATGGGGACGCTGGGAGTATAGTGATTCTAACAGTGCTGACTTAGGCAATATGTCAGTGTTTATTCACCTCCTCTAAATCATGCTACTTGTTGAGGCCCAAAATGGGGACTCTTGTTGCTTTTCCCTTCCCCAGCCCTAGAGCCCCAGCTAATTGTAACACTTATACTGCTACCCTAGCTGAGATCCAGCTAATTCATCACAAGCTAAGAATTGAACCTGGGACCTTCTGCTCTCTATGGTTGGCTCAATCAAACTAGTAGTGACTTATATCACAGATCCAGCGAGAGAACCTGTTTCTCCCTCCCTTACCAAAAAGTGCAGTAAGAGGAGTACAGTGCTTCAGCTCCTTCAACAAGCTCAACATCTTGATCTTGCAATGTACTATTCCACTTACTTGCACCTTGCTGTCGTTTTTCTGACAGCACTCGGTACAGTAAAGCAAACACTACTGGTCTGACCTTGTCATTGTGGCTGGTAATTTGATCGTGCACTACTTTAAGAGCATTTTTTATCCAATTTCATTTTAAAGAAAAGAAAATCTTGGAAGATATATCTTGATGCACTTATTTAGTTGCCCTGATGGAGAGCTGGATCAGCTGAATTCAGTCTGTATAAATGGGCGATGCAGTTCCCATTCGCTGCTGTTTTGGTAACTGGGACCTTTAGTGAGTCTGAAAGAGCCTTAAGTGCTTATGACCACAGTAATGAATGAAAATGGCTCCAGAGCACTCCATTAGTTTGAATTGTCACCTTAGCAGTAAAGTGCTACTGGCAAAAGTGGGAGGAAGATCCTGTAAGTAAGAACTGTGTGCAGTATTTACTGTACAACACTTATGTATTATTTATGAGGAGAGATCTAGATGGAGCTTATCCCAAGTACAAAAAAAAGGTTTAAGTTTTAAAGCTACAATATTTTACAGAAAAACATAAAGATGTTCCCTGTCCTCATTTAGGACAGTATTTATTCTCTGCATGTTGTAGCTATTTGTTCTTCCACATTTCCCCAAGGTGATATTTCAGACCAGTAAAAACAAAACTATTTTATACATGTGTGAAGTATCACCTAATGGGCTGCAGCATGCTTAGGGTTCCAGGGAATCTGATTGGGCCGAATTTTACGAGTGCGCCGTAGTTCGCGGCGGCTCACTCTAAAAACGGTGTTCATCCCACGTGGATGCGGCGTACCTGAGCCCCCGCGATATTGCGCACCGAGGCTCATTTAAATAGAGGGGCGGAGCGACCGCCCCCGATGACGTAAGGGGGCAGCCACCGTATTCACTGCGCAGGCGTCGGTGCCATTTTTAAAGGACTGTAAGCCCTTTAGTCGCCTCTTAAAATTTAAAGGTCCTGATTTCCAGGATGTAACAATACATTTTCATGTCAAATAGAAATCACTTCTCCCACCCTCCCAATGGGTAAATTAAACATTAATTGCACTCTTTCCTCCGAATAAACCTTCAATGGTATTCTGAACTTTTCCCCCAAAATTTGTTCCCTTTGACCCTCAACCCTTTCCCACCATCCCATTAGCCAATAAAGATTGTTTACTCCGCTCCTCCACCCCTCCCACCCTGAAATTTCTATTGTTCCCCCGCTCCCCATCAGGTTCTCACCTGGAACTCCATGTGGAGTTCTGAAGGCGCACAGAGCACGAACGGCGGCCGTAATATTGGCGTGGGACGGCAGCCGCCTGCAGGTAAGTTTATTTGCATCTCATTTGGTATGGTTTGCATTTGTATACGAAGGGCCCGCCGCCTGGCGGGGGTTGTGGGGGAGGGGGTGCCGCATCAAGGTCCCCCCGCCACTGGTAATATGCGGCAGGCCCTTCTCGACATCGCGGGTTGAGGCGGGCCTCTCCCTGCAGGATTTTACAGGCCCCCGCGCTGCAACCCGCAGCATTGAGGGGCCGGTAAAATTCAGCCCATTGTATTTCTCCCAGATGATACTGGCTAAATAATAAAAGCAACGTTGCACTGCACAATAGTGTGTTCAACTCGTTTTTAATTGGAAAAGTTTTTTTTTTAAATGGGAAATGCAGGTGAAAGTTAAGAAGTGTAGTACAGGGAACCATCAAGGTTCCAAAAATTAGGAGACATAAAGAGACGAGTTAAAAAGTCATGGTTAGGGATGGCAAGCTGAGGTAAATTGTAAGAGGGAGGGAAGTCAGGTGTTCCATAGCTTTGAGATCTAGGAATGAATGAGTTTAGAGGAGGAAATACTGCACTTGTTGAGTCTATTTCAACACATTCAAGCTATAGGGAGGAAGAAAAATATAGGTGATAAGGAGGAACAAGAGAAGAAAGTTCTGAGGAGCAATAACCGTAGAGAAACATGAGAAAATTACAATAGAAAAAGAGAGACAAAGGCTGAAATTCAGAGGTTTAACACAAGAAATAGGCCTTCATAACTGAAATCAAAGAACCTGCAGACTTCAATCGCTTCCTTTCCAGTGTAGCCGTTCTCATTTTTATCTATATAATCATCAGACATCAGTGTTCCTGCATATTTTCATGGACCCAACCAAATAGCATCATGTCCTGAGATTAATGTAAAATTGTCCACTTGGAGTGTAAAATTCATTTTTCACTTAATTACCTCATTGCAATATCTGTTCCTCACTTAGCCTGGCCAACTATGGCACCTCCACATACAGTGTGGCCTGACTGAGATTGGCCAACCTAACACAGTTGAAGGATTGTGCCTGTGATCTACAGTGCCACAGTTTGCAATGCTCTGAGCAATTTGGGAGTTTCCAAATAGATATTGTGTACTTAAAGTAGAGAAAGTGGAGCTTATAGATAGATGCTTACAAATAGAGAAACAGAGCAGCTTTAAATATTGGAGAGATTGTATACAGCTCCGTATGATGTCCCACTGCTCTTGGTAAGCCCTTTACATTGCATAAATTGATATTCCTTGCTCCTAGTTAGTGGTGGTGATGGAAGGGAGGGAAGGGCATTTTCCAGCTGAAATAATTTGAATTCAAATCTGTTTTTCAGTAACACCTATTGTGGACATAGGTTACAATAATACTGCAGGGGGGAGAAAGCACTTGGTAAAATTGACTCAGGCACAGCCCTGAGTTACTGTAGTTCAACTGTCCCCATGTCTCACATATACAGTTTAGCAGCTTGCTCAAGCCTGCAGGAATTGCCAGTCGCATTGGCTTAGGAACTGATGACTCTGAATTCTCTGGCTGATGTTCTAGGCAGTTCAGATGCTGTCTTTAAATCCATATGTTGTTATTTTTACAAACTGCTTGCATTTTAACTAGGCTTAATTTGCAGCATTTACATTTTGGATAAACTAAAAAAAGACAACTGTTCTGATTGTAGAGAAATGCCAGAGAAGTGGATGCTTTTGCATAATTGTTGGATCTACTGATGATCAATCAAGTATAAAGGGGATAATAGGTTTTAACATTCTAATTATTGTTACTCTCTATTGTTCAGTAGATTTCCCACCGAGCTGGAGGATGTCCTAGGTGATTTTTGTTCTGTAGCCCATATTTATTGATGCTGATTTTACTTTAGATGCCAATCCTTCTCCCTCTCTATTGTTGTCATTCTCATCTTTGTCAATTTTCTCATTGAATTTCAGCATGCTTGCATTTTTAATTGCTGATTACTCAGTCAGATGGGACCAAGTCCTGAGTGCATTGTTGAATCAGTTACCTGTATTCACTTATCCCATTGAGGGCTACAAATGTCATCCGAGGCTAGTTTTTAGACTTGTTTGCTGGCCTTAACTCTGTCATTGAAAGAGATTTTAGTTCTAATAAATCCATTACACTATTCCAATGGAAACAAGGCCAGTTATGGGTGAGATTACTTGGAGAGTGATGCCATGACCTGGCACATAAATGACACTGATGGGAAACCATTGATGGAGGTTCCCAAGTATTGGTCACTCCTGGTTAAGTTGTGATGGACTTGGTCCTCATAACTGAAGGCTCTCTTCAGCAACCTGTGCCTGATTTAATCTGAATGCAAATGTGATCAAAGTCCACAGCTTAAAGAGAGTATGATTCAATCAGACCACATATTAACTAGAAGTTTAACTATAGAGATGAATTTAATGTGTAAGGATATTCTGAAGAGATATTGGATTTTGCTGTTGTTTGATGCTCAGGCAGATCCACTATCATTTTTATTGGTAGATATATGGTTCATTGTTAATTCTATAATTGCTTTGACTACAACCATAGCTTCAAACTTCTTCTTGAACATTTTTGGCCTTTATGTGAGAATTTCTTCTTTGTAGTTGGACAATCTGATCAGTGTTAATGAATCATGTGAAGCTAGAGTCTCAAAGACGAGGATAGGCTCTCAAAAATATTACCAGCTTGAAAAGAAATCTTTTGGAATTGCGTAGTTCACACATGTAAAGCAACTGGCAAAATAAATATTATCAAGACCCTTGTGACAATCTCTTGGAGCTTTTTACATAAGTGTTCGTGAGTTAAATCCAAAGTAGAACTTGCCTGAAAAGAAATGGCCCCTAGCCCCAACTTTTCCTTCTGATTTATACAATTCTGTATATGATTCTGAACTTTAGAAGAGCCACATTAAACTGAGTCTTTTTTGGAGGTGACCTGCCCCTTTAAGAGAAAGCCTTTTAAATATCCATCTTCATTAGACCATGGTTCTAACCCGTGGAACTGTGGTTGAAAAATCATATACCACAGATGAGTCTCTCAAGCCACAATAAAAAAAAAAGACTCATGGTATAAATAGAACAGATGGCTGCCAGCTGTGCAATATGACTGCTATAGCACTCGTGAACACGACCAATGTAACCAACAAGCAGTGCTCTGGTTCACATGGTATAGAATCATGTACCAAAGTCAGCAACCATGCACCCCTCATTAGCCTTTTCAGTTTTTTTCTTCTTTTTAATTATAAATGATGCTATTTTCAAAGTATGAGGAAAAGCAGGTTTATCTTGAAGAGGAGGGCTATCCATGCTCCGACCGGACTCATAAAAAGATTGTCACCGGAAAATTACATCATTTGAGCTGTTCAGAATGACAGTCTAAGAAACTGTCCAATGTGGAACTAAGTCATACTCAGAAGGCCCTAGGTTTAATCCTTGATCTGTGCTGAGTTGGATGAGTTCATCTAGGCTTGGCAATAGTGCTCTAATTAGCCTCATTGCCCCAGAGCTAGGATGAGAAAAAAAAAGTCAGTCATAGTTCCCACTTAAGATTGATACGTAGTGTTAGCAAGTGCACATGCGAACATGTGGTGAAGACAGGATTAGGTTTGACCAATGATGTTCTCAGTCAAGTAGCCCACCATCTAGGTACCATCATGCACAAAGAATGCCCATTTGAGAATGTATCAAAGAGCTGCCAGCATCCATTAAACTATTCCAGAATGAGTCAGTACCTTCAGTAGGGGAGGGGAGAATAGTTTCAGGAGAAAACTTTCTACACAAGTCTAAAACTAAACACTAGTGGTGTATTACTGCGATACAACATGGCTTTCTGTGCACTCTTACTGTATTTGAAGCAATAAAATGGAGTTAGTGACACAACAGCTTTAAAAATATGGCCGATTCACTATAATACTGTACAATAGAAGGGTTTTCTTTGGTATTCCTAGGTCATGTCAGTTTCATTATTTACAACATTAATTTAAATAACTAAGTTTCATCCTGTACATAATATTAAAAATCTTACATCCAGGTGGAATTCCTGTTAACTTTTCCCACTAATGGAAATGTCCATTTAAATTTTTTATACTGCGATTATATTCTCCATCTAGTGGAGGCACAAGCAATGCGTAAAGGTGTAATTACAGTGTGACAAGTTTACATAGGCAGTTTCTATTATAAATGTGGACATGGGAATTTTAAATGGAAATATTAAAATAAGGTATGTCTGTGGAACTGTAAAATGGGAACTGAGTTATGTCTATGTGTCCTGGTGCAATTATACCTGCACTTCAACCCTGCTTTATTTGACACCCTGTGTAAAAAAAATGTTTAGATGTATATTGCATGTATGTGTATATACAGATATACATATAAAAATCCCTCTGAAGTCAGAAAATCTGAATTTTAAAAAATGGCATCAGATGTTCCAACACCAAACATATGCAGCACCAAGTCACAATGTTCTGTTAAGTCACCATCTGTAAGTTTTAAACCTGTGTGTATTTTAAATGAAAAGTGATGTACTTGTAGGAGTGCCAAATGGCTTAGTTGATACGTTGCTGCTTATTGTGAAATGGAGCCATCCAGACAGAGAAAGTTCCCGCTTAGATCTGGAGTCTGTGCTGCCGTTAGCTAACCTTTTTCAGGGTACTTGGAGCGTCATGACAATTGGTCTCACTGTCAGTGGGGTGGGAGGGGACATATCAGCCAGGATTAATGTTGCTAATCTGTATTCAATAACTTTCACAAGAACAGGCAGATGCAGATAGTACTGAATTGAAACAGAAAGTACTGAAACCACTCAGAAGGTCAGGCAACATCTTTGGAGAGAGAAACAGAGTTAAGGTTTCAGATAAAACAACTTGTATTTATTTGGCACCCTTAATGTAATAAAACGTCCAAAGGTGCTTCACAGGAATGTTCTCAAGCAACATTTGACAACAAACCACGTATGACGATATTAGGACAGATGACCAAAAGCTTGGTCAAAGAGATAGGTGTTCACAGGGCATCTTAAAGCATCTTAAAGGAAGAAAGAGAGGAAGAGAGTCTGAGAGGTTTAGGGAGGGAATTCCAGAGATTTGGGCTCTGGCACAGCCACCAATGGTGGAGCAATTAAAATCAGGGATGCTCAAGAGGCCAGAATTAGAGGAGCGCAGATATCTCAGAGTGCTGTGGGGCTGGAGGAGATTACAGAGATATGGAGGGGCGAAGCCATGGAGCGATTTGAAAACAAGGATGAGAATTTTTAAATCGAGGTGTTGTTTGACTGGGAGCCGATGGTCAGTGAGCACACGGGTGATTGGTGAACGAGATTTTGTGCAAGTTAGGATTACTTTTCATCACAGCTGCTGGAACTGCGTAACACTGTATTGAACTTAATAGTTCAAAAACGTGTGAACAGTCAGTGTTTAGATGCACACTTAAACAATACCAATTGGGCAAGGTGTCAAGAGAGTGATGAGTGTCTGTGGAGTCATACTAGACCATTGGTGAGAAATTGGATTCATTAGCACCCATTTTTTGGGCATTATGAGTGCCCTTAGAGTTCTGAAATGCCATGCAAACATATATATGAATATATGAACTAGGAGCAGGAGTAGGCCACTCAGCCCTTCGAGCTCCGCCATTCAGTAAGTTCATGGCTGAACTGATTACTCCACATTTCCACCTACCCCTGATAACCTTCCACCCCCTTGCTTATCAAGAATCTATCTACCTCTGCCTTAAAAATACTCAGACTCTGCTTCCACTGGCTTTTGAAGAAGAGAATTCCAAAGACTCATGATCCTCTGAGAGAAAAAATTTCTCCTCATCTCTGTCTTAAATGGGTCACCTCTTATTTTTAAACAGTGACGCCTAGTTCTAGATTCTCCCACAAGGGGAAACATCCTTTTCACATCCTCCCTGTCAAGACCCCTCAGGATCTTATATGTTTCAATCAAGTTGCCTCTTACTCTTCTAAATTCCAGCGGATACAAGCCTAGTCTGTCCAATCTTTCCTCGTAAGACAGCCTGCCCATTCCTGGTATTCTTCTAGTTAACCTTCTCTGTGCTGCCATTGCACATGCGCACACTTGTGGGGCAAATCGGTCTAGATATCATGTTGGTGCAGGTGTTAGTGTGAGCATAGTGAACAACGGAAATATGCAAAACAGGCAGATTATGATGTCAATCAGCATGCAATGTTTAGTTGATGCCAGTGCTGTCATTTTGGAGCTCAATGCTCCAGCTAATGGCCTCTTTTAACCTCCCATAACTAAACACACATTCATCAGGAATGCTCCCCCCCGCACCCCCCCAGCACTATTTAAAGGAATCTTCAACTACTTGGAGTTTAGTTGCTGGCTGATATTTTTTGACTGTTGCAAAATTCTGCAAGTGTTTGGTACTTTCTATAGTTCTTTCAAGTTGCAGACGTCTACAGGAAATGGTATGGCAATTCCTGAAGGATGTTTTGCTGACTTCAAGGCTGATGCTTCCAGACAATGAACAGCATGGTTAACGCTGGCCGGGCACAAAGATCATTCAAATGATCAGGTAGCATGAAATTGGCATGCTGCCTTCATTGCAATCAACGGGCACGGGTTGATTGTGAAACATGATCCCCGTTTTCGAGGGTTGTCCAATTTAGACCCCATGATTCTAGGCCTTCACAAGAAGAGGAAGAAACATTGTAGGGTTCGGGGAGGAACTGTGGAAATCAATGAAATAATACAACAGCATGAAAATTTCCATTTGCCTTGCTGTTAAAATTAACCTACTTTAGCGAAACAAAATGTACAGGTGCTAGAGTCTTGTCTGCTCCTTAGCTTTTGATAAACCAGCTCTGTCAGTCTAAATTGGCCCCGATAGATTTGAAATAGCAATAACTTCTGTTTTATTGCAACTTGATCTTCTCTCTCTGAATTCACACTACAATCGGTTTTAAAAAGAAAAATCTACCCCAGTGATCATGTTAACCTCTGTTAAAAGATACCAGACAGTATTGGTTTAGACTGTGTTTGCAACAAAGAAAAGGTTCTATAAACCTTCGATGTCTGTTTGAGACCTCTCAAAAATTAAGAGACACTTATTTTTGTCCTCCATTTGAAATGTATTTTTCTTTCTTGCTCTCTGCCCTTCTCTCATCATTTTATTGTATTGTTCCCTGAACTGTACATTAATTGAAATCATTTTTATTGTCAATAAATCAACATCACGAAAGAACCGATAATCTGGCCATTACCACATTGTTGCTTATGGGAGTTTACTGAGCACAGAATTGGCTGCCGGATTTCTTACGTTACAATGGTGACTGCACTTCAAAAGTACATCACTGGTTGTAAAGCATTTTGAGACATCCAGTGGCCATGACAATTGCTATATAAATGCAAGTCTTACTTTTTTTTCTTTAAAATGCAGCAAACTTCTTTTGACAACTCTCCAGCACATTAGTACTCCTTCCTGATACATTCATTGACAGGAAATCCATGCCAAAGAACCCTTAAAATGCACTTTCAACTGACTGTACCTTATTGATTGCAAAGCATGTTTTCCCTTTATTATTGGAGGCAAATGTAATTTTAATTTAGTCACAAAAGCACAAATGCAAGTGAAAAAAAATTTTAAGGTACCTGAAGTTACATAGTTATGGGGGGTGGGGGGGAGCACCATCACCGTAAGAACTGCAGTGGTGAAAGAAGTAAAGGCCTACTACCTTGTTAGGATAATATGGATGGGCAAATAAATACAGCCTTGCCAGCATCAATCACATTCTGAGAACAAATAAAAAGAGATGTTTGAGTATCAAGTATATGGGTGGTAGATTAGATTTAAAAATGTGAGTGCAATGCTCTTGAATTAATTAGAAAATCTGTACCTGTCCAGTATTGTTTCTGCAGTCATTGACCTCGTTGACAGGAAGCAGAAAGCCTATTGATCTGCCCAAGACTTGAATACTATTCCAATATCTGGGAAAGATCTTCCAACACTTCGCTCACACTCCTGGACAGGACACAAGAGAAAGCCTCTCCTCATTTTTAACCTCTAACCTCTCTTTCTCTTCATTGCAATCTTTCTGTTCATTATTTTATTGACACTACTATGGTCACTACACCTTTGTGCTTTACTCCCCTGTTCTTCTGAAAGATCCTTCACATATATCCTCTTGTTATGACCCTGTAGTTTTTGTTTGGGAAGAATGTGGTGTGCCTTTAAGGCTGGAAAGGGAACAGTACTGCTTTAAGGCAGCAAGCTCCAAAGACTGAGCCAAAGAGTGCATTCTCGTTGCCCGGGATACAACCATTCAGTGACCAAGGACCGGATATACAATGTTGCAATTATTTTTTGAACTGGCTTTTTAGTTGAAACAGTCTGTTCTAACTCAGAAACAGACAGACAGCTGTGTGTTAGCACCTGAAAGGAGTGCTCTCAGACCATTTAAACTGAAGGAAGAGAATTTAGTTTGTTTATTTATTATTCTTTCTCAAAATTCTAAAAAAAAAATTAAGCTAGAACAGAGACCTCTGATAATTTAAACTGAAGAAAGGGAAGTTAGACTGCGACAATCTTTTATCCCTCCAAAAAATTCTAAAGCCAAATTGATTCATTAAAAAAAAGTGTTTGCAAGTTGTTAATAATCGAAAATCATCGCTGGAGAAGGAGCAACTATTTCGACTTCTGAATTAGAATACGGACTGTTCTACTGTTGAAGAACCTTCCTCCCCCCCCCCATCGGACGGCTGTGAGGACTTCAAGCAACCTTGGACTGTTCCACATCTGGCAGGAGCGTAAAGCTGCAAGGACTCTAATTTTTTCTATTTTAAATGTTGTTTATATCTTAGTAGTGTTTAAGAATTTAGTTTTTCTAATTAGCAGTTAATTTGGTGATTTAAGGACACCTGGTTTGGTTAGCCTCATTCGGGGTTTAATAGATGGTACAATTTGCCTGGGTCTTTCTTTAATTTGGAAAGTTTAAAATGATATGTTAGGCGATCTGTGGAGGATGGGATTGAATTAACAGTGCATTTCTCCCACCACAATCAGAATCCTATATTTTGATTGGGGGCTTTGACTGGAGCAGTTGGTCGTAACACTCTGTGCATCCTCAATATGTCCCCATTGTCAACTCATTCTTTCTCAGGATCTCAAAACTTTAACATTTTTCACAATTCTCAGCGTTTCCTTTCTTGTACAAACCACAGCTTTTTGAAACTCATAGTTATGTCACTTAATCACTAGTACTTTATTTACCTCATCTTCTCTCCCACTTTCTTTTTAACCATGGTAGTCTCCTGCACTTATTGGCGATGACTCTTCACCTAGATTTTTCAACCTATTTTATAAGATGTGCATTGTTGGCTTTTAATCTTAAAGTACATTAGTTTGTATGTGGAAAATTAACATTTTAATCCAATACATAGCACATCCTATTTATTTGCTTGAAATATACAGCATCAGTGAGGTACAATATCTTAGATGAAGCATACTCTAACATAACAGATCTTTTACCGAGCCCATCTGTAAGAAAACATCTTTTATGTAGCACTGTTACAAGCATTGCACTTCAGAGTTTTATGGAAGATAACAGGCAATAATGTGGTTTATGATGATACATGGGTTTGCAGGTCATTGAAACCAGTGTGACAGTGCAAATTGCACATTGGATCGTAAATAGCAAAGGTTCAGGGAAACTTTTGAAACTGATAATAGTTGAACCACTTTTGAAAGTTTATTTGTGAATGGATGGCCTTTGTGTGGAAGATTCTCCAACTTGCTGCAGCAAGAAAGACTTGCATTTATATAATGCCTTATCAAGCCCCTCAGAAACATCTCAAAGCATACAATGAACTGCTTTGAAATGCACTGATAATAGTTCTGCAATTCATTAGTAGTTTGATACTCTTTCACACAAAAGTGGAACACCACTCAAGTATGACATTGAAGTAACAAATACTTTGTTTACAGAGAGAATTTCTATCAGGAGTGGCACAGGAAAAGGGTAAATTCTTTTGGGCCTCCTTATCTCGAGAGACAATGGATACGCGCCTGGAGGTGGTCAGTGGTTTGTGAAGCAGCGCCTGGAGTGGCTATAAAGGCCAATTCTAGAGTGACAGGTTCTTCCACAGGTGCTGCAGAGAAATTTGTTTGTCGGGGCTGTTGCACAGTTGGCTCTCCCCTTGCGCCTCTGTCTTTTTTCCTGCCAACTACTAAGTCTCTTCGACTCGCCACATTTTAGCCCTGTCTTTATGGCTGCCCGCCAGCTCTGGCGAACGCTGGCAACTGACTCCCACGACTTGTGATCAATGTCACAGGATTTCATGTCGCGTTTGCAGACGTCTTTAAAGCGGAGACGTGGACGGCCGGTGGGTCTGATACCAGTGGCGAGCTCGCTGTACAATGTGTCTTTGGGGATCCTGCCATCTTCCATGCGGCTCACATGGCCAAGCCATCTCAAGCGCCGCTGACTCAGTAGTGTGTACAAGCTGGGGATGTTGGCCGCCTCGAGGACTTCTGTGTTGGAGATACGGTCCTGCCACCTGATGCCAAGTATTCTCCGGAGGCAGCGAAGATGGAATGAATTGAGACGTCGCTCTTGGCTGGCATACGTTGTCCAGGCCTCGCTGCCATAGAGCAAGGTACTGAGGACACAGGCCTGAAACACTCGGACTTTTGTGTTCCGTGTCAGTGCACCATTTTCCCACACTCTCTAAATAGACCAATCTAAACAGTACAACCAAATTTAATGTTTTCAGTTGTCAATAAATCTAGGTATCTAACCTGGGAGAGAATATCCATTGGATTGAGTATCTTTCTCAGACATAAAACAGGCACAAAGCATGGAAATTTAGCAGTGGGGCAGCCTACACCCAATCTGTGCAGGCGTTGGTTCCATTCCTAAATTTGTGCTGCCCGTTTTTTAGATGTTCCAAACAGATGCCTGAAGCAGGCATTAAGGTTGAAGGACCCCTTTTCAAAATTCATTCCTGTTGGGCCTCAGGACTCTTCAGCAGCCTCCAATTTGAGAATTTACCTCTTCTTCCTGTGGAGCCAAGAGGAACAGGAGTGCTCCCTGATTCTCCAAATGTCACAGTCCGCTCTTTCGCAGCTTGGTCTAACTCCCCTTCCCAAAGCTACTGTTACTTTTAGTAAAGAAATACCTGTCATACATGCATGTTTTTTGTCTTCAACAAAATAAAACAAGAATTTCAGCAATAAGACTCGATGCAAGATTTGCCTGAGCTTTCTCGACTGTCAGTCTGTAGCTCCCTAGAGCAATTCAAACTGATTTAACATCACTCAGTTTCAATTTTTCTCTTGTTTAATAATGTGCAGTTCACTCTGTCCAGCTTTGATTTAGACAAACTGCTTGTCTTGAAAAGACCAATTCATTTGATCAGATGCTTTCCAGTGTTTTGCCCAGTGTTTTGTGTGAGATGAGAAGCAGAGTAGCATTGTGGCCGGCCTGTCATTTTTGTCTGAATAGGTAATGTGGACTTATTCAGCCGAAGAAGCAGGAGCACGAATCGCTTGTTAGGCCACACAATCAAAGGTCACTCTTCTGCTTTCTCCCAATCAGTCCTCACACTGCCCTGCTAGGCAAACATGAAATAGATTTTCCTTCTCCTAGTGCAGGCACTGAGCCAGCTCGACTTATGAAATGTTACAACATTTACAAGACACATTCCACTGTTAGGTGATTTGTTTAGCAGTATGACCTTTGGCCTGTGAGGTGATTCCAAAAACCCTAAAATATAACTTTGATTGCCTGTGACAATCCAATTGTCTTTTGTGTCTTTTGTTGTTGCAGTTGTGACTGACATCGTATATCAGTGCTTCTCCATGTTGAACACCAATTGGAAGAAGCACTAAGGGTAGCAAGGGCACAGAAAGTACTCTGGTTGGAGAACTTCAAGGTCCATCACCAGGAGTGGCTCGGTAACATCACTACTGGCCGAGCTAGCTGAGTCCTAAAGGACATAGCTGCTAGACTGGGTCTGCGGCAGGTAGTGAGGGAACCAATGAGGGAACAACCTACTTGACCTCATCCTCACCAATCTACCTGTCGCAGATGGATCTGTCCATGACAGATTTGGTAGGGGTGAGCAGCGCACAGTCCTTGTGGAGACCAAGTTCTGTCTTCACACTGAGGATACCCTCCATTGTGTTGTGTGGCTCCACCACCGTGCTAAATGGGATAGACTTTGAACAGATCTAGCAACTCAAAGCTGGGCATCCATGAGGCGCTGTGGCCATCAGCAGTGGCAGAATTGTACTCAACAACAATCTGTAACCTCATGGCCTGGAATATCCCCCACTCTACCATTACCATCAAGCCGGGGGATCAACCCTGGTTCAATGAAGAGTGCAGGAGGGCATGCCAGGGGCAGCATCAGGCATACCTCAAAATGAGGTGTCGACCTGGTGAAGCTACAACCCAGGACTACTTGTGTGTCAAACAGCGCAAGCAGCATGCAATAGACAGAGCTGAGTGATCCCATAACCAATGGATCAGATCTCAGCTCTGCAGTCCTGCCACATCCAATTGTGAATGGTGATGGTCAATTAAACAACTAACAGGAGGAGGTGATTCCACAAATATCCCTATCTTCAATAATGGGGGAGCCCAGCACATCAGTGCAAAAGACGAGGCTGATGCATTTGCAAAAATTACCTAGAAGTTGAAAAACAAGCTGAGTCTAACCCATGAGTGGCCTTACTCATGACTCCTTTGTGCTGTTGGTACCTCCTTTAGAGTAGTGGCTGTCAGTAGCACAGAGTTATACTGGCAGCCCTGCATTACTATCTGCTTAAGACACCCAGAGCTCTACACATTAACACTTACACAATATATAACAGATATTATCAATTTTTAGCATTACTTTAAAGGTCAAGGGAATCTTGTTATTTTGTTTGCAAAAGAATTGAGTGATAATATGATGTCATGCCTGTTATCCTATCTGCTTCTGCACAGCCTAGTTTAAAATACTGGGGTGTTCACTAGTACGATTATCACCTCTCCAAATAAGCATTTGAAAAGCAAATCGTTCTTTTTAAAAACAGAAACAAGGCTATCACTGTTAGTAAACAAATGCCGTCTTCTTAATTTCTAAATTACCAGTGTTCTCTTCTTGAGTGGGGACACTGTGCCCAGTTTACTTCTTTGTATTTTGGGTGACATCATTAAGAAAGTGTCACTTTTGGACGTGACCCAAGCTGTTCCAAACATTGTGTAGCTTCACATGGGCCTGTGGGACAATGCAAGTCCTTTCAAACATTATGATGAAATGTTTATTTGAACAGAAAAGAAGTTCTCTTCAGAACAAAAAAAATTCTGTAGAGTACAGGAATGCCTTAAAATGGAACAGTTCATCTTTAAATAACTTTATACAATGGTTTTAAAGTTTGCAGCTGGCTCTTAGTTAGGCTCTTCCTTTAGAACCCATCAATATAAGCCTTCCACCGTCTGAAATTATGTTTAGTTAACACTGGTGAATACTGCATGCCATTCCAATTTCCATCCTCCTCTCCTGCTGCACAGGATCACCAACATCTGATTGTTAGACAACTTGTGCTCCTCCTTCTCTGTGTTATTGTAGTAGAGCTGCACCTGTGAAAGATTGGGAGTATAACACATTCATTAACCAAACACTATATTAAAAATGAAAAGAAAATTGTGTTCGCCTTCTAATTTGGTTCCCTCCTTCACTGAAAGCACCAACACAGTTCAATGGATCTTGGCCAGTCTCTGGTACCTTGCTCAAATGGCCATCCTTCATGCATAAACCAGGTCAGTGAGTGTCAGCAGGTCATTTGACATAGGAGGCATCACATCCAAGCCTGCTCCTATCCTCACCTGACAACAACATGAGTACTCTTTCCAGCAGAGATCATGGGAATGGGAAGCCTGTCTGATTCCTTTTTTTTGGTCTCCTCTTCCATTCCTGGTGAGGAGCGTTGAAGCCAATGGTACCATTCTTACCTTAGCCCTGCATGAAATTGTCTGACTCACCACAGACCATGGATCAAACCTGAGATGTTGCTGGATCATTTGCTTCAGTACCATATCAGAAATGCAGTCACCAATTGAGTTCTTGGGGATGATGGAAAGCAAATTTTATAAAATAGAGATTTTTAAAAAATGTATTGCCAATACCTTTACTTTTGTTATCTCTTGCCCCACCCCTGCTTTATTTGCTTAAAACCTATTACATTTCTAACCTTTGCCAGTTCTGATGAAGGATCACTGACCTGAAATGTTAACTCTGCTTTGCTCTCCACAGATGCTGCCAGACTTGCTGAGTATTTCCAGCATTTCTTGTTTTTATTTCAAATTTCCAGCATCTGCAGTATTTTGCTTTTATAAAAAAAAAATACTGTCAAGTTAAAACTGACAGTTGCCTGGTCGCTCAATGGAATTTCTATGCAGTGTTGAATGTTCTGATTTAGGGTAATGGTCTGACTGTACTGTGGTTGCAACTCATCCATGCTAGCTGATCTTTGGGACTACAAAAACAAAAGTAACTGGACTAAACACTTTGGTGTTGAGTCATTTCCCCATGTTATGGAGACACCCATACTCACATGTACATACTCATATACTCACACACACAAACACACACACACACACATTGCAGAATTGGAGGGGACATACTTTATGGTAAATCTGAATACTGGAGAATAATTACAACATTCTATTTAAATTGTGTTTAAATGTTGTCTTTGTGGTTACTGTACAATCGCAAACAACAATTTAATGTCGGCATTTTAAAAAATGGCAGCATATTATATCCAGAGCAGACTCTAAATATAGGAGTTTCTTATTAAAAAAGCTTATTTAGTGCCTTAATATAGCACAAAGAATACATATGCTTTAAATTTAGATGTAAAATTTCATACATAATAACGTATTTAATGACTGATTGTCTGTTAATAGTATAATGAATGATCCTGCATGCCCTATACTGAAATAGGGGACAGAAAACTGTTTAAAGATTGAGGCAAAAGTAGAACACTTTAATTAGTTTGAAATCCTTAGTGTCATTTATTACCCTATTAGTGGGTAGGTCCACACATACGTGATATTGGCTTTTAATTCAAAGTATGTTCTGAGGAGCTGACTTCAACCCATTACACTCATATTTGTTGATCTGATTTCCTGAGTATTCTCTCCATTAATGCATCTTAATGTGCATTGATGTAAGTGAATACTGAATGATGTACATATTTTTGCACTGCTTTGTACTATGTCAAATGGCCCACCTTCAACTGTCTTATTATTTTATTGAGTACAATGAAATCTGTCTCTAGTGACCACCATTCCATCAGTGAAGTCCTAATTCTAGTTCATGCCTAGGTTCAGCTAAGTTCTCACTTAAACATGTAACCTATCTTTTTTCTTTCGGGTGCTGAGTAACATGCTGGACAGTTCCAATATTTTTTGTTTTATTTCAGAATCCCTTCATTGACAGTTGTTTTTCAAACTCACATCTGAATTACTGAGTTCCTAGTGAGACTGGCAACGAGGGTCCCCGATAAAGTGGTCCTTATGATAGTTTTCATTGTACGTGCTATATTATTTTCTTAGAAATGGGAAATTAATTCTTTCTTCTAACTTTTATCCACTTCTGATGCTATTAGTCCATGTTTCAGCAGGCGGGGAAGGGGTGTAGTACTTGAATCTCCTGCTTCTTCCTTCACCCTATTCCTCTCAAGTTGAAAAGATCTGGTGATTTTTTTTTTTAATCCCCAAACATGGCAAACACTGAAGCTGGAACCGTTGTGTGATGGTGGTGCCAGTTCTGGTGTGTTTGGGGAGGGTCAGTATCAGCAGCAGTAGTTGTGTTATCAGTGGAGCCTGGGACCAGCCTGTGTTGGTCAGTTGCTCCCTAGGTCTGTTCACAAAAACAGGCACATGTTTTTGAACTTCACAGTTCAGCAAGTGATTACTGCCTTGTCTGTCCTTGGTAACATTTCAGACTTCTTGTCTGCTCTGGACTGATTTTGTGCTTGGAAAGTGAACCCTATCTGAGCACGATAATCATCAGAATGGATATTGTAAAGAGAACACTGACGATGGGAACCAGTGTTACACTGTCATTGTGCTATGGAGTCTGGTTCAGAAATAGCTAAGATTTTTTAAAAATGAAAAATCAGTGTGAACAAGAACAGATGTTGACATGCTTAACTTTATCTGTTGTGATCCCATGTGCAGGGGTCAGGAAGGGCAAATGCTAGGAATTGTGCTTAACATGCCAATGACAAGATAGCCTGTGCAGCATTTCCCAGAGTTAGAGCTAAAAAAAAAAATTCCCTTTAAAGTATTTTCAGTGCTTAAGAACATTCTGCAAAACCACAAGGTTTTGCATGACAGATGTTTAAATGTCACAGAGCTGAAGGAACCAGGGCAAACGGTGTGGCCCCATGTACAGGATGGGAATTCTGGCAAACGGTGTGGCCCCATGTACAGGATGGGAATTCTGGCAAATGATGTGGCCCCATGTACAGGATGGGAATTCTGGCAAATGATGTGGCCCCATGTACAGGCTGGGAATTCTAGCAAATGGTGTAGCCCCATGTACAGGATGGGGATTCAGAGTGATACAAATTTATTTTTCTATTTTTCTGCAGCTTGATTAGGGGGCTGAGCCAAGGTTCAGTAATGTGTTGCTGGCTGGTTCTAAATTTACTCCCCTTCTCTCCAGCTTGCACTAACTCACATAGGGATTCTGCTCCATTGACACTAAATGTCCTCCAGGTACCGCACCCAAGTGGGCATTCTTCATGCCTGAGCCTAGACCTGGTGGACTATTTAACCATAGGGGCAATCAGAGAATAATCTGGAAATTTGACTGGGAGGTTCTCCTAATGTAACTTCAACAGAAGCCTTGTAGAACCCCTGATGGACACATAAATGGCTGGCTGTTTGCATAGTTTCTCCATGAATTCCCCTGGTTTCCCACAGAAGTTATGGCAGGAGATTGGAAGAGCGAGCCCCTGCGATAGTTCCAGGCCACTGTATTACCCACCAAGCCAACAGTTTAATGAAGCCTTGAGCTGGATTTAAGTATATTCTCTGAACATGGCACACTAACATCCAGATTATTTGATGATTAGAAAGCTGTCATGTCTCAAGGGGAATTTGAATTTGGTTCAAAACTCAATTCATTTTGAATTTTGTCTGTGGCTAATTGACAATGCTAAATCTATACCCATCAATGCATGCCACAATATAGTGTGCCAAGTGCTGTGTATAAAATACTCATTGACACATGATAATAAGTCTATAGTGAGTGATCCAGCAGATTTTATGCTGGAATGGGACACAAAGAGCTAATTCAAGCATGAAGTGAGAGCTGCTGGATTCATTACCAGAGCCATTCATATGTGGTGGGTGAGGACCCTATTTTAACATTTATTTTACATAAACAGTTAAGAATTTTGAGTTTGTTTTTGAAACCTCACTAGTTTGTTCAGTTCTTTTATACTGACCCCTTTAGAAATTCAGAATTTGTTTGACAATTCAAATATCTTTTACAGGCATAGATGGCTACTGCTAAATAATTGAGAATATCAGCTTTTGCCCCATATGCAGTAATTAATCAAAAAGTGAAACAATACACTTTAAATTTTGATCCTGGTCTGTCCTTAAAAAGGAAGACTTTACTTATGGTCAAATTAGCATGTCAACATTCACTGTATGGGTTCAGACATGAAGAATTAACACTTGGACAAAGCTTCCATTGCATATTATCTCAGCTGTTTCTTCAGTAGATTAAAGCAGAAAGTGGAAAATAACAAAAAGAGTCAGACAGCATTCTAAATAGGAAAACAATTAAGACTTCACTCAAAATACATATTCAACCAAGATGGGGATTTTTATGATTTTGATCCTTTTTAATGACCCTTTCATTGATTGCACAGTTCAGGAATTCTGAAGATCCAAACCCTAGAACACATGTAGACATCATTACATTAGGTGCTGATGCTGCGAACCTCTTCAGACCATTGATTGCTGAAAAATGCAGAATTGATTGTATACTCCAAGGTGCTGTTGACTAGGTGATGACTATCTGTGCAAATAGAAAATGTTTTGAGAAAACCCAGCAGTCAATTTTAACCCTGTATGGGTTTCAGGCGGAGTTGGGTGGGGGCAGGTGGGGGGGGTGGGGGGGGGGGGGGGGGTTTGGTGTGGAGTGACTGGGCTATTTTAACTCCCAGGCTGCCTTTTCATGCTGCTGGTCCATGCCCCGCCAAGGACTGGTGTCAAAGAGGGCAAAGTGTGGCTACCGGTTGGCAAAGACCAGGCATCCCTGGCTGCCTAGTAGGGAGAGGGTTATGGGAGAGTCTCATGGGAGAGGTGGGGGGGTGGGGGGGAATTTCTGAGCAGGGAAGCCCAGAACTTTCCTTTTGGGGCCCAGAGGACCGCTTCTGCTTCTACTGGCCTCACAAAGAAAAGGTTTAGACTTACCAGATGGCTTCTTCTGTATTCAGGCAGTGCAGATCTGCTTCTGCCTAGCAGGAAAGTTACAGTGATTTCCCCACCCAGGCCTTGGCTAAAATTGCATTGGAGTCCTATTGACATAATAAGACTTTGATTTGCATAAATTTATGAGGCTCTCGCCTGCTCTAGGCAACCTCGTCATCTGCCTGTAAAACCCTGCAGATTAATGTTAGGAATCTGAGGGGGTAAGTAACCTACTTATTTTTAACTAGTACCTGCTCACTTTCAATCAGGTGGGTAGAGTTAAAATTGAGTCCACAATTTGAAACACTATTTAACATTAGTACATACGCTGCCACATGTGGATGTGTGGGACTGATTCATACTAACCAGCATAGTCCCAGGTTCCATCTGCAGTTTGTGTTAAATAAAGGTAGGGGTGTAGCAATTGCATTCAGCACTCATGAACCAGTGAATGGAAAAGATCAGCCATAGCTCCCATTCTCAGTTATTACCCAGGGGCCTCTGCTAGAATTGGATGTTTGGCCGTTATGCCATCCATAGATGAATATGCTGCCAACATTGATTGCCTGGAGTTATTCATGAAGGTGGCTACTTTGGTAAGATGCGATAAGGCAGTCAGTGCCACTGGAGTTGTATGTCAGCATCTTCACAGGAGAAAAGGATAAAGTTAAATAAAAACTTTTAAATCCATCCTTTAAGATACAATATGAATACAATTACAACATTTTTTTCTTTTACAGTGCACTTTTTTATATATGTTGTATTTATGTGTAAGAGCTGCAACATACAATGGGTATTATCAGAACATTATATAGAATTTGTTATGGTGAGTAAATTTCAAATCTATCAGAACAAGCACATAGAATACAGCCTCTTGTAAAGTAGTGGATTGCCAGAATGATATATGGTTCCCCATTTGCTGTTGCCTTTTTGGCAATTCTGAGGATTGCTGCCATACTGAGAAACAACCGGTAACAAACTCAATTTGCCTCAAAACAGTTCAATCCAAACTGAGCTAAAGACATCAAGCCTAATTGTAACCTGATCTAATGAACATACTACAGGTATTTAGTGCTCCAGTGTATGAGCTGTGAGCGTGATCTGAACTAATTAACATACTACAGGTATTTACTGTGCTCCAGTGTATGAGTTGTGAGCTTGACCTGATCTAATTAACATACTACAGGTATTTAGTGCTCCAGTGTATGAGCTGCGAGCTTGACCTGATCTAATGAACATACTACAGGTATTTAGTGCTCCAGTGTATGAGCTGTGAGCGTGATCTGAACTAATTAACATACTACAGGTATTTACTGTGCTCCAGTGTATGAGCTGTGAGCTTGACCTGATCTAATGAACATACTACAGGTATTTACTGTGCTCCAGTGTATGAGCTGTGAGCTTGACCTGATCTAATGAACATACTACAGGTATTTACTGTGCTCCAGTGTATGAGCTGTGAGCTTGACCTGATCTAATGAACATACTACAGGTATTTAGTGCTCCAGTGTATGAGCTGTGAGCGTGATCTGATCTAATTAACATACTACAGGTATTTAGTGCTCCAGTGTATGAGCTGTGAGCTTGACCTGATCTAATGAACATACTACAGGTATTTACTGTGCTCCAGTGTATGAGCTGTGAGCTTGACCTGATCTAATTAACATACTACAGGTATTTAGTGCTTCAGTGTATGAGCTGTGAGCGTGACCTGAACTAATTAACATGTTGCAAGTATTTACTGCACCAGTGTATTATCTATGAACTTGACCTTATCTAATTTAAGTAGAACAGCTATTTGCTTGTCTGGAATATCAACCCTGAGCTTGAATTGATCTAATTAAAGTGCTAAGCTATTCGCTCCTCCAGTACATCAATGCTGAATCTCATCTGATCTATTTAAAGTAGTGGTATCCACATCTTCACTCTATCATCCCTAGACTTGAACTTGACCTGGTCTAACTAAAGTGCTACAGGTATACACATCTTTGGTCATTTGTCCTGAACTAGGCCTGAAAACAATCTAACTTCGTGACAACTTTGAAACTTATGTTCACTGTAAATATTTGTTTCTTTTCAAATAGTTCACATCAGCACTGGAAAAAAAAAACAGGAAACTGAGTCTGTCAAAACCCAAACAAACTGGCCAATTCTTCGGGAGGGACCAGACAGCTCTTCATAATATTCATACTTTTCTCCTTCTAAACCATGCCCAAAAACTCACTATTAGGATAATAACCTTCCATTCCCTTGACATCAGCATGAGGTTTCTTTCTAACAATGACACAAAAAGACAAAGGACAAAGGGTCAGAACTTCTTCAGTGTTTTATTTATTCATAGAATAGTTCAAACTCCTTCAAAACAACATGCTTAAGATTGCATACTGCACAGAAAAAGCCACCTTTGGTTTGATGTGCTTTCTTTAAACATGTTTCCCCAAAGCATTGTTAAGCAATTGGGTTGTATTCAACTGTTATTGAATGGATGGTGGGATGGTAAATTGGTTGTTTTACTAAATAGGATGGCTGAAAATGTTTCAATATTTAATTTTACAAATTTTATTCTGACTTTTTAACGTTGTAGTAGCATTTCTATCCCAAATATTTAGAATAATCTAAATTGGTAATGTCCTGATTTTTTTTATTTTGCAACATTGACCATTGAAAAAGTACAGAATGTAATATTTATGCAGGTCATTTTAACAATGAATATTTTGAAGCTCTTAATCAGTGCGTGAAGAATTCTAAAACATTTTATACAAATCATTTTCATATTAATATGATTACACAAAGAATGAGGAAACTCAAGTTTTGGAGCGCTGTTCTTCTTCATGGCCTCACCACCACCCTACCCCCCAATCTCTGTAACTTCCTCCAGTCCTACAACTTTCACTGAAATCCGTGTTCTTCCAATTTTGGCATCCCTAATTTCCTTTGCCCTACTATTGGCAACTGTGCCTTCAGCTACCTACACTTTAAGCTCTGCACTTCCTTGCACAGAACTCTCTACTTCTCTCCTCCTTTAAGACACTCCTTAAAACTACCTCTTTGACCAAGCCTTTGGTCACCTGTCCTAATATCTCCTTATGCAGTTCGGTGTCAGACGTTGCCTGGTAATGCTCCTGTAAAGTGGCTTGAGACATTTTACTACATTAAAGGTGCTATATAAATGCACGTTGCTGCTGTTCCATCATGGGATTGATGTTCCGGACTACCTGCCATGAGAGTTAATCTTGTCAGTTCTCAACTGATCTGCTCGGTGGAGTATAATGCTATGGCACGGCAAAACACAACTCGTAGTACCAGGAAATGGGAACACAGTCAGTTCAACCTGTTACAAACCAGTACTCTAGGTAGCCAATGACTGCACAGTATTGAAAGCAGCCCTGAAGAAGATGACGAATCAGACCATTCAATCCGAGCAGCTGAAGATGTGTGGCTACATTCGGAGTCGCTTCTTATTAACTTGTAAAGGATAAAACTATCAAGAAAAGAGTTTTTAAAAAAAAGAGTAGGGCGCAGAGCTTTATGTAAGACAGATATTTACCTTAAGGAAAAAGAAACCTAACTGCTTTGTAAGCTTTAAGCATACTTAGTACTTAGAAGATGACCTTGTGGTGCATTGAAGTATGTCATCTTGGCACTTCACAGCTGCACACATGCCATCCATGAGGGCACAATCATGCAGAGTCTTAACACCGGAGGCTGATACATATGTTGATTTTTATTTTATTCTTATGACTTTAATCCTATTTGCCAGCTGTTCAGCCAGCTGCTATTCTCCAGCTCAGAGGAGATTGGAGTAACTGAGGTGGGGACAGTGAGGGTTAAGCCTTACAGCATTCTTTTTACATTCGACTTGCAGCCAACTAGTGAAAGTTGAGCTCTGATTTTAGGTTCAGTTGGTTTGAGACATCCACTGACTGTAGTCAGTCTCTGCTTGTGACTGAGTTTCAAAATGGAGCATTGATTCATTAACTTCTCCAATGCCAAGGCTATTCTAGACAAGACATTCCTTGTAGATCTGAAAGTAATAATTTGGGGTAACATTCCTGGCTGGTTACTGTTATCGGATTGCAAGAGTATTGTGGTTTCACCAAACTTTCTTGACAGAACACTAAAGAGTGTAGAAGATGTGGGCCATTTTGGTCATCATGTTTGTATGCAATTGACTCATCCATCCTAAATACCACCTTGCAAATTTGTTGAGGGAAATGCTTTCAAAATATTGTGCCAATAATGTGTCTTTTTTGAAGTTTGTTAAATGCTCAGATAATTGCAGTATTGAGTTTATGCTAGAGAAATTGTGCTTTGCGTGACAACCTTTTGGTCATTGCAGCCACTGACTTAGAAATATTTAATATAGTCATAAGGGTATAATCGTGACCACTGTTATAAGTCTAGAAATGTGAATGAAAATGTCATTGCAGTCAAGGGTCATGCAGTCCGCAGCACCAACTGCAACAGGACAGCACGATAGGATTAACACCTGTGAGTAAGGAAAAGATGACATTAAGTCTGTTTAGTGGAGTACATGGATTTTAATTAACCTTGGTTGAGTTAAAGTATTGGGTCTGAAACCAACCATCTGGTATTAACCCTGATCCTGACGAATTAATAGGAACTCCAGATGGTTAGCACCACAAGTTCTGCAACTAATGCTTTAAGAGTTAGCTATTGCCTGCAAAACCTAAATTCCATGCACATATGGCTGAAAAGACAGATTATAAAAGAAAGATAAAACTTTATGATACATTTAATATTGGTAAAGTAAATCTTTATGACACAAACTAAAAGTCTAATAAATTCTTTAAAAAATGTTTTAAAAAATAGGACATTAAGACCCCAGAAAGCATACTATGCCTTGCTTGGATAGGATATTTATACTGAAGTTATGTATCGTACAGATTGCACAATTAGTTCCAAATGACGTAGATCGCATTTCTTTTGACATGATGCCTTAAGACTTCTATTATGTTGTGCTTCACTAAGCAGTGGCATCTACTGCAGTTACGTAAAATTTTAAGTGATTCCTTACTTTTTACCAGTAACAGTCTTGGGAACAACGTTGTGATTGCTGGTCCCAATGCTATGGAAACCTGAATTTGAGAAAATGGCGTGCAATTCATGTGCGCCCCACACAGCGCAGGATGCAGGGAAGAATGCAAATGCATGTTGTGCCTGCGCCAGTAGTGTCAGGCAAGGTCAGATAGTGATGTCAATCAGCCACTCTTGCTGATCTGATGCAATTTCTTGTAATTTCAACTGTGCAGTTCCAGTCTCTGCATGTGTTAATCACTCTCAGCTGGACAGCAGGTGTAAAATGAAAGCCAGGCAGCCACAAGAAGCATTGTGAGCAGGCCATCAGCATGCTAAATCGATGCTTCCACTGCCTGGACCACTTGGAGGGAACCCTCCAGTACATGCCAGTACATGTCTTCAAGTTTGTGGTGGTCCGCTGCGTCCTCCACAACATCACCATCATGAGGAAGCAACCATCACTACCAGGCATCCAGAGGCCACTTTGGGAGGAGAAGTAGCAGGAAGAGGAGGAGGAAGGGAGGATGTACCTGGAACCCATTTGCTCCAAATGGTCTGCCTGCCCAGATGCCTGTTCCCTAGGGGCACATCCCTTCATCACCATGGCTTCCACATTCCCCACCTTATCATCCATATCGAACATACCATCACTGTGTCCCCTTGGCCAAGATCCTGCAATAAAAGCCACCACTAATAATCTTTCCAATACATATTTATCTAAAAACACACCACTTATATAAACAAAAGTGAACTATTCAACCTTGTGCATTTCCTTAGTGCCTGTCTTGCGGATGCCTTCACCTGGTCTGATGCTACTTCAGTGGTTGCAGCATGGCTGACTTTCACTGTGGGAGAAGCAGTCTCAAGCAGCTCTGGGCTTAGCAGGCCTAGTTTCAGACTGCATGAGCATGAGCAATCTGGGCTGATTGGCTAATAGGTAACAGCAAGGGCACTGGTGGGGTGGCAGTGGAGAGAGCACTCTCTCTCAGGTACCACTGTCACTCCCATGAGGCGGCACCGCACCTATCCTAGTAATTTGATAGAGCACAGATTGCTGGACTACCGTGAGGCCCTTCATGCTACTTTGAGCACTGAGATCAACAGCCATGATGGCACTGATCTGGGCCTGCAAGGCAACAACATGGATCCCATGCCCTTCGTCTGAGCTTCCACTGCAGCATTGAGACATTGAGTGGCGTCCATCTGTGCTGCAGTGGAAGCTGAGACAGTGGCCACCAGATGATGCATCATGGCTGGGTCCACAAGTGCTGTCATGGAGTTGGCCATCACTAACACGCTGGAAAGGATGGACTCCAACTCTAAGCAATGCCCTCTGCCATGTTGGAGCCAGACTCCTCCATGCTCCTTGACAGTGACTGGAGGAGATCTGGCAGTCCTGCCAATGCACCCAGCACCTCGGTGTGCATCCTCATCAGCATTCTCCTGTAGGCTGTCCTCATCTGAGTCCCCTACAGCAGAACCCGTGTGTGACCTCGAGTTCTGAGGAGCTGGCACATGAACTATCCTTTCTCCCTGGCCTGGTTGCAGCCGACTTGTGCTGATCCAACCTCCATAGTGGCCTCTAAAGTTCACGCAGTGCCAATATCTTGGCTGGTCGCTGCAAGTGTCAGATCAAGTGACAGTACTCTCGCTCTTCTTCCTGAGGCTGCACTGGCTGGCCGGGCAGCAGTTCTTGGGTATCTGAAAGCAGGAAATCAGATGGGGAGGGTTGAGGGGAGGGAAGGGGGAGGGATGAAAAGCAAGAGGTCCATGGTCACACCATCTGTAGCTTGCACTTCATGCCAGATAACAAGAAGAGGGTGAGCTGTTGAGAAAGAGCATAAGGCAGTAACATACCATCATCCTCAATGATCTCAGCGACATTGGATGCAACGGGCTCTGTTGCTGCTGAGCCATGATTCGGAGAACCATCTCCTCTGTAGGGCTCAGGAGATGGAGGCATGCCTGTCCTCAGTTGCTTCTGCTCTGCTCACTTCTATTTTGTACCACCTTGTCTTGCAAGAGAGAGGAGTAAGAATGACACTATGGAGTTGCACTGTATTTTGGTAATGTACCTGTGATAGATGAATAGATGGAAGTATGTGGAGGCAGTGAGAGGTGGGTGTGAGGCTGGCAGAACTGGTAGGTGTGTAAGGATGAGGTGGAGTATCTGAATGTTAGGCCTGAGTCTTGATTGCTAAGGGGTGCTGATGGGTGAGAGATGAATTGTGGTTCATTGAGCAGCATGAGAGGTGCGGTGTGCAGGAGATGTCCTTTGAAGATGCGTTCTCTGACCTTGCCCACCCACGTGAGATCATTGAATCTTTTCCAGTGCTGCTGCCAGCTCCTTGGCACCAGACTCCTTGCATTGACTTCCCTAGCCATCTGCTCTCATTCTCTTTGGAGGATTATCTTTGAGGGCCTCCTGGCCCTCTGCAGAAATGTGGTCCCTCTCCTGCTGATCTCCATGACTAAGGTCTCCATCGCCATGTCCTTGTACCTGGGAGCCCTCTGTCTGCCCTGGTGCTCTATTTTCTTCATTTCCAATTGCAGTATTGGCAGTCAGCAACTGCTTTCTTTCTGTCAGTACACCACCCCTTTATGAGGGACAGACTATCTTTAAGAGCTGGAGGCTAGCTGGAACAGGGGCTAGCCTCACACACTGTTACACCACCTGCTGAGCGTGCAGTGAGCCAACAGTGTAGGTTGCACTTGGCTGCATGCTGCAATCAGGAAAATGAGAAGGCAGCACAATGTTTACTGCTGCCTGCGTCAGTGGCACTGGGCGTGGTCAGAGTTGTGGCCCCATGCCTGGAAACTGTGCAGACTAATTTTTAGCCATTAATCTCCTGTCTAGAGATTTAGGACAGTGAAGGTGTCAGAGCTACATTCCTAAATGAAAAGGTGCAAACAGCTAGAGAATTATTCGATAGCCCCAAACACTTTCTCTTTTCCTATTAATGGGTTGTGGATGTCACTGGCATGGCCAGAATTTATTACCCAATCCTAATTGCCCTTGAGAAAGTAATGATGAGCCACCTTTCTGAACCACTCCAATACATGTGGTTTAGGCAATATTACAGCGCACGTTTAACTTGCACGTCTAAGAGCGAAGTCCAAAGTACGGAAAGTCCTCATCAGGGAACTCCTCTTTGCTGACGATGCTGCTTTAACATCTCACACTGAAGAGTGCCTGCAGTGTCTCATCGACAGGTTTGCGGCTGCCTGCAATGAATTTGGCCTAACCATCAGCCTCAAGAAAACGAACATCATGGGGCAGGACGTCAGAAATGCTCCATCCATCAATATTGGCGACCACACTCTGGAAGTGGTTCAAGAGTTCACCTACCTAGGCTCAGCTATCACCAGTAACCTGTCTCTAGATACAGAAATCAACAAGCGCATGGGAAATGCTTCCACTGCTATGTCCAGACTGGCCAAGAGAGTGTGGGAAAATGGCGCACTGACACGGAACACAAAGGTCCGAGTGTATCAAGCCTGTGTCCTCAGTATCTTGCTCTATGGCAGTGAGGCCTGGACAACATATGTCAGCCAAGAGCGACGTCTCAATTCATTCCATCTTCGCTGCCTCTGGAGAATACTTGGCATCAGGTGGCAGGACTGTATCTCCAACACCGAAGTCCTCGAGGCAGCCAACATCCCCAACCTCTACACACTACTGAGTCAGCGGCGCTTGAGATGGCTTGGCCATGTGAGCCGCATGGAAGATGGCAGGATCCCCAAAGATACATTGTACAGCGAGCTCGCCACTGGTATCAGACCCACCGGCCGTCCATGTCTCCACTTCAAAGACGTCTGCAAACGCGACATGAAGTCCTGTAACATTGATCACAAGTTGTGGGAGTCAGTTGCCAGCGTTCGCCATAGCTGGTGGGCAGTTATTAAGGCGGGGCTAAAGTGTGGCGAGTCGAAGAGACTTAGCAGCTGGCAGGAAAAAAGACAAAAGCGCAAGGGGAGAGCCAACTGTGTAACAGCCCCAACAATCAAATTTTTCTGCAGCACCTGTGGAAGAGCCTGTCACTCTAGAATTGGCCTTTATAGCCACTCCAGGCGCTGATCCACAAACCACTGACCAACTCCAGGCGCTTACCCATTGTCTCCCGAGACAAGGAGGCCAAAGAAGACAGTGCTGTTAGGGAGGGAGTTCCAGGATTTTGACCCAGTGACAGTTGTTACAGCCCGGTGAGGAATGGGTCTAGGGTTCCCTTTCAGCCTTCACCTGGTCTTATAGTAACAGGGTTTTATTTTAAACACCCCGTGTTTTTAGCTCCCCCTTGGTGAATCCTTGTTCACCACTTTCCAATTATAAGGCAAAGGAACCAGCACAAACAGGTTTTCTTAGGTTTAAAGAAAAAAGGTTGAAATTTATTAAACTTAACCTCTAATCTGGTTAACGCCTATGGATGCACGACACGCCCAAGCTCGCATGCATATGCAATATACACATGCAGATAGAGACAGAACAGAGCAGAAGAAATAAAGTGGAAAAGTTGAGGCAATCTCTGAAGAGGGTTTTTGTTACAGATCTTTGAGCTCACTGTAGAGTCCTTGATTGTAGGTAGATCTTGCTCTTCATTGGGGTCCAGTATTCTTTTTAAGCCTTGTTCGCTGTCAGAGACTTTTCTCTCTTGGGGTTCATGTGTCTTCAGCGGATTTGGAGTTCCATGAGAAAGAGATGGGAGCAGACAGGAGAGATCTTCTTACTTTAGGAGCATTCTACAGTCGTTCTTCCAACTCTTTGTACAATTCAGAAAAAACAGGTTACCAAGCAGGCTAGTCACGTGACCAGCTGGTCTGACCACGTCTGTTTGTGGATTCGGCCATCCCAACAGTCATCCTGAAACTTGAGCTCCCTCAACTTCAATGTCTGGTGCTCAAAGTCCATTGTGGGTTAAATTGGATAAGGGAAGTAACCCCTTTGTCTCCACAAGCACTTTCTGTTAATATGCAAATGTCTTTCCAGCCAAAGGCCTGGTGATTTTATTTTTAAACAAGTCCTTTCTTCACTTCAGCAACAGTTTGAAATTTAATGTCCATATGACAAAATTAATATATCTCATTCTTGGCAGGTGGGGGGTCTAGCCTGACACAGTGAAGGAAAGATGATACAGTGCCAAATCAGCATGGCGTGTGACTTGATGGGGAACTTGCAGCTGGTGGTGTTCCCTTGTGTCTGCTGCCCTTATTCTTCTAGGTGGTAGAGGTTGTGGGTTTGGAAGCTGCTGTCGAAGGAGTCTTGGTGAGTTGCTGCAGTGCATCTTGTAGATGGTACACACTGCTCTGCTGCCATTGTATGCTGGTGGTGAAGGGAATGAATGTTTCAGATGATGGATGGGCTGCCAATCAAGTGGGCTGCTTTGTCCTTGATGGTATCAAGCTTCTTGAGTCTTGCTGGAGCTGCAATCATCCAAGCAAGTGGAGAGTATTCCATCACAGTCCGGACTAATAACTTGTAGATGGTGGACATGGTTTGGGGAATCAGGAGATGAGTTACGCACCACAGAATTCCCAGTCTCTGACCTGCTCTTGTAGCCACAGTATGTATATGGAAGGCCCAATTAATTTTCTGGTTAATGGCCCAATGATGTTGATAGTGTAGGATTCAGCCACGGTAATGCTTTTGAATGTCAAGATGAGATGGTTAGATTCTTTCTTGGATATGGTCATTGCCTGGCACTTGTGTGGCGCGAATATTACTTGCCACTTATCAGCCCAAGCTTGAAATGTTTCCAGGCACAGAATGCTTCATTATCTGAGAATCGCAAATGGGACTGAACACTCTGCAATTATCAGCGAATTGCAAACATCTCCACTTCTGACCTTATGATGAAGGGAAGGTCATTGATGAAGCAGCTGAAGATGGTTGGGCCTAGGGCACTACCCTGAGGAACTCCTGCAGCAATATCCTAGGGCTGAGATGATTGGCCTCCAATAACCACAACCATCTTCCTTGTACTAAATATGACTCCAGTCAGTGGAGAGTTTTACCTGAATCCTATTGATTCAATTTTACTCGGGCTCCTTGATGCCATACGTGGTCAAATGCTGCCTTGCTTTCAAGGGCAGTCACTCTCACCTCTGTATATCACAAGTTTTATTTTACTGAGTCTATCATGGTCATTCCATTCAGGGCTTTCCTCTCTTTTGCTTAAGCTCCAAATTTGCTATTCAACATTTTTTTTCTCTTTGCATTCTAATTGAATCAAGACTTATTGTACCATCTCCTAATTCAACACATTTTTTCCCAGGATTTTTAAAACTGTAATGCCTCCTCCTGTTACAATCTTTCATCTTTTAAAGCAACAACTTACCATTATTTAACCATTCCAATTTAATGTATTTTCTCTGTCATACTGTTTCCAGTCTTGCTGTTATCTTGTATCATAGGGATTGGTTACTCTTAGATTTGTCTTATAGAATAAGAAAAGCATACATATGACTAAATCCTGGTGGGAAACATTTAATTTCACACCTTAGGTCTTCTTCCATGCCCCCCAGTGTATGATGATGTAAAAATGGAAGAGTGCTAGAAGACCCCTTGGATACTTACAAATATTGGCCTGGAATTTCCTCTGTGGTCGTAACCCAGAAGTTAGACCGAAGAATGCCCCATTCTGCCAATAGCAAGTTGTGCTCAAATTTCCTGCCAACCTCATTAGAATGTGCCTGAATGTAAAAATGGGCATAGATCTGCATAAGTAATGAAGGCCCAAGGAAATCATCAAACACGCAGCTTCTTTAAATATGAAAGTTAAACTTTCAACTCATTCAGCCATCATTCATCCACATTTCGCACACATGTTTACATACCTGCATTGGGGAAGGATTTCAATTTTTAAGTGACTTTTATTTAAGCCATAAATATACATGAAAAGAAACAGAAAATACAGTGCATGGCTCAGTAAAAAGTTTAATAAAATGGCAGAAAGGTTACATTGTTTCCTACACCTGAAAATCTGGTCTTAATTTGATGAGAGCCTCTGAGCAAACGCAATTGCTCTGTAACTTGGGGGCATGGCCAGTTTTATGGGCGGAGATGTGTTCCAGCAGAGAGATCAATGGATGGCTGTAAAAGATAGAGGAGATTTGGGCATATTGTGGTTACGAACATAACGCTTATGCCCAACATTCTGTGATTGTTTAAGCCAGGTAGCTGGTTTGCAGCAGGTTACATGTATCTCTGGACTAGGCATTGTAAAGACTAACTAACTAGTTTTGAAAGTATTGTTGAAGCCCAAGGCCAGACTTCAATATTTAGCTTTTTGGAGGAAGTGTTTGATCAATGCTTAATTATCAGTGACCAAACACTCAACTGCTTTGCTTGAATAACATCTAATTCTGACCGATTGATGCTGGTACATCCTTAGAGGTTGTTAAAGTTTTGAGGCTTGCCTTTGATTGCTTTCCATGTCTGGTGGTGCTAGTCACTCCCTTATGTGACCTGAATTACCATGACAATCTAACAAATTGTTTAATAAGAAAATAGGAGCAGCAGTAGTTCATTCAGCTCCTTAAGCCTGTTCCACCATTCAGTTAGATCATGGTTGGTCTGTACCTCAATTCCATTTACCCACCTTAGCTCCATATCCCTTGGTGCTCTTTCTTAACAAAAATCTACCACTTTCAGTCTTGACAGCTCTAATTTTCCTTAGCATCCACAGTATTTGGGGGGAAAGAATTCTAAATTTTTACCACCCTTTGGGCTAGATTTTAAGCAGCCCTTGATGCCCGAAGATGGTTCTGGATGAGGCTTGCCATGGACCTTGACGCCAGCAGGGCCCGGCCTGATCCTCCCGGCAGCGGCGAGGCACCGTGGTGCCCCCCCCCCCACCCCCCAACCCCCACCGCTGCTCAGCAACGGGACCACCATCACCATGTTCAAATTAATAAAATTACTGTATTTACATATACTTACCTCAGATCTTGAGGGCCCGCGTGATCTTTGGCACGGCGGCTGGCACTCCTGCGCCTTTGGATTCCCATCCGGGGAAACAAGGCACCACACTGGTGGGGAGGGGGGAGGAGGTAGGTTATCAGTGTGGGAGGCGGGGACGGGGTCAAATAAACATCATGGTTGTAGGGGATGTTGAGAAGGTTTGTACTTTGAACTTTTTGCAGTTTGGGGGTGAAGGTCAGATGTTAAAGCTAAGTGCTTTGGGGACGAAAGGACAAATATTTAATGTAATTGTTATTGGGGGTGTGAGAGGGGCAAAAGAAATGTATTTATTTAGTCTTATTGAATATGTCTTTAAATATTTAAATAAGCCGGCAGGGCTGACTGCCCTTTAAAAACGGCGTCAGCGCCTGCGCATTGTCAGCTGACGCCATTGCTGGGGACGGACAGCCCACTCCTTCCACGTGAAGGGGGGGGGGGGGGCGCCCCGATTATTTAAATGAGTCGCCGCGCTTGAGATCGCGGCGGCTCTTTGGCGGGCCGCCATTTTCTGAGATCGCCCCTGAGATCGGTGGGGGGCTCATGGAATCCAGCTTTTTGTGTGAATAAGTGCTTTCTGATTTCCTTCCTAAATGGGCCAGCTCTAATTTTCAGATTATGCCCCTTAGTTTTTGATTCACCCAACATAAGAAATAGCTTCTCTACCCTATTAAATCCTTTTCACATTTAAAACGCTTAATTTAGATCACTCCTTAACCTTCTAAACTCAAAGGAATGCAAGTGAAGTTTATGCAATCTGTCCTTGTATTTTAGTCCTCAGCCCTGCTATCATTCTGATGGCTTATAGTCTATATTGCTTCTAATCTTTGGGAAAAACAATCTCCACAAGCATATAAACCACTTTTCTGACTAGGCATGTTTTGTGAATAAACTTTAAAAAAATATATAATATATAAAAGTAACCCTTTATCTAAATTCTTTCTGTGGAAAAAGGGCCCAAGAAATCCCAAAACATAAAAGATTCATGGATTTTATCCAAAAAGCAGACTTGCTAGGTACAAACTATGTGCCATAAGCAAATCCATCAGTAATCAATCTACGGAGCATCTTTGCTATCTAGAACGTAAACAAGTGAATTTGCACAATACAAAATTAGTTTTAGGATGACTATAATTCTGGTGACATTAGTATGCAGTCCATAATGCAATTACAAAGAGTCTATTTCCCACTTTTATCAATGGAAATGGAATTTCTTTATTTTTCCCATTTATTTTTGTCAGAAGGATTCCAACCAGCACTCTTCACTACAATTTTTTGTACTGTGGAGCGTGGAGCATGGCACTAGGCAATTTTGTAGTTGGTATCTCACTATCTTGGTCAATTTATCGTTATTGGGCTGTGTTAGTTTTTGACTGAGGATTGAGTGCTCAACTCTGGTCTTCACTCCAATAAGAGTACAATGCAATTTATGAATGTATCTGGAGTTTTTCTGTTGAAGCACTCTACCATTGAGACAATACAATCTAAGCACTTTTGGTATATATTTTTTCAAGAATTTGCAACTCTCCTCCCCAGCTGAAGCACCTGAATTATGACAACTAGCCAACAGTACATCCTATCCAGTTTTCAGGCAGTGGGAATTACTAAAACTTACTGTTTCATTGTTATAATGTATGAAATATTATTATTCCTAATTGTTCAGTAAGCCTTTTTCCAGCCCTGAACACTGGACCTCTTTAAAGGTGGGCAAATAGCCTCCTATTAAATGCAAACCAAATTTGAATTCTTAAAACCAAAATTCCCTCCTCCACTTTAATGACAAGGGACAAACAGAGCTCCATTCCCAGTTTCTATCTCAATATTGAAAGAAAAAAATCCACAAGCACGTACTTAAGCAAAACTCATTTCTCCTAAAGAGCCCAACTTCGAATAGGTCTGCATTTGTGTTCTGATCCATGTCTTTATGTCTCCTGTCCTAACACTGACATCTTAAGCTGTTCCTGAAAGATTGCATCATTATTGCACTCAAAATAAGGGCACCCTTGTGGAAGTGATTTATGCTAAAAAGTTCTTGTTATCATTGAGGATGAAATATATCATGTAAAGTTATATGGCAGCCTTTATGAAAACCATCTGCTATAAGTATAGGGCAGACAGTGTTGGAGCGACAGTCAACTCCACTTAAATGAATACCTGGTAAGTAAATATTTCTCTTAAGTCAATAGAAATTGAAAATCACAAACTGTTTCTGTCTACATCCATTGTACTTAACCTTGTTAACTTTAATGGAAGGGCCTCTTTTGCTTCATATTATCTTACCTGTTTTGTTATTTCTACCATTTACCAAACTGCAGCAGCTTACATTAAATACTTCATATTCTTGAAAATCTAGGAAATTGTGTTTCACTGTAAACTGTAGACAGTTTTTTTTTATTGCCACTTGAAAGGGACTCAAAATAGAACAATTTCTAAAGTACAGTTAAGCATTGTGTAGCTCTAAATTTGACTTACATCCTAGTGTCAAATCCACTCTACCATTACATATGATGGGTTTTACTATGTAAGCCTTGTCTATTTTTAGGCAATGTGCACAGTTGCTATTGGTGATCTGGGCACCACCTAAACGAAAACCTACAGGTGACTATTAGTTGTATTCATTAAGTGGAATAATGACGGATATTTGGCGTCATTGAAATCAGAATTCCCTGAGGTGCAGGTGCTCCACAAAGTACTGACACATGTCAAATAGTGCAGGCACTTCACCCATGCATATGAACCACATTTGCATATTAAAGAGGCCTGAAATTATTTAACTGAACTAAAGTCTTTTCAGAGATGATGGAGGTTATTAAAACTGTTGACAAGAAAAGGGTAATTGCCTGAAAATGAGAGATCAGATTCTGTTGTACAGAGAGAATTTTGTTTTCCTTGTATTGTGCTAAGCTGGCTGAGTCTAGCCTATTGCATTCAGATTGCTCCCTTGCAATTAGACCTTTTTGTCTTGCATTCAATTAGACTATGATTATGAGGGATTTGAAAACACTTGATGTATGTTCTATTCTCTATTGTGAAGTAACTTCATCATAGATGAGCAAATGTTGATTTTTTTCTCCCCCCACAGTGTTCTTTGAAAGTTTGAGAAGATTAATGTAATTATTACAGTTTTTGCTACAGTGTAGTTCATCATTGGATAGTACTTACAGAAGCTTGTCACTCTTCACCGAAGCTTTTCTAGCTGCTCAATTAATTATTTGAAACGGACAACGAGAGCCTTAAAAAAGTCAATTGCATTTAGCTTGAAACCTTCCACACTGTGGGCCTCCATTTTCAAATGCTCTCATACTTTTGCAAGCATTAGTATTTTGAGCACTGAACCAAGTAGCAATACGTTAGCAGGGCATGAAACAGCCAAGGGGTTCAGATCACATTGCAAAGAGCAAAGGCAAAGCTCAAGTGATTTGTATAAGTTACCTCAACCAAGAGATTGTGTTACACCCTTTAACTCTCTCCTATTTCATAGATTCTTTTTCAGTATTGCTCAATGCTTGGTCACTCTGTTTGGAAATTAACAGTAATTTACTGATAGGCTGATAGAGTCCTTTAGAAAAACACTCACAGAAGCAATGTGTGAGTGTGGATTACAAGCTATATGTCATAAACAAATCCATCAGTCATTTGATGATGGAAGGGTATCAATGTCTTGAAAGTTTCGCAATGAAATATTGGACTTTTATTGCTTAGCAACTATTATTGTTTGTCATTAGTAAGACTTTTATTAATTTGTTTCTGTGTCATTAACTGAGGTGATATCATGCAATGCATCTTTGGAAAAGTGCATGCAGCTCAAAATTTATTTTGCTGAAGTATTCCTCCCTGCCAATAAGGCTGAATTTTATGATCCTGCCACCGTGAGCAACGGCAGGTGCGCAAAATGGCAGCGGTTCCACTTGTGACGTCAGTGGCCGTACCGCTGCGATTACGCGACAGGTGGCCATTTTGCACAATGATGGCAGCCTTCCCCCTCCCCCCACCCCCCCAAAACATTGCGGCGGGGTCAGCTTTTCAAAGTTGCAAAACTGAAGGCATGTGAATGCCGTGTGTCAACCACAAAATTGAGAAACCTTTGTTGGATCACAGTGAATTAGATCCAAATTTATTTAAAGCAGCATTTCAAACTTTTAAATGATGATGCCTTCACGCCAGGGCGTCAGTGCTATGGTACTTCCCCGCCTCCGACAAAATCAGCACACTGCGGTACAGCACTGGGTTTTGTGGCGGATGGCTCCGCGGAGATTCTCTGCCCCCCCCCCCCACCCCCCACCCCAAGCCACCGAACCCGTCTCCGACAAGAGAACAAAATTCAGCCCTTAGAGTTGGGTCTAAGCAGAAGCTTTTTTGCTTATGGTCAGCAAGTATTTTAAAATGTTTTGGTAAAGGCAACATGACAGCACCCAAGAGAATCCTATGGATACAAATTCAACTTTATTTACCAATAACAACAATCAAAGCAAGTGAAGTATAATTGGAAAGTAAGACTGAAAGGTAAGCGAGTACACGAGTAACGAATTAGGTCCATTATATAATTTTGTTTCCATTCACAGGAAGATACTTTCTACAGAATCAGTGTATTGCTGCATTATAGAATAACTGGGAAAATTTGGGGATTTTGTTCAAGATTGTTAGTCATTTGGGAAAAGTAGTTGATTCTTAAAATAGTTTTTAAAATTATATTTTCAAGAGCATACATTCACACTATATGGAACCATTGCACATTTTGATTGTGTAGTCCTTTCAGGAGGAATGTACTGATAGATTAAGGTTTCGTAGCATGATTGTCAAGAAATGAGAGAATTGCAGGTTTAAGGATTGAATCAGTTTGATTGTTCTTGGTTATAGAGCCATAGAGTCATATACAGCATGGAAGGAGGCCATTTGGCCCATTGAGTCCATGGGGTTTGGAGTTCAGATGGTTTGGAAACATGGGGCTGGATTTTACGTCGTGCAGATAGGACCTGGCCACCAAAGTAAAAGTCGGTGGCGAACCCGCTCCTGCCCAGCCTGATGATCCGTCCTGCATTTTATGGGTCCCCGGGCTTTAATTGTTCTAAGGTGGGACTTCCACCTGCTTGAGGGAGGAAGTCTCACCTCACTGATTGGCCAGCAGTTCTTAGTCCCAGCAGCGCCACTGAGAATGGTGGCCACTGCTGGGATTGCAGCCCAGCTGAGGACATGGAGCCAGGACTACAGATAAGTTAGGGTTGCCTCGCTGGGGTGATCGGTCGCGCCCCAGCGTGTGGGGGGATGGGGGGGGCGTCTTGGGTCCTGGGGGTGGTTGGGGAAACAGGGACGGCCCTCAATCGGACACCCTGTGTCCGTTTGTCAGGGCCCATCCCCGGGGCGCTGAGAGGCTGCCAACTTTCACTGGGCGGCCTTTCACGTCTCCCGGATGCCCGCTTGCCATGGGTAAAATCCCCATGGAGACGGGCGAAGGCCGTTAAGTGGCCATTTAAGGGCCTTGATTTGCCTGGGGCAGGTGGCCCGTTTCTCACCGCCCCCTCCCCCCATTCCACGTAAAGTGGGGCGGAGGTGGGAGCGGGTTGGGAAGGCCTCCCGGAGTGTCTCGTTCTATTTTACGCCACCATCCGGCTCACTGGGGTGGTGTAAAATTCCGGCCATGGGGTCTGGTTTACATTTGCAATGTAATTGCAAATTACAGATTAAATATTGCTGATAAATTCACTAAAAAGTAACAACCAAGGTTCTCCTAATTGCTCAATTCTGCCCTGTGGAGAACTGAGCCATACAAACCAAAAAACCTTAGGTTCAGTCCCCAGTCTATAGTAAACTGATTGCAGCTGGAGCAACATTAGGAGTTGCTATACTTGATCTCGATCCCCTCTGAGCTAGACAGAGAACAAATCAACCAGAATTCCAGCTCCTGATAACTATCTATTTACTGTCTGATGCCAGGTGAGGATAAGATAAGGCAAAGAAACTAAGAAGCTTGTCTAGGCCAAAACTTGATGACTATTTACTTGGGTGAGGTAGTAGAAAGCAGTGGTCCCCTTGAAAGTGCACTGCAGCTTGAATCAGCACATTCAGGAGTGACAGAAGAAAAATTACAAAAATAATAATCGCCACGAACATTTCTTTGGTGTATTGCAATTCTTTGAAACTTTAGTTCAGATTAGTGATTTGACATTTGGATTCTGCTCATTTAGATTCTATTAGACCTACAATCTGACTGTAAAGTAGATTTATTTCAAGTACATGTTAGCTTAGCCCTGGTTGTAGCTTGTTAATCTGTTCATATTTATTGCAGTGAAGTTCTGGTGAATCAAAGAAATAAGCAAACAGAGAAAAATAAATGCATATAATGAATACATTCTGTCAGATTATTGGAAGCTGCTTAAAGAAACTGGACTAAAATGTTGGTGCTGAGTTGCAGTTGAGGACTGGATGTTGCTACATAATGTTTATTACAATGAGACAAAGCTTGTCTGAGGGGAATTAGTTGCCCCTAGAAGGACACATGAAATTGCTAAATCAAGTTCAGCATCAAACAGGACTTGGATGCTTTACTGCCTATTAAAATTAATGTTCACTAAAAAAAAATTGCTTCTAAAATGATTTGACGTAGCTGCATCTGGAAGGATAAAAAAGCCTTTTTATTTTGTTTATAAAAGCATGATTTTTATTCAGTCAGCTGACAGTGACTATTTACCATGCTAAATCCTAACTGGTTCATTTGATAGCTACTATTTAAATCATAATTTCAATATTCTTCATTTTATTTCATTTCTTTTTGTTGTCTTTTCTGTCTCAAATTCTCTCTCCCATTTTCTCATCTTTTGTTTCTCATTATCTCTGTCTCTTTCCCACATTCTCGCTCTCACATTTCTCTTACATTCTCCTTTCCTTTTCTTTTTCTTTCACACATTTTCTCTTTGCCTCATTCTTTTCCTCTTTCTGTGTATTTTTCTTTCTCTCATTTTTAAGTGTTCATCTTTCTTTCATACATTAATTCTTTCTGTCATTCTCTCTTACTATCTTGCGAAGTCTTTGCTGGTTTTCTTTTTCTCAATCTTTCTCTCTCACCTTCACTTCCTATGTTTATGTTTCTTTATCAGATTCTCTCTTTCTTACATTCTTTCTTCCTCACTCATTCTCTCTCTTTAATTCTTTTTCTCACATTCTTTTTTCTTTATCTTAAATTCTTTATCTTTAGTTCTTTTTCTCGTGTTTTATTTCTTCCCGTTTCTCTCACTCACACTCTTTTAATTCTGTATATTTAGATTCTCTTGTTTCTTTTCCTCTCTCATTCACTTTTTCTATTTCAATTCTTCCTTTCATTTATTTTCCCTTTTCCCCTCTGCCATGTCAGAAAAAGGTCAGCTGCAGCCTCACAGATACTGAATGGCATTTCTTGATTGTAATGCAGAAGAGACATTTTTTTCATCACAGGCTATTTTTTAAGATAGTCATTATGTGAATTATAAGGAAGAATATCACTGAAGCGAAGTAGGATAAAAGTTCAGAATTGATTATTCCTTCACAGTATCCTCAGAACCCTGTCATCATTTTGGAATGTACAAAATTTGTGCCATACTTTAAAGTACCAAATATGTATTGCAGCTTGGTGGTAATGTCTTTCAGCCAGCTGAAGTACTATTTGGAAATATGATCATGAATAATTATACTTGGAAGATTGCTTAATTAACAGTATTCTAATAATAAACTGAAGATTGCTGACCTTGTCTTTGGATAGAATGGAAATGCTGCTGTATTATCTTACCGACCTACGCAGGTCTTTACTAAGTCAGATTAAGAAACCAAAAGTCTCTCCTTACTCTCTTGTTTCTCTTAAAAAAGAAACATATCAGTTGTTTGTAAAATATCAAGCAGCTGCCCTACAGTTTTGTATGTCAAGGGCCTTTAGACTCTAATACACCTTCTGCCTGGGTCTTCAATATAGTATCTCTTCTTCTTCTTCTTTGGCCTCCTTGTCTCGAGAGACAATGGGTAAGCGCCTAGAGGTGGTCAGTGGTGTCAGTCGCTGTGAGGCAACTATGGAGTGACCTCTCCATGGCGCATGCCTGGGCGAATGTATGGAGGTTGAGAGTTGCCCAAGCGTCAAAACCCCCCTCTCGGCCTTTCTGGTGGGGTCCAATATGTCTAATGCAGACAGTCTCTGGTTATTTCATGTTTTATTAAAACCATGTCTTACAGACAATAGCAATAAGAACTGTAGCAAGCTTTTCAGTGGCCTACTTATAAAGTGAAGAAGGAACTGAGAAAACTTATTTTTTTATTTGTTTAGCATAAACTACAGTTTTGCATAAAAGTGTCTGGCTTTTTTTCTTATTTAATAGAATTACTTTTTTTGGAACTGCAATATCTTATGGTAAAATATTATACATGGTCGATTCTCATTAGTCCCCATTTTAATATAGCTGAATGCAACAAAAAGAGAGTATTTTTCAATTAGGATTTGCTTGCACTCCCTCAAGTGTATTATCCCTGTTTAGTTTCCTAAGTGGTCAGTAAGAAAACATAAGGGTTGGCTGAGATGCCATTGTTGCTGTAGGGCACGCACTCAAGGGCAAATGGTGATTAATGTTTTAGTTTTATGCAACAGGAAATGGGATGAAATTCTAAAAGAATATTTGTAAATTTAATTAATATGATAAAACATGCATAGTGTCATGTGACTTTTAACACGAAATAAATAAATGAAACACATTCACAGCAGTGACAACAACAAAACATAAAAGAAGGCTTAAATTTAAGGGAGACAAATGGTGATGGGTGTAAAGCAAAATATTAGGCATTATGAGTTTTGTCATGTTAATGTTTGGGTCTGTGATGCTCAATAACCAATATTGTTCTGCTTTTAGTAAAGGCAGATTTATTTAGTCCTTGTGATTATAGTTTTACCCTAATTAAAATATAAGAAAATGAAGGGTCTTATTTGGACACATTTGTAAAAGATGCGCACACTCAGTCTTTCAAGGGCCATTGTTACATGGAATTTCTGGCTTGCATGCCAAAAATTCTTGTATGTAAACAGGACTCAATTGACAGTGGCTTCAGAATAGCAATAGCAATTCACACAGTATGGAGTAGTGTGTTAACATCTTTAAAGTAATTCTTTCTACAAGTATCACTGTGTTGCTATTTGTTGACTATCTATTCCCCAAAGATTATTCCAGGCTTTTAATTAAAAAATTGTAAGTTTTTTAATCACATGGTACTTTTGATACTAATTATGTTTTTCATATGTTGCATGTAAATCAATTTATGCCCTGTAGTCAAATTCTAGTAAAATCTTGTCAGTAGGTACAAATTGATATTCTATAAAGATATGGATAAATGTTCAGATTCAACATGTCACTTTAAGCTGCATGTTCTTTGATCCGGCTACGTTTATTAACTTTGTTTTATTTAAATAGTTCACTTAATTTTATTAGGATTAAAATTAGTGACATTTTCATTTTATTTCTTTCATTTTTCCGTTTCCACATGAGGATTCAAAGGCCAATCAAACCTCCCATATAACTGAAAGATGTGAACAACTTGTAAAAAAAAATAGATCAGTAAAACTATTAAAATGGATGATGATAATATGTATCTAAAATAGGTAACTAAAACATATTATCCTTGAAATTGTGAGAATTCACACAGGGAGTCCAAGACACCAACCAGTTCCAGTACCCTGCCTACCTATTCTACGATGTGACATCAGCCATGACTAGGAACTCATTCAGCTCCCTGCTGACCACTTGCAGTGGATCGCATTCGCTGCATGAGTCGGCAACTTGTTCCAAAGGTTTACAAAAGGAAAACCTCCTGACATTTGATCTAGTTCTGTGGTTATGTAATTATGTCCCCTGGTTCTCCCCAACCTATCTCATTCAAATTATCTATCCACATGGACAAGGGTTTAGTCCCTTCATTATTTTAAAGACCTCAATCAAATCTCCCTGCAATCTATGCTCTAGTAAAGTTAAAAAATCTGCTCTCTAAATCTAGAACAAATCTTTGTATCAACTGCAAACTTATGGACATAGGAACATATAAGCAGTTTCCCTAATACCTCCAAACACATCATTCATAAAGATTGTGAAGAGCGATGGTACTAATATCAATCCCTGCAGACCCCATCTAATAACTGGTCTCCATGCAAAACCATTACCACTTAAATCCCTGGCTCGGGTATAAACTTAAAATCCGACCCAGGCCCGACCCAACCACAGCCACCCCAAACCCGACCAAGGCCCGAGTCCTTCAATTTTTTTTCATGCCCGACACAACCTGACAATATCAAATGTGTTATTAATACAGAAAAATAAAATTGCGTCAAAACGTAGATTAAAAGAAAACAATGCAAAACAAAACCCGGCCACAGCCAACCTGAACCCAACACGACCTGAGCCCGACTGCTGAACACTGAATATAGACCTGACCGGACCCGAACCCGACACATGTACTCGGGTTTGGTTGGTTTCGGGTCGGGTAGCCAGGCTTTACTACTACTAATAGCAACCTTTTTCCTATGAGAATGCAATCAATTTAATTTGAGCCCAAGATCTGCCGCCATTCTCATAGGATGCTATCTTATAAAATAGACAAATGAAAACAGCCTCAATTTTTCAAAAGCAAAATACTGCAGATGCTGGAATCTGAAAGAAAAACAGAAAATGCTGAAAATACTCAGCAGATTTGGCTGCAATTTTTCAAGTCTTGCTTCATATTTTTATTTTCTCATAACAGTCAGGATCTCAGTGAATCTGCACTGTATACTCTCTATTGCCTCACTATCCTTCCTAATAGGGTTGAGTCCAAAATGGCACATAGTGTGGTCTTGCTGAGGTTTAATCTCGATTCACCATTGCATCTTGTCATCTATATTCTATAACTCTTTCCATTTTAGTGAACCAAAGTGTTTGTGCACTGTTGTGCGTGAGCCTCAATAAGGCTCAAGATTAAAACAAAAATATTTAAATGAAGTCCTAACACTATTGAGTTAAATTTATGCCTACTCGGTTTACTTTTTTCATTTTCCTTTATGCATTCATTTGGGAAGTACCTGGGATGCAGGAAGTGTTTTTTTGTTGCAAAGTTTACATTGGTTTGTAAAGCACCACACATCCAATATGTCATAATTGAAGAAAGGCATGCAAGGGCGTTCAACATATCTTACACCATTCATCAGATCTTAGTACATTGTACTCAGGACAACTAACTTAGCTTGCTGCAGTTCAAAGAACAAAGAACAAAGAACAGTACAGCACAGGAACAGGCCATTCGGCTCTCCAAGTCAGCGCCGATCATGATGCCTGTCTAAACTAAAACCTTCTGCACTTCTGGGGTCTGTATCCCTCTATTCCCATCCTATTCATGTATTTGTCAAGATGCCTCTTAAACGTCGCTATCGTACCTGCTTCCACCACCTCCCCCGGCAACAAGTTCCAGGCACTCACCACCCTCTATGTAAAAAGCTTGCCTTGCACATCCCCTCTAAACTTTGCCCCTCGCACCTTAAACCTATGTCCCCTAGTAACTGACTCTTCCACCCTGGAAAAAAGCTTCTGACTATCCACTCTGTCCATGCCACTCATAACTTTGTAAACCTCTATCAGGTCGCCCCTCCACCTCCATCGTTCCAATGAAAACAATCCGAGTTTATCCAACCTCTCCTCAAAGCTAATACCCTCCAGACCAGGCAACATCCTGGTAAACCTCTTCTGTACCCTCTCCAAAGCTTCCACGTCCTTCTGGTAGTGTGGTGACCAGAATTGTACGCAATATTCCAAATGTGGCCTAACTAAAGTTCTGTACAGCTGCAGCATGACTTGCCAATTTTTATACTCAATGCCCCAACCGATGAAGGCAAACATGCAGTATGCCTTCTTGACTATCTGATCCACCTGCGTTGTCACTTTCAGTGATCTGTGGACCTGTACGCCCAGATCTCTCTGCCTGTCAATACTCCTAAGGGTTCTGCCATTTACTGTATACTTCCCACCTGTATTAGACCTTCCAAAATGCATTACCTCACATTTGTCCGGATTAAACTCCATCTGCCATTTCTCCGCCCAAGTCTCCAACCGATCTATATCCTGCTGTATCCTCTTACAATCCTCATCACTATCCGCAACTCCACCAACCTTTGTGTCGTCAGCAAACTTACTAATCAGCCCAGCTACATTTTCCTCCAAACCATTTATATATACTACAAACAGCAAAGGTCCCAGCACTGATCCCTGAGGAACACCACTAGTCACAGCCCTCCATTCAGAAGAGCACCCTTCCACAGCTACCCTCTGTCTTCTATGACCGAGCCAGCTCACCTCTGATCCCGTGTGACTTCACCTTTTGTACCAGTCTGCCATGAGGGACCTTGTCAAAGGCTTTACTGAAGTCCACGTAGACAACATCCACTGCCCTTCCTTCATCAATCATCTTCGTCACTTCCTCAAAAAACTCAATCAAGTTAGTGAGACACGACCTCCCCTTCACAAAACCATAAGAGTTTTGTCACCTGCAGCAAGGGAACATGTGAAGCTTATTTGGCACTTAGCACAATCAGACTGCTCTCAATTATTATGCCTACCACTTATTCCCAGCTGGCACTGAAATATCAGGCACTGTATAGATCAACAAGGTGGTCAATATGCCCTGTATTCTTACCTCTTTTCGCACTGAATATTGTGGCATACATGCCCAAGGTCACCACATTGATGCATTTCCCAAAATTCAAGAATGAAGCTGTTGGAAGATGTGAGCATGGCAAGTCTTTCAGTTGTGTTTTGTCTTTTCTATGTGCTGAGGTACCAATATGTATGAGATCAAATGAAAGAGTTGTGAGGTTATGTGAAGGTTCGGCCTTATATTAGGTACATAGTACTGTTGGTTAGTCTTACCTTGTTAGATTTCATAAACTGTGCTGTCTTCTTCCATATCTGTTTTCAGATCCTGTAGGTACGGTAGACAATCTTCAATCTGGCAGCTACTTCCTGCCAGATATGGTGCACTACTATCCTCTAGGGATGTTGCCCTGGAATGCCAAGCAGGGTGGTCCTCCTTGCACCCATTTCTTACAGCAGAATCTCCATTTTGCCAGCAATCAAAAAGGGTGTGTCACACTACCGTTTGTCCACAACTTGCTTTTGTGCTCCCACATTATGTTGTCAGTCCTCTTTGAGTTTTCTCCATCAGTTCTTTCTCTTCCTCTCCATACAATCTTTGCAAAGGTGGAAAATTGTTTTGACCATTTTGAGTCTTGAGAAAGCTCCAGTATTTTTCTCCTCTATGTATGCTGTCAATACTTTTAATTAGCTACATCCCTTTAATATACTCTAGATTCAGCAGGCCTCACTTTATTAAATTCCTTGTATAAAGCACAAGCTGTGCAGGGAGCACAAGTAAATTATTAAATTAGCTGATCTCGATGAATCTAATCAGGTCAGCTCCCACTCCAGTTATGCTAATGTGTTTGTGTGCATGGTGATGCTGGAGCCATTGTCACTGGGCTTGTGGAATCAACCTTTTAAGTAACATATATATTTAAAATTTAGATAACCTGTGTCTAAAATGCTTTACTAAAAGAAGATTATAGTTATATCAACGATTGATTGAATCCAGTTAGATAAAGATATAAGTAAAAAATCAGCTCTTGCTTTTTGGGAAACTACAGGCACGATTTTAACCCTGCCCACCCAGCAGCACGGTGGGTAGTTGAAATAACGGTTGGGTTAATTCCCACCACTTGCTCGGATGTGTTTGCGACTGCCGCCATTTTAACTGCTAGGTTTTTGGCAGCATTGGGACTGCCTGTCACAGGTAGACAGGAGCCTCATAAATTTTTAAAAGTCAGAATCCAATTACATCGATCGAACCCTGATGTGATTTTGACCATCGATCGTGGTAGTGATACTCAGTACCAGGCCTGGCAGTGTAAGCTGGCAGCTGGCAAAATCATGGCAGAAAGTGCCCAAGCAAGTTCTACTTTCTGACCTTAACCCTAACCATTGGAGGAGCAGTAATTGAGAACATTTGCTCAATCTTTTTTCTGTTGCTAAATTTTCCTCCTCTTAATCCAGGGGCACTAACAATCAAGTCATTGTTAGAGTCCGTGTTGTATTTTTTGTCCTATATTTAAAAATAAAATATATAATAAAGATAATTAAGTCATGTGCAGATAAACATAAGCCACAACCTGACAATGCCATTGTACAGAATTCCTGGTCCAAATTCAATATTAAAGAATTCCAGCTCCGACCGTAAAATATTCTCTAGCTATCCGGTTTTAAATGTCAGTCTCTGTAAATATAGTTGGTCAGCTGTAAACTTCACCAGGAGCCAATAGCACAGTTTAGACGTTGAATCAGATTATTCTGTGTGTCAAATCTGTTTCTGTTGTTCTTACCTAAATTGAATAGCCGAGTGAATAATTACACTGGGCTTCGGAACAAAGATCTACAAATTGGCCACCTTTATCCAGAGTCTATAGAAACCGTGTAATTTCTTGGCAAATCTGTTAGGTATTTATCAAGAGTCAACTGTATCTTCAGACAGTAATGCCCTTGCTTGGTCCCTGGGCAGTGGGTCTGCATTGTAAAGCTTACTGTGTAAAGGTACAGAAGGCTATAACTTTAGGATGTGGGTCGATCTAATGAAGGGATTTCTTCAGGCTGCAAACAGCCTGAACTCTGGGTGTAATTGCTTGTTCATTTACTCATTTCGGAAGTATCCCAGCACTTCAGAAAATAAAAGGGCCCCATATTTGTTTCTAGGCTGCTGCGTGAATAAGCCATTGTTCCATGTTGGAAAATTTCAACATTGGCTTGTTCCTGTTGCATGCGATTACAATAACACACGGAATCTTATGACTCTGTCTGACAGTTGTTTTGGCGGCTTGCCATGGTACAATGGGTGAGGCTTGTAAATGGCACATTATGGTTAACAGCCACACGATGAGATTTCTACCAAATTTCAAAATGAAAATCACTTTCTTTCCACATATCTCTAGCCCTAAAAGTGAAAGTTATTCATTATTCAGTGAGGAATATATAACCTTGGAGAAAACAGATCACCCGGCTCCAAGCAATCGGAGTCTTTTGTGCTGTTAGTGATGTGAAGTACTTTTTCTTGTTTTCTCCCCTTTTGTCCCTTCCTCCCTGAAGGCAGTGACTCACACTGAGGTATGGTTCCAAGGGAACTGGTAGCCTTCCAGTAGCTCACCCAAGAGGCCATCTGTGACAAGAGACAACAAACAGTGACAGGAAATTTAACTCTAAGGAGCAACACAGCAGTTCCTGTCCTCATTTGATATCCAACTATGGACACTTTGCAGCAGAAATCACTCGATATTGATTGCCTAGTCAGATGAGAACTTTGATATGGAGAGAGCCCCTGCAGACATGCAAATCAAGGCTCCTCTTAAATCGGTGAGGCAGGCTGAGACCATTTGGGATCCAAACGGTCAAGCAGGACCTTAAAGAAGCTCAACTTAGGTTTCCATGCTGCATGGCACTACACACAAGACAGAGAGGGCAGGGAGTGCTGCATACATGCCTCCACGCTTCCATTGGTGGAAAAGGCCATCTGTAGCACTAATGGATAAGGAGCAGGAATCCTGGCTGAGGCCAATTGCAGCATCCCTAGAGACATCCTGGATGAGTTCAGCTTGCTCAGCACAGATTGGTAATTGAGCCTAAACTGCCTTAGGGTTAGCAATTCCTCTGCGGGCTACTTAGAATGAATTGATGAATGTGTTTGGTAAAATTCCTCTGTTTGCTATTTTAACAAAGATATTTGAAATAAATGGATTAAAGACTTCATTAAAATAGCAAACAGAGCACATGAACCAATTCATTAGCAGTAGTGCACAGAGAATTTCTAGTCCCTGGTTTGTATGTTTCAGCACTACTCTGTCTATTTTCTCACTCAGCTCTTGGGGTAACTTTGTTTTGGGCTCCTGATATGCCATATTTTGGGTGATAGTTGAGGATAGTCTTAATGGAGTTCCATCTTAATAACATGAATATGAAAATGGGTGCTTATTGTCTGGTATTGACAATGATTTATTGACATCATTAATTTATGCCAGTGAAAATAAACCATGAAGTCTGATTTGAATTGACTCTTCTGCTGTAATATTTCTGGAAATGTCATATTATTGGAATCATTCAGATTGCATCATCCTTTGTGAAGTTATGTGGTTCTTTAAAGCTTATTATTTGGAGAAAATTGTATTGTGCTTTCAAATACAGAAGTTTCATTACTTATGGTAATTTGAAACTTTATTTAAAAATCCTTGGGAGGCAACTATAATATCTTCTGCTTGCCCTGGAACTCCCACAGACCTTCAGATGCATGGACATATAGAGGCAGACCATTGTGTCAAGGTTCTTCAGAGGTCTCTCTGCTCGGGTTCCTAGAGGTCATAGAAGGAAGAAAATCATAGTGGAAACTGGGAACACTTCCTCCAATCAATTTATAATAGCAATTCTGGGACTGCACCTTCTACAGCAGGGTTGTCCAACATATGGCCCACAGGCCAGGAACCGGCCCGCCAAAGGTTTCCATCCGGCCTGTGGGTGTAAACCATACTCAGGCCGTTCCTCATCCTCAGCTTCATCAGGGGTCCGTGACTGGAGATGAGAAATTTCCCATTGTCTTCTTCTTGCAGACAGGCTTTTTTAAAGAAATTGTTCCAAGTTTCACAGCTGACAGATCCTTACATCAGGAACAGCAGTTTCTGAACTTCGGACAGATTCAGGATTTTTTAAAGCCCGTCGGAAAACCTCGACTATGTCCAAAGTTCAGAAGCTGCTGTTCCCAATATCAGGATCTGTCAGCTGTGAAGCTGACTTGAGATTTTTTTAAAAACTGATCCACCATCTGCTGAGTGTTCCCACTGTCTGCAACTGTCAGAGAGAGAGATAGAGAGAAAGAGGGGGTCAGAGAAGGGGTGGGGGGCAGAGAGAGAAAGAGGCAGAGGTGCAGAGAGAGAGGGAGGGTGCAAAGAGAGAAAGGGAACAGGGAGTCAGAGAGAAAGAGGGCTGAGAAAGAAGAGCGGGGGGGGCTCAGAGAGAAAGGAGGGCAGAGAGAGAGAAAAAGAAAGGGGAACAAAGAGGGCAGAGAAAGAGGGAAAGGAGGGACAAACAGAGAGAGAGAGGGAAGTGAGAGAGGAAGGTGGACAGAGAGGGGGGCAGAGAGTGGGGGGGGGCAGAGAGAGAGGGGACAGAGAAAGAAAGGGGGACAGAGAGAAAGAAAGGGAAAAGAGAGAGAGGGGCACCGAGAAAGAGAGGGGGGCAGAGGGTGAGCGAAAGGGGGACAGAGAGAGAGAGAGCTGGGGGCAGAGAGAGAGGGGACAGAGAGAGAGGGGCAGAGAGAAAGAGAGAGGGGGCAGAGAGAGAGAGAGAGAGAGTGACCAAGATCACTCCTGACAGAATGACATCTAGCCAGAATACTCTACATCACTACAAGAAGTGTGCAGGCAAACATTAACTACTTGTGCAAGCAGAAAAATGGCAGGCATCTCACTAATTCAGTGTCCAACATAGTGACCAGAAAGTAAGTCATTAAATTAGTCTTCTCATTTAAAGCTTCTTCACAAAAATGCACCTTTGTTGTTGTTTTGATTAATAGTAAGATAAATGTTAATGCCTTTATCTTTCCGAAATTGTCTCATCGGCAGCCCCTCCCCCCCCCCCCCCCCCCCACCATGTAAGACAACAATTGTAATGTGGCTCCCCACGCGAAAAGGTCGAACAACCCTGTTCTATAGGCATAGGCCCAGTTTACTGCAGGGGAGAAACATGAGGAAATCCAGCACAGCACAAAGGGGGTGAAAATCTCGGTCTGCTCCCCTTTTTTCTCTTCACTGTGCCTGGGGAATGCCAATTCCATAGGAGCCATGTAGAAGAAGATCTAACCTAGCAACTGATTAAATGTCACTTCCCATAGATGACTGTAGTACATGGTTGCACATTGTCGTTCTTCTAAAAGCAGGAAGAAAAGTGTTTGCGTTTTCTAAATGTTTTTTAAAGCCATGTAACATTCCCAGTCCACCTATTCTAATTACTGGAATAGCTGTGCAAATTTGGTACAGGGAGGACATAAAAGGATGACCGCTTAAATGTTGTTTGAAAACAAATACCCACAAAAAGAATTAAAAGCGGGATTGCTGCCATTTTTGCAGCATCACTTTAGGTAAGGGAATCAACAGTTCTTGAGGGATTGATGATATTTTTCGTCCTGAGGTTCATGTGTTGCTTGTTGAAGTACTAAATCATGAAGACCAGAAAGATCCCACATCTCAGTCATCTGATCTCAGCCACAATTGTGGTGAAACTGTACAGTTGGCTTCAGTATTTTTGAGTTTTAAAAAATCAGCCACCTTTCCCATTGCTGATTGCTATCCAACCATCCAATTTGGACAATGCACTGTGTGGGCATTGTTGAAGACTGGACTGGACATGGCTATGATATTTCCCATAGTTGAATGAATTGCTGACCCTATTTTAGCTCACACATGAAGAGTGGCTAGCTACTGAACGGTTGCTGACAGCCGTGGAGTCATGGGTCGCTGGTCAGTTCCTGCAGGAGCAGAGGGGAGAACAAGTGGAAGGGGTGAAGAGGAATCACCAGATGAATTAAATGTTCATCATGTAGCTTGCACAAAATGGGACCAATCCCGCTTTTAATTCTTTTTGTGGGTATTTGTTTTCGAACAACATTTAAGCTGCCATCCCTTCATGTCCTTCCCGTATCTAATTTGCACGGTAATTCCACTAATTAGAATAGGTGGACTGGGAATGCTAATAAAACAATAATGTACACATACAAATTATCTCACAGCAGTCTGTGCTGCATGGAGTGTGCTGAAATGATTTCAGTTCTCTATAATAAACAGAACAAGTGCTGGTTTGCTTTCAACATCTTTTTCCATTTGATGGAAAAGATCTACACACCACACTGGCTGTGGTACTTATAAGTTTTAGATATTTTACTAGCCTGACCCAGTCTCCTATATGTTTACTAAGCATGACACTGGAATGTGCTACAGTAATTCTAGCAAGTCAGGCTTAAGCAGGCAGGGCAGGTCATTGGAGCTGCTCCCAGCTGTGTTCTAGTCGTGCACTTCAGTTTCAATAGGTTTGAGTGGCGAGGAAAGCAGTACTTCATACTTTCTCATTGCAATGATTCACAGCAGAAGTGTATAGATTACTAGCAAGCACCTCAAATAAAGGCAATCAGCAAAATGTGGGCCAGGAACTCCAATTATTTTTTAATGCAAAAGTGATGTAGTTTTGGCATAGGGAATTGGAATTTGGGGTGTAATTCAGATACGTCAGAGTTACACCCATTTTATAATACATATTAAATTCTGGTAGATTTGGCTGCAGGCAGAAGATAGGCACAAGAATACAAATGACAGGATAGTGAAGGCCAAAGCTGCTGTTGGCCATTTACACCAGAACTTCACCTGATTTCATTTATGTCAGGAGAAGAGAGGGGTCAGTTACCTTCATGACTTCTTAAACCAGGATGTGATTCAGCTGACAGCTTTGAATATCCACAAACTTGATAGGAAACATAAGTTTTGACTGAAGTAATTAGAAAAATCTTTTCACAACTTTGAGACTGAAAGAATTCTGCAAACTGCCTTTTGGCAGTTTCAGAAGGAAAATCACCTTTTCTTGCCATCCTACTGTCATGGAGCCCTATGTCCTTATGATGAGGTAAAAAAAGCACAGGAGGAAGAGTAAATGAGAGAGGCAACATAGGATACAGCTACCCAAAAGAAGACCACAAGGAGGTATTCTTCCACTAGAGGCAACAGACCATGTTGCTTCCTCAGAAGAGCTCTGTTTAAGGAGGCAACAGTGCAATGAGAAGGCAGAGAAGGAACTCTTGTTTCCTGTTAAAACTTACCACCAAACATCCCCTTAAACATAAAACACAAAGAAACAACTTCTCAAAAACATGATACTTCACATCATAAAGTAGCCTGCTTCTTATTACCACCATTCCTACCCCTCATACTATCCTGGTACTCCAGTGAGGGCTAGAAATGACAGTGATGGTATCATGAATCTGCTGGGACAGGCGTGACCCTCATCTCAAAACAGCCTGTGTCACGACTGCAGGTATGTGAGCAGCCTGGTCCTGTATCCTGATACCTCCATGAACAGGCAGCTGAGCTGTCATCATGGAGGCAGTAGCATCATGAAGTTGGATTCTAGATGAATCACTTGTGCTGAATCCTGGATCTGACTGCACACTGATCAGTGAAAGGTTTTGCAGACCCCGAGAAATGTTATCCCAAAGTTTTTGGACGCTACTTTCCACAGTTCTCTCCAAATGGTCCTCAAGGCCAAAAGGTCAAAGCATATCTCTTGGATGTACTGCTTCATTTGGAGACCTACAAGAGAAGGTCAGAGGCTAGTAATCCTGTGGCGAGTAACTCACCTCCTGACTCCCCAAACTGTACTGTTACAGTTACTGATACAAGTTACAGGACATCACTGCAGGAGCTCCTCAGGGTAGTGTCCTAGGCCCAACCATCTTCAGCTGCTTCATCAATGACCTTCCTTCAATCATAAGGTCAAAAGTAGGGATGTTCGCTGATGATTGCACCATGTTCAGCACCATTCATGACTCCTCAGATACTGAAATGCAGGAAGACTTGGACAATATCCAGGCTTGGGCTGATAAGTGGCAAGTAACATTCGTGCCACACAAGTGCCAGGCAATGACCATCTCCAACAAGAGAGAATCTAACCATCTCACCTTGATATTCAATGTCATTACCATCGTTGAATCCCCCTCTATCAACATCTTAGGGGCTACCATTGACCAGAAACTGAACTGGAGTAGCCATATAAATACCGTGGCTACAAGAGCAGGTCTGAGGCTAGGAATCCTGCGGCAAGTTACTCACCTCCTGACTCCCCAAAGCCTGTCCACCATCTCCAAGGCACAAGTCAGGAGTGTGATGGAATACTGTCCACTTGCCTGTATGGGTGCAGCTCCAACAACACTCAAGAAGCTCGACACCATCAAGGACAAAGCAGCTCGGTTGATTGGCACCCCATCCACAAACATTCACTCCCTCCACCATTCACGTACAGTGGCAGCAGTGTGTACCATCTACAAGATGCACTGCAGCAACGCACCAAGGCTCCTTAGACAGCAGCTTCCAAACCCACGACCTCTACCAACTAGAAGTAGAAAGGCAGCAAATGCATGGGAACATCACCACCTGCAAGTTCCCCTCCAAGTCACACACCATCTTGACTTGGAACTATAGCACCATTCCTTCACTATCGCTTGGTCAAAATCCTGGAACTCCCTTCCTAACAGCACTGTGGGTGTGCCTACCTCACATGGACTGCAGCGGTTTAAGCAGGCGGCTCACCACCACCTTCTCAAGGGCAATTAGGGATGGGCAATAAATGCTGGCCTAGCCAGTGACGCCCACATCCCATGAATGAATAAAAAAGTGTTCATGATGCTATCACCTACTCCATGCAACACTGCATTGTGTTGAATTCTTCTCAAGTTATTGGGACTGAGGATAGAATGGACTTCACAGTGACTGCTACCACCTGTGTCAGGTTCTCTATGATGGTCCTCAGTGACTCCATTTTGGTCTGTTACTTAGCATCTTTTTTAGAACAAGCACCAAGAGATCTGTGACCATAAATTTCAGAACCAGGGATTGACTTCTGCAACACCTCTGCACTCTACTGTCGGGTCCTGCTTTCATCTCTGACTCCTCTGGCTCCATGGGGGTAATAAATGAAGGCATGTTACCCATATAAGGAGACTGCAAGGAAGGGTCGGGGAGCAGATAGCTAACATTGTTTGCTCTGCCGCAATTGCTAAACTTATTTCAGACATGCTCTCTTCATGACGCCTGCTCTATTTGCTTCCTCCCATGCCTGTGAGTGTATCTTAGTTGCAGGAATATTTACATTGAATGTGGGAGGAGATATAATAGATCTCTGCCCAATTCAATTGACATAGGTTCTATATTAACAATTGGGAGATATATATTCATAAAAATCTCGATTTTACAAATAGTGACCTAACTTAAGCAGTAAATCAGGAGAGATGGACTGTATTACTGAATTGTCTGCCAAGTTATGCATCTATTTCTTATATAATTAATATATATAGTGAAAACTTGCATTTCTTAGAAACTTGCCTTCAAACATGAAGTGGGGTCCAGGGTAGCTAGGTAGTGGTAAGTGTATGGAAGTTAATTAAAATGACACGGATATATTAAGGTAAGTGTGCTTCAGCCATTTCTTAACTGTAGTTGTTCAAAACAGAAAATGCTGGAAATACTCAGCAGGTCAGGCAGCATCTGTGGAGAGGGAAGCAGAGTTAATGTTTCAGGTCTGTGACCTTTCATCAGAACCAGTTGTTCTTTTTTTTTTCTGCGGGTGTTTAGGTTCTCATGAGCCCCTTGCCTTTTTGCCATCAGCAGCATAACTTCCCAAGAAAATTTCCCCTATCTGATCTTTCTGGCAAAAGAAGAGGAGGATCAATGAAGAGTTGCCAGGCAGACCTGGCTGCACCAGAGGTATTCTTTCTTCACCTGCCTGACCTCCATGTCCTTATGTGCAGAAAGAAGTACCTGTACTTAAGTTTGGCAGAGAATTAGTGCATGTGGAATAGCAGGCTGGTTAAGAGAAATAAAATCTTTGAATGTCTTTCTAATGTGAATGCGGATGCTTCCTCAGAAGTACCCCATTCACAATATGTTGGGCTGAATTTTACCATGGGCTTCGGGACTCCGACGTTGGTGTGAAAAGTGGGTCCGTACTTGTCGGCAATGGGACCAGCTTGGCGATTTTACCACAGGCAGCCTCCTAACTGGCCACCTGTGGGCCCACCATCCAATTCAGGACAGCAGGCGGGGTCTCAATGCTGTAGGCTCAGTCAGAGGTCCAGCAGCTCTGAAGCCTCAGCAGCATCACAGGGAGAGTTGGGCACTGCTGATGCAGGTAGGAGGCATTGGGGTACCTCCAGGTAAGTAACATAACAATAAAAAATTCAGGGGTCCTAGCGTTGGAGGGGAAACACCTCCAGGGGGATTGTTGAGGCTGTGAGGGTTGCCTTATCTACCCACAGTCCATTCTTTGGGCCATGGAGCCTCCAGCTATGTTGGCTCCCAAGGATGCCACAGGGAGGCCACCTCTATGAAGCTGACAGCCTCCCCAAGCAGCAAGGGAGTGCTCCACCAAGAGGAAACTTCTGGCAGCTCTGTAAAATGGCCCTTAACTTCCCCGGTGGTGGGACTGCATCAATGGGACCATGCCATTACTTTACCAGCAACCCCCGCCTCCATTTCTGCCACCTGGAGGCCGGTAAAATTCTGCCTGTTATGTCTTTAATGGAGCAATATGAAAGGAGCCATGAGAGCCTCGGCAATAGCTTCCATTTTCCACATTTGTCAAGATATCTGCAGCCATATGCAAAGCCAGCCATCCACAATGACTGTGGGGAACTGTCATCAGATCGTCAGTGAGCAAGGTGCAGAGTTGTACTATCCCCCATTAGCACATCTGCAGTTACCATGGAGCATTAGACTAGCACAGCCATTGTGCTGTAGAGTGCCAAGCAGGGCCATTGTCCTCATAACCATCTCCTATTGCGATCAACCAGGTGGGTAAGTGCTGAGCTGCAGCATTGTTTGCTTGCAGACTCATGCATGCACCTTGAGTTTCCTTTCACTTCACTTTTGTTTGTCACTTCTTCTCCCTCCTTCTCTTCAAAGATTAATGGTTAAATTGCCTTTTGAGTAAGGATTTTTGTATCCCTATTTTGGTGCTTCCATTTAATTATCTGCATTCCTTTGGGGTGAATTTTTATCTCGGAGTGGAACCCGGGATTGGGGGCTGGTCAGCCTATTGCATCAACCAATTGGCTGGTTGTCCTGTCGGGATATCTGGTCCATTTTGAAGACTGTGGCCAGATGCCCAGTGCCCCTGAGCAGCCGGCCAGCCTCCGAACTGGAGGGAGGTATGTTTCCAGGGGAGGGAAGGGCAGTGTTGCCAGAGTGGCAGTGGCCCAGGCTGACTTTACTGTGGTTCTCCATCCACCATCCCAGTGGGATCAGCTAATCAGCTTCGATGGGAGATCAAATCTGTGACCTTACACAAAAGCAAAATGGAAATCTGAAATAAAAACATAAAATGCTGGAAATACTCCTCAGGTGTGGCAGCATTTGTAGAGCAAAAAACCGAGTTAATGTTTCAGGTCTTTCATCAAAACCAACAAGTCATTAGGACAGTCCAGACATTTTCAGTGGCTAGAGCACAGGTGATGGGTTGTGTCAGTGCCTATGGTTGTGTATCTCAGAGTGTGTACTTAGTACTTAAATAGCATTGACTGACTGGTTGCAATCCAATTGATGTTGGGTCATATGAAGAGTGGCAATCATGAGGACAGCTGAAGTCCCACAGATATCTCAAATGGCAGACGTATAACCTCCCTGGTTGAGCTGGAAGGCATGTGAAAACAGTATCGCCACTGAACATGATCAGCTGCCTTGATGCACGTTATTGCAACATACCTAAATGTAGTGAGCTTAAAAGATGGTTTTCCTTCCTTAAATAATGCATAAAAGATTAATCTTTGGTATTTGCCATGAGTCTGTGTTATTTTGTTTTCTTTTCAAATGATAGCTGTTGAAAGAAGTCTACAGAATTACCAGTAACCGACAGAAAGAACTAAAACGTCAGAATGACTTAACCATTATGTGATTGTGCTGGAGTCCATTGGCATTTTGTTGTTTGTCAGGCAAGCATGTGCAGTGGAGCTAATGATGATGCTAACATTTAACATTTTTTGAGTAAGGTGCTTCCATTTAATTATCTGCATTCCTTTGGGGTTTAAACCAAACAAAGAGCTGGAATGGTTCATGGACAAACCATTTTTCCATCTGTTCGACAGTTCCTTCGGAAATGAGGGATTTACAGTGAATCATCCCGTCAATTCGTTACTGTTTTATGAGGGATCACCCACTTCAGTCTGTTGCCAATGTTGGCAAAGGTTCTCTTAGTGCTAATGCTTTAACAAGCTGTAAAATTCACTGTGGTTCCTTTGGGATTTAACTTACCTGTCTATCTTTCATGTTTGGGCAAGCACCAGTTGTTTGGAATACAGAACAATTTAAATTTGCAGACCCTTTATTCTTTTCTGTAAATGTTTAAAAAATCTTTGTTGATTCCCCAACCAAGAGATGTTGGCATATGCCATATTCTAAGTAGCCTCTACCTTTTAAAGCATTACATCAAAGTATCTAACTAAACATAGAATGTTTTATCGACGCGAAACACTTCTATTTATGTTTACTATAAAAGGACCACTGTTGACTTTGCTTCCACCATCTTGCAGGCACTTGACTTGTAGATTTACCAAGGTCTCATTGGCTAGGTTTGATGATTTGGCATGTTCTTAATTCTCTCCCATGACTACTTCAATCTCCTGATGTGATGCTGCTTCTCTTTCAATCTCCTTCAAGCTATTTCCCAGACTGTTCAGCCTCCAACTCAGATTGGTATCTCAACTAGCAGCCTTCTTGGAGTAAATCATATTTACAGAGCCAGATAACTAAACGTTTCATCTTCTCTCCTGACCACAGTCTTCGCATGAGATTTATCATTCTTATTAAATTCTTGTTTAAAATGTTGCCATTTTCTGTAACGTTCTGTGTTAACTTTCACGCAATGATTGTAGTAAAGGCAAACTCACTGGTATTGTCCTGTAGTTGTGCACCATTCTATAATTGAGTATTATCTTTAGAATGATAACTTCAAAACTACCATGATACATCAGGCTCATATTGTGCATTTTGAAAATGATTTGTTAAGTGTTCTTATTAAAGGGGCACCTTCTCTATGAAAAAGCATTTGGCAAACTTCTCCCCTGTGTTGCGAAACACAGCGACTCAAAGATACAAATCATGTCAAAACGTATAATTGCACCACAAAGGTGTAATCTGGATGAAAATGAAGAATGGCTGTTTCAATGAACTCCTTCCCATGCCACAAAAATGGTGTACCTTTAAACTGCAACATTTCAAGAATATTTTAACCACTTGACTGCTGGATTCATTTGAACGCATTTATTTTCATGCTACAACTCCTGTTAAGTGCACATTTTGATCGGAGTTGCTTTTAATATGTTTATGTGGGGCTGTACAACATCACATACTGTTCTAGGTCAGTGGAATGAGAGCTTTGCACAGTCCTCTTTCCCCTTCCCCCATTATGATAGCAAGATATATCACATGTCCTGGCATATTTTATAAATATTTACTTTATGTTTTATAATTTGTTGATCTGGGACAGTATGACCTGCTTTGTGGATCACAAACAATACATTTAAAGGAGAACGGCACCATAGTGGTGAAGTATTCCTTGAATTACTCTTCTACGCAGCTTCCACAGTGCGGACTGTGACACCGACCATTCCCTGGTGTGCAGCAAGGTTAGACTCAAACCAAAGAAGCTGCATCACTCCAAGCAGAAGGGCTGCCCATGCATCAACACTAGCAGAATTTCTTATCCACAGCTGTTAAATAAGTTTCTAAATTCACTTGAAAAAGCCCTTCAAAACACTCCTACAGGGGATGCAGAGATCAAGTGGGCCCAAATCAGAGACACCATCTATGACTCAGCAATGACCACCTATGGCAAATGTGTGAAGCAGAATGCAGACTGGTTTCAATCTCGCATTGAAGAGCTGGAACCTGTCATAGCCGCTAAGCGCATTGCACTGTTGAACGACAAGAAAGCCCCCAGCGAGTTAACATCCGTAGCACTTAAAGCAGCCAGAAACACAAGCAGCCAGCACAAAGAACAGCCAGGCATTGTGCAAATGACTACTGGCAACACCTATGCAGTCATATTCAGCTGGACTCTGACACCGGAAACATCAGAGGAATGTATGATGGCATTAAGAGAGCTTTTGGGCCAACCATCAAGAAGATCGCCCCCCTCAAATCTAAATCAGGGGACACAATCACTGATCAATGCAAGCAAATGGACCGCTGGATGGAGCACTACCGAGAACTGTACTCCAGGGAGAATGTTGTCACTGAGACCGCCCTCAATGCAGCCCAATCTCTGCCAGTCATGGATGAGCTGGACGCACAGCCAACAAAATCGGAACTCAGTGATGCCATTGATTCTCTAGCCAGCGGAAAAGCCCCTGGGAAGGACAGCATTACCCCTGAAATAATCAAGAGTGCCAAGCCTGCTATACTTTCAGCACTCTACGAACTGCTTTGCCTGTGCTGGGACGAGGGAGCAGTACCACAGGACATGCACGATGCCAATATCATCACCCTCTATAAGAACAAGGGTGACCGCGGTGACTGCAACAGCTATCGTGGAATCTTCCTGCTCAGCATAGTGGGGAAAGTCTTCGCTCGAGTCACTTTAAACAGGCTCCAGAAGCTGGCTGAGCATGTCTACCCTGAGGCACAGTGTGGCTTTCAAGCAGAGATCCACCATTGACATGCTGTTCTCCCTTCGCCAGCTACAGGAGAAATGCCGCGAACAACAGATGCCCCTCTATGTTGCTTTCATTGATCTCACCAAAGCACAGTGGTGCAAGGGCGGCACAGTGGCGCAGTGGTTAGCATCGCAGCCTTACAGCTCCAGCGACCCGGGTTCAATTCTGGGTACTGCCTGTGTCTGCGTGGGTTTTCTCCGGGTGCTCCGGTTTCCTCCCACAGCCAAAAGACTTGCATGTTGATAGGTAAATTGGCCATTATAAATTGTCCCTAGTATAGGTAGGTGGTAGGGAAATAGAGGGACAGGTGGGGATGTGGTAGAAATATGGGATTAGTGTAGGATTAGTATAAATGGGTGGTTGATGGTCGGCACAGACTTGGTGGGCCGAAGGGCCTGTTTCAGTACTGTATCTCTAAACTAAACTAAAACTAAACAAAGCCTTTGACCTCATCAGCAGACGTGGTCTCTTCAGACTACTAGAAAAGATCGGATGTCCACCAAAGCTACTAAGTATCATCACCTCATTCCATGACGATATGAAAGGCACAATTCCTATCCTGAGTGGCGCGAAACAGGGCTGTGTACTCGCACCTATCCTGTTTGGGATCTTCTTCTCCCTGCTGCTCTCACATGTGTTCAAGTCTTCAGAAGAAGGAATTTTCCTCCACACAAGATCAGGTGGCAGGTTGTTCAACCCTGCCTCTCTAAGAGCGAAGACCAAAGTACGGAAAGTCCTCATCGGGGAACTCCTCTTTGCTGACGATGCTGCATTAACATCTCACACTGAAGAGTGTCTGCAGTGACTCATCGACAGGATTGCGGCTGCCTGCAACGAATTTGGCCTAACCATCAGCCTCAAGAAAACAAACATCATGGGACAGGACGTCAGAAATGTTCCATCCATCAATATCGGCAACCACGCTCTGGAAGTGGTTCAAGAATTCACCTCCCTAGGCTCAACTATCATCAGTAACCTGTCTCTCGATGCAGAAATCAACAAGCGCATGGGAAAGGCTTCCACTGCTATGTCCAGACTGGCCAAGAGAGTGTGGCAAAATGGCGCACTGACATGGAACACAAAAGTCTGAGTGTATCAAGCCTGTGTCCTCAGTACCTTACTCTATGGCAGCGAGGCCTGGACAACGTATGTCAGCCAAGAACGATGTCTCAATTCAATTCGCTGCCTCCGGAGAATCCCTTGGCATCAGGTGGCAGGACCGTATCTCCAACACAGAAGTTCTCGAGGCGGCCAACATCCCCAGCTTATACACCCTACTGAGCCAGCGGCGCTTGAGATGGCTTGGCAATGTGAGCCGCATGGAAGATGGCAGGATCCCCAAGGACACGTTGTACAGCGAGCTCATCACTGGTATCAGACCCACCGACCGTCCATGTCTCTGCTTTAAAGACGTCTGCAAATGCGACATGAAGTCCTGTGACATTGATCACAAGTCGTGGGAGTCAGTTGCCAGTGATCGCCAGAGCTGGCGGGCAGCCATAATGGTTGTGCTAAAGTGTGGCGAGTCGAAGAGATTTGGCAGTTGGCAGGAAAAAAGACAGAAGCGCAAGGGGAGAGTCAACTGTGTAACAGCCCCAACAACCAATTTTATCTGCAGCATCTGTGGAAGAGCCTGTCACTCTAGAATTGGCCTTTATAGTCACTCTAGGCGCTTCTTCACAAACTACTGACCACCTCCAGGCGCTTACCCATTGTCTCTCGAGACAATGAGGCCAAAGAAGAAGAAGAAGACTCTTCTAGTTTCACTCGGCATGGGTTTTAGCTTAAAATTTCTTCTCAATTTTTTCCGTCATTTTTCTCCCTTATCTCTTTTGTTATAAAGGTGGGTGATTTGTTTAGGTGTGCAGTTTTCTAGCTGATGTTAACCCTTCAGCACATCACCAAGTACTAAACCTACAGGGGTAATTTTAACCAAGGCTGCCCATCAGGAAATCAGCTGCCTATTTTTCACCCCACTCCTCACCACCCCGCAAATTAGACGGTTGTATAAAACAGGCATTTGAACTGAATTTGCCTATTTTCTGCCTGGCAGGTTAGGTTAAAATACCCCCTAAAAGACTGAACAATGAGTGTAGGTGACGCTGCATTTGGTTGTGTTGGCACAAGGGGTTACTGGACAGCAAGTAGAAGTGAAGATTTCTTTTTAGCCTGCAAACAATAGGGCCACATCCCTACTACCAGCTGGTTGGTTAAACATAAACTGTGCTGTGCAATTCTTTGGTCTGTCCAGCTCAGGTATCAGATTACTGAATTTGCTATGGCTGATTGACTTGGTTCCAATCTCCCATTCTCAGATGTGTCACCTTGATGGCAAAGGCCCCGAATAGCTCCTCCCCCATCCTGTAGCATTGTCACTAATTGGTTATTAGACACCTGAAAAGCATGGATTTAAGCCCCTGCTGGATGAACAGAAATCCTTTCAATTGGCATTGTGAGCAACCCAACTCACAATTACTACCTGACCAGAGCATGGAAATTTACCATCTGCCCTCACATTAACAAGTTGCAATAACAATACAAAAAAGTAAATGGAAGTGATTTAGGTGTTTTGAGGAGGAGTTTCCACTAGGTTGCACGCTGTTTTTCAGCGCAACTTATCCAAAATCAGCACAAATGATCGAGGAATTTCTGACACAAATTACGTCCGCTGCAAATCAAGTTTGTGCAACCTTTTGCACTAGCTTAAAAAACATTTTGCTGGAAGCCAGCACCAACCACAACATTGGCCATACTGCCAGACCGAATTAATCACCATTGTGAGTTTCCACTGATTGTACTCGTTTGTGGGCCTTTAAGGATACTCTTAAAATTAATTTGTTTACTAAGAAACTGACTGCTACTTTTTTAACACAAAAGCAAAATACTGCAAATGCTGGAAATCTGAAACAAAAACAGAAAATGCTGGAAGTACAAAGCAGGTCTGTCAGCATCTGTGGAGAGAAAAGCAGAGTTAACATTTCAGGTCAATGATCTTTCATTAGAAAGTCTTTTTAAAGTCTTTTTCAGTTATTTAAAACCAGGTTACTCACAGATGGTAGGCTAGACATTGATGAAAAATGCTTATTTTTGTGATAAACCTGTTTTCTGTTGCATTACTAACACTGCACCAGGTTACAAGTCTTCAATATATCAAGGAATATTATTTAATTCAAAGCTTTAAAAAAATGTTCTGAAACATTGGTTGGTTTCGCTGGTTCATGGAGGATTTTGTGTTCAATGATATGTGAATATGTTTGAACAGAAAGTTGAACAAAATGAACACTTCAGAAAACTAGTGCAATTTGCACCCAGATTGTCAATTGTACCCAAAGTGGAAACTCTTGGCCTTTATACTGTTTACCTCCCATTCTGCTTGTTGGTAAAATAAATAAAACAAAGTAAAAAGCTTAGCGAGCACTTCTGTCGAATAGGCAAATAACACGAATGATAAAGAGTTTGTGGAACTCCAGTGATGCACGAATATAGCAAAAATAACACTTTCTCTGAAATGAAGCAGGTTTATAGTATAATGGAGAAAGCTTTACATGGGGACTCCAAGGTCCCAAGTACAGCAATTGACAGTAATTCATATTGGGAAAAAAAGATGGAAGTTTAGAGATACAGCACTGAAACAGGCCCTTCGGCCCACCGAGTCTGTGCCGACCATCAACCACCCGTTTATACTAATCCTACACTAATTCCATATTCCTACTACATCCCCACCTGTCCCTATATTTCCCGACCACCTACCTATACTAGGGGTAATTTATAATGGCCAATTAACCTGCAAGTCTTTGGCATATGGGAGGAAACCGGAGCATCCGGAGGAAACCCACACAGACACAGGGAGAACTTGCAAACTCCACACAGGCAGTACCCGGAATTGAACCCGGGTCGCTGGAGCTGTGAAGCTGCGGTGCTAACCACTGCGCCGCTAACCACTGCGCCACTGTGAGAGTACTCTGATCAGAGCACTGAAAACAGAAAATAAAGGCTTCCTCACTAGAGTTTTGCTCCCCTCTCCCTTGGAGAATGTTTGATTAAAACTGATTTTTTTTGCAAGAAATAAATTAATTATATCTTTAAAGACTATAGTAGCCAAAAGGTTAATTTCAGGTTTGTCATAAATCACAAATCAGTGTGATGTGCACAGCTAAGTGTTCATTCTAAACAGAGCAATGTTCTCACTAATAACTGACAGCTCAGAGATTCTTGTCCCAAATCCAAATGTTATTAATTTTCCGAATGTATAAATGTTTTATACACAGCGTTGCCAGTAGGTTACAAAAAACTGCATTTTTTAATAGCTTCAGACTCTGTGCTAGGCAAATCTATTTTAATTAAAGTACACACAATAGTAGCTCACAGTTTTTTAAAGGACTTTATGCAGAAATATCCAGTTTTCTCTGAATAGGTTTTCTCCCATTTCCCTATCACCTGAAAGGGTTAACGCCTTCCTGAAGTGTTTTTCCACATGAGTCAGTTGCCTTCCACCTTCTTCTTCTTCTTCTTTGGCCTCCTTGTCTCGGGAGACAATGGGTAAGCGCCTGGAGGTGGTCAGTGGTTCGTGGAGCAGCGCCTGGAGTGGCTATAAAGTCCAATACTAGAGTGACAGACTCTTCCACAGGTGCTGCAGAAAAAATTGGTTGTCGGGGCTGTTACACAGTTGGCTCTCCCCTTGCTCTTCTGTCTTCTTTCCTGCCAACTGCTAAGTCTCTTTGACTCTCCGCACTTTAGCCCTGCCTTTATGGCTGCCCGCCAGCTCTGCCGATCACTGGCAACTGACTCCCACGACTTGTGATCAATGTTACAGGACTTCATGTCGCGTTTGCAGACGTCTTTAAAGCGGAGACATGGACGGCCGGTAGGTCTGATACCAGTAGCGAGCTCGCCACTGTGTCCTGGGAGATCCTGCCATCTTCCATGCGACTCACATGGCCAAGCCATCTCAAGCGCCGCTGACTCAGTAGTGTGTATAAGCTGGGGATGTTGGCCGCCTCGAGGACTACTGTATTGGAGATGCGGTCCTGCCACCTGATGCCAAGGATTCTCCGGAGGCAGCGAAGATGGAATGAATTGAGACGTCGCTCTTGGCTGACATACGTTGTCCAGGCCTCGCTGCCATAGAGCAAGGTACTGAGGACACAGGCTTGATACACTCGGACTTTTGTGTTCCATGTCAGTGCGCCATTTTCCCACACTCTCTTGGCCAGTCTGGACATAGCAGTGGAAGCCTTTCCCATGCGCTTGTTGATTTCTGCATCGAGAGACAGGTTACTGGTGTTAGTTGAGCCGAGGTAGGTGAGCTCTTGAACCACTTCACCACTTTGTGCATTATTCACATATACGTTTTGAGAGTGAGCATGGGCATTTTGTTCAACTGTGTGTCCAGCACTCTGTGCCCAGTCTTACCCTCACCTGGCATCCATGTATGTACACTTTCAGGCAGGAGTCGCAGGATAGTATTCAGAAGTAGAAATTCTAGCTAAGCAGTTCCCCCTCTCCAACTTTGGAACCAGAAGGCAAAATACAATGTCCCCCACAATGCTACCCCCATCTCTGACAATTAAACCTGGGATCCTACTGGTCAATATTTCTTGGCTACATGTTGAAAAAACATGCTGAGCCAACAAGGCAGCTCTCGATAAAGTCTGAATGAGTCAGATGAGTTGATGTTTATTTCTGGTTTATCATGTTGTGTATGTGACAATGATGGATTAAAACGGATCATTGTAAATAATTATCTCTAACAGTCTACTCTCTCTATTCTTGCTAAATACCGACTAATGATGATTGAGTCTTGGGTATAATGTAGTAACGAAATGATTTGTTTGTTTCTTTTCTTCTGTGCTGCCAGTGACAGCCTAGTGGGATATTGTAAAGTCTTGAATGCATTCCAAAAGCAGCCTTTTCCTTGAGCTTACCAGCTCTGAGCCAGGTTCTTTGAAGGACTGCATGGTATGCCATGAAGACCTTGGGAAAATGTAAATACTGACAAGGGATGAGCTATTGTTTTCATTCCACTCTTTTGCAATTTTCAAGTTATTTGAAAGACATTCTTGTCTTCATTCTTCAGTGCATCCCCAGTGCTTGAATATAATTCAGCACACAAAGCTTAAATTTAACCCTTTCAGGATGACAAAAGCAACAAAAAACACAGGGCTGAATTTTATGGGCCCCCTAGGGACAGGAACGGAGGTGTGGGGGGGGGGGGTGCAATAAAATTGCATGGGAATGTGGCATTGGAGTGCCCGTCGCCTACCTGACATCTTCCAATTTAGACCAGGGCTTCCTTTTCCTTCCAGCCTGAGGCCAATTGAAGCCCATAAGTCACCAATTAATGGCCACTTAAGGGACTCTTCCTGCCTCCACATTAATTTAACGGAAGGTGGAGGGACCTGCCACCGTGGGGTGATGCTGCTAGGCCTTCTAGCAGGTACGGGGAGGGCCCTGCTTTGGGGACAAACCAGGGTCCCCGGAGAGCCCCCTGGCAGTGATGGCTGCCCCTTCGGGAAGGCACCCCCCGCCCTGTCACCAGGCCTGTCTGAATGGCCCTGGTGACCCTATCCCACTTACCTATCCTGGAGTCTTCTCCAATCTTCTCCTCTGCAAGGCCTCCTGCAGTACAAGCAGTGGCCACCACTCCTGGTGATGCTGTTGGTACTGCAGAGATACCGGCCCTCCAATTGTCTGGCAGCTCTTGGAGGTGGGAGCTTGTCCCTTAAAGGGGTCAAACAGAGGGGCGAGGCAGGGTCTCCACGTCCACCTCCCCCCCCCCACAAACTGCCTTCCGTCCCACCAACAGGACCCCTGTCACTGGAAAAGTGCTTAATCGCAAGATGGGGTGCTATTCCTTGAGCTTACTTTGAGCTTCATCAGTCACTCCTCAATCACCCCCCAACACCCCTTCCCCTTCCCACAGCACCTTCCTACACAGGCACAGGAGTTGCAACACCTGCCCTTTTACCTCTTCCCTTCCCATCGTCCACGGCCCCAAACACTTCGTCCTGCCGATCACTATCACACACCTCCCTTTTGCTCTTTTCCCAGCTGCCCCATTTTCCCTGTCTCTGTAATTGCTTAAAACCTGTTAGATCTCGAATCTTTTCCAGTTCTGATGATAGGTCATTGACCTGAAACATTAACTCCTGTTTCTCTCTCCATGGTAGCTGCCTGACCTGCTGAGCATTTCTTGCCTGTTCTGTTCTTATTCCAGTGTTTATATAACAGGTTTCACATCCTCAGAATACCCTAAAATACTTCACTACCAATGAATTGCTTATTGAAGTTAATGTTGCAGTTGAGGTTGCAGTTACGATTGGTATATAGGGATCATGCTCCCAATGGCTGTCCAATGATTACTGCTGGCAACTGCTCATGTGTGGACAGTGGATGAGGACAGAATTGACTTTGTATTGTTAATCAGCATCCTAGTTCTCACTCTCTGGATTCACATATGAAAATTTGCCTCTTACATGAGATACCAAAGATTTACAAATTGGGCTTGGTCCCAAAGAATATTTCCCATTCTTCAGGGCAGCACATTGGTTAGCACTGCAGTCTCACAGCTCCAGCAACCCAGGTTCAGTTCTGGGTACTGCCTGTGTGGAGTTTGCAAGTTCTCCCTGTGACTGCGTGGGTTTCCTCCGGGTGCTCTGGTTTCCTTCCACGGCCAAAGACTTGCAGGTTGATAGGTAAATTGGCCATTGTAAATTGCCCCTAGTGTAGGTAGGTGGCAGGAGAATTGTGGGGATGTGGTAGGGAATATGGGATTAATGTAGGATTAGTATAAATGGGTGGTTGTTGGTTGGCACAGACTCGGTGGGCCGAAGTGCCTGTTTCAGTGCTGTATCTCTAAATAAATAAAAGGTAGCATCGATTGGTGAGCCTCTGCTTTCTCTGATCAGAAATTTGATCTTGGATGTTTGATATAGGAGGTAATTTTAATTTTTATCATCAAGCGAAAAGCCATTGACTTCAAGGGAAGAGAAAATTGGACAGGGTATAAATTGTTCAACTGTTCAGACAAAGTCCCAGCATAACCACAGCAGGTGTCCAGCAGAATGAGCACCGACTGCCAGGACAGAATATGCCAGTCCATGGAATGACAGTGAAGTTTTCTGTGACCCTGTTTGGGGATACAGCCTCTGTCTGCCCTCAAACAAGACCATTGACACCAAGGGGGTGGGGTTGAAGGCAGGGCCTCTCTATGTTAGTAGTTTGTGTTTTCTCGACCTCCAAGGGATCAGGCGCAAATTTGGTGGCGTGTACATTGAGTGAAATGAGGCATATGGAGAAGTGGACCCTACCAGTGAAAATCGGGTGGGCGGAGGAGGTGAATTATGCTTCTCTTTAAATTTTAAAGTGACCCCCTAGACACAATGAGGGACAAATTCTGCAGCTTTCTGCCCCACAACTCTCGCTGAACCAATTGCAGTTGCACCCCCACACCACGGAATGCCTGCTCTGGGAGAATCCATCTCCTAACTCTGTGAATGTTGGGGTCAGTGGTAGAAGTGATCCTACATCCCTGTGGATTTTCTGGGTCAGTTATCTTATCTTTTGAGTTAGGTTCACTGTCATTGATAATTCCTCACTTAACCTATTCCTCACGGTGGAATAATTCAGACTATTATAAAAGGCAATTTATGTTGGTGCCTTTTGCTTAAAATCATACTGAACATGAATACTATAGGAAGCAATGGATGCAAAGAGAATTTAACTACGGTAAGGGCAAAAAACCTATTTAGTAATTATTACACTACACAAAAAATGAATGATCAGTTGACAAAGCTGGTTTTAGACTTTTCTTTTTATTTAGAGATACAGCACTGAAACAGGCCCTTCGGCCCACCGAGTCTGTGCCCACCAACAACCACCCATTTATACTAACCCGACAGTAATCCCATATTCCCTATACTAGGGGCAATTTACAACGGCCAATTTACCTATCACCTGCAAGTCTTTGGATGTGGGAGGAAACCGGAGCACCCGGCAAAAACCCACGCAGACACAGGGAGAACTTGCAAACTCCACACAGGCAGTACCCAGAATCGAACCTGGGTCCCTGGAGTTGTGGAGCTATGGTGCTAACCACTGCACTACTGTGCCACTTGTAAATGCTAACTAAACATTGCAAAAGTGAGTACAGAAGATTAGCTAAATCCAATACCATACCTTGTAACAGCAGAATTTCAGGTGATGTCCAATTGACTTCAGGCCTAAGATTAATTTTGGCTTTGAAATCAGCAGCTGCAGAGCTGGGTTTCTGTCCTTGAATTCAAAGGTGAACATGATGTGGCTTGAACAGAAGTGTCCCTCCACTGACAGTTCCCTTCACTCCAAAACTGTGAGGTTTCTCCAATACCTCAGTTTGTAAAAGTACAACTGTGTAGAGGTGAGCCATACAGTCCAGCAAGTTCACAGCTTCTATTCCCAGTTTGTGTTGTTAGCTAAACTGAGCTGGAGTGACAAAATGGGTACAATTTGGTGCAGCACCCTTGGCTGGGGAGCGAACAACAAGCCCCCTACTGGAAAGTGCATACATGAACATTGGGTAAGGGCAGCATTGGGCTTGGCTGTGGTGTCCACCCCACAGATGAATTGCCTGGGATATATCAGAATAATGACATCCCATCTAGAGTGAGGTAGTGGAGAATTGCCACTACTTATGAAACAGCATCCCAGCTTGAGTCAGTGCCCTCTGGAGAGTAGATTGGAGGAAAAAAAGTAATAATTGACAGGAGATCCAAATGAAAACTGCTTCCAAATACCTTACTGCATGATTGTACAGTTTTATTTATCTGTAATAACTCTGGAGGTCAGAGGGTTAATTGTTTCTGGGCTTTGTTGTTTTTGAGAAAACCCATCCTAGCCATGCATCACTTGGTACACAATGCATTTCTTTTCCTGTAGTCTTAGGTGTAGGGAGTGAAAAGTGAAAAATGAGGAACAGGCCTGAATGTGGCCACTCCCCAAGGGGAGTGCGGTGCACAAACTGAGCTGGCACCAGATTATCTTAAGCAGTTGGCGCATTCCTGGATGATCAAGTGCTCACAAAACCCGGACTCCTTCTCTTGGAGCATCTGTGTTGATGTTTATGTCAATAGCTTCTTATATGGAAGAAATAAAATAATTTATAGGAACCAAGAGTCAGGTCACCATGGCAGCAACCAGCTGCTTTTGGAGACATTTTCTCCAAAGCATAAATCCCTATTATTAGAAAAATAAGCCTTAATGTCTAACAATTCAAGAGTTTAAGCCATTTAAAGTTAAATTATGTCTCTCAGGCAGTTTCTCGTATTTATAAGGTCCTGTCATTTGTATTTATAAAACTACGAATTTAAATTTAGTAGTATAGCTTTGTTTGAATTAGGTACAGATGTAGACCTGAATTATGGACTGTAATTCTTTTTGACTTGAACCAATAAATCACAAGGGTGATGCCTTTATTGCTCAGAACTTACACTTAGTGTTTAGTTTTAATAGTTGGGATTTATTCAGCCACAACTGTCCACTGTAAATGTAACAACATTAACCTATTCATCTTCAGTATGACCTAATATTAAAAATTGTTGAAAAAAATTAAATTGTATAGATGTTTGCAAAATAAAAAACATTAAGTTTTGTTCCAAAAGAATTTGTCTTTTGAATAAAAAATATGGACGAAAATTCTTTGCCGTTTACATTCTGGCCAGTTTTATTCTTTGACCCTTTTCCAATTTTCTCCCCACCTCCCTTTTTCCTAAAAGTGCAAACTGCTGCCTTAGGGTACCCCATGCATTTGTCCAAATGGTCACTCTTTAGTGAGTGTTGACAGGTTATTTGATTGTGGACAGCGTACCAGCCAAGCCTGATCCTGTCCTCACTCATGCGTTCTTTCTAACAGAGGTCACTGACTAGAAATCAGGAATGAAAACCCAGGCAGATTCATCATCCTCCTCCTCCCCCTCCTCCCCCTCCCACCCAGGAGTGCTGAAGCCAATTATATCAGCCCTACTATCTGTCTCAATGGAAATCAGGTAATTCACGACAGAACAAGAATTAAATCAAGATGGACCATGCTAGTCTGTTCAAGTCAGGCACACACTGAGTGCATGCTTCTAGCCATCACTCTGATTAAATGGTAATCAAATTGGTTAATAGACATCTATTCAGAATGAACTAGATCTTGCCTGCTGTTTCTCTGTCCCATTTTGATATGTTAGTTGTTTTAAAATTATTCTTTTGGCTGTGTGTACTGTACTAATGATTTGGTATCAAAAAGTAAAATATCATGCCAATGTAAACATGTGGACTCAGTCTGGCACCAGAACAAGCCTCTTCTTTATTTCCCATGTAACTCCCAACAACAAGGATAGTTAGTCTCTGTGGAGACTTGGAAGCCAATGCGCTTGTGTCTTACTGAACATCTGCATGACTGGAGTGATACCTGGAGCCAGTAATGGGCATAAATAGCTTCCATGCTGGGCTAAGAATTTTCATTGTTCACAAACCATGGCTTGGTTGATATTATCCAGCAGAGTAGCTGAGCTTTCTGAATTTTGTCCTTAACTGCATCCTTTTGTGTAGATAAATTCAATCTATAATTAGAACAGTTTCACTTCTGCTAAGAAATGCAAAAGACTGGCTGGCATGGAGAAAGTATGCTCCAGCCTGACCTTTAAGTTTATTCAGGGCCTACTAAGCTTATGATGAGCCTGAGTCATGATGGATATCTGTGTGCACTGAACATACTAACAAAAGATAGTGAACCAGGATCTTTATTAGTAAATTCTGTTTCAGCATATTTGTGAATGGGCGCACGATATTGGTAAAAGTGTGTGTTTTTTTTGACAACACATAACATTGGGTAAATTGCATCAAATTTCTTCATTATATGTCCACGTCACAAAAATTGCTTCTCTATACGCACAACGAATTAGGAGCAGGATTAGGCCACTCAGGCCCTCGAATCTGCTCTGCTATTCAATAAGATCATGGCTGATCTGACTGTAACCTCAACGCCACATTCCCACCTACCCCCAATAACCTTTCACCCCCTTGCTTATCAAGAATTTATCTACCTCTGCCTTAAAAATATTCAAAGAATCTGCTTCCACCGCCTTTTGAGGAAGAGAGTTCCAAAGATTCACAACTCTCTGAGAGAAAAAAATTCTCCTCATCTCTGTCTTAAATGAGCGACCCTTTATTTTTATTTTATTTTATAACTCAGAGAGCCAGGTGGTGAAGAATAGAACTGGAACCAAGTTCTTATACACTTATGAGCCTTTATTTACAGAGACGCACATTGCATATCATGCTTCTACAATCCAACAACTACAGTTTCATTCTGCTCCTATGGAGTAGGTGAATCCTCAGTTTATGCCCACTACCTGAGTACAATTAAGTACCCAATTAATATACAATTAACACTCTATCTCTATATAACTAAAGCTCTGGCACAAAGCAGAAAGTGCTGGTAATACTCAGTTGGTCAGGCAGTATTTGAGAAGAGAGAAAAACAGAGTTAACATTTCAGGTCGATAATCTTTCATCAGAATGGCAAGTGCTTTTTTTCATTGAAAACCTACCACAAATTCTTTGACCGGAATACCAGGTGTGCAGACTAAAGATGCTTTTGCACTTTAACATTGAGTTATGGGATCCTGCGTGGCCTCCATGCTCTGCTACTTTAGGAGCGAGGCACTGTAGGCCTGCTGGGCTGCATTGTTAATATGGAGAGCCAGAGGTCAAGATGTGGGCCTGTTTTCCATGTTTACTTTTCTCCATAAGGGAGCAGAAATGTAAATTTTCATCTACAGTCAGCTGTACTCTTGTAATGTTAGAACACCGTTAAAGTAGCAGGTACTTTCTATCAAACAGAGTTATTTAGAAAAACTGATTCATATTTACAGTCACAGTATAGCTTAGAAAATCACAGGCATGACATTCTCAGTGGTGAGCTTCAAGTTAGTGAATAATGAGGTGTTAAAGTGACCTATTTAGATACACAATTGATAGATTAGCATTTACAAGAGGTAACAATAGAGCTATTAATCTGCATAGGACATTGTGTTTGTAGCTGCAACCCATAGAGTAAGTCGAAAATGACCCTTATTATAATGCACTTTACAGAACAGACTCTGACTGAATGGAACGAGGAACAATGGTACCTTTAGACAAGCTGTATAGTTAGCAGCTATACACTATCCAGACCATGCACGCATCTGTTGTTGCTTTTATATTATGCAGAAGTGGGTTCTTTTTGTCTAAGCTGTTGGCACTGTAGGGTTTTGCTGTTAACGCTATAGGGCGGATTTGATAGCACATTGCAGTAGTTTTAGTTTTAGAGATACAGCACTGAAACAGGCCCTTCGGCCCACCGAGTCTGTGCCAACCAACAACCACCCATTTATACTAATCCTACACTAATTCCATATTCCTACCACATCCCCACCTGTCCCTATATTCCCCTACCACCTACCTATACTAGTGGCAATTTATAATGGCCAATTTACCTATAAACCTGCAAGTCTTTGGCACGTGGGAGGAAACCAGAGCACCCGGAGGAAACCCACGCAGACCTTGCAAACTCCACACAGGCAGTACCCGGAATTGAACCCGGGTCACTGGAGCTGTGAGGCTGCGGTGCTAACCACTGCGCCACTGTGCCGCCCTAGTTCAGGAGTTATGGATTGCAAGTTTTAATTTTGGACTTTTACCTCTAGTTGGGGGAAGATTTGTACAGAGCAGTGATGTGAAAACCATTGGATAAAACAGCAGGTAGCAGCAGCTGTTTCAGGCCAGGCCTGAAGGCTGCTGTTAGTTGTGCAGGTGAAAGTGCCTAGCACAAGATGGTTGTCCATACCACTGGTGGTAGTGGAGCCTCTCCATTCATTGCGGTGCTGCTGCTAGAGTTGGAGCTTCCCAATTTAAACCTGAAAATGCTTCAGAGACCTTACTGCAATCCCTGTTGTCTTTTCTAAAATAATTAATAAGGAGACATTGGGGCAACTCCTCAACTAAAGGGTCCAACTAATAAAAAAACCTTGCCAATAATGGATAAAGGACACTTATAAAACTAAATAATAACATGGTTGTGGACATTGTTGCGACCAGGTGAGAAAGGGATCTCGGGGTCCCTCGCAGTCTTCACCTGGTCTTACAGTAACGGGGTTTAATTTTAAACACACTGGGTTTTATTTTAGCTCCCCTTTAGTGAATCCTTGTTTACTAACTTGCGGTTATAAGGCAAATAAACTAGCCAAACAGGTTTTCTTAGGTTTAAAGAAAAAAGGTTGAACTTTATTAAACTTAAACTCTAATTCAGTTAATGCCTACGGATATGCAACGCGCCCACGCTAGCATGCATACACGATACACACATGCAGATGCAGACAGAAAAGAACAGAAGAAATAAAGTGGAAAAGTTTGAGGCCTTCGCTGAAGATGGTTTCGGTTACTGTCCTTCGAGCTCATTGTAGAGTACTTGATTGTAGGTAGATCTTGCTTTTCGTTGGGGCCCAGTATTCTTCTTAAACCTGGTTCAATGCAGAAGACTTTTTTCTCTTGAAGTTCGTGTGTCCTCAGTGGGTCCAGAGGCTTGTGAGAAAGAGATCGGAGCAGACAGGAGAGGTCTTCTCACTCCAGGAGCAAACAGTCTTTTTTTTCAGTTCAAACTCTTTGTACAATTCAGAAAAACACAGCTTTCCAAGCAGGTTAGTCATGTGACTAGCTGGTCTGACCACATCTGTTTGTGAATTCTCTTGGCTGAGCCGACCCTGGAATTTCTCTTCTTAAACACAATACCTGGTGCTCAAAGTCCATTGTGGGTTAAATTGGAACAGGGAGTAACCCCTTTGCTCCCCCCACAAGCACTGTTAGCATGCAAATGTTTTTTCCAGCCTCGGCTGATCTGTTTAACAAGTCATTTTCTCGCTCCAGCAACAGTTTAAAATCAATGTTTATATGACAAAATTAATATGCCTCATTCTTGGCAGGTGGGGGGTCTGTATGACAACATCCTCTTGCAGTTCCTGTTGTAAGCTGGGTCCTTTCTCAGTATAACTGTGTTCATGAGTGCCCTTAGTATGGTGTTAGCTTTTATAACTGGTAGGAAATTATGTTTAATGTTTGCCCTTGTTTGGTATTTGACAGAAGTTTGTTGAAAAAAATAAATTTGTTAATCTTAATTATAGTGGAGTCATTTCAAGTGGTCTTTGTTCCTTGAATGCTACACAGATGTGAACTGTTATTGATTGATAATATCAGTGTTAGAATATCATGCCGTTAATGGAAGCCAGAAATAAATCACTGCGAGGCAGTCTCATTGTGTCCCTTTGTGATCAGGAGACATCTTATAATAATGTTATGTGAACTGTTCGATCTGTCATCCCTTGGTCCAAGACAATGGGTGATATTTGTTGAAAACTGCAGCAAGGAACAAAACATAAACAGAAAATGAGAATCAGTAGGTTGGGCAGTATCTGTGGAGACAGCAGACTGTTAATGCTTTGGTCATGGACTCTTCAAAAGTATGGGCTGCCAGGTGAGAAGCTAAGAACCATGACCAGTGCCCAGTGGCCTATGATGACCACCTTTTACCCAATTCAAGATCAGACAAAGATGCTCATTAAAAATACTGTTTTCAGGCGCACATTTTGAATTTGGTCACACATGAGTGTGAAACAGCAAATGGGCTCAGTAGTATATGTGGGAACATGAATCAACTTTGCCCGTGCATGCCTGCACCAGTCGTTAAAATAAAGCAAATGAAACCAAAACTTTTTCTGTCTGGATTTCAATTATTAAAATGAGCAGATGGTCACCTCCCCTCCCCCACAACTGTTATGCTACCTTACAGCAGTGATTACACTTCAAAAGTAATTCATTGGCTCCTGAAAGGTGCTATATACATGCAAGTTCTTCCTTTCTTAGCCTGTCAAATTCAAAAACCAGATGGGTGGTTGCCCTGTATGACCTCCACTTATGTTTAAATTCCTACAAGCTAAGATATTGTTTACTGTTTACATTTCTACAGAAAATAGGAGCAGGCATAAGCAGCAATGCTTAGTGGATGCTCTCAGTCGCATCGGCTTTTTGAACTCCTTAAAAACCATGCTATAGCATGGGGGTGTTGTTAAGAGAGGGTTATATGGACTCCTGTCATCTAGGGATTGATAACATAGCATAGTGATAATGCTACTGGGCTAACAATTCAGAGCCCGGACTAATGCTCTGGACATGAGTTCAAATCCCACTATCGGCAGCTGGTGGAATTTGATATTAATTTATAAATATGGAGTTAAAAAGCTGTTCTGAGTAATGGTAATCATGAAACCACTGGATTGTCATAAAAACCCATCTGGTTCACTAATGTCCTTTATGATAGGAAATCTGCCATCCTTACCTGGTCTGACCTGGCCTACATGCGACTCCAGACCTCTGAAATGGCCTAGCAAGCCACTCAGTTGTATTAAACTGCTGCAGAAAAGTGGAAAAAGAATGAAACTGGACAGACCACCTGGCAAAAGCCCCCCCCCCCCCTTCTCAGTCAGTCCAGCAAAGCCCTCCTCACGTGGGCACTTATGCCAACATTGGGAGAGCTGTCCCACTGACTAGTCAAGCAACAGCCTGATATAGTCATACTCACAGAATCATGCAGTCAATGACCCAGACTCCTCCATCACCATCCCTGGGTATGTCCTGTCACACTGGCAATACAAACTCACCAGAGTTGGTGGTACAGTGGTATAGAGGGAGTGGCCCTGGAATCCGGACCCCATGAACTCTCATGGCATCATGTAAAACATGGACAAACCAAGCTCCTGCTAAATACCACTGTCACCACAGAGGCTGGAGGAATGCACTCCACAGGTCACAATATATATTTAAATTTTTTCCCAGTTACTGTTACAGTCAAGCATAGACTCTATTTTTATCCCAGAATAAAATGTAGCAACCAGGTTTCTTTAATAAACAACAACATTTTCAGTTTATTATTTAACAAATCTTAACCGGTAACGAAGCAAAGCATTAACACACAGATTGAAATATAAATGTTCCCTTTTTACCTTAGCCTCTCTCTCTCACACACACACACACACACACACACACACACACACACACACACACACACACACACACACACACACACACACACACACACACACACACACACACACACACACACACACACTGGTTAACTGAAAATATAAGGAGGTTTTCTTTTCAGAGCTCTATTACAAAAAAAAACAGGCAAAAAAGAATACTTTGGCCAATTACTTTGAAGAAAAAAGAGAAGATATGGAAAGATGCCAGATGTCCTTTTTCCGGTTTGGGGTCCCAAATACACGTAGACAGCTGTCATTGGATCTTCCTAGAACAATTCTTTTCGGGCGACGTTGAAGATCAGTTTGGGCAGGTTTTCCAGGAGAAATGCAGCAACAGTGGTTTAAACAAACATGCAGAAGGAATGCAGCATCAGTTTCTCTATTTCGTACACTCTTCAAAACACTGTCCATACCCCACTGCCTGTCCAAAGCTAAACCAAAAACATCTCAGGTATCAAGCTTCCTGATCCCTTTCAATCTTGACCTGTCACTTCTCCGTAAACATCTTCCCCAATTCAAAAAAAAGCCCCCTGCTGGGTATTTATCTGAAAACCAGAATGGTGGTGAATGGTATTGGAGGGCAGTGTATGACTGTACCTGTACACTGGGTGCACCTGGAGTGTGACCTAGTTCAGGAACTAACCGTAGGAATTGTCCCTAGTTTGCCTGTGAACGGGGTTGACCTGCTCCTCGGTAATGATCTGGCGGGGGTGAAGGTGGTAGTCCCCCCAGTAATAAAAGAAAGACCGCAGGATGTCAGAGAAACAGGGCAGTGGCAGGAGACGGTCCCCTGCAGTTTCCCTGAGTGTGTAATGAATCAGGCCATGATAAAACCAGCTCCACCAGAGGAGACTGCATTGGCACTGCAGACAAATGACCATGAGGTCTGTCTGTACGAGACTTTCTTTGGGAAGTTAGAAGGCCCAGGGAATGAATTAAATAAATTTTCCCTAGCTGAGGCTCAACGAGCCAACCCAGTATTGCAAGAGTTGGCACAGGCTGCCCAGTCTGAAAGTGAAGCAAAGGGAGTCCTTGATTGCTACTATTTAAAGAATGAGGTACTGATGAGGAAATGGAGTTCTCCTCACAGACCTGAGAGCAAGAAGTGGACAGTAGTTCACCAGTTAGTGGTGCTGCAGAGGTACCGAAGAGAAATATTAAGAAGGGCCCACAAGACTATAGTGGCTGTACATGCCAGTATACGAAAGACCAAAGTCCGCATAAGACAGCAGTTTGACTGGCCAAAACTCCACTAAGATTTTTAAAAATATATATATATATATAGAGAGAGAGAGAGAGAGAGAGATACAGCACTGAAACGGGCCCTTCGGCCCACCGAGTCGGTGCCGACCATCAACCACCCATTTATACTAATCCACATCCCCACCTGTCCCTATCACCTACCTATTCTAGGGGCAATTTATAATGGTCAATTTACCTATCAACCTGTAAGTCTTTGGCTGTGGGAGGAAATTGGAGCACCCGGCGAAAACCCACGCAGACACAGGGAGAACTTGCAAACTCCACACAGGCAGCACACAGAATTGAACCTGCGCTGCTGGAGCTGTGAGGCTGCAGTGTTAACCACTGCGCCACTGTGGCGAAGTACTACAGGAGTTGCCACATGTGCTAGATTGAGGGGAAACAGCAACCTACGGTGAAACCTGCACCCCTAAGTCCTGTATCGGTATTAGGAGGACCCTCCACCAAAGGGCTGGTGAACTGCAAGGGACCCCTGCCAAGAACAAAAGGGACAGACAGGCACACGACTGGCAAAAAGTTAGAAAGGGAAGGGGGAAAAGCAACCAAAAGGGCAGGTTAAAGGAAGTCTGGGAGGAATCCCAGATGAAAACCCCCACTATCCAGTCAGCCAACCCCGGAAAATGTGAAAAGTTAGACCCCACATGCTCCTATGTAAATGCTAGAAGCACCCCACCAGAGTTGCTAACAGCATTTACAGGAACCTGCAGAGACAAAGAAAGACCTCTAAGGGGCAGTGAAACTGAGGGTGATGCCTCACCTAGTCGAAGTGCCACAGGGAAACACAGTAGAGTCTGCACAAATACCTGCAGGCAGGAGTGGCAGGAGTGTCTCAGAGGACAAAGGGGAGATTAACAAAGAATTCTCCCCCACAGTCAGAGAAAAAAGAGAACCACCCATCCCCTGAAGTCAAAAGCCTCTGCATGACTCAGCAAAGTACTGAAAAGGAATTCAGGATACCCACTACTGACTTCCCTGGGGGAAAAAAATCCTATTTAGGGCTAGTTAAACCTACCCCCCCCCCCCTCCCCCCCTTGCAGACCTCACCAGGAACAAAAATCCTAGGCAGTCATGGAAATGGGCAAACTGAAGAAAAACTTCCACAAAGAACCACATGTTTATTGGGATGCCAAAAGGGAATAGTTAAAACAACACTGGCCCCAAGAAAAGACAGGCTATAATAAGTTTGAGGATTGATGAATGAATGTGAATGAATGAGAGAGAGAAAGATGCATGTTTTTTTCCCTGTATCTTATATTTTAGAACATTAGAACATTACAGCGCAGTACAGGCCCTTCGGCCCTCGATGTTGCGCCGATGTTCTCTCTCGACCCTTTTTAATGAAAGAATGAAAAAAAATTAGAGGTTGCAGGATGTCAGGAAGTATTATAAAAATAACCTATTGGGTTGTCTAATATAAAGGAGCCTGTAAAGAATGCATATTGTATAATATAATTGCGCTGTATTGTGATATGTTGTGTTGTAAATAAAATGGTTTCACTGATGGATCTATTAACAGTGTATTAGATCATTAGTGAGTGTAGGCTATCATAGAGTATTATACTAAAGGGCTACTGTTGTAATTGCAATAGTAGTTGACATGCCCATGCTACAACAACACAATTAATGTGGCTATACATTGTAAAAGTACAGGAGGCTCTACATGTGTCATTCTTCCACAGCCATCTGCACTTAGGAACCCACCAACCCAACTTACCTTGTTCTGGTGACAGCAGAGACCCACTGTTTGTGAGTGTTGGGAACTGTGGCAGGATTTGCCAGGTTCACCATTGGCCGATACCTGTTTCAGAATAGCACTGAGCGAAAAGATAAAAAGGAGAGTGTTGTATGTTTGTTTGGTACGCTGCTACCGTAATATGGCTTAGTTAATACAGCAGACGTGGTCTCTTCAGACTACTAGAAAAGATTGGATGTCCACCAAAGCTACTAAGTATCATCACCTCATTCCAAGACAATATGAAAGGCACAATTCAACATGGTGGCTCCTCATCAGAGCCCTTTCCTATCTTGAGTGGTGTGAAACAGGGCTGTGTTCTCGCACCCACACTTTTTGGGATTTTCTTCTCCCTACTGCTTTCACATGCGTTCAAGTCCTCTGAAGAAGGAATTTTCCTCCACACAAGATCAGGGGGCAGGTTGTTCAACCTTGCCCGTCTAAGAGCGAAGTCCAAAGTACGGAAAGTCCTCATCAGGGAACTCCTCTTTGCTGACGATGCTGCTTTAACATCTCACACTGAAGAGTGCCTGCAGAGTCTCATCGACAGGTTTGCGGCTGCCTGCAATGAATTTGGCCAAACCATCAGCCTCAAGAAAACGAACATCATGGGGCAGGACGTCAGAAATGCTCCATCCATCAATATTGGCGACCACGCTCTGGAAGTGGTTCAAGAGTTCACCTACCTAGGCTCAACTATCACCAGTAACCTGTCTCTAGATGCAGAAATCAACAAGCGCATGGGTAAGGCTTCCACTGCTATGTCCAGACTGGCCAAGAGAGTGTGGGAAAATGGCGCACTGACACGGAACACAAAAGTCCGAGCGTATCAGGCCTGTGTCCTCAGTACCTTGCTCTATGGCAGCGAGGCCTGGACAACATATGCCAGCCAAGAGCGACGTCTCAATTCATTCCATCTTCGCTGCCTCAAGAGAATACTTGGCATCAGGTGGCAGGACCGTATCTCCAACACAGAAGTCCTCGAGGCGGCCAACATCCCCAGCTTGTACACACTACTGAGTCAGCGGCGCTTGAGATGGCTTGGCCATGTGAGCTGCATGGAAGATGGCAGGATCCCCAAAGACACATTGTACAGCGAGCTCGCCACTGGTATCAGACCCACCGGCCGTCCACGTCTCCGCTTTAAAGACGTCTGCAAACACGACATGAAGTCCTGTGACATTGATCACAAGTCGTGGGAGTCAGTTGCCAGCGTTCGCCAGAGCTGGCGGGCAGCCATAAAGACGGGGCTAAAATGTGGCGAGTCGAAGAGACTTAGCAGTTGGCAGGAAAAAAGACAGAGGCGCAAGGGGAGAGCCAACTGTGCAACAGCCCCGACAAACAAATTTCTCTGCAGCACCTGTGGAAGAGCCTGTCACTCTAGAATTGGCCTTTATAGCCACTCCAGGCGCTGCTTCACAAACCACTGACCACCTCCAGGTGCGTATCCATTGTCTCTCGAGATAAGGAGGCCCAAAAGAAAAAAAAGACAAAAGAAATCTAGCTTACAGCAATTCCTTAGTCTGGAGTAATTAGAACATTAACCTTTATTACATTATAATTATGTACAGCTTCACATCAGTTTCTGTGACTCCTAAAAGCCACACTGCATCTATCTTCAATTCTCTCTCACATGTGATCTCTTACATCGACATGGTCGGAGGTTTTCTTTACACTCTTTCAACATTAACACTTTCAGACCCTTATACTACAGAGAGTTAGATGAGAAGGCTGACAGTGAGTGCTACTCTCCTGAAGCTGGCACAACAAAGATGAAAAGCCATTTGAGGCAAGCCTTTTTCTTATGGGATGGCCTGAAAATTCATGACACATAAACCTCCATTGTGAATGAAACATTTTGAAACATTTCCTGAAGCTTAGTCCATTGCAATTCTGAACTGATCACTTCAAACATTGGAATCAGGATCCAGTGCAGATTGTTGTGTTAGTGCTGAGGTTCCGTAGCTTTCGATACTATCTTCTCTTCAACTAAATAATAAAAAAATTAAGTTGTAATTCCAGGAATAAATTGATGGCTGCAGTTCTAAGGAGGACTGCAGAGTCCCATCTGTGGTTCCTGTGCCTGGGCCAGCTCACGTTTACAGCTCAAATTGTACACTGCTGTTCATGAATAATGCTTTGCATAGTTGCTGAAGCCATTTGTACCAAGGTAAAGGCCACTATATAATACCAGGATAGTTACTGACCATTCAATATCATTAAAAGTCCATGGTGGCTAACTCATGGCATTCACTTGTTCACTCTTCTAGTTGCAGTTCTGTTATAGCTGGAGTATACACTGTACTAACTGTTAGCAGCTGAAATGAGATGCATTTCCCTTTCTCAAGCATAGATTGACCTGGAAATGGCATGTTTGATGTTGGTGACTAATCCTGTAATCCTGTTTGCTGGTGCTTATGTAGTGATTACAAATGTTTGAGATGCTGCCATGGATTTGACCCATCCCTTTTCTTTGAGGTGTTTCACCTTCACTTTGGAAGGTCATCACGATCAATTTGAAACCAAAACCTGGTGGATCTCAAGGTCCACCTTGTAGAATGCCATCATATCTGCCTGTTATGTTACGGATTATCTTTATATGGGTTTTTGATCACCGAGGAAGCCATAAACAATTACATAAAAGGTCACAGGATGTTAGAGTGTGGATGATGTTACAGAGAAGAGGATCTTATGCTGATGCTCCACTATACTTAAAAATGTGTTGAGGTGCTGCCGAGAATTTGATCCGTTCGCTTTGCTGCCTTTAATCCTGCTGCTTTTGGAGGTGCTGACATGAATTGTTACATCAGAAATCCTCTGACTTTTCTCCTTTACCCCATTTTGTAACTGAAAGACATTCAGTATTTCTTTGTTTTTTTTGACAGTGGAGATAAAAAGCAAGAATATATTTGCTTTCATGGCGACTTTCATAAATGCACAAATTAAAACAAGGATCTAACCCACTGCCATTATTTTCTCTAATTTCTGGAACAGTCCAATTCTTGATGCACAACATGGTTGGTGCTTTGCTTTGAACACTGTAGCCTTTCATTGCAAAATGGAACAGGATAAATACAGAATGCAATTGTTCCCAGATATTGTTCCTTTCAGATTTATAGGACCAGGAAGCCTATAAACCACCCCATAGGGAAAAAACTCAGCGAGTCAATTTATTTATGCAATATTGCATGTATTTATTAATGGGAAGGCACACCAGCCTTGGTAAGCATCCTTTGATCTTCTGTCTTTAGTTTTCAATGTCTGGGTCCTGGCACTGATCTCTGCTGTCAAAAAAATACGTGAGACTGTGCAAGAAAAAGTTCAACTTGATGAGAACAAGCTGACCCCAAGCTTAGAAGATGACTTTGGAACCCAGGGTCTGATAGTTAGCAAAATGCTCTTTATCATAGTCCTTGCAACAGAAAGTGAAATTCCAGCAATTCTTGGCCTGATTCATTACAGTGGGAAGAGCTGTTAATTGTTTTCATTGCTTGGTGCTGATAGAATGTACTTCATGTCATCTTTTACCTAGTGCTTGCTTTTACGTTTACTTTGTAGTGTTGCTTATCAGTGCAGACAGTCTTCTGATCCACCTTTCTAAAGCTGTCAGCCTAAGATAACTCTTCTTTGAATAAATTGCAAACTGCGTCAATAAGGCGACAGAAACAGAATGATCCAAACAATATTATTTTTCTTCTTTGCAAATGATTGTGCTATTTTTCCAAAATTGTAGGGCTAAATATTTTTATTATAAGAATATAATCATTGATATTTTTCTGTAAAATACCTTCTCTGCTCTCATGACATAAAATTGTAGAACAAATCCAATGCTTACTGTGATGGGGAAGTAGAATGGCTATGCAGAGCCAAACTTATAAAGGAGAAAATGAAATGAGAAAAGAAAATTTAACAGCATTTTTTGGAAACAAAAAGGGCACCAAATGGTTCAGTGCTTAAATGTACTGCCTAATATGGTACTGATCCAAATTACAAAAAGGTTCCGGGTTTGATCGCTGGTCTGGAGTATTATCATCTGTGGGCATGGGGTCAACTTTCACCTGTATGCTGATGATGCCCTGCTGTACCTCTCCAGTGCCTCTTATCAACCTGTCAATCACCTCTGTGCTTTTCAGATATTCATACTTGGATGGGTCCTAACTTCCTCCAGTTCAGCCTCTGAAAGACCAAAGCCATTGGCTTGGGCCCCTCACCATAAACTCTGCTGCCTTGCCACCAATTCCTTCCTTGACTCCTTTTGTGCCTTGGTGTCATACTTTGTTTTATAATACTCCTGTAAAGCATCTTGGGATGATTTATTAAGTTAAAGGTGCTATATAAATATAAGTTGTTGTTAGCTTCTTGGCTGTTGCTTCCGGCTGAACCACACTGTTTGTACCCTTGGTGTCCTATTTGACTGTAAGTGTAGATTCTGACCCCATATCCCTTCCACTACAGAAAAGTGTTTACTTCCAGTCCCCTCAACCTTTGCCCATCCATTGCTGAAACCCTTTGTCACCCCCAGACTCTACTCCCAGGTTCCTGGTGCTGGCTGCATTTTCCGGCTCATCACCCCTGTCCTCACCAACCTACACTGCCTTCCCATTCCCCAAGGCATGAATGAAATTTAAAATCCTCATCCTCATCTTCAAATCTCTGCAACTGCCTCCAGTCCCATGTTCACTCAACACTCTGTTCCGCAGACTTTGACCTTCTGTGCATTCTCCCTGTTTCTTCATCCCTGCATTGGAGGGCAGAGCCTTCAGTTGCCTGTGTCCTATTCTCCGGAATCCCCTCTCTAAGGTCAGGATTTTTATTTAACTTAGAGGGTGGGAACGGGTGGCAGGTGATCGCTTAAACCTGCCCCTCGGATTAACATGTTGGTTTCCCGGCACAAAACTGACACGCTCAAAGTTTAAAATGCTGTGCTAGGAGCAGCAAGAGGCAACTCACCCGAGATCAATTAATAGCTAGTAAAGCCCCTAAACAAGCTTGTTTTCAGCTTGTTAGGGGCCAGTTTTGCATTTTCTTTGTATGGCACATGGGATCCTCACAGGATCTCAACCATGACAGGGAGGAGGAGGTACAAACACAGTGGGGAGTGAGTCAGAATGGAGGAACAGCCGCAAGGAGCACCATTAAAGAGGGAAGGCTCAGGAAAGCCTCTCATCCAAAGGCAATTGGTGTACAGAATCAGCAGATTTATCTGTCATATCTCTTCACTCTTGACAAGGGCATTTTGGTGGGGGGAATGGGTCGCTTTGTGGGGGGCGGTGGATGGGTCCCTCGGTTTGCAGGGCTAGGGCTCATGAGAGGGGATGCTTCAGGAAGACTGCACATTCCAATTGACAGGAAAGAAGGGCATAACAGGAAATGGAATTAAACTACTCCGAGATAAGATCAACTAGGGATGAGGAGCAGCATCTGCAGGAGCAGAGGCAAACCCCTGGCCAATTGGCACACAGGAGTGAAGAATGAGGGACAGGAAGGCACCTAAGGTGATACCCTCAGCAGAGGGTCTACCACCAAAGGAGAAGCTACTTGGACATGTCAGGGCATCTGTTACGCCAATGTGTTTTGTTGAATGATAATTTTCTTTAATCCACTGGCTGGAGATCTGAATTTGTATTTGAAAAGCAAAGGACATTTTTTAAAAAGACAAGCTGCCAGCAAAGTCACCCTTTTAGCTTATGATAACCACCTAGTTTGCTACACTGTATCCTACATTACAAAGGACTGTGAGAAGGGAGATAAAATATCTGCATTTCTCAGCAAGAACCAAGACCCAGGAAGTTTAAAGGAACAACGTGTTCTCTCAGCAAGCAGAGAAATACTGCTAACTGCTATGTTTGAATGACTGAGTGACTGTCATGTGACAAGCCCCTCCCCATCTGTGGTTTTTAAGCTGGTGTTTTTCTCTGCAGCAGAGGAGAAGCAACTGTACTCTGACATGAGCAGACCCTAAGTGGGGGTCCCTCTCTCTCTCTCTCCCCATTCCAGCTTGAAAGCTTTTAAATCCTGCTGTTGATTGACCATCTTTGCACACTCTGGCTACAACCAGAAACCCCGTTGGAGGAAATCATCTGCATCTCTTTCTCCAAGAGACTAACTGAACCAGTCATCTACCTCTTCAAACTAAAAGCCTTAGGAACCCTGAATTCAGCTAGAACCAGCTGAATCACCAAACTTCACAGACTGTATACCCCCTTTATATGGACTCTAACTCAACCAATCGACCTTTCCCCACTCGGTAACCTATTTGTGTGTGTGTAAACCTCCAGAATGTGTTTGTGAGTGAAAGTTGGTGCGTTGTTTGTTATTGTATTAGCTTGGTTTAGGTACAATAAAGTTAACCTCTTTCTTTGTTAACTCAAGAAAACCTGTCTAATTGGTTCTTGTTATGATCATAGCAAGTAATTAATCAAACACCTACTGAATTGGCCAGTATGTAACTTTAAGAAAGAATTAAACCTGTTGTGGACAAACAAGAAGAGGGAAAAGAGGGAAGCCCTTCGACCCCTCCTCACTTGACCGTAACAGCATCGGTGCCACAGAAGGCTGTGCCTGTCCAGGCAGATGGCTGCTGACTTGTGTGCCCTTGCTGTGTCATTCAAGGGTTCGCAGGAACCATCACCTTCCATTTTTCAGACGAATGGCAACCACAGCAATGGCTGCTGCTCACCCTTTAAATTGTGCCTGCTCCACCCTTTGTCCCACCTCCTTCCCATGCCCACCATTGCTAATTGGACAGCGAACACGACTCTGGGACAATTAACAAGTTTTCCTATTAAAACTGCAATGCATGTGCGTTGCCGACGCAGGGTGGGCTGGGCCTGGAAATGAGCGTGACGTCGGGGTCCTGACCCCGGAATGGAAATCCCATCCTAAATCTCACCACTTTGAGCTTCTTTTTCAAAAACGTTCTCATAGCCCATCTCTTTGACCAAGCCTTTGGTCACTACTCCGAACCTCTCTTTTCCTGGCTCACCATCTATATGCCTTAGGCCCATCCATGAAATGCCTAAGAACTTTCTTTATGTTAAAGGTGCTATAGAAATGCAAGTCTTTGCTGTTAGCTGATCTCAGCTAGGCTGTAGGTTAGAAAAGTGCATTTGACTTTGGTCTAACTGGGTAGAGAAAGGGGGAAAAGAATCAGTCAGGATTCCAACTGATAATCATTTTTCAGTGATTCCTGATGAAATATGCATGTGGATATTGGGTGTGAACAGGTTTGGGTTTGAAATCATCTTCTTCTTCTTAGGCAGTCCATTGGGAATGAGGACGACTTTCTTCCACTCCAGGGTTGTGGGTTCTTAGGTGACTGAATAGTCCAATTCTGGACCCACAAACTCTGCCACAGGTGGGGCAGGTGGTGTTTGGTGAGGCAAGTGAATGGGATGTTCAAATTTCTGAATGCTCCTTCCGCTGTTTGCACTTGGTCGCTGCCTGAGCATGTTGACATTGTTCGAACTGGCTGGCACCTTCGCAGATGCTTCTTCTCCATTTTGGGCAGTCTCGGGAAAGACATTCTCATGAATCAGTGGAGATGTCACATTTTTTCAGGGAGGCTTTAAGGACATCCTTGTAGCATTTCCTCTGCCCTCCTGGGAACCTCTTGCCATGATGTAACTCAGAGTAGAAAGCTTGTTTTGGGAGTCTTGTGTCGGGCATGTGGGCGATATGGCCGCCCAACGTAACTGACTAGCCATGACCAGTGTCTCGATACTGGAGATGTTCGCCTGAGAGAGGACACTGATATTGGAGTGTCTGTCCTGCCACTGAATTTGCAGGATCTTGCGGAGGCACCGCTGGTGATATCTCTCCAGAGCTTTGAGATGTCTGTTGTACGGTGTCCAGGGCCAGCTTGGTGCCAGGTTTGAGGTCTTTGTTGTCAAACACTCTTTTCCTCAGACGGCACAGTGGCTAGCACCGCAGCCTCACAGCTCCAGTGACCTGAGTTCAGTTCTGGGTACTGCCTGTGTGGAGTTTACAAGTTCTCCCTGTGACTGCGTGGGTTTCCTCTGGGTGCTCTGGTTTCCTCCCACATGCCAAACACTTGTGGGTTGATAGGTATATTGGCCATTGTAAAAAAATTGCCCCTAGTGTAGGTAGGAGAATTGAGGGAAGGTGGGAATGAGAGAGGGAAAAATGGGATTAACGTAGGATTAGTATAAATGGGTGGTTGATGGTCGGCATGGATTTGGTGGGCCAAAGGGCCTGTTTCAGTGCTCTATGACCAAAGGCTGCGCTGGTAAACTGGAGACGATGCAGAGTTTCATCATTGATGTCTGTCCTTGCTGAGAAGAGGCTCCGAAGGTATGAAAAGTGATCCACATTGTCCAGTGGTTCGCTGTGGATCTTGATAGTCGGAGGGCAGTGTTGTGCTGCGGGAGTGGGCTGGTAGAGGACCTTTGTCTTCCGGATGTTTAGTTTTAAGGCCCATTCTTTTTTACGCCTCTGTGAATGCATCGATGAGGGTTCGAAGCTTGGCCTCTGAGTGTGTGAGTGTGTGTGTGAACAGGTTTGGGTTTCAAATCATCACAGGTTGACTAGCCTGCAGACATTCAACTCTAGGTTTGTATGTGGGTAGTAGTCACTTGGGCAGGTACTGGAAGGGTGCCTTTCCTGGACAAACTTGTACCCAGCAAAGATTAATGCTTCAGAAGAGAACATTGGGGGTGGGGTTTAGAACAAGAAAAGATGATTGTTTATAAACATTTTTAAAATATGTACAGCAATGAATTCCAGCATTCAGCTTTTTAAATATCATCCATACAGATATTTAATGCTTTTTGCTGAAGAGGTCACTGAGGACCACAGCATCAAAAAATGAGACAAACTCCAAAAGGAAAAACAAAAGCAAATGCAAACTTTCTCACACAGTACAAATGCTGATTTTATTATCTATTTGCCTGCACTTCCAAAAGGTTAAAGGCTTAACTTTTTCAACATATTTTCCAAACGCTCCAGGCTTCTGGAACTATTCTGGTTCCGAAGAGCGGATGTCACTATGGATTAATTAAGTAAATGAGTTACTCCAGAATCTCTTCAGATTTGCCACATAACAAACCAAGATTTTAACTTTCTAATAATAATTACTATTGTACTAAATAAAGACTTTCAAACCTGTGGAGTAACAGGATCCTCACAGGGACATTGTACTGGGCCTAGAATTTACCTGCAGACTTTGAAGAGCTGCAAAGTTATCTTTGACTCAAAGTTGGACAATTCCGTGGTGAAAACTGTCTAATGAGAAAAAAACTTAATCTGCAACAAATGAGTGGTGAGCCAAAAAACTCTTGACTACACCTTGCAAACTAATGCAGAGAAACAGAAATAGGGAGGATTAAAGATGAATTTAAACTAGGAAGCAAAATAACACAAGAAAATTTGATTTTATTTTTGGAAGAGTCCCTTCAAGAAAGAAAGGAAGTATCCCAACAAGAAAAATAGCAAGGTCAAGATTATCGCAGCTCACTGAGGAGGTCCAGAGGTCAATTATTTTAGAAAATATGGGAAACATTTATTTGGGGTTGTACTTGGGGCATTACAAGGGAGTATGAGATTGGAAAATCGGTCAGGAGATCCTGCTGCTATTCTTTATCCTGCAAGGAAGTGTAGGATGTTGGATCATGACAGAATCAGGCACAGTTGTGATACCCTTCACAGTTGAATAGTCTGCTGACAATCATCAACCAGGCTCATGCATGAGCTTTTTCTGCTCAATTGCAATGCTGAAAGGTGAGTGTTTTCTGTAGACCTATGTCCCAGCATCAGTTGCTTCAGCAGAAGAGGAGAGGCTGGGACAGCAGAAATTACCGGAATGTAGAGTAGTGTGGATTGATGCCATGTTATTTGAGGCTAATTAAAATGGATATTGGAATAGGTAAATAATTAGAAAGAAAGCTATAGATAGGAACAAGAGGAACTCAAAGACACTTTTTGGTCAGATAAGATGTAAATGGAGTGAAAAAGAGCAGATAGTACCTTTAAGGGATAAAGGGGATAGAAATATTATGGAGGATCAGGAAATGGCTGATGTGTTAAATTAATTCTTCATGTCCATTTTTACAAATGAAGACTGTGGCCAAATTTCAGATCCTGTTATTTTGGCTCAGCAATCCGTAACATATGTAGATATTAGTAAAGCATGTGTCATAAAGAAACTTGAAGAATTAAATGTGTACAAAGCACCTGGAGCAGATGGGATGCGCTCTAGAATCCATAAGGAAACGAGTGAAGTTCTGGTTAATGTTTTTGCAATCTCTCTCTCTCTCTCTCTCTATATATATAATATATATATATATATATATATATAATATATATTATATATATATATAGGAACTGTAGCTTAGGATGAGGGAATAGTAAATGTTATTCCCAATATAAAGAAAAAGAGCAAGAGATGAATTGGGAAATTATGGACTAGTTCACTTAACATCCATAATGGGAAAAATGGTTGAGAGCATTTTATGAGATGCTATCAATGTTCACGTAAAGAATAAAGGAGCCATAAGGAATAGTCATCATGAATTTAGTGGCAATGGTTCATGCCTCACAAACTCACTGGAATTCTTCGAGCAGGTAACGAAATGAGTAGGTTCACTTTACTTGGATTTTCAGAAGGCATTTTGATGAAATTCTACACACAAAGCTTCGAAAATTGATCAAGGCTCATAGAATTAATGCCAAATTAACTTGCTGGATTGAAAACTGACTTGGCATAGGAAATAGAAAGTGATGATGAATAGGAAAAGAAAAGCCCTTGTGGGATTTAATTTGCAGAATAATACAGCTCCAACTCGCAGCTCACAGGACAATCTTTTGCAACCAAGTATTATGAATAATATGTCTCACTTTGGACCATTCCATCATTAAAGCATGAAACAGTACAGCAAGAAGAGGCAATTTTTGTGTGCTTGTTGAGGTGAGGGTTGTTAGTGCTGGGGAACAGAACATTTTCTATTTGGGTCCCCAATGTTGGGATCAATTCCTTCTGGATCAGGTAAAACTGCTCCACCCTGCCCCAGACACTGTGCTTTAGACCAACTGCAGTGTTCTGCTCCCCAGACCAACTAACATATGACTGTCAATTTAGTACAAACTAAAGGCTGCTATGCTTTGTGGTCCTGTGAAACCATGGTTTACACGTGACCAAATGGAATGAAAGTCTTGGCAATTATTAATGGAATTTGGGAAGTTACTGTTTAGTAACCAAGTGGCAATAAATGCTCATTATGTTGGCACAATATGTGTGCTATTCATTAATTCAAATGTCGATCAAATGTAATGCATTATTCCATAAAGGGTTCAGAATATTTTCACTAGGCAGCAGTATTGTTTCTTCTTCATAATGCTCTGTTTTTCTCCACAGAATCATCCTGCGTTGAGAAGTTTCTCTCGAAGGATTGGAAAGAGAAGATGGCTGGACTCAATACAGGGGAGATACTTGGTGAAATCAAAGGTGCATTGCCATTTTGAATTGTTGCTTGATTCTCAGGGAAAAGTTGTATTCTGAGGAAAACATTCCAACATAAAATATGGAACAACCAGTTAAACTAGATATGTGATTAACCTAACTCCATAGTCAGTAGAGGGATGAGGCTAGAAATCCCTCATAGAAATGGGTTGCAGGGAAGAACTTCACTTCTTTAGTTCAATGCCTTAGACAGTAACACTTGTGTCCTGTGTATATTTAAACCTCTATCTTACACATCCACTATGAATTTGAATGGGAGAGTTTCACTCTGACTCCACCTGATGACATGACCTTTTTACCAGATGGGCTGACACACTCACAGTACCTCATGCAGTACTGGCTGTAACTCATCATTGGTCATTGATGCAGTAGATATTCAAACTATTGTTAGAATAAGGCAGAGCTTTTCTAATTTTGATGCTTAAGACACATTTCGTATGAATTTGCATTTTGTCCCAGTATCTAAAGGCACCATTTTAATGTGCAGCAGGAGTTGGATGGGAGGGAGCCGAATTGAGCGCACAGTCCTTCTAACCTGGCCAATGTGAGGCTTGCATGTTTTTAGCAGCTGGCCTCATTTGCATGCCCCTGCTCAGTTGCCTACCTGAAACTGGCAGAAAATGGCAGCTGGCCATGGGTGGGAGTGGATTTTCAGGCAGCCAGAGGCCAAATGGTCCCCAGTGTGGGAATAGGGTTTTGGGAGGGTTTCGAGATTGTGAAGGTGGGAGCCCACAACAAGACCTAAATTTTCCTTGTGATGCTCCAGCGCCTCCTGTCCCACACGGAGTGTTTTTAAAAAATCCCCTCTTCTTCCCCCAGCTCCTCTCCCCAGTCTTTGCCTGGCAGGAAAGCTTTTTCATTCAGGTCAGGTCAAATTGCAGTTGGCTTTGATGATGTCAATCGAGGCTGATCTGCATACTTAAAGGAGGACTCCACTGCTTTCAGGTGAATCCCTTCCTTAAATATGCAGATGGTTAAAGGGCAGGTTAAAATCACAGGATGTGGGAATGGAGCAGGATGTCACTGAGCAAATATCCCGACCGATTTTAACTACCACCCGTCCAGTTTCTGTTAGTTGCCTGGTTTAAAGTCGCACCTTAAATCTAAATGGTAAATGTTTTCAACAATGCTGTATAGCGCACACAACTGCTCACTATGGTCTATAAAGTGGTTTCACCTGTGTTAATGATTATTATTAAGAAGACCATTTTGGAGCTGAACAAGGCACAGTTATGAAACTACTTTATAAAAAGGGCAGGGGTCCAAAGTCTAAGATCAAGGACAATTTTGTCAAGCAGTCATGTTAAACCTCACTTCAATAAGTAGAAACTAAGTCTGTGAACAAAAAGTGAAATTATCCAAAAAACATCAGGGGATAGGAACATAGGAGCAGTAGTAGGCCATTCAGCCCATCAAGCCTGCTCTGCCATTCAATACGATCATGGCTGATCATCCACTTCAATGCCTTTTTCCTACACGATCCTCATATCCCCTTATGTCATTTGTATTTAGAAATCTGTCAATCACTATTTTAAACATACTCAATGACTGAGCTTCCACAGCCCTCTGGGATAGAGAATTGGGATAGCACTGGTGAAGTAGTTCAAAGGTGAACTTATGTCTTGGAACTACAAGTATATGTTTAGTACAAAGCTTTTTCCCTGAGCTTTAGTATAGAAGCTGAGGGAGAATAAAGCCACAAAGTATCTCATAGTGAAGTAACTAGAAATAGAACTTCTAATGTTTGAAGTTGTCAGCTGTTTTGAGGAATAATACCATACTAACATTGGACCAATCATGCACAGGAATCCAAAATAGTTTTTCAAGAGCAGTGACCTTCCTGAATTCATTCATTTAAAAAAACAAAATGTTTTTGACCTTTTCCTTTATAAATTTAAATTTAGTCCACTGACACCAGAATGATAATCAACTGGGGGAACAGTCCAAGAGATGTGTTTATTAAAAGGTTTTAATTAGACTGGAATATAGCTGTTAGCAATATTGAATGAGCTTTGAATAGGGGTTTGTCATAATTCCCAGGCCTGTTGGAGCCTTTGTGAGCAATGGCACTTTGCATAGCTGTTAGTGGGAGTTGTTTACTTTGGAGGAAAGAGGCTGTGGTAGTGGAAGATAACCTGAGCTCATTCTCCCTCTAGAACTGCCCAAGGTTCGTTTTCTGTGGCAGCACCACTGTGGGAAGGAGCATCCCCGGGCAGCTTGCCAGCAAGACAGCGTTAGTACCCTGCTGTCTCAACTGATAGCAGAATTCTTCCTGATGTGCTGTGCAGGGAGAGAGAAAGAGAGTTAGGCAACAAGCAATAAAACACACTCAGCTTCTGTAAGCGAACAACCTGTTCAGCACAACATTTTATTTGCTTGTCAGGAGTATTTAACAGGGATCCTCATGTAAAGTGCAGAATGTGACTGTATGTGATGTGGATTGTATAGGTAGAGTGCAATGAAAAGAAAACATTGCTCATCTAATCAGAAACCAGTTTTTGAAAATTGAATACTAAAAGTGAGTGGGATACATCTTGACTTTGTGCAATAGTGTAAAATGGGTGAGAGCAAGTCGACAGCCTATTTTACACAGAATGAAACCATCTGGCCCATTGGGTCTGTGCAATTATTTTTTTCTATTATTTTATTCAATTATTTTATTTTATTTAATGAAAATAAAAACCTATAAAGGTTTTTATTGTAACGGATGCCTTTAAAAGTATATATGCATACATGTATCAAAGTAAAAGTCAATCACTGTATGGACAGGAATTTAAGTGCTTTATGACTTGAACTACAGTTCTGAACTAAACAGTGGCAAATAATTGATTAGAATACCAATGCAGTTGCACTATAAAGAGATATTATTCCATTCAGTCACAAACTGCAAATAGAACTCCACATTTTCCTGTTCAATAGTGTAGGAAATGCATTTAGAGAGCAGACTTTTCAGTGTCATTTTGCTTCTTTGATCTTTGCTGTCTGTAAATGATCCATTGTGTCTGCAGCTTTCAAAGCACAAGCTTTTTTTCTAATGGGAAACATAGGTTGAAGGGCCAGGCCCCAGAGGGGAGAATACCACCATGGTTGAAAAGTATAGGACCGAAGGTGATGTAAATCAAGAAATTGTGGAAAAATGATATCAAGCTTGAGTTTTAAAAACTGTGGATTGCAGAACAAAGGGAAGACTGAATTGTTTTTCCATCAGCATTATTTGTTAATGTTGTCACCCAGCATTGAATTTTAGTGTGTTGAATGAAAACGATCCAGAGGTCTAGACTGTCATGATGGGTAATATCCCCTGAAATAAATGTGAGTTGTGGTTTATGGCACAGTGTTTGACAATGGGTCAGGGAGGTCAAGGTTAACCTCATGGGTCAATAGCATGTCAGCACCTCAGAGGATATATCTTTTATGGTGTGAGATGGAAATTTCATACTCAACTTTGTTTTAATGGTCTCTCAGATAATTTTATTGCCAACCTCATTTAAGCTGTCTAGGGCTAGGAATACCATACTGGTGACAATTAGGGTGCTTGATTTTTTAAAATTGCAGCCTTTTATAAAAATGTTGTCACTATCAGAGAAGTTTACAACTAGCATGTTATTGAAATTTACAGCACAGAAGGAAGCCACTTGGCCCCATCCTGCCTGTGCTTGTTCTTTACTGCAGCAAAGGGGTAATTGATTTAGAAAGTTGATCTCTTTAGGTTTCTCCCATACTTAACTCTATGAAGACGACGGGCGGGATTTTAACTCAGTCAAAACCCATTCACTTACAGAGTTGAAATTGGGCCCATTAATATGTATTCAGTTGTGAGATGAATAGCAGTAATTTTGTCTCTTCCAGCTACATTTAAGGAGTTGTTTTCTTAACGGTTGAAGTCCCTCCGTGTGAACCATTCCCTGACTGAGAAGGTTTGTGACGTATCTGGTCTTCGATCTGCCATGATTGAGCTGGTGATGAAAATACAGAGAAGCAGCTCAGTTTGGCTCTTCACCCAGTTCCTGCCTTCCCTGCCCATCCCACTGCACATCAGTTCCTGACCCTGATGATCCATCTGAAATTGAGATATCACTGTATGCTGAACATGCAAGGAGGAATGGTAAACTGACTTTGGTCACAGTTGCACAATGCACCAATGCAATGTACCACCTGGCCACCTTATTCTATGGAGAACTTTCTATGCATTCTGGAAGTTTTGTTCCTAAGATGTGGAAGTAATTCAGCCCTTTTATTAGTTGAGGATCAAGCAGAATATGTTTTATATTGAAAAATAAATTCTTCCTATGTGTATACCTTCCCCCCCAATTATTCCCTTTTATCCCTTTGCTGTGAATCAACCCCAGCTGAGGTTGAAATGCTGTTGTGCTCAATTTGGTACCGTCACTCAATGAGAATGATGCAGTATAGATTTTCTCTTTATTTTGAGTTAGAAATTTCGGAAAATAAGTGTCAGTAAAACTGCAAGCAATACCACCAGACTTTGGCATCTGTGAACCCTACTAGGTTAGGACAAAACAAGGATCTTCCTAATGTCTGCCTTCTTCATTCCTGCTTTTGTTTTTGGTTAGAAATATCCGAGTGGGAACAAAGCATAAGGGAACCACAGAAGGCAAACTGGGAACAGGCCTTTATATGATGTAGTAAATTGTACTGTCACACAGCCATGTGCAACATGAGATTTTTTTTTAGTAAGTTCAATTTATTTCAACCAAAATAACATTAGCTTAAGAATTTTCTTTAAATATTTGCACAACACCTAGAGTTCCAGTGCTTAGTATGAATTTAATTCAAACAGCTAACTTTTTCTCATTCTCTTTTTCCAGTTTGAAGAACTAATGTTATCAGTGTTTAAAATTATACCTGTTGATCTCTTGTGGTATTGCTCACAGATAAGATTACTTAACATAATTTAAAAATATTAAACAGAATACTATATTTCTATACTTACTCCCTAATGATTTATACTTTGTTTACTCTTTATAACATTTTTTTTTATAATTGGTAGAAAAATTAGTGGGGAGATGAGGAAAGATTTTCTCACCCAGAGGGTGGTGGGGGTCTGGAACTCACTGACTGAAAGGGTAGTTGAGGCAGAGACCTCAACTCATTGAAAAGGAGTCTGGATATGCACCTGAAGCGCCGTAATCTGCAGGGCTAAGGATCAAATGTTGGCAGGTGGGATTAGAAGGGGTGGATCATGTTTTGGCCGGCACAGACACGATGGGCCAAGTGGCCTCTTTCTGTGCCTTAAACCTTCTATGATTCTTTTCTTTGTTTTCTAATATTTGGCTTTCAACCACCAATTTAGTTTTACATTCTGATTACATGTACGTTGATGGGCATATAGCTTTATCTTGCCATCACCTTTCTCAAGCAGTCCGCTGCCTCTTTGTTGTCAGACTGCTTGATCGTTATCTAGTCGTGGATGAATTGCAATTTTCTTCGGTTAAACACTGACAAAACCAAAGCCATCATCTTCAGTCTGTACCTTTGCCCACCAATTCCCCACTCCCTAGCCAATGAATCAGTTTGAAACAGACTGTTCCCATCATCAGTGCCCTATTCAACTGATTTGAGCTTCTGACCCCATATGCTCTTCATCACTAAGACCATCTACTTATACCTCCATAACATTACCTCCCTCTGTCCCTGCCTCAGCCCCTCTGCAGATGAAAACCTCATTCATACCTATGTCACCTTCAAACTCAACTAATCTAACATTTTTCTGGGTGGTCTCCTATCATCAGCAGCCTGTTCCCTGCACTAATTCCTAATCACCCAAAACCCCTGTCTTCGATAACCTACATTGGCTTCCCTCCAATTTACAATTCTCGTCTTCATGTTTAAATTCCTTCATGTGCTTTCCCTTCCATATCTCTGTCACCTTCTCTAGCCCTACAAACTTCACAGAACTCCAACTCTGGCTTTTTGGCCATGCGAGTTCAGCCTTACAATACAATTATGCTGCTTGCCCATGCAACGTGATAAAGGCTCAGCACTGTAGTGGCCCATGGGCAATTGAGAGTGTGGTTGTTTGGTTTAGGATGTTGGGCCTCAGATGAGAGGATTGGGCTGTGAATTATTGAGAGAGTAACCACAAAGTTGAGAATGTTAATAATGCTGGTGGCTGCCTTGAACATACATGGAGAAGGAGAGGGAATTGCTGGAGTAGTTACAAAGTGGAATGGATATGCTTATGTTCTGTTTTTCTTAATTGCTAATTTTGTATGTATTTGATATTTCATTTTAATACTATATAGTGGCGGGTGAGTACTTAGAATCATAGAAAGTTTAGGGCACAGAGGGAGGCCACTTGGCCCGTCGTGTCTGTGCCAGCTGAAAAACGATCCACCTATTCTAATCCCACCTTCCAGCATTTGGTCCGTAGCCCTGCAGTTTACGGCACTTGAGGTGCATGTCCTGACTCCTTTTGAATGAGTTGAGGGCCTCTGCCTCAACTACCCATTCAGGCAGTGAGTTCCAGACCATCACCACCCTTTGGGTGAAAAAGTTTTTCCTCATCTCCCCTCTAATTTTTCTACCAATCACTTTGAATCTATGCCTCCTTGTCACTGACCTCTCTGTTAAGGTGAATAGGCCCTTCACCTCCACTGTATCCAGGCCCCTCAAAATTTTGTACATTTCAAACAGATCTCCCCTCAGCTTTCTCTGTTCCATGGAGAACAACCCCAGCCTATTCAATCTTTCCTCATAGCTGCATTTTTCCAGTCCTGGCAACATCCTCGTAAATCTCCTCTGTACCTTCTCTAGTGCAATTACATCCTTGCACCTCAGGAATTTTTTTGCTGCAGTATTATTGGGCAGAATCTCTCCTTTACTGAAATATGATTGGTGAGAAAGGCTCTGATTGGTGAATAATTAAAGTAGAAAGTAACCAATTAGAAAAGGAGAAAATACAGACCTTTAACCAGTGAGGGAGAAGAAAATTAACACTGACCAAATTCAATGGTCATGGTGTAAATGACAGACCCAACATAAACAATTTTTAAAAATTATTGTATCTTTCATTATAATGTTTCACTTTGTGGAATGCCTGAGGCAATGAGCTCATTGTCAAGCAATTAACAGATTAAGCATGATTGATTTAACTTGTTAGTCCTTATACATTGGCTTACAGTTAACCACAACACTACAAATAGAGAAGCTACTGCTAGGGAGTTCAAGTTACTGTATGAACAAATTAACACACACATTCAGAATATTTTAGTGTGTACATTGCAGAATATTGAAAAGACAATTAGAATTCCCATCTTTTTCTCCTCAGAATTTCTCCCTTCTCTCCTGAAGGGACTTTCTGTTGCTGGGGGATGTTTCAATGAGATCCGATAACCCACTGTTACTTTTGCCAAATTGGTTATTGTTTATATGTGAACCCAGACAATCATCATCAGCAAACTATTCAACCATGCAGTTATTTGATCTCAACTGGGGTAGCAAAAGTGGCATTATCATTCGGAACAGGAGTAGATTATTCAGCTTCTTGAATGTTGGAGTTCAGACAGAAAATTGGTGAAAAAAAGTATCAGAAAAGAAACATAGAACAAAAAATGTGGGGGAAACAAGAATAGAAACTTTATAGATTAAAAAAAAACTTACATCCAACCTGTATTGCTCCTGTTTGATTTGATCTGTTTGATTTGATCTGTTTCTATCATGTTCCTTCTGCTTTTGTTTCTGTCTGAATTTACATGTCTCTATTTCTTGTGCTTTTATGTTGTTTATTGCTGTCTTTGTTTTTTGGTCTATTTTGACCTTTCCCCTCCTGAAGGCTCTAACTCCTTTACTGGAACATCATTCAACAGCACCTTTATCATACCTCAAGCAAGTGATCAGTATTGATGTGTGAGGTTTTTCAGTCTCATGTCTCATCCATAGGACAGATCCACTGACATTGCAGCTTTCCCTTAATACTGTAGCTCAGTCCTAACCTGGATAATGTGCTCAAACATGGAGTTCGTCAGGAACCCAGAGCCTCTGACTCAGAGGTAAGCATGCCATCTGTGACGAGTTGGAGGAGAGAAAGGAATTTATGGGTCCTTAAAATTCTCCCCACACCATACCTCCCCCCGCCGAGTTTTTCCAGAGTGTATTGGTAGGCACTGGTGCCACTGTACTTACCCATGTCCATACTTATGCACTTTGCAGTATAATTTATATAAAGGTCAGGGGCAGAACATTGGTTGATTTCAAGCATCTAATATCAATTACTGTCACCTTTGGTGAGATCACTCAACACAAGCCAGGGATCAAACCTGGAACATTCTGTACGAATCAGTTCCACGGTGAGTAGTGCACTAACTAGCAGTGCCACCAGAGAAAGTTTTATACAAATGAATTTAGGTAGAGATTGAACAAGTGAAGGCTCAATGGAAGCTGTGGGTCCACAGCCATCATCCATCACACAGTGAGTTCCAGAGTATCAGTCATGCAGGCATGGATAGACACTGAGTACAGGCTAAGTGCTTTCCCACGAGGGAGCTGGGAAAACCCATTGCTCTGTCATGTCTCTTTACAACCAGTTATACAACAGCATTGTTAAAAAACCAATGAGGTAAGTTACTTGCTCATTTACCTTCTTGGCAGGTGTGTGGTTAAGGTGCTAGGCCCAGGAAGTACCTGATGCTAAAGGACAAAGTAAATCTGAAAGTACAGCGTTATCAGAAAAATTTGCAGCAGACCTATAATCGTACTGCCAAATCCAAACCATAGACATGTACTTACATGCCAGAAATCTCTGGCAACAATTACAATCAGAAATCAAGTCAACCCTACATTATACCTGAGCAGCTGCTGGCTCCTAGTTATAGAGCAACACTGGTGAAGGTCTGGGAGTTGTGCTGTTAATTTGGCTAGGCTACATGACGTGCAGAGAGGCAGGAGAACTAATCTCCTGTCTATGTTCATACAATATGTTTTTAAAAATTCTCTTCCTCTGACAATTATTAGTCTAAAAGTGAGGGTTAGATGCCGCAATTAAAGGATGAAGACTCTCTCTTTCGGTTGTAGTATAGCTGAAGGTTTCTTTGCCGGAGACACACAACAGTCAGGCTAACAGTGTGTTTTCATACCTGACTGTTTGTCAATCGAGAAGAATGCTGAATCAGGAGATGGTATCTCACATACAAAACCACAAAGCAAAAAAAGACACAATCTGGAAGTGCTACAAGCCACGAAGCTAGAAGCAAACTAAAGGAAGGTGTGCACAGTTTAGCCTCTTATTTTAAATGCTGCTATACCTTCTCCCCCAGGGTAAGACACTGGGTTTTGACATTAAAATCAAAAACAAAAAAAATCACAACTAAAAGATCTCAGCACTGGGATAGTTGCCACAGATTTAATTATTAACTAACCCTGGATATTGGTCAAACAGAAGAGCAGTCAATGTTCATATATAAAATAAATGGAAAAAATTTCCTTTGTGCGGTATTTGTAGCAAACTCAAATGCTTTTTTTCCCCAAAATATACTTTATTTATAAAAATCTGTAAAAAATACATTACAAAACAGTTCCAAAAAGCACCAAGTCAAACAATACAAAGAGTGCAAAGGAGATCAGTTTCCTTCAATACAGGAGTGACTTGCCTCACAACCCTTCCATTTCATTTTACAGGCCATGTACATTTTACAGCAAACAAATATTTTCCGGATACAGGTCGAGGGGTTTCCCATGGATCCAGCCCCGCAGTTCACCTTGGTGGGGGGACCTCACGCAGTGGTCTTTCCCCATCGAGCCCTTGCCGTGGCTGCCCCAAGCTTTAGTGCGGTCTCAGCACGTAGTCCTGGACCTTGGAATGTGCCAGTCTGCAACATTCAGTCGTGGACAACTCTTTGCGCTGGAAGACCAGCATGTTTTGGGCAGACCAAAGAGCATCATTCACCAAATTGATAGTCCTCCAGCAGCAGTTGATGTTTATCTCGGTGTGCGTCCCTGGGAACAGCCCATAGAGCACAGACTCCTGTGTTACAGAGGTGCTTGGGAAGAACAAAAACCACTGCATCTCTTTCACACCTGAAATGCAAATTTTTTTATTTTTTTTATTTCCAAAATATACTTTATTCATAAACATCTGTAAAAATTACATTGCCAGACAGTTTCCAAACAGCACCAAAAAATACAAACATTGCAAGGGAGATCAGTTTCCTTCAATACTGTCATGAGTTTCTTCCCAACCCTTCCTTTTCACAATTGTCATGTCAATTACAGTTTTACCTTTACAGCAATTGAGAATATTAACGATACAGTTCGAGGGGTTTCCCATGGATCCAGCCCCTCAGGCAAGCTTGGTGGGGGAACCTTACACTGTGGTCTTTCCCCATTGAGCCTTTGCTGCGGCTGCCCCAAGCTTTAGTGCGTCCCTCAGCACGTAGTCCTGGACCTTGGAATGTGCCAGTCTGCAACATTCGGTGGTGGACAACTCTTTGCGCTGGAAGACCAGCAAGTTTCGGGCAGACCAAAGGGCGTCTTTCACCGAATTGATAGTCCTCCAGCAGCAGTTGATGTTTATCTCGGTGTGCATCCCTGGGAACAGCCCGTAGAGCACAGACTCCTGTGTTACAGAGCTGCTTGGGATGAACCTTGACAAAAACCACTGCATCTCTTTCCACACCTGCTTTGCAAAGGCACATTCCAGGAGGAGGTGGGCGACCGTCTCTTCCCCACCACAGCCAACGCGGGGGCACTGTGCGGAGGGGACGAGACTTCGGGTGTACATGAAGGATCTGACGGGGAGGGCCCTTCTCACCACCAGCCAAGCTACGTCTTGGTGCTTGTTTGAAAGTTCTGGTGATGAGGCATTCCGCCAAATGACTTTGACGGTCTGCTCGGGGAACCATCCGACATGATCCACCGTTTCCTTTTCCCGTAGGGCCTTGGGGATATTCCGTGCAGACCACTGCCTGATGGACCGGTGGTCAAAGGTGTTTTCCCGCAGAAACTGCTCCACGAAGGATAGGTGGTACGGCACCGCCCAACTGCACGGAGCGTTCCGCGGCAATGTGACCAGGCCCATCCTTCGCAACACCGGGGACAGATAGAACCTCAGCACGTAGTGACACTTGGAGTTTGCGTACTGGGGATCTACACACAGCTTGATGCAGCCGCACACGAAGGTGGTCATCAGGATGAGGGCCGCGTTGGGTACACTTTTCCCGCCCTTGTCCAGAGATTTGAACATCGTGTCCCTCCGGACCCGGTCCATTTTAGATCCCCAGACGAAGCGGAAAATGGCTCGGGTGACTGCCACGGCGCAGGAGTGGGGTATGGGCCAGACCTGCGCCACGTAGAGCAACAACGTGAGCGCCTCGCACCTGATGACCAGGTTCTTACCCACAATGGAGAGAGATCGCTGCCCCCACATGCCCAACTTTTGTCGTACCTTGGCTACTCGCTCCTCCCATGTTTTGGTGCTCGCCCCGGCCCTTCCGAATCATATCCCCAGCACCTTCAGGTAGTCTGACCTGACGGTGAAGGGGACAAAGGATCGGTCAGCCCAGTTGCCAAAGAACATGGCCTCGCTCTTGCCGTGGTTAACCTTGGCTCCCGAGGCCAGTTCGAACTGGTCGCAGATGCTCATCAGTCTGCGCACGGACAGCGGATCCGAGCAGAAAACGGCGACGTCATCCATGTACAGGGAGGTTTTGACCTGAGTGCCTCCGCTGCCTGGGATTGTCACCCCTCTTATGCTCGCATCCTTCCTAATAGACTCAGCAAAGGGTTCAATACAGCAAACAAACAAGACCGGGGACAGAGGGCAGCCCTGTCTGACTCCAGATTTGATCGGGAAACTTTCCGATTCCCACCCGTTGATTGAGACTGCGCTACTGATGTTTGTGTAGAGCAGTTGGATCCAATTGCAGATTCCCTCCCCAAACCCCATTTTGGAAAGCACGTCCATCATGTAGGTGTGCGATATCCTGTCAAAAGCCTTCTCCTGGTCCAGGCTGATGAGGCAGGTGTCCACCCTCCTGTCCCGTACGTAGGCGATCGTATCCCTGAGTAGCGCGAGACTATCAGAGATCTTCCTGCCGGGTACAGTACAGGTCTGATCGGGGTGAATCACCAACTCCAGAGCAGACTTGACTCGACTGGCTATGACTTTGGACAGAATCTTGTAATCAACATTAAGCAGTGAGATGGGCCGCCAATTTCTGATTTCTGCCCTCTCCCCCTTCTGCTTGTAAATGAGGGTGATGATGCCTTTTCTCATGGACTCTGACATGCTGCCGGCCAGGAGCATACTCTCGTATACTTCCAGCAAGTCCGGGCCGACCCAGTCCCACAGGGCCGAGTACAACTCGACCGGTAAGCCGTCGCTCCCGGGGGTTTTACTCGTCTCGAAAGACTCGACGGCCTTTGTCAGCTCGTCCAGAGTTAGCGGCTTGTCCAGTCCCTCCCTCCTGCTGTCATCTAAGACCTCTGTGATAGATGACAGGAAGGACTGGGAGGCTCTGCTGTCTGTGGGCTTCGCGTCATGCAGCCCAGCATAAAAGGATTTGCTGATCCTTAGTATGTCGGACTGCGAAGACGTTACCGAGCCATCTTCTTCCTTCAGGCTGCTGATAACAGAGCTCTCTCTGTGTACCTTTTGGAAGAAGTAACGCGAGCACGTCTCATCCTGCTCGATGGAGCGGACTCTGGACCGGAAGATGATCTTGGAGGCCTCCTTGGCAAAGAGCGAGGCCTGCTGGCTCTTCACCTCTTGCAGGTCCTCCTTGACCTCGACCCCCATTGACTGCAACCGGAGTAGATTTTGCATAATTTTCTGGAGTCGGGACAGTTCCCTCTGTCTCTCTCTCGCCTTCTGAACACCTTTGTGGATGAAGAACCTCTTGATGTTCTCCTTAATCGCTTCCCACCAGTGAACTGGAGACTCAAAGAGGGGTTTCACGGTCCTCCAACCTTTGTAATCCCTTTTGAGTTCCTCAACGTTCTCTGGGGTCAGCAGTGTCGCATTGAGCTTCCACGTCCCTCTGCCAACCCGCTGGTCGTCCTGTAAGTGACAGTCGGCCAGTAAGAGGCAGTGGTCGGAGAAGAACACCGGCTTGACGTCGGTGGATCCGACCGTGACAGCACGGGACACAAACAGGAAGTCAATCCTGGAACGGGCAGACCCGTCCGATCTTGACCATGTGTATCTGCGCTGCGCTCCATCTGCAGGTTTGCTGAAGACGTCGTGCAGTTTGGCATCCTTAACTGTTTCTATTAGGAATCTGGACGTAGCGTCCAGTTTGCTGTCGTCACTGCCGGATCGTCCAGCCGCATCGATGATGCAGTTGAAGTCACCGCCTAGGATGACCGGCCTGGACGTCGCCAGCAGCAGTGGGAGCTGCTGGAAGACGGTCAGCCGCTCGCTGCGTTGTACCGGGGCGTACACGTTGATCAACCGGAGCGGAGCGTTGTTGTACATCACGTCTGCTACGAGGAGGCGGCCGCCCACCACCTCCTTAACTTCGGAGATGGTGAAGTTACCTCCCCGCAGCAGAATACCCAGGCCGGAGGAACGGCAATCATTACCCCCGGACCAGATCGATGGCCCGTGGGACCACCATCGCGACCACTGCCTGTAGGTGCTGAGGTGTGGTATTCCACACTCCTGCAGAAACAGTAGGTCAGCTTTGACCTTGGCAAGGTAATCCAAGGTTGAAACACATCGCGTAGTAGATTTAATGCTACGCACATTAATGGAAGCAATTCTTACACCCATTTTTTACTAAAAATTAGTTGTTGCTTCCCATACCATTTGTCCTCGCTAGTCCCAGTCCTTCGGGATGTTCCGGCATACCCATCGTGTGCGCAAGCAGTTTCACGTTGGTTGGGCTCAGAAACCCCTCCTGATTTTTCATGCAGGGTTTGTGCCGCTCGGGTGACATCGGAGGGGTCTTGTAGGCAGAGAGGATTGGGTTGTCCTCAGCTGCTTCCATCTGTTCCTCCTCGAAAACATCACAGCTCCCGGTCTCCCGGAGCTCAGGTGCGCCAGACGTGTCTTTGCTGCCGCTGTCCCGGAGCTGAGATGCGTTGGCCACGTCGTTACGTGTGGGGCATTGGGGTTGGGGCACGCCGGGTCCATCACAGCTTCCAGTGCCCGGGGGCTGGGATGCTTTATCATCCATCTCGGAGTTCTGCCGCCTCTTTTGAAGGGGCTGTCGTTCCAGCATTTCCCCGTCCAGTGAAGAGGAGTTGTTGCAGTCTGATTCAGAAGAGAGCCTCCTCTTGCCACTGGTTTGGGTGGTGGCTTTGGGATGTTTTTTCTTTGTGGTTTTCCTCTGGACCACTTGCCACTGACCTGTTTGTCCATCTGCTGCCTCCTCCTCCATTGATTCTGTCTGTGGAGGAGGGGTTTCCGGGCGCTGGGTAGGTGCTGGGTCGTTGGTTTCAGCTGCCTCCCCATCCTTCTCAGGTTGAAGTTCCTGAAATGCAAATTTTTTTTTTTTTATTTCCAAAATATACTTTATTCATAAAAATCTGTAAAAATTACATTGCCAAACAGTTTCCAAACAGCACGAAAAAATACAAACATTGCAAGGGAGATCAGTTTCCTTCAATACTATCATGAGTTTCTTCCCAACCCTTCCGTTTCTCAATTGTCATGTCAATTACAGTTTTACATTTACAGCAATTCAGAATATTAACGATACAGTTCGAGGGGTTTCCCATGGATCCAGCCCCTCTGTCCAGCTTGGTGGGGGAACCTTACACTGTGGTCTTTCCCCATTGAGCCTTTGCTGCGGCTGCCCCAAGCTTTAGTGCGTCCCTCAGCACGTAGTCCTGGACCTTGGAATGTGCCAGTCTGCAACATTCGGTGGTGGACAACTCTTTGCGCTGGAAGACCAGCAAGTTTCGGGCAGACCAAAGGGCGTCTTTCACCGAATTGATAGTCCTCCAGCAGCAGTTGATGTTTGTCTCGGTGTGCGTCCCTGGGAACAGCCCGTAGAGCACAGACTCCTGTGTTACAGAGCTGCTTGGGATGAACCTTGACAAAAACCACTGCATCTCTTTCCACACCTGCTTTGCAAAGGCACATTCCAGGAGGAGGTGGGCGACCGTCTCTTCCCCACCACAGCCAACGCGGGGGCACTGTGCGGAGGGTGCGAGACTTCGGGTGTGCATGAAGGATCTGACGGGGAGGGCCCTTCTCACCACCAGCCAAGCTACGTCTTGGTGCTTGTTTGAAAGTTCTGGTGATGAGGCATTCCGCCAAATGACTTTGACGGTCTGCTCGGGGAACCATCCGACAGGATCCACCGTTTCCTTTTCCCGTAGGGCCTTGAGGACATTCCGTGCAGACCACTGCCTGATGGACCGGTGGTCAAAGGTGTTTTTCCGCAGAAACTGCTCCACGAAGGATAGGTGGTACGGCGCCGCCCAACTGCACGGAGCGTTCCGCGGCAATGTGACCAGGCCCATCCTTCGCAACACCGGGGACAGATAGAACCTCAGCACGTAGTGACACTTGGAGTTTGCGTACTGGGGATCTACACATAGCTTGATGCAGCCGCACACGAAGGTGGTCATCAGGATGAGGGCCACGTTGGGTACATTTTTCCCGCCCATGTCCAGAGATTTGAACATCGTGTCCCTCCGGACCCGGTCCATTTTAGATCCCCAGACGAAGCGGAAAATGGCTCGGGTGACTGCCACGGCGCAGGAGTGGGGTATGGGCCAGACCTGCGCCACGTAGAGCAACAACGTGAGAGCCTCGCACCTGATGACCAGGTTCTTACCCACAATGGAGAGAGATCGCTGCCCCCACATGCCCAACTTTTGTCGTACCTTGGCTACTCGCTCCTCCCATGTTTTGGTGCACGCCCCGGCCCTTCCAAACCATATCCCCAGCACCTTCAGGTAATCTGACCTGACGGTGAAGGGGACAAAGGATCGGTCAGCCCAGTTCCCAAAGAACATGGCCTCGCTCTTGCCGTGGTTAACTTTGGCTCCCGAGGCCAGTTCGAACTGGTCGCAGATGCTCATCAGTCTGCGCACGGACAGCGGATCCGAGCAGAAGACGGCGACGTCATCCATGTACAGGGAGGTTTTGACCTGAGTGCCTCCGCTGCCTGGGATTGTCACCCCTCTTATGCTCGCATCCTTCCTAATAGACTCAGCAAAGGGTTCAATACAGCAAAGAAACAAGACCGGGGACAGAGGACAGCCCTGTCTGACTCCAGATTTGATCGGGAAACTTTCAGATTCCCACCCGTTGATTGACACTGCGCTACTGATGTTTGTGTAGAGCAGTTGGATCCAATTGCAGATTCCCTCCCCAAACCCCATTTTGGAAAGCACGTCCATCATGTAGGTGTGCGATATCCTGTCAAAAGCCTTCTCCTGGTCCAGGCTGATGAGGCAGGTGTCCACCCTCCTGTCCCGTACGTAGGCGATCGTATCCCTGAGTAGCGCGAGGCTATCAGAGATCTTCCTGCCGGGTACAGTACAGGTCTGATCGGGGTGAATCACCAGCTCCAGAGCAGACTTGACTCGACTGGCTATGACTTTGGACAGAATCTTGTAATCAACATTAAGCAGTGAGATGGGCCGCCAATTTCTGATTTCTACCCTCTCCCCCTTCTGCTTGTAAATGAGGGTGATGATGCCTTTTCTCATGGTCTCTGACATGCTGCCGGCCAGGAGCATACTCTCGTATACTTCCAGCAGGTCCGGGCCGACCCAGTCCCACAGGGCCGAGTACAACTCGACCGGTAAGCCGTCGCTCCCGGGGGTTTTACTCGTCTCGAAAGACTCGACGGCCTTTGTCAGCTCGTCCAGAGTTAGCGGCTTGTCCAGTCTCTCCCTCCTGCTGTCATCTAGGACCTCTGTGATAGATGACAGGAAGGACTGGGAGGCTCTGCTGTCTGTGGGCTTCGCGTCATACAGCCCAGCATAAAAGGATTTGCTGATCCTTAGTATGTCGGACTGCGAAGACGTTACCGAGCCATCTTCTTCCTTCAGGCTGCTGATAACAGAGCTCTCTCTGTGTACCTTTTGGAAGAAGTAACGCGAGCACGTCTCATCCTGCTCGATGGAGCGGACTCTGGACCGGAAGATGATCTTGGAGGCCTCCTTGGCAAAGAGCGAGGCCTGCTGGCTCTTCACCTCTTGGAGGTCCTCCTTGACCTCGATCCCCATTGACTGCAACCGGAGTAGATTTTGCATAATTTTCTGGAGTCGGGACAGTTCCCTCTGTCTCTCTCTCGCCTTCTGAACACCTTTGTGGATGAAGAACCTCTTGATGTTCTCCTTGATCGCTTCCCACCAGTGAACTGGAGACTCAAAGAGGGGTTTCACGGTCCTCCAACCTTTGTAATCCCTTTTGAGTTCCTCAACGTTCTCTGGGGTCAGCAGTGTCGCATTGAGCTTCCACGTCCCTCTGCCAACCCGCTGGTCGTCCTGTAAGTGACAGTTGGCCAGTAAGAGGCAGTGGTCGGAGAAGAACACCGGCTTGACGTCGGTGGATCCGACCGTGACAGCACGGGACACAAACAGGAAGTCAATCCTGGAACGGGCAGACCCGTCCGATCTTGACCATGTGTATCTGCGCTGCGCTCCGTCTGCAGGTTTGCTGAAGACGTCGTGCAGTTTGGCATCCTTAACTGTTTCTACTAGGAATCTGGACGTAGCGTCCAGTTTGCTGTCGTCACTGCCGGATCGTCCAGCCGCATCGATGATGCAGTTGAAGTCACCGCCTAGGATGACCGGCCTGGACGTCGCCAGCAGCCGTGGGAGCTGCTGGAAGACGGTCAGCCGCTCGCTGCGTTGTACCGGGGCGTACACGTTGATCAACCGGAGCGGAGCGTTGTTGTACATCACGTCTGCTACGAGGAGGCGGCCGCCCACCACCTCCTTAACTTCGGAGATGGTGAAGTTACCTCCCCGCAGCAGAATACCCAGGCCGGAGGAACGGCAGTCATTACCCCCCGACCAGATCGATGGCCCGTGGGACCACCATCGCGACCACTGCCTGTAGGTGCTGAGGTGTGGTATTCCACACTCCTGCAGAAACAGTAGGTCAGCTTTGACCTTGGCAAGGTAATCCAAGGTTGAAACACATCGCGTAGTAGATTTAATGCTACGCACATTAATGGAAGCAATTCTTACACCCATTTTTTACTAAAAATTAGTTGTTGCTTCCCATACCATTTGTCCTCGCTAGTCCCAGTCCTTCCCCTTCGGGATGTTCCTGCATACCCATCGTATGCGCAAGCAGTTTCACGTTGGTTGGGCTCAGAAACCCCTCCTGATTTTTCATGCAGGGTTTGTGCCGCTCGGGTGACATCGGGGGGGTCTTGTAGGCAGAGAGGATTGGGTTGTCCTCAGCTGCTTCCATCTGTTCCTCCTCGAAAACATCACAGCTCCCGGTTTCCCGGAGCTCAGGTGCGCCAGACGTGTCTTTGCTCCCGGTGTCCCGGAGCTGAGATGCGTTGGCCACGTCGTTACGTGTGGGGAATTGGGGTTGGGGCACGCCGGGCCCATCACAGCTTCCAGTGCCCGGGGGCTGGGATGCTTTATCATCCATCTCGGAGTTCTGCCGCCTCTTTTGAAGGGGCTGTCGTTCCAGCATTTCCCCGTCCAGTGAAGAGGAGTTGTTGCAGTCTGATTCAGAAGAGAGCCTCCTCTTGCCACTGGTTTGGGTGGTGGCTTTGGGATGTTTTTTCTTTGTGGTTTTCCTCTGGACCACTTGCCACTGACCTGTTTGTCCATCTGCTGCCTCCTCCTCCATTGATTCTGTCTGTGTAGGAGGGGTTTCCGGGCGCTGGGTAGGTGCTGGGTCATTGATTTCAGCTGCCTCCCCTTCCTTTTCAGGTTGAAGTTCCTCACTGCGAAGAAGGTTGCTGGTCTCCTTTCGAACAGCGGACGCCTTCGTAGAACCTTCTCCCGGCCTTTCCTTGGACCTTGCCGCCTGAGCATAGCTGAGGCAACGTTTGGGGCAGGTCTTGTAGAGATGGCTTGCCGCACCGCACAAGTTGCAACACTTAGTCTGCTTACAGTCCTTGGTCTGATGGCCTTCCTCCTTGCAGTTCTTGCAAACAACCGTGCTGCAGTTGGCTGCCATGTGACCAGATTTGCCACAGGTGCGGCAAACTCTGGGCTGCCCAGCGTAGACCAAAAAGCCTCGACTTCCCCCGATAGCGAAGCTGGAGGGAGGGTGGATGATGGCTCCACTGGGATCTACCTTCAAGGTCACCTTGACCTGCCGCTTGCTGGTCCAGATCCCAAAGGGGTCCTTGACATCAGTGCTGCTGCCGGCCACCTCGACGTACCTGGCGAGAAAGGTGAGTACATCCACCACCGGAACATGGGGGTTGTAGAGGTGAATCGTCACCACCCGGTCCCGTTGTGACGGAAGCGTGAAGAGCGGCTCCGCTGTGAGGATCGACAGTGGCGCCCGGTCCCCTTTCTCCTTGAACGCCTTCAGGAACTTGATGCATCCCGCCACGTTCCGGAACGTCACGTCGAAGTATCCACTGCTGGGGAAATCCTGCAGGCAGAAAACGTCCGTCGCTTGAAATCCGCAGCAATCGAAGAGAATTTTCTTGATGAAGAAGGTGCGATCGACTGGTGCATCTCCTTCCTTGTCCTTCACGACCACCCGAACGGTGTTGCGCACTCCCTGGCCCGAAGCTCGAAAATTGGTTATAGCCATTTTACTCAAAGCTTCCCCAGGATCAAAAGGCAATGATCATGGTCTCTTCTCAATCAAATAAGCACTGATAAGAACAGATACTACACTTGATCTTAGCCAAAAGGCCGAGAAGCAAATTTTATTTTATGCAAATTTTATTTTAACACTATCACCAGAAATAGTGATAGCGACCATAAGAGACCCTCTGCTCACATCTACCCACCCCCCCCCACAACCACCGTACGCATATATTGATTTTATGCTATTGCACAAAAAATGATAAATAATGACAAATAGATCATTAGAAATAACCACCAAAACAACAGTTAATATAACTGACAGATAAAGGGGATAGGAATGGGAAATTGATCAATTATTGTCGATTTAGTTATGCAGATGAGAAGTACTGGAGGGCAGGACACCTCAAATCCCATTGGAGTTCCAGCATGTGGCATTTTTAGATACACTATGATGGTGATGATAGCAGGGGATTGATGTACAGAAGAGTCTTCAGGAGAGCAGATTTGAGGATTAATGGAGAATCTGAACCACTCGGTTGTCAGTGGGGGTTTTAGTGTCTCTAACTATCTTCCAATTCAGCACAAGGGCACTCGGTGCCACTTTATTGCTTCATTTAAGCCATCATGTTGCTAGTGTTAGACTTCAGATCCAGCCCTCTTCTAATTTTGTTTTGAAGTAAGTTTCAAGAAGTCCCTTCCTGCACCAATATTCTCCTCACTTTTCCTGAAGGTGCTGACTCTTACCTCACCACAGGCAGCAGCAACCTTCCTGCTCTCGTCCAAGTGGCTTTCAGGAATGGAACTTCCTGATGAGTAGCAGGAGGCTGCTTGACAATGGAGGGCATCACATCTGATCGGAATCTTGTCCTCATCCTTACACATGCACTTTTCAACATATCTCACTGGAGAGCATTCAGGAGCAGAAGGCTGGGCTGAATATGTTTTTCCCTTTCTAAGCCAGGCATCCAAAAGATGTTGCAATGAATGCCTTCATTTGTAACTAGTTGCAAGAATAAATTGTACTACAGTGTTAGGACACCAATCAATAATTTAGAATTTGATAGTTTGGAGCCACCACCCCCTTCATTTTATTGCTGATAAATATTTGGCCGAGTATAATTTTCTGTAGTAACGCACTGGTGAACATGTTTGCATAAATTTCTGTGTATGCTACTTTAATGCAGCTTTTAACCCATTTCAAATAAATGTAACCCACTTCAAATAAATGGGTTTAGGACCACATTAAAATAGCACATAATGCACGTCATGCAAATGCATTAACCAATGAAAGCCTTAAATTTGCAGGTGCGATTTAGAGTGATACTGTCTTAGAGAACATTCAGCAACAACAGCTATTACAGTGACCTTGGAAGCATTGCCATTAAACAAGCTGTTTCTCTTCAATTTGACATTTTCTTTCGCTTGTTAAACCTTGCCTTCATAAGAAGGTTCTGGCTGTTTTGTTCAAGTGAAATTGGTTTTATGTTTCTCCCCCCCCACCCCAGTTCTCTGTTAGATGGCAGGAAGAAGGGAAGGGGAGAGGAAAGGTTGCCCTCATTTACAATTATTGTGTATTGTTTGAAGCTTGACAAGCATTTTCATGGCACACCTTCTCCATACAACCAGTCGACTTAAGTGGTCAGCCTGAACGCATTGCACTCTAGGCATGCCAGCTATTTCACTGCTTGCCATGCATCATAATGAAGCACAATTGCAGCATTTATAAAATCTTAATTTACTGGGTATGGGGTAGCAGCATATGGAAACCTTGACAATAGCCAACTGATGCTGCAACAAAGAAATTCCAGTGTTCATTTCTGTTTTTAAAAAAAAAAGTCATTGAAATTAGTCATAATGGTTCAGCTGTCCTGACTAAAAGGGAGATAAGATAATACAGCTCTTTGTGATGTTTTACACTCAATTCTTTTATCTTTATTATTCACTTGGGACTCTTCAAAGAGGAACGAATGCTTATTTTATAAACGATGTGCTTTCGACTCAGATTGAAACTAGGTGAAAACTAAGACCAGCAGTGTGTGTGTGCGTGCGCGCGTGCGTGTTGGGGGGCAGTGGTTGAGGGGGGGAGGAAATAGGATACTATTGCCACTAGTCACAAAGAGGCTTTTATCTTGGCAGACCTTCGATTTGTTGACTTTTGCTGCCCTTCATAGATGCTACTTCTGGCATTTGAAAATAGACTGAATCAAAAACAAAGTAGCAGCAAAGCAAATGCTAAGCGCTGACCAGGCTCCCTCTGAAGTGGAGACATCACAACCAATCAGATGTGTCGATTAGACACTGCTGTCTGTTATACTAGTATTACTGGGTCACCTCTGGCCAGCAGAGAGATTAAATGCACCCCAGTCATACTGGCATTGTTAGCTTTCTGTTAAAGAGAGAACCTCATATGGTGCCAAGAAATGACCAGAGTGGAAATAAATAAGCAGCTGTTTAAAGGAATATTTATATTTACTAATACTTGCCAGCTTCTCTATCTGATGGAAGCTAAAATGGTCATCTTTAATACTCAGAGGGAACAAGTCCTGAGTATTGTTTATTTGAATATTTACCCCCAATTGGGGCTTTATCAATCTCTTACCTCGTATCATTTAGTCAGGGAAAGTCACTGAAGATATTTTGTGATTTTTATTTATTGGTTTTAATTGTGGTGAAGTGCAATAATGGTAAGCGATGGATTTTTTCCCCCTATTCTTCACTGTTTACACCCAGCAGCAGCAACAGATAATCCCAGGTTAGGTACAGCACAGTTAGAATCAAAGTAAAGGTAATTGTGACCATTAACCTCCAATCTTCGAGGAGACCTCCTTTTTTATCATTGTGGCATTTCTACTTCCTATTTAAGGTAGGCATCCTTTTGGGCACACTCAATGGACAGAATTTTAACTGCCAAGGTGGGGTGGGTGCAAGTTTGGATGTGCGCAATGCGTTAAATTCCCCCAAAATGCCAGCGTGTCGGAAACCTGACATGATCCCACTCGCAGTTCTGATGAAAGCTCAAAGACCTGAAATGTTAACTCTGCTTCTTTCTCAACAGTGCTGCCAGCCCTGCTGAGTATTTCCAGCACTTTCTGTTTTTATTTTATGATCCCACTTGCTTCTGGTTTTTACCAGGGCGTGTTTGGAGGGGTGCAGGGAACGCCCATGAAGCTGTTGGGTCTGCAATTTAAATATGTAAAGTGTCAATTAAGTGAAACTGCACAGCTGCTTCCCTGCCCACGTGAAAGGCTTGTGTTCACAGGAATTGTTCTGAGAGCATGCTTTCACTGCTTTACAGGTGATTTCCAACTTTTTGGAAGTCATTTCACCTACCTTGAACTTTGCCCACTTTGATCTGCACTTCCCTGATGTCAGCCTTTACTGCAGCATGGGAGCAGCTCATGCAGCTATACCATGGATGTCTGATGAGGAACAAGAGGAGCAACAATACCAACACCAACAGCAGCAGGAGCATCAGCAACAGCAACTGACTTCTCCACAGCCACATGTCACTCCACAGGACAGAGGGGGTAGACACAGAGCTCCAGCTCGAAGGAGGCGAGAACCCCAACCCAGGGTCTACGGGCAGAGAATCAGCTCTCAATATGTGTGAACACCAGTGCCTCAGGAGGCTTAGGCTTTCACAGCAACTCATTGCTGACACTTGTAGACTCCTGGACAAGACTCCCTTCCAAGAGGGCCAGGTGGGCATCTGCTGCCATTGGCTATCAAGGTCACCACAGGCCTGAATTTCTTCACTTCCAGCTCCTCCCAGGGATCTTCAGCTGGACATTTGCAGGATTTCACAATCTGCTGCCCTCAAATGTATCTCCTAGGTGACTGATGCCATGTTTGCCAGGGCTACCAATTATGTCCATTTTGATACTGATGAAGCCAGTCAGACACAGAGTGCTCTCACATTTGCTGCTGTGGCTGGATTCCTGCAGGTCCAGGGAGTCACAGACTGCACACATGTGGCAATCAAGGCACTCTCAGATCATCCAAGAGCATTAATCAATTGGAAGGGATTTCACTCCTTCAGTGTTCACATGGTATGTGACTGGAACGTTTTCATTCATCCTGCGACACTCACTTCTCTCACAGATCTTTGGACCTCTGAACAGTACAAGTGGGTGCTTTCTTGGAGACAAGGGCTCTCCTCTGAGGATCTGGCTGATGATACCTGTGAGAAGCCCGACCACTGAGGCAGAGGAAAGCTATAACTGGAGCTACATGAGCACAAAAGCGATCATTGAGCAAGCTATTGTGTTGCTTAAGATACGATTCAGGTCCCTGGACAGATCTGAGGGAGCCCTTCAGTATGCATCAGCAAGGGTGTCCAGAATAGCAGTGGTCTGCTGTACCTTGCACAACACTTCATGGCAGAGAGGAATGGAGCTGCAAGAGGAGGAAGGTACCGAGTGCTTCAGATCCTCGAACAAGGATAAGGAGGAGCTGATGAGGCCAGTGTGCCTGCAACCACTCACCTAGCTGCCAGAGAAGCCTGTAATGGACTCATACAGGCACACGTCAGATAACATGAGTGTGTGAAGCACCTCAATACTAATGCCATTGCTGTCCATCCATCATCCCCAACACAAATCATTCCCATAGTCATCATTGCACTCATAGTAGAGACGAACTCCTCCCATTTCTGTCCAGGGGTGCGCAGTGCCCCGGAAAATGCTGACAGAACCTGTCCTGCAGAACTGTCCTCTTTGTGGATGACCCCCAAGGTTCAGTATCTGCATCCAGCTGAGCAGAGCTTGGAGTGTCCTGTGCCCTCCGATAGGAACTCACCACTCCTTTCCCTGTCTCCAGCACTTGTTCTTGCTCACATGAGGTGTGTGCCTCACTATGTGACAGCCTAGCTATCTCCATTGGAGTTCCCACCAAGGTGTGTGATTTTGTGCTGGTAGAGGGTATGTATGTATGAGTCCTGTGACGCTGCTTCCTCAGAGAATGCGCCCTCCTCTGAGGACTCCTCGGCCTCCTCCCACTCTCACTCCAGTTCCTGCATCATACGTGAAGGACCAGTAGGAGATGAAAGATATGAACTAGAACTGATGTGGAGAAAGGGTTCAAAGTCAACATTGTGTAGATATTCACATTTCAGTTCGTGGTGACAACAATTTAGCATTAGTGACTGTTATGGCCACCTCCTCCACAGCGGTCAGGGTGGCTATGACTTGAGCGCCACCCCCAGTTCCCTGCCTCCCCATGGAATTGTGCGCTCTCTTCTCCTGCAAGGAGAGAAAGCAGAGAGTTATGAGTGCCAGAAATGGATTGTTTAGAGAGGACAGAAGGACAACATTTGTGGAGGGTGACTGTGAGGATGAACGTGAGATGGTAATAAGATGAAGGTGAGTGTCAGTGGTGGCTGCTGAGATGGGAATGCGAGGAGGTGCCTCAAGAAAGAGGAATGAGTGGAGTTGCAAGGTGTGTTGTTCTGAGGAGTGCTGTGCAGGAGAATGCTGGGTAGGTCAGAGTAAAGGGGGAGGGGTGGCACCTGAAAGCTGAGCACCACACATCTTTCCTGCTCCAATGAGGTAATTGAACCTCTTGTAGCACTGTATCCATGTTCTGGGGACCACACTCCTGCTACTGACTGCTTCAGTGACTCCAGCAATGCCTGCTTGTTTTGTGAGGCTGGCCTCTTCCTCTCACCTGTAGAAAACATCACTTCCCTGGAGGCCCTCACAGCCTCTAGCATCACCTCCAGGGAAGAGTCAGAGAACTGGGGATTGGGAGGGGAGTGATGGTGGCGATGTGGCGGCAGCTTTCTCACATCTTGCTTCCAAGGATTCATCTTTCCTGAAGCCTACAGAACTAATGTAGGAGGCATCAGTTGATCTCTGTCAGGGTCCCTTTACATAGAAATCCTCCATTGAGAGGTGTGGAGGTCGTCATCGTGCCCGCACTCTGTGATTGGTCTGGAAACCTGGAAGTGGGATGCTAATGCTGTGGCTGAGTTAAAGATCCATGGCAAAGCCTGCTGCTGCAACAATCAGGTTCCCGACCCGCTGCCAGCCCCACCATTGCAAGTAGGTTGGCTTCATTAAAATTCTGTCCAATGAGTCCACTGAAACAATATTTTTTTCCTTCAAAGAAGTTTTAAAGGCTGTAGGATCCTGAATTACCCAACAGAGCAAGTTACTAATGTCAATTGGTGCTGTTGAGCAGGAAGTTCAGACTGTAAGTGGAAGGAACACTAGTTTCCCCCACAAAGGAAGGCAAAATCAAAGAGCAAATCAAATATAGGGAGCAGCATTAAATTCCAGTTCCAGCAACATCTCATAGTCAAGTGAGAAGAAGACTTAGTCACACGGAGCAGTAACTCTGCCAAGGGTCATAGGAGACAGGGAAGTGAATCATGACTTACCTCAGGATCATAATATGAATGTCATTGTCACAGGGGAGCAATACTGAGGAATTCACAATTTCATCCTATTGCAATGTCAGCAGATTTGCATCATAATAATAATTACCTATGCCAACATTTAGCCTATTTTATGACTCACTATATTTCATACTTCAATTAATTGGCATGGTCCATCCTTGTACTTCTCTTACGATCAGAGCAGGATAGATTAAATCTCTGGGCAGCAAGCAATGCACTGTGCACTTTCACTGGCCATGACATATAGTTAGCATCTTGCAACCTGGTCAAGGACTGCTGAAACTTGGAGAATTAAAGCAGGTGACTTTCAGTGTCTGTACATTTGAACTGTAGTGCTTTGATTGAGAATCCTAGAGCTAGCTGTCTTGCTTAGCTACAGCAGGGAAGAAACATAGATGGATGAATTTTGTCAGGGACAAGAAAAGAACTAAGTGACTTTTATTCTAGAATTTTGGCATTAATGCCACATCCCTTCTGGACACTAACCCAACACCGACATTGTAGTATAAAGCTAACTAATATGCATCAGTATGACAGTGGTGAGACCACCAAGAAGTGGATAGACTTGTTTTGGTAAAGTTGGACATTGAATAGAAGAAAAAGCTTGTGGTCCAATAGCTGACCCTTTCTAGACTCCTGTATTCACTCTCAATCTCTCACTCACTGGGCTGGATTCTATGCTTGATGGCGGTTGTAAAAGATGGCGGCCTGCACGCGTAGTTTTCACTCCGTGGAGCCGCCACGACCTTATATGCGGCGGCTCATTAACATGGCTGGGGCGGACTGCCTCCCCCAATTACGTGGAGGGGCGGGCGAGCCATCCCCGACAATGGCGTCCTGCGCCAATGCGCAGGTGCCGGTGCCATTTTTAAAGGGCTTCCAGTCCTTACATTTACTTAAAATTTTTAAAGGGACATTACTTTACAATTTATTACAAATAATAAAATAAATGTTCCCAGTCCCTCTCCCACCTCCCCAATAAATTTACATTTCATCCCTTGTTCTCTTCCCCGCTCCCCACAATGCTCACCTTCTGTACCTGACCTTCCCCCACCCCCCCAAAGGTCAGAAACGTTTAACTTTACCCTTTCCCATCACCCCCAAGATCAGTCAAGTAAGTTTGATCCTGCTCCTTTCCCTCCCACACTGATAAACTTACCTCCTCCCCCCTCCCCACAGGTGTCGCGCCTTGTTTCCCCAGATGGGGATCCGAAGGCGCGTCAGTGCCAGCCGCCAGGATGAAGATCGTGGCGGTACATCAGGTGGTGATGGAAACTTCATTAATGCAGGTAAGTTAATTGACTTAAATATTCAAATTGAGGTCCCATCACCGAGCGGCAGGGTGGGGTGGGGGGCACCACAAGGCCTTGCCGCCACCGGCAAGATCGGGATGGGTCCTGCCAGCATTGAAGTCCGTGACGGGCCTCATCCGGGGCAATCTTCATGTCCCCATCCCGCCACAGATCCCGACGTCGAGGCCCCTATAAAATCCAGCCCACTCTCTCACACACATATAGCCTTGCCTTGCTCTCTGCATTTTATGGATACTACTATGGTCATTGCTCATCTGAACTTTCCTATCTTCTTTCTCTTCAGTTCAATTCTTCCCATTACATAATTTATAGTGTTGAAATCAAAACGCATTGCACCATCTCTTTCTCTTAATTAATTATTTCCCTCAAAACTGTGCTGCTTCTTACCAACTCAGTCATCCCTTCTTCCTATAATCTACAGGCTTTTAAAACCAAAATTTGGTGTCACATGATCATTGCTTCTTGATTAAATGTATCTTCTCTCCGACTTATGGCTGTTGTCCTGTACAATAGGCATTGTGCTTTTTTAAAAAAAACTCCTGATTTTTTTCAACTTTATAAAATGAAAGCAGTATTGTAAGGCTATAGGTTGCAACTGACAAACTGGAGAGGTAATTGGAATGTGGGTCACAACTGCCCTTAGTTGAAGTTAAATTTACATCAGCTAGCCAACCGGTTTTAAACATTATTTTTGAATGCTACTAAACAAGATATCCTCATAGATGAGTTTTGGAGAGCATATTTTCAAGCAAGTGTTGTAAGTTATAGCACAATTCCAAATTAACTGACCTATGTTACATTAAGGAAAGTAAATGGCGGGGCGGTGGGGGGAGGGTTGGTGGTGAGGAGGAATAAGTACAGCAGAAGTTCATAGGTTATGTTTCAGACTACTAATTCTTTCACCCATGGAATTTGTGCTTCCATTCAGGGCAACTGGAGACAAAATGCTTGGTCCCAAAGTTAACGGGGAGTGCGTTACTTGAAAGGGGAATATAGTTCACAACACAGGAATAAAGTCTGAGCCTAAACTGCCTCTGGGAATGTGATAACGAGAGGAACGCCCTTGGTTGTTTTCATTGCTGAGACTGATAAGTTATTCTGTCTTAATACTGATTGTAAGGAAGGACAGTGCAATAAACTATTTTACTGGAATCTTGAATTTATCATGATAAATTGTGAGGAATTCCCTGAAGTAACTATTAGAGTGAGCTTTAGAGCTTTCTAAAACCTCAATCTTTTTAACTTCTGTTTATAATAATTTAATAAAAGAAAGACAGCAAAGTAATGCATATCATAGTGGAGTTTATTGACAAGACATGGATTAATAACCAGGGTTAAGTTGGGTGTGAGGGCTGAGTGAAATAAAATTCCCACAGTAGACTCCTGAAGTCATAACCCCACACTGCCAATAATATATTTAGAAATTGCCCCATATTGTATTAATGCTGCCTCCACTTAACATAAAAAAATGTATTATCCTGATATTAGCTGTTTTACAAGTCGTAAGTGGACACACCAGCATAATCTAGTGACAACCAGAGAGTGAATGACAGTTTATAGTAACATTTGTGTGTAGTTAACAATCAGCATGCTTTTAATGCCATTGTTACCAATGAATCAGCATTCCTTGGGTGGTGTTATATAGTGCTGAAAACCAAGTTTGTGCAAAATAATTTGGTCCACAATCTGTTAATTTTGAATAAAATAATTGCCCAGTTCTTTAAAAAATAGGATATGTGTAATCTTGCAGCATGACCCTTTCGGGTGCTTCAGAAAGGGTAAGTGCAGCGTTGCTTTCAGCGTTAGAGGTTGCCTGTAAATTGCTGTGAATAGACCCAGCAGCTGACAGGCAGTATTAAGACAAACTGCCCCTTCTCATCCGACAGATAAAATAAATCAGGTGTTTAGTCAAATTAAAATACTTCTGCTGAACCAGGCTCTTGGGAGCACTGATCCACCTGACAAATCCAGAAGAAACTCAAGACAGATGTGCCTTGATTTTTTTTTTAAGGACCTGGAGAAAAACTTAACACGTTAAATGCCATTTTAATCTTTATTTATCAGAATGTATTTCTCAGAGCAGAGGGGTTCCTCCAGTTCTGTACTGCTTAGTGATGATCATTCTGTACTACTTTCATCTGTGCGAAGGATGTAATTTAGCATTTTGCAACTTGTTCATACATAAAGTCAATTGCAAAAGTAACCAAAGGTTTCACGGATCAGTTGAGGTTGCCTGGTGTTCTTTTGAGGCATATAGAGTAGAGAGTACCAATACCTGGTCTGTTTTGGGTTAGCTGATTGCAGCTGGTTCAGTGATAGCTGAGCGACAACTAGAATATATGTCCCTGTGTTATAGAGAGTAAAAATCAGCCAGAGGTCCTACACTTGAGGCTTATCCATTGACTCCTCAGGAAATGGAGATGTCAGCTGAAGAAAGGGTAAGGTTTGGCTGTGATGCTCCCCACCCGCAAGATTGATGCACTTGCCAATACTTTCTGGGTTCAAATAGGAAGAATGCTAAGATATTGAAAGACTACTGGGCCAAACAAAGTGCCCTCGCATATGTCAGTGTCTTCAGGAGTAGGGATGAAGGGAAAGAAATAGAACCAATAATCCATGTTACATTTCATTTTGATTGGGTGAATTGTACTATCCCACAAACGCTCAGTGATCTCTGTCCATGCAACCATTCGTCCCTCTTAAATATTGATTAGATATCAAAACACCTTCCTCAAACACACTTGTTCACTTCTTGCTGGGCCGACCATTGATTCATTTTGACAACAGCACAACCTGGATCTTAGGCAACAGCCCATCCTGAGCAATAGTACCACCTCCCAGCATCTTCTTGAGCACCTTTTTGTTGTAGTGTAGTTTTTGACCAACCTTTGACCCAAAGATTAAATCCAACAAAGCACAGCCTGTGGAGAATAAGAAGGATATGCTTGCTGATAGAGTTACATTGAGTCAGGTGGGCAGAGGCTCATGTGAACTGGCACAGACCAGTTGGGCCAAATGCCTATTTCTGTGCTGTAAGTTCTATGTCATTTTGTGTAGATTGTACAGGTATTACTTAAAGGTGACACTAATAGTGCCTATTCTACCATGAAATCATGTATACTTCACACTCTTTTCATTAACATTCAAACAATTCTGAGCATGAACAAAATGCTCTGGCAAATCAAGTAGAGCAAATAAGTGCAAATAAACCATGGGGAATAAACAGCATCTAAGGCAACACTCACAACAGCTAAAGCAAGAGAATATTGAGTGTGGTAGAAAGGAATTACTTCACCAGTGGTGTTTTGTTCTCCTTATAGTGACAGCAACTCCTCTGTAATATCAAAAATAGTTTGACATAAAACAACTTCAGTGTTTCTTTTTAAATATGCTTGTAACTTTTTCTGCATCCATGCAGGATGTACAGTACATCAACAAGTGATCAACTCTCAGTGGGACTCCTGTGAGGGTTGTATCCTGCAAGAGTCAAAGATTACTGGTTGGACTCTTGCCACTTGCAACCTGCAATATTGGCTGTTGTGTCATTTATTTCAATCCACATTTTATGAAAAATCAATGAAATATATGAATAAAACAGTCTTGGTTTGAATGTTAATGAAAAGAGGGTGATGTATTCCTGATTCATGTTAGAATGGGCACTATTTCCGTGTGTCACCTTCACATAATAACTATACATGCTCTACAGCTGTGATGTTTTAGATGTTAATGTTCATGTCATATGTTGGTGAAATATATGGGAACTATCCCTCAAATAATATGAAAATATTTAATTAGTGTGATATCATATCTGAGCAGCACATATTTACATAGGATCAGTGCCAGCTTCAGGACTTTCCAAAACCTCCATTTTTGTGATTCCTTTTTATGATAACTTAATAAAAGAAAGACAGCAAAATAATGCATATTATATTGGAGCTTATTGACAACACATGGATTAATAACCAGGGTCAATGTGGGTGTAAGGACTGAGTGAAAGCAAATTCCAACAGTGCCTCTCTCTAAGGTCATAACCCCACACTATTGATAATATATTTATAACTTGCCCCATATCTTATTAGTGCTGCCTTCTTTAACATAGAAAATATATATTTTCGTCTCATATCAGATGTTTTACAAGTAGTAAGTGGACACAACAGCACACTTCATGTGACAACCAGTGAGTTGATTAAGAAGTGTTTCCCTCAGTATGTTTTGACTAGCAATGACACCAGTTGTTGGAAATGAGCAGTGATCTCTGCAGAGCACGGAAGACAGAAGTCCCCTGCAATTTTTACAATTGAAATGAATTTTGGATCCTTTTCATGGGGCAATCTGTGTATAAAAATATTCCACGGAGCTTCATGATTCATAATGGTCTTTTATTTCATCCTTCCCCCATGCCCATCCGATTCCAATCTTCGCCCTTTCTCTCTGACTCATCCTAGGTTAAGATTCCATGGATACCAGTGGCCCTCTGGTACCTTGCCCAAATACAAGACTTTCTGTCTGAGCCTAAGCAGTGAGTTTTGGCAAGCTATTAAACCTCACAGCTGAGCCAGTTCCTGTTTTCACCCATGTACATTTTCCAACAGTAGTACTGGATAGGGATCAGCAGCAGGAACCCTGCCTAATCTTTGTATCACTTTCTTTATTCCAGGACCCATTGTAGAATCCCTACTGCCATCCTAGCTGAAATCACCTACCTCAGCACAGGCAGAGAATCAAATCTTGGACCTTCCTGGTCTGTGTGGCTCAGTTCTACACTGGACAGTGGCTTTGCCATTTGAGGCAGTTAGTTAGCACATCTAAAAGTGTTTATTCATGTAAAGATAGAAGGATGGAAATTGTGGTGGCGCAAATATGCTGTCAGAAACCTGGCGGGGTGAAATACTTCTGCCTGCTCATCTTGCCTTGCTGTGACCCCGCCCCAAATCCATGGACAGGGCGATTTAAAATTAAGGGTGGTCCTCCACAGCAGTGCTGGGTGCCACAGATTTATTGGGTTTTCAAAGTGTTCTTTTGCTGCTCTTACTGTAGTGTGGGTAGGGGAGGTGGATTGGCAGTCTCACTGAAAATTTAAATGCTCACATTGTATTTCAGGATGGTTTCTCATTGATGGACACCATGTTCAAACTGCAGTAGATCTCTCTTATGGTTGATATGGCAAGTACACCTTGCTTTATGCAAGCATTCGTACTGCTCACTGTATTGAAGGCTTAAGTGGCAGGATTTCTGAGGGAGCATGAGATATTGGGCTGAATTTTATGCCGCCCCAGCGTGTCGGATGGTGGCGTGGGGGTGGCGTAAAATTGAGCAGGAGGCTCCGGGAGGCCTACCTGCCTCGCTTCTGCCTCTGGTCAAGTTTATGGCGTCGGGCGGGGGGTGGGAAACGGCCTGCCCGCCCGAGCCCAATCAAGGCAAGTGGCCACTTAAGGGCCCTCGCCCAGCTCCACGGGTATTTTACCCGTGGGAAGTGGGCATGCGAGGGACGTGAAAGACCGCCCAGCGATAGCTGCTGGACTTTCCGCACCCCGGGGTGGGGGGATGGCATGGCAATCGGGCACAGGGTACCCGATTGAGGGCCGCCCCCGCCTCCCAACCCATCCCCGGGACCCAAGATGCCCCCCTCCCTCCAAATGACCACCCCAGCCTCACCAAGAAAGGATTGATCCCCCTGGTGAGACATGCCCCTACTTACCTTCCCTCCTGGATCCATGGCTTCAGCTGGGCTGCAGTCCCATCAGTGGCGACCGCTCTCGTTGGCGCTGCTGGGACTAAGAGTTGCCGGCCCGCTGATTGGCTGGCAGCTCACAGAGGCGAGACCTCCTCCCTCAAGTGGGTGGAAGTCCCGCCTCGGGACAATTAAAGCCCGGGGACACATAAAATGCAGGACGGCTCCCCGGGCTAGGCGGAAGCGGTTTCGCTACCGACGTTCACGCCAGTGGCGAATTCCCGTCCGCATAAGGTAAAATCCAGCCCATTGTTGCAAAAGTGAATAGGATGGGTGGGCAGTTGGAAAATGTGCCCATGGTTCCTCTCACACTGACCGTCAGAAATTCGTTGGAGCGAGTAAGGATCCAAAATTGGATCGAAACAGGTTCTGCCCCAATTTCCAGCCCAGCCAGTCCCAGTATGGCTGATATCTGTCCATTAAGAGAGCAATTTCCTGGCTACAATTTACAATCATTGATATCTTAAATTGACCAATATTTACAAAGCAGCAGATAATTGCAAGTTGAGCATTTTCTTGTGACAATGCTGCTTTAATAACCAATAAATAATTGTGGCTAATTTGTGTGGAGTTATTATAATTTAATTGCACTAATAAAAAATTGATGATAATTTTGTAAGCAAGCTGACACATCTGAAAGATTATGCAAAACAGATCTGAATTTTGTAAGTAATGAATCACCAATGTAACATAAAGTGGAGGTCTAGATATTGTCATTGATTTATGTAGAATAATACATGAATTATAGAATGTAGTAATTAGGTAGCATATTGTATATTTTCCTGTATTAATTTGTAAGAAAACAATAGAGCTACGGAATCAGTCACTAGCTGCCACATACCCACTGCTAATACACCACTGCTGTCCAGTTCACTTGTATTGTGCCCTTTCTACACATGGCTGCTAAATAATAGTTAAAAGAAACAGCAATCCATATATCACAGCTGGTCATGAAAGAAAATCTGAAAGTTCTGAACATTTGAGTGGGACTTTTCATAGATACTACTGAATTGCCCAAATTTCAGCTAATAGGCATTAAATTGGCAGCATTTACCAAGATTGATATCCCTCACCTTAAATACCATAAAAATTACCCCTGCAAGTATAAAAATGTGGAAATACATGTCAAGTCTTTGAACTGTCTGATAGAACACAATGTAATAAACAAAACGAATGGACAAAACTTCAAAAGCTTCAGTGTGTCTTGTTCATTTTAATACAGAGTCTCTCAAATTCATTAGAGCAAAAGTCTTGGGACTGTGGTACATCTGTATAATTCCTTCCTTTCCTTGACAACTGGCAGGAAGGAAAGACGGAATCAGTAAAATACCTGTTGGAGAAGTCAGAATTACTACAATGTAAGGAAAAAATATTGGAATTATGGAATTACTTGGCCCTCCTCACAAAAATGTTTGTCTTTCACAACATCAAAGAAAATAATCTATTTGGGTTTTCCGAGAAGACAAGATAGCAGCTCTTTAAAGGGCACAGTAACCTGATAGCCGCAAATCTCTCATTATATATGCTCACTAGAAGAAAAACAGTAACAATTGACCACCCTGAGATAGAATAGCCTTTTTATAACAAATACATAGCCTGTACTCTTTTTGTACTATCATAGTTAATTAATTATATCACAATCCTTTGGTATGTAAATCATTTAAAAATACATATATATATACAAAGACAGCTAAACTGAAGTAAATTCAAGGCTGTAATCACATTTTGGGGTTCAGATGACAACTGGAAATCATTTGAACTTCCTACTCATGATTTAGGATGTGATCTGATCTTTTCAATAAGCTTAATGTCTTTATCTGTTACTCCCTGTATAATATAAGTAACAAAGTGAAGAACCTTTGCTGTCTCTCTATATCTGTGTTAGCCCTGACTTATACTGAGAAACACAAACTTGTTTCTGCCTCACTATGAGTGTTCCTAGTGTGAGATAGTCACTTCTCAACAGATTTGACTTCTGCTTTGTCTCCCTCCTCTTCTACTTCCTACTGCTGAGCTTCTTTTGGCAAGTAGATTAATGTGGTTGGGAACTGAACAGTGGACCTCTTTGCAGATGGGAGGGCTGAGTATTTCACTGTACCTGGTCAGTAAGTAAGAGTAAGATCCTGGATCTGGCTCTTTAACAGACAGCTGGATGAAAATCGACCACTAAAGGCAATCTAGAGTGGGATACAAAATTTATTCTCTTTGGGCAGGAGTCTACCTCTGCACTGTTGGAGCTATTAGCCTACTCTAAAACAACCCTTAACAATTTTTCTAATAACTATATCAATTATCAGTTCGCAATAACTGACTTAATGTCCTAATGTTTATAGCCACCTGCAATGCAATAATATTTTATGCAAAGCAGAAACTCTCAAGTTGAATTCATGATCCATGTTGATTTGTCCTAATCTCAGGTGAACTGGCTGGAGGGGTGTTCACATTGGCCCTGGATTAGGAAGGGTAAAAATCATCTGGAGTTCTCATTCATGGTCTCTATTTGTTGTGGGAATTTGCGGCACCTGCATGTCTGTGTCTATATATACAAGGTCAGCACAGCTGTGATGCCTCCTGGTTCGAATAGCCTACCGAGATTCACAGTTTAGGCCTACACCTGAATAACAGCTATTTGGATGAGTGCACCTAAGGGCTACTGGTGCACGTGCATCCATACCCGAGTAAAAGTCTTCACCTACAGGAGAGAAGAAAAGAACATTATGACAATCGCCATAGTCTCTGGTTTCAGCTGATGTTGTGGCTTGACTGCACTTTGATGTCCAGATTTCTGATATTTGAACCCTTTATAACTGCCGTGCTACTCACCAACATCTATTATTGTGTGTATAATGTCTTTGTCGGACTAGACGAGTAAACTTGCCAAGAATTCAGCATCAGCCAAGAACGCAATGTGCAAAAACATTTGGTGTGAATCCAGGTTTTTGAGACAGCCTCAAAAGAAAAAAGCTAACGTTTGTGATTGGAAATGGAACAAATTAAAATTGTGAAATGCTAATAGTGAGGATGTGTTGGTTTGTTTTGTGTGGAAAAAATGTTTCTACATTTTCTTCATTGCTTCTCATTAATATATCACCTGGGAGGCTTGTTTCACTGTTAACAAAATGACGGAGGAATTGGGAAAAGGTGACAATACATCTTCCATCTGCATTGTACTCACAACTGAGAAATCTTTAGTCAGTTGCTGTAATTCAATATGAAAGAGCAGCATCTTACTCATGGACTTTTTAATTTCTTCTTTTAACATACCATATGAATTGTACAAATGTTATAGCTGAAGTCTGTTTATAGAATCACTTTTACACTTCCTCCAGCTCTGTTTGATAACCATTATTCTGAAAGCATTACGAGTAAGTGGAATTTCCCATATATGAGGTCACTGGAGTTCAGTTTGAGTTGTGGTGATGTTATTACCTTTACTTGGATGCTAGGTTTATTAAGAACACTTTAGCTTTACTAGGTTGTTCCAATTATCAGGTTTAAATTTTTCTTATGCGATTGACGTACTTTTCTCCATTCACTAATGTTGGCATAAAAGTTGACTTGAGTATAAAGGAGGCATGCCACATGCATGCCATTCAAATGTGTTTTACACAATCTAGGTCCAGTGTCTACATGTCTGCTTTCTGTTGCCCTGCTGTTTACAGGGATACAGATGTCATAGAAAGGGATCAGGTTTGCGTTACCTTTAAAGTCCATGTTTAGCCTTGAGGAACAAGTGGCACTGCTTCTAGAGGTGCAACCAGAAACGAGCCCGAGATGCTGGCCAATGCCTGTAGTTTGCATGGCATTGTGAACCATTATATTGTATACCATTCATATAGTATCTTTCATTTAAATCTAATGTTGAACAAGGAAATAAGATCTATTCCTAAGTTGCAATAATTTCTTTTGCTAAAATTTTTTAATTATCCACAAATTTGAATTAAGCAATTTTAGCTTCTTTTATTACATGATTCAAATTCAAATTAACAGATTAACCCCAACAAATCCAACTTGCATTTATATCGCATCTTTAGAGCAGAAAAACATCCCAAGGTAGTTCACAGAGACACGAAAAAACAATCAGAAGTTGAGTCAAAGAAGGAGATTTTAGGAAGGGTGACGAAAAGCTTTGATAAAGAGGAAGGTTTCATGGAGGGTCCTAAAAGAGGAGAGGGAATTAGCGAGATGGATGATATTAAGGAGGAAATTCTGGAACATGAGACCTGGTGGCTGAAGGCACAGCCATCAATAGTGGAGCAAAGGGATGGATGGATGTAGAAGAGGCTGGAGTCGGAGGAATTGAGTGTCTAAGAGAAAATCTGATTTTTAAAAATTCTTTCGTGGGATGTGAGTGTTGCTGGCAAGGCCAGCATTTGTTGCCCATCCCTAATTGCCCTTGAGAAGGTGGTGGTGAGCCACCTTCTTGAACTACTGCAGTCCATCTGGTGTAGGTACACCCACATGCTGTTAGAAAGGGGATTCCAGGTTTTTGACCCAGCGACAGTGAAGGAATGTCAATATAGGTCCAAGTTAGGATGATGTGTGACTTGGAGGGGAACTTGCAGATGGTGGTATTCCCATGCATTTGCTGCCCTTCTCCTTCCAGATGTAGAGGTCACAGAATTGGAAGGTGATGTTGAAGGAGGCTTTGTGAGTTGCTGCAGTGCATCTTGGATATGGTACACACTGCTGCCACTGTGCACCGGTGGTGGAGGGAGTGAATGTTTAAGGTGGGTGGGTGGGTGGGGTGCTGATCAAGTGGGCTGCTTTCTCCTGGATGGTGTCAATATTCTTGAGTGTTGTTGGAGCTGCACTCATCCAGGCAAATGGAGAGTATTCCATCACACTCCTGACTTGTGCCTTGTTGATGGTGAACAGGCTTTGGGGAGTCAGGAAATGAGCTACTCGCCATAAGATTTCCAGCCTCTGACCTGCTCTTGTCACCACAGTATCTATATAGCTAGTCCAGTTAAGTTTCTGTTCAATGGTAACCCCCAGGATGTTGATGGTGGGGGATTCAACGATGATAATACTGTTGAATGTCAAGGGGAGATGGTTAGATTCTCTCTTGTTGGAGATGGTCATTGCCTGGCACTTGTGGCATGAATGAAGAGTAGCCTATAGACTGAATGGTTCACATTGATTAGTGGGATTGCTGGCACTTCTTAAGGTGTGGGATGAAGAATTGTATTAAATAAACTAGTCTCTGTTTCCAGTTTGTGGTTGAGATAGCTAGAGAGGAAGTGGAGGAGGAGAAGAGGCAGGGAAATGTCCTACAAGGAGATGACCAAAAGAAAAAAGAAAGAGATAGAGAGAGGTCAACACAAAGAGACAACTAGTCAAAGACTCAGTTGGAAACATGAAGGACAGATTGTCACATGAGTTGGGCTAGTTCCAGGATACTGCATGCAGCTAAATGCTAACTGTGTAAATTTTATGTGGACATCACTTTTTTGGGCCCAGTGGCCACTTGCCGTGTTGCCAATGAAATTCAGCATTTATTCAAATAAAGAAATCTCTCATCTTGAATGTTTGTGCCTCGTAATCTATGCAGTTTGGCCCAACGGTTACCACCTGCTTCAGTTTCAACTGTTGAATCAGTGGCTGATTGGTTGTAAATGGACGACTGCAGTCCAGACCTTTAATCCAGGTGACACTGAAGCAGTCTCAGAAATACTGGAAATGCACCAAATAAAATGTCAAAATTCAATGTTGTAATGGGAAAGGTGCCCCCAAACATCCTATGAAAAATATTCATGCCTCTAACACTTGCATTCCCTCTTCGTGTACTTGAATTTATTTTCTTGCTAAAGTAACTGAATATTAGGTATGCATGAAGTTTAAGTTATAAGAACACTTTTAGTATTACTGTGAGATAGACGTCTCTATTCAGGAATTTTTTTTTGAATTACCAGCATTCTTGAAGACATTGATTAAATTTTGCTTTTTTTGGTGTTGTTGTTTATGACCCGTGTATATGTGATCTACTAATAAGTGTTGAAAGACGTTATTGGAGTCTATTGATTACTCTTCCTTCGTGGAAGCACGAACCTATGCTAAAATATGAAAATTGTTATTAAATTGATGTTGCAATAATGGTTTACCTCACAAATTTTGAAACATCAGTCCCTCACATGTACATTTGTATAAGCTCCTTTATAACTGCAGGATAGTAATCAGAATGTCATGCACATAAAGGGGAAGTGTAGTCACCTGCAGGTGTGCCTGCCTTCAAAAGCTCAAGAATTAGAAAAAGAAATCACAGTAGTCGAGCATACTTGCTGGTGTTCTGAATGTACAAAATACCAGGAGTGCCCAACCTGTCATCAAGAGTCTTAATAATATAGCCCTCAAAACCTGGCCAACTCAGTCCTACTTGTGCTAATATTTCTTATTTTCTGCTTTGGCCTGTTTGGATTTTATGGAGCTGAAGATTTGGAAAGGGCTATTTTTAGCATGATTGCCTCATTGGTCAATAAGTCAGAATGCCAAGATCTGTTAGCAACTTGAGATTTGAACCTGGATTTAAACTTTATATGTGGCCCTGAAACTCCATCATAGCAGCAGAGCTGTTTCTTATTTGCCGAATGGATGGGACACACCCCAATCTGATATGATTGGGCATTTGGACTATAATTAATTATTTGATATTGTAATAAATTCAAATTACAACTTAACTGGTTCTGAATTGAAAGAAGGCTGCCTGTTTTATTGTGGCTAACACACATCTCTCACATTGGGATTGAATGGATGGGTAGGTGCAAACAGCTGCACTTTACTAACAGCTGCACTTCAATTATTTAAGAGCTGTATGTCACTCAGGAGATGCAATTTGTCCATCCCCAGTCTACAGCGTTTTTTACTACAGCCTGTAATTTTAAATGTTGCAGAGGGAGATATATGTGCACTTGCAGTGTACTTTATTCACCTCCTTATCACACTGTTTTATTATCTGGAACGATTGCCTGGAGGCAGCCTGGGACAGACTTGTTAGAGCCAAACAGGCATTACCAGTGGGGAGCCGCACCTAACCTCTGCACGTTTTGGAAAACTGTAGACGTGTTGTCCACAAATTATCTGTCCATTAATTTTAATGGATGCACGATCATGGACAGTGCACCAACCATTTTCATATACTTTGAGTTGGAAGTTGAGGCTCCATCTCAGAGTGCACAATTGCAAAATCAGCCCTGGTGTGTGGCAGTCCTCCTGCAGTGACATCATGAATGGAAATGGTGGATAGTGGACAGACCTTACTGATTTAGGAAACTGTACATATATAACCAACAGTTCTAGACTACTAAACAGGATAACACAGGGGTGACTGAGAGACAGTAGTACATTTAGAAATAAGTTATATAGTGTTACACAGCAATTCAGAACTGCATATTTCCCTATTAAGTCAAGCTCAGTGCCTCGATATTTTGAAGCCTCATGAGCTGGCTTACCCTCTCGATTGCATTAAGTTTGATGCTAACCTTGAGATACAGATCAGCCATAATCTAACTGAATGGTGGAGCAGGCTCAAGGAGTTGAATGGCCTTCTGCTGTTCATATGTAACCTCTCTGTACCCAACCTGTTACTGCATATTTAGAAGTTCTGCCTCCCATTCTTGTGTTGACCCTGAATGTCACTATTTCTCTCCTCCAGGTACACCAGAAAGTCTTGCAGAAAAGGAGCGCCAGCTGTCTGCCATGATCAACCAGTTAATTAGTTTACGGGAGCAACTCCTGGCAGCGCATGATGAGCAGAAGAAGCTAGCAGCATCGCAAATTGAAAAACAAAGGCAGCAAATGGAGCTTGCCCGCCAGCAGCAGGAACAGGTGAGCTTGAGGCATAAAAGCCAACTCTGATATATTTTAACTGGGCCTGGTTATTTCAATAACCAAAGTGACAAAAAGGTAAAGGTATTTCAATGACAAATTGAGAATTTGATAAAGATGTTTCTTTATATCTTTCCTTTATTCTACACATCCTATCCCAGATATCATTACTCGGGGCTGATGGATGCGCTGACTTCTTCTGTAACCAACTATTCAGAAGTGCTGTGAATGGCCGTGCTTTCTTCCTGGGGCAAAACACCAAGCTCCTGCTTGGCACCTCAATCTAATGGCTGAGCTCAGATTAGCGGCTTGCTTCCATCAATTTTGCACAGTCCTGTTGCCCTAAATTGTTCAGCCTGTCTTAGCCTATGGAAAAAAGCATGAAATGAGAATTGGCCATTCAGCTCATTGTGCCCATACTTTCCAGACAGCATGCTCAATATACCCTATCATAGACTCCTGAGGAGAAGTTCTGCATTAGGCCTCTCTGATTCCTAAAGATAATCAATCAAAATTCCACAATACTCATCCCCAGTCTGCAATGGTCAACCTCAGCCTGCTGTTCTCCATTGACGTAGTCTACCCCTCACCCACACCCATCCCCATCACAGAAACAGTTCTGTTAATCATTTCATTTGACAGGAGTATCCAAATATTTTGTCCCTGTCGTTTAGCTGCATTCTGCAGAGCCCCATGATATACATTGCAAAACACCAGCCCATTATCACTGCTAAATTTAAAATAATATTGTATAATTAATTTCAACAAAAGCGCTCTCCGCAGCCTGTTAAGAGATGGATTTCTACTTTCCACCAGTAAGGGAGTTGTACCAAGAACAGACTTTTTTGAGATATAAGGCCTGTAAAATTCAGATACGAGTAAGAAATAAGAGCACAAATTGGGGCTAACTAGATTTGGGCGATGGTGTGGTCTAGGCAATATTAACTTAGCCACCTATTATACACCATATCGATGTTCCCTCTAACTTTTTCTTTGTTGTGTGGCCTGTTCATTTCAATGTGTGGTGTGTTATCTTAACCAGAATAACATGTGAGCTGTCTGCTTGGTACCTTCTGGGTTGCTAGACATGTGTACACTTTAGAGGAAACATTGCACCAGGCCCAATTTTCCTTTTCATTGACGTCAATGGAGGACAAGATCTAGCATGGTGTGAATTGGATGGCCAATTTGATATCACCCAATGTCAAAATAACCCTAATTGAAACTGTTTCACGGCCACAACTTGCATGCCATACAATCTGTGTCTACAGCTATTCTATTAACCGTCAATCTTATTCCCAACCTGTTGCTTTTGAAGATGAAAATTGTTTCAGCTTATTGTGAAAACTATACATATTCTGTTGTATGAAACAATATGGTAGATTTTACAAATTCACCCTCCTGATATGGAGTGTAGAGTTTAGTGCTCCAGGAGTGAATGTTGGGAAATTGGGAGCAAGGGGGAGGGTTGGGGAAGCCAAGTAGCTCCAAAAGATTTTCCATTCATTAATTATAATTGATGGAAAATCCTCCAGGCTCATGGACCTTCCCACCCAAATTCCCAACATATGCTCAAACAGTGTAAAGCTCTGTGCCAGGTATGAGAACTTGTAAATTTCCACATAATAACTTCCTGGGTAAAAGGTTTTGGGCAGGTCAGCATCGCAATATTACTCTCACTGCAGTGTAAAGCTATTTATTCATTTATTTCTGGAGTAGTTTCATTAGTTGGTTCAACTTGTTCATTTGCAGCAATTGAGTATGTAAATGATGTAAATAAACCACAGATCGATAATGACCACTGCTTCAAGGAGGAATAGTGGCTCGATGACAGGAGTGATATGTGTGGGTTCTTGGAAAGTTGCACCAGAGCTCTGATATTATACTAATTGTTAAGCAGTAACCATATTGGCTTCCATTAATTCCATTGCTCTCCTGCAGAAGGCCAGGTGGTGTTCATGTAGATGGGGTAAACACTTGGAATGAAGATTAGTCTCCTGCCTTCAGACAGTATCATTACTTCTTTGATATCTAGAACAATGCTGTGCTGCTAATTTAATCCCAGAAATTTAGTTCTTTACGTCCTAATTATGAATCACACAGCACTAGAATATCTTGGAGAATATAAGGTATTTAAAAGATGTTGGGGGAGGGGTTGGGTGAAAGGGTACCTTAATAATTTTCACTTTTTTTGCTTTCTGTTTTTCTATTTACCTCTTCAATTTATATTAAATGGACTGCTTTTGTACATTTTCTATTGTCACTTGAGTTTCCTGATTTTGTGAATCTACTGACAAAATTACCTATTTTTAAAAATGAATTACAAGTTGAGTACTGCACTGTTTGCTGCACCAGGACTGCCATTGTGCACACAGATGGGTGAGCAGACTGCAGCTGTGCATTGCAGTCTCCTGGTCCACAGCCCGAACTTACTTCCTGGGACCAGCCAAATTAGGAAGTTAATTCCCTTTTCTTTTTTACATTCTAATAATAGTGCCCTTAGCAGTACACTAACCAATAAGACCTTCAGCCTCTTCAAATGATCTTGTGTTATTTTTCTTTCCTTTTGTCATTCTTTCATTTATTTTTTTCTCTTTCCAGTATTTTCTTCTACTTATTCCACTGTTTTTTCATTTCCTTATTGTTCTACCTATTGTTTCACTTTTTACCCCCTCTTACTTTTAGTTCTTTTATACTCTAGCTCTACTTTCCTTCCTTATACTGCTCCTTATCCTACATTTAGGGTCCGCCTGACTTTCTGTTTTATCTACCTATTGGAAGCTCAAGCCATAGTCTGGTTACATGCCATTGATTTGAAAGGCAGACCTTAGATTGATCATGGATTCAGGTTAACTGAGGACGGAATCCAGAATGGGTCTGGAATTAAACTGCTCTTGGTTCAGATCATCTTAGGCCCTGAGTAATCCTCCCAGAAATGGGAAATAAATACTGTATTTATTTTGAGACTTGAAGGATTTTTAGCCCCGATTGTTGCAAGCACAGAGGAGAATAGGTGCAATGATATGCACTGCTGGCTGACATGCCAGTTTGCCAGCACCATCCCACCCTGAGCCATTTTCCAGAGGCAGGATGAGGGTGCGGCAGGGCTAATTGAGCTTGTTAAAGGCTCATTAAGGCCTATTGTCAGGGGCGACTGGAATTTTCCGTCAGCCCCAGGGTTCCTGAATGCATCGGGGAACAATGTAGCTGCCTGGAGGTGGCCTCCTGATGGCAGACTGGGTGGCCAGTGCTCCAGGCAGGCTTTCATACACTCCTGCCTGGTTTTAGCTGCAGCCGCAGGCTGCCCTGTGAGGGGATTTCCCCTCCAGAATGGTGGCCCGGCTGCTAAGGGCATTTTTTAGTTTAAAGTTAAAGTTGGAGAGAGAGCGCCTCCATCTTAACTTGTTGCTTCTTCAGTGTTATAGAGTCTCCAATTGGCTCTCCAGCCACTAGCCATTAATTGGCCAATTTGGGGACAATCACAGCCTGTTGCCCACACAGTACGGGCTTCTGGTCCCCATTTGACCCTGATGTTGGGACCTGAAGTCTGCAGGGAAAATCCTGCCCCAATTTTCACAACATTCAAAAAAAATTTCCTTGTCAATTTTCTTCCATTCCCTCCTCAATAGACCATGGCTCGAAATATACTTGTATCTCACCCAAGTGGCCATTATACATCTGTGAGCTTTGACAATGACTGTCTAAAGGATAATCACTGAAGCAGTACAATTTCGATTGATCATGTATTCATCTGAAATTCATACATGTGCACCTCTGGAACAAAATTATCGGATAGTGATCAGAAGTAAGAAGTCTGTTCAATTTTTTTTCCCAGCACAGGGCCAACTGAAGTATTTGAAATAATACCATCAATGAGGTCAGCTGCGTCATCATATACTGGGAGTCAATCCTGGGGCCTTCCTGGTTTATGTGGCTCAGCGATTCACTGGCTAAATTTGTTGAGTCATAGGGATGCTCCTTCTGGCATATTAAATGCTACTGTGAGACTCACTTGTTATCCCTAACCAAATGTTTTAGCCCTTCCATGCAGTATAAACAGGAATTGAAAACAATAGGAATTGGAAATATAAGCTTGGCACTTTCGCCTGCGACTGTTCTCAGTGTATTGATTTTGTTCAGGAAGTTCTGACAGGTGCTGTCAAGCTTCTCAGCCAATTTCACTGCTTCTGCCAGTCACCAGTTGTTGTCATTAGAGTCCTGTGGTGACGTTAGTTACAGTATATCTGCCTCTCTGTGAAATTGCCCTCAGGGGGCCAGTCTCTGCAAAATGCAGAGGTGAGAATGAACAGCTTCTGGAAGATGTACAGGAACACATTAGGAGTCCCAGAAGCAGAGGGAATAACAAAGAAAAGAAAGGCTTGCATTTATATTATGCTTTTTGCAACCTCAGGATGTCTCAAAATATTTTGCAGCCAATTAAGTACTTTTGAAGTGTAGTCAGTGCTGTTACATTGGAAACGTGCCAGCCAATTTGTGAACAGCAAGGTCACACAAACAGCAATGTCCAGACAATATGTTTAAGTGATTTTGGTTGAGGGCTAAATATTGGCTGCAATGCCATTGAGAGCTTCCCTGTTCTTCAAATAGTGCTGTGAGATCTTTTATGTCCACCTGAGAGGGCAGGTGGGCCTCGGTTTAGTGTCTCATTTGAAATATGGTACCTCAGACAGCACAGCAGTCTCTCAATGCTGTGAGTATTTGGAATATCAGCCTAGACCATCTCTGGAATGACACTTGTCCCCACAACCTTCCCATTCAGAGGCAAGAGTGCTACCACTGAGACATGGCTGACACCACATCATCTCTCTGAACGGGACATGAGAGGGAAGAACTGGCAGTCTGAGATGATAAATAGCTTCAGAAAAATGAGAAAATAAATTGTGTTCCATTGGCAGTACCAAATAACTAGTCAGAGAGAAAATATGAGGGCCCACGAGTCTCAGAGTAAAAGTTTGGTATGAGGGCTCCAGGAAGCGGAAAAAGAAGGGTAAAGGATGCCAGAACATTGAGAGAAAAGTTCTGAGGATTGTGGGAGACTGAGGGTAAACTACCCTGGATCCAGGAGCCTGAGGAAAGAGAATAAGGAAACTGGGTCTGCGAAGAGAGTTTTGAGGGGGATCTGGGGCAAAGAGTATAAAGGAGGGGGGATGGGGTGCAGTAACCTGAGAAAAAAGGCACAACTAATCCATGATCCTCAGGAAAAGCTTCATTAGATCAAAATATACTGGATTAGGATAAAGAAGCATGAAGGTATTTTTTTAATTACCAAAGAAAGAAATTACTGTTTAGTCACAGATAGTGTATGTAGAAAAGATTTATGACTTGGTGTCAGCCATGGCTCTCTTGGTAGCACTCTCGCCTGAGTCAGAAGTTTGTAGGTTCAAGTCCCACTTCAGAGACTTGAGTACAAAAATCTCGGCTGACACTCCAGTGCAGTACTGAGGGAGGGCTGCACTGTTGGAGGCGCCGCTTTGCGGATGAAACTTTAAACCAAGGCCCCAAATGCCCTCTAAAGTAGACCTAAAAGATCTGATAGCACCATTCCAAAGAATTGAAGGTAACCCCAGTGTTCTGGCCAGTATTATTCCCTCAATCAACATCACAAAAACAGATTATCTGGTCATTATCACATTGCTGTTTGTGGGAGCTTGCTGTGTGCCAATTGGCTGTCGTATTTCCTACATTGCAACAGTGACTACACTTCAAAAGTACTTGGTTGTAATGTACTTTGAGATGTCCTGAGGTTGTGAAAGGTGCTATATATATATGCTAGTCTTTCAAATCTTTCTTTTGTGGTGGGTGGGGGAGGGTGGGGTGCGTAGGTAGGAGTGCTGTGGAACACTGTGCTACTTATCCTCGTACTCATACCACACATTGACATCTGTGGACATGCAATGCCTCAGCCTCAGCCACTTGGTGCCTATTTTTGGTGCAAGTTGAAACTTGCTCCCATAATTTTGCATAGAAAGCCTGGAATATAATTTTTCCCCTCTGCTTATAGCATTTTGAAGTATTCTTTAAAATAGCTATTTTCTGTGTTATTTTTTCTTATCCATTGGTGGGCTGGGGAGGGGAGCATCTTGATGTGAGCTACTATTGTTATGAAGATTCTGTGTTCATAAATACAGTAACATAGAAAGAAAACAAAATAATTATTGTAACATAAAGATAATTTTCACAGATAATTGGGTCAGAGCATCTGTCATGGAGTTCTGGTCACTGTAACATAGAGGGTCTAGGTTCCAGGGGCAGTGCAGAGGAGAGCAATGAGGCTAATTCCCATTATTCAAGGGATAAGGTATAAAGACACAAGTTGCGGCTCTTCGGACTCAAAAAGAGATGTGCCAGATGAGAGTTTGTAGTGGTATATAAGAAAAACTTAGCAGGACAATGAAAATTAACATGTATCAATTCTTTCAGATAAGCCAAGGCAGCAGGACAAGACAGCACAGATTTAAGATTCTGAAAGGAAAGCTTGTGATTGACACCAAAGAGTAATTCTTTATAAAAGGATGATCAATAGCGGGAATGGTGGCCAGGAAGTGTGGTTGAGACTGGGACAACTGGATTCATTTAAGAACCAGCTTGATGTTGTAATGGGAAGATGGTAGGATTGGGGGAAGAATAAGATGAAATCTGTTGGGGGGGGGAGGGGTGCATTCTTTATCTAAACATATCTTATGATTTTAACATTTGGAGGAAAATTGGCATAATAGGACCGTCAAATTAGAGAACAGTTTTTTTGAGAATAAGGTTGCAGCCAAAAATGATTCTTATTAATGACTGGAATTAGTAATTACAATCACAAACTGATTGCAGCTGTGCTCCATAGTCTGATCTCGTAATCTAAAGTCAGGCATCCCCAGTCACATCTCAGTTCTTTAAGACACAATTGTACCCACTCCACAGTCACTCCAGAGTAAAGAATGGCTTCCTAAATGGGGCTTATTAGTGAAATCATATTGACAGTCCCACCATATTATTATAGAGAGCAGTGTATAATAGAGCTCATATGTTGCGCTTGTTTTAATCAGCCTCAGATCACCAAGCTTTCCATGTCCAAATATTTGCCTACATGCAAGCATATACACTCGGTTTATAATGGGAAATAAGATACAAGAATACGTACAAAATAAGAAGTTAGGATGTCATTTAGATATGCAGACACGACACAGTAATTAACTGTTGACACTTGTGAATAAGCTAGCTCAAATTAATCTTGACACATTTGCAGACGAGTGATATCTTACAGTGAACACTTTGTAATTATATTTGAAAATGAAAATTAAATGACACTTAAAACTGGGTTGTCATGCTCAATGAAGCGGGAATGTAGTTAGATGGATGGGCGCAATAAAAACAACTTGTTTCTCCCTTGTTGGCAGCCTATTTGAAACACCGAAAAAAAGTTATGTTTTGATTTATTTTGTTAATTAAAAAAAATATATATTTTTCCTCTCTTCCAGATCGCAAGACAACAGCAGCAACTATTACAGCAGCAACACAAAATCAATCTTCTCCAACAGCAAATCCAGGTCAGTCGCTCGCTGCCTCTCCTGGTCCCTCCATCTTAGCTGAAGTGAGGTCTCAGCTAAAATTAATATCACCCATGGATGAAGGTTTCTTGAGCACAGTGTAGCTTTTATCAATCTCTTGAAAGTGGTGTTGAACGCCAATAAATACCATTTCAGTTGCGCTCCTTACATACAGAAAGATGTTTCAAGAGTGTTTTACAGGTGGTAGAAAACAGTGGACACTGAGGACGAGAGGATTGAGATAATTAGAATGTTGCTGGCCTTGAGGCTGAAGGAGGTGTCAAGGCAGAGAGATTTAAGGAGTGAGTTCCAGCGGGCAGGGCCGTAGTGACTACAAGAATGGCTGCTGATGGTGGAACAGATAGAATAATGAATAAGGTATAATCTGATGATGGAGAAAACAGAGGATGTGTGTGAAGACATATGTACTGGAAGGGATTTCTGCATTAGAATGGAGTGTGACCATGGAGGAATTTGAAAGTGAAGACAAGGATCTTGAAATAGATCACATGTTCTAGAATTCTAACCCAAATCAGGCACGCTTAATCAAAGCAACTAAATCTTACAAGGCCTCCAGCCCTTGTTGTAGAGTACAAGTGCCAGATGTTATGACTTCATCTCAGATGTGTGCTTGGATCATTTAAAAAAATAAATATTTTTAAGTAACGTTGAAAAATTGTGACATCTTCAATTGGTGATTGCAGTTAGAGTCAGTATTCTGAGCTTGGAAACTCACCAAGGTTGGTTGCTTCTGACTTCTATCCAGTGAACCCCCCCCCCCCACCGATAGAAAATGCACATGTGGATGATGGTTGAGAACAGCATTGGGGTTGGCTACACTTTCCAAGGTTAAATAATTCACTGGCATTCACTGTCTAGGGTGGTGTGATGGAAGGTTTGGTCAGCTATAACACCATGAACCAGTATCTTTGGGGGTTGGAAAAGGAATGTGCAAGAAAAAAATACAGTAACTGAAGCTGGGGACAATTTCCAATAGAAAATGTTAAGGACTTCTTACAGCATCACAGTTCACTGAGTAATCAATGTGCAGAGATTTGGCAATCCTCTGTGCCATGATAGAGATTTTGCAATGGTTCTCCCCAAAACTGAATTAGTCCAAAAGTATCAAATGACGAGCTGGCACACCCCTTCCAAACTCAGCCAATTACTTTGTAAATATCTTCAAGCAGAAAAGATGCAGACCTTACAGACTGAATAATGTTAATGCACATAAATTCATGAAATAAAGTATGGAGAACACATTAGCCTTGAAATTTCTCTGCATATCATACGAATGCTAAACAAATCCACAGCAAATTCCTGGGTTACTATTTTAACATAGGTGTGAACTCGTTTAAAATCAATGGGTAAAATGGTGGACATAGGCATTTGATATGAACACATTAAGGTAATATGCAGCATAATTGGAGTCTGCTGTTTCAACACACAGTGTTACACACTCTATACATGATTGCGTTACCGAGCTATATAACATACTACGTTTATGATAGGAGGAGTGACTGGGTAATTTATTTATGTCATGTGCATCTTCCTAGTTTTCTATGCTTGTTGCTCAATTGTTTTATATTGTTTCCAAGCACAACTACTTATGTATGACCACAGTAACAGACCAAAGATTGGAGGACTGAATACTGTTTCACTGAAGGTGAAGGGGATGCTATATGGGCAGAATGATTTGTGGCCAGGGGAAACATATGAAGTGAGCAAAGTAATCCATACTGGACCCAATCACAGACTAATTCATCTACATGGGGTCTCCCTATGCATCCATTGGAATCAAGCAGTCCAGAAAACTATATGGAGAGAACAGTTTGCAGCATGGGGGACAGTATAGACAAAGTAATTTGCAGCTCATGGGAGCCTGTATGCACAGAAATGCCCAGGGCATTGTGGATGGAGCAGTCACTGCAATGGAGGAATCAAATGGACAAATAAGTTCATAGCACTCTAGGGACAGAGCAGTCTATGACTGAAGGAAGCATATGGAGAGATCAGTCTACATCACAAGGGGAGAATATAAAATGTGTATTGAGTGAGGAAATCAGTGTGTAAGTGCAGATCCTTCTAGATTAAGAACTGAAATAACGATGAACCAAGGAAAAAATGAGATGAGTTTTTCAGTGTTCTGGTAAAAGCTCTAAAGGTGGTGGCATGAGGAAACTCAACAGCCAATTTTGTCCAAGCAGAAAAGTTAAAATCCTTAAAACTCTAGCACTGTGATTTATCTTTTTTTTATCCAGCAGGTCTTCTGATTAGATAACTTGAAAAACTTCAGGCAATGTCCCCAGCAGACAAAAAATTAAAATTCACCGCTATCTTCTGCTTTGCTTTGCTTACCAGGTCTGCGGCACATGTGCTGTTCAAATGACACGTTTTATTTTAAAACAAATTCTGCTCAGGTCCTTTTTAACAAATGAAAGAATCCAAATTTTCTGCAAATTACAACACTAATTATTTGTTCAGTTTTTGCATTACTTTTCAGGAATGTGTGAGGCACTTTTCACACATATTGGATCTGTTGGGAGTTAGCAAACTAACACCTGTAAAACACATTTCTTAACAAATTCTTTGTGTATTTCAGTTCACGGTGAGTTACTCCAGTCTTGTTAAAGAAAAGGACAGATGGATGTGTTATATGATTTTTTAAAAATTTTAATTAGACCACACAAAAAGTTGTCCTGATTCTTCTCTTATCATGGGTCTGCTTATAAGTTATCATGGGTCTGAATAAAAGTTAATGCAGGAGATGAGCCTTGTCCCACCTGCAGAAGTTGACTTCATGAGAACCTGTTACACCACAAAGGTTGCATTGCATGGAATTCGATGTTCAGTTGGTTAAAGGCATTTTTCTGCATACAGTTTAGTCATCAAGCCCAGGAAGTTCCCAGGTTTGACTCCTACTCTGTATTTAACTGGCTGATCTCAGTTGGGAGTGGCAGGCTTGGTATAGCTGGCTTCAGAGTTCTAAGGCTGAATTTTAAGAGCCCACCGCCGATGTTGGCGGTGAGCTCAAAAAATGGCAGGCCGCACGGCAAAGAGCCATTGCAATCTCACTTAAATAGCCGGGGCGGCCCGCGCTCCCCACCCCCCCAATCTCAGGGAGGGGGGCGGGCTGTGCGAACCTGGAAATGGCGTCAGCTGCCTGTGCGCAGGCGTTGGTGCCATTTTTAAAGGGCAGCCAGCCCTGCCGCCGAATTTAAAATTTTAAAGTCCTACCTCCCAGAATTAAATAAATAAATTTCTAACACCCCTTTCCCACTCCCCAATAACAATTACAATAACGATTTGCCCTTTCGCGCACCCCCCCCAAAACACTTACCTTTTACAACTGACCTTCCCCCACCAAACTGCACAAAGTTTAAGGTTCAACCCTTCCCACCAACCCATTACGTTTATTTGACCCTGTCCACGCACCCACTTCCCCCCACACCGACAAACTTATCTCCTCCCCCTCCCCACCAGTGTGGAACTGCGTTTCCCCAGACGGGGATGTTAAGGTGCGGAACTGCCAGCCACGCAGCCCTCAAGATTGCAGGTAAGTCTATTTAAATCTGGTAATTTTGTTGATTTGAATATATTAATTGAGGTCCTGTTGCTCAGTGGCAGGGGAGTTGCCACAGAGCCTAGCCGCCGCCTGGAGGATCGGTCTGGGCCCTCCCGTGTCGAGGTGAATGGCGGGCCTCATCCGGAGCCATTTTCAGGCCCCTCCGCCACGGAACCCAACGCCGGGGGAGAACAAAATCCAGTCCCTAGTGTTCCAAAAAAAAAGACTTGCATTTCTATAGCACATTTCAAGACCTCAGGACACCCCAAAACACTTTTCAGCTAATGAAGCACTGCGGTAATATAGGAAACCCAGCAGTCAATTTTAGCGTAGCAAGTAACTGCAACCAGCAACTGATAAGGACCAGATAATCTGTTTTTGTGGTGTTGATTAAGGGATAAGTATTGGCCAGGCCATTGGGGATAACTCCCCTGCAATTTACCAGTAACAACAACAACTTACATTTATTTTATATTTGTATATTACTTTGTTAGACAGATTTCTGATTGACAATGGAGTCAAGGGTTCTGAGGAAAGGCAGGAAAGTGGAGTTAAGACCAAAATCAGATTAGCCACAATCTTATTGAATGGCGGAGCAGGCTTGAGGGGTCAAATGGCCTACTCCTGCTCCTATTTCTTATATAACACTTTTAATGTAATAAAACATCCCAAGGCCCTTCTCAGGAGCATTATTAAACAAAATATGACACCGAGCCAAATAAGGCGATATTAGGTCAGATGACCAAAAGCTTGGTCAAAGAGGTAGGTTTTAAGGAATGACTCAAAGAAGGAAAGCAAGATATAGAGGTGGAGAGGGTAGGGAGGGAATTCCAGAACTTAGGGTTGAGGCAACTGAAGGCGCAGCCACCAATGGTGGAACGATTAAAATCGGGAATGTTGGAGGGTTGTGGGGCTGGAGGAGATCATACAGATAGAGAGGGGTGAGGCCAAGGAGGGATTTGAAAACAAGGATAAGAATTTTAAAATCAAGACATTGCTTGACCAGGAGCCAAACCATGTCAGGGTGATAGGTGAATGGAACTTGGTGCGAGTTAAAATGGAGGCAGCAGAACTTTGAATGACCACAAGTTTATGGAGGGTAGAATATAGGAGACCAGCCAGGAGTTGGAATAATCAAGTTTACATCTAGTGCCATGGGATCTTTTTTATGTCCAGCTGAAAGGACAGACAAGGCCGCAGTTTAACATCTCATCTGAAAGATAGCACCACTGACAGTGCAGCACTCTCTCAGTATTGCACTGGAATGTCAGCCTTGATTGTTGTGCTCAAGCTTTAGAGTGGGACTTGAACCTGGATCCTTATAAATCATAGGCAAGTGTGCTACCAACTGAGCCACAGCTGACACACCAGAGAAAAAAAAGGCCAGTTTTCCTATTCCTGATCACCACCCAGTGATCTTATTGGTGAGGACAAGATCAGGTTTGCTGTGGTGACCTCGACAGCCAAGTTATTCTGCTGCCTCTCAAACTGGGTTCACTTGAGAAGAATAACCATTTGGCTGAGATACTGGAGGGAAAAATCAGCCAGGACTTCCCCTCCTGTTGCCTGTGGATTCGTACTTCAGCACCAGTCAGCACTTACAGAAGAGGAGGGGAGAAAGCAACTCTTTAAGCTCTCTGAGAATCTACTTCATTGAAGTTCACATATAGTGATACGTAACAACTACTGGCTCATGAGTTATCAAGTTGTCTATATGTCTCCCTTCAGTCATCATTGCTTTTTATATTCTGTTCATTGCTTTTGTTACTGATGTGTTAACTTGAGAGGTGAGATACTAGAAAGAAAAAAGTTTTCTAATTACTATGGGCGGCGCAGTGGTTAGCACCGCAGCCTCATAGCTCCAGCGACCCAGGTTCAATTCTGGGTACTGCCTGTGTGGAGTTTGCAAGTTCTCCCTGTGTCTGCGTGGGTTTTCTCCGGGTGCTCTGGTTTCCTCCCACAAGCCAAAAGACTTGCAGGTTGGTAGGTAAATTGGCCATTATAAATTGCTCCTAGTATAGGTAGGTGGTAGGGAAATATAGGGACAGGTGGGGATGTGGTATTAGTGTGGGATTAGTGTAGGATTAGTATAAATGGGTGGTTGATGGTCGGCACAGACTCGGTGGGCCGAAGGGCCTGTTTCAGTGCTGTATCTCTTTAAAAAAAATATGAATGAGGAAAGGCTGTTCAGCCCATCAAAGTGGATCTTTTCAAAGACCATTTAAAATCTATCCTAATCCTTCATGGATTTTAATGCCATGGACGCAAGTGCTATGTAAATACTTCCCATTCTCCAGTATTTATCCACTCTCATAACATTCTCCTTCCCCACTATTATAAATGCAGGAACATCATGTGACAGTGTGTAAGCTGAATCACGCTTACAATGGCTCAGTAGTTATTAGCTAAGCTATAAGAACTAAGAAAAGGTCCCAGATTTGATCAATGGTCAATGCTGAATTAGCTCTAAGACAGCATTGGGGGTGTTACCACTGGCCTTACTGTTCTTGAGTTGTGAAGCGGAAAATTGGCTGGGGTTTGACCACCTGGACACTATCCTTTGGATAAGGTAGAGGGAGACTAGATGGAAGTGAACCTGAGCAAAGAGTGAATGCTTTGAGGACAGAAGAGGAGGGAAAAAATTGGCACCTCTTAGCTCAGCTCTACTCGTCACATGAACATCCTCATTCTTTTGCAATACTGATAGATACAAGATCAGGAGCAGGGTAAGAGAAGGTGGCAATAAGGCTGACAGGAGCTGCAGCAGGCTTGGATGCAACTATAATAAATCAGCAAGACTGCCAGGAGTTGGACGAGACAAGCAGGATCTGTAATGCTGCCTTTCAGGTGGGAAGGTTCAGCAGCAAAATTAACAGGGAAAGCCAAAGGCCAGAATTTTACGGTCCCCAACCGAGCAGGCTGGTGGAAATGGGGAGTGTAGAATTGAGTGAGAGGCCGTGGGGGGGGGCGTTCCCGACCCCTTCCTGCTTCCATTGCAATATTATGCAGGGCTCCGGCAGCAGAAAACAGCCTGCCCTCCCACCCCAGGCCTATCAAGGCCCTTAAGTGGCCAATTAAGTGGTGGCACTTGAGGGCTTCTTCCTGCCACCGCAGGTATTTTAGCCTTGGCGGCCAGACGGCAAAAGCCTCAAGAACCCCGCCTGGTAAAACCAGGCGGCTTTCTTGCGGGTTGGGGAGGGGGCGACCTCCTGATCGGGCACCCTGTGCTCCATGGAGGGCTGCCCCCGAAGCTCCAACTGCCTCCAACGCACAACACCCCTACTTGACACCCCAATAATTGTCTCCGGTGCGACCCTAAAAACCTACCGGTCTTCCGGGGCTGTCCTTCCTCTTGCCTCTGATGGCTGGGTGTCGTCCCAGCAGTGGCCATCGCTCCTGGTGGCACCGCTGGGACTAAGAGCTGCCGGCCCACCCATTGGCCAGCAGCTCCATTATTCGGGACTTCTTATCGCAAGGAGGTGGAAGTCCAATCCAAGACCAATTAAGGGCCTAGGGAGTGAAAAATCGTGGCCTGGCTCCTGACCTTTTGGCCAGTGGGCGGGGTCTCCCGCCCAATGAAAAATTCCAGCCAAATGACTTAAAAAGTAAACATAACTGCACTCATAATAAGAAATCACTGGTTTAGGGACATGCAGCAACACGTTAGAAGAACTAGGAATGAAGTAGACCACAAGGATTGCAGTGGTTCAAGAAGGCGGCTCACCACCACCTTCTCACAAGCAGTTAGGGATGGGCAATAAATGTTGGCCTTGCCAGTGACGCCCACATCCCACGAATGGATAAAAAACCTGGCATGCATGCATCTTTTCATAATCTGGTGAAATCCCATACCAATAAAAAGAAAGCCAACTTTGAAAATCTTGTGCTAAAAGCAAGAACAGTCACTTAAAGTAGCCAGTGAAACAAGAACTGGACAGAGATTCAGGATTATCCTGGTCTGCTTTTAACCTCTATTATGGATACTGAGCCATAGTGGCATGAAGGATGGGGTTGTCAAGTAGAAGCAAGACATTCTCCCACAGAGAGGGAGACAAAATCAGAAGGCACGTCACTTCAGGTCATTCTCACTCATCTTCTAGTAGCTGGATGAAAAGCAACAGCAAAGGCCTTGGAGCAGGTGACCAGTTAGATTGAGGTGAATAGTGCATGCTGAAGAAGGGAAATGAATTTATTAAGGGGAAGTTGAGAATTTAAAATGAATAGAATAATGCTTGCATCATATTTGTATATATTATCAAAGATTCTGAAGAGATGTTTCTGGGCATATGAAGATGCAAAAGCATTTAATTTCAATACATTGCTATGCTGGTCAGTGAGACTCTTTTTTTACAGCCACTAATCTGATGGCTGCACAAGGACAGGAATGTGGTTGCACCTCTCTTCAGAGCCCCTGCTTTATCTTACCATGCCTTCCTGGCTCCATAGAATCTGTTTGTTATACACTATCTGTTGCCTGAGTAATCACTCCCCCAGTCAATTGAAGTTAAGGAACGGAAATGAGTTATTGCAGGTGGAATGACAAGACCATGGAGAGTAAGACAGTTTATTCTGTTTTGTGGTGCTTGATCAGTAGGAAGCCCAGTTAAATCTCACTGTTGCGTGCTTGATGTACACTGTTGTGTCATTGAGCTGTATCTGTGCACTGTGCTTGGCAGGGAAAGGGCAACCCAAGAGTAATTATAATTATTCTCTTTGGCTCTGGAGACCATTCCTTTTTTGTTATTTATCGTGTAAGTGATACCCTCCCTACGAGCTCAGTTAGGGAATGTGCACATTCCAAATCAACTCAGCTAAGGAAATCTGACACTTCAATTGGCACACTACATGAGTCTGATGTGTCTTTGAAAGAAGACAGAAGATCTAAACAGAACAAATAGGTTGGGCCATTACATGCCGTTGTTGAGGTAAACTTCACAGACATTATCTGCAAATTCATAGCTGTAATTTGAAAAGAAAAGAATGGCATTGTTTTTCTTCTCTCACTGAATGTGTTTTTCCCCTCTGCTCTCCTCTTTCACTAACTAAAGAGAGGCGTCCTTTTTTTAAAAAAGGAAGTCCAATACTTAACTTTTATTTTTAACAGGCTACCCCTCATTAACCAAAAGGGCAGCTAATTGAATAGAAGATGGTTTTCACCCTTTGAAGTGCTGAATGGTATTTGCAGCTGTCAGACTATGCCCACTGCGTCTGTAATTCAGCCTCTGTAAAATGATTTTCAGTGTGTTTCTCCTTGGAACACCAAACTCTAGGTTAGATAAGTATGCCCTTAGGACATTTTGAATTCATTGTAACTATTTTTTTGTTCTAATAGTGGAAATATGCAACTGGGTGACTCTGGAGTGTGTTGGATCTATTTTCCATCATTGTTGTCATTGGCATTCGCTGATGGTCCCTTAAAAGAACATCACCAGCATGATTTTGTAATGAGGACAGAATTTTTTGCTAAGCAAATAGAAAATAAGGAAAACGTTTCCATCAGCAATGACGATGGAGATGAAGGAAATGAGTTGCCCATGACTGGGGGGAAATAGGAGAAATTAGCCAACCTCATGAAGAAAGCACTCACTGGGGATCGAGTGGAAAATTGGATAACTTAGTGGGGGAGAGTAACCATCTACTAAGGTAGCTGATTCTGAGTCTGTTACTATTGAGTATGAAAGTTTGAAAAGATCTCACGTCATGCAGGTTGATCTTCAAGAACTGAAATTATGAAGTCTTTATTGGATATCTGAGGGTGACACGGGCACTTATGCTGGGGATGCACAAAGCGGACCTTTTGGACTTTAATAATTAATGTACTTGTATCAATCAGTTGGGTTAAAATGCCTAATAATTCATGAATTCTAATACTGGACATTAATCACTATTAGACACAATGTCAAAACAATTTATTGGCCCTGGTCTGCCAGTTGCTAAGAAATAGATCAGGCAGACATGGATATCTATACGCATTACATCAGTCACTGATAATTAGATGGATATTGCAAATCAGCCAGAACTTGAACAATTAGCATTTATCATTAAGAATCTTTTTCAAATGAAATATGGGTTCTTTTAGAAAAGGCTAAGGTGCTGATGACCTTCCTAGGCCCAGGATAACCTGGATGATGTATTTCTGGAGACTATGGCCTAGAAAATTACTGTTGGTGATATTGGTCTACAAAAGCTGAACACGTTTAGATAACGTTCCTTTGCCTACTGTTTTAACACCGACGTTAGTCCGTTTATTTATTTTAATGGGTTAATACCTGTCCCTCTGTTTCCTACATTGCAACAGTGGCTACACTTTAAAAATACTTCATAGGCTGTAAAGTCCTGTGGTTGTGGTTATATAACAGCAAGTCATTTTTTTTTCTTTCTAAATAGCAAACAGAGGGCATATATAGGCATTAAGCATTTGTCGGTTACTGTAATTTTTTGTATGGCAATATGTTTGATTTTTATATATCTAGAGGTTAATCTGATAATTAAAAACTGAAACTTAATTTGTAGATTAAATCTTCAAATCTGTTGCTGTTGGAAAGACTGGAGCAACCACACAGTGCACTCAAATCATAGATGCATATTGGTTTAATCATGAGGTTCTGGCTAGAAACCCTTACACCAGTGCAATGCTCACAAATTAAAGATAGAAAGAAGTTGCATTTCTGTAGCATTTGCCACATCCTCGAGATGACCCAAGGTACTTTATAACCAATGAATTACTTCAGAATTGCAATCCTTGTTACGGTGGTCAGGGCACTGAAAGAACTAGCTGTTCTTCATGAAATGATAGCATAAGAAATTTTACATCTACCTGCTGAGGCCTTGGTTTAACATCTTATTCAATAATACAGCATTCCACTGCACTGAAGTGTTAGCCTAGGTTAGTATTCAATGTCCTGTGATCAGGTTTGAACTGTCAACTTTCTGATTCAGAGGTGAACGTGCTATCAATTAAACTAAGCTGATACTTCAAGGCCACAGATTATTATTTCCATGGAAATCCCCTTATTGTCCACTGTAACTTTGGTGGAAGATTGGGAGAACCCCTGCAGAAAGTCTACACTGTTTATCTGGGGAAGATACGTCAGCAGATCTGGGAATCCCTGTGGAAAGTCTATCTGCCCATCACACCATATACCAAGACCAAATTTCATCAGTAAATTTTCTTCCATGGATTTTCAGGACACTTTGGTCAAGCAGGTCACTGAAAGCTCATTTCATTTAAATTTTAAATGTAAATTGTGAGCGAGAAGAAGATGTATCTTTTCATGAAAAGATCAGATTTGAGTTATTCTGGATGAGGGGATTGGGTTGGTAGTGGTGAAGGCTAATATATGTATCTATATGTTGCTTTGATGTATTTAACTATTGAAATGGTTGCCACCTCCCAACTACTCAAAATGCTAAGTTGGTTTGTTAACAGAGAATCTCTCCTAAGTCTCTGTATTCCAATTACCATTCAGTGCAGAGAGCTGTTAGAAATGGTGAAAAAAGTATCTGTTGTTTTTAACTTGCAGAATCTGAATTAATTTGAAAGCATTAAAATCTTTGAGCAAATAAAGTGAAATTCTTTGAGAAGGCTGGAAGGTGTTTGAAAGACCGTTGTGTTAATTTAATTTTTATTGGCCTGAAAGTGCAGCTTACTCAGAGTGAAGAAAGAGTGTCTGTATTTAATAAGCAGCCATATGGCAATAGTGTGTTTCATTATAAGATAAAATGTCACTAGTTTGAGCGTAACCAGTAGGGTGGGGTTAAGGTTCACTTAATCACTTGTACCATATCCTATTATGGTTTTCGAGGCTACATCACAGATTGTTTTAAAGTATTTCAGGGTTTACTGTGTATCACTCACTCATGGGTGGGACCTTTTACACCATAGCTTTTTGAAGACAATCTCACACAGGACCACTCTGTAATTATATTTTGAAGGCAAAACAATTTGCACTAATTGATAAAATGCAGTTTAAACGCTGATGAATCCTGAGCCAAAAATTAAAACTGCATACGCCAGAAAGCTGAAATAAAAATGAAAAAATGGTGGAAATACACAGCCATTGTTTGAAAGAGAAAGGCAGGTTAACGTTTCTCATGGAATCCCTTTTAAAAACTGGGGGAAAAGTTTCTCTATAGGACTGATCCAGAACAAAGTGAGAAGGCAAAAAAACAAGTAGAATATGAGATCTAGATACTACTGTTGCCGATATCAGCAGATGATGCCCAATGCATTGTATGAAGTGCTTTGTCTATTAGGGGTGTTAACTCTTTTAAAGTAAATAAGGAACGGCTGATAAATATGTTGGCGTTACCATCGGTAACTTTTTTCCTTTAAGACTAAAAAGTCAATTATGTTTCAAGTCAAAGGCATTTTGACAAGGAAAATGAGAGACAATTTTGGAAGGACCAGATCAATACTTTTGCTTATTAATTGTACAAGGAGGAGCAGTGAGACACTTTGCCTATATGTTGCTGTGAGCAGTCTGAATTTGTCACATTAGCACCTATCTGCACCCCTCATCCATGAAGAATCACTTTGAAATTACTCTTTACCAGTCCGAACCAGCCTTATCTTTGTATTTACAATCCTTTGTATTTTTGTTACTGAAAATTATAATGTATTTTTTTTGGTCTCAGGCAAATAATGCCTCCCCAGCATTCTGAAAATCACGTCACTCCTTCAGATTGCTTTTCTAATTATAGTCCAGTAAATCTCCGAATAGCATATGTTAGCAACATGAGGAGCAGTCTATGAAACAAACTGTGAGTTCATAAAACGATCTTGTGGTGGTGTTGACCAAATGTTCATGCATGTGCTTCACAAAGTGATATTTCAGCACAATTCAGAAAACTCCAGTATATCTGAGACTATTGTGAATCAAGCAATTGTTAAGTTATTGTTTAAACGATGTCCTTTGAATATACAGTGGAACCTGTTCAAGATTATCTCAAATGAATAGCTTCCCTCTTGTAGAGATTTATACAATCAGTATTTGAATGCAGCATTAACTCTGAATACTTCAACAACAACTTGTATTTATGTAGTACCTTTAATGTAGCAACACATCCCAAAACTCTTCACTGGAGCATTACTAAGCAGAATTTGACACCCAGACACATAGGAGATATTAAGAGATAGGTTTTGAGGAGTGTCTTGAAGGACAAAAGAGAGAAAAAGAGACAAAGAGGTTTAGGGAGGGAATCCAGAGCTTAGGGCCTTGGCAGCTGAAGACATGGCTGCCAATAGTGAAGCAATTAAATTCGGGGATGCTCAAGAGGCCAGAACTGGAGAAAACGTCAATATCTCAGAGGGTTGTAGGACTGGAGGAGATTTCAAAGGCAAGGAGGGGCTGGGCCATGGAGATTGAAAACAAGGATGAGAACTTTAAAATTGAGGCATTGCTTAACCAGGAGCCAATGTAGGTCAGCGAGCACAGGGATAATGGGTGAAGGGGATTTGTTGCAAGTTACAACATGTGCCGCAGAGCTGTGGATGATCTCAAGTTTACAGAGGTAGAACATGAGAGACTGGCCAGGAAAGCATTGGATTAATCAAGTCTAGAAATAACAAAGTCACGGACGAGGGTTTCAGCAGCAGATGAACCGAGAAGGTGCGGAGTTTGTAATGTTAGTTAGGTGGAAATAGGTGATCTTGGTGATGGAGCAGATATCTAGTCAGAAGCTTATCTTGCCATCAATTATGACATCAAGGTTGTGAACATTCTGGCGCAGCCTCAGACAGTTACCAGGGTGATGGATGAAGTTGATGGCTAGGGAATGGAGTTTGTAGTGGGATCTAGGGGCTTTGGTATCCCCAATACATCATTGGAGGAAGTTTCTTCTCAGTGCTGGATGTTGGCCAAGCAGTCTAATAATTCAGAGACAGTGGAAGGCTCGAGAGAGGTGGTGGTGAGGTAGAGCTGGGTGTCAGCGGTGTATAGGTGGAAACTGACACTGGTTTTTGGATGATGTTGCCAAAGGGCAGCATGTAGATGAGAAATAGGAAGGGGCCAAGAAGAGAACCTTGTGGAATACCAGAAGTAATAGTGTGGGAGCAGGAAGGGAAGCCATTGGAGGTGCTTCTCTGGCTTGATTGGATAGGTAAGAATGGAACCAGATGAGCGCTGACCCACCCAGCTGGATGACAGTGGACAGATGTTGGACGAGAATGGTGTGGTCAAAGGCTGCAGACAAGGACAAGAAGGGATGTTTACCTTTGTCAAGGACACATAGGATGACTTTGATAAGAGCCATTTCGGTACAGCATCAGGGATGGAAACCTGATTGAAGGGATTCAAAAAAAGAGTTCAGGAAAGATGAGCACAGATTTGAGAGGTTACAGCACATTCAAAGAGAGGAAAGGGAGGTTGGAGATGGGGCGATAGTTTGCAAGGATTCACAGGTCAATTATTTTTTTTTGAGGAGGGGGGTCATGACACCAGATTTGAAGGAGAGGGGAACAGTACCTGTGGAGATTAAAACTGTTGACAATATCAGCTAACATGGTAGGTAGGAAGGTAAGTTGTATGTTCAGAGGTTTAGAGAGAACAGGATCAAGGGAGTAAGCAGTGGGTCTCATGGACAAGAAGAGCTCAGAGAGGCCATGAGGGGAAATAGGAGAGAAACTAGAGAAATATGTAAGTTCAGGACGAGGCAGGGGGGAAGCTTAGAGGAAGTTTGGCTCGGTGAGCTAGTGGAAGGGAAAGTAGCAGCAGAGGCAGTTGATCAGATGGTCCCAATCTTAGTGACAAAGAAGTCCATGAGCTCCTAGAACTTGTTGTTGGATGTGAGGGTGGAAGATACCGGGTTTAAGAAAACAATATGCAATAGAGATAAGAAGCTGGGGTTATCTTTGCTTTATTATTAAGGTTAAATGGTTCTCTGTGGGATAAAATTCCCTGCCTCCCAAAATTAGTTGTGTATATTCAAGCTGATGCTACTTATTTGGGTAAAAGAATAAAAAGGCCTTTAATATCACTCAAACATTTGATCTGACATTAATCAGCTTTAATTTTTCCTCTTTCAGTGGATGCAACAAGTTGGTTTTAAATATGTGGGCGGGGAATGCGATTACATTGCTGCTGGTTTGTGAACTGGGAGAATATGTACACAGTGGTGCAGTGGCTAGCACTGCAGCCTCACAGCTCTAGCGACCTGGGTTTGGTTCTGGGTACTGCCTGTGTGTAGTTTGCAAGGTCTCCCTGTGACCGTGTGGGTTTCTTCTGGGTGCTCAGGATTCCTCCCATATGCCAAAGACTTGCAGGTTGATAGGTAAATTGGCTATTTTAAAAAAAATTGCCTCTAGTGTAGGTAGGTGGTAGGAGAATTGAGGGAAGGTGGGAATGTGAGAGGGAAAAATAGGATTAACGTAGGGTTAGTATAAATGGGTGGTTGATGGTCAACGTGGACTCAGTGGGTTGTATCTCTCTATGACCTTATGCGAACTTTTTGTTTTCCTCATAATTTGTCATTGAGTGCATTCAGGGAGGTGAAGGGGGCGTCCCAAGCATGGTAGGATTCCTGTAGGACTCGGAAAAGCAGTCCTGTTCCTTTTGACCCAGGAGGAAACTTTAAAACCCTACCATACTGGGCCTCTCTCCTGGAAGATTTAGCCTGGTGGGGAAGCACCACTGCTCTCCGCTCACACCTCAGATAATTATAGCAATGGGCCTTAAGGACATCATTGGAGCTCGATCTGCATGTTTAAAGATGAGCCCCACAGATGTCCTTGCCGACTCCAATTTAAAAATGTCATTGGGAATGGAGTTGGTAAATCCCTGATCCAGTTTTAATTTACATGCTTTCTGATGGGAGGGAGGGATTTAATTCTGACCTGTAAGATTCTGTAAGATTTAAGGTAGTTATGGAAAAGGACAAAGATGGACCGAAAATAAAGGTACTGAATTGGGGGAAGGCCGATTTTAAGATGATAAAACAGGATCTGGCCAAGGTGGACAGGGAGCAGCTACTTGTAGGAAAGTCGACATCAGATCAGTGGGAGTCATTCAAAGAGGAAATAGTGAAGGTTCATAGCCATTAAGGTGAAGGGTAGGACCAACAAGTCTGGATGTCAAGAGATATAGAGGATTGGATCAGGAAAAAAAAAAGGAGGCTTATGGCAGATTCAGAGTGCTGAAAACAGTGGAGGCACTAGAGGAGTATAGAAAGTGTAGGGGGTACTTAAAAAAGTAATTAAGAGAGCGAAGAGGGGACATGAAAAAACACTGGCAGGCAATATAAAGGAAAATCCTAAGGCGTTTTATAAGTATATTAAGGGCAAGAGGATAACCAGGGAAAGAGTAGGGCCCATTTGGGACCAAAGTGGCAATCTGTGTGTGGAGCCGGAGGACATAGGTGAGGTTTTAAATGATTACTTTTCATCTGTGTTCACTATGGAGAAGGATGATTTAGGTGTAGAGATCAGGGAGGGTGATTGTGATATACTTGAACATATTAGCATTGAAAGGGAGGAAGTATTAGCTGTATTAGTGGGCTTAAAAGTGGATAAATCCCCAGGCCTAGATGAGATGTATCCCAGGCTGTTATGTGAGGCAAAGGAGGAGATTGCGGGGGCTCTGACACAAATTTTCAAATCCTCTCCGGCCGCAGGAGAGGTACCAGAGGATTGGAGGACAGCGAATGTGATATCATTATTTAAGAAGGGTAGCAGGGATAAACCAGGTAATTACAGGCTGGTGAGTCTAACATCAGTGGTTGGGAAACTATTGGAAAAAATTCTGAGGGACAGGATTAGTCTCCACTTGGAGAGGCAGGGATTAATCAGGGATAGTCAGCATGGCTTTGTCAGGGGGAGATCGTGTCTGACTAACTTGATTGAATTTTTTGAGGCGGGGACGAAATGTGTAGATGAGGGTAAAGCAGTTGATGTAGTCTACATGGACTTCAGTAAGGCTTTTGATAGGGTCTCGCATGGGAGATTGGTTAAGAAGGTAAGAGGCCATGGGATCCAGGGCAATTTGGCAAATTGGATCCAAAATTGTCTTAGTGGCAGGAGGCAGAGGGTGATGGTCAAGGGTTGTTCTTGCGAGTGGAAGCCGGTGACCCGTGTTGCACCGCAGGGATCGGTGCTGGGACCCTTGCTGTTTGTAGTGTACATTAATGATTTAGAAGTGAATATAGGAGGTATGATCAGTAAGTTTGCAGATGACATGAAAATTGGTGGTGTCATAAATAGTGAGGAGGAAAGCCTTAGATTACAGGACGATATAGATGGGCTGGTGAGATGGGCGGAGCTGTGGCAAATGGAATTTAATCCTGAGAAGTGTGAGATGATGCATTTTGGGAGGACCAACAAGGCAAGGGAATATACAATGGATGGTAGAACCCTAGTAAGTACAGAGGATCAGAGGGACCTTGGTGTACTTGTCCATAGATCACTGAAGGCAGCAGCACAGGTAGATAAGGCGGTTAGGCAAGCATATGGGATATTTTATTAGCCTTTATTAGCCGAGGCATAGAATATAAGAGCAGGGAGCTTATGATGGAGCTGTATAAAATGTTAGTTAGGCCACAGCTGGAGTATTGTGTACAGTTCTGGTCGCCACACTATAGCAAGGATGTGATTGCACTGGAGAGGGTGCAGAGGAGATTCACCAGGATGTTGCCTGGCTGGAGCATTTCAGCTATGAAGAGAGACTGAAAAGGCTAGGGTTGTTTTCCTTAGAGCAGAGAAGGTTGAGGGGAGATATGATTGAGGTATACAAAATTATGAGGGGCATTGATAGGTTAGATGGGAAGAAACTTTTTCCCTTAGCAGAGGGGTCAATAACCAGGGGGCATAGATTTAAGGTAAGGGGCAGGAGGTTTAGAGGGGATTTGAGGAAGAAAATTTTCACCCAGAGGGTGGTTGGAATCTGGAACACACTGCCTGAAGAGGTGGTGGAGGCAGGAACCCTCAGAACATTTAAGAAGTATTTGGACGAGCACTTGAAACGCCATAGCACACAAGGCTACGGGCCAAGTGCTGGAAAATGGGATTAAAATATTTTGGTGCTTGATGGCCGGCACAGACACAATGGGCCGAAGGGCCTGTTTCTGTGCTGTGTAACTCTATGACTATGACCTCCAAAACTCAGTATCAAACCTGCCTTTTTTTCTTATTCGTTTTGTGGGATGTGGGTGTCACTGGCTTGGCCAGCATTTATTGCCCATCCCTAACTCCCCTTGAACTGAGTGGCTTGCTTGGCCATTTAGAGTCAACCACATTGCTGCGGGTCTGGAGTCACAGATTTCCTTCCCTAAAGAACATTAGGGAGCCAGATGGTTTTTTTGCAAATAATCAACATTAGACTGGTGTTTAATTCTGGATTTATTAATTAACTTTAAATTTCACCATTTGCTGTAGTGGGATTTAAACCCACATCTCCAGACTGCACTCCAAATTACAAGTCGAGTGATATTACCACTGTGCTACCGCCCACTACCTTTTCTGAGGGCTGCTGTAGATGTTCTCTTGTCTTTGCCTCTTGGCTTGAAAGGAACAGCTGTGAAGTTAAAGGTACGCTAACAACATCTCAAAAATCTTCAGTAAAATAAGTATTGAAGAGATTGGATCCTTATCAGCATCAGAAAGTGAAATGTGTTTCAGAAAGTTTCAGGATAATGGAACTTTCCTACTGATGTACTCGGGTCTCCTCATAATGAAAAAAGTATAATAGTAAATACATTGAAAAAAAGATCACTTGAAAATTGGAATTTTTGAACTAACATGAAGTGGAGCCACCATTATCTGTTATAATATGGGGAACCCTGCTTCCTGCCTCCTGCTGGTTAATAATGGAAATTGGTGAGTAATTGAGAGTGTACAATTTTTGTACGGGATAGCAATGCCCTAAGCACAGGACTGAAGACTTGTACAATACAAATAACATAAGAAATGTTACATAGTTTTGGATGTCTCATTCCATTTTTGTCCTGCAAGTATTCTGGTGGATGATTTTTTGCATGGATAACTGAAATTCCACTGCATACAGAATATTCCAAATGGAATACAAGTAGGATATTTTTGTTTCAGGGCTCTGATCCAGGTTTGCTGTGTGTTTTATTCTGTTTCCACATTTCTGTTTTGCTCCCATGTTTTCTACACAACCAGGGTGGCGACTTTCTTCCAGGTCCAAAACCAAACATGCATAGGACAGAGAGTGAGATTGTGGCTTAAGTTCTGTAATTTCCTTTGCTGCTGCTGAAAATTAACTAAAAATCTTAATACCTAAAGGGCCTCTTAACATCACTCAAACATTTGATCTGACATGAATCAGCTTTAATTTTTCCTCCTTCAGTGGATGCGACAAGTTAGTTTAATATATGTGGGCGGGGGGAAATGCGATTACTTTGCTGTTGGTTGGTGGGCTGGGAGAACATATGTTACCCTCACGAGAACATTTTGTTTTTGTTTTCTTCCTCATAATTTGGCATTGAGTGCATTATAAAATTCGTTTGATTTCATTGTAGACTCACTGTGTATGCACTTTACCATTAAAACACACTTCGTAATCCTAGCTTCAATTTATTTGGAGAAAATGCCTTTTAGGGTCATTAATTTTCACAAATTTGCAAGAAACAAGTCAACTAGATCATCAGGAGTTTGAGACTAACCTCCTGAAGTACTAATTTTATGTTTGAAATTTTCAGCGTCACACAGTACAGTATTCCCTTTGGTGTCAGTCATGGTGATCATAGTGAGCAGACACCATCTTGATTTGATTCTGCTATTTATTCTGTGCCCTTACTTCTTTATTGTTATGGTCTGTAGTTCAGCTTCTATGGGTTTGAGAGACTTCATCCTTAACAACAGAAAATATCAAAAGTTGCTCACTCTGGTCAAACATGTTGTCCTTGTCCAAATGGATCCAATTACCCTGAGTTCAGGTATATAATCAAATGCCAGAGAAGAGAAAAATAATTTATACCTGAAAGGAGTGGATAAAAACAGAGAAACTTCATGGAGGCCCAAATGAATCCGAGGGGAGAGAAATTATGGACAACCGTAAAGATTAGAGTAGAAAGAAATCACAGGCACGTGCAGCAGGATTGGAGGACAAAAACATGCTGGACATCTGGAGGGACTGGAGTGGACAGAAATCATGGATGCCCAGAGAAATTAAAATGAAACAAAATCTCAGTTCGTTGAGTAGATCAGAGTGGAGAGTTTGCAAACACCGAGATGGAGTGATTATTTTTCTATATGGAAACCCGTTGTGAGTAAACAACTTTGCGCCGCAAGAGTGGCTCTGGTCTACCCTGCTGCACAATACTGCTGTACTTCATGGTCTTGCAGCTACCACACAAAGATCGTAGACGTGCAGCAAAATGGCGTCATGAGATCGGTGCCTGGAGCGCCAGGTCCACTTCAACCAAGTGGCTCTCAGTGCGGTCCAGCATTGCCCCGCCTGCCATTCACCACTCTGCCATCATGTTCCGTGGAACGGAAAAAGTCGTGAGCAACGCTGATCTTCCCATTCACGATGACTTGAAAAACCCACCATGAAAGAGCTTAAAATCATGCCGGCCATTCTGGGAAACAGCAGCTGATATTCATGTAGCTCGTATTACCCCACCATCCGGATGGACGGAACCTTGGATGCATGCAGCATAAAAAACCAACACCTCATCACAGAGGTCCCTGGCTTTGACCTCCCTCAAAGACAATGAACAGCACACAACCAAATCTGCACTGGCACAGATGATGGAGCCACCTTCTCCATATGTGAAAGGTGAGGGAAGACCTGAAATGTGATTGTGGCCATCAGTCCCTGCTCATGGAACTCATCACATCAACTGCCCACTAAGACTGTTGAAAGAGACACCTCATTTCTCCACTCGGCATCTCAGGAGGCCATCGAATGGATATCCAAACTAGATATCCCATTATAAACCTTTCCCAACATACCGCAGTAGTAGTCATAGTAAACAACTTTAAACCACAAGCTTTCATTTTGCTCTAAGAAGGGCTGAGAGTATTAAACAAAAACAACAAAAGAAAGTTATTTTAAATTCCACCACCTGTTTGTGTCTGTCAGGAATTATTTATTTAGGCAGTTTTTTTTTCAACAAAATTATTTTTGATCGACAGTTGCCTGAATGCCTCTGGCAACAGTAGATGACCACATCAATTAGGTCATACCGGCAATGCTGTGGCATCAGCCAACATGCCTATTCCTTAGAAAATTGTTACGACCATGTGAGAAAGGGGTCTAGGGTTCCCTCTCGGCCTTCACCTGGTCTTACCATAACAGGGTTTTATTTTAAACACACCGTTTTTTAGCTCCCCCTTGGTGAATCCTTGTTCACTAACTTCCAATTATGAGGCAGAGAAACTAGCTGACCAGGATTTCTTAGGTTTAAAGAAAAAAAGTTGAACTTTATTAAACTTAAACTCTAATTTGGTTAACACCTACCAATACGCGACGTGCCCATGCTAGCATGCTTATGTGATAAACACACGCAGATAGACACAGAAAAGAGCAGAAGAAATAAAGTGGAAAAGTTTGAGGCAAAATCTGAAAATGGTTTTGGTTACTGTTCTTCTAGCTTGCTGTAGAGTCCTTGATTGTAGGTAGGTCTTGCTTTTCATTGGGGCCCGGTATTTTTCTTAAACCTTGTTCGATGCAGGAGACTTTTCTCTCTTGTGGTTCATGTGTCCTCAGTGGGTCCAGAGGCTTGTGAGAAAGAAATGGGAGCAGACAGGAGAAGTCTTCTCAATCCAGGAGCAAACAGTCTTTCTCAGTTCAAAACTCTGTGGCTAGTTCAAAAAACCCTGGACCAGCCAGTTAGTCATTTGCCCAGCTGGTTTAATCAGTCCTGGCTTTTGTGGATTGTATCACCTTAGCAGTCTCTGCAATGCTCTTCCTTACACCTTCAATGTCTGGTGTTCAAAATCCATTGTGGGTTGAATGTGTCAGGGAATGGTCCTTTTGTCTCCACAAGCACTGTCTGTTAGTATGCAAATGTTTTTCAGCTAAGTGTCTGGCAGCCCTTGTCAAAGGCCTTCTCTTCTTCCCGACAAGTTTAAAATCAATGTTCATATGACAAAATTAACATGCTTCATTCTTGGCAGGTGGGGGTTGCATGACAAAATTCATAAAAAAGATAGTCACAGGCAATGTAGTAAAATGGAAAAACAGGTGGTACAACTAAAATAAGTGACTTGGTAACCGCAGTAATCAAGAATTAAATCAGTGCCTCATGATCATTGTGTATCTCATGATCGCTGCATTTTTAAAATTCATTCATGGGATGTGGTCATCGCTGGTTCAGCCAGCATTTATTACCCATCCCTAATTGCCCTCAAGAAGGTAATAGTGAGCTGCCTTGTTGAAACGCTGCAGTCCTTGGGGTATAGGTACACCCACAGTACTGTTAGGAAGGGAGTTCCAAAATATTGACCCAGCATTAGTGAAGGAACGGCGATATAGTTCCAAGTCAGGATGGTGTATGGCTTGGAGGGGAACTTACAGGTGGTGGTGTTTCCATGCATCCGCTGCCCTTGTTCTTCTGGGTGGTAAGGTTCAGGTTTGGAAGGTGCTGTCAAAGGAGACACTTATTCTGTAGATATGTGGTCCAGTGTCCCGTGGTAGTTATTTTTTTCCGTTCAGTACCTGCACTATTTATTCTATCCATTAACTTTTGTTTAATTTAATTTAACGCTCTTGAGGGAGGAAGAGGCCCTCTGCTTGCTGGTGTGACTTTGCTGAGTGATCCCACATAATATGAAAAGACAGGGAAATGGGTAGCATTCATGTGTACATTTATATATTTATATATAATACATAGGAGGTTTTTATTCTTTCTCCCTATGCTATTGATTTTAATATAACAAAATGCGAAACTGTGGTGATACCGCTCCTGTGCTAAACACTCAGACTCTACTGTGTTCTCTGTTAATTGTAAGGGCTTGAACACAGATTCCTTGTGCAGATCTGGTTTTACTTATCAAACACAGACCTGCTTCTCTTCTGCCTGCTGTGCAGGGGGAACACTGCACTGTACCAGCTTCTTTTTATTCCAATACCCCTTGTTGTGAGGATTCCAGCTGTCAGTGCAGGGAAAAAAAGTCCTCTCTTATTCTCTGTGGCTTCTGATAAGAAGATAGAATTAAGTACTAGTCAGAACCATATGCTGATTCAAGTTGCTGCTGAATTAACATGTAGTTCTGGTTCTACGTCCTCTCACCCCAACTTAAAATTAGTGGTTAAAGACATATGGGGAAATATGAATGAACTCTTGGAAGAAAGATACGCACACGGACTCACAGACTCGCAAACGCGCACAAACGTCCACAGACACATCAGAGCACAGATGCACACAGACAAGCTCATAAATAAGTGCACAGATACACACACAGGCACAAGCATGCAGACGCACACAGACATAGAGTGTATGGAGACGCACAAACACATAGACAAATACACGCACATGTACACTGGTGCTTACAAGCCAGTAACAGAGCAGAACAGATGAAATGATTTATTGAGTTTTATATAGAATACATAAAGGGTAAGCATTGCTAACAGTGTGACTGGCAGCCTTGCCGCACTGAGTAGGCCCCTGGGACAAGCCTTTGTTCCTCTGTACTTGACAGGCATGTGTCTCTGCTAAATGAGAGCTTAATTTCTCTCATATGCGTGCAATTTTCAAGCCCAACATAGCGGCCGAGACTGCAGCTATTTAAAAGCTCCAGATCTGGAGGAAGCATTATTGAGAAGGTGATGCTGAAGGACTAATTAGTTGCCATAGTTTAGCAGCTGTTTTCAAGGAGAGTTCCAACACAGAGGGCTACCATACTCGATCTGCAAAGCCATATTCCACAAGGAGGAAAAGGCTTTGATAGTTCAATTTAGCAACAAAATACAGCAATGCATGGACTTAACTTCCAGTGGCCTTTTAAATCAAGGATATCTTACAAGCGTTGTTGCATGAGGAAGGCTGTCTTAACAATGGGAAAGGTCTGCAGTTCACATGCACCATAGGCTTTAGAGAACTATGCTAAGGGCTGAATCTTCTGTGCCCTCCGCCGATGTCAGCGGCGGGCGAAGAGAACAGCGGCTCGCTTAGTCGCGGAGCCCCAGCAATCTTCCGTGTGGCGGCTCATTTAAATAGCCAGGGTGGGTTACCCCCCGATCACATGGAGGAGGCGGGTTATGCGTCCCCGGCAATGGTGTTAGCAGCCTGTGCACAGGCTCCGACTCCATTTTTAAAGGGCTTTGAGCCCTACTGGGAAATTTAAATATTTAAATATAAAGTACATAAAAATAAATAAAGACGTTTCTTCTGCCTCTCTCCCACCCCCAAAGAACAATTAAATTAATTATTTGCCCTCTCCCCCAAAACACTTACCTTGTCTATCTGACCTTCCCCACCACCCCCCCTCCAAACTGCATAAACTTTAACCTCAAACCCTTCCCACCATCCCCTACACCAATGATGTTAATTTAACCCCTTTCCCCCCAACCCCCGCACTGAGAAACTTACCTCCTCCCCACCAGAGAGGCACCTCGTTTCCCCGAAGGCATGGGAGTGCCGGCCACCGGCCCGAAGATTGCAGTGAGACATCAGGCGGCGGCGTAATTATAATTAATTCATTAACTTCAATTTATTTAAATATTCAAATGAGGGTTCCATCGCTGAGCAGCAGGGGGTGCCACCACGAGGCCTCATCGCCACTGGTAATATAGGGCCGAGCCCTGCTGGCGTCAGGGTGTGTGGCAACCTCTCCCAGAGGCATCTTCAGGCCACCGCCGCCACAGACCCCAATGTCTGGAGGAGAACAAAATCCAGCCCTAAGTTTTTCTTCAGTATCGTATGTTCATGGAAAAATTCTCAATATAGTCTTTGAGCACAGGTTTGAAGATGTTCCAAAAAGTGTCTTGGTGGACATTTATGTGAACTACTATTTTTAATTTCATGGCAAGGAGCTGCCAGGATTTTTGGCTGGCAATATTAGCAGATCAATACTAAATACATTCATATAACATCTGCTACTTTAACGGAAGCATTTAAAACAAATGGGTTAACTTAGCCATCGAAATTGCAGACAGAGAACTATCATACTGTTAACTGTTTATCCACTCATATTAGCAACAGTAATTCCTAGCCTAGTGTCTCTCAAATTCATGGAATATATTCTTAATTAAAAATCCCAATAACTGCCCTCTTAGGTCTTCATAACTTTTAGTAACACACTCTGTGGTATTGTTGAACAAATAAAAAAATTCTGTCAAATATTACGATATCTCACAGGGCCAAATAAGATTAGGATGGTTTCATAATCCAGTTGGAACATTTATATGGTATGGGAGAGCATTTATACTGTTCCTTATAACAGTGCCTATGGGAAGGTTCTGTACAAGGTTAGAAAACTGCTCTTTACCTTTGGAATCATGGCTTAAAAGGAAACTGCCTTCATGAAATAATTTTGGTAAAGACTTTGAGTGTCGAGTTTTTAGAAGAACCACAAGAGCCTGTAACATCTGTGATCAAATGTTGCAGGCAAGTTATGAATTCACACAATAGATCAAAAATAACCCATCATTTCCAACGTGCTGTCAATCTGAGGAGGTAAATGGGGGCTAATCAAATCCAAGCCGCCCAGCAGCTGCTGCAGAATGCCATTGCGCAGAGAATAGTGCCCCCAGCACAGGGAAAGGAAGTTTAAGAGCAAGAGAAAATCCTTAGCAAAAATGGATCGGAGAAAATTGTAAACAAATCTTCGCAGGAACCTACACAGCTGTACTTTGTCTGACAGCTGGGATTTAAAAAATAAATTACAATGCTGAATTATGAAAAAATGTACTGAATGATAGAACATTTCTTAACACAAAATATTTCTTGGATGAAATTGTGCAGCACTCTACTTTTTCTCTTGAAACACTTTTTGCCTTCAAAATTGAAATCACCTTTTTTGCAGTTTCTAAACTGTTGCGCAGCCCTTCCTAGTGTTTCATACCTTTCCCTTGGCGTGCACCAAGAAAGAGAAGCCTCTTGTATCTTTAACATCAGCAATAGTTGTTTGAAAAATTAACACAGGATAAAATTATGTGAAACAGCAAGTGGCACGTTTGGTTTTAACTCCGGATTTAGATTTACAAAAAGTGGATTTGACTTTAAATATCCAGGAGACTGGTGGGGCAATGAATTTCATTATAAGGGGAAGATTTTCTTTGTTCACTACTTTTTGGTGAGATCATAGACATGTAAAATACCGCAAGAAGGTGGAAGGGACTTGTGTCTTAAACCAGAGGTAAAAGTGGCAGCAACATTCCCTGTCTATAAAAGAATGCCTCTTGCTGGCCAGTAGCAGCCGTTCACCAAGTACCAGCTGAAGGAGAGAATGAAAATGGCAGAGGCATCAGTTACCAAGACTGAAGAGCAGACGGAAGTGAAAGAAAAAAAATATAGATTACTACATTTTTGAAATAGTTATCAATTTAAATATCAGGAAAGTGTAACAAATTTTAATTTGTTTTAAGTATATTTTTATGAACAGAACAGATTCTACATTGTTGCTACCTGTTACATAGTTAATCAATGTATTTGTGCCTAAGTCTTGACTGGGCCTTATATTTGCATAATGAAGATCTAAGGCCCCTGTCCTTATTTGTTTTTAGATTAGAGATACAGCACTGAAACAGGCCCTTCGGCCCACCGAGTCTGTGCCGAACATCAACCACCCATTTATACTAATCCTACACTAATCCCATATTCCCAACAAACATCCCCACCTGTCCCTATATTTCCCTACCACCTACCTATACTGGTAACAATTTATAATGGCCAATTTACCTATCAACCTGCAAGTCTTTTGGCTTGTGGGAGGAAACCGGAGCACCCGGAGAAAACCCACGCAGACACAGGGAGAACTTGCAAACTCCACACAGGCAGCACCCAGAAGCGAACCCGGGTCCCTGGAGCTGTGAGGCTGCGGTGCTAACCACTGCGCCACTGTGCCGCCCCATTTCATTTGGTGTTCCCAGAAGTGCTAGTATTTAGGTTCATTGAAATCTAGAGTTCAATACTAAATAGACTATTATTTTGTGTGATTTTTTCTATTCATTCATGGGACGTGGGCATCGCTGGCCAGGCCAGCATTTATTGCCCGTCCCTAATTGCCCTTGAGAAGGTGGTGATGAGCTGCCTTCTTGAACCACTGCAGTCCATGTGGTGTAGGTACACCCACAGTGCTGTTAGGAAGGGAGTGCTAGGATTTTGACCCAGCGACAGTGAAGGAACGGCGATATAGTTCCAAGTCAGGATAGTGTGTGACTTGGACGGGAACTTGCAGATGGTGATGTTCCCGTGCATCTGCTGCTCATGTCCTTCGAGATGGTAGAGATCGTGGGTTTGGAAGGTGCTGTAATAGGTAACAACTCAATTGCCCATTGAGTTGGAGGAAGGCATTTGTGGTGAGAGGCAAGTGAGAACAATTGGCCTCATAACCAAAAAAAAGCATGCTCAGTAAAAGGGGATTAAAGTGAACTTTTGCTGCCTCTTTCCCCTTTTTTAATGGGAAACAGCTATTTGAAAATGTCTACATTCTGAATTCTGAACATTTCTGTGGCTTATTTCAGGCACACATTGATCTCCAGAATAAATCAAAGAGGAGGTAGGCTCCGAGTGTCAATGATCAGTTTGTTCTTGTTATTTCAGTAACTTATTATGTGGGAGAGAAACCTTTCTAATGATGTATTAAAATGGAGCTTTGAAAGGTTTTCACCTCCAAATCATTGAAAGGACAAAGCAACGCTGTAGTCAGACTCAGTTAGAAAAAAAAATCAATTTGCTTACACAGAACACAAATACCAGCAGAAATCAAGATTATTATGAAGGAAGGAAGATATTAAGTTGTAATGGAATGAGCACTGATTTTTGTTTTAAAAGAGGTAGTTTGCAAGAGTTGCATTAAGCTAGGCTACTATCTGCCTACAAAATGATGTCAGTGAAAGCAGACACAAGTGTTGAACATAGGAATGGTAGTTAGTTAGAGACAGACAGTTAGAGAGTGGACAAGATGGATTACAATGAAGATGGATAACAAGAGGTAGAAGGGGAGATAGACAGCAAGGAAAAGGTATATAAATAGCAAAAGCTGTATGAAAGAGAGAGAGGGATTTGCCAACTGATGAATGGAACAATGTACTGTTCTGTGATAGACAAAGAAAAGCGTTAGAAAGATAGATGGACCTTTGGAAGAGCATTTGACAGGTACAAATACCAGCCCTGTACTGGAGCCAGCACTGCATTTCCTGACCGTAATGCTGTACCAACAATTCATAGCTTGCTCATATAGCACCACTTTATCCCTTTGAGGACAGCAGTAGCATTTTTGCACCACTTCCAAAAATAATATGAGCTACAAATGTTCTCTTTTTTCCAAATTGCCTACTGTTTTACACATTGCTCTCACTATGTTCTCTGATATTCCGTGTCAAATTGGAGTGATTTTAATGGGGAGACAGAATGCATCAAAGCTATGCATCTTGAAAAAGTCCTGTGACTGTTCAAACTAATGTTCCATTGACAATGAACACAGCAGCCCCCGTTTAATAAAACACCACTGTCCCTTTTCCCATGATTTACTTTTCAATTTCAAATTAAAAGCATCCAGCTGGTAATCTCTGTCTACTCAGTTGTGGGACTGTCAGTCAGCAGATTACTGCAATAACATTTAAATAACTTACGGGGCAAATAATGATCAGAATTTTTTTTATTTCTGAAATTCAGTGGGAAATGTACATTTTCAATACGATGCAGCAACTTTAAAAGAAAGAAATTTGCTGAGACATAATCATTGTTAACCACCTTTTGAAGAGGTCTTATTTCAGGCAGAGTGTTTAATGGCCAAAACCACTGGCACTGGCATAGAAGTGTGCTGGCAGCAAAAATCAGTGATCAGTCAACCATTATGGCTTGGCTGACCATTGACACTAGAACTTCACATTCTTTCCCTCTTTCTGCTTTTTCAGCAGTTAACCCAATTGTCACTCTTCCATTCATTTCTTACTTTGCACAGGCACATTATCTCTGCTTTGGATCATCATGTGGTCTTTTTCCAACTGTAGGCCATTGCACAACCTGCCAAGCCATTCAATATATCTGCCCCAGCCATTAAAATCTCTGTGCTGTAACCTGCTCAGTTACTTCATGCACACAATTCCTCATTATGTCAGTACTTTCACTCTGTTCTCCTGTATTCATTGCACAATGCTTTGCAAAAGCATCCAAACTTTGTTTTCAAATTTCTTCAAAGTTCAGTTCACAGCAGAAGTATTGACTAACCTTCGACCGCACTTTTTAACATCTTATCCAAATTGTCTCCCCTTCCAGCATGGTTTCAATAATACGTCAAAAATACTTCAATCTAAGCAAATCAGTCTCTTCAATACTTAGCTCGCATCCCCCTTTGCTGACCAAGCAACTTCCCATTTGGATTGCATAGTGAGCTCATCATGGTCAAATAGGATGTGTGAGGTTAGGCCTGACTAAGCTATCGAGCTAGATCACTGATCTGAACTTGGAGAAAGCTACTGAACTGAATGATAAGGTCTGACTAATAAACAGCAGGGAAGTGACATGATAGATTAGGACATGGTTTGCGCCACATTTCATACCTGAGAGCAGCCTATCGGCTTATCAGTTCTGGACTGTCTTGTGCTGCCAATTGCCAAATCAATGAGCCACTTCCCTTCATATGGGTACAAGCCAGCCCTTTCAGTGTCCCTTGCCACAGAATGTGGCTGGATAAGAGCTGATCCGCCCCTAGAGATCAGGTTGGCCAAATTAGGGGTGGCCTCGTTGCAAATAATTGGCCCTCCCTGCGTGGCATTGGCTATCTACATCCATCAATAGCCAACTATTTTTGGAACCAATTGCAAGATATGTGGGATTTGACCTGCAATAACTCAGCAGCAGCAAAAAGGTTGCAGAAGCTGCCTGAATAGAAAAAAGAATTAGCAGCAGAGAATGAGCAGAGGGATGATATGTGCATTTTTCTTTTTCCTATAGCCATCAGATAAAGGAAACACTGACCTAACTGATTAGCCTTTGATTTAATATATTGACACACAGGCACAAATAATTCTGTTTAGTGGCTTTTCCCTCAGATGGATCAATTTAATTAGTTATAAAATTTGACTTCTTGTCAGGAGCCAGAAGAAATGCTGACTTAAAAAAAAGTTGCATGCAATTTGAACAACAAAGCTATCGAGACTCAGTTAAAAGTTAATGATGCACAGAAATTGGCTTAATAGAGACAACTTCAGCAATGAAAGTGATGGTTGGGAAATTAAGCTAAGTGGATGGCTTTGGAATTGTAATGCTGCCTGTACTCTTAAACAAATTCATAAATTATTAATGCATTAACTCCAAAGGGAAAGAATAATGCACTGCTCTTTTTTTAAAACAAATTTTGCTTTTGTTACCTATAATTAGCATGTAGAGTGTCACAAGAAATGGAAAAAAAAGCATTCCTATTTCAATATATTGGCCTGTGTCATGTTGAATCTTTTTTTTTTAAGAAGTTCTTGGGTCATGTTTCTTGTTGTTTGTGTTGAGCAAACTGTTTTGTCTTTGCGTTGACTTACGTTGGCCGCAGCCTACACAGAGGGAACCGCAAAGAAAAAGAGGGTTATTAATACTTTCTTTCTGCTGTGCACGACCAGCCAATAGTCAGACTGAGGCCCGTGTTTTCTTAGGGCTCGGGTGGCAAAGCAAAGCTTTCAAACCTCAGCAGTCCAAAAAAGCGCCTTTTTGTTTTCTGCCAGGAGAGTTGGAGCATTCCCCATGGAACACAATGAATGAACCATTTTGTCAGACACCATTTCGGAGACACTGAATTCTTGTTTTTGATAATTATACTTGTCCGTCACTGGGTGTGCACATGACATTTGAGCGTGTTTAAAGTCTTAACACACTCATGTGCCTGCAATAAAGTCACTTAAAACAAGGCGGGCTTTTTGCAGACAACAGAGCTGTGTCTGTTGTTTTCTCAGGCTTAAGCAGCTGGGAGGCAATTGTGAGGACAACAGCTTAGTCTCTGTGAAATATAGGATGAAGAGGAAAACAGACCCAGTCTTTTCCACATCATTTAAAACAATGAAAATTCTGTAATGTTACTGTTGACACATGCGAAGAAAAATTTGCTGGGGGGTGGCTGAAGAGGAAGCTGAAGGGAGGGAAAGAAAAATATTGAACATCCAATATTCAATTTCTAATGCAGTGTATGTTACGATATCTCTTTATTGCAATAATACTGCTTGTCAAATTAGGTTCAGGAAAAAAACTACCTGTCAATTTCAGGTTCAATACTATCTAAACAATTTCTGCAATCGAGCTGATTCAAAACAAGGTGGTCAGTGAATAAATGACCATAATACAATTTAACTAATAGTTATGTAAAAATGATTGGGATGAAATATTTACAGACATTGAAGGAAAGGCTGATGTACTTTAGGTAGTTATTTTATTATCTATTATTTTAGATGTTATGTCAGACTTGGCTCAGTTGTAGCACTCTCACCTCTGAGTCAGAAGGTTTAAGTCCTATTTCAGAGACCTGAGCACAAAATCTAGGCTGATACTCCAGCTCAGACTGATAGGGCTGGATTTTAAGGAGCTCTCAATGTCAGGATCCATGGAGGGTGGGGCCTGAAGATGGCCCTGGATGAGGGCCACTGCTCCCGCACCCCCCGCCGCTCGGCGACAGGAACGCCATTTAAATATTTAAATAAATTAAAATACCTGAATTACTTAATCTCACGTCGCCTCCTGATGTTCCGCCGTGAACCTCACCCCGGCAGCCGGCACTGCCGCGCCTTTCAATTCCCGTCTGGGGAAACGAGGTGGAATACTTGTGGGGAGGGGGGTGGGAGGTAAGTTTATCAGTGCTGGGGGGTGGGGGGAAGCGAACGGGATCGAATTAGCATTGTGGGTGTCGGGGATAGTGGGAAGGGTTGTATTTGAAAGTTTGAGCAGTTTGTGGGGGGAAGGTTAGATGGTAAAGGTAAGCGTTTTGGTGGGGGGAAAGGGCAAATAATTAATTTAATTGTTATTGGAGTGGGGTGGTATTCGGCCAAAAGAGATGTGTTTATTTTTTTTAAATTCCATTTAACTTTAAATATTTAAATTTCCCGGTAGGGCTGACAGCACTTAAAAAATTGCCCCGGCTATTTAAATGTGCAGCTGTGATTTGGCGGGTGGGCCGCCTTTTTTTTGGCGAGCTTATAAAATTCAGCCCATGGTGTGAGTCTGCCCTATTTACTGGCTGTAGGGGTTCTACATTTCGAAAAAAGAAGGATGCAGGGTCTCATGGAAAATAACTACTCTTAATTTGGCAGTAAAGGGTAAAAGTTCATCTGAGCTTGTTCTTGAGCTCGGAAGCAGCCAATATGGTGTCACATGTTTTTCAGGCATCCTTGGGGCACAAGGGATAACCCTGTGAAATTGGTTATTTTGGCCTCCTTTTTCTGTCTGGTAAAGGGGTACAATGGTGACCAATTTAAACCGTGAAATTGGCAATTTTCCACTGAGAAGCAGAACTGCATACTATGTTAAATGGAAGAATGTCACACTGGTACAGTAGGGGTACTCTTCTGAAATTTGTGCAGAGTTAGTGAAGTTTCACTCAGCACAAAATTGTATATTTTACCTAAGATTGCTTGCTGTTCACACTGGGTGCCCAAAATAGGCAGTGTTCCATTCCCAAACATCAACATCCCTCACCAATGGCTTATAAATTCACAAAAAAATCTTCATAGCTGACATTTCAACTGAACTTTTCTAATTCTACTTCATTTGTTTAATCTTATTCCCCACCCCTTCCTCGTCTTTGGTTCTGAGACCAAGCATATTGCTGCACTTGTTCGAATTGGATCATCGTAGTTTCTTTTGCAAGACAAAAATCAAAAGGATATCTAATGTGAATTTTAGATTGAAACACAAACTTCTTCAATTGCATCCTCACACAATTTAATTAACGGAGTGCAAACAGGAATAACCCAGAGTGGTATTGTTCTTTTAATGACATTATTGTTTTCAACTGTTAACTTTTCCCTTTGCATTTGACCCTATCTTGAATGTTCCAAGAAATGGTTCTTTAATGGTAATAAAATGCATTGAGGATATTGTCAACATGCCTTTCTGGATATTGCAGCCTTTAACCCTTTGTGTGACTTGATTCATTTGCATTTCACAGCAAATGGATTACTATTCACTCCCTTTTCATGGGTTGGTTGACCCAGTTAACCAACTTTCTAAAGTCATATTCAAAAATAATTTTTGAAAATCCTAAACTTTACGTATCTCGGGAAACACGCTCAGGTAATTTAAATATTCCTCTCCAATGAAACATCCCTCCCATTATCCATAGTCATGCCTATCTGCCATATTTATCTTAAAAGGACAAAACTCAGATTAAAGTGGAACAGACATCAGAAAATTGAATTGAAAGGATAATCTTCCAGTTTCCATTGTTCTGTTGGAATGGGGTTCAATAGATAGGAAAAGAGAGAGAGATGGGACAAGTGGGGAATTCCCTCAACTGTGACAAATCATTTCACCATGTATATACTTCCTTTTCTTTTGCAGTTATTAGATTCCATTTTACAGTTTGCGACATATTAATTGTATTTTGTCGAAGCAAAACAATCCTTTAAACATTTTCCCTGGCTGGCTGAGCTCCTTTTTGATGAGAGTAGTCTGAATGAAATTAAATCTATTTGTTAATGAAGGAAAGTCTCCAATGCTAATTTTTCCCTGTGCTCTCATTTTATGCTCTCATTTACTGCCTCAGAATAAGCCTCAGCTCTGAAACCCTTGTACTTTCAGCGCTATGGGTGCCTGTTTAGTAGAAAAATGGCATTCGTGCCGCTTCCACCTGCTTTGGCCAAGGCCAAATGCTGAATGCCATCTTGGTGAGGGCATTAATATGGGTGTTACACGTGCACACTAGAAGTATGCAGAGTAGACAGATTGTGACATTATTAAGCATCTGATGCTGATTTGCCACAAGGCTTGCTATTTTCAAATACCCTGCTCTAGTTAACACCCGTATCAATCACGCCCAGTTGAACATACATTCAGCAGGATGAGGGACTCCACCCCCCTACACCACCAGTGCTATTTAAGGGGAATCATCATCCAACTTGCACGTTAGTTGCTTATTACATTCTACTGGCTCTTGCTGAGTTTATGCAAGTACGGGTGTTTGGACGAGTTCTGAAAATTTGGTAAAGTCTGCAGGGATTGGTGCTGAATGTGAGGAAGGCATTGGTTGCTGTTGCAAGGCTGCTGAGTATACCATATGCTCCTAGTCATGGGGCTACAATAGCTGTCCCCCTTGAGTTGCAGCATCAGAGGGAGATGGAGCAGAGGCAACAAAGAAGACAAGCTGCTGGCAGGGGGAGGAGTGGAGCAGGGCTCTCAGCAGGAGGCTTTACCTACCGATGGTCTTCAGGGAGCACTTCCCCTACCTGCACCTAAGCCAGGCCCATTCTGTTCAGCGGCTGCACTTCACCAAGGAGCTGGTCACAGACTGTGCCACTTCTTGAAACCAGACCTGTAGCCCAGAGCAGGGTGAGGATGATGCTGCCAGTGGCCATGAAAGTGACCATGGCCCATAATTTTTTTGCAAGGTGAGCCTTCCAGGCTGGAACAGGGGACATAGCTAACGTCTCGCAGTTTGCCATCCATCACTGTATCCAGAAGATGAGAGAGGCTCTACGTGCCAGGAGAGGAGACTTCATTGTCTTCTCTCTGAATAGAGAGAAGCAGGTGGCATGCACACGTGGTTTTGCCAGGATAGCGGGTTTCTACACAGTACAGGGCACCATCGACAGCACACATGTGCCTTTGCGGGCACTCATCTCAATGGTGAGATGTTCCAAAACTGCAAAGGGTACCACTCACTCGAAGTGAAGTTGATGTGCAACCACGCCAGTACATCATTAGAGAAATTAGAGGTGCATGTAACAGGAGTAATACCGTATTCATGGGGTATTCAAGGGCTAATTAATAATCTTGTTGTAAAGGAGCCTTTAGGAAAGATTGACCATCATATGGTAGAATTTTACATTAAGTTTGTAAGTGATGTAGTTCAATCAGAAACTAGGGTCTTAAATCTAAGCAAAGGAAACTATGAAGATATGAGGGGTAAATTGGCTATGCTAAATTGGGACACTATGACGGTGGACAGACAATGACTAACATTTAAAGAACTAATAGATAGTTTACAACAAAAATACATTCCTTTAATGTGCAAAAACCCAGCAACGAAAGTGTTCCATCATGGCTAACGAAAGAAATCAAGGATTGTATCAGAGCAAAGGAAGAGGCATGTAACATTGTCAAAACAAATGGTAAGCCTGAGGATTGAGAGCATTTTAGAATTCTGCAAAGGAGGACCAAGAAAAAGATTAAGAAAGGGAAAATAGAATATTGGAGTAAACTAGCGAGAAACATAAAAATGGACTGTAAAAGCTTCTATAGGTATGTAAAAAGGAAAAGATTAGTAAAGACAAATGTGGATCCATTACAGGCAGAGTCAGGAGAATTTATAGTGGGGTATAAGGAAATGGCAGAGAAACTAAACAAAGACTTTGTGTCTGTCTTCACAGAGGAAAATACTAAAGACCTTCCAGAAATAATGGAGAATCAAGGGACTAGTGTTAACGAGGAACTGCAAGATATTAATATTAGTAAAAAAAAAGTACTAGAGAAATTATTGGGACTTAAAGTAGTTAAATCTCTTGGACCTGATGACCTATGTCCCAGAGTGTTGAAAGAGGTGGCTATAGAGATAATAGATGCGTTGGTGGCCTTCTTTCAAAATTCTATAGACTCTGAAATGGCAAATGTACCCTCACTATTTAAAAAAGGAAGGAGAGAGAAAACAGGGAACTACAGACCTGTTATCCTAAAATCAGTAGTCGGGAAAATGCTAGAATCTATAATGAAGGATGTGATAACAGAACACTTCGAAAATAATGGTAAGATTGGGCAGAGTCAACATAGTTTTATGAAAGGAAAATCACATTGAACAAACCTGTTGGAGTTTTTTGAGGATGTAACCAGCAGAATAGATAAGGGGGAACTGGTGGATGTGGTATATTTAGATTTTTAGGAAGCTTTTGATAAGATCCCACACAGGAGGTTAGTAAACAAAATCAGAGCACATGGGATTGGGGGGAATATACTGGCATGGATTGAGAATTGGTTAATGGACAGAAAACAGAGAATAGGAATAAATGTGTCATTTTCAGATTGGCAGGCTGTGACTAGTGGGGTACCACAAGGATCAGTGCTTGGGCCCCAGCTATTCACAATCTATCTCAATGATTTTGATGTGGGGTTTAAATGTAATATTTCTAAGTTTGCAGATGACATAAAACTAAGAAGTGTGAGTTGTGAGGAGGATGCAAAGATGTTTCAAGGGGATTTGGAGAGGCTAAGCTAGTGGGCAAAAATTTGGTAGATGGAATACAATGTGGAGAAATGTGAGGCTATCCACTTTGGTAGTAAAAACAGAAATACAGGGCTGGATTTTAAGAGCCCACTGCCAATCTCGACAAGCTCAAAAAATGGAGGCCCGCTTGCGCGGACCACACACAAAACAGCCGCCGCGATCTTAAGCGCGGGGGCTCATTTAGATAGCCGGGGCGGTCCACCCATTCCAATCACATGGAGAGGGTGGGCTGTCAGTCCCGGCAATGATGACAGCTGCCTGTGCAAATCCCCCAAAATTAAATAAAGAAATTTCTTCTGCCCTTTTCCCACCCCCCTCAAAAAACAATTACAATAACTATTTGTCCTTCCCTTCCCAAAACACTTACCTTTTACATCTGACCTCCCCCACCACCCCCCGCAACAGCACAAAGTTTAAGGTTCAACCCTTCCAACCATCTCCGACATCCATTACGTGTATTTGACCCCGTCTCCCTGACAAATGTACCTCCTCCCCCCTCCCCACCAGTGTGGTGCCTCGTTTCCCTGGACGGGGACCTGAAGGCTTGGGAGTGCCGGTCGCCGTGCCAAAGATCGTGGCTGGCCCTTGAGATTGGAGATAAGTCTATTTAAATTTATTAATTTTATTGATTTGCACATTTAAATTGTGGTCCCAACACCCAGCGCCCGAGGTGGCTGCCATGGAGCTTCGCCACCACTGCCGGGAGGATCGGACCGGACTCTGCCGGTGTTGAGGTCCGTGGCAGGCCTCATCCGGAGCCATCTTCAGGCTCCCCCCACCCCGGCCACGGCTCACGATGTCGAAGGCTTGTAAAAATCCAGTCCCAGTGTATTTCTTAAATGGTGAGAGGCTGGGAAGTGTTGTATTTCAAAGGGACTTGACGTCCTTGTTCATGAGTCACTGAAAGCTAACATGCAGGTACAGCAAGCAATTAAGAAGGCAAATGGTATGTTGGCCTTCATTACAAGAGGATTTGAGTATAGGAGTAAAGATGTCATACTACAATTATATAGAGACTTGGTGAGAGCACACCCAGAGTATTGTGTGCAGTTTTGGTCTCCTTACATAAGGAAAGCTATAGAAATAAAATACTGTGGATGCTGGAAATCTGAAATAAAAACAGAAAGTGCTGGAAATACTCAGCAGGTCAGGCAGCATCTGTGAAGAGAGACGCAGAGTTAACATTTCAGGTCTGTGACCTTTCATCAGAAATATTATCATCCCTCTGTTAGTGACCATCACAGTGTCCTCTTGGCCATAATCCTGAAATAAAAGTCACCACAAAGCATTCATTCCATACCAACTTGATCTAACAAAATGTACAATACTCAACTGATCACCCTTGTGCATTCCCTTAGTGTCTGACTTATGGGTGCCTTTGCTTGTCCTACGCAGTGCTACCCCAGTGGCTGCAGCATGGCTGGTGCATGGCTGCTGACTTTCAGTGGAGGAGACTGTAGATGGCTTTACCAGATGTCCTCGAGCAGCTCTGGGCCTTGAAGGCCGGGCTTTGGACTACTTCACCTCGGCATGGGTGACAGCAGTCTGGGCTGCCTGATGGACAGGCAACAGCAAGGGCACTGGCAGAGTAGCAGTGGTGGCAGCACGAATGCTGTCATCCTGAGAGAGGACAGCAGGATCAGTGTCCACAGAGTCACTGGCACTTCCCTGGGGCAGCAACTCAGCAATCCAAATTATCTGTTAGAGGACAGTTTGCTGGACTGCTGTGAGACCTGGAAAGCCCCTTTGAAAACTGGTATCTGTAGCTGTGGTGACAGCAATCTGAAGCCGCATGGCACCAAGCTGGACTTACATGACAACAAGCTGAGATTTCATGTTCTCAGGCTGAGCTTCCACTGCAGCACTCAGACATTGAGTGATGTCTGCTTTTGCTGTAATGGAAGCTGAGACATTGGCCATCAGATGCTACATGATAGTTGGGTCCACAACTGTTCTCACGGAGTTGACTACCACTTCCAAGCTGGAAAGTATGGGCTCCAAGCTCTACTTGAAGCCCTGTGCCAAGTTGGAGCTGGTCTCCTCCATGTTCCTTGGCAATGACAACAGGATTTCTGGCAGGCCATCTAATTTCAGCATTTCAGTGTGCATATTCATCAGCCTTTTCCTGTTCATGAAACCAGATGGACCACCCAGCATCGACAATGGTAAACCCAGCCCTTTTGACCCTGCAAAATCCTCCTTACTAACCCCTGGGGGCTTGTGCCAAAGTTGGGAGAGCTGTCCCACAGACTAGTCAAGCAGCAGTCTGACATAGTCATACTCATGGAATCATATCTTGCAGACAATGTCCCAGACATTGTCCCAGCACCATCCCCGGGTATTTCCCATCTCACCGACTGGACAGACCCAGCAGAGGTGGCAGCACAGTGGTATACAGTCGGGAGGGAGTTGCCCTGGGATCAACTCTGGACTGCATGAAGTCTCATGGCAAGGAAACCTCCTGCTGATTACCACCTACCGCCCCCCCACCCCGCCCCCACCTCAGCTGGTGAATCAGTACACCTCCATGCTGAACACCAATTGGAGGAAGCACTGAGGGTGGCAAGGGTGCAGAATATACTCTGGATGGAGGACTTCAATGTCCATCACCAAGAGTGGGTCGGCAGCACCACTTCTGACCAAGCTGGCCGAGTCCTAAAGGACATAGCTGCGAGACTGGGTCTGCGGCAGGGGTGAGGGAACCAACAAGAGGGAAAAACATACTTGACCTTGTCCTCACCAAACTGCCTGTTGTAGCTGCATCTGTCCTTGTTGGTATTGGTAGGAGTGACCACTGCACAATCCATATGGAGCGAAGTTCCGTCTTCACATTGAGGATACCCTCCATCATGTTGTATGGCACTACCACCGTGCTAAATGGGATAGACTTTGAACAGATCTAGCAACTCAAAACTGGGCATCCATGATGCGCTGTGGGCCATCAGCAGCAGCAGAATTGTACTCAACTACAATCTGTAACCTCATGGCCTGGAATATCCCCCACTCTACCATTACCATCAAGCCAGGGGATCAACTATGGTTCAATGAAGAGTGCAGGAGGGCAGGCCAGGAGCAGCATCAGGCATACCTCAAAATGAGGTGTCAACCTGGTGAAGCTACAACCCAGGACTACTTGTGTGCCAAACAGCGTAAGCAACATGCAAGAGACAGAGCTAAGTGATCCCATAACCAACGGATCAGATCTCAGCTCTGCAGTCCTGCCACATCCAATTGTGAATGGTGATGGACAATTAAACAACTAACAGGAGGAGGTGATTACACAAATATCCCGATCTTCAATAATGGGGGAGCCCAGCACATCAGTGCGAAAGATAAGGCAGAAGCATTTGCAACAAGTGGATGATCCATCTCGGCCTCCTCTTGAGGTCCCCAGCATCACAGATGCCAGACTTCAGCCAATTTGATTCACTCCACATGATACCAAGAAACGACTGAAGGCACTGGATACTGCAAAGGCTATGGGCCCCGACAACATTCCGGCATTAGTACTGAAGACCTGTGCTCCAGAATTTGCCGCACCCCTAGCCAAGCTTTTCCAGTGCTGCAACAACACTGGCCTCTACCCTGCAATGTGGAAAATTGCCCAGGTATGTCCTGTACACAAAAAGCAGGACAAGTCCAACCTGGCCAATTACCGCCCCATCAGTCTACTCTCAATCATCAGTAAAATGATGGAAGGTGTCGTCGACAGTGCTATCAAGTGGTACTTGATTAGCAATAACCTGTTCACTGACACTCAGTTTGGGTTCCATCAGGGCCACTCAGCTCCTGACCTCATTACAGCCTTGGTTCTGACAAAAGAGCTGAACTCCAGAGGTGAGGTGAGAGTTTCTGCCCTTGACATCAAGGCAGCATTTGACCGAGTATGGCACGAAGGAGCCCTAGCAAAACTGGAGTCAATGGGAATCAGGAAAAAACTCTCCACTGGTTGGAGTCATACCTAGCACAAAGGAAGATGGTTGTGATGATTGGAGGTCAATCATCTCAGCTCCAGGAAATCACTGCAGGAGTTCTTTAGGGTAGTGTCCTAGACCCAGCCGTCTTCAGCTGCTTCATCAATGACCTTCCTTCAATAATAAGGTCAGAAGTGGGAATGTTCGCTGATGATTGCACAATGTTCAGCACCATTCGCGACCTCAGATACTGAAGCAGTCCGTGTAGAAATGCAGCAAGACCTGGGTAATATCCAGGCTTGGGCTGTTAAGTGACGAATAACCATCTTCCCTTGACATTCAATGGCATTACGATTGCTGAATCCCCCACTATCAACATCCTTGGGGTTACCATTGACCAGAAACTGAACTGGAGTAGCCATATAAATACCATGGCTACAAGAGCAGGTCAGAGGCTAGGAATCCTGTGGCGAGTAACTCACCTCCTGACTCCCCAAAGCCTGTCCACCATCTACAAAGCACAAGTCAGGAGTGTGATGGAGGGCCTATTGTTTTTCCGTCACCCTGCGATTAAGTCAGGGGTGGGAAAGGCTGGAGAAAGCCTCCTGCCCAGAGGCCAATTGAAACCCTTAAGTGGCCAATTAATAGCCGCATCTTCCCAGCACCGCTGGAATTGAACCAGCGGCGGGGGATACCTCTGCTATGTGGGGAGGTCACCCAGTAAAACAAGGTTACTTCCCTGTGGGCTTGGGAGGGAGCCTGCTTCGTCGGCAATGCGTGACCCGCGGAGGGTCCCTGGTGTGAGAGGCCACCCCTCTGTTAACATTCCTCCCCCCACTCAATGTCCCCCTCCCTCCACCACCCCCACCTCCCTCGCCGGGTCTTGCTGGACTGGCCCCGGTGACCCTGCCTCACTTTACCTTGGGTCCGGGACTCCAGTGCTGGACCTACTCCCAGTGGTGCTGCCGATGCTACTGAGCTGTCGGCCCTCTGATTGGCCGGAAGCTCATGGAGGAGGAATCCCCGTCCTTAAAGGAACAGGGACTATGGCACCGGGCAATTAATTGCCCCAGCGCCATTGAATTATGCCGGGGGGCGCTCTGAAGGGCCGAGACAGGGATCCTCTCGCCTTTTTGGCCTGCTGTCAGGAGCCTCACTGGCTCAACTAAATTCAGAATGTGTAGATCCCACCCCATTGCTACCCTCTGAGTTTTGCACAGTTCTAGGATCTGACCTGATGGCTGCGAATATCAGATCAAGTGATGGGAAGTGATGGTCCTCAGTTTCTTCTTCCTCTAGACCTTCACCTCCTGTACCACTTCCTGGCCAGGTGACTGTTCTTGGGTACATGAAAGTGTAAGGGCACAAGGACAGGGTTGGGTGAGGGAATGGAGGAGAGCAAGAGGTGCATGCTTACACCATCTGCTGCTTATAAATCATACCAGATTGTGGGATGAGGGTGATGTGGGATTTGAGAAGGTGCATTCGTCAGGATCATACTGCCATTCATGATAGTTTCAGCCTCACTGCTGGCCATAGCATCATTGACAGCCTCTCCAATTATTCCCAGCACTGTCTCCTCCATGGGGAGCTGCAGCCAGCTGCTGCTCCCCCTCCAGTTAGCCCCTGCTACTGCCCATTATGGGCCAACTTGTCCTGCAAGATAGAGAGACGTATATCACTGAGTGTGGTGGAGTCTGTTTGGATGGGCTGCACAGTAGCGCAGCGGTTAGCACCGCAGCCTCACAGCTCCAGCGACCCGGGTTCGGTTCTGGGTACTGCTTGTGCGGAGTTTGCAAGTTCTCCCTGTCACCGTGTAGGTTTCTGCCGGGTGCTCTAGTTTCCTCCCACAGCCAAAGACTTACAGGTTGATAGGTAAATTGGCCATTGTAAATTGCCCTTAGTGTAGGTAGGTGGTAGGGGAATTGAGGGGATGTGGTTGGAATATGGGATTCATGTAGGATCAGTATAAATGGGTGGTTGATGGTTGGCACAGACTTGGTGGGCTGAAGGGCCTGTTTCAGTGCTGTACCTCTAAATAAAAATGAAATAAAATAAAAATATGCCTGCCACGGTTGAGCAGTATGTGTGAGATGTGAGTGTGCACCTTCCAGCAATGCTAATTGTGTGAGGGTGAGGTGAAGCATATCAAAGTGAGGTATGAGTCATGGTTGATATAAATTGTTGGCAGGTGAGTGAAAGGGATCTGGTGAATGGAGCAGTATGCGAGGCTAGCAGTGCAGTTGGTAGTATATGGCAGGTGAGGATGTGTTCTCTGACTTTGGCCCCCCTTGTGAGGTCATTAAACTTCTTGTGGAAATGCATCCAGCTCCACAGGCGTGGCCACTATGGCTGCCTGCCCTAACTTCATTCTCAGTACTTGTCTGGAGGGCCTTCTGGACTCCAAAGGGATGAGGACCTTTCACCTCCTACACCGAGATCTCCAGCATAGCATCCGGGAACCTTGGGGCACATTCTTTGGCCTTTTGTGTCATTTCCGTAGCTTCCTCCTGCTCTTACACTCTTCATCAAGCAGTTTCAGCTCCTTTTAAGAGGTGCAGTCTGGCTTTAAGTAGTGCAGGTTAGCTTTAAGTCATGTTCGCCTGACATGAACTTGAGTGTGCAGCCACTCAGCAGCATGTTCAGCGCTGGGCTGCACACCACTATTGGTCTGATTTGCAAGCAACACAAAGTTCGTGTGCTACCTGCATCACTTTGAACAGACACAGGGTTATTGTGCATCGCGATCCTCGCTCCTGATTTTGGGATCTATCCAATTTTTTCCCCATTGTATCTAGATCAAAGTTTCTGAATTATGAATGGTGTGGTTTCCTGTGTCATTTTGTTGTGAAGATAATGGAAAATACAGGAAATGCAAGTGATCAATTGTACTAGTAATATTGCATCAGAGGTTTTTAGTTACTGTTTATGGGATTGAAAGTTATGTGATGCTAAGTTATTCCCTATTTTATATTGTAATATTTATAATATTCATTTAAAAAAAGTTCTGGATGACTAGGAGCAAATGGGATGAATTCATAAACCATGAGGGAGCTGCCAACGCAGATTACGGGTGTCATCTGAGCTGCCAGCTTGAATTACAGTCTCATTCTCACTCCCTACCATTAACACATTTTTAAAATACCTAAAATCATCACAATAGAATGAAAACATTGGTAATAACACTTAAAAGTATCACTGAGGTAACACTGATTGAACTCTGTGAGGCAAATGTGACATCATGGCTGCTGAGTAATACTGTCACCTGATTTGCAGAGGCACTATTAGTGAATTGTTGTTGCTGTTCTAAAGAAGAATTGTGAGGGAATTAATGGCCCAGTGCGATTTCAGGTTTAACACCATACTAATTGTAAGGAAAACTTAAAAATAAACACATTTGAAAACTTTTTAGTGTTAACTCATTACTAGCACTAAAAGTTGATCTAACTTTGGAAAGCTAGTGATCAAAGTTGTGTACATGCAGATCAACTCCAATAGATGGACCACAAAGCTTTGTGGGGATGCCAGTAGAACTCAGCACTGCTGGTGTAATGTGAAATTTGTGCATGTGGGGACTCTCTGTAAACAAAAAGCAAAAAGAAAACTGCAGATGCTAGAAGTCTGAAGCAAAAACAGAAAATGCCGAAAACACTGAGTAAGTCAGTTAACATCCATGGACAGAAAATATAAATTAGTGCTTCAGGTTCTGATGAACAGTCCACACCTGAAACATTAAGTGTCTATTATCTCTATAGATGCTGACTGGTCTGTTCAATATTTCCAGCCTTTTTCTCTTTTTGTTTGAGATTTATGGAAATTTGTTCTGCAACGTTGGGGTTCCACATCTTTCTAAGAACAATAAACCATAAAACTCACAACATCAAAAATGTCAATGTCAACGTGTTTTCCTCCTCTGTAAATGGAGGGAGGGGATAGTGTACAACTTCAGAGGGGAAATATCCTGGTTTTTAACCCCAAAGTTTGAAACCACAATGGCTCTATTCGAATGGACCTGCACTGAAAGAGTAAAGGATTAAAACACAAAAGTCAGCTATTCTTCAGTCATTTCACCCCCACCCCCACCACCCCCCCCCCTGCCACCACCCCACTACGACCCCTTTTAGAAAGCTGGAGCCCAATCGCCTGTCTCAATTCTGCATTCCAAGAGAAGCTTGTGCTGTGTGGCAGAAATAATACAATAAATGGATTTAACCACATTTGTCTCAGATAGACAGTCTCTTTGTCAAAGATTGCTGGTACAACATAAACAAATTATGTGTTTGTGGGACTTTTCAAGTAAGCCTATCTAACAGAGTATAGATTGTGTTTCAGCAGCTGTAGATTTAATCTCCTACCTGTCAGTTAAACAGGCATTTCCTCCAGCAGATAAGCCTTGGCTACACGGAGGGGGGAGGGCGGGTGGAAAGAGTCAAAGCCGGACAAAAAGCCTTTGTTACTGGCTGATAATTTCTATGCAGATTTGTCGTCTATTTCCATCTGAGCATTAAAGCTCTTGGGTATCTTTGTGTTGTGCATTTTTTTAGATTTTGTTTTATTTAAGGGAGTAAACCTGGTCTTTATTGCTGTGCAGTTAAGCAGAAAGCAGGAGGATTGAACTAAGGCTTTTTTTCTTTGGCTCTGGATGATTGTCATCTGGAAGCAAAGAGAATAACAAAGACTTTGGGAACAATGCTATAGTTCACCAGTGGCCAGTCCTCTGTTCTTTTTTTGCTGAAATTGACGTTTTAGCTCAGGCTGGGATGAAAGCTATTTTAAATCCCCTTTTCCCAATTTTCTCCCCTTTTCTTTCCTCCTTTCCTGAAGGTCTGGGTCTCAGTCTCACTGGTGCTGCACATTTTCTGGCATCTTTTCCAAATGGCCATCCCAGGTATGCAATTTAAACAGAAAGTTTTGGCAGTTTACTCCACTGCTAGCCCATTCCCATTAAGCATTCTTCTGCCATCATTGCAGTGTGGCTGCAGTGTGCATTATCTTCAGGACACACTGTAGCAAATTGCCAAAACTTCTTCAACAGCACCTTCCAAACCCGGGAACTCCACCACCCGGAAGGCCTAGGGCAGCAGGTGAATGGGAATACAATCATCTTCAAGTTCCCCTCCATGTCACACACCATCCCAACTTGGACATATATCGCCATTCCTTCATCGTCACTAGGTGAAAATCCTGGAACTCCCTAGCTAACAGCATTGTGGGAGTACCTTCAGGACATGGACTGCCGCAGTTCAAGATGAACCATCACAACCTTCTCAAGAGCAATAAATTATTTTTTTTTAAAAAACCTGTCTTCATGTGCATTTTTTCATTTGAAAACACTGGATAACAATCAGAATTGGGGATCCTGTATGATCTATTTTCTCCCTCCTGTCTCAGGTGCTTGCAACCAATTGTAGTGCTTTGATTGCTTCCCTCATTGAGATGAGCTAATTCAGCACAGAATAATTGTCAAATGTGGAACCTTCTGATCTGTATGTCCAATGATTCTTCAAAGTAACTCATTTATTTTTGTTTAAATATATTTTTCCCTAGTTTGAAGCTTGTTTACTACCAAATATTCACACCACGTAATATTTAGTGCTATGCTCCATATCAACACCCACTATCAATAACACTCCGTCAATGATCGGCCTGGGAGGTAAATGGCATGCAGCACAACTCCGATAGCATCAGTCCTCCTTCAAGATAGGACACCTTGTTAACCTATGGTATTTCACCTAGTGCATCATCTAAGATGTTCAAGTAGTTCAGAGTAGCAGGCAGACCTACCTGGCTCAGACCTGCAAATACTTCCTAGCTATCAACTGACAGCTTCGTGCTGAGGTCTTGGAGTATTACTAAAATGGAGTTTTAAATAAATGTACACACTTCTTGAGATTTTCTGTTTATATATTCAACATTAAACATCCTAGCATATTTATCCATCCTTTCTTACAACTGAGGTATCATTCTCCTTATCACTGCCAACATTATTCCTTTATAGATGTAATATTACTCTCCTAGCTATACTATCACTCTAATTTTTAAAAATGTTTTGATGGGATGTGGGTATTGCTGACAAAGCCAGCTTTAGTTGCCTATCCCTAATTGCTCTTGAGAAGGTGCTGGTGAGCCACCTTTTTAAACTGCTACAGTCCATGTGGTGTAGGGACACCCACAGTGTTGTTTGGAAGGGAGTTCCAGGAGTTTGACCCTGCGACAGTGAAGGAATGGTGATATAGTTCAAAGTTAGGATGGTGTGCGGCTTGGAGGGAACTAGCAGGTGGTGCTGTACCCATGTCTCTGCTGCTCTTGTCCTATTAGGTGGTAGAGGTCGTGAATTTGGAAGGTGCTGTTGAAGGAGACTTGACGAGTTGCTGCAGTGCATCTTGTAGATGGTAAACACTGCTGCCACTGTGTGCCAATGGTGGAAGGAGTGAGTGTTTAAGGTGGTGGTTGGGGTGCCATTCAAGCAGCTGCTTTGTTCTGGATGGTGTTGAGCTTCTTGAGTATTGTTGGAGCTGCACCCATCCAGGCAGGTGGAGAATATTCCATCACACTTCTGACTTGTGCCTTGTAGATAGTGAACAGGCTTTGGGGAGACAGGAGGTGAGTTATCATCACGGAATTCCCAGCCTCTGACCTGCTCTTGTAGCCACAGTATTTATATGGCTGGGCCAGTTCAGTTTCTGGTCAATGGTAACCCCCAGGATATTGATGGTGGGGGATTCAGCGATGGTAATGCAGTTGAAAGTTATGGAGAGATGGTGAAATTCTCTCTTGTTGGAGATGGTTATTGCCTGCCATTTGTGTGGCACGAATGTTACTTGCCACTTACCAGTCCAAGTCAAATGTTGTCCAGGTGGGCATGGACTGCTTCAGTATCTAAGGAGTCTTGAATGGTACTGAACACTGTGCAATCATCAGTGAACATCTCTACTTCCAATTTTATGATGGAGGGAAGGTCATTGATGAAGCAGCTGAGGATGGTTGGACCTAGGGCACTATCTTCCTTAGTGCTATGTACGACTCCAACAAGTAGAGAGTTTTCCCCTGATCCCATTGACTTTAATTTTGCCAGGGCTGCTTGATATGCCACACTCGGTCAAATACTGCATTGATGTCAAAGGCAGTCACTCTCACCTCACTTCTTGAATTCATCTCTTTTATCCATGTTTGGACCAAGGCTGTAATGAGATCTGGAGCCCTGACGGAACCCAAGCTAAGCATCAGTGAGCAGGTTATTGTTGTGTAAGTGTCACTTGATAGGACTTTCAAAGACACCTTCCATCACTTTGTTGATGATCGGGAGTAGATTGATGAGGCAGTAATTGGCTTGACTGGATTTGTCCTGCTTTTTGTGCACAGGACATACCTGGGCAATTTTCCACCTTATTGGCTATGTGCAAGTGTTGTAGCTGTACTGGAACAGCTTGGCTAGGGGTGCATCTAGTTCTGGAGCACATCTTCAGTACTACAGCTAGGATGTTGCCAGAGCCCATTGCCTTTGCTGTATCCAGTGCCTTCAGACGGTTTTTGACATCATGTGGAGTGAATTGGATTGGCTGCAGAATGGCCTCTGTGATGCTGTGGACCTCAGGAGGAGGCCAAGATGGATCATCCACTGGCACTTCTAGTTGAAGATGGTTGCAAATGCTTCAGCCTTGTCTTTTGCACTGATGTGCTGGGCTCCCCCATCCGCATCATTGAGGATGGGAATATTTGTGGAGTCTCCTCTTCCAGTTAGTTGTTTAATTGTCCACCACCATTCACGACTGGATGTGGCAGGAGTGCAGAACTTAGATCTGATCTGTTGGTTGTGGGATCACTTAACTCTGTCTATCGCACGCTGCTTCTGCTGTTTGGCATGCATGTAATCCTGTGTTGTAGCTTAACCAGGTTGGCACCTCAATTTTAAGTATGCCTGTTGCTGATCCTGGCATGCTCTCCTGAACTCTTCATTGAACCGGGTTGATTCCCCGGCTTGATGGTAATGGTAGGGTGGGGGATATGCTGGGCCATAAGGTTATGGATTGTGGTTGAATACAATTCTGCTGCTGTTGATGGCTCACAGTGCCTCATGGATGCCTAGTTTTGATCTCCTGGATCTGTCCTGAATAGCATGGTAGTAGTGCCACACAACACAATGGAAGGTATCCTCAATGTGAAGATGGGGCTTTGTCTCCAGAGGACTGTGCGGTGGTCATTCCTACCAATATTGTCTCACTCCTACCAATACTGTCATGGACAGATGCATCTTGGACAGGTAGATTGGTGAGAACGAGATCAAGTAGGTTTTTCCTTCTTGTTGGTCCGCCTGCCATCCGCCACAGGCCCAGTCAGGCAGATATGTTCTTCAGGCCTCAGGCAGCTCGGTCAGTAGTGGTGCTACCAAGCCACTCTTGGTGATGGGCATTGAAGGCTCCTATCCAGAGTACATTCTGTGCCCTTGCTACTCTCAGTGCTTCTTCCAAGTGGCGTTCGGTATGGAGGTGTACTGATTCATCAGCTGAGGGGGGTGTTGGGGGGTGCGTTGGTGGTGGTAGGTGGTAATCAGCAGGATGTTTCCTTGCCTATGTTTGGGCTGATACCACTAGATTTCATGGGGCCTGGAGACAATGCTGAGGACTCGCAGGACCACTCCCTCCCATCTATATACCATCTCTGGTGAGTTTGTCCAGGGATGGTGATGGAGGATTATGGGACATTGGCTGGATATTGACTATGTCAGGCTGCTGCTTGACTACTATGTGGTACAGCTTTCCCAATTTTGGCACAAGTTCCCAGATGTTCATGAGAAGGCTTTGCAGAGTCGGCAGAGCAGGGTGTGCCTTTGTTGATTCTGGTGCCTAGGTCAGTGCTGGTTGATCCATCCGGTTTTATTCTTTTCAACGTTTCTGTAGCATTTTGATAGAACTAAATGGCTTGCTAGGCCATTTCAGAGGGCAGCTAAGAGTCAACCACATTGCCTTGGGTCTGGAGTCACATGTCGGCCAGACCAGGTAAGGATGGCAGATTTCCTTACCAAAAGGACATCCTTATAACTGTAATAGCAGTGCAATTACAATAACAGTGACCATTAAACATTTGATCCATGTATTGGCAATTAACTATAGCAACCAATTTACCCAACCTTATTTTAACATATTTCTACACCTTTTCTCTCATTTAACTTTTACGTAAATGTTTCAATCCCACAATGAAATATACTTTCCACCCTGTTTTATCCTATCCTTCCCTGTACACAAATAGGTAAAGTGGGTTGATGACCTGCTGTCTGTCCTCAGCACTGATGCTCTGTAGATTGCTATAAGCATGTATATAAAAGTGGCTCTGATTCTCCTCATGGGGTAATCTTACTCGTTCTCCCTCCCTATCATCTTCTATGTAACGTATTTTCAAACCCAACCCCTCTTCCGCTCCCAAAAAGTTTAGACTCACAAGAGCAGGATTCAGGTGCTATGATATTCAACAACAATAATAAAAACTTGCATCTATATAGTACCTGCAAAGTAGAAAAACATCCCAAGGCATTTCACAGAGGTATAATGAAAAACAATGGATGCTGAGCTAAAGGAGAGAGTAAGAGGGGCGATCACAAGCTTGTTCAAAGAGGTGGCTTTTAGTGAAGATCTTAAAAGGGGAAGGGACAGCTGGGGGAGATTAAAGGGCGTAGGGATGAAATTTCAGAGCATAGGGCTCAGTCGTTATAGGTGATGTCATCTTCTGGGGAAATCGGTACACAAAGGATAAAAGAACCACTGTTAACCCCACTGAATTATGTTTTAAGGAATAAAACTTTTTTTTAAACTCTTTCATGGGATGTGGGTGTCACTGGCAAGGCCACCATTTATTGCCCATCACTAATTGCCTTTGAGAAGGTGGTGTTGAATTGCCTTCTTGAACCACTGCAGTCCATGTGGTGTAGGTACTTTTAGTGCTTTTAGATAGGGAGTTCTAAGATTTTCACTCCGAGAACGATGAAGGAATGGCAATATATTTCCAAGTCGCTATGGCGTGTAGCATCCTCATTGTCTAAGGGTTGTTAATCATGGTTTATGCCATGATATCACTATGGACCAAGGCAAGGAGGCAGCCCCCAACAATTACCTCAGCCAGTATAGGGACTGAACCCGCACTGTTGGCATTACTCTGCACCACACCCTAACCATCTAAGCTAACTGACCGCTTGCCTACTACATGCTATCACTGTGAAAGTAGAAATGTAATGGAAGTTCTGTGAGGTCAAACGGCTAGAAAGGGCCACTGCTTAAAGTGACCAGAACGATGCTTTTGCTAACTCTTATTTATGAGAAAGATCATTACAATATCATTGAAATATATTCCATATCTGACTTGTTTTAAAGAGCAAGTTTCTTCTGGTTGGTAAACTTGACTGTCCAATCACTCTAAATATATCAGTAATACCATCATGTTCGTAGCATTTTACATATTTTTATTCAAAACAAGTACCAAATAGAATTGTAGCATTAGTCATTGTTTACCTCACCACAATTGGAGGGAAGGGAGTTCCATCAACAACCCCCTTCCTCAGACAGGATAAGTTCTCTATCTCAGCAGTGTTGCCATGGGAAGGTACTTTCTGCGACCAGTGGGCACTGCAGGACATTGTCTTGTAAAAAATGGGAATGAAATTACCATGTAACAATTATGTATGTGTTATTAGCTGATTGGACCACTTATTGTATTTCAGTGTTGTCTTCCTCCTTCGCTGGATAGCAGGTGGGGGCGGGGGGGGGGGGGTGCGGTGGGTGTGGTGGGTGTGCGGTCAGTCGCTCAGACTCTCTGATAGTATTTTTCTAAACATATTACATATAAATCGCTCCATTGGCCCAGACATAATAGAGCCATGGGAAAGCACTGAATGAAAGCAAGGTGTCCTGCTCAGGGAGCAAAGGAGTGGTAGTTCTCCTCTCTAACTGTCTGGTTCAGATTGGCAATGGCACAGGCCCAACAACAAATTGTTTTCCCTGGCAGATGCTTGGACACCTGAAAGAAAATAACTCGAAAAAGGAAGTTTCACTCTTTTAAGAAATATTGTAGAGCTCTCCTGACAAAAACAAACATTCTGCATTCAGACTGAAAGTATAAGGCCTGTACTTTCCCTCTTTTGCCTTTTAAATAGTTTTGACATTGTGCAAAGGAGCCCTATGGCGTTTGTGAACCAGTGTATGATGACAATACAAATAGTTTAAATACTTCTAGCACAGAAGCCAAGAAAAGGAAATCATGTCCTCTTTAATTAGGGTATTGAATAGCCATGTTCATGAGTAGTTTCAAATCAGATAAACTGTGATATTAACAATTTTCATTAGAATTAAACACTTGCTATATACCGTTTCTAAATTAGAAATGACCATCTCCTATTATGTTTATGTGCAGAGAATGAGAATAATGTATTTATTTTTTCCCATTATTGATTCCCTTTCCTATTTCCTTGATGAGGTAACTGATTCTCAGGCTTATACCCCATACAACTCACTGTCTCATTTTAATCATGATATCCTAGCATTATATTCGCTAATTCTACACAACATTGTAGTCATACCCCAAGCGCAGACGTGATTCTGACTCTTGTTAACACGTTGCTAGTTGAGGGGTATGTCTCTCAAAGCCTTCTTGTAACTAACCCCTTTGAGATTCACAGGAGCATGCTGGACCTCCCAACTTGTGGGGGAAAGCCGTCACTTTCTGTCATAGCAAAATTAGGAGGGCTCTGCTGGTGAAAAGCCAAGTCCTCCCACAATGATGGTGCACTATCAATCACCACAACACACCATTTTAAGTTTATTTATCAAAATTACTGCAGAAAGTGGGTGCATAGAAAATCTAGCTTTCTGAAACACTGCTGAGTTTTAAAGTGGACTTGCACTGGTGGTGGGATTTCTATTCTTGCTCTCCTATAAATAGTAATGAATTGCATATCCTATTATTACTCTTTGGTGTTAAACATGTTTCTGCAATATGCTGTCAACAATTTGCTTAATGTTGGCTTTGCTTTGCAAAGCCTCATCTGGACTGAATCATAAAAAAAGAGAAGGAAAAAAAAGCCCTCATCTTTCAGCTTTTTCTCATTAACCATAATGGGTCAGTGACCACTGACAGTGACAATTTGCATAATAGTCAACTCTTCACTTTTGTAGTGATGAGTGTTTGTTTCTGATTAAATTTAGGCTCACTTAGTTCTTCAGGCTTTTTTCAGAACTTGCAGATACAGAGCTTTTGCGTCCAGTTTGAGCCAAACATACATACACTCGGGGATAACAATGTGCTGAGAATATGCATATTTTACAACTGATATCTCTGTAAAACACCTACAAATAGATCCTCTAGGAGTAATAAATGCACAATAATTTTCCTTGCTTGCACTTTATGTGGTTTTAACAAACTATTGCTTCTTAACAATAATATTTAATTGACAAGACTGTGATGGATTCAGCGATGACACTATTAAGTATTAATGTGGTTCTTTGTAATTTAATATTCTTGTAACTGTGTTGACTTTCTTAAAGTAATGATGCTGAGACGCAACTGAGAGAAAACTCTTAACCTTTTCAAAATTGCCACCTGTGTCATCCGGATAGTTTAGCGTACCAGCTGGTGCAGCACTGAGCCATACAAAAAGGGGAAGGTCCCTTTCAACGTTCCCTCTAAGCTGCATGTCTGCACTGCCATGCAGCAACCTAGAAATTACCGCGCACGAGTCGTCCCCTTTTGCAGCCGCGTAAAAAATTTAAAGGCGCAATACACTTCAATGAATAAGCTGTGCAAAATAAAAAAAAAATTAGAGGGGATGTTAGTCCCTTTATATGGTTGCCAACTTTGCTTGGATGTAATCCCGGAGGTTTCAACACATGATCTCCCATTTCCTACCATCCCAATCAGTCAAACAGCCTTTTTTCCAATCTCCAATATTTTTATAACTAATAAAGGGAAATGTTCAAAGTGTTTGCTACCCTGATTTGTAGCTGGCACCCCTTTGTATATTGGTTGAAGTTGTCACTGCTTTTGAAAATTCACAATTAAATTCTTAATGTTATTGGTTGGATTTATAAAGGGAAAGTTGCATTTATATAGCACCATTCATAACCCCAAGACATCTCAAAGTACTTTACAGCCAATGAAGAACTTTTGAAATGTAGTCACTGTTGTAATAAAGGAAATGCAACAGACAATTTGCATGCAGCAAAGACCCACAAACAGCAACATGATAATGACCAGATAATCTATTTTAGTGATGTTCATTGAGCAATAAATATTGGCAAGGAGATTGGGGACAACTCCCCAGTTCGTCTGTGAAATATTGGCAAAGAGATTGGGGACAACTCGCCAATTCTTCTGGGAAATAGTAGCAAGGAGATTGGGGATAACTCACTAGTTCTTCTGTGGAATAGTGGCATGGGATCTTTTATGTCCATCTGAGAGGGCAGACGGGGTCTCATTTAAACTCAGATTATGATAATCACTCTGTCACCAACTACTTCTGATAAATTGCTTTAACACTATACTATTCTCAATATGTTTGTGTACATGGGAAAGCTTGAAATCATAGCCCGATAAAGGAAGACAAGGATTTACAAAGCACCTTTAACATTCTCAAGACATTCTAAAGCACTTTGCTGCCAATTAATTAAATTTATTGTTAATGCAACAGTCAACTTGCAAATAGCAAGGCCTCACAAGGAGCAGGTGAGATCAGTGACAGATCATTTGTTTTGGTGGAGTTGTTCGAGGGAGGAATATAAACACTCTGCTTTTATTCAAAGCGTGTCATAGGATCCTTTATAATCACCCGAACAAGCTGATAAAACTTCAGTTTAATAGTTCATGTAAACAACTGTACCTCTAATGAAGCAGCACTCCCTCAGTACTGCACTGACGAGGGAGCTTGGCTTCTGTGTGCAAATCCTGGGAGTTGGACTTGAACTCTCAATTTTCTTGCTTAGTTGCAAGAGTGCTATCACTGAGCCAAAGTGACACCCAGGAAATGAATTGTTAGCAGCAACGGGGTTACTAAACAAGTAAATCTTACACTATTCAGTGTCAAATTTGCAGTAACTGTTTGAAAGCACTGGAAGGAGGTGGGGGCGCACTGAGGGTTGTTCTATAATATCACTGAATGTTCTCCTCCCAGTGGCAAAGCTTCAGACCCAAATGGGAGAAGTCAAGGACTGCATGATGTCATGCAGATCCCTCACCTGCCAAGAATGAGGCATATTAATTTTGTCATATGAACATTGATTTTAAACTGTTGCTGGAGCGTGGAAATGACTTGTTAAGTAGATCAGCCGTGGCTGGAAAATACATTTGCATACTAACAGACAGTGCTTGGATGGACAAAGGGGCTATTCCCTGCTCCAATTTAACCCACAATGGACTTTGAGCACCAGGTACTGTGTGTAAGAAGCAACATTCCAGGGTCCGCTAAGACAAGAGAATCCACAAACAGACATGGTCAGACCAGCTAGTCACATGACTAACCTGCTTGGCAACCTGGGTTTTTTCTGAATTGTACAAAGAATTTGAACTGAGAAAGACTGTTTGCTCCTGGAGAGAGAAAACCTCTCCTGTCTGCTCCCATCTCTTTCTCACAAGCCTCTGGACCCATTGAGGACACATGAACCGCAAGAGAGAAAAGTCTCCTACATTGAACAAGGTTTAAGAAGAATTCTGGACCCCAACAAAAAGCAAGACCTACCTAAAATCAAGGACTCTACAGTGAGCTCAAAAAACAGTAACCAAAACCATCTTTCGATATTGCCTCAAATTTTCCACTTTATTTCTTCTGCTCTTTTCTGTCTCTGTCTGCATGTGTGTATCACGTTTGCATGCTAGCATGGGCGCATCGCGTATCTGTAGTTATTAACTGAATTACAGTTTAACAAAAACAAAACAAAAGTTTAATAAAGTTCAGCCTTTTCTCTTTAAACCTAAGAAAACCTGTTTGGCTGGTTTCTTTGTCTTACAATTGGAAAGAAGTGAACAAGGGTTCACTAATGGGGAGCTAAAAAAACGATGTGTTTAAAATAAAATCCTGTTACTGTAAGACCCCTTTCTCACCTGGTCATAACAATGAAAATCCTGAAACACCTAATTTTGTTTTAATTGCTCACGGGTTGTAGGTGATGTTGACAGAGCCATCCTAATTGCCTTGAGAAGGTGGTGGTGGGCTGCTTACTTGGAGACTGCAGTCCTTGTTATGGTGCTCCCATAGTCGTGTTAAGTGGGAAATTCCAGGTTATTGACCCATTTGGAATCTATTTCGAAAGTACATGTTGCTTATTCTTTCTTCTTTTCAGGGACTTAAATAATACAATCTTGGTGAGAGTCTCCAGTATTTACCAAAGAAAAGATTGAGGTGACATCACTGTCCTTAATGGAACATTTCATTAAAATCCTGCAATGCTCCAAAGCTCATTAAACAGATGGAGGAAGTGGTAGAGTTGAAAAAGTTGCAGTATTGGTGCTGTTTTACAATTGAATCCTTAGACAGTGAAGCCAATGTTAAAGAAAAGCAGGTGCGATGTAAAACGGGCTGTCAATTCACTGTGAGCCTGTTTCACATTACTCGAGCAGTCCAATTTCACCCCTTTGGTGCCTAAGACAAGTCCCATCACTGTCAGGCTTTGCTTTATTGAAATCCTCACCTCACTTCGCTGACAGAATTTTTCTGAATCTGTAATAAATAGGATTAGGAATGTGCCTGAAACAGTGACTGCTGTTGATGTTGCGTCGAATGCCTTATCTTTTTTTAGGACTGTAAGCAAAAGTCAGTGCAGTTAATACCTCACATTTATAGCTCTTATTGTCACCTCTTGCTTATTACAACAAAGCCCAAATTAATTATCTATTGAGAATAAATGCTGATATGTTCTATTCCACTCTGATCTCTCATATCTTGAATTCAAGATTTTTGAGTCACTCCAATATTATCGGCTTTTATAGAGAAACTGACATTGTTCTAAAACAGAAAAGGTTAGGAGATTTGATAGAGGTTTTCAAAATCATGAAGTAATTTCATAGAGTAAATAACATTTCCAATGGCAGAGCAGTTGGTAACCAGAGGACGTAGATTTAAGGTAATTGGCAAAAGAATCAGAGGTGACATGAGGAAATCATTTTTATACAGTGAATTTCTATGATCTGGAATGCACTATCTGAAAGTACAATGCAAACATATTCAATAATAACTTTCAAAAGGGAATTGGACAAATAGTTGAAGAGGAAAAACTTTCAGGATTACAGAGAAAGGGCCAGGGAGTGGGACTAATTTGATAGATCATTCAAAGAGCTGGCATGAGCACGATGGGCTGAGTGGCTTGCTGTGCTGTATCATTGCATGGGAGCACTGTGCTAGGGTTGGAAATTTAAACTACATGCTTTAGAATGTATACAATGGCCAAAGGTAGCAGGCTAGGTGAGTGGCAAGGAAGTGCTAAACTTCTCGCAAAACTGAATTGACTGTCAGATGGCTGTATTAGGTGGCTCATGTGAGATTTTGTGGTGCTCTTAAAGCATGTCTTCACAAAGAGGAACAAGTAAGAACACCCAAATAAAGAAGCAGGCTATTGGAAGGAGGTAGAAATGAAGAATGATTGGAAATTGCAGTGCAGGCTTTGCAGTACAGAAATTACATCTGCCCAATTTTGGAGACCTTAAAGAATATTCAAATTCTGACACCAATCATGTGCTGGAGATGATGTGCAAATTCAAGGTCAATGTTTCTTGTTCCTCTTTTTTTCTCCTCCTCACCAAAAGGCACTAATTCATACTGAACCAGAGTTTAAAAGGTATTAGCTGTCCTCTGGTACCTCATCCAAGTGTGCATTTATCATGAGCACACCTTGACAGTAAGTGTTGACTGACTATTTTTACGTGGGGGCATCATAACTTAGCCTAACAGAGCTCTGATACAACATGCATACTCGCCAACAGAAGTCATTAGACAGCAATCAGGAGGAGAAACCCTGAATGATACTTTTTCCTTCCCTAGCTTTTGAGTGCTGTGACTAATTGTAATGCCTCAGCTGCTTTCCTAGCTGAGATCAGCTAAAGCTGCTTTAAAATTTCAGAGCCAGTTTGAAGCAGTGATGCTGCTACCAGTCTCCCTGTATCCTTCTCCCCATTTTGCACTTCCACCCGACACCAACCTCTATCAGACACTGGACTGAAATAGAGCTGGCAAATTTGGCGGCAGTTCTTAAAACCTATGAAAAATAGTTCTGCACTGCCAGCAGAACAGGGTAAGTGACACTAACACTGGCAGCAGTGAAGGAAACGCATATTAGTCATCAGCTGCAATCTTAAAATGTAAGATTGCCATAACCCAGCATAAACCGGATATCAATTTCTGGCCCCTAAGGCTCAGGTTTACAGTAGGCAGTGCATTTCCTATCTTAGCTACCAAAGCAGGCTAGAATAGGAAAAAGTTTTTGGGAGTCGCTCAGGTCTGATAACATTTTATGATTCTTGGTGAAAACCATATTACACTTCACGAGGAAAGATTGAAAATTGCACCCAAATAATCGTTGTATTAAAAGTTCACATGCAGGGAATGTTCAAGACTTAACAGCCCATGAAATGTCACAGTCAGGAGATTCAGAAGTCTGAAATTTCTTATTGTAATTTTTTCCCCCAGCATTAGTTTCAGATTTTATGTATTCCTACCTCACTAATGTGTTATTCTATTGGGCCTCTGCCAATGTTTTAATAAACCTATCCTGTAGTTTGTAGCCTAAACTGTGGTCTGATAGATTGTTTGATCTATTGCTTTCTGGAGCTTGTGGGTGGACCTGTGATATATCCAGTGAGCTAAATACAGCAATACGAAATCAAAATACTGCAGATGTGGAAATCTGAAATCAAAACAGAAAATGTTGCAAAAACTCTCAACAGATCAGGCAGCATCTGTGGAGAGAGAAACAAGTACCATTTCAGGTTTCATGATCAGAACTGAAAAATGTTAGAGATTAACATCTTTAGTAAGTGCAGAGCCATGAAAATCGGAGGGGGTGGTGATGGAGGGTGAGGAGGAAAAATACAAAAGGAAAGGTCTGTGATGAGGGAAGGCAGGAGTGATTAAATAACAAATGACTTTCTAAATGGTGAAAAGCTAAAAACAGTAGTAATCCAAAGAGTTGGGGAACCAGGTACATAGACCATTAAAATGTCAGGAAATGAGTACAGCAAATCATCACAAATGCGAATGGGATGCTGGCCTTTCTATCTGGAGGACTAGAATACAACATGATAGAAGGCATGCTACAACTGGTTAGATTGCCTCTGGACTACTGTCAGCAGTTCTGGGCACAACATCTTCGTAAGGATATACAGGCCTTGGAGGGAGTGCAGTGTAGATTTACCAAAAAGATACCTGGACTCCAAGGGACAAATTACGAAGAGAAATTACACAAACTAGGCTTGTATTCCCTGGAATTTAGAAGGTTAGGGGGTGATTTGGTTGAGGTTTTCAAGATATTAAGGGGAATAAATTGAGTAGCTGCAGTGAAACTATTTCCTCTGTTTGGGGAGGCTAAGACTAGGGGGTATTGTTGGAAAATTAGAGCCAGATCTTTCAGGAGTGATATTAGTTAACACTTCTACAGGCAAAGAGTGGTATAAATATGGAACTCTCTTCTGCATCTATGTTATATTGGGTATATGAAGGTATACTCACTCGGGCTTTTAGCAAGTAAAGGCTCACTTACTGGAATCGTCTCTTGCACTGAGCAATAGGAAAATGACTGAGAAAAAACTGAAAAATGTAAGTTTTACAATTTTATTTCATACTTTTTAAATACTCCCAATTTTTTTTTCTAGTGCTATGATGTGGGGCCTACAAGTTACATGTCCTATTTTTAATTACCCCTCCCAAAAAATACAAAGACCATGAGAAATTCTCAACTTATCAGCCAGTTGACCCTGTTATGTGAGGTTAAACAGCTGCTTAAATAGTAATAATTGTACTGAAATGAGGTCACAATGACATAAAATGAAATATTAGCACAAAAATAGGAACACATAGTTCCCCCTTAGCAGCTAATCATGACAATAAATTTGGGCCATTGTTGCTGTTTGAGACACTGACATTTGAATAATTTCTTCTGGGAGCACAATGCTGTACATGTTCATGTTAAATGCCTTTGTGTGCAAGTTTTATGTGGTCATTAACCAACCTATTTCAAATGAGATCTGCTGTTGAAAGTCTCTGACATTGATGTAAAAATGTTTTTCTTCTATGAAGCACTCTTCACTATAACTTGCTTCTGGCATTTTTTTCAATGTTAGCCTACAAAGTAATACTTTGGCGTAGACTTTCACCTTTATCTCCTGGGTGATGTGCCGAAAGTTTTCACGCTTCTTGCAGAACCTGCCACATTCTTCTTCCCTTCATTTAGTTGGAAGGAAAATCAGGCGGGTTCAGTTACGGCCATACGATCCTCTCTGCCTGATTTGACTTTCTGTACTTCATCCGGGTGTGGTTTAACACCCAGGCAGCAAAGATGAAAACCTATTCCTTTGTGTTTAAACATCTATGGCATTCACCAGGGTAGTGTCCTAGGCCCAACCATCTTCAGCTGCTTCATCAATGACCTTCCTTCAATCATAAGGGCCAGAAATGGGGATGTTTTCGCTGATGATTGCACAATGTTCAGCACCATTCAGGACTTCTCAGATACTGATGCAGTCACGTAGAAATGCAGCAAGACCTGGACAATATCCAGGCTTGGGCTGATAAGTGACAAATAACATTCATGCCACACAAGTGCCAGGCAATGACTATCTCAAACAAGAGAGAATCTAACCATCTCCCCTTGACATTCAATGGCATTACAATTGCTGAATCCCCCACTATCAACATCCTGGGGATTGCCATTGACCAGAAACTGAACTGGAGTAGCCATATAAATACCATGGCTACAAGAGCAGGTCAGAGGCTAGGAACCCTGCAGCGAGTAACTCACCTCCTGACTCCCCAAAGCCTGTCCACCATCTACATCAGGAGTGTGATGGAATACTCTTCACTTGCCTGAATGGGTGTAGCTCCACCAACACTCAAGAAGTTCGACACCATCCAGGACAAAGCAGCCCACTTGATTAGCACCCCATCCACAAACATTCACTCCCTCCACCACTGACGCACAGTGGCAGCAGTGCGTATCATCTACAAGATACACTGCAGTAACGCACTAAGGCTCCTTGGAATGCACCTTCCAAACCTGCGACCTTTACCACCTAGAAGGACAAGGACAGCAGATGCATGGGAACACCACCACCTGCAAGTTCCCCTCCAAGCCACACACCATCCTGTCTTGGAATTATATCACCGTTCCTTCACCTTCGCTGGGTTAAAATCCTGGAACTCCCTCACTAACAGCACTGTGGATGTACCTACCCCACATTGACTGCAGTGGTTCAAAAAGGCAGCTCACCACCACCTTCTCAAGGACAATTAGGGATGGGCAATAAATGCTGTCCTAGCTAGTGATGCCCACATCCCATGAACGAATGAAAAAAAAATACAACTCAGAGTGCAGGAGAACAGACACTATTTTACTCTGTTTCATAGATAAATGCAAGCACCTAAAATCTAAATTGACTGGACTTTGAGGAGAAGAGACTTTCTGACAGGCATGAAAAAGACACTTTAATAGATTTTAGAAGTTAATATCTCTAGTAACGAAACAGAATAAAAGTTGCACCCAACTACACCACCAACTGCACCCCCCCCCCCCCCCCGACTTTCCCTTCATCGGATTAACTTATTAGGGTGAGCACTACTGAATTTCATATTTAATACAATTCTTGAGCTGAGAGAGAAACATCAGCTTTAAATCACAAAGTCAGAGCAAACTGAAACATCTCATGTAAGGTCATTTTTATTTGAGCTTAATACTCTGATATTGGAGCTTATGAATTGTGCTGTTATTTTCATGTCACGAATTCTCCCAGTTGGTTGCTTGAGAAGAGATGATATAAAGCCCCTTAAGAAAAATTTTAATTACCCTCCCAACCAGTTTATTTGCATTGCAGGCTTGATGACGAGTGTCACACAGAGTAGCACTCTGACTGACTGCTGCAGATGCTGAGTCTCAAGTACTCTGAGTCAGATCTTTACTGCGGGTCTACTGGGACAAACAATAGCACCTGTTCCTCACAAGATATCAGACCAGTTAGTCCATTCATGTATCTTTAATGCAGCTCTGGGGCAGATGGCAAAAAAAGGGAGAAAGAAATTGCATCATACACCACTTACTGCTGCCGAGACAAAGGAAAAAGCGCTGCCTGTGCAACAATGTGCTATTTTTATGAGCAGCGAAGAGACAGTGTAGAAGTGTTCCAATGGCATCTGTTACTCTTCTATCTTTCAGAGGGGTGTTGAAAGCATTTGTTCGAGCAATTAAAATTTTATGGGCACGTCGCCGATTCCTCAGCTGAAACCGATTATATATTTAAAAAATGTATGTACATGTTTGAGAGAATGGGTATAAGGGGGACCAGTCCCTTTTCCTCCATTAGGGCAAGGAAGGCAGTGGGGTGGGGGGTGAGTTAGATCTGTTGAGAGAGACTATAATCTGCACGCTGTGGAGTGCTTGTAGGCTTACCTCAGCTAAAAAGGAAAAGAAAGAAACCAAGAGAAAAAAACACAGCAAGCAAAAGCTGGCTTATTTCATGCCCCAGTGATGTGGTGGTAATTGCACAAAAACTCTCTTTTTATTGCATGCTGGTTTAATGGAGAAATTCATTCAGACAGAATTTGGTAAGGTGTTTAATTCTTGTGCGCCCTTTATTAACCTCAGTTCCCAAAGCTTTCCTGAGTAGAAACGGTTCACTGACAAGTTAAAGCCACAGAGCCCTTTCTAAGCATTCTATTTTATTCTCCTCCCACGACACCACTCCCACCACACCCCCAGCCCCCGCCACCACCCCAACCTGAGGCTCAAGCATTATAGTTTGCCTTATCCATGACTAACTGCATGATCAATGATCATCGATGCTATAGTGCAATCAGATATGGAGGGAATTAGATATGTTTCAATGCATTACACGGCAATTCCAATGAGGGCATAAAACACAACAGTAAAATAAAGCAGACCATCAAATTGGATTAGTACCTTCAATTAACTTTGTATTTTTACTTTATTTTTCAGTGCCATTTGAAGATGAGCGCAATGTCATATGATGAATCAATTCTGTAATATAGAATCTAAAAATATAGTAAATCACATGATATGCTATTTTTAACAATAGATTACAGGGAAATTCCCAATATTATCTGTAAGAAGGTTGCTTATAACTTTAACTAAAGATAAATGGTCACTTGCTGCCCTCGTACTGATTGAATGCTTAAAGGGAAATTCTAGGCATCTTATTAAAATATCAACTCTAATGAGTTGGTATTTGTCAGCCAGTTCGTAAACACCTTCTGTTACGGTGGTTTTGAACTGAAAACTGGGAGAAATATTTAAGTTGTTAAAGCATTTCAGGCTCTGTAATTCTTATGTTTTGTATTTCCCAGTGTGATTAGCAGGTTCATGACTTGGCATATTATTTTAAACTGGGGGGTTAATGGGGAGGGGGCAAGACAAGAGAATAGTTTTGTGAAATATTGCTATAATTTTTTGAAGGAAGGATCATAGCATCATAGAGTCATTACAGCACAGAAGGAGGCCATTCAGCCCATTGAGTCCATACTGGCTCTATGTACAGCAATCCAATCAGTCTCACTTCGTCAAAGAGGTAGGCTTTAAGGAGTCTTTTAAAGGAGGAAAGACAGTTGGAGAGGTGCAGGGAGGGCATTCCAGAGGTTGGGGCCTAGGCAACTGAAGATGCAGCCACCAAAGGCACTGATTAAAATCAGGGATGTGCAAGAGGCCAAAATTAGAGGAGCCCAGATATCTTGGAGGGTTGTGGAGCTGGAGAAGATTGCAGAGATAGGGAGGGACGAGGCCGGGGAGAGATTTGAAAACAAGGATGATAATTTTAAAATCAAGATGTTGCTTGTCTGGCAGCCAATGTAGGTGAGCACAGGGGTGATAGTGGAACAGAACTTGGTGTGAGTTAAGACATGGGCAGTAGAGTTTTGGATGCCTCAAGTTTACGGAGAGTAGAATGTGGAAGACCAGCCAGGACCTGAACTCCCAGGTCCCTCTGTCCCTGTACACATTTTAGAACTGTGCCATTTAGTCTATATGACCTCTCCCTATCCCTCTGCCAAAATGCATCACCTCACACCTCTCTGTAGTCAATCCTCACTGTCTGCAACACCTCCAAGTTTGATATCATTGGCAAAATTTGAAATTTTACTGGCAAAATTTGAAATTTTACTCTGTATTCCAATATCCAAGTCATTTACATATATCAAAAAAGCAGTGGGCCTAACACTGACCCTTGGGGAACATCACTGTCTACCCCCCTCCAATCTGAAAACAACTATTAACATGACTCGCTGCTTTCTGTCCAATTTTTTATCCAATTGGACACTGACCCTCCTATTCCATGAGCCTCAATTTTGTTAACCAGCCTTTTACATGGTACTTTGTCAAACACTTTCTTAAAAAAGCTAAATAAGCACCTTCATCAACCTTATGCCGTTGGTCCTGACGTGTATTATGGCTCACTCCCTTCCCCCTGCAGAATATTCTGCACCCTCTCACTGATGTCCTTTACCCTAGCACCAGGGAGGCAACATACCGGGCTGGACTTTACCGACCCCGCAACGCGGGTTCGTTTGGGGGGACTGGAAAACGCCTCCGGGAGAGGCCCGCCATGGTCCTCAATGCCAGGAAGGCCCGGCCCCATATGGCCGGCGGCGAGGTCTCATGGCAGCCCCTGCCGCTCAGAGACGGAAACAGAATCTCAATATGTTAATCTATGTAAATTAACAAATGAATGACTTACCTGCTGTCATCGGCCGTCCCGCTCTGATATTGTGGTCAGTTGCCGGGACATCCGCGCCTGAGATCCGATGTGGGACATTGGTGGGGAGGGGGGAAGAAGTAAGTATTTCAGTGTGGGAGGGGAGGAGTGGGGTCAAACTAATATGATTGGCATAGGGGATGGTGGTAAGGGTTAAAGATAAAAGTTTGTGAACTTTGGTGGGACAAGTACAGATAAGTATTTTGGGGGGGGAAGAGGGCAAGGAATGAGGTGTCAGGTTATGGGGAGGGGGGTGGGAGAGGGAATAGAAACAGTCATTTATTTTTATTCATTAAATTTAAAATGCAGATGACTTTAGAAATTTAAATTAAATGTAAGGGGTGGAAGCCCTTCAAAAATGGCGTCGGCACCTTCGCAGTGGCACCGGACACCATTGCCGCGGCCGGAACGCCCACCTCCTCCATGTATTTGGTGGGGACGATCCGCCCTGGCCATGTAAATGTGCCGCTGCGTTTAATATCGCGGTGGATCCACAGAGTAAAGCTCATGCATGTGGGCTGCTAATTTTTATGGCTGTTGCCAATTACGGCAGAGGCAACATAAAATTCAGGCCACCATGTGGGAGTAATGATGACGGTTACAGAAATGCCTGTCTGTTCCCCTAACTATGGAATCTCCTATAATGACTGCATTTCTACTCGTTGCTGTTCCCTCCTGTGCAGTCCCTTACCCAATGGTGCCATTGTCTGGTCTGCACTCCTTCAAGGTGTGGTCACTCCCACCGTCTCCAAAGCTGAGTACATGTTTGAGAGTAGCACATACCCCAAAGATTCCTGCACTTCCTGTCTCTTCCTACTTTTCTGGATGGTCACCCAGGTGCTACCGTGAACTCTCGCCGCCTGTTGGGTGACCACTTCCTGGAATGTATGATCCAGGAAACTGTCCTGCTCCCTGATGCTCCGCAGTGACTCCAGATGCGCCTCAAGCTTGGAAATCTTGAGTTCGAGCTCAAGCAGCTGGAGACACTTCCTACACACATGGACCCCCGAGACACATGAAGTTCCCACATGGTGCAGGAATTGAAAGCAACAGGTCTCAGCTGCTCATCCATGATTTAAGAAAAATATCTACTCCCTTTTTTATAATCTAGTTAGTACCTTGTATAAACTCTTAATTTTAATTAATGCCTCTCGAAGTGCTTTGTGCTAATACTCTTTTTAATTCACTTACTGTTATACTTACCCTGATTAAAAGTCTATTAATTAAGCTAAACTGTAAACTTAATACAGTAGTTTATAGTTTCCCAGTTTTAGTTTAAACCGTTGCCCTCATTTAGAGAGGGAAACAAAAACCTTAAAACTCACCAATCCATCGCCTACCTGCTATCCTTTGACGTCGCTTCTTGCTTTTTTTGGAAAACACTATGGAAGGTCTATGCTTTTCCCCTGCTCTGATTTATCAGTCTTCGCAACTGCTGCCTCCAATCAGCTCCACTCTTTTTTTATCAGCCTTCACTACTGCTGCCTCCAATCAGGTCCACCCTTTCCCCACTCTGATTTATCAGCCGCTGCTGCCTCAATTCACATCCGCTCTCCCCTGCTTTGATTTATCAACTCCTGCTGCCTCCAATCAAGTCTGCTGTTTCCCCACTCTGATTTATCAGCCACCGCCGCTGCTGCCTCAAATCATGTCCGCTCTCCCCGCTTTGGTTTATCAGCTCCTGCTGCCTCCAATCAGCTCCACTCTTTCCCCACTTTGATTTATCATCCACTGCCACTGCTGCCTCCAGTCAAGAGACTCTTACTTGATGTAGTCAGGGATGCCATTACAGATTAATCCTCTGCCAATGTGGAGCAGCAGTTAATTTGTAATATTCTGCTTTTTAAGTTGTTTCCTTCTTGCTCTTTCTGAACGTCTTTCCTTTTCTCACCTGATTCCAGTTCAAAATACTTGCGCTATTGCATGCTACCTTGGCCTTGCAACAGCAAGTGTCACAACAGATAGGGCTGCTGATGAAAGCAATTGCACCAACTTCTGATCTTGACTGCATCACAGAATGATGGAAAATAGAAAGGCCAGGTACTTTGCAAAGCTCTGGAGTGGAAATTGGAAAACTGGCCTCCTTGGATCTCTTGTATGCACCACCTAAAGGTCCAATGAAGAGAAATGTTGGTGGAGGGTTGGAAGGTCACCTTCATGTCTTCTAGGGCTGTGGAGATGTGCACAATTTATGGATAACTAAAGAGAACACTAAAAACATCAGTTTCTACTTTGGTGCAATCAGCAATCTGGGTGCAAATTGAACTCAAAATTACACTGTTTCTCAGAAGGTATTTTGATAAGTCTCTGGTCAAACTCATCTGCATATTGCCGAACATAATACCTGCCATGAACCAGCCCAACTGGGCATGGTTTTAGGATGTAATTAAAAAAAAAATTAAATTAAAAATATTCCTTGATATTTAAGAGTCGTAATCCAGTGCAGTTTTACTAACAAAGCTGAAAATTGGTTTATCACAAAAAGTAATCAGAGTAGTCCACTGCCTGCGAACAACCCTATTTTAAAAGACTGAAATAATTTCTTAAAAAAACTATACAGAACCATTTGCTGGTATATTGGTGTCCAGTCGGCAGTTTCTTAGTAATTTAAAACAAAACAAAAGATTTTAAAAGGAGCCTATTAGTGTCCTTCTGTGGAAACTAAAGCTTAATTTTAAGAGTCTTCTAGAAGGCCCACAAATGGGTGCAACTATCGGAAACTTGCAATGGTGATGTATTCGATCTGGGGACATGCCCAGTTTTGTGGGCGGGGCCAACTTCCAGCACAAAAGATCCCAGAACTCGATTTTTATTGGGCGTAACTTGCGCTTGAAATTCCCCAATCTTTTGTGCTGATTTGTCTGACATCAGGTGAAATGTGCTGGAAATACCAGCGCTACCTAATGGAAACTCTATACCCAGACATTTAAGAATGAGAAATTACAATTTCTCTTTATTAAATCATGCCATTTAAGAATTCTGAATTTCAAGTTTGGAGATGTGCAAGAGAGAAACTTCAAATCCGAAGTTAAGAATTCGAAACCTATGGATCATGAGAGCAATTTTGTTGCCTGGTGCACTAAAATCTTACATTAAATCATCTTTCGTATGAACTGTGCATGTAGGTTTTACTGACCACACTGTCAATCACTACAGCTACCCTTTAATATGACCGGCTTTAAAGCATAAATGCAAACCTCTCCATGCCTAAGCTGCCAGATCACATATGACACTATTTAGAGGCATGTCTGATGTAACATTAGTGGGTAGAGTCCAATAAGATGTGCTTTGCTATATTTTCCTTGTGATATCATTGCATTTGTGAGTTTTATATTTAATTGGTGGCCAGAGTCTTGAAACATAAAAGAAAGAACTTGCATTTCGGGTCCTCTGGACAGGAACTGAACTACTTTTGTGTTGGTCATTATTGTAATGTAGGGAAATGCAGCAAGCAATTTGTAGAGAACAGGATCCCATAAACAGTGATGAGATAAATGAGCAGTTTAGCTGTTTTACTGATAAATGTTGGCCAGTACATCGGGGAAAACTCCCTGTTCATCTTCAAATAGTGGCGTGGGATCTCTTATGTCCACCTGAGAGGAGACTTGCTGTAACATCACATCCCGAAAGCCAAAAGGTCTGATAATGCTGTGCTCCATCAATACTACATTGATTGTATGCCCAAGTCTCTGGAATGAGGCTTGAATCTAAAATCTTCTGACTCTGTAATATAAATCTGTTTTCATTTCCCTAGATGTAAGATAACACATTGCAGTCAATCATATAGAAAGTGGACTGCTTTTCTGATTTAGTATGACATGATATTTTGTGGAACTCAAGGAAATGTGGAAATAACTGGGAATGTATACTTATTGTACAAATTTTACAAATGCTCACTCCCAGTTTGAAGTCTTGCCCACCCAGAAAATATATTGGGAAATCATGCCCCTCCTTTACTGCAAAGTAGGCGAATCATGGAATCATAGAAATTTACAGCACAGAAGGAGGCCATTTGGTCCATCATGCCTGTACTGGCTGTTTGCTTCGTCCCACATACCCATTTTTTGGCCTTAACCCTGTAAATTCCTCATGCACAAGTATGTGTCCAACTTACTTTGAAAATTGTTTATTGAATCAGCTTCCACAACCTTTTCAGATAGTGTATTCCAGATCCCAACAACTCTCTGAGTGAAAAGATCTTTCCTCATCTCCCTTCTAAATCTTTTGTAAATTATTTTGAATTCTTGACCTCTTGTTATTGACCCGCTCACCGGAGGGAATAGTTTTTCCCTATTCACTTTGTCAAAACCTCTCATCATCTTGAAATCCTTTATTAGGTCATCTCTTAACCTTCTTTGTTCCAAAGAGAACAGTCCTAACTTTTCTAACCATTCCTCATTAACTGAAGTCTGTTACCCCTGTTAACACTCTGTTAAACCTTCTCTGTTATAGCAGGGCATTTAGAAAAATTCAAGGTAATCAGGCAGAGTCAACATGGTTTTGTGAAAGGGAAATCATGTTTAACCAATTTATTGGAGTTCCTTGAGGGAGTTACATGTGCCGTGGATAAAGGGGAACCGGTAGAAGTATTGCACTTAGATTTCCAGAAGGCATTTGATAAGGTGCCACATCAAAGGTTATTGCAGAAAATAAAAGCTCATGGTGTAGGGGGTAACATATTGGCATGGATAGAAGATTGGTTAGCTAACAGGAAACAGTCAGTAGGCATAAATGGGTCATTTTTTGGTTGGCAAGATGTAACGAGTGGTGTGCCAAAGGGATCAGTGCTCGGGTCTTAACTTTTTACAATTTATATAAATGACTTAGATGAAAGGACCAAAGGTATGGTTGCTAAATTTGCTGATGACACAAAGATAGGTGGGAAAGTAATTTGTGAAGAGGACATAAAGAGGTTACAAAGGGATATAGATAGGTTAAGTGAGTGGGCAAAGATCTGGCAAATGGAGTATAATGTGGGAAAGTGTGAAATTGTCCATTTGGCAGGAAGAATAAAAAAGCGTATTATCTAAATGGTGAGAAATTGCAGAGCTCTGAGATGCAGAGGGATCTGGGTGTCCTTGAGCATGAATCGCAAAAGGTTAGTATGCAGGTACAGCACGTAATTAGGAAAGCTAATACAATGTTATCATTTATCGCGAGGGGAATTGAATACAAAAGTAGGGAGGTTATACTTCAGCTATACAGGGCATTGGTGAGACCACATCTGGAATACTGTGTACAGTACTGGTCTCCTTATTTAAGGAAGGATGTAAATGCATTGGAGGCAGTACAGAGAAGGTTTATTGGACTAATATCTGGAATGGGTGGCCTGTCTTACGAGGAAAGGTTGGATGGACTAGGCTAGTATCCGCTGGAATTTAGAAGAGTAAGGGGCGACTTGATTGGAACATATAAGATCCTGAGGGGTCTTGACGGGGTGGACGTGGAAAGGATGTTTCCCCTTGTGGGAGAATCTCGAACTAGGGGTCACTGTTTAAAAATAAGAGGTCACCCATTTAAGACAGAGATGAGGAGAATTTTTTTCTCTCAGACGGTTGTGAGTCTTTGGAATTCTCTTCCTCAAAAGGCAGTGGAAGCAGAGTGTTTGAATATTTTTAAGGCAGAGATAGATAGATTCTTGATAAGCAAGGGGGTGGAAGGTTATCAGGGGTAGGTGGAAATGTGGAGTAATCAGTTCAGCCATTGAATGGCGGAACAGACTCGAGGGGTCAAGTGGCCTATTCCTGCTCATAATTCGTATGTTCGTATGTACCCTTTCTAATGCCTGAAGTGTGATGCCCAGAATTGTCCACAGTACTCCAGCTGAAGTCTAACCAGTGATTTATAAAGTTCTAGCGTGACCTCTTTGCTTTTCTATTTCACTCCTCTATTTATAAACCCAAGGAACTCATATGCTTCTTTAACCACCTTATCAACTTGCCCTGACACCTTTCAGGATTTGTGTTTATAGACACCAAGGTCTCTCTGCTCATTTACACTTTTCCAAATTGTGCCATTTACAGTGTAATGTCCTTCTGTATTAGTCCTCTCATAGTACATCACTTCACACTTCTCCACATTGAGCTCCACCTGCCTCGCTTTTGCCCATTTCACTATCCTCCCTGTCATCTGAAGCCTATAACTATCCTCATCATTATCTACTATTTTGCCAAGTTTCATATCATCTGCATGCTTTAGAATGCTCCTCCATTCACCCAAGTAGAGGTTGTTTATAAAAACTGCAAAAAGTAATGTACCCAAAAATGTTAATGGTGCATTTAGTTGCAGAGAAACTCTCTGTTTTGCATTATGAAGAAGTTCAAGGCCCTTTAAGAAATCAGTCAGCACAAAACACTTTGTGACAGCAGAGATCAAAGCTGAATATGGTATGACATCACACAGAGATCAACAGTCTGATGTTAGGCATGAGACATAATTAAAATAGAATCATAGATATTACAGCACATCCATACTGCTACAACAACAACTTGTATTTATATAGCATCTTTGTTGTTTTAAAACTTCCCAAGATGGTTCATAGGAATGTTATAAAGAATAACTTGACACCGAGCCACATATGGCAATATTAGGGCAGATGGCCAAAAGCTTGATCAAAGAGCTGGGTTTTAAAGAGAGTCTTAAAGGAGAAAAGAGAGGTAGAGAGATTTAAGGAGGGAATTCCAGATCTTAGGGCCTAGGCAGCTGAAGGCATGGCCACCAATGGTGAAGTAATTATAATCAGGGTTGCTCAAGGGGCCAGAATTAGATGAGCTCAGAAATTTCAGAAGGTTGTGGGGATCAGGAAGAGATTACAGAGACAGGGAAGGGTGAGGCCTTGGAGGGACTTGAAAACATGGATGAGAAATTTAAAATCAAGCTGTTGTTTGACCAGGAGCCAGCCTAGGTCAGCAAGCACAGGGGTGAAAGGTGAACAAGACTTGGTGCAAGTAAGGACATGGTCAGCAGAGTTTTGGATGCATTCAGGTCAAGAAGGACAAGGAGTGATAGTTTACCTTTGTCACAGACACATAGGGTGTCATTTGTGACTTTGGTCAGAGCAGTTTCTGTTTCTAACTGCAGATGCTGTTAGCTTTTCAACTCTATTTTCAATTCTTTGCCTTTCCCCGTATCTGTTTATATTCTTTTTCAAATACTTATCCAATTACTTTGAGAGGATGTTTTAGTGCCTGCCTCAATAGCCACTTATGATAGAGCATTCCATGTTCTAATAACCTTTTGTGTGAAAAACATTCTTCTAACATCTCCTTTATGCTTCTGGTGATAATCCTGAAGCTAAGCCTCCCTTGTTCCTGAAATACAACTTTTTGAGTGTTTCTTCACAAATGTAACCTCTACTTCTGATATAATTCTGGTGAATATTTGCTGTACCCTTTCTGTGGCTCCAATATCCCTTCCTATAAGCAAGTGCCAGAGCTATACTCAACTGTGGCCTGAACAATTTATTTTACAAATTCAACAACATTTCTGTGCTTTTATATTTAACCATAGAAACCATAAAACCATGGAAAAGTTACAGCACAGAAAGAGGCCATTCAGCCCATAATGTCTGCGCCATCTGAAAAAAACTAGCCACCCAATCTAATCCCACCTTCCAGCACCTGGTCCATAGCCTTGCAGGTTACAGCACTTCAGGTGCAGGTCCAGGTACCTTTTATATGTGTTGAGGGTTTCTGCCTCCACTACCAATCCGGGCAGTGAATACCAGACACCCACCACTCTCTGGGTGGAAGCATTTTTCCTCATGTCACCTCTAATCCTTCTATCAATCACCATAAATCTGTACCCCTGGTAATTGCCCACTCCGCTAGGGGAAACAGGTCCTTCCTGTCTACTCTATCTAGGCCCCTCATAATTTTGTACACTTCAATTAAGTCACCCCACAGCTTCCTCTGTTCTAAGGAAAACAACCCTGGCCTTTCCAATCTTTCCTCATACTGCAATTTTCAAGTCCTGATAACACTCTGTACTCTCTCCAGAGCAATTATGACCGTCTTGTAATGTGGTGACCAGAACTGTATGCAATACTCCAGCTGTGGGCTAATCAGCATTTTATACAATTCCTGCATTACATCCCTGCTTTTGTATTCTATACCTCGGCCAATAAAGGAAAACATTCCATATGCCTTCTTCACCACTTTATCTACCTGTCCTGCCACTTTCAGAGACCTTGGACATGCACTCCAAGGTCTCTCACTTCTTCTACCCCTCTCAATATCCTCCCATTTATTGTGTATTCCCTTGCCTTGTTTGCCCTCCCCAAATGCATTACCCCACACTTCTCCAGACTGAATGCCATTTGCCACTTTTCCACCTACTCAACCAAACCATTGATATCATTTAGGAGTCTACAGCTATTCTCTTCAATATCAACTACATGGCCAATTAGTGTGTCATCTGCAAATTTCCCAATCATGCCTCCTTAAAGTCTAAATCATTAATATATGCCACAATCAGCAAGGGACCCAACACTGAGCCCTGTAGAACACCACTGGAAGCTGCCTTCCATTCGCAAAAACATCCGTTGACCATTACTCTTTGTTTCCTGTCAATTTTGGATCTAACTCACCACATTCCCATGTATCCCAAGGGCTTTTACTTTTCTGACTAGTCTGCCATGTGGGATCTTGTCAAATGCCTTGCTAAAATCCATGTAGACAACATCCACTGTACTACCCTCATCAATCCTCCTTGTTACTTCCTCAAAAAATTCAATTAAGTTAGTAAGACATGACCTTCCCTTAACAAATCCAGGCTGATTATTCCTGATTCATCCATGCCTTTCTAAGTGACAGCTTATCCTATCTCTCAGAATTGAATCTAATAATTTTCCCACCACTGAGGTCAGACTGACCGGCCTATAATTATTTGGTCTATCCCTCGCAACCTTTTTAAACAATGGTACAACGTTTGCAGACCTCCAATCCTCTGGTACCTCGCTTGTATCTAGTGAGGATTTGAAGATGATCCTCAGAGTATCTGTTATTTCCTCCCTGGCTTCCTTTAACAGCATGGGATACAATCCATCTGGCCCTGGTGATTTATCCACTTTCAAGGATGTCAGACCCTTTGGCACTTCCTCTCTCACTCTGCACATCGTATCTAATATTTCACACTCCTCTTTTACTACAATGTCTGTATCATCCCTCACCTTTGTGAAGACAGAGACAAAGTACTCATTAAGAACCCTGCCCCTATCTTCTGCAGCGCACATAAGTAACCCTTGTACAACTCTGATAGGCCCTACCCTTTTCTTAGTTATCCTCTTGCGCAATGCGAACATACAAATTCGGAGCAGAAGTAGGCCATTCAGCCCTTCTAGCCTGCTCTACCATTCAATAAGATCATGGCTGATCTGTTTGTGTCTCAAATTCCACACTCCCATTTACCCCCAATAATCTTTGATAATGTACTGATATAATGTGCCATCATTGGGTTTTCCTTGATTTTACCTGCCAATATTTTTTCATGTCCTCTCTTTGCTTTCCTAATTTCCTTTGTTATTTCACCCCTGCACTTTCTGTACTCCTCTGGGCTTTCTAAAGTATTACGTTTTTGTGACTGTCATAAGCTTTATCTTACCCTGTATGCTTCTTGATAACCAGGGGCTTGAGATTTGGCAGTACCACCCTTATTTTTGTGGGGCCATGTCTACACTGTGCCTATAGAATCTCGCTTTTGAATGCCTGCCACTGGTTTACCACTGATTTTCCTGTAGCTATATCCAGAGCACTTTCATCAGATTACTTCTCTGTTTCGTAAAATTTGCCTTCCTCCAATTTAGAACTTTTACTCCTGTTCTATCCTTGTCCTTTTCCATAATAATGCTATATCTAACTGTATTATGGTCACTATCTCCAAAATGGTCACCCACTGCTACTTCATCCACTTGCCCAGCTTCATTGCTGAAGACGAAATCTAGAATTGCACCCCCTCTCATTGGGCTTGTTAAGTGCTGGATAAAAAGTTCTCTTGAATGCAGTTCAAGAATTTTGTGCCTTCTGTGCCCTTCACACTGTTTGTATCCCAGTTGATGTTAGGGTAGTTGAAATCCCCAAATATTATTGCCCTGTTGTTTTTGCACATGCCTACATATTTGTTCCTGTATCTCCCTCTCACTATTTGAGGGTCTATAGTACACTTGTAGTAGTGTGGCTGCCCTTTTTTATTTTTGAGTTCAACCCATGTGGCCTTATTTAATGATTCATTTAGCATATCATCCCTCCTCACAACTGTAATTGATTCTTTAACCGATAATACTACACGCCCTTCTTTTTTCCCCCTCTCTATCCTGCCTGAAAACTCTATATCCAGGGATGATGAACTGCCATTTTTTGCCCCTCTTTAAGCCAAGTTTCCGTTATAGCATTCTGTTATTTAATGTCCCTATATATAAAACTAAGAATTCAATTTGCCTTTTATTGCCTTTTCTCCCCTTTAAAGATTTCTCTGTTCCTCCATTTACTATGTAGAGTATGTTTCCTTTCATTATTCTTTTCCCCAAAATATACAACTCTACCTCTCTGCCAACCTACCTTTGTTCTCCTGAAACCTTCCGCATTCATCCCCACAGTTTATCATCCTTCTATTTTTGTTTCAACACCAAACATTGATAGCATTCTCCTTGTATCTATGTTCAAATCATTTATATAGTTAAAAAAGGGGTTTCCATATACATCCTTGAAGCAAAATACTATCCATATTCTGCCAATTTCAAAACAAATCTATTTACTCCTGCCTCTGACCTCTGCCGTTTGCCACATTCTATCCATACTTTACATGCCCTTTGATACATGTGGCATCTAATCAAACACCTTCTGAAAATCTGTATATACATCACATTTGCTTTGTCTACACACTCTGTTTAATTTTACAATTAAATTCGTCAAGCGTGACCTGCTCTTTAGAAACCTATGCAGCCTGTCCCTGATGATTTTGTAAGTGCTCTGAATGTATAAGTGTTCTATACTTATAAAGAAGACAATGAGATGGACAGATTCTCTATTACACATTGCTGATATCTTGATCCTGATTACAATTTGACCAGTATGTCATGTACATACTTGACACTGTAAATGTGATGACATAATTTGGGAGGCTGGATCTGTACCTATTTTGATGATGTGAGGTGTAATGGAAAAGTAAAAATGACTTAAAACCTTCTAAACATCTCTTATTTTTCCATTTCAATTCATTTTGAAGAGTAAGAAAAGTCATTTTATGAGTGCTTCTTGAAATTGCTACTTCTCTTCTTCATTCCCTTGCTGCCAATGAGTCCTTCATTCTTTGAAAGGCAAATTTGTGCAGCATGCCATGCACTAACATGATCCTTGAAGCTCTAGTTGGAGTGCTTTACAGCACACCAAATCAATCCAGGCATCTGAAGTATGCCTTCACCATACCAATGGTATGCTCAGTGATGACTCTGATAGAAGACTGGACCTTAATTATGTCAATGCTTTGCTGGAGTCCTGGGATAATGCAGAGGTGCCAACATAAAAGGCTGTAGATGATTGTCTTAATCTCCCAAGAGAAGCACAGAGACTTATCTTCAGAGACAGAGACAAGTGCAGTGAAATTGGACATGGACAGGATTGCAGAAATGGTGGAATCTCCTTTGTCACCTGTTATATGACATGTCCAATATTCAGTTCATTTGAAGTCAATGAAACTGAATATTGGGTGGAGCATGTAACAGGTGACCCATGTGATAGCACCTATTTTGCATCTACATCCATGTCTAATTTCACCTCCAAGGAGTGATAGTACAGGTACAGTGTATTGCCTTCTAGTGAAGCCTGTCACATTGTGATGTGCTGGCAGTTGCAAATAAGCTATAGCGGGGAAACCTTTCTTGCTAACATTGTTATAGGCATTGAGCTAGGGAGCAAGCATGGCCTTGTGAGCGCAATCAGTGACTCCTTGGAATTTGGGGAATTCTACTATTCTGCAAAATGACAGAAAATAGGTTATATGATACCACGACATAATTATAGTGTAATTTGCATCTGCTTACCCAAAAGACAATAGGCTTTCCTCAAGCTTCTTGAAATGAAGCCGTAAAATGGGGCAGACACTGAAGTGCATTGAGATTCATCAATACAGATCTCTGTCCTATTTCCCACAGCCATCTTCCCGATTACTATTACAAACACTTTTAAAATCAGACAGCTATTATGAGTTATGTGTAACTTTAAACTCCTTTTGTTTGCACGAATCCTGATTACATCAAAGGAAGTGGGCGGCACAGTGGCACAGTGGTTAGCACCGCATCCTCACAGCTCCAACGACCCGGGTTCAATTCTGGGTACTGCCTGTGTGGAGTTTGCAAGTTCTCCCTATGTCTGCGTGGGTTTCCTCCGGGTGCTCCGGTTTCCTCCCACATGCCAAAGACTTGCAGGTTGATAGGTAAATTGGCCATTATAAATTGCCCCTAGTATAGGTCGGTGGTAGGGAAATATAAGGACAGGTGGGGATGTGGTAGGAATGTGGAATTAGTGTTGGATTAGTATAAATGGGTGGTTGATGGTCGGCACAGACTCCGTGGGCCGAAGGGCCTGTTTCAGTGCTGTATCTCTAAATAAAATAAAAAATTAAAAAAAAATAAGTGACTTGGAGGAGTTACTGAGCCCAGTGGTATGAGAGAGTTGGACTATTACGTGCAAAGTCCATACTGAACTATCCCAGGTTAATGATTATAATTGCTCTAATTTTAATTCAGTTTCCTTGCACTGTTGGGTTTGTTACTCCAGCCACTTACCTTGATAATGTTAGTTTGAAGAAAAATATTCAAAACATCAGCAGGAACTGGCAGAAATAAACACATACATTTAATTCTTTGTAGCTATTTGGAGGAGAAAGTTGTGGGGGTTTAATTAATAGATGCTCACAATTAGATTAGGGTACTAAGAGACAAAAAGGAGTTTTTCCCCCTTTTTTAGGTATAAAAACCTATGTTAAAGTGCCTCTTTAGTGAAGTTGCTTTGTGATACAGATGGTAGAAAACCTGCTGATGCTGCTGCTTCCCACTTGCATGCATGCTGGCTCGAGTTCTAGAACAGATCAGCACTTGAGTGATATAATTGGATCAATGTTCAGCAATGAATAGATGCAGTCTAGTCATTGATGTAACTGAGTTAGTACTCAGCAGTTGGTTGTAGTTGGCCTGGCATTCATTGTTGGTCCAGTTCATGATATCATTGAACAAGTCCTCACTTTAATGCCAGGGTTGACTGTGACTCCAAAGCCTGGAGTGGAATCATTGGAAAAGATGGGGTGGGAAAAGTCAGTGCAACTGGCGAGCTCCTGCTGACAAAGTGTGCTCAGCATGTCCTCATTATAACAAACACACTCTTCCATCAGAAGAACAAATATAAAACCACACACAGGCATCCTAAATCAAAGCATTGGGACCTATTGGATTATGTCATTGTTTGGGTCCAAGACCTAAGTAATGTCTGTATCACTTGATCCATGTGGGGGACTGATGCCTGCTGGACAGCTCACTGACTTGTTCATTCGGTAATGAACATCCACCTCGCACCAAGACACAGCAAGGCCCAAAAGTCCAAGAGGAAGAAGATCAATGTCTCAGCCCTGAAAAAGCCCGACCAAAAAGAGGAATTCTAAGTGCAGCTCACGACCAATCTGGAAAATCTTCACACATCCAACTGAATTCCAGAACAGTGGGATCAAATTAAGTCAGCTATACTATACTCTTATGCCCAGAACACTGGGTTTGGACATCGCCGTCACCAAGGCTGGTTTAACGAAAATGTTGCTCAAATATGCTCCTTGAACAAAAGCGAGCAGCCTTCATTGCCTTGCAGAACAACCCAAGGTCGCAACTCAAGAAGGCAGCATACCAACAGCTGGCTAATGTTCAAAGGCAAATCTGGAAGATAAAGGGCATGTGATGGGAAGAGAAAGCTCCAGAGATCCAACAGTACCCTGATTGATTACGACATGCAAAGCTTTTTTGAAGCCACCAAGGCCACCAGGTCAAGTGTACAAAATCTTCTTTGTTCACAGGGTGGTGTTTCTCTTCTTAAAGATGACAATGCCATCCGTAAATGCTAAACATTGGAAAGAACATTTTGGACAACTCCTCAATTGTGAATCCACAGTAGCAGCTGATACTCTCCAGGCTATTCCCCAGTGCCCTGTGGTAGAATCCATGGCTGAATCACCATTGATGTGAGTGCTACAACAAGCAATCAAATGGATGAAAAACAAAAAAGCTTGAGGCCCCGATGGTATTCCAATTGAGGTCTTCAAAGCCAGTGGACGTTTGCTCACACCATCCTATGGATCTGGGAGGAAAAAGAGTTCCTCCACCCCGACTTCAGGAATGCGACAATTGCAACTGTCTTCATGAAGGAAGATAAATCAAACTGTCGAAGTATTTCCCTCTTGTCCAGAGCAGGGAAAATCCTGGCACGCAGTCTCCTGAATCGCATACTTCCTGTGGCTGAGGCAACCCTCCCAGAGACACAGTGTGGCTTTAGCCTTTCCAGAGAAACCTCTTACAAGGTCTTTGTTGCCAGACAAATCCAAGAAAAGTGCTGAGAACAACATCAGGAACTCTTCATTGCATTCATCGTCCTGACCAAAGCATTTGACTCAGTAAATCGCGAGGCTCTGTGGACTGTGCTCCAAAGATTTGGATGTGCAAGAAACTTCTTCACAATCCTGCAATTGCTCCATGATGATATGACTGCAACTGTCTTAAGTGGGAGATCTGAAATAGCTGCCTTCAAAATCCAAACCGGGGTCAAGCAAGGCTGTGTGATAGCCCCCATACTATTCACAATCTACCTGATGGTGGCTATTCACCTCATCAAAGATCAGTTGATCTGGTGTCAGCCCTCTGGTGTCAGTATTAAATGCCATCTAGATGGAAAGCTCTTTAACCTCGGTCACCTCTGTGCCAAAACTAAACTGACCATCATAGATATATATGATCTACAGTTTGCAGATGACTGCAGTGTCATTGCCCACTCTGCACCAGATTTTCAAGCCACTCTCAATCTCTTCTATTCTGCATTCAAGAGACTCAGCCTGTCCTTGAATGTTGCCAATCCAAACTCAAATGTCAACCCACACCTGGTCAGCCAGATATTTCACCCCCCATATATGTTGAAAGACAGACTCTAGTATATGTTGAGCACTTCTCATACCTTGGCAATTGCCTCTCTCACCGAAGGCCACCATTGATGAGGAGATCTGACGCTGGATCAGCTGCATCAGTTCAGCCTTCTATAAATTACAGCTGCGAGTGTTTGACAACAAAGACCTCCACAAATTAAAAAAAAGTTCTAATATACAGAGCAGTTGTCATCATCATGCTTCTGCACTGCAACGAGACCTGGGCTGTGTATCAGCAACACATAAGAGTACCAGAGGAATTCCATCAGCAATACTTACACTGCATCCTCCGGATTCAATGGGAGGACCATCAAACAAATGCTGGTGTCCTTCTTAAAGCCAGCTCCACAAACATTCAGGCAAAACTCCTACAAAATCAAATCCAATGGACTGGCCAATTTGTCTGCACGGCTGAAAATTGTCTCCCTCACCAGATCGTGTTCTCACAACTATCAGATAGCCAATATTACAGGGGAGGACAAAGAAAACATTTCAAAGACACTCTGAAGCTCTCCTTGAAGCATGTCTGCATTGACCTTAATGGCTGGGACGAGCTTGCTACCAAGTGCTCAGAATGGTGACAACTTGTCCACCAAGTTGCATCACGCTTCAACTCCCAACGCCTTAATGATGAGGCAGTGCGACAGCAGAGAAGGAAAAAAAAGGAAGAAAATCCTGCACTCCGATCTCACTACCTCATGGGACGTCCTGCCCCATGTGCCCAAAAATCTGCGAGTTGAAAATCGGCCTGTTCAATCACCTGAAGACCCATAGCAGAAACTTGCAACCCTGAGTACGTCATCCTCAAATCAAGGGACAGCCAACAACTTGACAAAAGTCCACGATATAATAAGATGTATATTAAGTGAAGGTCTAGTCCAAGATATGGTTGGATCCATCTGCAGCAGAACTCTTGACAACCTTGCTTGTGATATTGTATTGTTACTCAGCTGTAATCTGAGTTGGTTTGATAAAATCTGGTCAGTCGTCTCTGTTAACTTTAAATTTCAAAGTAGAGCTATGTTCCATCATGCACTATAATCCTCTAATGCAGACAACCCCAAATTGTTCGAACACTTCTCAATTTCTGGTGAGTTTTGGGCAAGAAGACTTTGAGAAAAGATGCCAGAACAGCAGATACTGTACAGGACACTTCAGTGAATTAACTCCTAGATCCTCTCTCACCACCCACAGTGTTTGGCTTCTTCAGATAATTACTTTTGGCAAAGGGATGTAGAAGATATGTCACAGCCAGAACTCTGATAGATATGATAAACATCACCAGATAAATGATGAGTGGGGTTGTGGTCAGGCTTGTTGGTGAAGATCTTTATCATGTCATAGTGATGGCCCTGATATGTTCTGTTTATAACATCTGTGGTATGTAGTTAACTAATAATAATAACTTTTAATAAGTATTTTTATAGTGCAAGAAAAACAGTTGAGGCTGCTTTCAAATGTTTCTTTGACATACCTCTGGAAATATAGTTTTATTACCCTTCAATTCTACAGAGGAGGTGGAATGGCAAGCCACAAAACAGTGAAAGGGAGGATCTCCAGGCCAGTCATGTAAATGGAGGCACCACCTTCAAATACATCTTATTATTTCTATGGCATTCATATTCATGAAGGCACATTAAATTCTGAAATATGTTCCTGTGCAGGACATAAGTGTCAATATTCCAAAGGCAGGAGCACATTGTATATGCTTGTATTGGAAATTTGGATACTATTCACTGAGATTTGTGGGGGAGATATTAGGCAGGCCAGTAGCAATCTTGTTACCAGTCCATTTCAATGACAATTACTGGATTGACATTCACGGGATGTGTTGACAAGTATTTGATAACTTTAATGAATTTAAATATATGCACACAATCTGTGCCCAAGTATTTGAGGCAACATTGTACAGCACCAAATCCATGTAGGCTTAAATATTTACAGTGGTATTGTATTGCAGCTAAACACAATGATGTGTAACAGATATCACTGTATTTAAAGTGCATATGTATGTAAGCTGAAAGATTCCGAGGTTGGCCATGCCCATTGATTTAATAGCCACATGAAACAGTTCTCAGATATGAATAAATGGAAAAGCTATCTTGACATTGGAGTTGACTTATTCCTGGACCTGTCAATGTACCTGAGATACCTCAATTGCAGCATCGGTCAAGCTCACAATCCATTATTATTCTTGACACACCTAATCTGAATGTGCTAAAGTTGATGTGGTGTTAAACGTTGTGAAAGTCTAAAACTACATAAACTGAAATTACAAGAAATCAGGGCAATCCTGATTTCTCAGTTGTGTGGTATGGGGGGGGGGGGGGGGGTGGGGTGGCAGGTTGCAGGGAGGGGTGGTGGGGGGGGGAGCAGTTGGTGTTGTTGCTGTGTCTGATACTAAATTAAACCAACTAGGATGATCCCAGGTTCAGTGTCCAGCTATGTTGAGCTAGTTGATCACACCTAAAAGTGCAATGGAAGCCCTACCATTGGCTTCAACAGAGCTAGGCTAATGAGGGAGGGGCGAAACAACCAGGGATCCAGCTCCTGATCATTATTCAGTGAGTGGATAATGACATAACTTGGGCTTGACTGTGATGCCTTCCATGATAGAATAGGCTGCTGACACTTGCTGTATATGTGCACCCGTGAAAGAAAATGGCACTTCAGCAAGGTCCAGGAAAGCAGTCGATGCCCATGGAACCATACTCCAGCATGAGTCAGCAAAAGAGGGAAGAAAATTACCTAAAAAATAAAACCCTGCACAAACTGAATACACTTGTGACCCTTGGCAGCCATTTGTTTGAAGGGACATCTTTATCTTTACCCTGGCTTGACATATTGAGATTAGTTTGCCTGTTTCTAAAAACCCTCCTACCAGTAGAAAATCAGTCCATCAGACTGTGAACCATGTTTCTAAATTCACCAGGAAAAGACAGGCTGTACAAATGCACAGTCCCCAATGATCAAGCAGTGTGCTAACAGGAAACTAGGATTTAAATAGTTTATGAAACGCTGTCTATTCAGTGTTTGCACAGAGGTGTTCTAACGAATGAAAGTTTGGGAACTTTTACCTCAAGAAATGGAAGACAAAATGCTTTCAACAAGAATCCTCCACTCCTGACACAAAAGGGAAAACAATGTAGCCTGAGGACCTTTGATGTGATGATGTGAAATTGGTAGGGATTAATAGGTTAAGGGAGACCATTGTGGGAGTCTGTGAGCACACGTACACTATCACTGCTGTATAATCCTTGTCAAGATGCATTTGTTCTGTGTGTGATCAGAGCTCTTGTTGTCTTTAGCAGGTTCAGGGTCACATGCCTCCGCTCATGATCCCAATTTTTCCACACGACCAACGGACATTGGCAGCGGCTGCCGCAGCCCAGCAGGGATTCCTGTTCCCCCCAGGAATAACATACAAACCAGGTAAGCTTTTTAACAATGAATTCCTTATCATGGAAAGGAAAGCAGTTTATTAGGCAGTTATTTTTTTTAAAATGAACAATATGATGATGGCTTATCTGGTATAGAAAATTATTTTAATAATAGATCTTGAACAGTACATTATGTTTCATGTTTTATTTTCTGCCCTTATTCCTGACCTCTCCTCCCAAAGAAGGTAAATCATCCTGTAATATTGTTACATTGGGTTCTAGTGACTTTTCTTTATATGCCGTGAGTGATGTCAGGTTATACGAGTAACTGAACTATCACATATATTCCTTTCCTAATGACCAGTTTTGTCACTAAACTTGGCTCTATGGTCATTTTTGGTGCCTGCTCTTTGCAAGCTTGCTGGACGTATAGTGGAAGATCTTGAATTCAGGCTGGGACCTGGATATGCCCAGTCGTGACATGTGTTTCAAATTTCCAGGGGGCCTATTTGGGGCAGAATGTGGCCCAAACATGGCGCTCTACATCAGAGGGCATGTGAATAGAGGATGAGAATTCCCAGGCCAGGACTTTCCTTGTTCCTGGCCTGAGTTAATGCTGAGCAGCCAGTACTCCAAGAGGTGGGAGGAGTACTGGCTTTCCAACCAAGTGTTATTGAGGGGATTGCTCGGGTCTTAACCTTGACCCTCGCAAAAAAAATTCCGTGATTTCTGGACTTCCATCAGCTCGCTTGGATCCATCAAAATATAAGTCATCAGGACCAGATGATGCTGAGGAAAGTAAGAGAGGAAATTGCAGAGGCACTGGCCATAATTTTCCAATCAAAAAAGTGTATAAGGATAAATCCAGCAACTGCAGGCCAGTCAGTTTAACCTCAGTGTTGGGAAAGGTTTTAGAAGCAATAGTCTGGGATCAAATCTCCTCTTAATCTTCTTTTCTCTAAGGAGAACAGCCCCAGCTTCTCCAATTTATCCACGCAACTGAAGTTCCTCATCCCTGGAACCATTCTCGTAAATCTTTTTCTGCACCTTCCATAAAGCCTTTACATCCTTCCTAAAGTGCGATGCCCAGAACTGGACACAATACTTCAGTTGAGACCGAACCAGCATTTTATACAGGTTTATTATAACTTCTTTTCTTTTGTACTCTGTGCCCTTATTTATAAAACTCAGGATCCCATATGCCATTTTACCCAGTTTCTCAACCAGCCCTGCCACCTCCAATGATTCATGCACATTTGCTCCCAGGTCCCTCTGTCCCTGCACCTCCTTTATAGTGCCTCTCCTTGTTCTTCCTACTAAAATGTACCACTTCAAACTTTTCTGCATTAAATTTCACTTGTCCGCCCTTTCACCAGCCTGTCTATGTCCTCTTGAAATCTACCACGATCCTCCTCACAGTTCACAATACTTTCAAGTTTTGTGTCATCTGAAAATTTTCAATCTACTTTATTAATATATGTCAAGAAAAGTAGTGGTCCTTGGACCGACCCCTGTGGAGCACCACTATATAACTTCCTCCAGTCCGAAAAACAACCATTGGCAATACCCTCCGTTTTCTGTCACTCAGCCAAATTTGTATCCGTACTGCCACCGTCCCTTTTATTCCATGGGCTCCAACCTTGCTGGCTACTCCTATTATGTGGCACTTTATCAAACACCTTTTGGAAGTCCATATACACCACATCAACTGCATTACCCTCATCAGCCCTGTCTGTTATCTTATCAAAAAACTCCATTAAATTAAACATGATTTGCCTTTAACAAATTCATGCTGGCTTTCCCTAATTAAACCATACTTGTCAAAGTGACTGCTAATTTTGTCTCGGTGGCACCCAGCAGTGCACTCCTGCAAGAGTCTTACTCATTGTGGTGGTATTGTGCGCTGTCCATAATATGGCCGTCTAGAAAGGTGTGGACCTTGAGGACGGGGAGGCCTTGGAAAGACTGAAGAGTAGGAGAAGGATGTGGAAGAGGAGGCAGAGAGGGAGGATGCAGAACACTGAAGTGCTCCAGCTGCACAGGAAAGTGGCCAGGGCGGTATGGGGTGCGAAGGTCTCATCAGGATCCCATGAATGTCAGGGACCATCTGATTCAGGAACATTTCAACTGAGCCCCTCTGACCCAGGTTGAATGGTATGATTTGGAACTCACTCTCAGCTGCCTGTGCTAACACTTCAACTGAGGACGCAATCTGGAACATGTAAATTCTTAATGTTATTAAAGGATGAACATCTGCCCAGAGGTTTTGCCATCACTGTTGAGGAACCCTTGATCTCCTTCACTATATCTCTTCTCTTATCCCGCCATCAATAGAAGGAGTCTCACACACCTGGCTTCAAGTGTCATTATTTACATGGTGCGCATAAAGGAAAACAGTGCACAGTTACAGGAAGAAGACACCCCAGTGACCCAGTTAGAGCTCAGCACGATGCGGTGGACTTTATGTTCAGCCACTTCTATGTGGTGCTCCTTTGTGGCCTGGGAGGAGGTGGAAACAGCTTGCTAACTTGTCTCAGCCTGCACTAATGCCATGTTCCTACAAACATACGAACTAGGAGCAGGAGTAGGCCACCCAAACCCTCGAGCCTGCTCCACCATTCAATAAGTTCATGGCCGAACTGATTCCTCCACATTTCCACCTACCCCCGATAACCTTTCACCCCTTTGCTTATCTATCTACCTCTGCCTTAAAAATATTCAAAGTCTCTGCTTCCAACGCCTTTTGAGGAAGAGAATTCCAAAGACTCATGACCCTCTGAGAGAAATAAATTCTCCTCATCTTGGTCTTAAATGGGTGACCCCTTATTTTTAAACAGTGACCCCTAGTTCAAGATTCTCCCACAAGGGGTAACATCCTTTCTACATCCACCCTGTCAAGACCCCTCAGGATCTTATATGTTTCAATCACGTCACCACTTACTCTTCTAAATTCCAGCGGATATATGCCTAGCCTGGCCAATCTGTCCTCATAAGACAGTCCACCCATTCCAGGTATTTGTCACCCAGTTCTACTCCATCTAAATGCGTGAATGGACCCACTGGGGTGAATGTATCTGCGCTGGTGGACAGTACACTGGTGAGGCGTGACAGTACTTCTTCGGGACTCTGCTGCTTCTCATGGCCTGGTGATGTGAGAGGGAAAGTCTCCTTGGTTCAACGTCTGCACCTGTGGGAGACACAATAAGAGATCATTAGAGCTAGCCTTGGAGTGCAGAAGCCTGTGCAGTGCTGAGGCTTCCCAATGCAATTCAGTATTTGGCATGCTGTCGGATTGCATGGAGTGCAATGCACCCCTTTAATGAGCGCATTTCCCTCTTTAAACACCATCTCCACCATGAGTGCCCATATCACCATGGCCGACCTCCTCGTAGTCTGAGATTCTGGCTATTTTCATCACTCCCTCCTCCATGGGGTGAGATAACTTGTAGGTTGGGGACACCTCCACCCATTTGGGCCCTCTCTCGGGCATGATGTGCCCTTTTCTCCTGCAAGGACAAAAGAAGGTACTACTGTCCTCTATAGCAGCTGCTCAAATTTATTAGAAGGTGCATGCATCAGTAACTACAGATTCTCAGCCAATTTGAGGGATCAGTAAGTACCCTGGACACACACTCCTCCCATGTTCAGGAATAGCATACGCCCTGAGGCTCCTCAACTTGTGTGTTTGCTGCAGTGTGAATACCAAGAGACCTGTCCTCAGGGTTGTGAGTAGCACTAACCTTGCCAGAGAGTATCAGCTCATTGAACCTTTTCCTATTGTGGATCCAACTTCTTCCACTGACTGTGGCAGCAATGCCCATCCATAGCTGCTTTGTCTGGGTAGGTGGCCTCCTGCTGCCACCCTCCAGAAAGAGGACCTCCTCTCTCTCCCTCATTGCCTCCAGCACGACCTCCAGGTCCGCATCTGAAAATAAAGGGACTACCTTGCCCCAGGTTCCAGGCCTCTGGCTCTGCTGAGACATTGTCGAGTTCAGGTCTTCTGTGATCTTTCACTCTATATTCACAGCAGTGAAACGGCAGTCACAGTAATGGCTGCTGTGGTCTGTTTAAATCAGGTCCCGCCTCCATTTCCGCCCCTGCAGCCATTAATTGACCAGCAAACCTGTCTCCATAGCAATTAAGGTGTCGCCCCCTGTGAAATTCAGGGCTCATTCCTGTTTTCCCCTCAGGGGTGGGTTCAGAATCTAGAAAAGGTCCCGACTTCCGTTTCCCATCCTGCAGCAAAAATCCAGCCCCCTGTCTCTGTTCGCACATTACAACCCTGCGAGAACTCTGCATTATTCCAATTCTGACGTATTGAGCTGCATTCGACCAAGCCCAAGACGTCAGACTCTGTGGCGGGGGGATGCGGGGGCAGAGGCCCACCTCGGGAGGGCCTGACCCGATCCTCCCGGTGACAGCGAGGCTCAGTGGTGGCCCACCTACCACTGGGCGACAGGACCTCAATTTCTACATTCAAATCATTAAAACAAATTGAACATACTTACTGGAAAACTTTCGGTCCCGCCGTGATTCTAGTGGGCAGGGTGGGGAGTTAAGATTTTCAGTGCAGGGGTGGGGGATGGGGTCAGATACGCATCATCAGTGTAGTGGATGGTGGGAAGGGGTGAAATTTCAACTTTGTACAGTCTGGGAATGAAAGGTCAGAATTCAAAGGTAGGTGTTTTTTGGGAGGAAAGGTCAAATACTTACTTTAATTTTGGGTGGGGGGGTTGTTGGAAAGGGGCATTACAATTTTATTTTGTAAATTTTGGGTGTTTCACTTGAAAAATTCAAATTTTCTGGCAGGGCTAGCTGCCCTTTAAAAAAGGCGCCAGCGCCTGCACATAGGCAGCTGACACCATTGCCGGGGATGGACAGCCCGCCCCCTCCACATGATGGGGCGGGTGTGGGAGGGGGGGCCGCCCTGGCTATTTAAATGAGCTGCCGCGTGGGAGATTGCGGCGGCTTTTCAGCGTGCTTTTTTTGAGCTCGCTGCCGCTCCTGGAGGTGGGCTCTTAAAGTCCAGCCCATTGTGCTTTCCCCACTCCCTTTGATCCTCCATTGGCAGCTGTGCTTTCTCCTGTCTAGACCTTATGCATTGCAAGTCCCTTTCTAAACTTCTCTGCCTCTCCACATGCCTTTCCTCCCTTAAGACCCTCTTTAAAACCCTGTTTGATCACGCTTTTAATCATCTAATCTAATATCTCCTTCTTGGGCTCAGTATTGATTTTTTTCTAATTATACTTCTGTGAAGCACCTTTGAACCTTTTCTATGTTAAAGGCACTATATAAATGCAAGTTATTGTTGTAATATCCTTCAAAATTATTTCGTATTTAATTTAAATAGATAGACTAGTGATCTTCGAATACCAGGTTGTAATGTCTCGTTAGACAGAAACTGGTGTGCGAGGATCACTGGTCAGTTAACTCTGAATTTAAAACTGATCAGAAATTGATGATGTCTTGTTGGGTGTGATTTGGCAGTCAGTATTGTCCAGCCTCATTATAGATTGGTGCTGGCACTATCCGGGCTGCACTTGAAGTGGGTTTTGGCAAAGCGTGATGCTGATTCTATGTCAAAGCAGATGTTGTTGCTTTATGTCTGTTACACTGCTATGTTTTAAGAATGCACTTGAAGGTTTACTTCCCTGAAGATAAATCTTAGCTCTGCTGATCGTGCACTTAGTAAAGCCAATGTTGAACTAAGCCTTACAGAAGTATTGATAAGATTGTGGAATGAACATATGAACATAAAAATTAGGAGCTGGAGTAGGCCATTCAGCCCCTCGAGCCTGTTCTGCCATTTGTTAAGATCATGGCTGATCTGAATGTTGCCTCAACTCCACTCTCCTGTCTGCTCCCCATAACCCTTGACTCCCTTGTCTATCAAGAATCTATATATCTAAGCCTTAAATATATTCAATGACGCAGCCTCTACTGCTGTTTGTGGAGACAAATTCGACAGACCAACAACCCTCTGAGAGAAAGTATTTCTCCTCATCTCCATTTTAAATGGGAGACCCCTTATTTTTAAACTGTGTCCTCTAGTTCTAGTCTCACCCATGTGGAAACATCCTTCCAGCATCCACCCTGTCAAGTCCCCTCAGGATCATATATGATTCAATAAGTTCAGCTCTCATTCTTCTAAAGTCCAATGGGTATAGGCCTAACCTGTTCAACCTTTCCTCATAAGATAACCCCTTTATTCCAGGAATCAGTTGAGTGAACCTTCCCTGAACTGCTTCTAATGCAATTTTATCCTTTCTTAAGTAAGGAGACCAAAACTGTACACAATACTCCAGATGTGGTCTTACTACGTCCCTGTACAGCTGTAGCAAAACTTCCCTACTTTTATATTCTCTACCCCTTGCAATAAATTATAACATTTGGGCGGCGCAGTGGTTAGCACCGCAGCCTCACAGCTCCAGTGACCCGGGTTCAGTTCTGGGTACTGCCTGTGCGGAATTTGCAAGTTCTCCCTGTGTCTGTGTGGGTTTCCGCTGGGTACTCCGGTTTCCTCCCACAGCCAAAGACTTGCAGGTTGATAGGTAAATTGGCCATTATAAATTGCCCCTAGTGTAGGTAGATGGTAGGAGAATGGTGGGGATGTGGTAGAGAATATGGGGTTAATGTAGGATTAGTATAAATGGGTGGTTGTTGGTCGGCACAGACTTGGTGGGCTGAAGGACCTGTTTTGGTGCTGTATCTCTAAATAAATAAATAAATAAAATAAATTTCATTTGCCTTCCTAATCACTTGCTGTACCTGCATACTAACTTTTTGTGATTAATGTACCAGGACACCTAGATCCTTCTGTACTGCAGGGTTCTGCAGTCTCTCTCCATTTAAATAATGTTCTACTTTTCTATTCTTCCTGCCAAAGTGGACAAGTTCACATTTTCCCACATTATACTCCATCTGCCAAATTTTTGCCCACTCACTTAACTTATCTATATCCTTTAGTAGACTTTTTATGTCCTCATGACAACTTACCTTCCTACCTAACTTTGTTGTCATCTGCAAATTTAGTTACCGTACATTCGGTCCCTTCATCCAAGTCATTAATGTAGAATGTAAATAGTGGAGGCTCCAACACTGATCCCTGTGGCACTCCACTAGTCACATCCTGCCAACTGAAAATGACCCATTTATCCCACTCTATGCTTCCTGTTAGCTAACCAATCCTCTATCCATGCTAATATGTTACCCTCTACACCATGAGCACTTATTTTGTGTAGTGACCTTTTATGTGGCACCTTATCAAATACCTTTTGGAAATTGAAGTACACCAGTTTCCCCTTTATCCAGGTTGCTTGTTAACTTCCTCAAAGAACTCTAATAAATTAGTCAAACACAATTTCCCTTTCACAAAACCATGTTGACTGTGCTTGATCGCATAATCATTTTCTAAATGTCCTGCGATAACCTCTTTAATAATGTCAGTAAATGTGAGGTGGTACATTTTGGTTTAAAAAAATAAAAGTAATTATTATGCTTTGAATAAGGGAATGCTGCGTGATGTGGAAGAGTAGAGAGATTTGGAGACTTAGGTTCACAATGCTTTAAAGCAGCATCTCAAGCAGATAAGGCCATAAAATAGCTCATGGAATATTGGGTTTATGGCAAGAGGTATAGAATATAAAAGTCAATGTAATGGTGAATCTATAAGACCACAACTGGAATACTGTCTGTAGTTTTGAATTCAGCACTATTGGAAGAACGCTGAAACAATAGAGGGTATAGCCCAGATTCATTACAATGCAGCCTTGTACAAGGCAATCAAAATACAAAGAAAGATTTGAAAAACTGGGGCAGTTTTCATTTGAACAAAGGAGATTATGAAATGATTTGATAGGGATGTTTAAAATTATGAAGGAATGGTACAGAATGGGTGGAAACTACTGTTTCAAGTGATTGAGGGGTCCAGATGAGAATTAAGAGATTTAGGAAAGAGAGCAGGAGAAACGTTTTTGTAGAATTGGAAGGTTGTGGAATACACTAACAGAGTCAGTGATTGAAACAACTTAGATGTTGTTATGGCCAGATGAGGAGGATGGGTCACAGACTCCCCTCTTGCCCTTCCCCTTATTTGACCGCAACAGGGTTTATTCCTTTTTAAACCATGGTTGTGCTTATCACCTCAGTGAGTGTTTTACCTTTTACCTTTAATGTGATCATGAAAGAACCAATCAGACAAATTTTCTTGAGTTTTTAACAGAAAGAGGTGAGTTTATTATACTTAACAACCTAAACCCAATCTAAACAAAAATAATAAAAATACGCTACACATTCACGCACACATTCACATGAGAATCACACACACACAAATAGATTACAGAGTGAAAAGTAAATTTTGTGGTTGGATCAGAGTCCAGAATAAATGGAAATTAAATACACAGTCTGTAAGGTTGGATGATTTGGTGGTCTTCCGGCTGAAGTTGTATTCTTGAAGTCTTGGCTGGTCAAAGTGCACTTTTTAGATTAGATTAGAGATACAGCACTGAAACAGGCCCTTCGGCCCACCGAATCTGTGCCGACCATCAACCACCCATTTATACTAATCCTACACTAATCCCATATTCCTACCAAACATCCCCACCTGTCCCTGTATTTCCCTACCACCTACCTATACTAGTGCCAATTTATAATGGCCAATTTACCTACCAACCTGCAAGTCTTTTGGCTTGTGGGAGGAAACTGGAGCACCCAGAGAAAACCCATGCAGACACAGGGAGAATTTGCAAACTCCACACAGGCAGTACCCAGAATTGAACCCGGGTCCCTGGAGCTGTGAGGCTGCGGTGCTAACCACTGCGCCACTGTGCCGCCCGCTTGGCTCAGGATTTTCTTGAAGGCAGACTTGTAAGTGGCCTCTTCCCCTGGTCTCTGTAGCTATCTGTAGGCTTGGAGGGTCCACAATCGCAGTGGGCCGAAGGGCCTGTTTCTATGCTGTACGACTCTATGACTCTATGACAGTCGCAGACGGTTTTTAAACTTGTGGTGTTATCTGGAGAGAGCAGAGAGAGAGGGAGGCACACAGCTTTCCTGCTGCTGCACAGTCTGAGTTACTGTTCATCTCTCTTTGTTCAAGGAAACTCCCAGCTTTCACAGAGATGGACAGACAGTCGCATGACTGCCTCAGGGTATTCTCTGGAACCTTCTAATGAGATTCAAGGTTTGGAATTGACTCCCCGGCCCCAGGATGCCAGTATTTACATCTAGAGGCATTTGCTCTTTCAAAGTCAGGGTGTTAGGATTGCCTTGAATGCTATGCTAATGAAGCAATCTTTGGCAATTCAATCACTGAGAGCAAGCCATTGTTCTGGGTCCATGTTCCTCAGACCGCTGTCTCCGGTTGGGACCTTGGAATATGAAAAGGTGTTTCAGATGCAAATTGTGGTGGCCATCTTGGCTGCCAGTTTTTTTTAAAAGTTAACTGCAGGATTTTTCCATTAAAAGTTTAATGTAAGTTTCCAATTATATTCCTTATTTTGCATATCATTTTTCTTGACAATGTCAATATTTAATAATCAGAGTTAGATAGGTGGTTGAAGGAATGGAGAATAAGGGGAAATTGGAATAGGCCTGGCACATGTCATTCGAACTACTACTCATGTTGAGGATAAGCACCAATACAAATTGATTGGGTCAAATGGGCTGTTTCTGTGTTGTAATCTCTATGTAATATAGAGCAGGACAATCCAAGACTAGATTCTTGCTTTACACTGAACTGGGCAATGTCAGCTAGTGTGCAAGTAGAGGCATTAAAATTGGGCTCAGCATCCCAGACAAGAGAAGAGAAAATCAGATGGAATTCCTGCTCCTGATTGCACTCCAGTGACCCTTACTAAGAAGCTGTTGTGCTTGTACTTTGGATGAGGATACAGTGTGATAGCCCCATATTTGAATAGCCTGTTGACAGTCAGTGTTTAAGCTCACAAATGAAGAATGACCACTTGTTCGAGGTGCCATAAGTCATTGGTAAAGTTAATTGAAAAAAAATTACACATTGAACACATGTATATTGTGAAATATGTCTGTCCTTCATTATTTAGGTTCACAAGTCTTACTGCAATCTGCTTAACACTGAGACTTCCTAAGTATTGCAGTGCACCAGCAGACAGAGAATGTGAACACAACCAACCACAGCCATGGCTGTCAATCTGTACTGTTCCAGTGTTGTTGCAATCAGTATTCTGTCATTCCTACAGCATGTTTAGCTCTCTACAAAATTTTTTTCCATGTCTTAATTATTTTCATCTCTGGTTTGGCATGTCACTTGATGTTAAAACACTTTGTGTGGCAAATAATTTAAGAACACAGATACATTATTAACTCAACAACTTTCAGATCTGAATCATGTGAGTGCCCATCTTTTTAATTATTTTTTTTTAACAAGGTCGAATATCAAACGTTGAGAGTAATAACAAAGTATGAATGTAATTGGTTTTACTTTATAAAATCTGCTCAGAAGCTATCGTTCTGAAGTCCTGATGGTGGTTAATATCTAGCTCACTCAGTAAAGTATTTGTTAGTTGAGCATCTTCTTATTGGAGTTTTGGAACAGGCTGGCGGTTGGGAAGATTTATATCCTCCAAATTGTGAAACAGAGATATTTCTATTTTGTTTGAAAGAACAAGCTATTCTGCATGTAGTGCTTTCAATGCAAATACTTTCTGAAGCATAATAGCCTAGACCAGTGCTCACAAACCTTAACTTTTCTTTTTCACTCCTTCCTCCCACCCTCTTTTCACTTATTTCTTTCTTCTCGTATCTTTCTGTTTTCCATCTTTTCCTCTAATCCGCTGATTAGTCCTTTATTCACCTGTTCTTTTTGCCTCCACTTTCTTTCCTCCACTTTTTCTGCCCTACCTTTTTTTTAAATCATTTCTACTCTTTTTATTTTTTCTTCCATTTTTTTTGCATCATTATTTTTTCTTTCCTTTCTTACCTCCTGTCTCTTTACTCCCTCAAAAATGTTGCTTTTAAACATTAATGCAATGGCATGATTCATGAAACAGACACAAGTGCATCACTGATGCATTGAATGTCATAGTTAAGAATGCCGCTGAGCTTTCTCAGGCTTCAACAGGGAGCTTACTCTTTTCAAAAAATAAAACATTCCACAATGTTTTTACATGAGATCCCTACTTCACTCATTGCATCATTGGCACATTGTATTTGACAAAATCCAATCCACTTCAAAGAGCTAAGGGATTTAGAGTGAGGACAGGGATCTTGAAACTGATTCTCTTGGGCACAAGGAAGCCAGTGGTGGCTCACAAGCACTGGGTGTGTGGGCCATAGCCTATGGGCGAAGACCTAAGTTGCAAAGTCCTGAGTGACTTATAGTTTATGGAAGCTATAGATTGGAAGATCAGCAAAGCAGGTAGAAGAAGTAAAGCTTCAAAGTACGAAAAGCATGGATTAAGACTTCAGTGGCAGAGGGGGATAGGTAGGGCTGGGGCGGCTGAGTTTTGGTGAATAAAGTAGTCTTAATACTGATTGGATTTAGGGAAGATACTGAGTTGGAATTAAGCAGTACGTCAACGTTCCACACCTCTGGGCTGAGGTGACGGTTGGCCAGCAGGTTAATGGAATTTAGGCCAGAGAGATTGATGAGATTGAGAAGGATGGCTTCAGTTTTGCTGTTATTAAGCTGGAGGAAATTCTAACTCATCCAGCTCTTAATGTTGGATAGGCAAGTGAAACCGAGGCAATTGGGGAGGTAGAGGGTAAAGCTGAATGCTCGTTGTGTCCATGGGGAAGCTGAATCTATGCTTCTTGTTACCTGTTTTGAGCTCCCTTGGTGAATCCTTGTTCACCACTTTCCAATTATAAGGCAAAGAAATGAACACAACCAGGTTTTCTCAGGTTTAAAGAAGAAAAGTGAAATTTGTTAAACCTTAAACTTAAACTCTAATTTGGTTAACACCTAGGGATACATGCCGCACTCCACAACAGCATGCATACATGATACGCACATACAAATGGAGACAGAAAAGAGCAGAAGAAAAATAAAGTTAAAAGTCTGAGGCAATCTCTGATGAAGGGTTTTTACTGTGCTTCGAGCTTGCTGTAGTCCTTGATTGTAGGTAGTCTTGATTTTCTTTGGGGCCCAGTATTCTTCCTAAACCTTGTTCACTGCAGGAGACTTTGCTCTCTTGAGGTTCATGTGTCTTCAATGGGTCTTCAGTTCTGTGAGAAAGAGATGGGGGCAGACAGGAGAGATGTGTTCTCAGTCCAGGAGAAAAAAAGCTTTCTGAGTTTCTTTCACTCTGTGGCAAGTTCAAATTCAAACAGCCAGTTAGTCATGTGACTAACCTGGCCTGACCACTTCTTCTGTGCATTGGGGAAGCAAGGACTGGGTCCTTTGTTGCGACACTGTCTGCTGGCATGTAAAAAAGGTCTTTCCGGCTAGGGGCCTGGCAATTCCTTATGATAGGCCCTCTTTTCTTCCCAGCACCAAGTTTAAGTTTTAATGTTCATGTGGCAAAATAATCTGTGCCTCATTCTTGGCAGGTGGGGGCCTGCATGACACTTCTGGATAATGTTAATGAGGAAGTAACATGTGTAAATAATGAAGGAGGGCGAACCAAGGATACACACCAGGTGACTGCATGGGCATGAGAGAAGAAAGCATTTGAGGCAATGTAATGTCGATGATGTGACAGGCAGGAATGAAGCTAGACAGGAGCTGTGCTACACTGTTGGTCTGTGGAGAAAAGGTATTCAAGGAGAATGAAACTAAAGGAATATTTATTTGCCGCTGAAGTCACTTTTCAGCAGGACAACAGCTGCATTATACATATTTCTGTTGAGTTTAATGTAGAGAATTTGAAGCTTTAACACAAAATGGCATATCCCAGCATACAAATAATACAATATTTACTGAATGACAATCATCAACACATGGAAACCAATCCAATGCGCTAACAGCCTATCAGCGGGAAACCCTTTAATATTCTGCCCAGTTTTGCACTCCATTGACTTTAATGGAGTGTAAAATTGGGGAGGGCTGTGGGTTGTAAAGCAAATGGCTGACCCAAATCTACCTGTTTTGCACCAGGCGAGTTAGGTTAAAATTGCTCCCGATAAGTCACTGACTGAAGCAAATGGGTCTCATTGTTCATGGTGTGCTGAGGATGTGGTAAAATCATCAATAATCTGCCTTATTGCAGACACTGAATTGCACTGCTGCAGTGGCTGGGAAAAGTTAGTAGGTTGATGCTGTGGAAGTGGATCTCAAGCTACTAAATCCTGAGATAAAAGTTGAAATGCAAATGCTGGAAATCTGTACTAAAATAGAAAATACTGGAAATGCATAGTATGCCAAATAGCATCTAGAGATAGATGAATTAATGTTTTAAATCATTTATTGTATTCTAATCAAGGGTCCCACCTCAAAACATTAACTTGATTAGCCTGCTGTACATTTCCAGATTTTATACCAAGGACCCCTGAGGTACAGTGGCGCAGTGGTTAGCACCGCAGCCTCACAGCTCCAGGGACCCGGGTTCGATTCTGGGTACTGCCTGTGTGGAGTTTGCAAGTTCTCCCTGTGTCTGCGTGGGTTTCCTCCGGGTGCTCCGGTTTCCTCCCACATGCCAAAGACTTGCAGGTTGATAGGTTAATTGGCCATTATAAATTGCCCCTAGTATAGGTAGGTGGTAGGGAAATATATAGGGACAGGTGGGGATGTGACAGGAATATGGGATTAGTGTAGGATTAGTATAAATGGGTGGTTAATGGTCGGCACAGACTTGGTGGGCCGAAGGGCCTGTTTCAGTGCTGTATCTCTAAACTAAACTAAACTAATAAGGTTCTAAGAATCTAGCCACTGTTGTGAGACTTTTACAGACATGTATCCAATCATCTATATGTATATATATATATATATAGATAAATAGATAGATAGATGTGTATATATACAAAATACTGATCGTCTATCTTAAAAATAGGCAATGGAGCAGGAGCGAGTGATAAGACACTTAAATCTGTGTAACGCTCTATTGTGCGTCTTGAAAATGCTGGCAATGGTGTTCCACAGTGAGGGAGCAGAAGTATGGAAGCTTGTTAGAACACGCTTCTGTTTTTCAAACAAATTAAATAAAAATTGTTCCTCACGCAAGCATTCTTAACCCAAAGAACAAATTTGAAAAAGATTGCTACAGCATGTACATTGACACCATGCCAAGGAGTGATAGAGGGGAAGGGGAGTTAAAAGCAAAATAACAATCTTTAAAAGTAATTATTGAAACAGAAAAGGCAACATGTTTTGCCAATGGTCAGGTTGATAAATGCACTGACCATTACAGAAGCTGAGCCGTGCAGACCAGTCCTCAGTCTATGCTGAAACAACTGATATCAGATAAAGCTAATAAAAACAATGGAGCAGGATAGATTGATTGAATGCTCTAATCTTATTCCTATATTCCTAAAACAGCAGTAGGAGTGCCACAATTAGCCTCAGTTCTCCTGAACTAACTGAAAACTCAGCCAGGATTCCCAATCTTGATTGTGATTCAGTGACCCCATACTTAAAAGGATGTGTGAAAGGATGTTGGATGAGTATAGTATCTGGTGTGGCCATAATGCCCTCCACAGCATAATAGATTACCTGCAGTCATTGTCTAAGCTTGTAGAATGAATATTGAGCATTTAGGTGAGGTTCCGACAGACATCAAGAATTCTTGGAACCATACTTCAGCATCTTTAAGAGAAGAGGAAAGAAAATAAGAAGCAATAAAAGAGGCAAAAAAACTTTCTTTAAAGCTTTCTTCTGTACTTGAAAATTGAAAGATTTTCATGATCCAACATGATCATGTGAGAAACATGGATGCCACTGTACATTGGCTGCTTGGAGTATATGAAGTGCACACACTGGAAGTTCCTTTTACTCCCCCTCCCCTGACAGTGCAAGGTATGCTATGATCTGGTGCAAAATTGCTTGAATGCAAACCACAATGTCTTTTAAATTGGATCTGCTCCAGGTAAATTGCAGTTACAATTTGTTTTATATTGCACCTTTTTAAATAGAAATAAAATAACACATCTGAGCAGCTGAGGGAAACAGTCCAGATTCAGGTGAGTTCCTAAACACAAAAGGTGTGGTATGCAAGAGTGCGCCATGATAGGCAAGGCCAACAACTGCAGGAATTCAGTTCTTTCTAAGTGCAGCGGCATAACAGCTGTAACATGCTGCAGGGGATTTTCAGATTATGATTTCAATGAGTTTCACATGAAAAAATATTTCTCTACATGTAAAAGAGTGTCTGGTGCATTCTTCCTTTTCTTACCTACATACAAACCCCCTCACCCCCAAAAATAAAACCACACGCTCCAGGGTGAATTCTCCTGACCCACTGAGGTTTGGGCTAGGAGGTGGGAGGGTCAAGATATTTGAACAGAAGGCATTGGGATGGAAGCTGGCATCAGCATGTTGAAACTGGATATTCCCAAGGTCGGCCGGCATGGCTGGAGGACCTCGCGCTCACATGTAGCTTGCAGGGAATTAATCCTGTTAAACAGGCAATTAACTTCAATTTTACTGGGGTTTTCAGATTCTTCCAGGAGTGCCCAGAAACCTCAGGGCTTCAGAGCCTCGCCAGGTATGAGGAGGCGGTGAGTTAGCGGGAGGTCAGTTCTGGCTCCAAACGGCAGCCATCATGGATCCTACTGCGACTTGGCAGGGAGGGTGGAACAGTACGGGCATTGGCATGGTCAGTCGGGAGAAGGTGGAAAGTTGCCAGAACTGTGGGGCTACACACACAGAGTGCCATCTCGGACTGGCAGTTGTGTGAGTAAAGCTGGGTGGGGTGGGGGAGGGGGGTGTAAGAGGCCCTGGAGACTGTGCATCCACTTGCCATGGGTCTCATTCACTCAGAGTTCAGGCCCTCTAGTGAGGAGGAGCTTCAGAGAGAGAGAGCTGCAGGCACAGGCAGTGGGGTAGCAGCAAGCAGAGGGACAACAGGAGTGCCAGCCTCGATTGGGGGGGAAGGGGGTGCGGGGTGGGGGAAAGGGGCGGAACAGAGCAGAAGGAATGCAACCAGCCTCCTGTGAGAAAAGGAGGTTACCCGCCACAGAGCATCTACTGACCGGGGCTCAGCTACCTTCAAATGTCAGAGCCACAGTGTCGCTGAAGTCTACACCTCTCCAGGGAGGCCATTACAGAGCTGTGTGCCATGATGGAGGATGAGCTGAGCTCCATGGGAACTGACGGCCACCCAGTGCCCGTAGTGCTCAATTCCTATGCCTCAGGATCATTCCAGGGATCCACTGAAGACTGCGGCTCATCAGTGCATAAATATGGTCACCAACGCCATATTCAAGAGGGTCGGCCAGTACATGTGCTTTTGCACTGATCCGAACAGTCAGGCTGAGAGGGCCATTGGGTTCAGGGCCATCACTGGATTCTCCCAGGTGCAAGATGTCATCAACTGCACACATGTGGCCATCAAGGCCCCCACAGACCAGGCAGCTACCTTCATCAACAGGAAGGGCTTCCACTTGCTCAACATACAATGGTCTGTGACCACAGCGAGCACATCCTGCAGATATGTGCACAGTGCCTGGGAAGCAGCCATGACACCTACATATAAAGACAGTCCCAGGAGTTAGACCTTTTCAGACCACCTCCACCACCCCCTCCCCCACCCCCGTATGCCTTCAAAAATGGATATTTGGGTGATAAGGGCTACCCACTGACGAAGTGGGTTTTGATGCCTGTAAAGAACCCTAGCACTGCTGCAGAGGAGAGGTACAACACCTGGCAGGTGACAACTCGCACGACCATCAAGCAGGCCATGGGGCTTCTGAAGATGTGGTTCAGATGCCTCGATAGATGTGTTGGAGCCCTTCATTATGCCCCAGCAAGGGTCTCATGGATTTGTGGTGGTATGCTGGTGCTCGGAACAATAAGGATATTGAGGAGTGCGATGCCATCTCCAACAATGAGGAAGTGGAGGAAGATGCTGACCAGGTGAAGGATGCTGGAGAATCCCAGGGACCCCAGGCAAGGCGCCAGGAGATACATGTCAGGGAGGCTCGGGACAGGTTAATATATGGTTCACATGATCCCTAGTACAGATCCATGCAATTCAGTAAAGCTTCAGCATTCTGCAGCCCTGTGACTCCTTCATTGACTTTGTCATTTACCTGCACCCAGTAAGACATTACACTGTGGCATGGGGAATGCATCGACCTCACATGGTGTGGTCCCACTTAACACACCCATTGACGGAGTCAGGGTACTTCTGAATTCCCACTGAGTGGTTTGCTGGATTTGGTTCTCCATGAGGGTCGCCAATCTCTCAATGGAGGAAGCCAAGAGTGCACTTGCCAGAGACATGCGGCGCTCATGGCCTGGATAGACTCCTCCATCGTCCGTGCCAGCATGCGCATAGCTTCTGGAATCTCTACCAATGTTCCCTCACTGCACATTGTAGTTCTAGCATCTGCCGCCTTGCTGACATCTTCAGCATGAGGCACGGCATTGTCGCGCGCTCCCACAGTCCTCCAAGTGTCAGTGGCCTTGGCTGTCGCAGCCTACATCAGCTGCTCGGGCACATCTGTTCTCTGCTCACCAGATAGTCATCCCAGATCTACTCCTGAGTGGATACCCACTGACTGCGCTGGTGGAGGGTGCAGGGGAACCATTCGATGGTGCATCCTCTGAGGATTCCTCCTCCTTCTCAGAGGTGGTTTAGCTGTCTCCAGGTCTCTGGAGCTGTCTGCTCTTGCCTTTAACCCGAGTGAGAAAAGAATAATTCCAGGGTAATGTGCATTCCATCATACCCTTCAGACTACACCTAGCATGCAGCCCCATCTGACCTGTAATGGACGCATGAAGACTATACCTTGTGCTTGCCAGAGGCTCTCTTGTGCCCATCCATGCAGGCACTAACTCTCTCTTTTCTCTACTCCTGTCTGATCATCTGTGATGGAATGGCCCCATGCTGTCCTCCAGGTTCTAGTGCCTCCTCCTCCATGGGGGTCAGGATTGTGAGGTAAGGGATGCCACTGCCAGTCTTTGCCCTTCCCTGGGCATTGTAGGCATTCTTTTCCTGTAAACACACAGATGACCATTGATAGTCACCGGACAAAGACACGTACAATGCCTATGCTGGTGGCTGCCTGACTGTCCATGATGGTCCCACAGGAATGCCTCTTGCATGTAGCCACTCAGAAGTGGCCGTGCAAGAGTCCACTCTGACAGACCAGTGCCATTCCTTGACGGGCCTTCTTTCTTAGGTCTTCACTATGGCTTCTTATGGGTTGGATTGATTTCACTGAGTACTGGCAGCCCTTTAAATATGGTGCCAGCACATCCAGCGACATGACCTCACGCTACCATTGCCTTCCTACTGGACACCTCCTCCGCCTCCTGGCTGTTAATTGGCCGACTGGCACAGAATACTGATCCCCAGCCCACCCCTCACCCAAGTGGTAGTGGCTCCCATTCCGGTCCTGGTGGCAGTACCTTGGGCCTTACCACAAAATTCTGTCTTCGCTGTCACATCGTATCACACTGGTCCATTCTGCTGATTTAAAATAATATTTGTAATAAAAAAAATTCAAACAAACAATCCTGGCTGATCATTTTATAATGTGGTTTTATCATTTAAATTGTCCTTACAGAAAAACTAATCATCTTAAGTGCTAGACCACAGGACACCAAGGCGAGGTAGTATTAGGAAATGCAGCGTAGCAGAGCTTTGAGGGCAGCCAGGAGAGAGATCTTTATGAAGCATGTATGTTCTCACTGTGGTGCATGGATTGATGAAGTACAGATTTTTCTTTGTGTATTTGATTCATTGGGTCACAGAGATGCAAAGCTCAATTGAAAATGCATGTGTGTTGCAGATGATTTTCCTTTTCCCTTTGGTCCTGCTCTTTAAAATATTTGTTTCCATTTTTGCAGTTACAGACCTTCATATTCCATCTCATTGCATGTCCACTTATCAACAAAAAGTAGCAATTATATGTGGTAATACAACTTGGCAAAAATTTATATAAAATATAGAATATGGATAACTATTTGTTCAGTGAGTCTTTTTGGATTGAAATATTCTTCTGAATGATAAGTTTTAACAAAAAAATATGATTAAGAATTGTCCTTTTTAATTGGTGCTCCATTATGGCTATCACTTTTCCCCAAGCTTCCCTTCTGATGTCAATGGTGCTCTATCTGGTAAGACCTTCCCCTACCCCCATCCCAGAGAAAGTATAGATCCTTTCTCAAAATAAACATTTGATGGAATGCACCACTGGAAGTGAGAAACGCGAAGTGATGCTTTGTTATTGGACTGCTAATATTATGGAGACTTCCTTTTTTACGCTGCAGTATTCTTCCATAATCCATTGTTTTAAAACAAATGGCAGCTTGCTGTTTGCATTTAAACAGATCAATTTCGTAATTTCTAACAGTTTTACAACAACAACTTTTATTTATATAGTACCTTGAATGTAATAATTTGACACCGAGCTACGTAAGGAGATATGAGGGAAAGGCTTAATCAGAGATAGGGTTTAATCACATTTTATTTCTTGCAGGTTAGCTGTCACCTATTTGTGAGTGTGCTTCTTTCATAATGGAATAATTTAAACTGGGAACATGCACAGTAACTGCTCTTGGGCATCCCCTGCCCCATACCCCAGTTACCGTTACCTTTTCAATTTAGCAGAGAGGATGGTCCAGCCCTCAGGACATCTCTATTAGCATTGTCAATAGTACAAACATCATGAGACACCTGAGTGAAGTAATCAGTTCTTGGTCAGTTTTATCTTTCCCAAATGATTCAGCTAAAACTGGCAAGCTCATCCCTTGAATGTCAGTTTGAGACTGAGATTTCAACTTGGTCTTTCTGAGAATCCAACACTTTGATGATGTTTCTCCAGAGTAATCATGCACCATGCAGCTCGCATCTTTGAAGTGTTTGTGAAGTTCAACCAATCATCAAAGTTGGATGGTTACTTCCAACATAGCACCATGTTTAAATGGATTATTAGGTTGTCAGTCAGTCTGTGTTGGTATTAAAAACAAGAAATGCTGGAACCACTCAGCAGGTCTGGCAGCATCTGTGGAAAGAGAAGCGGAGTTAACGTTTCGGGTCAGTGACCCTTCTTTGGAACTAGCGAATATTAAAAATGTCAAAGGTTATAAGCAAGTGAGCCGGGGGTGGGGAAAGCGATAACAAAGGAGAAGGTGTAGATTGGACAAGGCCACATAGCTGACCAAGAGGTCATGGAGTAAAGGCAAACAATATGTTAATGGTGTGTTGAAAGACAAAGCATTAGTACAGATAGGGTGTTAACGAACTGAAGATTGAGCAGCAGCAAGTACAAACATGAAAAAAAACGGTGGGTAAGCAAACTGAACAAACTACAATGAAATGAAATAAACAGGAGAAAAAAAATTGTAAAAAATATAAAAAAGAAAAAAGAAAAAATAACTAAAAATAAAAGTAAAATGGGGGGCCCGTCATGCTCTGAAATTATTGAACTCAATGTTCAATCCGGCAGGCTGTAGTGTGCCTGATCGGAAAATGAGATGCTGTTCCTCGAGCTTGCGTTGATGTTCAGTGGCACATTGTCAAAGGTTATAAGCAAGTGAGCCGGGGGTGGGGCAAGAATTGTCAAAGGTTATAAGCAAGTGAGCCGGAGGTGGGGCAAGAATTGTCAAAGGTTATAAGCAAGTGAGCCGGAGGTGGGGCAAGAATTGTCAAAGGTTATAAGCAAGTGAGCCGGGGGTGGGTCAAGAATTGTCAAAGGTTATAAGCAAGTGAGCCGGGGGTGGGGCAAGAATTGCCAAAGGTTATCAGCAAGTGAGCCGGGGGTGGGGCAAGAATTGTCAAAGGTTATAAGCAAGTGAGCCGGGGGTGGGGCAAGAATTGTCAAAGGTTATAAGCAAGTGAGCCGGGGGTGGGGCAAGAATTGTCAAAGGTTATAAGCAAGTGAGCCGGGGGTGGGGCAAGAATTGCCAAAGGTTATAAGCAAGTGAGCCGGGGGTGGGGCAAGAATTGTCAAAGGTTAAAGCAAGTGAGCCGGGGGTGGGGCAAGAATTGCCAAAGGTTATAAGCAAGTGAGCCGGGGGTGGGGCAAGAATTGTCAAAGGTTATAAGCAAGTGAGCCGGGGGTGGGGCAAGAATTGTCAAAGGTTATAAGCAAGTGAGCCGGGGGTGGGGCAAGAATTGCCAAAGGTTATAAGCAAGTGAGCCAGGGGTGGGGCAAGAATTGCCAAAGGTTATAAGCAAGTGAGTCGGGTGTTGGTATTATCTTGGAATCAACTTAATGGCCTTCCTTTTATTGTCAGTTTTGGCCCTTTGTCACTTTTTCCCCCATGATGTTTGATTTTGGATTAGTGGTTGCTTGTGTTCATTGTTGATTTGTTTTGATGTTGCCTTTCAGTTGTCAATCCCTACCATTGTGACTTCCTATTACTGTCACTTCAAGCTTCCACTTGTAATTTTTATCTTCTTGTTTCTGCAACTTAATTAGACAATAGTTTGGAAAGATGGTTTGAAGGCATGTTCTCTTCCCCACAGAATCGTTAATTTAATTCTATCTTCATTGAAAGTTTGTTGCAGTTTGTTTTGAGATGCTCACAAGGAAGTACAGCAGCAGGAACCAATGGATCACATGACTAAAAGAGTATTCTTGACTTGAGTACGCAGTGTGCCATACTGTAAGGCACCCAGAAATTTCATTTGTGTTGTGCCCATGCATAAGTCTGCTCTCCAACTTGAAGAGCTTGCTCGAAAGAGACAGACAAACAGAAGCTCTGCAGAGCGACAGAAACAATTGTGCTAGTAGCGCAACAAATTTACATTATTTCATTTTGCCTTCAATTAAATGGCATTGTGTTGGTTTGTGGTCCTATTATTCCTTTTTGACGTGGAAAATGACGACTAAAGCATCCCGCTGTATATACAATATATCTTATTTTTAAAAAATGACTAGTGTTTATTAATTTAAAAGTTTGATCGACAGCTATTTATTCTGACGTGCCAGAATACTGGCTATCAACACTTAGGTGGTTAATGGTTCAGCTTGAGGCTGATCAATACAATTTAGAGCTGTTTATAAGACTTGCTTCAGTAACTGAGACTTTGTTGTAAGAATTAAAACACACTGTCTAGAGGCTTTTGATGTAACTAATTTTTGTGCAGGTGTAAATCTTTTTTTTACCCTGAAAATGAAAAGAACAGACCCTTCCAATTTGTTCTCTTTTTTCCGCCAGTTTGCCTATGAGCCATCTGTGAACAAAAGTTCCAAGTCTGCACTGCATGTTTCTGCCCAGCTGAGGCTTTTGTTTGGGCAGATGTTCGAGCTCAGTGCAGCGCCGTGGTGCAAAGGCAGCGGCAGAGGTTCTGTTGGCACATGTTCGGTCCTATTCTTCGCTCATTGTCTGAACCTGTGTGCATTGTTCTTCATCGACAGGTGATAGCTACCCTGTGCAGCTCATTCCGTCGACAATGGCAGCTGCAGCTGCGTCTGGACTCAGCCCATTACAGCTCCAGGTATGTGCCACAACAAAGAATTCTGGGATAGGAGCCAAAACATTATGCTGAATGCCAGTCTGAGCACTTGAGTTTTTTTTTCTTTTCACAGTCAAGCAAACTTAACACTTTAAGTCCTGAATGAATATTAATGTGGAAAATAGGTCTTCTGGATATTATGTTGTAGAACACGATAATGTCTCCTCATTCAGCCTTATTGGGTTTTGCATTGTGGCTCAGTGCAGTCCAGCTCCTTACATTTGAAGTCTGCTGCTGGTCTCCTACAGGCTAATTGAATGCACAGAGGTGAATCCTGACAGAACAAATAAGGTGGCCAGTTTACACTGGGTCGTGTCATAGGCTGCACAAAACCATCGCATTGGGAGCTGATGATCTTTACCGTAATATGAAAGTATTTTTGTATGCGCACAGCCGTGTATTAGTCTGTAGCTATGGATGTGTTTGTATCCATGTGCAGTACTAAGGGAATGCTGCATTGTCAGAGGTGTGTCTTTCAAATGACATGTTAAACCAAGACCCTGTCTTCCTGCTCAGGTGTGTGTTCTCCCAGTATCCTGGATAACATTTATCCCTCAATTGACCTCACTTAAACGGACTATTTCACCATTAATCCTTTTGTCGGACCTTTTTGTGTGCAAATCGGCTGCCATGTTTGCTTACAAAATTACTGTGACTACAATTGAAAAGTACATGATTGGCTGTGAAGCACTATGAACTGTCCTGAGGATGGGAAAAACACCAGATAAAGCAAGCTATTCTTTGCTTTCTTATTTTTATGTGTGTGTGTGCCTAGCATTTATTAGGGGATGATTTTTCTGAGTTTTCATTGTCAGCGGGATGCCTTACCCACAGGCTGCACATTAGCAGGAACTTGTGGGCATGCTGCCCATGATTTGTCACCCAGCTGGATAGAAAACAGGCAATGGCAATATTAAAGTAGAACATTTCCCCTGTTCCCATACCCTCATAGCCTTCGACCTCCCTCATATATAGCTGTGATTATATTGTGGGATTTTCCATGGGCATGGGTTCTCCTTCAGTACCTAACCCAAATGACCATTCTTCAGGAGTGAGCCCAAGCAATGAGTGTTGGTAGGCTCTTTGTTTGTGGGAGGTGCCACAGCTGAGCTGGTTTTTGTCTTCACCCAAAAGCCACACATAAACACTCACACACTTACTCTCCCTCACACACACACTTATACTCCCTCACACACACGCAGACACACACACACTCATACACACTCTCTCACACACTCAGAACCACACATTCTCACACACACATGCATATACACACTCGCACATACTCACTCACATTCTCACACTCACACTTTCGCACACTCATTCTCACACTCATTCATGCACATTCTCACACTCACATACTCATGCTCACACTCACAGGGCTGGATTTTATCCCAGTGGCAGGCAAAAAAGATGGCAGCCCGCATATGCAGGCCACATGCCTCCATTCTGCTGCCATCTTCCTCGCGGAGGCCCACAATAATATGCTGGTTGGTCGCCCCCCCCCCCCCCCCACCGCTCAATCAATGGAGGGGGTGGGCTCTCCAATGGCAGCAATAGTGTCAGCTGCCTGTATGGCTAATTAAAATTTTTAAAGTTATACCTCCCCCCCCACTGTACTGATTAAAGATCTGCTTGGCGACAGGACCCAATTTTAAATATTGAAATAAAGGTCATGAATAAATCAGCATACCATTCGCTGTGATCTTACCAGCTGTCTGCGATTCTCTGTGCAGCAGTTGGCACTTACAACCTCCACTTTACTGTCCAGGGAAAGCTGGTGCTGAGGTGGGAAAGGCGGGAACTTTGGATTTTTAGTGTAGTCGGGTGGGGGGGGGGGGTCAACTCGGCATTACTAGTGTGAGGGGGTGAAGGGGTGACCTCTGCACTTTGTACATTTGGAGGGGGAAGAGGTCAACTATTCAATGTAAGTGTTTTGGGGGTGGGGGAAACGGGGGCTGCCATTTATTTTCTGTGCATTGGGAGGGGGGGACTTAGGTCACACATTTATGTATAGTGTAGTGGGGGGGAGGTTTGGGGTTCAACTTTGCAATCTCTGTGCAGGTCTCTTAGCCCTTTAAAAATGGAGCCAGCGCCTGCACAGAGGCAGCTGACGCTGTTGCCAGTGCCGCAGAGTCCGCCCCTGACATGTGACTGGACCACCCTGCATATAGAAATGAGCCACCGCATGCTAGATCGTGGCGTCATGGCGGTGCGCGGCCTTCATCCACCGCCGCTCTTGGTGGCGGGAGAATAAAATTCAGTCCATACACTCTAACACACACACACACTCATTCACACACACTCTCACACTCTCTCTCTCTGACACACAAACTCTCTCACGCTCACACATACACATTCTCAAACACACACTCGCATACAAACTCTCACACATGATGTTAGGGTTCAGTGGGGTGCTAAGGCCATCTGGTTCCAGCATACAGGTCTTGTGCAGGAAGTGAAAACCTGAAAGTAAATTTGTCAGATTTGCTAAGATCAGTAGCAGCAAAGACCTATTTGTACCTGGGACCTCCGGACTTCAGCAGCTCAGCACCACAACCCACCAAGTCATTGGGAGTGTCCACGTGTTGTGTGTGTTTTTTAACCCACTCAACTCTTTGGTTTCTTTTATATTGCCACCATTTTAATTGGGATTCCAAGAGAACAGCATCCTTGAACCAGCAGCCAACATTTTCATAGCTAAATCCTGCCCTCCTATCCCAGTGCTGGACTCACAGACCTTAAAAAAACTGGGTCTGCAATTTGGCCATGGGGGTAATTGACCCAGATATAAACAATGGGAGCCAGCTCACAGATACTGGTCTTCTAAAATCTGAATTATAAACAACACCAATATAAAAGCAGCTTTTGTGCAGTATTTATGTTCAGAGTTACCATATTCCTAAGAGAGGCTGTTACATAGCAGGTTGTCCTGATAAGCAGTAGAGTCCACAGGTCCTATTGTCATGCTTGTTAATGAGATTTGACTCTACGATTTTTGCCACAATATTACAAAGAGAGAGAGGATGAGTGCATTCACTGGCTGTCTTGCCTACCATTGTTAATTAAAAGCTTTAACCTCACATTTAGCCCTTGGGTAGTCAACTGTTAATGTGGGAGTAAAAAGCTGAACACTGCCTATTTTCAACAAGGCCGATAACGGCAGATAATGTTTAAGCATTAAAACTGTAAACGGCCAGAATTGTTACCAAACAAAAGCAAATACTTTATGAAAAATGTGACATGTAACTTTTTTTTCCAGATACAGTAGTGTAATTTGTCCTTCACTGCTTATCGCTTAGAGCTTTAATGAGCCTTGGCAAGTCCTAACAATGCATGCAGCTGCAATACAAGCACCAACAGTTCCACCATCAGATCGGAATTTGATGTACAGTATTTGAAAGGAGAGAGAAACATATAGGGGGGAAGAAAGAATGAAAGAGGAATGCACAGATGCCGGTTAAAGAGTCTTCTTCTTAACTGTAAACAAAGTATACTTTGGATAATGACCTTTTGTGGTAATGTCAGTTGCTGGTCCAAAGCAGTACTGAAGCATTTCTCAACACGCCTCAGGGACAAAATAATGGTAGAGCGAAGGCCAAATAATTCTATTTTTAGTGGAACAGCACAGCAGATGGAGTCATGAATAGTCATATATCTGAAGGAAGGCCGAGAGGCTTTAAACATTAATTTGGATAATGTATTTATTTAACCCTGGGAACAATTCAGAAACTATAACTCTGAAGGTATTGCCTGTATTTGACCTTTCAAATGAAGGGGAGGCAACTGAGAAGAATTTTACAGTATTGTACTTATAATAGATTTTAGTGTTTCCTCATTTGTTCAAAAAGTTACAGATGTGCCCAAATACAAATCGCGTTTCAGGATCTTATTCCACCACTTCCTGATTCAGCCACAGCCGTGAAAAGTTAGTGGTGTTCCAGTAGGAGCTTTTTGCTGCATTAGTTTAGTGTAGTCATCAACAGCTGCCAGCCGAGACCAATGAATCCTAATGTGATGCAGTAGCAACAAACAGCAAAGTTGCTTGATTGACCAGTTCAAGGTCAAGTGTATAGACACTGCTGTGTGTAAAAAAGGAAAACAGCAGAGGTGAAGGTAAAACAATTAATTTAATTCCTGAGACCTTTAGGATTATTTATTAAAGGGACTGAGAGGCAACAAATTCCCTTCCGGATATTTGGCTTTAGTGACGTGACATGGCAAGATAAACGCTTTAAGGGGAAAAATTGGTCAAGGCCCCTTCTCAGGAACAGGTGTCGTAATGCACAAGTACCCTACGGTTGGTCCCACTGAGGCAGGCAGTACGTAAACTTTGTGCTGCCGCCTCATCTAAATGATTTCAGGGTGCATCTGAGCACAGAACGCGCTGCTGACTGGCTGCACGCTTACCACATATGTTTCATCTAGCCTGCATGCCTTCCCCTCATTAGGGGGAGCTGCATTCATTGAACAGAAGCTGCTGCAGACTGTCTGTGGAAGACTTGAATAGAAGCAAAAGCACAGAAACTGGAGCAGCAGACGAGAGAAGGCTCCCAGGTTTTTTGATGCAGGCCGAAGGCATTAGTACAGGAGGTGGTAGGGAGGAGAGGTGGGGCCAGGAGGCCCTCAAGACACACCCTAAGAAGGCAATGGGAACAGAAGTTAAGGGAGGTCAATTCTCAGAGTTTGGCCCTGAGGACCTGATAGCAGTGTCAGAAGAAGTTCAATGATCTGACAGGTGTGGTCAAGGTCAGTGAATGCATTTTCAAAGGACATCTCCTACCACTGCACCACCAACCTCTCGTGCTGATCAATACACTACAGTTCCATCACTCACGTTAAGCATTCTCAAGCAATCAGGACTCATGTCTGACATTCAGATACTCCACCTCACCCTTACCCACCTATCAATGTTGCAAGTCTCACATCCGTGTACCTCCAGCTATTTGACTATGGCAGGCACATCATCCAAAGATAGTGCTACCCAATCACTGATTTTTTCTTGCAGGATAAGGTGGCACACAGTAGAAGGGAGCAGAGCAGAATGGGTGGGGGATGGGCACAGCTGCATCTCTTGCTCTGCATCATGGGGATGGCTGTGACAGAGCCCGTTGCATCCGGAGTTGTTGAGAATATTCGGGATGTTGGTATGTACTTATGAACTTTCTCAAATCCTACCTCACTCTCATCCTGCTATCTGGCATGAAGTGCAAGCTGCAGATGGTGTGACCATGGACCTTTGCTTTCCACCTAACCCAAACACCCGCCTTCTGCATTTTTGCTCCTCGAAACCCAAGAACCACCACCTGGCCAGCCAGTGCAGCCTCAAGAGGAAGGGTAACAGCTACACCCGACCTCTGATGAAGGTCTGACGCTCACAGCCACTAGCTCAGATACCGGCACCATGTGTATATTAGAGGGTAGTTGTGAGATCTGCATGTAGTGAGCCATTGGGCATGAGTGGGCTGCAGCCAGGGCAGGGAGAAAGGATAGCATGTGGCCAGCTCACCAAAGGACAAGATCGCAGACAAGTTCTGCTCCAGGAGACTCAGACGAGGAACTCGATGGGGTGAGATGCTTGGTGCATTGGTAGGCCTGCCAGGCAGCCTCCTGTCACCGTCAAGGACCACTCTGCATGCTACTGGTGCATGCACGACATGCCAGCTCTAATGCCTTGTCCGGCTGCGCCACAAGGGCTATGCCAGAAGTGACTGGAAGAATCCCAATCAACTTTTTATCAAGTTGGGGCTTCGGTAGTGCCAACATCAGTTGCGCTACGGAGCCCGATTTTGTTCCCTAGATTCTTTTATCCAAACGCTCTTTGATATACTGTGATCTGTGATGTAGCTTACCATTCTTCTTTCGTAGGAAGTGATATAAAGTGCCTTTTATAAAGATGACCTCTAGCCTTAATATGCTTATTTTGAGATTGCCAAAAGAGACTCTTAAAAGGTCAGCATGCATATTAATTCCAAATCGTATAACACCGGTGACTAATGGAACAAATCATTTTACAATGCAAACTTAAATTGGTGGTTTCTTGCATTCAATATGCTTGACCAGCCATTTTGTAAATTGCATCAGACATGTTGCATCATCTGCTTACCATGCTTCCATAATGAAAATATCACATGGATCTTCTCCCTCTTCTACCTCCCAAACAAGATTTCCCAAATACTTTTGAGGAAGATAATTTCCCCTTTAAAAAAAAATGATTTTATTCCTAGCCATTCATTGAAATAAGGGACAAACCTGATCAGTTCCCAATTCCACCCTGGCCTGACAGCCCAAGGTTCATATTTTATCATTCACTACATACATCTTTCAGGAATATTCACGGTGAATGAACTGAATTAATGTTGTTCTATATTTTTGAAATGCGACCTTGCCCTGACCTAAACTCCTTCTATCAGCTTACAATTTAAGTACTTCCTGAAGTTAGAAATTATTCAAACAAAAAAATTGGTGGTCATTGAGGTCTCATTAACTCGATGACATAGCATTAGTATCTCTAGATTCCTTTCATGATAAATTCTCTAAATGTCCTGGGTTATTAGTATGGAATTCCACTTCCTACTAGTTTTATCCTCTTTTTGTGTGGGGACAGGAGGCCATTAATTGTATTTTGCTGTCTTCCAGAGATACTTGCAGGCACGTAGGGAATAGAAAACTTTAGAAATGCAGACAGCAATACAACAATTGTAAATTTTTCTGGCATCACCGTCCCATACTGTGCCAACCAAACCTATCGCAACACATCAGGTTTGAACTTTGCTTTGTCAATCATTCCTGCTGTGAGTATTATTGTAAAATGCCATTACTTTTTAAAATACATAAATCGCATCTGTAAGGATACAGTTATGTCCAACTCACACAAATGATCTTTCTCAAAATGGCTGGTATTCAAACTATTTGCTGAAGTTTGTGCACAGCTAAATATTATTATGAAGGGTGTGATCATGAGAAGATTCTGCAGAACTGGAAGACACCAGTATACTACCTATTTTTAAAATGGTTCAACATGCCTTATTTGGAAAACTACAGAAACATCAGTCAGACATTGATAACAGATAAAATAGTGGAAACTAATCTAATGGATAGGCTGGAGCCTTACCTGTATAGTAGTCATTTAATAAGATTGAGGCAGAATAGATTCAGAAGGGGACAATCCTCTGGGGGTGCTACAGATAAAATTCCAGACAAAAGGCATTCTAATTCAACTTAAAGCTACAAGACTCCAGTGTAACTGGATAAGAATTCTGTATAAAAACTAGAAAACTGAAAATACATTGGTACCCCACTATAACGTGGAACTCGGTATAACGGGGGTCCATCTTGGACCCCAACATTTTTACTTAAATAAGATTTATCCAGTGTGGTATTAAACCATACAAGTCAGGAAGGCTTCCAGCTTAGTAACTGAGCTCTGTTGAGGCAGCAGTAAAGGCATTTCAGTTGACCGCAGCACCCCTGTGTTAGGAAACAGGCAAACCTGCTAGTGCTGCTGCTGGCTGTCCAGTAATGCCTGCTGAATAGTGTATATATGTATAAGCCTGAGCGTTAGGCACCAACAAAAGACAGTAATGAGTGTGCCCAATGCATGCACATCTTCCTCGCCTGAGAGGAAATGCTGATTGATCTAGGAAACAAATTTGTACACATTCCCATATCCTTTATCCCCAGCCAGATGTGTTTCCCATCAAATACACTGGTGCCCTGTTATAATGCGGTCTCAAGATATGGACCCCATACACCATGTTATAGCCGGTGCCAGTATATTTATGAGAGGTATTATGTCAGACTGGGGGAGCTGTTGTAAGGACCCCCTTAAGGGTGACTGATTGCACCCTAGTTATTTCTAATCCGAATAAATGACCTGGATATCAAAATCAAATGCCAGCTTGGCCAGTTTTCTGATGGCAATAAAATAGCGCCAGCCATGAGGAATATGAGGAATCAATTGTTGCCTAAAATCTTGCCCTATGTAGCCTTTCTATAGTGTCATTCATCACACTCAGGAAGACCCAGGAACCCTTATACAACACTACCGTTCAGGTTTCAGACTGCTGCACCACAGGTCTAGTTTATTTGTTAAACAAAACTACCTCCATGGAGATCATCTTAGCATAAATTTGGGTTTTGTTTATACTAATTGGCGTAAAAATGATCTTATTCTATAATTTAACCTAGGCATGAGAGAATGTGTCGCAATCCAGTTCAGTTCATAGTAAACACAGGCTTGTGGCACAAAACGACTCAATTTCAGGCCCACCAACTAAAACAGGAGGCCATAGCCTCTCTTGTGCCCTGCTGATACCCAGTTTTGTGACTTGTCATAGTGAGAGTCCTCTAGTAAAACTTACTTTTTCTTCCTCTTTTGGAAAATAAACCACTTGCAAATCCTGGGTTAAGAATACAATGAATATTCCATTCTGTAACATTAACATTCCTGATCTTGAAGAGAGCAACCCCCGCCCCCACAAAAAACCTTCTCTTTAAAAGGCATTGGTGCCTCTATTTACAGGGAGGTTGCAGGGGTGCGGAGGAGGGCGGGGGGCGGGTGCGTTGTGGTGCAGGAGAGTACAGTAACGCAAGGAAATCCCAGCAAGGCTGGGGATGTGAGTCCTGCCGAATTTAACGGTAGAACCTCATTCTAATTTTTTCTACCATTTCCCACCCAGCAGCCTGTCAAATTTGACAGGCTAGGTGGCTTCCAGGCAGCAAAACCAGAGGTGGGGGCTGCACCCAGAGACCTTTGAATGGTCCTCAGCAATTGGGGGATAGGAAGTATGATCAGGGGTTGGTGGGGTAAGGGCAAGAGAGTGGCAATCAGGAGGGGAGGGTGGGCTCGAGATTGGGGCTTGAGGGGTATGGGAGATCACTGATCGTGGCAGAGGAGAAAGTGAGAGGCCTCAGTTGGCAGAGGAGAGGCTGAATGGAGCACTCCTGCTTCTCCCACAAATAGTGCTGTAAAAGGCACCCTTCTTAAGCCAGCCCACTGCTATAAATATCAAGCGCATATGATGCGGGTTTCAAGTTTAAAAACTTTTAATCCCACTCCCAACCTCCTTCCGCCTGTCGTGGGGGGTTTAATATCAACACCATTGAGTTTTGCTGGATGTGGGTGTCCTCTGTCGTAAATGACCATTCTGCCTATTAACTTGCCCCAGGTGTAAACCTGGCATTGCAAATAGGCTGCCTGCCATTAAATCAATGGGATGAAAATTTGAGTCTGCCAAGTTACTGCAGTTGAAAATCAGCCCGAGCATCCACAAGCTATTTGACTTTGGAGGAGGCGTCACAGCTAAGTTCAGCCAGTCCTCAACTGATGTTCACACATGTACTTTCCAACAGGGGCCATTGAATAGCAATCAGAAGTAGTTACTCATGTACCACCCTGGCTGAGATCACAGCCCAAGAGCTGAAAACATTTCATTACAATCCAAGAGAGAAGCACAGGCTCTGTGTGGACTGGACATGATCTGTGTCTGAAAGCACCCATGGACTCTCCCTGGGCTGAATGTTCCAGATTCACACTCTCATCACTCCCTCTGATATTATTTTCAACAGATGAAAATCAAATTTGTCAAACCTGTACTCTGAGCCAATATTAAATTGGAAATTGATATAAGCATATTCGGACCAAGCACACGGAAATGTTTTATTTTAAACAGCTTATTTTGTTTTAGAAACAGTCTCCTTTGATTATGAGACTAAATATACAAATCTTATCAGAATTTTCTTATTTAAGAAATTAATTTCTGAAACAGGATTTCAGTAATTTGTGCGCTCATGCAGGCAGTTGCTGGCAAGGCTGCCAGTCACACTGCCAGACAGATACAATTTGATGATGTTATCTGTCATAACATGCAGGCAGTCATGGCCTCACACCTTCTTATGTGTAAAACCACATTTTAGGAAGTGACAAAAGGGTTTGTGGACCAAACAGTGAAAAACAAGCAAAGCATTTTCATTTCTAGTGGGACCAACTGTCATTTGTCTGTCATGATAAAGGTGGGGTCAGTAGCCTGTGTGACTGACTGTCAGTTGCAATTACTGCACACGATCAATTTAGTCAACATGTAATGAATTATAGCAAAAATGAAAAAGAAAATGAACCAAGAATAGCAACATTCGGGAGAATGCCTGAACAAACAGGACTATTTGCTGCTCTCAGGGCATCAGGTCAATTAGATGCAAACAGCAAAAGAGTTAAGCATGTAGTGCAGTTTTTATATTCTGGTTCTGAATACAGACACTGTTTGGCTATTGTTCATGACTGGGACGATTATGGCTATCTGCCATATTCACATCAGAGCAACAGGAAGTTAGAGTGCCCTGTGAAGGTCAAAGGTAACAGTAATAGGCCATTTTACTTCATATTTTGGGTTGACTTGAAACGGTTTAAACTCTGGTTGACATAAAGGTCTGGAATGTTCTCAAATGGCGTAACCAACAAATTGTGCCAACATTTCCATTGGTCTCTATGCTGTTCTATGATATATAGGAACATAGGAAAATAGGAACAGGAGTAGGCCATTCAACCCCCCGAGCCTGTCCCGCCATTCAATTAGATCATGACTGATCTGAGCCCTAACTCCATATACCTGCCTTTGGCCCATATCCCTTAATATCTTTGCTTAACAAAAATCCATCTATCTCAGATTTAAAATTAACAACTGTTCTAGCTTCAACTGCTGTTTCTGGGAGAGAGTTCCAAACCTCTACCATCCTTTCCGTGAAGAAGTGCTTCCTAACATCTCTCCTGAATGGTCTGGCCTTAATGTTTAGACTATGCCCCCTAGTTTTAGAATCTCCAACCAGTGGAAATAGTTTATCTTTATCTAGCCTGTCTTTTCCGGTTAATACCTTGAAGACTTCGATCAGCTCACTCCATAGCCTTCTAAATTCTAGCGAAAACAGGCCTAATTTGTGTAATCTCTCCTCATAACTTAACCCCTGTAGTCCAGGTATCATTCCTGTAAACCTACGTTACACTCCCTCCAAGGCCAATATATCCTTCCTAAGATAAAAGCAAAATACTGCGGATGCTGGAAATCTGAAATAAAAACAAGAAATGCTGGAAATACTCAGCAGATCTGGCAGCATCTGTGCACAGAGAAGCAGAGTTAACGTTTCAGGTCAGTGACCCTTCTTCAGAACCCTCAATTCTGAGGAAGGGTCACTGACCTGAAACGTTGGCTCTGCTTCTCTCTCCACAGGTGCTGCCAGATCTGCTGAGCATTTCCAGCATTTCTTGTTTCTATATCCTTCTTAAGGTGTGGTGCCCAAAACTGCTCACAGTACTCCAAGTGGGCTCTAACCAGGGTTTTGTACAGCTGCAGCATAACCTCTGTGTCTTTATACTCCAATCCTCTAGATATAAAGGCTAGCATTCTATTATCCTTTTTGATTATTTCTGCACTTGCTCGTGACATTTTAAAGATCTATGCGCCTGAACCCCAAGTCTCTTTGGACATCCACTGTACTTAACCTCTTCCCATTTAGAAAGTACCCTGCTCTATCCTTTTTTGGTCCAAAATGAATAGCCTCACACTTGCCCGCATTGAAATCCATCTGCCACAGTTTTGCCCATTCACCTAGTCTGTCAATATCGCCTTGCAATTTTATGCCATCATCTAGACTGTCTACAATGCCGCCTAACTTTGTATCAGCAAATTTGGATGTATGACTTACTATGCCATCATCCAAGTCGTTAATGAATAATGTGAATAATTGAGGCCCCAACACAGATCCCTGCGGGACACCACTAGTCACATCCTGCCAATCAGAGTACTTACCCATTATCCCCACTCTCTGTTGCCTACCACTCAACCAACTTCATAACCGTGTCAATAATTTGCCCTCAACTCCATGGGCTTCTACCTTAGTTAACGGTCTCTTATGTGGGACGATATCAAATGCCTTCTGGAAGTCCATATAAATAGCATCCATAGACATTCCCCTGTCCACTACTTTAGTCACCTCTTCAAAAAATTCAATGAGATTTGTCAGGCATTACCTTCCCATCATGAATCCATGCTGGCTGTCCCTGGTTAACTGAAAAGTTTCGAGGTGTTCAGTCACCCTATCCTTGATTATAGACTCCAGCAACTTTCCCACCACAGATGTCAGGCTAACTGGTCTGTAATTTCCTTGGTTCCCCCTTTCACCCTTCTTAAAAAGTGGAGTGCAACTTTCCAATCCAGAGGGATCACTCCTGAATCTAGGGAACTCTGAAAGACTATAGTTAGGGCATCTACAATGTGCTCCCCTACTTCCTTTAACACCCTCGGATGGAAACCGTCAGGTCCTGGGGATTTCTCACCCTTTAGTTCCATTAATTTCCTTGTTACTGATGATTTACTTTCGTTAATTGTATTAAGTCCCTGTCCCCTATCGGCTATTAATTTTTTCGGGACTTCCGGCCAGTTATCCTCCTTTTCAACTGTAAATATTTCTGCCAGAATTTCCTGAGAATCTCATTAGTATACCACGGAATGTGAAAACCGGTGGAAATCATTGTAAACAATCGTGTCCTTCTTCAGGTCCCTCTTTACGGATGAAAAGTTTAGAGCCATCAAACCATCATTTATGCACATTAGGCACAGTGGGGTTTATCTTGGCTAAAGAATGAAAACAGGCAATAAATGGGTGTGGTGCCAATAAGACCATCTGTTTGAATGTCAACATTTAGCACACAATTTTGCTCTTAAATGCTGATTCCAATATTTGAATTTGCCTGGAGGTGCTAAACCAAAGGTTTGTGGGGTTAGCACTCAAGTGCGGATTAAATATAATTTTGGTGGAGTAGTAGCTGTGGGCTCCTAACATCCATTTCCCCTGAAGGTGTGGAGTGCTGTGGTTGGTACATTGTGGCATATTACAGGATGGCTCAGGGACACAGGGAGAAGACGCACAGGTACGATAAGGTGTCACATAAAAAGTCACTGCACAAGACAAGAGCTCATGGTGTTGGGGAAATATATTAGCATGGATAGAGGACTGGCAAATTAACAGGAAGCAGAGTTGCGATAACAAAACACAGAACAGTACAGCACAGGAACAGGCCATTCGGCCCTCCAAGCCTGCGCCGATCTTGATGCCTGCCTAAAGTAAAACCTTCAGCACTTCCGGGGTCCATATCCCTCTATTCCCATCCTATTCATGTATTTGTCAAGATGCCTCTTAAACGTCTCTATGGTACGTGCTTCCACCACCTCCCCCGGCAACAAGTTCCAGGCACTCACCACCCTCTGTGTAAAGAACTTGCCTCGCACATCCCCTCTAAACCTTGCCCCTCTCACCTTAGACCTATGTCCCCTAGTAACTGACTCTTCCACCCTGGGAAAAAGCTTCTGACTATCCACTCTGTCCATGCCGCTTATAACTTTGTAAACCTTTATCATGTCGCCCCTCCACCTCCATCGTTCCAGTGAAAACAATCCGAGTTTATCCAACCTCTCCTCATAGCTCATGCCCTCCAGACCAGGCAACATCCTGGTAAACCTCTTCTGTACCCTCTCCAAAGCCTCCACGTCCTTCTGGTAGTGTGGCGACCAGAATTGCACGCAATATTCAAAGTGTGGCCTAACTAAAGTTCTGTACAGCTGCAGCATGACTTGCCTATTTTTATACTTTATGCCTCGAACGATGAAGGCAAGCATGCCGTATGCCTTCTTGACTACCTTATCCACCTGCGTTGCCACTTTCAGTGACCTGTGGACCTGTACGCCCAGATCTCTCTGCCTGTCAATACTCCTAAGGGTTCTGCCATTTACTGTATACTTCCCACCTGCATTAGACCTTCCAAAATGCATTACCTCTCCTTTGTCCGAATTAAACTCCATCTGCCATTTCTCCACCCAAGTCTCCAACCGATCTATATCCTGCTGTATCCTCTGACAATCCTCATCACTGTCCGCAACTCCACCAACCTTTGTGTCGTCCGCAAACTTACTAATCAGACCAGCTACATTTTCCTCCAAATCATTTATATGTACTACAAACAGCAAAGGTCCCAGCACTGATCCCTGCGGAACACCACTAGTCACATCACTCCAATCAGAAAAGCAAGCTTCCATTGCTACCCTCTGTCTTCTATGACTGAGCCAGTTCTGTATCCATCTTGCCAGCTCCCCTCTGATCCCATGTGACTTCACCTTTTGTATCAGTCTGCCATGAGGGACCTTGTCAAAGGCTTTACTAAAGTCCCTATAGATAACATCCACTGCCCTTCCTTCATCAATCATCTACGTCACTTCCTCAAAAAACTCAATCAAATTAGTGAGACACGACCTCCCCTTCACAAAACCATGCTGCCTCTCACTAATAAATCCGTTTGTTTCCAAATGGGAGTAAATCCTGTCCCGAAGAATCCTCTCTAATAATTTCCCTGCCACTGACATAAGGTTCACCGGCCTATAATTTCCTGGATTATCCTTGCTACCCTTCTTAAACAAAGGAACAACATTGGCTATTCTCCAGTCCTCTGGGACCTCACCTGTAGCCAATGAGGATGCAAAGATTTCTGTCAAGGCCCCAGCAATTTCTTCCCTTGCCTCCCTCAGTATTCTGGGGTAGATCCCATCAGGCCCTGGGGACTTATCTACCTTAATGCTTTGCAAGACACCCAACACCTCCTCCTTTTTGATAATGAGATGACTGAGACTATCTGCACTCCCTTCCCTAGGCTCAACATCCACTCAGTCCTTCTCCTTGGTGAATACTGATGCAAAGTACTCATTTAGTACCTCACCCATTTTCTCTGGCTCCACACATAGATTCCCTTCTCTGTCCTTGAGTGGGCCAACCCTTTCCCTCGTTACCCTCTTGCTCTTTATATACGTATAAAAAGCCTTGGGATTTTCCTTAATCCTGTTTGCCAATGACTTCCCATAACCCCTTTTTAGCCCTCCTGACTCCTTGCTTAAGTTCCTTCCTACTGTCTTTATATTCCTCAAGGGATTCGGCTGTTCCTAGCCTTCCAGCCCTTACGAATGCTTCCTTTTTCTTTTTGACGAGGCTCACAATATCCCGCGTTATCCAAAGTTCCCGAAACTTGCCAAACTTATCCTTCTTCCTCACAGGAACATGCTGGTCCTGGATTCTAATCAACTGACGTTTGAAAGACTTCCACATGGGGCATTTTCAGGTTGGCAAACTATAATTAGTAGAGTGGCACAGGAATCAGTGCTGGGGCCTCAACTATTTACAATCTATATTAATGACTTGGATGAAGGGACTGAGTGTAGCCAAATTTGCTGACAATACAAAGATAGGCAGGAAAGTAAGTTGTGAAGAGGACACAAAGTGTCTCCAAAAAGATATAAATAGGTTAAGTGAGTGAGCAAAAAATTGGCAGATTGAGTATAATATGTGAAAATGTGAGGTTGTCCACTTTGGCAGGAAGAATAGAAAAGCAGAATATTATTTAAATGGAAAGAGACTGCAGAATGTTGTGATACAGAAGGATCAGTGTGTCCTCATACATGAATCACAAAAGTTAGCATGCAGGTACAGCAAATAGTTAGGAAGGCAAATGGAATGTTGGCATTTATTGTAATGAGGATGGAGTATAAAAATAGGGAAGTCTTGCTACAGCTGTACAGGCCATTAGTGAGACTGCACCAAGAGTACTATGTACAATTTTAGTTTCCTTATTTAAGAAGGGATATACTTGTATTGGAAGCAGTTCAGAGAAGGTTCACTCAGCTGATTCCTGGATGAAGGAAAGGTTGAACAGATTGGGCCTATACTCATTGGAGTTTAGAAGAATGAGGTGATCTTATTGAATCATATAAGATTCTGAGGGGCTTGATAGGGAGGTGCTGAGAGGATGTATTCCCTTGTCGGGGAATCAAGAACTAGAGGGCACAGTTTCAAAATAAGTGGTCTCCAATTTAAGACAGAGATGAGGAGGTATTTCTTCTCTCAGAGGGTCGTTAATCTTTGGAATTATCTTCCCCAGACAGCAGTGGATGCTGGGTCATTGAATATATTCAAGGCTGAGTTAGACAGATCTTTGATCTACAAGGGAGTCAAGGGTTATGGGGGAACAGGCAGGAAAGTGGAGTTAAGACCACAATCAGATTAGCCATGATCTTATTAACGGTGGAGCAGGTTCGATGGGCCGAATGGCCTACTCCTGTTCCCATTTTTTATGATCGTACGATGCTCTTGGGCACATCACTGGAGGTTCTGATGGAGGAGGTCCGGAGGAGGAGGTATGTCCTGTATCTGTAGGGGGGAAAGACACCACCTCGCCCTCCTGTCTTTCTTTACTGGAGCAGCTGGGTGCTGCCTGCTTGCCTACATGGCCTCTTGCTATTCCTCATCCAGACCAAGCGGGACCCCAAGTAAGATGACCATGACCACGCACTCCCATTCTCCTGTTGACTCCTATAAGGTGGAGTACACAGCAATTACTTTTTTTGAATAAACTCCTCAGACAATCTGTGGAATAAATGTTGCTAGAGTATTGGCGGAGTGTTGACAAAGTGTCCCAGGAAGTCTCCCCACGTGTTTCAGAGGTTCTCCTTACAACTCAGTCATGAAATGGTGAGTATCCCTTTACGTTGTGCTTGAAATTGACATTAACACTATGTTTACTCCCAAACAGCTAGTCGCTGTTAGGAGAGGATGTTAGGTCAAGTACTCACTACCAAAAAACTGTGCCGCCTCCTTAATAAATGCTAACAGGTAGTTGAAGTGGCAATCAGCCCCTTAATGAGCCTTTGGATGGCCATTCCTAGAGCAAGCTTCATACCAACATACAAATTAGAAGCAGAAGTAAGCATTCGGCCCCTCGAGCCTGCTCCGCCATTCAATAAGATCGTGGTTGATCTGATTGTGTCTCGAATTCCACACTCCCATCTATCCCCAATAACCTTTAATTCCCTTGCCTAACAAGAATCTATCAACCTCCGCCTTAAAAATATTCAATGACCCCGCCTCCACCACCTTCTGAGGCAGAGAGTTCCAAAGTCGCACAACCCTCTGAGAGAAACAATTTCTCCTCATCTCTGTCCTAAAAGGGTGACTCCTAATTTTAAAACGGTGCCCCCTCGTTCTGGACTCACCCACAAGAGGAAACATCCTTTCCACATCCACCTTGTCAGGACCATTCAGGATCTTATATACTTCAATCAAATCTCCCCTCACTCTTCCAAACTCCAGTGAAAACAAGCCCAGTCTGTCCATCCTTTTCTCATAAGACAACCCGCTCATTCCAGGTATCAATCCAGGAAGTAAACCTCCTCTGAACCGCCTCCAACGCATTTACATCCTTCCTTAAATAAGGAGACCAAAACTGCACACAGTATTTGAGATGTGGTCTCACCAATGCCCTGTATAACTGAAGCATAACATCCTTACTTTTATTTTCAATTCCTCGTAATAAAGGATAGCATTCCATTAGCCTTCTTTATTACTTGCTGTACCTGCATACCAACATTTTGTGACTCCTGCACTTGAACACCTAGATCTCTCTGCACCTGGGAATTCTGCAGTCGTTCTCCATTTAGGTAATACTCTGCTTTTTTATTCTTCCTGCAAAAGTGAACAACTTCACATTTTCCCATTATATTCCATCTGCCAGATTTCTGCCCACTCACTCAACCTATTTATATCGGTCTGCAACCTCCTCATGTCTTCACAACATACTTTCCTACCTATCATTGTGTAATCTGTAAATTTAGCTACCATGCCATCGCTTCCCTCATCTAAGTCATTGATATAAATTGTAAAAAGTTGAGGCCCCAGCACAGACCCCTGCGGGACTCCACTTGTCACATCCTGCCAATCAGAAAAGGACTCATTAATGCATACTCTCTGTTTTCTGCCAGCCAGCTAGTGTGTTACCCCCTACACCATGAGTTCCTACTTTGTGCAATAACCTTTTATGTGGCACCTTGTCAAATGCCTTCTGGAAATCCAAGTACAGTACGTCAACGGGTTCCCCTTTATCCACAGCGCACGTTATTCCTTCGAAGAACTCCAATAAATTGGTTAAACATGATTTCCTTTTCACAAAACCATGCTGCCTATTCCCGATTACTTTGGGTTTTTCTAAGTGCCCAGCTATAGCCTCCTTGATGATCGATTCTAATACCTTCCCCACGACAGATGTCAAGCTAACTGGCCTATAGTTACCTGTTTTCTGCCTTCCCCCTTTCAACTCCTTTCAGCTCAAAACCCCAGCATGTTTAAGTGAATACAATTTTGGAATCTTTTCAATTTTTAGTGTAGCTCATTCTGATGCCATAAAAATGCATTTACAGATAAAGAAAATACATGACAATTCACAGTGAGGAGAAATTTTAAAAATCGCAATCAAAGACCAGAAACATGACATTGGATCCTGCTGCACCTAAACTTTTGGACATACATTTACAACCCATTCAGAGCTGGTGTAAATGTATGAATCTCATCTTTGTAGGGGAGCCAGAGCTTTGCTAATGAGCAGCAGAATTTTTGCTGAAGATTGTAAAAGATTGAGAAATCTCTGGTGTGGAATAGGAACTGACTTAACTCACCTATGCACGAATTTCCTCGATCCTCTGTGCTGTAAATTGGCATTGCACCATAACTACCCTATTATTTCAGGAAATTTAAGGCTAAGGTGTGTCGTACCAACCTGGTAGGAAGTCAGCCAAAACACATTCAGGTGTACAAAGTGAAAAATTGCCTGAGAGGTAGTATCATTCCACTTTGGCTTCCTGTGTAACTGCAAAACTCTTGTTAAAGGGTAGAGCTGTCTGCCTGGGAGCATTTTCAATTTCAATTTTCGCCTTTTTAATTTTAGTTAAGAGCTGTTCCATTACATTAAAATATAACTACCATTCAGATGCAAGTGAGCCAAACTGCGATCCCCCTGGTTGCAGAATGGTGATGGGATGGGAAAGTGAGAGCGGGAAGAGCTGTGCATGAACTCGCCACTAACCCTCCCCTATCCCATGGGAAGATCTTTTCTGGCGGACCACGTATAAAACAATAAGAATATGTAAAAAAAAAAATTTACATCACAAAAATACAGAATTCTTTCTTGTTCACGCTTCTCTGCATATCACTATCACTGTGACATTTGTTTCTCACCAACTTTCTCCCCTTCTGTCTTCAAGGGGTCAAGTCATTGCTGGGGTATTGCTCTCTGACACCTGCATGCCACGGAACTTTGCTTAGGAAACCCACCTGTTCAGCCAGGTTTTTAGTCACCCATCCTAATGTTTCCCTTCCTGGCTCAGCCCCCGTTTGCTTCACTCTTATTTGCGAAGTGGCTTTGGATGTTTTGTTAGGGCTCACTTTAACCCTGGCTGCCCGGCAGAAACCAGGCAAGTGGGCAATAAAAATGGTCTGGGGTCTTAGCTGCAGGTTCAGATCTAATTCTGCACTTTAGTGACACCTGCCAGAAACCTGTAGGGCCCTTCTTTAAACATTCAGATTAGGCTCTGTTCTGGAAACAAATGCCATTTTATTCAAAGGCCCATGCAGGGAGGCTGTTGTGGAAGTCATAAAAATGAAAAAGTCTGACCTTGTTGGGCATTGTCTGGCCCCACCTCCTCTCTCCGCTAGATTGGTCTCGTGCCACAACAGCGTCCCTGGGCAGGCCCTGGTTAAAATAGCAGCTGAGCTCCAATGGTGTCACATTTAAAGTAGTTACCCTCACATGTTTCTAGTGGGAGAAGCCCAGCTCTCGCTTACTCAGAAGAGCAGGTTAAAATTGGAATCAATAGGATTGGTGTAGGGCGCGGCTGCATTTCAATACCTCGCCCAAGGGATCATGTTTCACATTTGAACCCAAAGTGTGAGAAACAGCCAGCTATTCTACTGGGTTGGTGGGGAGGGGGGCGTGGAGTGGGGCTGCCAGCATATCTGAGCTTGATCCTATCCTCAAACTGGCATTGACACACAAGCACTTCATTTAGGGGGAAATCCTGGGTAGCAATCAGGAACAGGATTGTCCTAGAATGGGGAGTTTGATGAGGGCTGAGTGTTGGCCAGAACGCTAGGAGATCTCATAGCTCTTCTTTGGAAAAAGTGCCATGGAATCTTTTACATCCACCTTTACAGGTGGATAGGAGCGTGGTTTAACATCTCACCCAAAAAGACAGCACTTTAAGCACTGCATTGAAGTACCAGCCTAAATTCTACACTCAAGTCCTGAAGTGAGACTTGTACCCACATCATCTGAATCAGAGATGAGAGTGTTTTTTCAGTTGATTTTCTAAATCTATTGTTCTGCAAATATTCTTCTGGTGTATAATGCAAAATGAAAACTGGGACTCAGGATTGAAAAGGTTGTGATCACTGAAAACACCTTAACCTAGACTTATAGTAATGAGGTATAGGTTGATAGAAGAGGTGGAATTTTGCTGGCCACAACATCTATTTCTGGAGTGTCAAGGGTCAGTCCAGCAGGTTGCATGCTAGCAGATGTAACAGCTGTCGGAACATACGGGAAAGGATTACTGCATTGCAGCAGGAGCAGGATTTCTCTTCCTCCCCTTCCCCCCATTCTCTGACATCTGGACAACCATAAGTCAGAAAGCCTACCTCAGGCCTTACAGCTACCATCACCGTGTGGCAAAGAGTATAGGGCTCTCACTGCTGTTTAAGCGATTAGTGCTCTGAAGCAGCAATAATGCTGAATTAATGCTTGGGTGCTTGCTGCAAGGAATCATGGGGGCAGATGGAAAGTGGACAACAAAAAAATGCTGAGATTATAAAATTTGATGTTGTTATTTGAGCTCACTATGTCCAAAGGCATTGTATTTAATTAACACTGGCTCAAGGCCTGACCTTCGAGGTGACTTGAAGTGATTGGACTGCATTTTCAAATCGACTGGGAGCATGAAAGCAAAATTAAAAGGCATCTGGTAACTTGCCTCTTCCTAACTAAGCTGGGCTTCAATGGCCCATTAAATGCTTAGTTAGACGAAGGGTATTAGCCCAGCCACTCAATTGTATCATGCCTCCTTTTCAAAACATATTACAAACAAAAAGCACATTTCAGTGTTGTACAAGAAAAGGAGCTTAACATCATATTCTCAGCAGAGTTACCTCTGTCTGTAAGAGAGAAAAATAAAAAGAAAATGAAATCAAGTGAGTCAAAACAGTGGAGTCACTGTGGATTTTCTGTTCTCCCTCCAGTCAGCCACTTCACCAGGGGAATAGCAGTTTGCAGCTTTGAGCTCTAGTGCATGCACGAGAAAAAGGGTTCTTTTCATCACTGTTGCTTTGTTCCTTGTGGTCAGCCTTTGGCCTTGCCTTTGTTCTGTACTGACATGGTGAAAACAGTGCTATTTCCCAAGGGGAAGTGGGGCAGTACCTTCTGGCTGCAAGGCTAGCTTTCAGTCTGACTCAAATTTTAAAAAAAAGAAACAAGAGATATAAAAATATCCAGCACAAGTGTGTGCATGTGTGTCGCTTTCCTTCTTCCATCCTGTTTTTATAATCACTCTGTGCATGTGATTTCAGTTAAGTTTTAATAAAGGAATGTGCAAACATTGTTAATCTGGCCAGCAGTGCTGGAGAAAACTGTTGGATGCTTTAATTCAGTGCATTTACTCATGTTTCTCCTGCCCCTCTCCCCCATGTTCCCCCTCATCTCCACCCCCCCCAACTTCTACATGCTAAGAGACCTGGCCATGCAATGATAATGTTCAAAGGTGGGGGAGAGAGGGTGTTGTTTCCATATTGAGGAGGTTTTGGGCAGGTGTGATTCTCAGAACAAGCCTGCTTTGACTGTCCATCATGTTGTCTATGATGGGCAGATCTGTTCTGTACCAGATGCTACATTTCCTGCAGTGTGAATTTCCATGACTTTTTTTAAAGCACATTTTGATGTTAGGCGATAAAATTACAACTGTAGATGGCTGAGAAAACATCAGTGGCAGATGTCTCCAATGGCTTGATGATGTAATTACTTCGCCTTTCCCACCACATCATTTTTGGTTTACAAAGCTGATGAACAGTCTCACCAGCAACTTTACCAGACAACAATGTAAATTTATTATCTAATTACAGCCTAATAAAATACAATGAGGAAAATGAGTGTGCTAAATACCATCAGGTCATCTTATTTAGTCTTCCCCTTTCTATGACAGCACAAGTCAACAAATATTAGGCATGCAAAAATGTCAAAAAGATATTACCAAATCTGACTGGAAAATTCTATTGTATTATTAATACTGCTTGTTAATTGAACCGTGCATGGAAAAAAGTACAACTGTAGTTACCACTCTGTGATGCTTGGTGGCTATGTGCGGTCAGGGTTCTTTATAAACAGAAGAGTTAATTTGCATAGTGCTGATACCTCTCTTCCTGGGTGTAGTGCCCCTCCAAAGTTGACATGCAAAATTTTTTTAAAGATCGCGTCACTATATCACATACATGCATTTGGTTCAAGTCAAAATTCAACACCTGCTTGTTTTTGCATAGCATTTTTCGATGCCTTGATCTCAGACTCCAGCATCCGAGCATGATAGTTTGCATTGAGTACTTGTACCTATTGTAAAGCTTACCAGCATCATCCTAAGTGTATTGGCATATCAAGCTCATAGCTGTTCTTACATTTCACCTATTGTGAACCTGATTCCACCACAAAAATATTGGAGATTTGCTTTTTTTTCTAAAGGGATAGTGGAGTGAAATTTGTCTTGGGTGGTTGCGTGAAACAAGCAATAGCGAATCGGCAGTTCTGTATTACACGGTGGCCAATGGTCTTTTCCATTGAAGCCTAGTGGAAAATTCATCAGGTACAGTGTAAAATACCTGCAAATTTGCTTGTGCCCATTTTATGTTACCACAGAAGACGGTTTTTACCCCAGTGTTCTGCATCTCTACCTGGCAGCTTTCTGTCTCTTGAGATGATGGTTTGCGCCTTGGTGGTCAACTCTGTGCTAAACATCGCCTGGTGTGGCTCTGGCATGGCAGTCTCTGCCGCACTTGCTGAAAATGAAGGCTGAGAAGGTGCAGGATTCGCTCACCTCAGTCTTCTCTGGGCCTTCTTCTCAGCCAGCTGGGTTTTCCATTTCTCCTCGCCTCTTCCAATGACCCTCTGAACATTTTATGTTACCACTGAAGACAATTTTCACCCCAGTGTTCTGCATCTCGACCAGCACCCATGCATTCTTGCATATAGCAACAATGTTTTAAAATCAGTTTTAATGCAATTGCTGGGAGAACAGCACTCAATCCATTATGCATTCAGCAATTTTCAATGTTTCCAGATTCACGAAAAGTTTTTTGCAGCTTTAAGTTACCAATTGTAACGCTGTATCAACTTCCTGAATCCACATTTGACTTTACTTGAGTTTAAAAAAAACTTGCTTGGATTAGGTCCAAAGCAAAGAATAAAAAAGAAACATTTTTCAGGCAAATATTTTGACACCACATTCATCATATTGAGCTGTGCAGGGGTTTGTGTTTGTTAAGGCAGACACCCGGCCACCATGTATATAACAACTTGCTCTGACAAAATAAGTCTTGAGTTGTATTGTGGATAATAAACCTTTACATTATTTTTCTGTTGGCTGTCAAATGATTTTTCCAAAACTTATCTAATTTGGTATATAAATTTGGTTGGCTCTTGTTGGCTGGAATTTTACAAGAAGTATTCATGCGCGGTCCAGTATGGTGGGCAGAGTAGGAAGTTTTATGTTGTTTCTTGTTAACTCTTCCCATGCCAATCTTCTCCCAGTCCTCAACCAATGTTACTGTTAAGTCGGCAACCAAAAGGTGTAATAACTGTTAGATGTTGGATTTACCTTCTCTCCCTTGGCATCTTGTGTCTTCCCCTAGGAAAATCAAGTGATATTGCATGCTCGATTACACTGTCTAAAATATGCCTAAGAAATTCAATGGAAGCCTGTTATAGAAAAAATCACAAAGTACAGAGCTCTGAGTCTGAAGATTGTAGACTTAAGCCCAAATAGAAGTAAACTGTTCTCTTTTGTAAAAAGGGAATCATTGCCACCATCTGCATTATGCTACTTGAATCAAGTCACATATTGAGATAGAAAGAAGAAAGCTGTCCAAAGGCACTTTATGGTCAATCAAATACTTTTGAAATGTATTCACTGTTGTAATGTAGTAAAGGCAGTAGCTAGTTTGTGCACAGCAAGACCCCATAAACAGTAATGTGATAATGGCCAGATAATATGAGATGTTAGTGATATTAGTTGAGGGATAAATATTGACCAGGACAAATGACATTAATAGGGTTTGTGAAGATATCTGTGGACTGACATGAGGACATCAGGGTTGAAAAATCGAAAGTCAGAGGTGGCTTGTAATGTAGAGTCATTACTGAAAGACAAGGGACCTCCAGTGATGATCTCAGTCTGCATTTAGCTATAGACAACTTTTGAACTATGGCAATTTGGAATACCAGGGCAATAGCAACATCAGTGCATTGGCATCCATGCTCTGTGCCTGAAAGGGCCATTTTTGAGTCTGCTTATTCTTTACATAGAAGCAAAGTGGAGTTAATGCAGCCATACGACATAGAGTTCGCAAGTTCTGGCAGAAGCTACTTTAGTGCTGCATGCGGATGAAGTTCTATCCAATAGGTATCTCATCATGAGTACCAATATCTCATCAAACGTGGTTAGCTGTATGAATGAACACTACCTGTCGGCCAATTCGCAAGGGTGAGGATGATGCTCAGAAATACAGAGAAAATTTTAGGTTGGTTTGTTTTCCTAGACAATGAGCTGCTATAAAAAGGCATATTCAGGGTTAAAAAATGAATTCACACAATCGAATAAAGCCCATACATAAAGGGACATGTGCATTCAATGCAAACACCTTAATCTATGTGTGGAATCTACTTCATGAGGGATGGCAGAAAGGAAAACTGTCTCTTTAAATATTTATTTTTATGCCTGTGTCAGCTGAGAATGAAAATCTGTCTTTCCATCGCTCTCCATCGAGGTCAAGATCCCTCGCTGTAGTCGATGACTTTTTAAAATAGACCTTAGCCACATCTGTCCAGCAGAGCATGCTGGCTGCTGCGAGGGTAAGGACCTTTAATGGACCCTAAACTCATTCAGCAACATTATCTTGCCCAGCTGTGAGTGAGCTGAAATTTTCCAGAATGTGACAATCATCAGCGGATGTCATCTAAAAAGATGCCTATTGGTGGCTTGGAGAGAAGAAAAGAGGAAGAAAAAAAATTACAATTCTGTTTGTACAGTCACAAACAATTAGCAATCTGTTGAAAAGAAGGCAGCTATTAAATTAAAAAGGAAAGACTATTCATATCTGTGTGGGAACTTAATCAGGCTCTCATTTCCAATGCTGATGACTCCACAGTTGCCTGAGGTACAGTGGAAGAAAGCCCCTTTTGTGTCTTGATAATGTGGAAGTGATAAAGTTTCCTATAGCAGACATATGTGTTTACATCACAAGATGTGTTGTTTAACAAAATGCTTTGTTCTGTGTGTGTGAGTGTGTGTGTGTTCACTCCCCCTGCTGCCTCCATCCCCTTCCCCTCTGTCTCACTCATTCTTTCTTCAATAGTGCTCCATGCAGAATTCTTTGCCTGGAAGTACTTTAATCAGCTGCAGAATTTCTTTTTCACCCTCCTGAAAATAGTTGCTTTTGTTAACTGGAATTTGGTGCAATTCTTTCAGCGAGGATCTGTGTGCACTTGGGCTGTGAAACAGACAGCGATTTATTTAAGACAGTGCATTTTCACTATTTGGTGAGAGCCACAATCTAAAACAGCATCTTGCTCAAGGACCATTCTCAAGAATGCTTCAACAGCCTGCACCATGGTGTGATGAGAAGTGGGTCTGTGTCTGCAGTCCCCACACAGTGACCTCCTGATTTCAAATGTGCCATCCTGAACAGTTGTCAAGTAAAAGCCAAGTACTTAAGAAAGGGTGGGGGTAGGGGTTCCAATACTTCCTTGAAAGCTCATCTCTGCCTGTTGGCATAGCCCCGAATCCAATCTTTGCTTTCTCTCACTGACCATTAAGAGAAGGGGAGGGTAGCATCCCACAATTGCAACTGGAGGACCCGAGCCATATGAAGTAGCAAGTCCAATGAAAAACACATGTGAATGATTGGTAGGATGTAAATTGTCACTATGCCATATTGTGAGTTCCACTGATTTGGGGAAACCGAAAGATGGCATTGCTAAATATAATAGGTAGGTAAGTTCTGACTACTTGCCCCAAGAAATAACAAAGGAAAAAACGGACAAAGGTCCATTAACTTTTGGGAACCTTGATTACTCGAGTTCTACCATTGGCAGGGATGATTTTCTTGAAGGCATTACTGAGAAATGTATAATTTGACTAAGTGACAAGCTTCTGAAGATGTAAATAGTCATTACTTTTAGTTCCGACCTGGATTGAACTGGATTGAACAAATTATATTTGATTTATACTTGACTTAATTTGTAGCATTGCTGCAAGTGAAGTCAACTTGACACAGTTAATACAGTTAAACATTTTATTTCTCCAAGTTCCAAAAATACTGAATTTTGGAAACTGAGTGTAAGAACATTGATAGAGCTTGACTGTGTCTGTTACTGGAAACCATTTGCATCTTTGCCAAGTTGCCACATCTGCTGCCATAGTAATTGTTTTGGAGAGGAAAGATTGTTAGTGAAGGCGTGGTGAGACAAAGCAGTAATGGGATTAGGATGGATTTTTCCCTCTTTGGATTAGTCAGATAATTGCACAAATTCCTCCAGTACACTGGTGGTGTTCTCTGGCGAGAGAGGTACTCCACATTGTGCCAGAGTAACATTCTGTGGATCAGGATCTGTGTTTGTGGTTCGTGAGACCAGCAGGAGTTTTGTTGCCAGTATTTTCTTCTTCAGGGATACATGTATCTCATTTTTGAAACAAAGAAATGTGAATGTTGTGCGGACATGCTGGAAATTTGATTACATAATCTAAATATAATGAACAGAAGCCAAAGACTCATGGAGATCTTTAGGCCTGTCAAGGGATTATGGTAACTGCTTGAGTGGTGATGGGATCAGGAGGGAGGTGAGCTTTAATTTGGACATAAGAGAAGCACTCCTGCACCTCCTGGCTCCACATTCAGATTGATTTTATAAACTTACCCATGGCCTCCCATGGTTGCCCTAAGAACTGCTGGCCAGACTGCCATAGAATAAAAATGTCAGAGCTTGCATATTTAAAATGGGCCAGTGGTGCTTTCAAATGACTGTGAGGGTACTTAGAGGCAGTACCATTCAATATGCCGCTGACCATGTTGCTGAATATCGGGCACAGGACCTCACACCCAGAAACTGGTGTAAGCTGTGGCCATATTATGCCCAAAAAAGGGGTGAATCACATATTGGTTTCAAACCCACCATATCAGATCAAGCTCATCCACCTGTTGATGGCATTTCCCTTATCAAGAGTCCCACTACGCTTCTCCTGGCTCTCATTTGAGCAAAGCCATTGGCACTTTCTGTAGGTGACCAGGTAATGCAACCACTCCCCACATTAGGCATTGATCTATCACAGGTAGTGCTGTGTATTGTCACTATAGTAACATTTTAACACCTGACCTGACTCTAGGGTTGCAAAATTCAGATGAAATTCACCAGTTTTTCAGAGCTATGAGTGATGTTTCGCTTCCAAAATGGCATCTATGATGCATACACACATTTCCCGTGCCAGCTGCGCCAGACGAAAGTGTTTGTGCACATGCAGGGAACCTCTGCTGGAGGTAAGCAAAGTAGGCACTACTTGGACCATTCTGGAGGAACCATGCAGTACATAGCAGAGCATGTGTCAAGATTCATGGTGGTATGCTATGTGTTGCAGAACCTCACCATTATGAGGGCGCAGACCTTTCCACCAGCTATACGATGTCCAGCTGAGGAGGAGGAAGAGGAGAAGGAAAGGAGGAGGCAACGAGCACAGCCCTTTTCTGGCTGGGCTCTCTGTGATTGGCTCATCTGACTGTGATACCAATAAACGCAACCTCAACTCTCCATTCACCAATAGCCCACACCTTAACTTCCTTCTGTTATTGACCATCACAGCATCTACTTGTCCACAATGCAAAAATAAAAGCCACCACAAAATCAACATTCCAAACCATATTTATAACTGAAACCATGTCTTATTGTATACAAATGTCAATGAATCAACCTTGTGCATTCCCTTAGTGCCTATTTTCTCTATACCTTTGCCTGTCATAGTGCTCCTATATAGTGCTGCCCTAGTGGCTGCAGCATGGCTGCTGAAAGGCTGCTGACTTTCAGCGGGGGAGACTGGGCAGTAGCAGTCTAGGCTGGCTGGCTGACAGGCAACAACAAGGGAATTGAGGGAGTGTCAGTTGTGGGTGCACAAATGCTGGCACCCTGAGAGAGGACAACAGGTTTGTGCACAACAGAGCCACTGCCATTCCCTGGGGCAGTGCCTTAGTATGACTTCAGGCTGAGCTTCTCTGCACCACCCAGACGTTGGGTGGCTTCTGCTTGTGCTGCAGTGGAAGCCGAGACATTGGCCATCAGATGCTGTATTGCAGTTGGGCCCGCAAGTGTGCTCAGAAGAGACTGGGATGAGGGGGATGTGGGTAGTGCCACACAATACGATGGTGGGTATCCTCAGTGTGAAGAAGAGGTATGAGGGTATTGTTATCTTCGATGGTTTCAGCCTCACCACTGGGCATGGCCTCAGTCATGGCCACTCCAGTGATCAACATCTCCTCCAACGGGGTAAGGACATTCTGCTGTGTCTGTCCCCTGCCACTTAGGTGTTGCTGCCTCTGGTTTTGCGCAACCTTGTCATGCATGATAGAGTGAAATGTATCAGTGAGTGTGGTGCAATGTGTTTGGTTGATCGGGCTGTCATGGTTGAATAACTGGCAGCATGTGTAAGCTGCAAGATGAATTTGAAGATACATTCACTGATCTTGATCACTCGTGTGAGATCATTGAACCTTTTGATGCACTACATTCAGGTCCTTGGGTCCAGACTCCTGGCATTTACCTCCATAGCTATCTGCTCCCACTGCTTCACAAAGTGGAAGAAGCGCAGAGGGTAGCAAGGGTACAGAATGTACCTGAGTTGGGGACTTCACTGTCTATCACCAAGAGTGGCTTGGTAGCACCATTACTGACCAAGCTGGCCGAGTTCTGAAGGACTGGGCTTGTGAGAACCAACAACAGGCGAAAACTCACCTGGCCTCACCTTCACCAATCTACCTTTTGCAGATACATCTGTCCATGACAGTATTGATAGGAGTAACCACCGCACAGTCCTGGTGGGGAAGATGCCCCATCTTCACACTGAGGAAACCCACCATTGTGTTGTGTGGCACTACCACCGTGCTCAATGGGATAAATTTCGAACAGATCTAGCAATGCAAAACTGGGCATGTATGAGGTGCTGTGGGCCATTAGCAGCAACAGAATTATATTCAACCACAATCTGTAATCTCATAGCCCGACATATCGCTCAATCTACGATTACCATCAGGCCGGGGATCAACCCTGGTCCAATCAGATGTGCAGGACAGCATGCCAGGCACAGTACAAACCATACCTAAATATGAGGTGCTAGCCTGGTGAAGCTACAACACAGGACAACATGCATGCTAAATAGCAGAAACAGCATGCAATAGACAGAACAAAGCAATCTTACAATCAATGGATTAGTTCAAAGTTCTGCAGTTCTGCCACATGCATTTGTGAATGGTGGTGGGTAATTAAACAACTAATTGGAGGAGGAGGCTCCACAAACATCCCCATTCTCAATGATGGGGGAGCCCAGCATGTCAGTGCAAAAGAGAAGGCTGAACCATTTGCAACCATCTTTAAAGCAGAAGTGCATCCCCATCTTGGCCTCCACCTGAGGTCCCCAGAATCACAGATGCTAGTCTTCAGCCAATTCGATTCAATCCACATGATATCAAGAAACAGCTGAAGACACTGGATACATCAAAGGCTATGGGCCCTGACAACATCCGGGCTGTAGTATTGAAGACTTTGCTCCAGAGCTAGCTGCACCCCTAGACAAGCTGTTCCAGTACAGCTACAACACTGACCATCTACCTGACAATGTGGAAATTTGGCCAGGTATGTCTGTCCATAAAAAGCAGGACAAATTCAATCCAGCCAATTACCGCCCCATCAGTCTACTCTCAATATCAGCAAAGTGATGGAAGTTGTCGTTGACAGTGCTATCAGACAGCACTTATTCAGCAATAGCCTGCTTATCGATGCTCAGTTTGGGTTCAACAGGCTCCAGACCTCATTACAGCCGTGGTCCGTACACGGACAAAAGAGCTTAATTCAAAAGGTGAGGTGAGAGTGACTGCCCTTGACATTAAGGCAGCATTTGACCAAGTGTGGCATTAAGGAGCCCGAGCAAAATTGAAATCAATGGGAATTGAGGTAAAACGCTCCATTGACTGGAATCATACCTAGCACAAAGGTTGGTATTGGAGGCCAGTCATCTCAGCCCCAGGACATCGCTGCAGGAGTTCCTCAGGGTAGTGCCCTAGGCCTAACCATCTTCAGCTGCTTCATCAATGACTTTCCCTGCTCAATAAAGTCAGAAATGGGGTTGTTTGTTGATGATTGCACAGTCTTCAGTACTATTTGCAACTCTTCAGAGACTGAAGCAGTCCATGCTCACGTGCAGCAAAACCTGGACAACATTCAGGCTTAGGCTGATAAGTGGCAAGTAACAATTGTGCCACACAAGTGCCAGGCAATGACCTTCTCCAATAAGAGAGAATCTAACCATCTCATAAACATAAACATAACTGTACCAGCCATTTAAATACCTTGGCTATAAGAATAGGTCAGAGGCTGAGTATTCTGCAGGGAGTAACTCACCTCCTGACTCTGCAAAGCCTCTCCACCACCTACAAGGCACAAGTCAGGAGTGTGATGGAATACTCTCCACTTGCCAGGATGGGTGCAGCTCCAACAACTGTCAAGATGGTCGATACCATCTAAGACAAAGCAGCTCATTTGGTTGGCACCCCAACACCATCTTCAGCATTTATTCCCTTCACCACCAGCACAGTGGCAGCAGTGTGTGCCATCAACAAGATGCATTGCAGCAACTTACCAAGCCACCTTCGACAGCACCTTCCAAACCTGTGAACTCTACCGCCTAGAAGAACAAGAGCAGCAGGTACATGGAAATACCACCATCTGCAAGTTCCCCTCCAAGACACTCACCAGCCTGAATTGGAACTATATCACTGTTCCTTCACTGTCGCTGGGTCAAAATCCTGGAACTCCCTAACAGCACTGTGGGTGTACCGACCCCACATGGACTGCAGTGGTTCAAGAAGACAGCTCCCCACCACCTTCCTAAGGGCAATTAGGAATGGGAAACAAATGCTAGCCTTGCCAGCAAAGCTTAAGTCCCATGAACAAATAAAAAAAAAGTTTGTGTGGAGGGCCTTCCCCTGTGGATAGGTCATATCTCTCTTCCTCTCCACCTCCTGCATCAAGGCCTCCAGTGCAGTGTTGGAACATTTTGGAGCCTGTTGCCTGCCATGCTGTGCCATTCTTGTGTCTTTCCCAGGTCAGAATCATTTGTAAAATGACGTCCAGCATCTGCTCCAGCCACAATGCACCTCCCTTTAAGAAATGCAGACTGGCTTTGAGTCATGCTGGTTAGCTTTAACTTATTCTAACCTCTCATGATTTTGCACCCCCTGCTCAGGCATGCAGCCACTCAACAGCACGCTTAGTGCTGGCTGTACACTATAATCATTTAAATTGGCAGGCGGTACAAAGTTTGCATGCTGCCTGTATCAGAATCAACGGGTGTGGGTTAATCCCATATTATGATTCCCATTGCCCATTTTCAGGCCTTGTCCAATTTCACGGCCTATGAGTCAATTAGTTTACTGTAAGTAAAGTTAATTACTTATTGTCGGTATTTGGGTATGAGCACTTAAGGTTCTCTGATCTTGAGTAAACCCAAAAGGGAACAAGCGCAAAAATGAACTTGCTAGCTCCTTTCATTCATTCACATCTGCAATTTTACTAACTGGTGGTTACTTACTGAAAAAAAACAAGTATTCTCCTGTATTCCAATGGCCCAGAACACCTCCCCCACTCCAAACCCCCAGCTGTCAGAGAAACCTAGAGCCCCTAAATTCAATAAGTTTAGAATGCATTGACAAGAGGATTTAAAAAATTCTTCCGACAAAATGTTTATAGCCATTAAGTGGTGAAACTAAATTCAGATTTAGTTCCCTTATAAGAAAATAGTTTACATCCACAAATTATTACATTGTCGGGCTGCTCAAAGTTTTGGTTCAGTACACACAGAAAGTTTTAGTTTTCTTTCCTTTTTTAGTAAACTTTTCCTATTAAGTAAATTCCTTTTTTTGGCAATGAGTTGTTCACTTAAAAATAAATTTATTGCACCCCCAACAAGTTAATAAAGAGATAATATTTATATCAGCAATAGAAGTGAAAGGAAAACCAATAACTTGAAGATGGATAATAAAAGCAAAATACTGTGGATTCTGGAAATCTGAAATAAAATCAAGAAATGCTGGAAATACTCAGCAGGTCTGTCAGCATCTGTGGAGAGAGAAGCAGAGTTAACGTGAAGATGGAAATGTGCAAACTGTATAAGTTTTTGCAGGAAGAGTTAAAGGGTTTAGCGACATAGTTATAATGTGCAATCACAACTTGGCACCCTGAACGTGTACCATTTACATTGTGCATTCTTGTGTTCAAATCCATCCAGGACCTCACCCTTCCCTATCTCTGCAACCTCCTCCAGCCCTACAACCTTCGGAGTTCTCTATTCCTCCAATTCTGGCCTCTTGCACATCCTTGATTTTCATTGCCCCACCAATGGTAGCCATGCCTTCAGCTGCCTAGGTTTTAAGATCTGGAATTCCCTCCCTAAACCGCTCCTTCTTTAAGACGTTGCTTAAAACCTATCGCTTGTGTCCAAATATTTCCTTATATGGCTCGGTGTCCAATTTTGCTTCATAATGCTCTTGTGAAGCTCCTTGGAAGTTTTAGTATCTTAAAGGCACTATAGAAATACGAGTTATTGTTGCTTAGAGTACTGGTAGCAATGCACAGGATGACTCTTGCACTGATGCTCAAATGTTTCTTACTATTTATTGCCTTCTCAGCGCTGTAAAGCAGACGGCCCTAGGTCCTCAGAGACCCACCTCAGTAATATAAACATGACACTAGATGTGCAGTATATGACTAGGAGCAGCTCGAGAAGTTGTTGTTTTAATAAAGTAGCAAACCTCAATTACACAAAGTGTAAAGATTGAAAGCAGAGTGTCCAATTACATAATAAATGTCTGCACAGTCTGATGAAGCCAAAAGAAAGATTTGGATGTAGCAAGTTGCTGAAGGAGGTGGAAACTGGCTAGCTATCTCCTGGTTTTAAATCAGTAGCTGGCCAGGCCTAACTAGAACGTCAGTAGTCTATGGGGAACTGCCCTGTCCCTGAGGATCAGGCAGTCAGCAAGACACTATTGTAATAGGCCTGAGACAAAGAAGCAGAGGCTATTTATGTTGCTGTAGAAGCGTATCATGTGCTGATCATGAACAATAGCCAATTGTGAGTGAAAGGAGACTTTTAGAATGTATTAGATGGCCCTTGAATGTTTCTGAGTCTGCAAATCCTGCTTTTGGCTCTTACACAGCTAATATTTTTAACATAAAAATGTGAAAAGCATTTGTATTTAAAAACATATTTTTGAGCAAAGGGCTTATTGTTCATCTGTTGGAGCCTCCCTCAAAAAACTATTAAGCCATTGTATTTCCCTCATGATTTGCTTATTTCTGTTTCCTTATCAACCTTTACATACATAAATCCCATCAGAATAAATACTCCCAGCACGACATCTGGATGTCTGTGGGACAGAATGCTCAGTTGCAGTAGAAACTGCACAGACACTGTACGATGAGGGTGACTGAAGTAAATGCTGGCTTATATTAACTAGGATATATGTAATGGGGAGGATTTGCAGTATCAGAAATTAAAATAGTATAGTTACAATTAGACAGCCATTCGAACATGAATTAAATAAACAACATGGCAAGCCTCAGTATGTTACGGCACTACTGGGAAGAGAGGCCATGACTATAAATACCGCAGCTGTAAATCCTACACTGTATTACGACAATATGCACTGTAAATACATTTGGTATTTCCTTGCCTGAAAATATGCTTCCGAATGCATGCTCTGCAATTTACTCCCATGCATTCTGAAAGAGCGCTGATCCTTTTTGAGGTACTGTTACATAGGTGCCAAAAACCTCCCCCCGATAGCCATTCTTCATGATTGAACCTAGACAGTAATGACTATCAGGCTATTCCACCATAGAGGGCATCACAGCAGGAGTCACGAGCTGGCAATCGGAGAAAGAATTCTGCTGATTCTAAGGGTGGTGAGGCCAGTAACATCCCTTAAAGCTACCTTGGTTAACATAGGTTTGAAATGTCTCCACCAGTCTTGATAGTGACCCCCACAGTGTGTCTTTTGTTTATTTGTTGTACAGAATACGCACATACAAATTAGGAGCAGGAGTAGGCCACTCGGCCCTTCGAGCCTGCTCCGCCATTCAACAAGGTCATGGCTGATCTGATTGTATCCTTAACTCCACATTCCTGCCTACCCACGATAACCTTTCATCCCCTTGCTTATCAAGAATCTATCTACCTCTGCCTTAAAGATATTCAAAGAATCTGCTTCCACTGCCTTTTGATTTTTTTTTAAAAGAACAAAACTGATGTGGTAGAAATTGATACACTCCCAATGCGATGAGTTTGCAGTTTCATCATGGGCAGGAAGTCACCACACTCTGCACTTGAATAGCTCCAAGCAGCTGAGTCTAAGTGTCTTGGGACATTTTATGATGTTAAAAGGTGCTACATAAAGGCAAGTTGTTGTTGAATCAGAGTGACAGTATCTGAATTCAAAGGTAATTACCCAATCCAAGGTCAGGGAATGGGAAAGAGATGGGAACCAAGCACAAAAGGACAAGGTGGTAGGGAAAATTATAAAAAGATACAAAGTTAGGATAAAAAAAAAACTATCCAACTCATCAGACTTGTCCTAATTATGTCCATGCTTGCTACATTAAGAGCATTTCTGCTTTCCTCCTGCCTCAGAGGCATGCCATATTGCTATGAAAATAAGACATCGTGTGACTGATGACATCTTTTGATTCACATTAGCAGCATAAGTAGAGTTACTTGCAGTCATGTCAGTCCATGGAGATTCCTTTTGCCTTTGTTGTTGAAAGGACCCCTGCATCTGAGAGATTAAGTAACAGCAACAGCGGCGAGACAAATCTCAAGAATAAGCTAATATTGCAGCTCACTGGAGCTGTGCAATTCCCCACTAGATGCAAATCCAGTGAACAGAACTTTTCTTAATTCAGCTCTAATTGTTCAGTGCCACTCAGGATGGCAATCATATGCAAGAGAAGGGGTTGTTCTTTTTGACACTTGGGTTATAGGGTGAGAGTAGAGCAAAGGTTTTCAAACTTTTCTGTTTTGGGACTTCTGAAAACATTGGCACATTCATGGAGGCTTCCTGCAAATACTTAACACATTTTCGGGGAGGATTTTCAAATATTGACGCATACCTGCAAACCTTTTCCTTTTACTTTCTTACTGGGGCAGCAAGAGATGGGATGGGTTCAAGAAGGTGGATGTGACTTGTTGCTTTACATTTATTTACTTCACTTTACTCAGAGTGGTTAGAATGCGCTACCATGGCATGGTTGAGGTGAATAGCATAGATGTAGTTGAAGGGAAGCTAGATAAGGAGATGAAGGAGAAGGGAAAAAAAGGATATGGTGATGGGATGATATGAGGTAAAGGTGGGACCAGCCTCATGTGGAGCATAAACACCGACAAAGACCTGCTGGACCAAATGGCATGTTTCTGTGCTGTAAATTCTAAGTCATGAATTAGTGGCACGCTCACAGAAATCCCCAACCCAGGATTTGCAAGACTGTATCAGCTATTCGAAGGAAAACAGCAGTATCATTGCAGAAAACATATTTTATTAGTATTTACACAGCAACAGAAATCATTTGCTAGTTACTTAACAAGTATTGACACCTGAAACTCCTGAGGTGCCCTCAGAGTTTAGGTGAAGACCTGTGCTATCTATACAAGACTTGGTAAGGGTGTGATTTGTTCACCGCAGTGCTTTGCATTTATAGATGTGATTCACGTTCAGGAAGATGTCTCAGAGCAGTGCACATATAGGAGAAAAGAGACACAGTGGAATTTACGTGGGGGGCGGGGGTGGGGGTGAAAAGATAAATTGAGAGACTAGGATAAGAAACCTATGGAACTGTCAAAGAGGGGAGTTTTGAGAGTCTTTCAAAAAGAGGGAGGTACCAAAGCAGAGGGTACTGGGTAGAGAATTCCAGAGGACAGCAGCACAGAGGAGGAACATGGAACATGTAGCCAGCAGTGGTGGAGTAAAGGAGTGGCAGTTAGTGAAAAGAGGAAACATATTCTATTCATCAGCACTGCCACCTCTCACCTTGACAACAGAAAATCCTTAATAGAAATAAAGCAACAATTCATGGTAAATGAGATAAGGGACACGAGAAAAACCTCAGAATGCAAATAATGCTGTCAGCATGAGGAGCTATTAGTATTATGTTTATGTCATATGACCCATGGAATAACTATGTGCCTTGTAACTCGCCAGCTAACTAAATAACTAAATGCCTTGTGGAAGTAAGTTTGCAATTTTTAAGCTTCTTTCTAATTTGTAGGGTTTGTAACAGAATGTAATCACTCTACAAATCCTTTCTGTCGATGAATAAATGGCTTAGTTTGGTGCCTATTGATTTTAATGGGAGTGAATGTTGTGTTCCACTGTCCTGTTTAATATATGAATGAGTTTCTGACTCTCATTCAGCAGCCTATAGGTGAGTAAAGAATACTGATACTCATGAAGTCTGTTCTCTCCCTTTCTCAGCAACTGTATGCAGCACAGCTGGCCAGTATGCAGGTATCGCCTGGCACTAAGATCCCATCTACTCAACAACCACCGAACACGGCAGGTGCACTCTCACCAACAGCTCTGAAAAATGAAAAGCAGGGGACCAGCCCTGTAGCTCAAGTCAAGGTAGGTTTTGTATGTCTATACGACACATTTATAGGGCTTCCTTCTCACACAACAAAGATTTTATCTACTTAAGCTGGTGTTAATTCATTGTTAGAAACTTGGATGTGTAAGTTCGTAAATATCAATAGTACCAGCTGATCTCGCATAGCATTGCACACGGGGAGTTTGAGGTAGAGTACGAGTGTGACTTTTAGTTGCTAAGATGGAACTGTGTTTAACCTAATTTGTCCTGTCCCAATGAGAAAGTGGTCTAAATCGCCTTGCCCTGAGCTCAACAGGGGCTAAATGCGAAAGCAGTTCCTGTAGATTGGCAGCTGCTTTTATATCCCTGGTTTCTGTCCTTTGGAAAAGTACTGGAACGAAGTATGATATCTGAAATGTGATGTCCACGAATGCACAGTTTAATGGCAGAGAGCAGGGGTATCACAGTATTAGATACCTTCTTCTTCTTTGGCCTCCTTATCTCGAGAGACAATGGATAAGCGCCTGGAGGTGGTCAGTGGTTTGTGAAGCAGCGCCTGGAGTGGCTATAAAGGCCAATTCTAGAGTGACAGGCTCTTCCACAGGTGCTGCAGAGAAATTTGTTTGTCGGGGCTGTTACACAGTTGGCTCTCCCCTTGCGCCTCTGTCTTTTTTCCTGCCAACTACTAAGTCTCTTCGACTCGCCACACTTTAGCCCCGTCTTTATGGCTGCCCGCCAGCTCTGGTGAACGCTGGCAACTGACTCCCACGACTTGTGATCAATGTCACAGGATTTCATGTCGCGTTTGCAGACGTCTTTAAAGTGGAAACATGGACGGCCGGTGGGTCTGATACCAGTGGCGAGCTCGCTGTACAATGTGCCTTTGGGGATCCTGCCATCTTCCATGCGGCTCACATGGCCAAGCCATCTCAAGCGCCGCTGACTCAGTAGTGTGTATAAGCTGGGGATGTTAGCCGCCTCGAGGACTTCTGTGTTGGTGATACGGTCCTGCCACCTGATGCCAAGTATTCTCCGGAGGCAGCGAAGATGGAATGAATTGAGATGTCGCTCTTGGCTGATATACGTTGTCCAGGCCTCGCTGCCATAGAGCAAGGAACTGAGGACACAGGCCTGATACACTCGGACTTTTGTGTTCCGTGTCAGTGCGCCATTTTCCCACATTCTCTTGGCCAGTCTGGACATAGCAGTGGAAGCCTTTCCCATGCGCTTGTTGATTTCTGCATCTAGAGACAGGTTACTGGTGATAGTTGAGCCTAGGTAGGTGAACTCTTGAACCATTTCCAGAGCGTGGTCGCCAATATTGATGGATGGAGCATTTCTGACGTCCTATCCCATGATGTTCATTTTCTTGAGGCTGATGGTTAGGCCAAATTCGTTGCAGGCAGCCGCAAACCTGTCCATGAGACTCTGCAGGCACTCTTCAGTGTGACATGTTAAAGCAGCATCGTCAGCAAAGAGGAGTTCCCTGATATGGACTTTACGTACTTTGGACTTCGCTCTTAGACGGGCAAGGTTGAACAACCTGCCCCCTAATCTTGTGTGGAGGAAAATTCCTTCTTCGGAGGACTTGAACGCATGTGAAAGCAGCAGGGAGAAGAAAATCCCAAAAAGTGTGGGTGCGAGAACACAGCCCTGTTTCACGCCACTCAGGATAGGAAAGGGCTCTGATGAGGAGCCACCATGTTGAATCGTGCCTTTCATATTGTCATGGAATGAGGTGATGATACTTAATAGCTTTGGTGGGCATCCAATCTTTTCTAGTAGTCTGAAGAGACCACGTCTGCTGACGAGGTCAAAGGCTTTGGTGAGATCAGTGAAAGCAATGTAGAGGGGCATCTTATTTTTAAACACTTATTGTTAAAGCAGTTAATTCTTGGCTACCTTTTCTGCCAGGCTGAGTTTATCACTTCTTAATTGAACCTCTAGATGGAGTGCTGTGCAACATTGAAGTAATCAGTGTTGAGGCACAGCAGAAGAAGACAGCATCCAAGTGCCTCTTCTTTCTGCACATAACAGCAAATACACTTCAAAATAATTCATTGATGTGAAGTGCTTTGGGATGTCCTGAAGACATATAGATGCAAGTTCTTTAATGTTGTAACAACATTGACAACTGCCATAGAAAACTCAGAACATGTTGGCAATTCCCACTGCATGGTGTATGTGTAATTTGTATAAACAGGAATGGAAGGTGGATAGAATTATTTGAAGCAAACTGGAAGTGATTTCATCTTTTAATATCAAAAATGTCCATGTGATTGGCTATTATGTGATTGGTGCAGAAGTGCATGTTAAATTGACATATCAGTTCAGAGTAGCATTATGTTCATTCAGTTCTATTGCAATAACATTATAACAGCTTAGACGTTTAACAATTGCTTAAAGAGAATTTAAAACAGCAGCCTCCAAGTCCAAGCACAGCCCTGAAATTAACATAAGTAGAAAAGGTCAACATTACCCAATATGCTCATAATTGAAGCAGAAAAGAAACATTTTAAAGTAAATACTCCTGCTAGTAAGCCTAATAGCCTCATAGAGAATCTGCTCCCACTGTGAGCTATTAAGGAGTAGGACAGGAAAACAAATATAGATCAGAGCAGAATGCATATAGTTGAAGCTAAATAAGACATTTGAGCTATCTAATTGTTTGGAGTTGGGTTTGTCGGGTGGTAAAGATCCAATCAGTTTGAATACATGGCTATCCGGTTCTCAGTGGGCTTTTCGAGATCAGGTCTGAAAATGGAAACTGGCAAAGTGGCTAAAGTTACAGTGCAAACTTATTAAAATCAGTCATGAAAATGTTATTCCTCACTTTGTTGAGCAGAAAACAAAATAAATAATATTTAAATAATGCCCAAAAAGCTTTGGGCTCTTAGAGATTTATGATGAAGAGCATAAAGAGCATTTCACAAGGTGAACAATTAATGTTTGAAGATTTTTATTAACATTTCTGCACCAAATAATTAACTGCTAAGAATATAAATATTTTGTTTGTTCAGAAAATGTTATAAATGAAAAGGCAAACTGGGACCCTAATCGTTGCCCCGAGACACAAATCTCTAAATCGCAGAGCACTTAAACTCCATTGTGACTGAACTCTTTCATTTTTGTCTTGTACTTGCTGTGCCTTGCCCAGGTAGGCAAGTGTTCAATAGACCAATTGGCCATGGGGTGTCACAGCTAAGGCTGATTTTGTCCATCTAAACCTTCCAGCAGAAAACACTGGGTAATAATCAGTATCTAGCACTTAGCACCTCTCACATCAAGAAAATTTTCTTAGAACAATTAATACAGTGGAAAGATGGAAGAAGAAGAAAAGTTTAGATGGGGAAGTAGAAGAGAGACAAAGAGAAAAGTTTTAGAAGTTTTTTGAAGGAAATGAGAAGTACCAAGATAGAGTTATTTTTGGGAGGGGCGTTTTGTAAGGCAGTGACATATGATTGAAAAATCAGCCTCTGATGTGGAAGGAGTGGGGAGCAATTAATAAGATGAGCTAAAGGGGAAGTGTTGAACAGGACAATGGGAGAACTCTCTTTTTCTTCAGATAGTGGTTAGGATATTTATCATCCATCTAAACCACTGGAACAGATAGCGAGGATCTTGGTTTAATATCAAGTCTGAAGAATAGCACCTCTAACAATACAGGACTCCCTCATTAATACACTGAGTTTCAACCTAAGTTATGCATTTAAGCATTAGTGTTGAACTTGAACCCACAACCTTCTAACCCAGAGGCAGGGGTTCCACAGTAAATGGTTAAATTAGGCATGTACATGAAAAGATAAACTCAGCTTTGAAAACAGGGAAACGCAAGAATACACAACTGGATATTTAGCTTACACTAGTTAGAATACATTTCAGATTTAGTTGAGTGGAGAGTTAAAACGGCAAAGTATATTAGTTCCAAATTGCATTTGTCAACATGAGTAAACACTGACATTACAATAATAAAATTACTGTGTTTATGTAAATAAAGGCAAGTACAGAGAGAGACTAATGAGCCTTCCTTTCGTTAAATCTTTTAGGAATTGGCTAATTAGCTTCTTATTTGAATGTTACAGGAGAGAACAATTTCTGTCCCTGAGGTAAAACGTACCATCCAACCAAATGATCAGATGTTGTATTCAGTCTTTGTTATTCTGTATTTTCCAATTAACAATTAACTATGCAATGCACCACAGTTAATACCTCAGCTTTTGAATGTATCAAAGGAGCAATTTTCTGTTCTTGTTGCAGATTCACAAATGCACAAAAGCTTAAGTGAGACAGTTTTAAAAGAAAATATATATATCAGTTACTACTCCATCCCCCATTTTCTCATGTAGGTTCTGATTTTTCTTGGATTAGAGTTTCATGGGCACAAGTCCACTTCTGGTATCTGACCGAAGTGACAATTCTACATGTATAAGCACAGATAGTGACTGTCAGCAGGCTGTTCTATCACGTTGGGCATTGTAACTCAGACTGATTCCTATTCTCCTCTGCCATTCATGCCAGCGTATTTTCCACTAGGGGTCATTTGATAGTAATCATGAACAGGAATCACGATTCATTCTTCCCACCTCCCGCCCTGCCACCTAACCCCACAAACACCACAGGACATTCTGGCAGGTTTTCTGGTCCAACTGACTCAGTGTCACACCAGGTAGTGCATTTCCCAACTGAGCCATTGGAGCTGCCATCAATTCTTTGTTCGAAGTGATTTCAGCTGGGAGATTGAGTGACCCTGGCATGGGACACTGCATTTACACTGGTAGGATCTTTAGTTTGATTCCGTCTCCTCAGGCTATAAAGGTCCTTTGTGAAATGGTTTAGGGACAGCCTTGACACAGTTCTTAATAGAAACAGGCCCACAGCATAAAACTGCCTGTAATTTCCCTCCAAACTGGCAATTTTCCTCAGTAAAGAAAGTGTGGAAAATGTAAATGTTACAGTGGTGCAATGAGGCCTGGAAAGATCTAGGCGCGTTTGAACGGAGCAGCCCAAGTTCACTTCAACTGCTATTGTACTTGACCTGAGAGAGCTTGACATTGGGAGTAGATTTTTAACTTACACCACCAGGAGGAAAACTTAAAATCAATGGAAAGGAAGGTAGGGCGGGGTGTATAATGAGTGGCTGATCTGTTATCACCTGGTTTCCACCCAGCGATAAAAGGTAAAAATCTACTCCTCAATGTTTCCATAAAATAAATAGTGTTCTGTACCCCAACACTGAAGTTCCTCTGAATATATACATTAAAGGATAGACTGTTTATATTAATGTAAATAAGCATTGACATACTTCAAAATTGCTCCAGTGGGAGTTTCTATCAGCGTATCTCTGATAATTTGGACTTTACAATTTAAAAAAGCAATTAATTTTCCAACATATGAGAAAGCTCACAGACAGTTTCAGTAAGTAACTGCTTACCACTGCGGTCACTGCTGTAATGTGAGTAATGAATGGCTTTCTCTAGCGGTGTGTGTAGTTAGGTTTCTCTTTCCTACAACACTCTCTTCCCTATAATGCGGTTTGTATGGATCCTGAGGGATGTGTTTTAATAAGCGGTTACTGTATCTTACCAAGCCATTGTCTGTCATTACGTCATTGAGTTTGGTAACAAATGGCAGGGAAAGCAGTTCTGGCATTTAACAAGCTCTTTTTTTTTTTGTTTGCTTTCTTATGAAGTGATCTCAATTGAAAACCAAGATTACCAAGCTATGTAACTCCTTGGCTGCTTTAATAGAATCAACTGTCTCCTCCCATTTTTGTATCATCTGTAAATCTTACCAACCTGAATTGTACTTTGGGATGCAAATCCCATATGTAAATTAGAAACAGTTGGGGCCTACCACAAAGATCAGGGCACTCCCCTAAGTACAGCTCCCCAGTCTGAAATCACTCCTTTATTACCCACCGCGTCCTCTCTTACAACTAGCTTTCACCTGGTTTCACCTAGAAATACTCCCTTCCTTCAGCTTGTGCAGCAATCTTTTTTGTGGAACTTAATGAAACACTTCTTGGAACTCTAGGTGCACTACATAATGGGCCTTTCCAACATCCATTTGGGATGTTGGTTCCTCAAAAACAGTCTGGGAAGTTGTTTAGGGAGAAACTCTTCCATTTTAAGCTGTGTTGACTGCCTATTACTGGGTTATTTTTGTAACATGAAGTACAACCATTACTTACAAATGAAATGCATGTGTGAAATGTAAATTTCAATGACCATGAATCTTTTCTATCTGTAGTAATCCTAATGCTAGCTTCATTCAATCAGGTTAAAATTAATCAGATTATAATGACTAAAGTTAAAGCCAAAAATTATCTCTGCGATTTAAGGGAAAAAGTCCATTTGTATGAAAATAGATTTAGGAATGAAAAAGGAATGGTGCAGCAGTATTATAATTACCCGTACCAGAATCAAAATGGCACCTGATTAAAATAGGTGTGGCACCAATTGCCTCAAATGTGTACATTAGTTTGGATTAGATTCCAATGGTTGGAATATCACATCATTGTTGTGTGATCTTCAATGTGCTAAATGTGTTTGTTTATGGTTCATTCACAGGATGAAGCAGTGCAGCCACTCAATCTGTCAGCCAGGCCCAAGACTTCAGAGCCTGTTCGATCCCCCACATCACCCACCCAGAGCTTCTTCCACACGACTAAATCTAGTCCAGTCAACCTGCCCAACAAAAGCAGCATCCCCAGCCCTGTGGGTGGCACACCAGGAAGAGGATCATCTTTAGGTAAATGCACAAGGAGAATGAAGAAGTATCTTTATACTCTTAGTGTCATATAGGAAGTGTTGATCTTGACACTATATGTAGTGATATTATAATTGTGAAGTTTCATGTGATTGGTATTCCTATTGAAATTGTAAACTTGTTCTTTTTGGCATTGCTAGTTGAAGGTTTTTTGGCCAATCAAACAACAAGAAAAAATTATATTCATATAGCACCTTTAATGTAATTAAACCTTCCAAAGCGCTTCACAGAAGCATTATATTACAAACTATGACACTGAACCACAAAAGGAAATATTAAGGCAGAGGACCAAAAGCTTGGTCAAAGAGGTAGGTTTTAAGGAGCATCTTAAAGGAAGTAAGTGAGGTAGAGAGGTGGAGAGGTTTATGGAGGGAATTCCAGAGCTTGGGGCTTAGGCAACTGAAAACACGGCCACCAATGGTGCAGCGATTAAAATCTGGATGTTCAGGAGGCCAGAATTAGATGAATGCAGATATCGCAGAGGATGGTGGGGTTGGAGGAGATTGCAGAGATAGGGAGGGGCCAGGCATGGAAGTATTTGAAAACAAAGATGAACATTTTAAAATCAAGATGTTCCTCGACCAGGAGCCAATGTAGGTCAGCGAGCACAGGGGTGATGGGTGAAGGCAACTTGGTGCAAGTTAAGATATGGACAGCAGATTTTTGGATGACCTCAAGTTCATGGATGTGGGAAACCAGCTAGGAGTGGGTTGAAATAGTCAAGTCTAGAGGTCATAAAGGCATGAATGAGGGTTTCAGGAGTAGATGAGCTGAGGCAGTGGTGAAGTTGAGCAATGTTACAGAGGTGGAAATAGGCAGTCTTAGTGATGGAGCAAATATAAAGTTGAAAGCTCATCTCAGGGTCAAATATGCCAAAAGGTTGCGAAAAGTTTGGTTTAGTCTCAAATAATTGCCAGGGAGAGAGATGGAGTTGTTAGCTAGAGAATGGAGTTTGAAGCAGGGAACTGAAAATATGGCTTCAGTCTTTTCAATATTTAATTGGAGGAAATTCTTTTTCTTTACTTTCATGGGATGTGGGCGTTGCTGGCAAGGCCAGCATTTGTTGCCTATCCCGAATTACCCTTGACAACTGATGGCTTACTAGGCTGTTCAGAGGGAGGTTAAGAGTCAACCACATTGCTGGAAGCCAGACCAGGCAAGGATGACAGATTTCCTTCCCTAAAGGACATTAGTGAACCAGATGGGTTTACGACATTCGAGGAGAGTTTCATGGCACCATTACTGAGACTAGCGTTCAATTCCATATTTTTTATTAATTAATTGAATTTAAATTCCACCAGCTGCCAGTACTGGATGTCAGATAAGCAGTCTGGTAATTTAGCAACAGTGGAGGAATCAAGAGAGATGGGGTTACATGTGAAAACTAACGCTGTGCTTTCGGATGATGTTACCGAGGGGCAGCATGTTGATGAGAAATAGGAAGGGGCCAAGGATAGATCCTTGGTGGACACCAGAGGTAACAGTGCGGGAGCAGGAAGAGAAGCCATTGCAAGTGATATTCTGGTTATGGTTAGATAGGCAAGAATGAAACCAGGTGAGAGCAGTCTCATCCAGCTGGACAACGGTGGAGAGGTTTTGGAGGAGGATGGTGTGGTCAATCATGTCAAAGGCTGCAGACAGGTCAAGAAGGATGATGAAGGATAGTTTATCTTTGTCACAGTCACATAGGATGTCATTTGAGACTTTGATTAGGGCCTTTTTGGTACTGTGACAGGGCAGAAACCTGTTCAGAGGGATTCAAACATGGAGTTCTGAGAAAGATGGGCATGGATTTGGGAGGCGACAACACGTTCAAGGTCCTTAGAGAGGAATGGGAAGTGGGAGATGGGATGGTAGTTTGCAAGGGCGTTGGGTTCAAGGGTTGTTTTTTTGAGGAGAGGGATGATGACAGCAGGTTTAAAGGAGAGAGGGACAACACCTGAAGAGAGAGAGAATCATGAACTATATTGGCTAACATGGGACCAGGAGGGGAAGTTGGGTGGTCAGCAGTTTAGTGGGAATAGGATCGAGGAGGCAGGAAGTGGCTATCATGGGCAAGATGAGCTCGGAGAGGGCTTAGGGGAGATAGGAGAGGAGCTAGAGAAAAATGCGAGTTCAGGACCCAGGCATTTTGGAGCTTTAGAGAAAGTTTGGTCTGGTAGCTAGTGGAAAGGGGGAGGGCATGGCAGAAGTAGCTGATTGGATGGTCTCAGTCTTAATGACAAAGACGTCCATAAGCTCTTTCCACTTATTGTTTGAGGTGAGTGTGGAGGGGATAGGGAAAAGGGGTTTAATAACATGGTTTGCAGTAGAGAAAAGAAGCTGGGATTATCTTTGCATTCCAGTATGGTCCTGGAATAGTGAGCAGTTGTAGCTGATGAGAGCAGGACCCGATGGTGCTTTATGTGGTCCAACCAGATCTGGCAGTGTATGGCTAAATCAGTTGTCCACCATATCCATTCAAGGCTGCATCCCTTGGACTTAAGGTAGTAGAGATGAGGGCCATACCAGGGGAACAGCCAGGGTGGTTTTATTGGGAACTGGGGCATCAAAAGTGGAGGTGAGGGTGCAGTTGAGAAAATCCGTAGCTGCAGAAATGTTGTGGCGAAAGGAGGACCAAAGGCTAAAAAGTAGGGATTTTGAAAGTGCAGTTGTAAGTGAATAGGGGGATAGTTTTTTTCCAGGGATTGATACAGAATGAGGTAGGGTTAGGGCATGGAAGGCTAATGTGGGTGGAGAGTGATACAAGGAAGCGATCAGAGATCACCTTATCTACGATTGATACGATGGGAGTAGCAAGACTACATGAGATGGCAAAGTCGAGAGGGTGGTCGTGAATATGGTTTGGGGAGTTTACATGGAGAGAGAGATTTAGGGAGGATAAGAGGGCAGGGAACTCAGAGGAGAAAGAGCATTATGATTTGTGAAGGAGGTTGAAATCACAGAGGATGAAAAGTAAAAGCAAAATACTACGAATGCTGGAAATCTAAAATAAAAACAGAAAGTGCTGAAAATACACAGCCTCTGTGGAGACAGAAACAGAGTTAATGGTTTAGGTATATGACCTTTCACCAGGATGAAAAGTCATTTGGTGCAGAGGTTGAGAGAGGAAAGCAGTGAAGATACCTCAGTGAGAAAATTTTTATCGTACTTGGGAGGATGGTAGAGAATGAGGATTTTGAATGACAGCTAAGTTGATCAAAGGAGGAGGAAGTGCCAGAGGAGTAGGGGTCAGGCGAAGGTTCAATTGGTGATGAGTGCCACACCGCTCCACGACTGTCTTGACAGGGCAAGTGGTGGGAGATATAGCTAGGCGCGGAGGCTTCATTAAAGGGAAAAGTTTCGCCATCCTTGAGCCAGTTTGCTGCTAAGGCAATGATGTTAATGCGGTCATCCAGAGTAAGTTCTTGGATGGCAAGGGCCTTGTTCGTAAGTGAACTGACATTCTGGAGGGAGATGCATAGAGGGGTGGAGAAAGTCACTCAGCTGGTAGAGTCCACAGGGTCAGCAGTGGGAGTGGTGAGTTGGACAGGAAGGAGATTGGCAAGATTAGCCCCCAGCGGGTGCACTTGGCAGGAAGGTCAGTGAGAGAGTAAGATGAACACAAGAAATACAAGAAATAGGAGCAAAAGTAGACCATTTGGCTCATCGAGTGATGTGGCAATTAGGGTTGCTGGTCATAATGAGCCAGTGCCAAGTCCGTTGAAGAGCCCTTCAGAGGATGCTGAGAGATGCACAGAAGGAAGCTGTAGACTTATCTAAGATGGACGGTGGCAAGAGAGCAGGAAGGTCAAGGAGTACTGAAGGGTATATGAATAACATTGTACAAGCCAGAAGATTCTATATTCTAGTTCATTTAGGGGAAGCTCTTTGGGCAAGATTTTACAGGTTCCAGCTCTCAGCACAGTTTTGTGCCATGAGAATGCTTACTGGAAATTTGGATTTGGCAGTCATCAAACCTTGTACAATTTCCCATTAGTCGTAGGTAGTACAGAACTTGAGTATTACTGAAAACAGACATTTTGTTGAAACTTTTCTTCTTGCATTCATTAGGACAATTCGCATCCTCAGTGTGCTAAAAATTACGCTGACAACCAATTTAAGATTGTCAGTTGGGCTCACAGTGTGGTGCATTTGCACGTACTGGAAGCTACGTGCAAATGCGCCACACTGTGAGCCCAACTGACAATCTTAAATTGGTTGTCAGCGTAATTCTTAGCACACTGAGGATGCGAATTGTCCTAATGAATGCAAGAAGAAAAGTTTCAACAAAATGTCTCTGTTTTCAGTAATACTCAAGTTCTGTACTACCAACGACTAATGGGAAATTAGTAAGGGAAAGCAACAAATTTATACTATATGAGAAAAGAGTGCTGATTGGTTGATAAGTGGACTGTGATTGGTAGAGGCATTGCCATGGGGAATGCACCAATTTATGATGACTGACAGTTAACTGCCAAGCTTTGTTTGAAATTTAAACCAGGCAGCTTGACTCTGATTGGTCAAGGCATTGTCCTGAGGAATGAACCAGCAAATAGCTGTCACTTATTTTGTTTAGCTGAAACAGGTGCAATGTGTGTACATGTTCTTTCTGTCTGCAAAGAACAGGGCCTATGTCATAGAGTGATACAGCACTGAAACAGGCCCTTCGGTCCATCAAGTCTGTGCTGACCAACAACCACCCATTTATACTAATCCTACATTAATCCCATATTCCCCACCACATCCCCACCATTCTCCTACCACCTACCCACACTAGGGGCAATTTACAATGGCCAATTTACCTAACAACCTGCAAGTCTTTGGCTGTGGGAGGAAACCGGAGCACCTGGCAGAAACCCACGCGGTCACAGGGAGAACTTGCAAACTCCGCACAGGCAGTACCCAGAACTGAACCTGGGTCGCTGGAGCTGTGAGGCTTCGGTGCTAACCACTGCGCCACTGTGCTGCTCTATGTATTAATATATGTAGCTTCCAGTATGTGCAAATGCACCACACTGTGAGCCCAACTGACAATCTTAAATTGGTTGTCAGCGTAATTCTTAGCACACTGAGGATTATTTAGCAAATGTTGTCTAATCGCAGAATCACATCTAATGTTGGACACTATGTTTTGAGTTTTGCAAGCACGGGCTGGTTGGGTATGGTCTGTACCTTGCCCGTTGCGAACAGCAGAAGGGACATGTTATTTGATACGATCTGTCAGTCTTGGGACGTACAGCCTTTCTACCTAGCATCACACTGGCATTGAAATTCATCTATCACATTATTCATTTGTGTGATAGACAGAACGTCTTTTTATCTTGAAGGCAGCATCCTGTTAGTGGTGAATACCACACATGTTGCTACTGCTTGGTAGCAGTGTAAAACAGGTAACTTCACCTGTTGTTCAAATTTAGGGATGCATTACCCTTCCAGGGTAATCTGAGGTAGACTGGGCACATTTCATGGCCGAAAATGATGGCCTTAGTCCCATTCATAAGTTGTGCAATATACAGCAAAATCCCGCAATATGCCTGCGCTAGATCAGCTAGGCATGCTTACAAAGATTCAGCTACTTCAGTCGATGCTGGTTTGTGGCGGGTTCATTGCCTTGACCAAGCATAGCCAAGCTGCCTGGTTTAAATTTCAAACAAAGCTTGGCAGTTAACTGTCAGTCACCATAAACTGGTGCATTCTCCATGGCAATGCCTCTACCAATCAGAGTCCACTTGCCAACTAATCAGCACTCACTTTTCATATAGTATAAATTTGTTGCTTTCCCTAACATTGGCATTCTTGTGAATTGTCCCGATGAGTGCAAGACGAAAAGCTTCGACAAAATGTCTCTGTTTTCAGCAATACACAATTTCCCATTAATTAGTTGAGTACTAATTCATCAAATCTAGGCTTGTGTTTCTAGATGATTCAGATGCTGAGAAAAAAAAATCTGGCATTAGAATCAATTGGACCTAATCTCGCTCGTAGTATTACGACCGAGGTTGGAGGAATGCACTGTCTTTGTCTAGTTCCACTACTGCACTGGTCACAACATATATTTAAATGTTTTACCCAGTTACTGATACGGCTAATTATATACCTTATCTATATTACTTTCAGAATAAAAATCCACCAACCAGTTTCTTTAATAAAAAACAAAATTATTAATTTATTATGAAACAAGACTTACTCAATAAAGATGCAAAGCTTATTAAAACACAGGTTGAAATATGAAAGTATAAATATATTCCCTTTGAAATAACTCAAACAACACACACACCGGTTAAAGAAAAAATAAAGAAGCTTTCTTTGCAGAGATCAACTTTACAAAAACAAAAATACTTTGGCCAAATATATGTTAATTCATGAAGCAAAAAAGGATAAGATATGAAATGTTCCATATAACTTTCGGTCTGGCGTCTGGGTACATGTAGACTGGTGTCACTAGACACATGCAGTTGTCACTGGGATATTTGCAGAAGCAGTTCATTCAGGAGACGTCAAGCAGTAGTCTTGAAGGCATTTCGGGAGAATTATTGCATCAGTGGGTTCAGCTATCACACTGGATTGTTAGAAGATTTTTCAACACAGGTGGCAAAGGATGCGTGGGGTGGCTCCTCTCTTCGCAGGATACACACCAACTTCACTCCAAACAATCCAAAAAACAAAAACAAAACTCCTGACCACCATAAATCTAGACATGTGACTTCTCTGTAAACAACTCCAAATAGTTCCATAGTCCATAAGGCTCCAGCTGTTTACTTAACTTAAGACATGTGACTTGCAGTAAGTGTTTGTTTTTAAACAAAGTCCCAGTGTCCTTCCAGTGACCCTTGAAAAAAAAACAAGTCCAGCATCTCCTCAGGTATTTTCCACAATCTTTTAAACACAAGTCCTCAAAAAATATTAATAATGGAAGCACATTCATGACAACAGCCTCAAATCACCTTCACTCTTACCAGTGTAACACAATATAGACTTTTCCCATTTCTCATCTCCGTTAACCTGGCACACAATTAGACAGGTTGTATGCCTCACGTGATATATAAAGCATTGGTGAGAGTCCTATTATTTTAATTAAAGAGGTTTATTTAACAATTCAAGAGCATATGTGAAATCATTCTGTCTGTTCTCCCCTCCCCCATAAACATTTTCACTTCCTGAGTTCAAAGAGAGGTTATGATTTCTTAAACAAGCAACTAATATTACATTGATCGTATCCTACTGTTGGCCATGGCATATCCATGCTGAAGTAGGGCCAATTGAATGAGATCCAGTTTACTTTAAAAAAAACTTACATATCCTCAAGCTTCTCCAAACACAAATGTAAGGTTGATGATTGATTCTGCTTAGCATAAGAGACAGCTTGTGTAAAATATGTCTATAACCAGCAATGCATCTTAGTAGATAACTTATATCATGCAGAGGAGTGATGCATGTACAAATGAAAGTGCATTACTGTTTATTCTTGTCCTCGTCTCTTAATTCAATAAGCTTTGAAAATCTACAGCTAATCCATGTTGGGCTCAATTGTCATATTTTCTGACGTAATCAAATATGATTGGTGAATAATTATCCAATCACCAAGTATCAATTAGCAACTCAGCTTATACTTCCAATACGCACAGTTGCTGATTTTGAACTAATCTATAGATAACTTGGCTTTGAGTAGTGATCCATTATTTCTGCTGCATCACAGCATGTGGCTACATTATGCCCTTCACAGGGTCAGCTTATGTATGTAAGACTTATAATACAGCACAAGGACCACCTCACACCCAGTTTCCTGTTCACCTGTGAGCCTTGACAGACCTTCAGCCCCAAGTGTCTCTGGGCCTTATTAACCAGCTCACCAGTTCTCAAGTGACACGACAAACATGATTCAGGAGAGGCTGTGGATAGAAAGAAAAGAAAAAGCTTTATAACAAAAGACAAAATGGAGTTGCTTTATAGTAGGTCTATGAGAGTGGCCGTCAATCAAGTTACTTCTCAGGAATGTGGCCCTCCACAAAATGTTACGCCTAATTCCAGAATCTGACTTTTGGAACCTGCACTCACTGGGGACACAGATTCAAGTGAAGCTTCCCACTAGAAGTAAGGGATCAAGGAATGATTTCTAGTGAGTACTTCTTGTCGATACTGTATCCTGAATTTGCATTAATAACAGTATTGCAAAAAAAAGTTGTCTACCCATGAATTTTGCTGCATGGTTGCTGGAATGTATTAAACCTGGAAAGGTTGGAAAGTATTTTTTCCCCTCCAACTAATGGTCCACCTTTAGTATTGTGCTTCATTGTGTGTCAAAAAAGGGCAAGAACTAATGAGCAAAATCTAAATGCTTTCTCTTTTTAGTCCTCATTTGGAATACAGAGTTGAAAATAATTTGTAGTTTTGATTAACACAGTGGTGCCGAACATAATTGAAAAGTGCTTAGTGGCTTTGGATGATGAGCAGCAGAAAGCCTGACTGATGCGTCTGAAAACGGGGTCCGGAGGGAAACATTATTCATTACCAAAATGTCCTATAATCTCTACACAGATCACCGCACTTCAGTAATCCACATCTGAAAAAAAAAATTGGTTATTCTAAAACCATTTAAAAAGAGGTGGCGTATATAAAAAAATCAAGAATGAAAAATAACAGCACCAGGGAAAATAGTTTTAACTGCTTTCTCAGCTTTGCCTACTCTATTACCTGAATTGGGTCAGTGATACAGGGGCCAGTACATCCAGTTAAGAAGTGCGAATCCATTTGCAAGAGATGGCTGTGGCAGTGTGGAGCACATTCTTAGGAATCAATGTTCCAGATAATGTACTGAAAGGAATGGCTTCATTAATAATTAACAGCTTTGGGAGATTCTTGTCTGAATCCAAATTTGCCTCAGTTTTAATGAGTTTTTTTTAATGAAAAACAATGTTGACTGTGGAATAAAGTACATTTCTCATATTGAATATTTTGAATTTGACAGCAGATGGTTTATAAAGGCATCTGCTGTAGACTGAGTAGTTTATTACATAAAGGGGAAGTTGTATTGGAAAAAGAGGACCTCTATGGGTCAGAATGATTTTTGTTGTAATCTACCATTTGCTATAAGTCAGCATGTTTCCTTCTTGGGAAACTTTATGACTGCTACTTTTTTCTGTACCCTAGATATCCTCTCCACTCTGAATTCGACAGCCTTCCTGGGTGACCAGGATGCAGTGATGAAGGCCATCCAGGAAGCTCGGAAAATGAGAGAACAGCTGCAACGAGAACAGCAGTTGCAACAGCCTGGGCTTGATGGGAAGATGTCGTCCATGAACAACCTGGGAATTAACTGCACGGGTAATAAGGTCAGTGTTTGAAGTAACACTCTGCAGGAACGTCCCTACCAGCAGAAAGAAGTATGAATACCTTCGTCTATTGTTTTTGTGGTTTCTAAAGCAGGGATGAATATTCAGCTTTGTTCCATCTTTTAGCTCAGCCTCCAACGTTAATACGATAGAGTTTCGGTTTTAGGCGCAATCGGAAATCCAGCTGCAAATTGCACTTAAAAGTTGCGCTAGCTTTCAGAAGTCATTTTTTCCTCAGGTTTCCCCACAAACTCATTTGCATATCACTGAATGTAAAATCTTCCATGAACCAGTGCAATTGGGCAGCGTTTTAGAACACACATTTTTAAAACTTTTTGTTCTGCATTAAAAAAATTTCTTGATACATTAAAGAGTGGTAACCTGGTGCTGTTTTATTAATACAGCTGAAATGGGTTTATCAGTGTAATTAGTCCACCACCTGTGAGTATCCCAATTTTAAATAATTGAAAAAGACTTAAAAAAAACTATACAGACACATTTACTATTTCATTGCTGTACAGTAGTCAGCTTCTTAGTAACTTAAATATTTTTAAATTACAAGTTTTTTAAAGGTGCATATTAGTGTCCTCGCACCTAAAAAAAAAACACAATTTTAAGAGGCCTTAAGTGGCCATTAACAAGTTGGATTGGCTTCCCACTGTGTGTGGGCAGGTAGCCCTGTCATCCTCCCCCCAACTATCTCACCTCAGCAAAAATGGCCAGGGAACGGATTGGAGCTGGGGAACTGGCATGTAGGCGCTATTTTTAGGCCTGCAAATGAGTGCAATTAGTGGAAATTTGCCATGACAATTAATTCAATCTGTGGCATGGCCAGTATTGTGGGTGGAGCTGGCTTTAACATAATGTTCTTTTTAAACTGGGGCAAAAAACTGCAGAAACTTGGGGCTTGATTTTTAGGCCCCGCCAGGACTGGGATCCGAGGCAGATGGATGCTAAGAATAGTGCCACTGTCCTACTTGCAGTTCCCTGGCTCTATCCCACCCCTAGGCCATTTCTGTGGAGGAGCGATTGGGGGGGGGGGGTGGTGCTGTGGCCAGGCTACCACACACATGGGAGCAGGTAGCTGATCCTACCTGTTAATGGCCATTCAAGGCTAATTAAAGGAGGCCGACTAGGATTTTCCAGTTTGCCTCAAGGTTCCCACAGGTGGTGCGGACCAGTTTAGGTTGTTGGAGGCAGCTTCCCGGTGACAGATGAGGGGACCAAAGTCCAGGCAGGCTTAGAGGCCCTCCCTGCCTGCTTGGGTGCTGCAACAGCCACTGGCTGCCCTGTGGAGGGGCTCGCCACCCACCACCGCACCACCCACCCCCAACAACTCCCCATAACACCCACCAGAGGGGCTGCAAAAACCATTTTTTATTTTGAAGTGCCCTCTCTCTTACTTACCTTCCATTGCAGCCTGCTGCACCTTTCAAGCTGGAAGGCTTCTAATTGGCCCTCCAGCTTCAGGATCCCACCCATCATTCTTAGTTGGATGGTGAGTGCGCCCTCTGGCCATTAATTGGCCGCTCCAGGGAAAATCACATTGAGTGGTTGTTTTCCACACAGTACAGGCTTCTGATCCACATTTCAGCCTGACGGCAGGGTTCAGAAGCCCGCAAGGAAAATCCTGCCATTGATTTGTGGTGGACATAAATTGCACTTGAAATTCCTTGATCCTTTTCACTGGTTTAGCCCATTTCAAACAATATTGGGCGGCGCAGTGGTTAGCACCGCGGCCTCACAGCTCCAGCGACCCGGGTTCAATACTGGGTACTGTCTGTGTGGAGTTTGCAAGTTCTCCCTGTGTCTGCGTGGGTTTCCTCCGGGTGCTCCAGTTTCCTCCCACAAGCCAAAAGACTTGCAGGTTGGTAGGTAAATTGGCCATTATAAATTGCCCCTAGTATAGGTAGGTGGTAGGGAAATATAGGGACAGGTGGGGATGTGGTAGGAATATGGAATTGGTGTAGGATTAGTATAAATGGGTGGTTGATGGTCGGCACAGACTCGGTGGGCTGAAGGGCCTGTTTCAGTGCTGTATCTCTGAACTGAACTAATATTAGATAGGAAAGTATTTGTGAATGATTCTTCAATGGAGGTAGTTTGAGGCCAAGTGAAATACTCTGGCCTAACCTTTGAAGAGTATTCATTACACCCAATTAGATGCTTGCAGATGTATGGGTAGCAGAATCATGGATTTTTTGGGAATCCTTCAGTTAACTCATTCATTGCCTTTCTTGCATTTAATAATTTGATTAGAGCTCAGAAAGTGATGGCTGAGGGATATTTATAAATAGCACTTGCTTTACCACAGAGCCAGCCTTTCTCTTCAGGGTATGCTCTGTTAAATGAAGGTGGCTTCTTTTAGGTAGGAAAAAATGGCCAAAAGACAGCTCAGAATTTAGGATTGTACACAGGTATGAAAACCTGGTTAATAAGCACATGCTCAGAACTGACTTTCCACGACTTCAGTTTCCATTACAAGAGTAATTCAGCGGATGAAGCCCAATAATGCTCATCCATTCAATTTTCCCCTTCACTCCCTGTAGAATGTGACTCGTGTTCATTTTGACTTCAATTTCATTCCCGCAGGTAGAAAATTCACAGGAAACAACTATTTATATCGACATTTGATTTATAATCTGTGAAGCATTTAATATTTAATGCAATTTCTTGAGACGTTAATATATTTCCATTAATAAATGGTTGGTATGAAGTGAGCATTCTGATGAACTGAGACAGTAGAGTTTAACACAAAGAGCAGGATTTTATGCTCTCCCTTGCAGCGAGTTTGAAGGTGGGGAGAGCATTTAATCGGGTGGGATGGTGGCGGGTGGGGATCCTGTCCTCTTTCCGCCTCCACCCCACTTATGTCTATGGCAGGAAGGCCTGTGTATGGCCTTCCCACCCCTCCATCAATTGTGGCCCCTAAGTGGGCAATTAATGTCCAGTTAAGGGGCTCATCCTGCCGCTGCTAGTATTACCCGGTGGTGGGCAGGACAGTCACTAACATGAAGCATGACAAGCAAACCTGTGTGGGCACTTAGTGCCTGATCAAAGGACCTTGCATCAGGAAGGGAGGCCCCACTGCGAGCCATGCCCCTGGCCTTGCTGCCGACCCCTCGCACACCCCATCCCCTTGACCTCCACCCTGCAAAATCGCTCCCACCATGACTCACCTGTGGCCTGGGTCCCATGACATTCCTCGGCCTTGGGTGGTGCTCTACTGGTAGCAGCCACCGCCTCTGTGGTGGCACTGCTCAGTAAAAGAGCTGCCTGCCTCTGATTGGCCAGCAGCTTGCAGCAGGTGGGACTTCCGTCGCCAGGTTCCTTAATCCTGAGGAAGGCCCACTGCTACCCAGTTAAGTGCCTGATTGACATGTAATGTGACAGGCTTTTCTGAAGAGAGGCAACGCAGGGCTCTCGCCAGCTCTTCAGGCGGTGGCTGAGATCCCCATCGCCTAAATAAAATACTGCCCATGGTTTGTGAATGCATTCCTAAAATGTTGTGCAACATGTTAAAAAATTATTGCAGTGTGTTTTTACTGGAACAGCAGACCTTAGGGTAGAAATTGATCCTATAGTTGCACCCATTTTACAGGCATAAAACGAGTACAAAAAAGACCAATTTGGGATCACCCCCAAGGATGTCAAGGAACTGCCCGACCCAGGCTATTGTTGTTGGTCTCTTAAAAATGCTAATGAAGGGCCTAATACCTGTGACAAGAAATTGAGCTACCCTGAATGGAGCAGGCCTAAGGCCTGCACTACTCAGGTATTTGGGACTTCATCAGCTTAGCCAGTGGCCTCTACTGAAAATGTATGCAATTTTTTTTATGTCTCAGTGGAGCCAGGAATAAGATTTATGCTCTGTTTCAGCCATGGCTCAGTTGGTAGCACTCTTGCCTCTAAATTAGAAAGTATTGGTTCAAGTCCCAGTCCAGGACTTGAGCAAAAAAAATCAAGGCTGCACTCACTGTCTTTCAGATGAAACATTAAACCAAGACCCCATCTGCTCTCTCAGCCTGATGTAAAAGATTCCATGGCACAATTTCAAAGACGAACAAGGGAGTTATCCTTGGTGTTCAGGCCAATATTTATCCCTCAGTCAACATCTCAAAAACATATTATCTGGTTATTATCACATTGCTGTTTGTGGGAACTTGCTGTGTCCAAAATGGCTGCCGCATTTCCTACATTACACCAGTGACTACATTTCAAAAAGTACTTCATGGCTGTAAAGTGTTTTGGGAGTTTTGGTGGTTATGAAAGGTGCTATATAGATGCAAGTCTTTCTTTCTTTCCCGGCTCCACAGTACTTCTCTAGGCTACTGCCAATAGCGATCATCTTCTTTCCCCCGCCTCCCCTCCTCAGCCCAACCTTCTACACCCAGGGACTTTTCTGAGGCATGACAGGAGTCGGCAGATTGCTCTGAATATTTAGGTGATGCCCAAGGGCCAATTTCATGTAATCCTCAGAGCTCCATCTTCGAGTGCATGGATCTTTCCCTGTGCCAATTTACAAGATTAAAAACCTATGCAAATTTCTAGACCTTTAAGCGGATCGTTATCCCTCTCTAGCATCTTTTGCTTTAATCACCTGAGAAACCTTTCATCTGGCTTAATTTAACAAGATCACAAGATAATTATGGACGGAGAAACCCATTCAACCCATCTTTATTTATCCATCCAGGAATGCACCAAAATTCTCTCACTGAGGCATCCAATCAATTCTGAAATGGCTGCAGGAATTCACCTCCACTAGTCTATCTAGGAGTCCATTCCATCTATTGGTCATTCTTTGTGTGAAGAACTTTCTGATATCAGCCCTAAATTTGCCACTGACTAGTTTGAACCTGCGACTCCTTGACATACATTTGCAATTTTAAAAAATTCATTCGTGGGAATGGGGGCGTCGCTAGGCCAGCATTTATTGCCCATCCCTAATTGCCCTTGAACTGAGTGGCTTGTGAGGCCATTTCAGAGTCAACCACATGGCTCTGGGTCTGGAATCACATGTAGGCCAGACCAAGTAAGGATGGAAGATTTCCTTCCCTAAAGGACATTAGTGAACCAGATGGGTTTTTACAATTGACAATGGTTTCATGGTCACCATTAGACTAGCTTTTGATTTCCAGATTATTAATTGAATTCAAATTTCATCATCTGCCGTGGCGGGAGTTGAACCCATGTCTCCAGCGCATTAGCCTGGGCCTCTGGATTACTAGTCTAGTGACATTACCACTACACCACCACCTCCCCTAATTTATCTTGAAGTAATTTTCTTGATTTATCTTTTCCGTACCATTTACTATATTATTTAACTCTCTGAGGGGAGTCGGTTAGCTCAGTTCGCAAGACGGTGAATGTATGATGCAGAAAGATGTCAACAGCGTGCGTTCAATCCCCATACTGGCTTTGGTAGTTCATGGAGGCCTGCCTCCTCACCCTGCCCTACGCTTGTGGAGTGGTGATCCTCAAGCGATATATCACCAACTGTCTCTCTAATGGGGAGCGATGCCTATGGTCCTTTGGGTCTATGGCTAAAGCAATAACCTCTCTGATCACAATGGGAGAGAAATTCATGAAAGAAAAATGAGTCAGTTGGCGGAGAGCCAATAAAAATATCATTGATTTCCTCAAATGAGTAGATAAAAAGTGATCTTGCATACTGTCCTTTTATTTTAATTCCTCCCAATTATTTTGAAATGATACAAGCTGGTCTACAGCTCCACGTGCACAGGCAGGAGTGAATTTAGTGCGGCCGTATGAAGTAGGAATGGAGGTGTGGGGGGGCCGGAGAATAGCGTTGGATGAGTTTGCCTGGAAATCCGACGTTGTGACATCAGTTCCAGATTTAGTCAATGGCGGGAAAGCAACAAGGCGGCCTGCGCCCACCGCCCCATCCCCCCCTCCGCATGACACAACGGGAGTGTAATTTAAATGATAGAACAGTAGTTTTAATGCTTTGGCATGTAATTGTAAGCGATTCAATGGGGTGCTTGGAATTAAGTGGATGACAGGCAGCCCTTGCGTGGCTTCGAAACCCCGGCCATTGAAAGCTGGTGGCACCGAGATGAGGCCTCAATGCAGCGACGGGTAGGCATCAGGGAAGAGGGGATAGCGGAGGCCATTGTTGGTCTACAGTGCTGTGTGCTTTGCATGGGTGGGCTTGCTCTCGGGTGGTAGTACCGGGTGAGCAGGGTCTCGGGTGTTGTGCAAAGAGGTGCTGGGAGTCAGGTGGTCTGCAAGGGGTGGGGGGAGGTGGCGGGGGCTTGGTTTTGGGTGGCAGTATCGGATGCCCATACTGTTGGGTGAGAGGGTCGACCATCAGCAAAGGTGGGCACTGAGGGCCCTTAGGGAGTCTGCTGGGAAAAACAGCAAAGGGAAAACTGCCAAGGCAGGTTCGTATGATTTGATTTAGATTTAGAGATACAGCACTGAAACAGGCCCTTCGGCCCACCGAGTCTGTGCCGACCATTAACCACCCATTTATACTAATCCTACACTAATCCCATATTCCTACCACATCCTCACCTATCCCTATATTCCCCTACCACCTACCTATACTAGGGGCAATTTATAATGGCCAATTGACCTATCAACCTGCAAGTCTTTTTGGCTGCGGGAGGAAACCGGAGCACCCGGAGGAAACCCAGGCAGACACAGGGAGAACTTGCAAACTCCACACAGGCAGTACCCAGAATTGAACACGGGTCGCTGGAGCTGTGAGGCTGCGGTGCTAACCACTGCGCCACTGTGCCACCCATGTATCTGTAAGCACAGTGTTCAGGAGGCCTACTGATCATCTGGCATGGGTCTCATACACACTATATTTTTGGACTCCCGAATCCCAATCTGCAGTTTCAATTCGTTTTATGATCAATTGTTGAATAGCGTTTAGCTCCATTTGTTGTAGTTTTCAGTCCCCATGGTGTGATGCAGTGCATCCGATGGAGGGAGGGCCAGGAGGCAACTGCGCCTGTCTGTGAACCTCCCCGACAAGAGCAGCAGCTGCCAGTCATGACAAAAAGGCTGCACCTGTGCCAGAGAGTTCACTGGACTGAAGTCAGCTAACTCCAAATGTCTGATGGGCATTGTCAGCAAAGACTACGGCTCGCCAGGGAGGCCATCACCGACTTATGCGCCATGCCGCAGGATGATTTGCAATCTATGGGATTTGTTGGGCATCCTAAGCTGGCGGCATGAAAAATTAGCGTGGCACTTACCTTTTACACTTCTAGATCATTTGAGCGATCTACTGGTGACATGTGTGGGGACATCCCACAGATGTCCAGTGTCCTGTTCAAGATGGCCAGCAACTATGTGCGCTACCAAACCAACCGTGACAGTCAGGCCAAGAGGGCCATCGGATTCGGGGTCATCGCTGGATTCTTCCAGGTGCAAGGTGTGATAAACTGCACACGTGGCCATCAAGGCTCCAACAGACCAGCCAGCCACCTTCATCAACAGGAAGGGTTTTCATTCCATCAACGTTCAACTGATCTACGACCACCAAAAGCATTTCCTGCAGGAGTGTGCCTGCTTCCAGGAAGCTGCTATGACGCCTACATACTTCGACATTCCCAGGTGCCATAGCTTTTCAGGCCCCCCGCTCACCATCAGGGATGGACTCTCGGGGACTAGGGCTACCCATTGAAGACATGGCTACTGACACCTGTGAGGAACCCTTGCACTGTGGCAGAGGAGAGCTACAACACTTGCCATGGCTCCACCCAAGTGACCATCAAGCATGCCATTGGGCTGCTGAAGATGAGATTCTGTTGCGGCAATCGATCTGGTGGAGCCCTGCAGTATGCTCCAGCGAGGGTCTCATGCATTGCGGTGCTCTGCTCTGCACAATCTAGCACTGCAGAGGAGGGAGACATTACATGATGAGGACATGATTGATCATCACTCCGCTGACAATGTTAGATGTTGAAGCCCTTGCATCGGAGGCCAGGCAGATTGAGTGATGGGCCAAGGAGGCAAGAGACAATCTCATATTTACCGCTTCCAGCCACCATGATTGCTTCTCAGAGTAAAATCTCTAAAGACTCACCTTAATACATGCAGTCTCTTGCCTCCTTTCTATTTGTGTTTCATGCCTAGCACCCAGTGGAAGAATGTGCTATAGCCTATGGAAGATACTAATCAAATGACGGCTGTTCCTGCATTGGCATCCACTAAGGGGGACCGGTGATGTCAGCAGCTCACAACTAAGGCATAATAGAATAATTTTCCACGATGAAAGTTAATTTCAAAAACAAAAGAACTTCATATAAGAAAACAAAAATCAAATGTCAAACAGCTGTGAAACCCCAAGTGTATCTAGGTGCTTTTCTTAATACAGTTACGAGTGCTTCTATGCAGTGTGGCCCCTGCACTAGCAGCTTTGCTGGAGGCAGACTGCTGATAGACTCCCTCTTGGCATGTGATGACTTCGGTGGCCGTCCTCTGGCTGCCTGAGGCCTGGAAAGCCCCAGCTGCCTGAGAGTTTCCTGCACAGGTGCAGGACTCTTGTCAGGTGTCATGGCTACTGGAGCTGGGCTCACTGGCAGAGGGGCTGAGGAGCCACTGTCCACATTCAGAGCACCCTGAGGGGAGCCCCCAGCTGTGGAAGTCAGCCTCTCCTCTTCCCTTTCTTGGCTCACTTGAACCTCCCTGCTGACCAGAGAAGGACAAGGAGCTGGAAAAGACTCCAGGGGCCTCGTCCTTCCCTTGCCTTGCCTCGTCCTTCCCTTGCTTTGCCACTGCTGTGTTGAGCTCATGGCCAAGGTGATGGTGTGCAGGTCTGCACGCATTTGTGGAATCTGAATCTCCATGAGTGTTGCCAACCATTCGATGGAGGAAGCCATGTGCTCACATGCCTGAGACATGGCAGCAGTCATAGAATGGATGGACTCCTACATTGTCCGCTCATGGCCACGCATTGCCTCTGGCATTTGCCAGATGTTGCCGTACCTCTCTCTGCAACTCCATCATGCCTTGTGCTGTTGATATCAGAGGTTCATCATGGACCTGGGGCTCAGCATGGGTCTGGCCACCCACAATCCTCTCACCACAGTCCTCTGACTGTCAATGACCTTGACTGTCTTAGCCTCAGCCAGCTGCTTGGGTGCATGTGTGGTGCTCTCACCAACTTGTGACCTTGATTCTAAAGTTGAGCAGAATCCGACCGAGGTGAAAGTATCTGCACTGGTGGAAGGTGCAGGACAGACATGGGACTGTGCTTCCTTTGACTCCGGATCCTCCTCAGATGTTGAATTATGTTCCCCTTCTACTGGAGTCTTCTGCAGATGCCAACCTGCATGAAAGAACACAAACATGTGTGGGTTAGGCATTGCAAATGTTATCATGCCATCCATGCATGATGTGCACTGCGAAAGTGTGTCAGATGTCCATTGAAGACAACCCTCACTCTCTTGCGTCGAGACTGCAGTCTCTCCAACTGCTATTGAGCGGCCACCCTTCTCTCCTGCTAACTCGAGTGACTCCTCCTCAGCCATTGAGAGTGGCCATATGTCAGCAATTCCTCTGCCAGTGAAATTTGAATTCAGTTAATAAATCTGGAATTAAAAGCTAACCCAATGGTGACCATGAAACCATTGTCAATTGTTGTAAAAACCCATCTGGTTCACTAATGTCCTTTAGGGAAGGAAATCTGTTGTCCTTGCCTGGTCTGGCCGACATGTTATTCCAGACCCACAGCAATGTGCTTGACTCTTAAAATGCCCTCTGAAATGGCCTAGCAAGCCAAGGGCAATTTGTGATTGGCAATAAATGCTGGCCTAGCCAGTGACACCACATCCCACAAACGAATAAAAATTTAAAAAAAGTTCACTAGGTCTCCCTCCTGATATGTCCACTTGTCCTGTAAGTGGAAAGAGGGAGATAGTAAAAGTTTGCAGGAAGAATGAGATAACAGTTCTGCTTGTGGCAGCCCATCGGCCCCTGCTGAAGTTTCCTACGTGGCTCCTCCCCACGTGTGTTGTCAGGGGAGGTAATGGGGGTGAGCTTTGAAAGAAGGTGGCCTGTGGCCGAGATGCATCCATGCATATGCCAGGATGTGGTGATGCTAGCCTCCTTTGCCAGTGCCTTTTGTGTTGCCTCTTCCCCATGTCGTGCTGCCTGCCACGTTCCACATGTAAGCCCCAAGCAGAGAGAGTAATGGAGCACTCACCTTGGCAGACCGAAGGAGGTGGTTGACTCTCTTCCTGCACTGGACCCATGTTTGGGGGGAGACCCCACGGCTGCTGATCTCCTCTGTGATCTCCATCCAGGCTTCTTGATCAGGTGGGATGGGTCTCTTCTTGCCATCCCTGGGGAAGAGGACCTCCTGCCTTTCCCTTGCAGCCTGGAGGAGAATCTGCAGGGAGGCATCACGAAATCATGGGGCAACCTGGTGTCTCGCCTCTGACATGGTGCCAGTTCTATCAGTCTCTGTTCCGATGATCGTAAGTCCTGGTGCATTGGGGTCTAGGAGTTGCAGTCACAGGAACCAGCTACAGTAGTGTTGCAGGGGAGGACCATAAATCACAGGAACCAGCAGCTACAATAGTGTTGCAGGGGGCGCTCCAGTAAAGGGCACCAACAACACTCCGAATTCACTGCCTCACTGAAAGGCAGCAATACAAGCAGGGCTGGCAGTGATATAAATGTAGTTAAATCACCTACTGCTGACTGGTCAGCTGACAACGTAACCTGCGCCTCGGAGCATGCCTCCACCCTGTAATTGGACAGGCCCCACGCCACCATTATTGTAATTGGCCGCCTGCTGCGTGATTGCAGTGGGCCCACCGCACACATGATGAGCGGAGATGACGCCTGCTGGGACCCGCAATGGGGGGCTGGATTTTGTGAAGGAGGCAGGGCTCCTGATGCTGGGCTGTAAAGGTTGGGGGGGATCCTCGTCTTAGCCTTTTCGTGCCCCTCTGGAACAATTCTCAGATGTCTTGAAGCCTCGGTGTCCTGCGCCGGGATCTCTGTCCCTTTGCAGATGGGGGATCCCCTCTCCAAGAGCTGCCAGCCAATCATAGGGTCAGCAGCTCAGCATAATCGGCAGCACCACTGGGAGCGGTGGCCACTGCCGGTACTGCAGAAGTCTTGATCCTAAGCTCAGCGCTGGAACCCCGGAGTTCAAGTAGGTGAGGCGGGGTTGCTGGTGACAGTCCGGAAGGTCCTGGTGATGGGAGGTGGGAGATTGGGTGTGAAGTCCAGGAGGAGGGGGCTCCATGGAATTATAGGTTTTACCAGCAGGGCTCCTCCTTGGGCTACAGATGCCCACGATGGAGGGACCCTGGCCAACCACCACCCCCCCCAAGTCACAGGGAGTGTGTCTCATTTTACAAGGCAACCTCCCCGTGTGGCGGAGACACCCCGGCTGCTGGTTAGATCCCAGTGATGGCTGGAAGAGGCCCTCAAGTCGCCGTTAATAGCCCACTTAAGGGCCTCAATTGGCCTCTGAGTGGGAAGGCTGTTGTTGGCCTATCCCGCCACCGGCAAAATCACTTTGCGATGGACCCTTCACCGCCCCATGCCCCCCCACCACCCATCACAATTCTATGGGCCTGCATCCGCTCCTGCAGGAAACAGGCAAAAGCCCCGCTAGGAAGGGGTAAGGGAGCTGTTGTCGTTTGCTCCCCCTGTGCCCCCACATCAAGGAGACATGCTAGGGGGAGTTCCTAATCTACCCCATGAATTCTGCCCTTTACATTCTTCTGAGGCCCAAATGAATTCCTGCCAGCTGACGACTGGAATCAATCCTATTAGAACCCCTAGAAAGCACTAAAATTTCTGAAAACTGTAAAAAAAAAATGCCTTTTGGCTGAAGCCAAAATCCTTGCTCATTGCATCACTTACCAAATTCATGCCCATTTTCTGCTGCAAATCCTGTTTGAATCTCCAATCAGATTGATGCCCTTTCACAACACTGAAACGGTTGTAATCAAAATGATGAGTGGAATTCTCTGTGAGTGCATTGTCCCTCTTTATCCTTTTTGACCACTCTGCAGTCTTTCACCAAACCATCCAACTCCAATGTCTCTCCTCTGTTGTCCAGTGGTCCACTCTGATTTATACAATCACAGCCAAAACGCCTCTGCCATTGGCTTACCTTCCCACACCCACACTGTCACTTCAGGAGTCCTCCAAGGATCCATCCTGGGTTCCCTTCTCTCCCTCATCTACATGCTTCTTCTTGACAGCATCATCTGCAAACATGCGGTCAAGTTAATTTCTACCTCTCCACCACCACCTCTTGTTCCCTCCACCATCTCTCTCAACCCCTCCACTGCATTTTTACTGTCCACATCCAATCTTGAGTGAGCCGCAGTTCTCTCCAGCTAAAGAATGAGATGACTGAAGCAATCATTTTCAGCCTCCGCCACAAATTCCGTACTTTCAATGCTGACTTTCTGTGGAATTTCAGCCCTTTGTGTGTAACTTGCTGTTTTGCAACTTACAGGGTGCAATCCAAGCATAAATTCTGCAATTATGTTTACATGTAAAATTCAACTGAATTTATCAAATAGATAAGCCCATTTTGTAACAACATTGTTGGAATTTGCCTTTGTACATTACAGTGTTCTGAGAACAGCTGAAATGGGTTCAAGACCAGGTTAAAATAATCAATGGGGAATTCTTGCCAGAGCTATTAATTATTGATTTTAAAGAGAGTGGTGACATGAGAGGGACAGTGGAAACTCCTGGTCACACAATGCAAACATAAAGAAATCTACCTATGCCTACTCGAGCTCCGAGAATTCATTCAATGCAAGGTCTTATTAAGCGACACAAAATCTAAACGTTTGATTGAACACTCAGTCAAATTAAATGTTTTTTCAAAGCATGGTACGAATGGTCACTTTTATCATTGATTTTTAACTCCTGTGCGCATCATTTTGTAATGCCTTATAATTCCATTGTGTTAGACAGGAGTGCTGGATCAGTGACAAAGTCAAAGCATTTCTGTTTCAACAACATATCCTTCTGGAATTAAAGGTCAATGACAGAGTAGCTGAAACTAAGTCATACTGGTCATGGCCTCATTTGAGCAGCTTCGTCTCATTGCACTCACCTTAACTCACCAGAGGTAGACAAAAACACAATTTTATATATATATTTAAATTAAAATGAACTGTGAATAAATATTTCATAGACCAGGAACATGCTGTTTTCCTCAATTGCTGTCAACAGGAATAAACGCATGATATTTGCTGAAAACCATCAACTTTCATGACATTAGGTTGTGATGGTGTTGTGTTGAAATCTTCCTTCTCTGTATCTGTTACCCTGTTCTAACATAAATGCATTTCACAGCTTATTCTTGGATCTCACATGTGGTCTGAAGGAAGAACTTGCTTTGCATACCTAACAGTTCTAAACGATGAAAGAAAACTGTTTAGAAATGTCTTACATTCCATAATGTTACCCTGCACTGGGGTTTTGATGTCATTGAAGAGAGATGAGAATGATTAGATTGCCCTTAATTCCTTCTTAGCCCTGTTCTAAAGAAGCTAAAGTTGGCATCCATCAAAACTCCATGGACTCATGCATCAACAGTTGGACCAGGCATCCTTGTTTCTTTCAGGCTTTGAAATTCCATCTTGTAATTGCATTATACTGACAACATATAAAAGGAAGGGCAGGAAAACCCCATCAGGCCTATCAGTACTCATCCTGTCTGTTATAGTGTTAACTTAGGCACCACCATCCTAATTGCTATTAATGCTAACTGCTGGAAGGGATGTCATCATTCATTGGACAAATTACTCTCCTCTTCCGATATATCACAATGTCCTTAGGAACATAGGACTGTATGGAACTAGAAAGGACCTTCTGTATTCAGGGTTACAAACTTCCTTCGCTGCCTTATCTTTCATAATAGAATCATAGAATGGTTACAGCAGAGAAATTTTAAAATCCTCTGCTTCCAATATCTGCATGTTAGTCTATTCCATTTACTCTCCACCCGATGCATGAAGAAGTATTCATTCACTTTTTATCTTCTACATTTGAATCTGTTTCCCCTTGTTTTAAATGAAGTTTGTCTAAATATTGAACATGTGGGATCCAGTTTATCTATTCACTTAAAGATATTAAGTACCTCAATAAAGTCACTTATAAGATGCCAATTTTCCAGTATAAACAGCCATGGTACTTGTAGTCTTTCTTTACAGCACAACTGCTTGGTTCCATTTCTCAACTTAGTTGCGCTTCTTTGAACTTCCTCTAAGACAATCCTGTGGTAAGGTGCCCAGAACTGAACACAATAGTTAAGATGGGGTGGACCAGTACTTCATACAAACTAATACCCTTGAGCTAGACACCCTGTAGGTGGTAGAGTCTGTATTTGATGGAGGTGGGGAGTTGGGGTGGAGGGGGGGCTGTTGGGGTGGGGGGTGGTGAGGGGAGGTTGTGGGGTTATAGTATCCAGAAGCCTTGCTTTCCAGCAGGCATTGTGCACCTGGTTGTTAAGGATGCAGACTGCAATGATTTAACACAGTCACACACTGTGCAGAGCTGGTTCACTAGATTTCTGGAATTAGTCTTAATTATATATTCATATCAAATCTCTGGTTTGCATTAGGCCACTTGCTAGGAGCTTGCATAGTTGTGGACTATAATGCCTGAAAAGTCTTCAAAACCCACTTATAGTGATTTTTAACTTACTGGTCTCTCTCAGAACCTAAACAAAAGTCGATTGCGTATCCTTGCTGAGATTTAATTGCATCTTTCTCGATGATGCCTGATGTTCAGCAGTGATGATTATTGCTAAAGATTGCACTGCAGGATTCACTTTAGCCATGTGGCTCCATGCACCAGTCCTCAGTAGGAAGAATAAGGGAAAGAGTAATGTTCAATACATTTGTTTATGATTAGAAATTAAAGTAGTGGTTAGAGCCGCACACTATTCATAACTACTGGGATGCTGCAGAAAATTATAAATAGCATTCAATCAGCGCAAACATATTCATTTGATTACATGCACAAAATGTATGAGGTTTGTATTCTGTTTAATGTTTTTGGGGACAGAAGTCCTCTGTGTGCTATATTTAACAAATTGATTAACGTGTTTGGGTGAAATTCTTCTGTTTCCTATTTTAATGAAGACATTAACTCGTTTACTTTTTTAATTGGGTTAACTACTTCATTAAAATAGTTATCAAAGCAATTGCTATCTTAAGATCACAAAACAAAAAAAAGTGATGTATTTTATTCTGTTTAAAATTCAAAGGTTTAAATAGTCTAATGTCTGTTGTGAGCAATCGTAGAAGTCATAATTTAAGGTTAAGTGAGTGAAGATTTTGGAATTTATGAGTCAATCACAGACAGCCACCATGGATTTGTTAAAGGAAAGATGTGTTTGTCAAATTTACTAAGGGTTTTTTGAAGAAGTGATCAATGTATAATTAAAGGGAGTATATCTAATCTATATGGATTTTTAGAAGATGTTCAATAAAATGAGGTGAGAGTGACTGCCCTTGACATCAAGGCAGAATTTGACCGAGTGTGGCATCAAAGAGTCCAATGGGAATCAGGGGGGAAAATCTCCACTCGTTGGAGTCATACCTAGCACAAAGGAAGGTGGTTGTTGGAGGTCAATCATCTTAGTCCCCAGACATCATTGCAGGAGTTCTTCAGGGTTGCGTCCTAGGCCCAAACATCTTCAGCTGCTTCAACAATGACCTTCCGTCCATTTTAAGGTCAGAAGTGGGGATGTTCACTGATGATTGTGCAACATTCAGTACCATTCGCGAATCCTCAGATACTGAAGCAGCCTGTGTCCAGATGCAGCAAGACCTGGACAACATCCAGGCTTGGGCTGATAAGTGGCAAGTAACATTCGTGCCACAAAAGTGCCAGGCAATGACCATCTCAAATAAGAGCGAATCTAACCATCTCTCCTTGATGTTCAATGGCATTACCATCGCTGAATCCCTCACTATCAACATCCTGGGTGTTACCATTGAACAGAAACTGAACTGGACCAGCGACATAAATACTATGGCTACAAGAGCAAGTCAAAGGCTGGGAATTCTGCTCCTGACTCCCCAATGCCTGTCCACCATCTACAAGGCACAAGTCAGGAGTGTGATGGAATAGTCTCCACTTGCCTGGATGGGTGCAGCTCCAACAACACTCAAGAAGCTCGACACCATCCAGGACAAAGCAGCCCGCTTGATTGGCACCCCCTCCGCCACCTTCAACATTCATTCCCTTCACCACCGATGCACAGTGGGAGCACTGTGTACCATCTACAAGATGCATTGCAGCAACTCACTAAGTCTCCTTCGACAGCACCTTCCAAACCTGTGACCTCTACCACTTAGAAGGACAAGGGCAGCAGATGCATTGGAACACCACCACCTACAAGTTCCCCTCCAAGCCACTTGACTTGGAACAATATCACCATTCCTTCACTGTCGCTGGGTCAAAATCCTGGAACTCCCTTCCTAACAGCACTGTTGGTGTTCTACACCCCCAAGGACTGCAGCGGTTCAAGAAGGCAGCTCACCACCACGATCTCAAGGGCAATTAGGGATGGGCAATAAATGCCGGCCAGCCAGCGATGCGCACATCCTATGAATGAATTTTTAAAAAAGTATCTCAAATTTATTACAATAATTGAGGCATATGGTGTAAGAGGAAATATTGCAATATTGATAGAAAGTTTGATGGTGAAAACTAAGTGGTTAAATGACCAATTCTCACATAGGAGAAGGGTTGGAAATAGTGTATCCTGAGGCTTAGTGCTGGAAACACTTTATTCCCAGTATATATGGATTATTTGGACTTAGGCAGAGGGAACACAATTTGAATTTTTACAGAAGCGCAATATTAAGAGGATGTGCAAAAAGTGGGTTGGATTGTAAATGAGTGCAGAAAGGAAGACCGGACAGGTAAATGGCAGATGCAAATTAATGTGGAGACGTTTGAGGTAATACATTTTGGAAAGAAAAGTAAATTACCGTGTAAACATTTCCCTTTCTGTGATCTGTAGGTATTTCTTTGTTGTTCCAGATCACATCTCTGTGTCCTTTCTAATGAGCAGCGTAACTGAGGTGACTGGCTGTTGATGTTCGTGGGAGCCCCTTGGGATTGAGGTGGCTTTGTATCTCTCTGTCCTTAGTCATGAAATTGCCCTGAAACTGCTTCTGTCCACATCCAATACATTGGAGGGTAGCTCGGTCTGCCCACTTTCTAGTATGATGACATGAGGGCAGCAAAGAGGTTGTGAAGTCCTGTTTACAGGATCTCTCAATCTGTTCCCCAGGTGAGAGACTTTCCCAATGGGCAAGGACCTTTATCGCTGAATTGGATTTGTCTGTGCAGTTGCCATGACCACCAAGATGCACAACAGTTCTAATAAGGAGCCAGTGGACTCCTCTACACTCAGTGCCAGGACATTTTTACCATTTGAGAAGACAACCATATATTGATAACATCTTCTTTTGATATGTAGACTTGCATATATAAGAAAATTGCTATCTGAGCATAATCCCCGGATTCTGCAGCTGTGGAAGAACATAAATTGGACTTGCAGCCAGCAGGTTCCTGCTCATCCACCATCACCATCCCTGCAATCTCCTCCTCACTCCTGCTCTGCAATACAACACATGGTTCTGCCTCAAACTGCCTTCCCAGATCTACTAGAGTGATTGTATGTCTGTTGATGGTTGTAACAGGTAGAGTGATTTGAAATACTAGTTTCTTTGGTTTCACTGAAAACTTCAGCTAATTCTTGTGAAAATGGAAATCTATAGAGATATAAAAGCAACCTATGTTAAAAACCACTTCAAAATACTTACATGGAAATACACTGTTACGACCAGGTGAGAAAGGTGTCTAGGGGTCTCTTTCAGCCTTCACCTAGTCTTACTGTAACAGCTTTTAATTTTTAAACACGCTGTGTTTTGAGCTCCCCCTTTTGTGAATCTTTGTTCACCACTTTCCAATTATAAGGCAATGAAATGAGCACCAACAGGCTTTCTTAGGTTTAAAGAAGAAAAGTGAAATTTATTAAAACTTCAACTTAAACCCTACTTCGGTTAACACCTGCGGATACACGCCGCGCCCCACCCTAGCATGCATACGCGATACACACATGCAAATAGAGACAGAAAAGAGCAGAAGAAAAATAGTGGAGAGGTTTGAGGCAATCTCTGAAGAGGGGTTTTTATTACTGTGCTTCGAGCTCACTGTAGAGTTCTTGCTTGTAGGTAGATCTTGCTTTTCGTTGAGGCCCAGTATTCTTCTTAAACTTTATTCACTGTAGGAGACTTTTCTCTCTTCGGGTTCATATGGCTTCAGTGGTTTTCAGTACTGTGAGGAAGAGATGGAAGCAGACAGGAGAAGCAGCGGCAAGCCAGCCACGAGAGGTCTTTTCAGTTCAGGAGCGAGCAGCTTTGAGTTCAAATTCTGTTTTCCAATTTAAAGCTCCCCTAGTTGGCCAACAGATGGTCACGTGACTGACTGACTGGTTTGACCAGGTCTTTTCTGTGTATTGGGGCAGGGATTGGTTCCTTTTCTCCAACACTGCTAGTATGAAAAAAATGTCTTTCCAGCCAGGGGCTTGGCAACTCCTTATAATAGGCTTCATTTCTTCCCAGCAATAATTTTAAAATTTAATGTCCATGTGGCGAAATATATGTGCCTCATTCTTGGCAGGTGGGGGCCTGCATGACAACTCGTTGTCATGGTGTTGTGTTGAGTGTATGCCAATGAGGATTGAGTTAAGATCGGAGAAAGAATCAGAGGAAAAGAATGATACTAACTCGTACTAAAGGTAGGCATCCAAACGTTACCCTGCCCCACTATCTCTATGATCTCAGTCACTTTAACTTCCAGTATTGCCTCTTTGAAGAGGCCGAAGGGTTTGAAATCATTGAGCCCTTCTCTTGTGCAGTTTGTCTCTTCCTGTTCCACCTTACCTTTTCCAGCAAGCAGAGAAGTAATGTTGAGATGTCAGAAGGTTGACAAGTATGCATTATGACACCAAAATGCCCACCCTGCATCCCAACAGTAGACAAACATGCAATAGGTAACTGGACTTTGCTGGACGATTTCTTACAATATGGGAATACTTGTTAAGCTGCAAGAGAAATTAAGGCTATCTGAGCACTTTATTTGTGGCTGCAGCCAAGATGTAACAGGTTGAGAGAAATATTTTATGGCATGCATATTTTGCTTAACTGCTTGGTATAGTGATACTTAGATAGGTTTACTCAGGCTGGCAAGATTCTTTCTCATCTGTTCCCAGGTCCTCTTGGGTGTTGGACACAGCATTCACCTTTTTTGCTACATCATCCGACGCAGACTAAATTGTTCTTCATTGAGGAAGGATGGTCTGGAGTGCTAAACAAGGCAGCCTTTTGTTTGCCCTCTTCCTAGCTCCATAGCCGCACCCAATGAAATTGATATTCCTAGCTGCTGCAATTTTATAGGTTGAACATAGAAGGTTACCAGGAACAGTAGAATTTGTTATGGGCAAAAATCCGACCTCTTTTAAAAGGCTACTGCAGACCCTTAAGGACTGCAACAGTGCCAGAAATCCTTCCCCCATCCACCCCAATGATGCAAGTTCCAAGCAAGAGGCCTAATACAGGCCAGAGGTTTGGTATGAATATGTAATTAAGGCCAATTCCAGAAAATCCAGCAGACCAACTATGCACAGTGTGTTAAGTCTGTTCATTATCTGGCTGAACGAAAGCTGGCATTCAGATATCAGTCCTGATACTTAATCCAGTAAATGAGGCTATTGTGAATAAATTAACTATTAATCCTCAGGCGACAAACATTTGCAAAGGGCAGATTATTGATAAAAATAGAGTTTCCAGATTATAGGGACTTGGTCCTCTTACAGGAACTGCTGTTAATCCATTGAGAGGGAAAATGTTTCTATAAAACTCAAAATGGTAACAGATGTACTCTAACCAGTAGTGACTGCAGCACTTTTTTAAAAGGCAATGAATGATATTTGTCAACTTCAGTTTTTTTTTTACTTGTGCTTACATCGTAATTAGGTAGAAGAACAAATGTAAATGGTTGTCTGTTTGTACTTCCTGGTTTGAAAAATTAGTATCGTGCTTTAAAGCTGCAGTTCCTCCCATAAATAAAGTGCCAATAGTTTCTAATTAATAATTAAAAGTCTGCCTCACCCAAAATGCCTTAAAATAAAATCTGTTCCAAAGCTAATCCTTTTTCCTCTGGGTGAGATTGAGCAGTTTATCAAGTGCATCATTTACAAATAGTGTGGGTATTGGTGCTGCAAGTGAACACATGAGTTCAAAAGGGAAGGCTGAGGGGTGACCTAATAGAGGTCTTTAAAATTATGGAAGGTTTTGATAGAGTAGACAGACAGAGAGGGTTTCCACTTGTGGGGAAGAGCAAAACTGGATGCCATCAATGTAAGATAGTCACCAATAAATCAGATAGGAAATTCAGAAGAAACATCTTTTTCCAGAGACTGATGAAAATGTGGAACTCGCCACCAAAGAGAGTAGTTGAGTGAATAGTATAGATGCATTTAAATGGAAGCTAAATAAGAATATGAGAAGCGAATAGAGGGTAATGCTGATAAAGTTAAAGAGGAAGGATGGGAGGAGGTTTGAGTAGAGCCTACGGGTTGGGCCGAATGGCCTCTTTCTCTGTAGTATATTTGATATAATAGAATCTGTACTGTCACCATGAAATACAATAGGGTTTCTATGAAATGAGTACAGTGAGATCTTTAACTACATTTATAGGGTACTTTTATTAATTAGCTTCACAGAAATTTTGTTTGCCAGTGAGTGTCTTTGCAGATTCAGTCTAGAATCATTACAGAAAGATAACTGAGTCTCATGATTATAAGTGTGACATTTGCAGCACAAAACTAGTTGTCAGATTTTCTAAATTTCTCTAACATTATTCATGAGGATATTTAACTTTATTAAAATCCCTTTATGTTTTCTCCCATACTTTGTGATCAAAATGACTGCCAGTCAACTCCATAGACACTGTCATTGCTGCTGATTTCGGAAATTCTGTGATGAGGTTTGGCTCACTCCCATTGGGATACTTTTAGTTCCATCCACCTTTGGTCAGTGCTGTGCCTATTAGCATAGCTGAAATCATTAACTTACTATATGGGGGAGCAGAAGCACAAATATAAATGCTAGCTGAGGTAGAAATTCAAATTCACATCTGCCGGTGCATAGCACTATGTGTTAATGCTTCACAAATCTGCCTTGAAATGGGAATTTCGATGAGTGTCCCACATGAACTGGATATGTGATTATAACATATTGCAATATGTGCTGGAGCTGAAATTTCACAGTAATCAATTGCTGATTATTCCTTGATAAACCTTCAGTGATTATACTGCAAGTGTTACTCTCAGTCTGAAAATCATTGCACATTAGTGACATGGAGCATGCTGATGGATGACAACTGTGCTGACACCAGCATAAAAACAGGGGTAATTTTGACTTTGGGCAATATGGAAACAGCTGCCCCTTTTACATCTCCCCTGATGTAATGAAGATCAGTAGAGGTGTATAACAGGCTGCCAATTTGATAGTGCCCACTTTACACTATTGCACATAGTCAAAATTACAACCTACACCACTCCATCCTCCGGACTCAACTTTGGAGCAGTTGTGGACCCAACACAATGAACCTTGATACCTTGGGCTACACATGTGTGGGAGTGGGGTGGTTAAGTGAAGTCAGGCAAGAGTCCCATTCCTGACTCTCAGCCAATGTAGGCTCCAATGAGGATAGGGTATGTTTTTGCTGGGATAGCCCCTAATGTTGAATAACTTTCTGGGCCCATATAAGAATGACTGACTACATGAGTAAAATGTGGGGGGATGGGAGGAATGAAGTGCCCTGGGAATCATAGCCAGCACAACAAACACAGTATTTTCAGGAGAAGAGGAAATTGGAAGGGGGCAAAGAATCAGAAATAAAACAACCACACAGAAGTAAAATGAATTAAATAACATGCTGGAAAGTGATTTTCAGGACTGTGATCGAATGTCAAGCTTTGATTTTAGATTTTATGATAATTTCTGAAGCCTCTGATTAGTTTCTTAGCCTGTAATCAATCTCATTCATCTCTTTAACCCATTCAGGATTGCCCTGACATTTCCAAACCAAGGTTTACATCTAAGTGGATCAATATATTCCCATTTATGGGAGGTATTTTATGAATTAGGGAATGTTTTGTAATCTTGGACTTTGCTCTAATTCTGCTTTTGTGATCATTTGAAATTTACAATGTCATATATTATCCTATTCATATCATCAGAAAACACATGACGGTTAGGTCCTGCAGAAATGTCATGCTGCCTCTATTAAAGGCGAAAGAGTCTCACCATCAGAATCCTGTTTAAAAATTGGTGACAGTGAATGATGATGAGCTTTGGCGTCCATTTATTATTCTCTCTTGACTTTCTTCCATTATTTTTATTTTAACAATTGTGATAATATCATTGGAGGGCTGTCTTGGAGGAATTATTGAGCCCTACATGTGCAACAACAGAATCAACATCAATAGAGATGAACTCCTATTCGCTCAGATTACTTCAATCTTATATCTCAAAATCACACTGTAAGAAATGTTTCTAAACGATCTCTGACAATGTTTTTTGTTCCTCAGTGTTCTCCTGAAAGCATTGACTCCTTGCTTATGTATGGTTCAATGGGTTCCAGCTGACCTTTGACACTTTACACAATCAACCATCCTTCATTCTTTGCAACAAAAATAGAAAATGCTAGAAATACTCAGCAGGTCAGGCAGCATCTGTGGAGAGAGAAACAGAATTAATAGGCTGAATTTTACAGGCCCCTCGATGCCACAGGTTGCAGCGCGGGGGCCGGTAAAATTCTGTGGGGAGAGGTCTGCCTCGACCTGAGACGCCAAGAAGGACCCGCCGCAAATTATCGGCAGCGGGGGGACCTTGGTGCAGCCCCTCCACTGCACGGCGGTGGTACCCCAATTAGAATATGTAAAACAGTACTTACCTCTGCAGATTATGCAGCCTTCCACCTCTCCTGCACACTTCCTGATTTTACTTTGAACGGACGGCCATCACGTGCCCATCCCGTTCACGATTAGAAAAGTCCGTGGGTCATCGGAGGCAGAAGGTTTCGTGACGGAAGGTAAGTTCCATTTTCAGGGGTCCCACTCTGCATACTGGAAGGGAGGGGGGGATATTCAGGGGTCTCACTCTGCAGATTGGAAGGGAGGGGGGTTACTCAGGGGTCTCACTCTGCATACTGGAAGGGAGGTACTGTGTACCCTCCCTCCGTGAACGGTGTACCCTCTGCATTTATTTGTGTTTGTGCAGGAGAAATGGCACTCTAGTCACCCAGTGTGTGGGGAGGGTGCCAGAAAGAGTAGGAGCCTTAAGGTTATAAGGATGGTGGGGGCAATCGATGCAGCTGGTAGGATCTTGATGTGGTCATGCTGTGCCTCTCTCAGTGTTGGCCAAGATGGGCAATGCCATGCCACGCCACATAGTTGAACCATGTTGGCACCTGATGTAACCATCAAAACCAATCCCTGCCCTGTTAGGAGCCTTTGAATTAATGAAGGATACAACTTCATTTATCACATGGAAATGGATATGGTTCATCCTACAGCATGAAATCTGCTTCTCCTGAGGATCCGTATGTGCCGGAGGCAAGATCAACAGGAAGGTGCGGTCCACGTAGAGGCCCCCAGTCATGAGCTGCAGCCCCCAAGGGGAGCTCACTATTACGGTTGCTGTGCATCTACAGGCCCGCATGACATGCCATCGGATGTCAGAGCACCAGTTTCAGAGGGAATTGCGCATGTAGAGAGGGTGGTGACACATCTCGGTGCCCTGCTTGATGATGACCTGCAGCCCATGGGCTTCAGTCAACATCCCATGCCTTTGGTCCTCCTAGTGACAGCGACTCTTAAGCTTGATGCCTATGCAGCATTTCAGGGGCCCACCGGAGATCTTTGTGAGGTCACACAGTCAGCAGTGCACCGCTGCATGAGGGAGGACACCGTTGCCCTGCACCGGAGGGCTAGTGAGTATGTCCGCTTCAGGACAGACCCTCACAGCCAGGCCCAGATGGCCATCGGTCTCAGCACCATTACCGGAGAACCAGTCCTCAGGATCCATAGACTGCACCCACGTGGTCATCAGGCCTCCCGCTAGGCTACCACCTACAGACGTTGCAGTTCAAGGAATCTTCTCAATCTAGGTGCTGCTGGTATTTCATCACCGGAGCTGCTACATGCAAATCTGTGATAGCTTCTCAGACGGCTACCATGAGACCTGGGTCCTGCGCCAGTCCCGGCTGCCCCCGCTGTTCACTGAACTGGCTCAGATGGAGGGGTGATTTCACGGAGACAAGGGCTGTCCCTTGTAGACATAGTTCCCGACACCAGTGAGAGACCCCACCACTGCTGCAGAGGAGAGAAAAAATACCATCCACTAAGCTGAAAGATCTGCCATTGAGCAGGCGATCTGCATGTTCTAAATGCGCTCCCGATGCCTGGATAGATATGGTGGTGTCCTGCACAACGGGCTAAAAAGGGCATGACTTTTCTTTCCTGCTTGCAGTGATCTGCACAAATACTCACCCAATAGGGGGCATGCCTGGAATTATGAGGAGAGGCGTCAACTGTTTTCATCCTCAGTCTATGAGGACCATGAAGACCTATAACAGGAAGGCGCATGGATGGGCAGATGCCACCCAGGCTCCGCATGCAGGACTAGCAGGGATCTAGGGATGAACGGCAGTGCCTGAGCAGACAAGGGCTCTCTGCTCTATATGAGTTGACATGAGCTCTGGAAGCCACACATCAGCCTCGCTCACCTGCTGTGTAACAGTCCATATTTGCAGCATGTCGATGTAAACCATTAGAGCCAGCAGCTGACTGAGCCAATTTCCATGTCACTGCATCCGTTGAGAGGCTCATGAATATGGTGGTATGGTAATGATTCGATTGCATACATTAGTGTTCTTGGAGGGCCAGCAGAGCAAGGGATGCAACATTGACGCTACATGCTGGCACACATCATGCACATAGGAAAACAGGACACACATGTTGGTGAATAAGATTTAGTTCAACGATTATTTACATTGCTGTCATACCTGTGCATTCCCATTTATGTTAGTGTGTTCTCTGTAAACGCTTGCGAGTGCCCCTTCTCAGTACAACCTCTGCGCAAGCAGCCTGACTGCAGGAAGGTTGCTGATCTGATTGCCCTTTGGCTGTGGATGGCTTTGGTGTTTGTACACTGTGCGCACGAGGCCTAGAGGGTACCGGCTGGCTGGGGGAGTGCTCGTTCATCCCCTTCCGGCATTGGACCCTTTGACGCTGGATGGTCTTGCGGCTACTCACCTTCTCTGCCATCTCCAGCCAGACTGCCTTGTTCAGGCGGGAGGGCCTCTTATTATCGCTGGTGAAAAGGACCTTCCGCCTTGCCTGTACAGCAAGTTAACTTTCAGGTCTGTGAACTTGGTCAAGTTAACTCTGCTTCTATCTCCACAGATGCTGCCTGACCTGCTGAGCTTCTCCAGCACTTTCTGCTTTGTTGCCAGATTAACAGCAGCCCCATTCTTCAGCAGTCAGGTAAGTATTTCTTTGACAGCTGTCAGGAAGCGGGTGCTGGGGCGCTTAAAATAGGGCCCTGACACCTGCTACACAGCTGTCAAAAGGTTCCTCACTGCACCGAATGTCCTGCCTCTCCCCACATAATTTTGTAGGGGCAGCTCGGCACAATGATACTAATGACCCCCCCATGCAAAATATCGCGGGGGCTCTGCAGCGGCCACTGAATGTGGGCACCCCGCCAAGTTTCCCGAATAAAATTCATCCCAATGTTTCAGGTCTGTGTGATCTTTCATCAGAACTGGGAAAAATTAGAAATGTAATAGGTTTTGAGCAAGTGGAAGGGAGGGGTGGGGGGGGGGGGGGGGGTGAAGAAGAACAAAAAGGATAGGGTGGAGGGCAGGAGACATTAAATGACAAAAGCTTTCATGGTACAAAACCAAAGGCAGTGGTAATGGGACAAGTAAAGAAACAAAACATGTATCTGGAGGAGGTGTAAATGGCAGAATAGCAACTAACCAAACACAAAGCAAAAGGATAAAGAAATAAACAAGTATAAAAAGACATGAAAAAAGAAAAAATTGGGGGCAGAAGTTATGATCTAAAATTATTGAACTCAATGATGAGTACTGAAGGCTGTAAAGTGCCCAGTTGAAAGATGAGGTGCTGTTCCTCAAGCTTGCGTTGAGCTTCATTAGAACACTGTGGCAGATAGAAATGTCAGAGTAGGAGCAAGGCAGAGAATTGAAATGACAAGTGACAGGAAGCTCGGGGTCGCGCTTGCGGACTGAATGGAGGTATTCCGCAAAGCACTCACCCAGTTTGTGTTTTGTTTCCCCAATGTAGAGGAGACCACATTGTGAGTAGCGAATACAGTATACTAAATTGAAAGAAGTAAATTGCAGTTTCACTTGGACAAAGTGTTTAGGGCCCTGGGGAGGGAGAAGGATGATGCCACCTTCCATACTGGCTCTGCCATTATGTCTTCCTTTTCCTCAACTGAGGATTCCCCCCCACTGTGGTTGACAGGGCCCTCAACTGTATCCAATCTATTTCACACACTTCTCTCACCCCTTGCCCTCGCTCCCAAAACAATGATAGAGTTCCCCTTGTTCTCACCTTTCACCCCACGAGCCTTCATATTCAATGGATCATTCTCCGCCATTTCTGCCACCTCCAGCATGATGCCAGCACCAAACACATAGAAACGTAGAAAATAGGAGCAGGAGTAGGCCAGTGCACTCCTCAGTCACCCCCAAACCTCCCCCCTTTCCTACAGCACCTTTCCATGCAAGCACAGGAGTAGCGATATAAATACCAGGGCTACATGAGCAGGTCAGAGGCTAGGAATCCTGTGGCGAGTAACTCACCTCCTGACTCCCCAAAGCCTGTCCACCAGCTACAAGGCACAAGTCAGGAGTATGATGGAATATTCTCCACTTTCCTGGATGGGTGCAACTCCAACAACACTCAGGAAGCTCAACACTATCCAGGACAACGCAGCCCACTTGATTAGCACCCCTTGCACAAACATTCGTTCCCTCCACTACTGACGCACAGTGGCAGCAGTGTGTACCATCTACAAGATGCACTGTAGCAATGTACCAAGACTCCTTAGATAGCACCTTCCAAACTCTACCACCTAGAAGGACAAGGGCAGCAGATGCATGGGAACACCACCACCTGCAAGTTCCCCTCCAAGCCACACACCATCTTGACTTGGAGCTATATTGCCATTCCTTCACTGTCGCTGGGTCAAATTCCTGGAACTCCCTTCCTAACAGCACTGTGGGTATACCTACCCCACATGGACTGCAGCGGTTCAAGAAGGCAGCTCACCATCACCTTCTCAAGGGCGATTAGGGATGGACAATAAATGTTGGCCTAGCCAGTGGTGTCCACATCCCATGAATGAATAATAAAAAAAAGCAATACCTTCCCTTTTATCTCCTTGCTGCTCATAATATGATCTCCTCTACATTGGAGAGACTAAACACAGACTGGGTGAGTGCTTTGCAGAATACCTCCATTCAGTCCGCAAGCGCGACCCCGAGCTTCCTGCCGTTTGTCATTTCAATTCTCCACCTTGCTCCCTCTCTGACCTTTCTATCCTTGGCCTGCTACAGTATTCTAATGAAGCTCAACACAAGCTCGAGGAACAACACCTTATCTTTTGACTGGGCATTTTAAAGCCTTCTGGACTCGACATTGAGTTCAATAATTTTAGATCATGATCTCTGACCCCATTTCTTTCTTTTTGTGCTTTTATTTTGTAGGTTCATTTCCTTCCTTCTTGTTTCTTTATCCTTTAGTGTGTGTTTGGACGGCTGCTATCCTGCTATTTACACCTCATTCCGTCACATCTTTTGTTTCTTTACTTTCCCATTACTACTCGCCTTGGCTTTGTACCATGAAACGTTTTGTCATTTAATTTCACCCTCCACCCTATCACAGACCTAGTTCTTCTTTCCCCTCCCCCTTTCACTTGCTCAAAACCTGTTACATTTCTAACTTTGCCAGTTCTGACACAGACCTGAAATCTTAACTCTGTTTTCTCTCCACAGATGCTGCCTGGCCTGCTGAGTATTTCCATCATTTTTTTGTTTTGGTTTCAGATTTCCAGCATCCGTAGTATTTTGCTTTTGTCTTAGTGCTTCATCCTTTGCATCCTTTGCAGTGAGTGTCAGCAAGCCAGCTTGCATGGAAGATATCACATCAAAGGAGATAGCATTGGGACCAGATCTTGTCTACGCATTCACCCACATATATGCACACAGTTTCCAACAGGGTTCACTGGATAGTTTTTGGAAGCAAGAACGCAAGCGTATTTTTCCCCTCCCTCGGCCAAAAAACAATGCAGGAAATTGTAACGCCTCCCTCAACTATTACTCTGCATTGTAGTAACCACACTGGAGGCATAGTAGATATAATCTGTATTTAGGAAATAGGATTCCCCCTCAAACCAATGCTAAAAGACTCCTAATTATTAAGGAAGTTTTTTTTTAGATTAGATTAGAGATACAGCACTGAAACAGGCCCTTCGACCCACCGAGTCTGTGCCGAACATCAACCACCCATTTATACTAATCCTATATTCCTACCAAACATCCACCTGTCTTTATATTTCCCTACCACCTACCTATACTAGTGACAATTTATAATGGCCAATTTACCTATCAACCTGCAAGTCTTTGGCATGTGGGAGGAAACCAGAGCACCCGGAGGAAACCCACGCAGACACAGGGAGAACTTGCAAACTCCACACAGGCAGTACCCAGAATCGAACCCGGGTCCCTGGAGCTGTGAGGCTGCGCTGCTAACCACTGCGCCACTGTGATTGTATTTGGTGCTCACTTGTGTGTGTATCACTAGGCTAGAGGAAGAGAAGTATCAGCAGGTTTGAGTTATAACAGGAGTGTGGGATGAATTCTACATCATCCAGATACTATAAAGTTTGCTGACCAGAATAGTATTTTTCCAGTCAGACAACTTGGAAATATCTTGCAAGCTTCTATCTGGCTTGTGGAACCCATCCAGTTATTTTCTTTGCATTCTGTTCATATCAAAGTAAGGGCACCATTGTGGCATTAAAATCCTTGGCTCTGACTTTGGTCACTGTTAGCAATAATCTAACACTCCATCAATCATCACTATTGCTGTTCTTTTCTTAACAGCGATAATTCTTGAATATGATTGATGCTGCTGATGCAGTCCTTGGAACAGTTAACATTGCCTGGGCTTTAACAAGCCCTTCATCATCTCAATCTCTTCAACCAATATATAAGCCCTATCTTGTTTATCATAATCTAAAGATACTTAAAGCATGCAACCAGCAACTTCCTAACACAGTGGTTCAGTTGCTGCAACGAAATCTCCGTTAGACCCTGACTAGTATTGACTGATGAAGCATGGGAAGATGTATTTACTTACATTGCATAAATGATGTATTAACATTTGCCTTTCTTGAAACTCCAGACCAGAAGGTTCATTTTTCTTTATTGCACCTTTTAAATGAGGGTGCTCCTTTCCCAATGGTTTGTTTGTCAATTTCAGGTCAGTTGCATAATTTCAAAGACCAACTTGCCAGTGGCTTGTTTCCAAGTTGATCTGGTAACAGAATTATCAGTAAATAAATGAATACAATGAAACTTCACTGACTTTAAGTAGCAAAAAAAATTATTCAAATTAAATCACAAGCAAAACTGAAATAGCAAAAAGTTCACATGTTACAGTAAGTTCTAATACAGCATATTAACAATGTGTTTTTGAAATAAAAACAATCTACTTGCCCTCATTCCATCATAGGGGCTTTTCTGTTTTTGATTGTGATCCATGAGTAAGACCTTATGGGCAATGTTCCCTCTAATTCTCCTTTGCTATGCTGGGCCTGTTTGTTGCACTGCATGGTCCCTTTAAGATTGCCACACAGTTGCACATGCACACATGTTAAAGGGACTGCCTCTTGTGCACGGCCTGTTTGTCCCCTGCGCAGTACATTCTGGACTGCTGCGTGACCGCACGCCCACACAGCTTAGAGGGAACATTGCTTATGGGGAAAGATTTCCTCTGTGTACAGGTTCTGCAAAATCAGGTTTCTAATTGTGCTACACCTAGCACACAAAAGAAACCTTTATCTCATCTGCAGTAAAACAATGTAAAGAGTGGCTTTCACAGCAATTAATCAGGTCGACTCATTGTATGATGTGTTCATCTGGTAACACAAGATCATTCAAATATCATGCATTGGTACTTTAGAATTTATTGAGCAAAAATTGTTCAGTTACAATGCAGGAGAAAACCCGAGCCCCTCTCAGTATGCACAAGGGATACATTCTTACTAATTGTTTTCAATTATTATGGCATTAGCTTTGATTAACTCTTTTGCTTTGCATTAAAACTCATGAAAATGCTTGTGGTGTCTGCTTTATAAGTCAATAGTTAATTTCTTCAATTGTCTTTTTTTTGTTTGCTTTGTAGCCTATCCCAGTTATTTTAATCTGTTTAATATTGTAAACTTAGATTTAGGCTTAAGAAAAGCAAAGTTTGAACAATTTCTTTTAAAATAAGCAACTTTTTAAGCCATCTCAACTAAATCATGATGTTCAAGATTTTTTAGATAGATTTACTCAAGTAATGGAACAGTTATACTTCAGAGCCAACTCATCTTTATGTATGAGCTTCTCATACTGTTAAATTGCAGCATCAGTTAGGCTGACAGAAAGGGCTTCTGTCTCTTTATCCTTTGTACTGTGCTATGTGAGAGTGTTACCGTTAGCATGTGCTGTGCAGCAGGTCTTGTTATCAGACAGATTGTGTAAAATGATACTTTTTGTCAGACTGACCTTTCTCCAGTACACAGAAGCTTACAAAACCTTGGAGGCTTCCTCTGCATTTTATAAAGCGGTTGACTTGTTATTGACGTTTCATTCAGCACCTCGTGTAAAATAGAGTGGAACCTGATCTTCTGATCACTTTTATGAAATACCTCCACTTGCCCCTTAATTACAACCAGTGGGTTTCTCCATCTCTGATATTAACATTTTATTAAGGGTGCTGTGCATGTGGAGTCCACTCAAATTTGCTACCCAACAGCCTGAATCTTATGATTGGTATTATTTAAACACAGGCTATAATCCAAATCAGAAATTCTAGGCTAATAAGTACCCCATTTTATAGTACAATTTCTCAGATGTGAATATTTGAGTTGTTATGTTAAGTGTGTGAGAAGGGGAATATGTGTTTGTATATGTTTTTAATATCCAAACACACAATACATGCTTAATTACTTAATAGCTATGTTTGCTGTGTTATTACTTTCTTCTGTAAAAAATATATTCCTGATATAAATTTAAAACATGTTGTTTGAAGTATCACTCAATAAATGTACCATTCTATATCACATTGATCTAGTTAAACACAACATACAGTTCCAGGTACCAAAAAACAAATCACAGTTTAAAACCAATGAGGTACCAGGCTGTGTAATCTAGTATTCTAGATCAGCATGTAATGTAATTGATTGTTCTAGAGCAGTGCAATACTATAAATGTAAATATGTATTTTAGATGAATGTGTTCTTGCAGTGCAACAAACTGTCTAGAATCAGTAAAATACTATGTAGTGTACCTTCTCGTATTAGATTAATGTGATCATTCTACTGTGTAACGTAACAGTTCTAGATCAGTCAGATACCAGGTTATGTGTCCTATGCTTGCAGATGAATGTGCTCATTGAGTAGTATAACTTATTGTTCAAAAAAATGAAGGAGTTGCAACACAGTGCAATATATAGTTTTAGATCAATATGTTCATCTCCTAATAATAGTTACACTTCTAAAACAATGGGACAACATGCAATGCAACCTGCTGTTCTAGATCAATGTGACACTACAGCATAGCATACATTTCGAGATTAATTGATGCCATTTTGTATAACATGCTGTTCTAGATCAATCTGACACATGCAATATAACATACATTTCTAGATCACTGACATGCCATGCAGTGTGACATACTGTTCTAGACCAGTGAGGTACAATGTAGCATACAGTCTTCAAGCAGTTCCAAGTTATCCTATTATTGTAAGTATAAAACTATATTTTTAAAATAAATTTGAAACTGCATTGAGCTTTATGCGTGCTCTTATTAAGTTATGCCCCTGTCAAGTGTGGGAATCAGAAAAATGAATTCTCTTGGATATCAAAATGTTAGATTATTTTAACCCTAAGTTTCTTGCCCACTGAAAGACTGCCGAACTTCATGTAATTGGCGAGATAGCATTTTGAGCACACAGTGGATCCCAGTAAAATATTATGTGAGTTTATAAGTGATTGTGTGACACTGTATACTGCCAGCAACTATTAGGAATGAACATCCTTTGCAATGAAGCAATAAGACATGGTCTTGTGCTTGTAAGTTTCCATATGGTCCAACGTCAGCTGTCTCACTGGGTGAGGTGCAAACAAAGGCAAGGCACTTCCCCACAGTAGACAAGGAAAATTGCTGGACACTCATTTGGGTCTTAGCAGCTAATTCAAGAGTAAACTGGCAAAGGTCTGGAAATGTGCAAGTAGAGTGTGTGCAAGGGAAGAGGAGTAATCATTTGTTGAAATAAATCTGTTTGACATGCACTTCAGAAAGAATGCCATTGATTGTATGGAGGTAAGGAAGCAGTACAGGCTGAACTGGAGCAGTGTGCCATTCAAGAGGCAAGATGGTCAAAATCTGTTTGATATTGATAGGATTTGAAATGTCTTTCAGAAACACTGAGACACTGAAAGAAGTTGCTGTGCACTGAGGACAAGGGAGTGAAGTTAAAATGGAATTATTATTCTGTTCGAGACATTGTAATCTAATTATAGGAGGGATAGTTTCCTTTGTTTCCTATTGTCAACAGAAAAAATGTGAAGCATACTAGTAACAAAATTCATACATTGTGTGACACACAGAAAGAAATGTATCAGGTTACAAATACTGTGTGTCATGGTGCAATAGAACTCTGTTCTTTCATCTCAGGGACCTTGCATGGATTTAGGTTTTACTCTAGTCCAGGCAGAAGAGATGAGAGTCTTCTCTCAGTGTAATTGTTAAGAGATTCAAGTGAACTAGTTAAGACCAATTCTGTTTAGTTCACTAATGGACAGGCATCAACAACAAATAACTTCCCAAAACTTGTCATAGTTGGGTACTCTGACTATGGGAGACCATAAACACTGTTTTACCAAATTGGAAAACTATCAGTCTACAATAGCATGAATGAACAGATATTAAAAATGACCAGAAAAATAAAATCTGCTAAGGATTCCATTGTCACCAATTCCAAACCCAATTAGTCCACCTATACGTCTACGTTTCTAAGTTGCCTTTAATCTTCTAAATGTTTTTCATTTAAGATGGTATATGCAAGTTGTGTTAAGCTGTGCTCCTGTTGTGGGATGCAAATGGCTGTAAAGTCAGTCTGTCTTCTGACTTGATCAATGGTGACTTGATCTCAGATGGGCACATGAGCTTACTCCACAGGCAGTTCTGAAGGAAGACTTCCATTGATTTATAGTTAGTCCCAGCTCTCAGCTGTAGAGCCAGATAAAACCATTCTAAATTGGTAACTGTGGCCTTTCAGTCTGACCTGTGCCACACACTTCCCACCAATCTATAGCCTGTTACAAAACAGGCCACAGTTTAATCCAGGTATCTTTCCAAGCCTGTATTCTTGTGAATGAGACAGTTTGGATTTTTGTCTTTCAAAAATAGTTTGAATAGCAGGCAATACTTTGACCTTATCTAATGCATAATCCATGATAGAAAGAATGTCACCAAATTTTCAGCTTCCTGAACTGCTATTTTACTGCTCCAAATGTAAGCAGATGTTTCATATTATATAGGGAGCATCGACAGGTTTTCCTCATACTGAAATACTACAAGCTGTTATGTTATCTCATTTAAGTTTGAAACAGCAGGGTAAGAAGAAATAAAACACAAGTCAGGTTCCTTGGGGGTAAAAAAGAGATGGATGAATAACTGGTAAAGACTGGATGCTGATCCAGCAGCACCATATCTGCCAAGATTGACATAGTGACTGTCACACAAGAAGCTAACAGATTTTTCGGTTCTTTCTATGCAGGAACGGGTGCCCTTTGAGAATCTTGCACAACAGCTGACAGGAAAAACAGGGGAAGATGTGAAGGTTGGTCCAGGGGTCATTGACCTCACAAGGCCAGAGGACGCGGAAGGTGAGTGGGTGACCCTAAGATGTAACAAAAGATTACTCATTCAATGAGTAATCAAGTAAAGTTAAATGTATGCTTTAATGTTGATATTTTGCATCAGCTTCACAATTTTTCTTTTCTCCTTTTTCTTATTCACTATGCTTTTCCTCGAGCATTATCAGCAGCCTACACATTGTAATTCTAATTAACACCATGCTTAATGCTGCCATTCATTGCTTCATTATAAGCATTTTTAGAAAATCAAATAATGCAATGGACAGTAATCGCAGAGTCATTTTACATGTGTAAATGTAGATTGAAATTATCTGATTCTATTTGGGGTATTTGCAGATCTGCCCAGGTGAGTTCATATGCATGCCGTCTGATCTCAGATTAATACAGTTTAAAAATCCTGAATTGGCACTTCTCAAGACACTCCACCATCGCCCCACCCCTCTGCCCCCAAAGAAGGTCTGAGATCTGGGGAGAGAAGTGGGGGTGGGGGGCAGCAGGCAGAACACTTTCCTGTCAGTTTTTATACTGACACTGAACAAAATGTGGGTTTCGCCCCAAATTATGGCCCCAACCTCCCAATTGGTGATCAGTCTGCCTATTTCCTCCCAGTCACTGGAATATCGTGCTCTGTACAGAGGGGGGAAAGGCCACTGAGTTTTCTGGTGGGTTTAAATGCTGGTGGCAATTAATGTGTTTGCACTCCATGGAGGTTACATTTTGGGGATTTGTCGGAGTGGTCCTGTAGGCAGGGCAAACTTTTAATTCCCCTAGAACCTTTTGGGAGTAATGTGTTCCCTGGTTGGCCAGTGGATTAATCCTTCTAAATTCCCTGTAGATTCTGAAACAGCCTCAAAATGGGTTCAGTGAAGAGGAAAGTCTGGGCCCAAGAATAAAATGGCAATAAGTTCCACATTCTTCTAAATCTATATAATTGAGTATAAATTCTCCCAAAGAAAGTTGCAATAATCCATTAATTATAATATCATCTACATGACATATTTATAAAAATTTAGTCACTCTCTTATGGTGTTGCTAAGTGTAGTCTTTGGGTAGCTTAGCTCTACAGGGTAAGGATATTTAGATATATATATGCAAAGATAATTTGTTCACTGTTTTAAAGACAGAGGCCCTGATATTAATGGGACAGGTGAGCAGTTAAAATGATAAAAGTTGTCTTATGATCCCATTCCCGCCAATGACCATTTTAACTCCAGGGCTGAATCAGATCAGAAACACACTCAGCAGAACTGGGCTAGTGCCTCATCAGTAAATTGAAATAGGATCTGGTGACATCATTTGGAATCCAGCGCAATGCTAACTGGGCGGGAGCAACATCCGTCGACCTATCTCAGGACATCAGTATGTCTGCTCCCTTGCCACCTCCTCAACCAATGCTAACAATAGTAACAGAAAGCCAGCTGGGCCTGACTGGCTCAGCAGTAGCCAAATGCTGCAGTTCACAGCCAGGCCCTTAGAGGCTTGATCTACCAGAAGTTGTTGGCCAAAAGCATTTCAGTGGTCCTCACATGAACAACAGAAATGTTCCAGCAGCTGTGCTGAAGAAATCAAAGGAGAACTCAGTAGGAGTGGTTGATTTAGTAAACCTTTTTAGAAAAGCACTGGAGGGCCCACTGACTTCCAGCAGTTGTTGCTCCAGCTCCGACAGCACCATGAGATTGGGTGGCTCTCCATGGTCTCTCTGGAGTTGTGTGGAGAAAAAGAGGGGTTTCTGCTTGTTGTGTAGATGTTGAGAAAGGAGAACAAGCAAGAACCTTACTCCTTGTCCTGACATAGGATACAAATCTATAAAGGAAGACTTACCAAATGTATTGGTGTTACTTGGTAGCGGGAGCAGAGTGTATGAACCCTAACAGAGAAAAAGAAAAAGCTGACAAAACATACTATGAATGTAATGCAGTAGAAACCATTTAATCAGGAAAGCTGCTCCTTTCTAATTAACCGATCATTGCTCCAAACAGAAGTCACAGCTGACTAGCATTTCAGTCAGCTGCCATGTCAGTCTGCTTTGTCTTGTGTTCGAGCGGCTGAGTCTCACAGCTGACTGCAAAGCCAACAAGAGGAGGAGGTTGCTGAATTGCGCAAACTGATAAGTCAGCTGGGAGACTTGGCTGTTCGACCCAAGAACCGAATTGAGCTTCTCAGCTGACTGAACCACAATTATCCCACCTAATTGGATAGGCTATGTTTGGCTGTGCTGTTAAACCAGGGGATTGGTCCATTACAAATAATTGAGGAATATCGGTATGCAGCAGTCCTCCCAGAAAAGTGGATGTCCTGTATATCGGTGCTTTGTTTAAACAGCTTGTTCTCTTTATAAAACTCCTCATCTCCACGATCTTCAAATAAAAGTATGTTTGAAGCTCTAACAAGATCATTTGGAGGGTCTGACACCAGCACATTGCCTGAAATTATCTCTCTGGATCTCTATTGCACTGGAGCAGTACATAAGCAACTACACTTGCACAGTTGTTTTCAAGTCACAAATCATGACTTCATATTTTGGCAGCCATGCCTTCTGATTGAATCAGATCAGTGAACGAGAAACCACATCATGAGCAGGTTGAGCACTCAGCCCATCTGAGACCAGAGAAGATAGCAGCCTCTCCCTCTGGTGGCAGCATTTATAATTGTGGCTGGAACATCTGCTGCATCCAGGGGTGCTGGCATAAACCATCTCCTTAGGTGGGTATCAGAGTCAGCTGTTGCTCAGTGGCAATACTCTTACCTCTGAATCCAGAAGATTGTGGATTCAAATATTGCTCTGGAGACTTGAGCACAAAAATTGAGGCTGAGCCTCCAGTGGAGCATTGCCGTGTCAGAGATGCTGTCTTTTGATTAAAACCAAGTCTGTCCACTCAGATCATAGAATGGTTACAGCACAGAAGGAGGCCATTTGGTCTGTCATGTCCATGCAGGCCCTCTGCAAGAGCAGCTCACCTAGTTCCACTCCCCTGCTTTTTCCCCATAGCCCTGCGAATTTTTCTCTTTGGATAATTATCCAGTTCTCTTTTGAAGGCCTCGATTGAATCTGCCTCAACCACACTCTCAGGCAGTGCATTCCAGATCCTAATCATCACTGCGTAAAAACGTTTTTCTCATGTAGCCATTGCTTCTTTTGCCAACCACCTTAAATTGGTGTCCTCTGGTTCTGAATCCTTCGGCCAATGGGAACAGCTTCTCTCTATCTACTCGGTCCAGAACCCTCATAATTTTGAACACCTCAATCAAATCTCTTAATCTTCTCTTCTCCAAGGAAAGCAGCTGCAGCTTCCCCAACCTGTCCACGCAACTGAAGTTCCTCATCCCTGGAACCATTCTCGTGAATCTTTTCTGCACCCTTTCTAATGCCTTCACATCCTTCCTAAAGTGCAGTGCCCTGAACTGGACACAATACTCTAGTTGAAGCTGAACCAGTGTTTTATACAGGTTTATCATAATTTCCTTTTTCTTGTACTTTACGCCCCTATTTATACAGCCCAGGATCACATATGCTTCATTAACTGCTTTCTCAACCTATCCTGCAACCTTCAATGATTTGTGCCTATATACCCCTAGATCCTTCTGCTCCTGCATCCCCTTTAGAATGTTGCCCTTTAATTTATATTGCCTCTCCTCATTCTTCCTACCAAAATGAATCACTTCATACTTTTCTGTATAAAATTTCATCTTCTACCTGTCCGCCCATTCCACCAGCCTATCTCTGTCCTGTTAAAGTTTATCATTATCTTCTACACAGTTCACAGTACTTCCAAGTTTTGTGTCATCCGCAAACTTTGAAATTATGCCCTGTACACCCAAGTCTAATTCATTAATATATATCAAAAAAATTAGGGTTCATAATACTGATCAATGGGGAACCCCACTATATACCTTCCTCCAGTCTGGAAAAACAACTGTTCACCACTACTCTCTCTTTCCTGACATTCAGCCAATTTCGTATCCATGCTGCTACTGTCCCTTTTATTCCATGGGCTCTAACTTTGCGGACAAGCCTGTTAGGTGGCACTTTATCAAATGCCTTTTGGAAGTCCATGTACACCATATCAACCGCATTACCCTCATGAACCCTTTCTGTTACCTCATCAAAAAACTCAAGCAAGTTAGTTAAACACTATTTGCCCTTATCAAATCCATGCTGCCTTTCCTTAATTAATCTACATTTATCCAAATGACTAATCATTTTGACCCGAATTATCATTTTTAAAAGCTTTCCCACCACCAAGGTTAACCTGACTGGCCTGTAGTTGTTGGGCTTGTCCTTACACCCTTTTTGAACAAGGATGTAACATTTGCAATTCTCCAGTCCTCGGGCACCACCCCTGTATCTAAGGAGGATTGGAAGATTATGGCCATTGCCTCCACAATTTCCACACTTACTTCCCTCAGTATCTTTGGATGCATCTTGTCTGGTCCTGGTGACTTAGCAACTTTAAGTACAGCCAACCTATATAATACTGCCTCTTTTTTGCTTATCAATTTTTAGCCCGTCAAGTGTCTCAACTACCTGCTCATAAAAGATCCCATGACACTATTTCGAAGAGGAACAGGGGAATTATCTCCAGTGTCCTGGCCAATATTTGTCTCTGTCGCATTTCTATATTACAACAGTAACTGCACTTCAAAGGAAAAGAACTTTATTTTCTGTAAAGCACTTTGGGACATTCTGAGGCAATGAAAGGTACTATATAAATGCAAATCTTTTTTTTTAGCATCTCCAGAGACAAAGGTGCTACCTCATGTTTACAATGCTAACCCCATTGCTGGCAGTGCAGCACAGTTAAGGCTATGTCTGTGCTTGTCCTGAACTTTTTCTGCCCATCTGTTCCTTTTTGTCTATGTATGAGTGTCTTGCCGCACATGTTTGCATATCACTCTTTGTGCAAATGTATGTGTGTTCTTTTCAATTTTTGTGCATGTTTGCATCTCTCTATCTTGTTTGTATGACTCTCTTACCATATGTGTGTGCGTGCGTTTGTATGTGTGTCTCTCCCTCTCTGTCTCACTCACAGCAGGTGATATCAGCTCAGTTTCCCACTAAACTCCTGATATTCATTCCCATGGACTTTGATATTGCGTGTTCTACTCAATTGGCTAAAGTCAATATTATCCCCAGTGCGTGAATTCGGCAAGTGCTTTTTGATTAATTTTATACATTGTGCAGACAATTCTGAACAATTTTCTGAGAGAATATGATCAGCAATGAATTTTTGATTTTCAAAAGCCTGTTCCTTGTTCAGGCTGCTCCTGAATTTATTGGATCGACAATTGAGTAAAAATACCATATGTTTGGTTAAACTGAAGCAAGGGTGAAAACCATTTAGAGCAAACTCCAATTGTAATGAAACATATTTAACCTCCTGCAGCATTTAGGTGTAAACTGTGGGTAGCGCTTGCATGACAAAGCAACGTCTGCTTTTGTGCTTCTCATCTGTAACTGCAAAGAAAAACAATTCCTCCTGCGCAATATTTGTCATGCATAAATATTTGTAACAGTTACCATGGTAGTTTAGAAAGAAAAGGCAAGAAACAGTAAATGTTGAAAGTTACACCGGGAACAAAGATAAATATTTCTGGACAAGAATTTAAACTTTAGATAGCGTGTAGGTGAATCAGTGGACAGTTATCGCACGGAGTGACTGTGGTCAAAAGGGAAGACCAAGATTTTCCTTTATTTTCAGTCAACTGTGAGTCCCACTCATTAATTCACCCGACAATCATTAGATTTTAAAAAAATGCTCAGATGTAAAACATTAACAAATACCACAAAGGCTTCAGTGAGGTCTTTTGTTCTCTCACATGTGGCGGGTTTGCAGCTCCTACGCTGCCGGGGTCGTGTGTTTGTTTTAGCTTACTTTGTCAGGAGGGGATGGGGGCAAGAACACAGGACATCTAAGCAGGAAATGGACTAATCCGAACGTGGTTTGCAACAATATTAGACAAATTTAAAAAGGGACTGATTATCCATTACGATAGAATTGACTCCATATGGACCTGGCAATAATAAGTCTAGTTTTTTCCTCAGGTTTGAATTGATGGTTCAAATTTCCTGTCTAAGAATTCATATGGAGGGCGTTCCTTAACATTCTCAATGATCAAGGCTGTTGATTACAGTTTAGAAGGCTTCCTTTTATCCCCTAAACATAACAATGAGGAAACATTATACATGTGCCTAGTTGTTCAAAAACAAAGTGTAGTTTCTTTCTTGGCTAGCTACATGGTATGGATAAAATATTACCTGACTTGCTTCATTATAATTCCATATTTGTTCTCTCTTTATAAAATCCAAAGTTACTCCCCACTCCGCTCCTGTCCTGAAGATGCTGCCTCACACAGCTTTTACAGCTGCCAGCCACCCTTTGGAATCTTTCTCAAGTGGTGTATCTTCATCATGAGTCTAGGTAATGAGTGGTAGCAAGCATTATGAGAGTCGTCACAACCTATCCTGATTCAGTGCTCACCCTATAATTTTTATACACACGCACGCTTTCATACAGGGGTCATTGGACAACAAGTAAGACTGGGAACTCTGTCTCATTTTGTTTTCTCCTCCTTCTCAATTCTGATGACCTGGTACCACCCAGGTGGAGATCAACTAACTCAGTACGGATCAAGGATCAGAAATGGAATTCCTATTCTCTGTGGGTCAATTTGACTTTGAGCAATTCATTTAATAGCAGCTTTCAACTCTACAACTTTAGTAGCCCATTTAGACAGTGGAGTTACCTTCAGAAACAGTGAATGGCAAAAATAGGGCCCAGTTAGCGATAACTTTTACATAGTCTAAAGATTCCAAGTTAATTACTTAGGGAACAATTAGCTACCCCTCAACTGCGTGCAGACTGTTTGAAATTCAACAGTTTATTAATCAATATTTTCATACCTGATTACTGCTTTCTGTCATCTCAAAATGTTCTATTATGATTCGAATTGATGCATGCTTGTGTGGGATGTTTTAAAGACTGCAACTTGAAAGCTTTTCAAAAATAAATTTTAAATCAAAATATAAATAAATAACATAAATTGGACTTTGGCTCAAAGGTAACATTATACTCAAGCTTTGTAAATGATATATTGTCACTTAAAAGAAAAGCTATTACTTTTATTGGGACACAACAGCCATAATTTGAGATGGTTACAAATCAAATGTGCGCAACACATCGTTCAAAGTGACTCATCCTTCAGAGGAAAAAAAGCTGTGTTGTGCTTTTTTTAAAAAAAAAGTTCAATACTGAAGTGGATGGGGGAGAACAATGTCACAAACATCAGATGATGATTCCCACTTTTCCTAGAATTGGGACATAATTTTAGCAATCATGCTGTTTTGATGAACAGGAGATGCACACCACTTCAAGAAAATCAAGAAATGAATTTTGTTCTAATGCAGTGTTATGTGGTTTTAGTAGTAAGGTTATCAACTGTTGCTTTAAAAAAAGAAAACTGTCCAACGACTTCATGAGTAAATGTTGGCATGATACCCAGTTGTATGAACTAGGAAAGCCTTAGGTTGCAGCATCACTCTGTGCTGAGTTGGTTGATCACTGCTGGAACAGCAATCCAGACCCTGCAACTAACTGCTGTGCTACTGGATTTGAGAAGGGAAAGTTATAGAGGGTTCCTCCTCTTTATTGCTATCCAGTGACTCCAGTCCATCCAAAGCTTTTTTTTATGCTGACATTTAACTTGTATTCTATGAGTTCATTGCCTCTTAGGCAACATTGCTAAATCTGGCTCCTTTATCCCAGCAGCTGACTTTATGAAACCCAGTTTTTTATGTGTCTGCCAGCCTGTCACAAGGACAAAAGATGTGGATTTAGCAATACAAACACCAGGAGCCAACTCATTGGATTCTGGGTGACCAGAATCCAAACAAAATGAGGCCAATAAACACAGTAAGTCATTGTGGGGTAGATTTTCTCATCTGTCAGGAATCCTGACAGATTGATGTCAGGGTTGTCCTTGTGTCCGTTCGGTCCCCTGTGCTCTGACCCCAGCTGATTTTCCTGGGATCACGATAATTTAAATCTCATTGCAGGTGGTTGGGGTCATGTCCACTGTTGCCCAGGTTGCCCACCTCTGGTGGCAGCACCAGCCCAGGGGTGCAGAAAGAGTGACTTCTTTAGAAAGCACACTTTATCTAGGCAAGGTAGTCCTTTAATTTCTAACTCCCTTCCCCCTACATGCCCAGCCACCTTAGCAATGGCACACTGTCACTCAGTATTGTCTGGATGTTAATTAGGGGCAGTACATTGCATGATGTGTTCCCAACATCAACTTATCAACTGAATATGCCTGCCCAAATATAGGTGGGTTTGCACAACATCCACTGTAACTTCTAGTGGAAGTTCTTGAAATGGCAAAGGCTGCTGGGGAGCTTTTGGAATGGCTTCCTGCTACATTTTCTGCTGAAATTGAGCAGACATAGCACACAAAATCTAGCTCTGTGTCTCATAGTGCAGTTATAATGCATGATGAGCAGTTAACTGCCAAAGTCTTGCAGGTGATAGGTAAATTGGCCATTGTAAATTGCCCGTAGTGTAGGTAGGTGGTAGGGAATATAGGATTACTGTAGGGCTAGTATAAATGGGTGGTTCTTGGTCGGCACAGACTCGGTGGGCTGAAGGGCCTGTTTCAGTGCTGTATCTCTAAAAAAATAAAAATAAAAAAACTGGAGCCTAATTGGTGTCAGTTAGGAATTTTCTATGAGTTTAGGTTTTGTATTTATCTGTTCTAGGGCTGTGGGTCAAGAGTGTATGGTATTTATTGCTGATCCCTAGGTCATTAAGAATCAACCACATCATATGGGACTGGAGTCATATGTAGGCCAGACTGTGTATTGGGTGACTGGCTCCTTTCCCTGAAAGGCACTAGTGAATCAGTTGGCTCTGCCTCCTTCAGACATGTTGCACGGATCTATGCAGATGGTGCAGTGGAATGACATAGCAGGCAACCCTTCTCGCAAATACCTCATGAGGCACCACCTCCACTACCCCAAAGGCTCAGCTGCTGACCTGTTCCATCATTTCCCCGCAGATTCGTGCCTGCATCTTGGGTTTCCTTCCCCATTGTGTGTACATATCACTTCCTGTCCCTCTCCCTTCTCAACTAAGGCTGCTAATGGGTTGAAAGGCCTTCTGAGTCTTTTCTTCAAAGGCATTCAAAATATTGCTTTCTGCCACCCCTGATTTTAGCGCTCCTTTTTAATTGTTCCCTACTCTTTAATGTTTAATTATATCAGTTTTTTGATCCTACGACAATATGCTACAAAGCTATGCATATTAACTAACCTTGGAAATTGGCTTAAGAGTTTGAAAATGGCCCAGGACCACCTTTAAATCACTCATGTTAGAAAAGAGATGACTACCCTGTTTGAAATTTCACTGCTAACCAGAGGTCCGGCACAGAGCTCTGCATATATATCTAAGTAAATTTATGCAGAGCTTTGCTTTTTACTGACAGTGGACATTGCAATATAATTCACTGCTGTTAGCTATGCTACTTAAATGCATGTTTCAGTGTGAAAAGATACCTGCAGTATAAAACAGCAATGAAAAGAGGTCACTTGTATTCAACAAGTCAGATTAAATCATTTTCTTCAAAGTATATTTGTTTATATTCTTTAAATTCTCCTCTTCTCTCATTACATTGTTTCCTGAAGCTGAACAGACAATGTTTGCGTGAGCACTAATTCTTTGCAGGAGCCCATTTCACACAGTGGATTCCTTTGTGACAGCTTGTCTGCTGTGGCACAAAGACATAGTCAAAGATCAAGTGAAGAGGTTTGGTGTTTGGCTGCATATCTCAACTGTTTCAAGTGCGGGCCTGCTTTAGACAGGTGTGATTCGGCACTACAGTTTTAAGGACATTTATATTTATGGTCCCCGTGAGGAACTTTTCAAAAGAAATTCAAGCAGTGTTACCACAGTGTAAACACACACTGCAAATCAAATTCTAAAATAAATTAGACTTGCAAAGACTTATCAAATGGATAATGTCGAACATTCTTGTTTACATATATGCTTGAACTAAAAATCCCCATTACCTGACCATAAGGTAGTAGCAATTTGTACCTGTCAATGGACCATGCAGTTACTTACAACTTATGAAAAGAGCAAGAATATTTATTTTAATCTCATCTATATTCATTCACAATAAGTAATACAGTTATCATAAAGGTTGTAACTCCATACTGTAAAATACATGAAAGAGCTACTCTTGCACAATTTAAACTGGATAGAGTTTCCAATTAATTTGCTGCAGGTTATTTCTCAATGGATCTAGTGGGTGACATCACAATAGTTAATCCTCCCAATGCAAATACTGCTGTTCATCAACAACACGACCCTAATCAAATGGAAGCAAATCTGCACACCATCAAAAAACAATTAATTTTTAATTTAGTGACAGTGATGGATACCTTGTGATGATTTTAAGGCTGTAATGTAATTTCAGGATTCAAGTGAAAGTTATAAAACATGATGTTAAAGTGGATCATGATGCTGTGTAATTGTAATCCTTGAAACCATGCCAGAGTTTTTCAGTCCACTTTAACCACCAGTTATAAAGTCATTGGGTTGAAATGGTGCTTTACTATATTAGTCATGAATGCATTGAAATATTTGTATAAAACTCCCCTGTCCCCTATTTTAATGGTTTCATTAAAACAGCGGTCAAAGGAATTTCATGTAGCTGCATTATTATTTTTGTTCCCACTATTGTGCAATATGATTACAACTGAGTGAGTTTTGACACTAACCACAATATTTGAATCCATTGTTCAGATCACAGTGTTGCAGGTAGTTGTTATTCTTGATTATTCAGACGATATTGGCAAAGCAGTTTATGAAGCTCTGTAAATTTACCTCTGCATTATTCAGCTTTAACTATATGCCAATAGAATCTTAGGGCTGAATTTTACCGGCCCCTCAACAACGCGAGTCGCGGCACAGGGACCGGTAAAATTCAGCCCTTAATATCTTAATTTTTCAAAATGTTATGTCATATTGCTACTTAGGAAATGCAGCACTCAAGAGGTTAAAGCATTGTTAGAATGACTGGAGTCTGTTTGGTCATCATAAAATGTTTGAATAGTTTTAGATATCACAGGCATGCAAGTGACCATAGATTATACAGACATGTCAGTGCATACTGCAGGAGTGTGTAAAACCTACTTCAACAAATGCCTGTCTAGTGTCTGTTTAATCAAGGACAATATATCCAAATTTCTATAATAGCGTATTCTATTTAAATTCAAATTCATTTTTATTGAAACCTAAAAGGGTCCACAGTCAATTTATCCTTAGCTATCTGATGACCACTGTGTCTGCAATAGTTTTGAATTGTTTAGTTAGCTATTACTTGAAAACAAACATTTATTTCCATATAACTATCAGGAAAAGCTGAACAGGCTGGGGCTTTTTTCTGCAGGAAAGAGAAGACTGAGAGGTGACCTGATAGATATCTTTAAAATTATGAAGGGGTTCGATAGGGTAGACGTAGAGAGATGTTTCAACTTGAACTTGAGGGAGTCCAAACTATGAGCCATAAATATAAAAGTCACTACTAAATCTAATAAGGAATTCAGGTGAAACTTCTTTACTACTAGAGTGGTGAGAACTGACTCCCACATGGAGAGGTTGAGGTAAATAGGATAGATGCATTTAAGGGAAAGCTAGGTAAATAGATGAGGGAGAAAAGAATAGAAGGATATGGTAATAGGGTGAGATGAAGTTAGGTGGAAAGAGGCCTGTATGGAACATAAACACCTGTGTAGATGTGGATGTAAAAGATCCCATGGCACTGTTTTGAAGAAGGGCAGTGGAATTATCCCTGGTGTCCTGGCCAATATTTATCCCACAATCAACATCACAAAAAAATCAGATTATCCGGTCTTTATCACACTGCTGATTGTGGGAGTTTACTGTGTGCAAACTGGCTGCTGTGTTTCCTGCATTACAACAGTGACTGCATTTCAAAAAGTACTTAATTGGTTGTAAAGTGCTTTGAAATGTCCGGTGGTCATGACGCTATATAAATGCAAGTCTTTCTTTTTTCTTTTTAGACCTTTTGGGCTGAATAGCCTGTTTCTATGGTATATTCTATGTAATTTTGGTTCATGATGCAAAATAAATATGATGTTTCAGTACAAGTCCGGTGAAAATATACTCCTGGAGCAGAGCCTCGTTAGATAGGGATGCAAGTTTACAGCAAAGTTACAACACAGAAACAGGCAATTTGGCCTTGTTGGTGTTTACTTTCCATGCATGTTTGGAAATCAGGCTATGATACTATAGCTTCTATTCCCCAACCTGTGCTGCTATCCAACAAAATTCTGCTCCAGGAGTGCAGTCTTCCTGAAAAATCATTTAAAGTACTGTAAAAACAGAAAATGACATAAATGCACAGTAGGTAGATGGACATCTAAGAGAGAAAGCCAGGCTAAAGTTTTGATTATGATCCTTAGTCAGAGCTCATGATTTCTGGATCTCGCCAGAACTATTAAGTTATTTTTGTATTTCAAATAATGACTGACTTGCTGTGTATTTCCAGAAATTTCTTTTTATTTTAGAATTTTCATGCTATTCATTTTGTTGCTACCAAGTATGGTGTTTTTTTTTTGTAACAGTTCATCAATTGGAACCAGTTTAACTGAGGAGCAAAGTTTGACTATTTTTTTCTGTAGCAGTGGGACTAGTCGTAGGTACTGAAGTGATATAAGGTTAGTGCTGGTGATTGAGTTAACACTTGCTGGTTGATGGTAACCTCAGACGACATACAGACTGTGCATACATGGTCACAATTGTAACTGTGAGTTTGAAGAAGTGAAAATGTGGAGCTGCACTCCAATGAAATTGAAGAGAGAATGAGGAAAACACAGAGAGAATGCATCAATGACATCAGACCTATATAAACTCCTTTTAACTTATTGATTAGATCCCAGAAAAGTGACAAGAAAAGAAGCTCACTGTACCATCCTTCTTTATTATGCTGGCATCTGGCACTGCTCTCCCAGTAAGGCCTGAAGACTCAAAACTAGGGGTGGAATTGTTGCCCTGATATGGGGGCGAGAACAGAGGCGGGCAGGTGCATAATTTCACACCGCCGACCAGCGTGCCAGCTTGCTGTCCCACAGCCATTTTTACAGAAACGGGATTGTGAGTGGAAGGGCTACCCACTCGAAAGTGGCAGATAGCCATTTGAGGTGAGTTAGAAGCTAATTATCAGTGATCAACTGGAATTTTCTAGTCAGCCTGTAGGCCCCCTGCAGCGTCGGGAACAGGCAAGCTGGCTGGAGGTGGGCTCCCGGCAGCAGACCAAGGGATCAGCGCTCCAGGATGCCTTTGAGACCCTCCCCACCTACTTGGCTACAGATGTGGCCACAGGCCGCCATGGTGTGGCAGCTGTGGCCATTTTTAAATTCAAAATTGTTCAAGTTTCTGAGAGGGCACCTCATGATGGAGGCGCCCTCTCTCCCCCTTACCTCAGTGGCAGGCTTCAGCTAATTCCGTACTGGAGTGCCTCCTACTGACCCTGCAGCTTCAAGAGCCTACCCACCATCCTTAATTGGATGGCGGGCACGTCCTCTCACCACTAACTGGCCAATCAAGGCAAAGTCACTGCTAGATGACTGCTCCCAACACAGGGAGGGTTTGGGACCCCCATTTGACCCCAATGCCAGGATCCCAGCCCAAAACACAAAACCCTGCCTTCGCTCTTCAAAGAGTGCTTAGAGCAGCCCATCATAGCATGCTGTTGCAGACATAGGAGAGATTACGATGACTCTGTTTGTGAGCTGTTACGGGGAATGCAGAGTGAGAGTGTACCTTGAAACATCTTGCACGATGGAATTGTGTGTCATATATCACACAGCAGTTGGCGGGATTGACATGGAACTGCTTGCTTCAACATGATACAAGCATACAGATGAACAGAGCTGGTTCAGCACATGTAACAGGTCTGAAGAGAAGACATTTATCACAATGCCACAAAGCAAATGTGCCTTCAGGAAGGTTTTGGCGCAATCTGCTGCCCTGTGAACTAAAGCCACTAGTGAATTTCAAATTCCTGACACTACCAGTGTTTCATATGTAGAATTCCTTATGGAAAATTCATGTAATACACCACATATGGCATTTGATGTTCAGAGTCACAAGCTGACACTCAGAAATTAATTGATATCAGTGAAGTTTATAAGCCCACTGCCAACCATCTTATTTCCTGTATGATATCCATTCTCCCAATTTGTACTTTCTTGTTGGAGAGTTGCTATGAAAAATTTGTATTTTCCATTGTGTCTGCATAATTTGCACTAACAATGGCTGCTATAGTCAGCAAAGTATTTCCTTTGAGGTTTGTATAAGGTGACAGGAAGGGTTGACAAGGCTGTCATACAAAATAAGGAGTTTGAGTGGAAAATATGTAATGTAGTTTTCCCTCCTGACAAGAAGTGAGTGCTTTACTGCAAAAGAGATTGACTTTAACTGAATTATACCACTAATATCTATACTTATTCGGGTTGCATTTCCAACAGGTGTCTCCCAATTGTTATTTTAGCAGAAGATCTGCAGATGCCCATAGAAATAGCATAAACATCATTGCTGTCATTTCTCCAGGGTTTTCTGTAAAATTATGATGGATGATGGGGAGAATCACAGAATCACACAGTACAGAACAGGCCCTTCGGCCCATCGAGTCTGCACCGATGCATTAAAACACCTGACCTGTCTACCTAATCCTATTTGCCAGCACTTGGCCCATAGCCTTGAATGTTATGATGTGCCAAGTGCTCATCCAGGTACTTTTTAAAGGATGTGAGGCAACCTGTCTCTACCACCCTCCCAGGCAGGGCATTCCAAACCGTCACCACCCTCTGGGTAAAAATGTTCTTCCTCAAATCCCCCTTAAACCTCCCGCCCCTCACCTTAAACTTGTGACCCCTCGTAACTGACCCTTCAACTAAAGGGAACAGCTGCTCCCTATCCACCCTGTCCATGCCCCTCATAATTTTGTACACCTCGATCAGGTCACCCCCTCAGTCTTCTCTGCTCCAGTGAAAACAACCCAAGCCTATCCAACCTCTCTTCATAGCTTCAATGTTCCATCCCAGGCAACATCCTGGTGAATCGCCTTTGCACCCCCTCCAATGCAATCACATCCTTCCTATAATGTGGCGACCAGAATTGCACACAGTACTCCAGCTGTGGCCTTACCAAAGTTCTGTACAACTCCAACATGACCTCCCTGCTTTTGTAATCTATGCCTCGATTGATAAAGGCAAGTGTCCCATATGCCTTTTTCACCACCCTATTAACCTGCCCTTCTGCTTTCAGAGATCTATGGACAAACACGCCAAGGTCCCTTTGTTCCTCGGAACTTCCCAGTGTCAGGCCATTCATTGAATACTTCCGTGTCACATTACTCCTTCCAAAGTGTATCACCTCACACTTTTCAGTGTTAAATTCCATCTGCCACTTTTCTGCCCATTTGACCATCCCGTCTATATCTTCCTGTAACCTAAGACACTCCACCTCACTGTTAACTACTCGGCCAATCTTTGTGTCATCCGCGAACTTACTGATCCTACCCCCCACATAGTCATCTATGTCGTTTATATAAATGACAAACAATAGGGGACCCAGCACGGATCCCTGTGGTACGCCACTGGACACTGGCTTCCAGTCACTAAAAAATCCTCTGGAAGTTCAATTCCTTCATATTTGATAGCTCTAAACTGCATTGTTCTTATTAAATTCTCCAATGCACAGCTTTAAATTTCACTTCTTTGCACAATATATCATGTGTAGGATTTCTCAAAAGATTGGGAGCAATGGACCCAGACAAATTTTTATTGAGTTCTTCTGCAACATAACTTTGCAGTTATATTTGTTTGGGATAGTCATGAAGTGCAGCCTTCAGGGGTAATTTTATGAATGCATTCTTCTGGTGTGAAGCCTAACCTGCTGGGAGTGTATATTGAAAATTTTCACATGTGCTTCCCATGATTTTCTGTCCATTTAAAATCATTCCCCTAGCAAAAGTGCGGGCGAGAGCCCCTTGTCACTTCCTCTGGGGAAAGCCTGCTGGATCAAGTGTCAATTAGGCAATTAAGTGGACAGCAGCGGGCCTTCCCCGGCGGCAGAAGTCCCACCTGCTGACAGCTGCCGGCCAATCAGAGACCGACAACTCTTTAACTGAGCAGCACCACCGTGGAGGTGGTGGCTGCTGCCTGGGGAGCACTCAACTGAGGCCCTAGACCCAGGCCACAGGTAAGTGTCTGTTGGAGGGGTTTTGTGGGGAGGGTCTCAAGGGGGAGTGAGGGTGTAGGGAGGGTCGGCAGTAAGAGTAGGGGGGTGGCTCTCAGTGGGTCCCCCCCTTCCCGATGCAGGGTTCCAAGTTCAAGAACTACGTGTCTTTTAATGAAGGAAAGCTTCCCCCCACCTTCCCCACCCCGCCGCCCCCAACACCCCCGGAGCCAGCTTGACTGGCACGCGTTTGCTTGGCATGCTGCCCGTGCGCCAACAGGCCCACCCACTGCTGGGCTGATTCCAGCGGCAGTGGGATGAGTCCTTAACTGGGTATTAATTGTCCACTTAAGGGGCTCAATTGGTGGTGGGACGGGTAGGCCGTTCACAGGCCTTCTCGCCCCAGACTTAATTTGGGTGGAGGCGGGAAGGTGGCAGGATCCCCCCGCCACCATTCCACCCAATTATCTACTCTCCTCACCTCCAAACATGGCACAGGGGAGAGCATAAAATTCCCCCCATGATGGGGACCATGTGCTTGACATTCCTGGTATGCTGTTCCAGCAGGGGATGCTCCAAGAGACGAGCACAGATTGGTTAAACTGACCCTTTAGCGCAGTATTTATTTGGAGATGTCTTTAGAATTCATTGTGTCCTATGTTCTCTGTGCTGTATATATATTTTCTACATCGAATTTAGTATTTATTCATCCATGGGATGTGGGTGTTGCTGGCAAGGCCCGCATTTATGATAAGAACCTGAGAAATAGGAGCAGCAGAAATTCATTTGGCCCTTCAAGTCTGCTCCACCATTGGACAAGATCATGGCTGATCTTCTACCTCAACTCCACCTTCTCGCACTATCCCTCATATCCCTTACTTCCCTTAGTACCCAAAAATCTATCAACCTCTGACTTGAATATACACAGCCTGGGTCGAGAAAACCAAAGGTTCACAAACCTTTGAGCTAAGAAATTTCTCCTCAAACAAAATACTGCGGATTCTGGAAATCCAAAACAAAAACAGAAAATGCTGGAAACAGCTCACGCAGCATCTGTGGAGAGAAAAACAGAGTTAACATTTCAGATTGATGACCTTACATCAGAACAGAAATTTCTCCTCATCTCAGTCCTAAATGGTTGATCCCTTATTCTGAGACTGTGACCCCGTGTTCTAGATTTCCCAGCCAGGAGAAACATTTTCTCAGCATCTTCCCTGTCAAGCCCCTTAAGAATTCTATATGTTTCAATTAGATCACTTCCCATTACTGCCCATTCCTAATTGCCCTTGGGAAATACAATTGAGTGACCTGCTAGGCCATTTCAGAGGGCAGTTAAGAGTCAACCAAATCGCTGTGGGTCCGGACTCGCATATAGGCCAGACCGGATAAGGGTGGCAAATTTTCTTTCCTAACGGACTCCAAAAGGGATTTTACGACAATCCGGTGGTTTCATGGTTATCATTACTGATACTCACTTTTTATTCCAGATTTATTTAATTAATTGAATTTAAATTCCCCAGCTGCTGTGGTGGGATTTGAACTCATATCTCCGGTACATTAGTTCAGGTCTCTGGATTACTAGACCAATAACATAACCACTATGCTACTATATTCCAAAAGTTAATTTTTTTAAACTCGTGATGGATGAAGACTAAATGATGGATTATAATCACATATTGAATTATTACATGTAAAAATTATGGATTTGAAATTAAAATTATGAAGGCAATATAGTTCCAGGACAGAAACCAGTTGATAGCTGAGAAACTGACCCTGTTTAGTGTTTTATAGCGCAAAGTTAAATAAGGACACTACAGCAGAACTCTCTTATACAGTGAATACATATTTAGTGAAAATACACTTGCATTGCAAATATCTAAGTGTTACAATTTACTCATCAAGTAATGTAATAAAAAATCCATACAGAAAGCGACCCCAGAGAGGGAGGGGCACTGGATGTGAGGGGAAATATAGAAGCAACAAGAATGGTGACCTAACACCAAGACCAGATTCATTCACTCATGCTCTTAATCAAACATATTGTTAATGTTCATTTCAGCTTAGCTAAAAGAAGCTGTCCTAGCATTGCAATCTTTGCTTGTGAAACATGGCTTACAAACCTGAAGGAGCACCTTCATTAGATTAGAGAGCCTTTTGAATTAGTGTCAAGAATGCAGCAATTTCAGATTTAGCTGAACCTGAACTTGCAGATTTCTCCAGCTCATCAAACTGTCAGTCAGTAATACTCAATCCTGACACACTGAGCAATGTTTTGGTGCTAAAAGAGATCCGAGGGCCCCTTTGCACAAGGAACCATGCGCTTATCTACCTAAAGGTAGCAGGAACCTGATGACTCAACATATTCTGATATGTAAGAATAAAGGTTGAACATTTATGTATGCACACTAGCATATTTATTCTGCTAAAAGAGTGTCAATCAGAAAGCAATGGCACTAGGGGCATCATAAATTTCTGAACTGATCCTGAGGAACAGACACTAGCTGTCATGTCTGAACTAGCATTTCACTGCTGGGGTAATGGATGCCTTCATCTGGCCCAGCAGTCAGCAGATTGCCCTGTGTTGATGGATACTGTCAGCTGAATGCTACACTAGATTTCACCGCACAATAAACACGGCTCTCCGAGCCCATGCAAAGTGAAATCAATTTATCCTGTATGCTCTGTGCATGCTAAATAAAATTAATGTACTGTGTTGCTCTCTTTTCTTCCTGCTCCGATGTTTCAGGGAGTAAGGCAATGAATGGGTCTGCAGCTAAACTACAGCAGTATTATTGTTGGCCAACAGGAAGCACTACGGTGACGGAAGCGCGAGTTTACAGAGAAACCAGGGGTCGCAGCAACAATGAGCCACATATCAAACGACCAATGAATGCTTTCATGGTGTGGGCAAAGGACGAGCGCAGGAAGATACTGCAGGCATTTCCAGACATGCATAACTCAAACATCAGCAAAATCTTGGGTGAGTAGCTGAATGAAATGTTTTGAGCAACACTATGGATACCCTCTAACACCTTCCTCTGGCAGTAAGGTGCCCAACTTATATAAATTGTTATTGTTATGCTGCATAACTCTATAGAGTCAGGAGTATGGCGTAAGTCTGCACCAGAAATAACATTCAGTAGTGCAATAAATAAATTAGTTTTAACTCATATTTATGAATTAATATTTAGAACTTTAATTCACATTTTCACATTTTACACTTAGTAATGACACCCTGTTGCTGTCACTCAGGGCAGATATTCTGTCCAGCCCACAATGGGATAATTACACTGGAAACCATGCCAACATTTTAAAATTGCCAAAATATTCTCCATAAGAGTTCTCTCAATCTGCCATAAGATTCCCCAAATCTTTGGAGAAACATGGCGCAATTGACTTCAGTTCTTCACAAAATATATGCCAAAGACTTGCAGGTTGATAGGTAAATTGGCCATTATAAATTGTCCCTAGTATAGGTAGGTGGTAGGGAAATACAGGGACAGGTGGGGAATATGGAATTAGTGTAGGATTAGTATAAATGGGTGGTTGATGGTCGGCACAGACTCGGTGGGCCGAAGGGCCTGTTTCAGTGCTGTATCTCTAAACTAAACAAACATTTTTTTCTGAATTAACATAATAAAACAGTAAATAAAGGATAAGAAGGTAATTTCAAGTGTAAAGGAGATGAGGAATCAGAAGCATAATCTTTACAGTCTAGAAAGAAGGTTCTTGAGAGGAATGTCATTAAGGTATATAAAATAGTAGATGGTATAGCCAGTTTATTTCTTCAAATTAAGTCAAGACAGAAGAATCAGAAGACATAAATGGAAATTAATGCCAAATAAGTTTAAAACAGATATCAGAAAGAAGTTTTCTTTCACTTAGATTATTCCAAACCTTTATCACAATTTAACAAATAATCTCTTTAAACAGCTGGTGAAGGGATAGAGAAGAACATTTCTTTAATGACGTTGAAGCTATATTTTTCAGTACAGATAAAGCCTACATGTTAGTTTCTATATGAACAGCTTTAAAGATTTTTTTTTTACGATGATCAGCCTGAGTTTCTTGACTTGCTAAACAAAAAAGCCATCAGTTTCGTTAGCTGGCAGAGTGGCGATGTGAAACCTTAGGTGAAAGTGCTGTCCAGTTTAATAGTATAGAAAAAGTGGAATTAAGGGATTGGTATCGTGAATAGTATTTAGATTCAGAAACGCAGGTATGCAAATGATCAAGTACACTTATAATGGGGAATGATTAGTGATCACAGAAAACCAATCACTGTATTCATTCCAAATATTCATGTTGCAGAATCAAGTGTTGTGGATTGCTGAGACAGGTACCAACTGAAGCAGGAGGGCAACACTGTGAGGAGCAGGAGCCACATCTTAGTCCAGTGTAGTGTCCAGCTGACAAAGCTGGAAGTGTTGCCTACAGTGTAAAAACCAAATCCCACTAGCAGATCAGCGGTTTATATCAGTGAAGGGGATCAAAAGACAGAGCTCCGAGGGCCAAATAGTGTTGAGAAGTGGGCAGATCTGTCTGGTAGGCTGCTGTTTGGACACTGCTGGCTTAGAATTTATAATAATCCTCTCAATAATTTAATGTACAGTTCTTTTAATGCCCCCATTCAGTGCCTTAATTTACTCTGTAATGAAATGAGCTATTCCTTTCAGAGATGTGCTGATTGGTATTTGTACAACATTGATATGATTTAATCGAATACTGATTGATCATCACCCTCACCCCACCCCTACCTCAATTGGTAGCAACAGGGAGTCATGATTGCATTATCCATAAAATGGAGAGTTAAATATAACACCATAAATATCAATTTGTATTATAATTATTAATGTGAAATTAGCTTTCTTTTCTAATAGTTAATATTGAAGTGTTTCTACTTTGAAGGAGGGTTTTTCTTATTTATCTTTTGATACATAGTTACTGAGCTATATCCATTCACTGCCCTCAATTTTAACTCTTTGATGGTATGAACCAATTTATATAAAGAATGCATTCAGTTAAAAATTCAAATCCCGCCATTGCTCTTGATATATTTCTGGATTTATGTTATATTTGAAATATTAATTGGAAATATGTCAATCCATTTCATTCAATTAGTTATTTATTATATGATCAAATGGTGTATCTCAATATTTATTAATAATGTAATTTTGACCTAAAATAGAGGATCATACCACATGGGAAGGTTAACTCTTTCTGCACCTATAGTGAATTACTTTAACATGCAGATTGGCTGCGATATGACTACCTCAGAAATAAATTTGGGGTGGCACAGTGGTTAGAACCGCAGCCTCACAGCTCCAGCGACCCGGGTTCAATTCTGGGTACTGCCTGTGTGGAGTTTGCAAGTTCTCCCTGTGTCTGCGTGGGTTTCCTCCGGGTGCTCCGGTTTCCTCCCACATGCCAAAGACTTGCAGGTTGATAGGTTAATTGACCATTATAAATTGCCACTAGTATAGGTAGGTGGTAGGGAAATATAGGGACAGGTGGGGATGTGGTAGGAATATGGAATTAGTGTAGGATTAGTATAAATGGGTGGTTGATGGTTAGCACAGACTCAGTGGGCCGAAGGGCCTGTTTCAGTGCTGTATCTCTAAAACTAAAAAAAAACTAAAACTAAATTCCCCACATATTTCTACTGAATAATAGATCTGTGCCTTGAAATGATGGTGTGGAATGTCAGAACATGAATACTCCTATCAAATTATTTCCACTGATATTTTAAAAAAAATAACATTAATATCTTTGTTAAAATGAATGGGGGAAGATTTTCACAAACATTTTAAGCCCATGTATGCTAGGATCCCATGATGTCATTTTAAGGTCTGATTTTTATTGCTGTATAGATGTAGGAAAAATATAGATACATTCATGGCAAGTAACTACAGTGCTTGTATTGAAAATATGAAACTGTAATATCTTTAGATTCTCTGTGAATTAAAAATCTGATAAATGTTGTTTGATTACACCAACATATAGATACAATTAGTTTCAAATGCTTGATATGGCCAGTTTTTGTCTTTTTTAAAACTTCTCCATGTTGGGTTCTTCATGAAATCAGCTTTTTAGTTAATATTTTCACCAATTATGGGTTTACCAAAAATGTATATAATTTTTGAATAGCTGCTTGGACTGGAATCAAATAAGCAAATTCCTGATCAAACCCAACAGACCAAACCCACTTCCATTTACTTCAATTGTACAGAATTCCTGATCTGTTAAACATGGAAATACAAATTCACAATAAAAGTGTAAAATATTCTGCAGCTTTCTGGCACACTTCTGATGTCTAAATTTGTGAAGTATGCATATGTTTCATTATTTTCCAGTTTTGTTCAGGCTGAGCTACTAAATGAATGATGAAGTGGGTTAGGAGTCACAGAAATGCCACTTTGCTATTTTTATTCACAATTTATAGAATCCTGAATCCAAGGATTACATTTCATAACAAAAGCACTTGTGTACATATTTCAGAACTCAGTTAGATCATACGATATTTCCTCTATCAGCAGTGATGTGCTCAGGTTTTGGTGTAACAAAAGGACTGAAAAACATTTTATATGAGCACGTATTTTTTCCCATTTTCCCTCACGGAGCTTAAGATACTAAATGGTTTGGGGTGGGAGTCCTCCTGGTAAAGGCAGTACATAAAGAGGCCACAGAAGATTTGCTGAGAGAAAAGTGGAGCATTCACAGCAGCTCGATCAGCATCTGGAAGAAGGCGTTAGTTTAACATTTTCAGTTGTGATCCATTATCAACAGATATGCTTTCGTGCAAAGTTTGGTCCATGTTCCTGACACCACTCCAATCCCAAGAATAGTTGGAAAAGATAGCTTTAAGCTTTGCTATCACAACCGGTGTGTTTGGGGAAAAGGAAAACAAGTGATAGAAATTGTGATTAAAGCTAGTTTTTAAAGCAAGCCACCCCAAAACCCAATTAGAAACCATTACACATTCCACCACTATATCCATATATTTAATAAGATTTTTATTTCAAACTGTTTAAATATATTTTTTACTCGTTGAGGTGAAGGATGTCAATCTTGAGGAACAGAAAACATTTTGTATCCAATGTTGACATAAATCACTCTCAAGTCAGTTGTACCATGGGCTAGATTCATAAAGATCCATGGGCTCTGTCCAGTAATGTGCCTTAAAACTAACCTGCATATGTGGCATTTCCATTTCCCACACCAGCTATCTTTGTGTTCTCCCTGTGTGAGACTGTGTGCTGGATTTTATAAGATAGTTGGCGAACTTCAAAAATGGCGGTCCGCCTGTGCGAACTGCAAGTCGCAGAGTCGCCGCGATATTCAGCACAGTGACTCATTTAAATGGCCAGGGTGGACGATCCCACCCGCCGATGATGTGGAGGGGGCGGGCGGTCCATCCCTGGCAACAGCGTCAAGTGCCACGGCGCAGGCACCGACACCATTTTTAAAGGGCTTCGGGCCCCACATTACAATTTATATTTTTAAAGGGATATTGAATCATAATTTATTTTATAAAATTAAATAAATGTTTATAGCCCCTCTCCCAACCTCCCCCCACCCAATAACCATACAATTAATTCCTTGCCCTCTTCCCCTCAAAATACTTATCTTGTGTGTTTGACCTTCCCCCACCACCCCCCCCCAAAAGTTCATAAACTTCTAACTTCACCCCTTCCCACAATCCCCTACACCAATCAGATTAGTTTGACCCGCTCCCTGGCCTCCTGCACTGAAATAATTACCTGCTCCTCCCTCCCCACCGGTGTCCCGCATCAGATCTCTGAACAGGTATCCGAAGGCGCAGGAGTGCCAGCCACAGGCAGCAATATTGCTGCGGAATGGATGGCGGGAGCGGGTAAGTACTTAATTCATTTAATTTAATAAATTAACATATTTTGATTTGGCTCCCATTGGCAGGGGAGGGGGCTGCCACGAGGCTCGCTGCCGCTGGTAATATGGGGCCGAACCTTCCCAATGTTGAGGCCTGTGGCAGGGCCTCTCCTGGAGGCATTTTCCGGTCCACCCCGCCGCGACTCCCGATAATGGCGGGGCTGTATAATTCAGCCCTGTTTGTTATATAGAATGATACACAGGCTTGTGGGCTTTTATTTCATTATGACTTCCAAGAGGGAGTGAGAGGAGACTTGTATGCTGTTAAGTAAATCTGGGTTTGATTCAAACCTAGATTCCGGACCACAATAGCTGCTTTAAAAAAATTAAATTTTTCTGTTGAATGAACTGGAACTCAATAGCTGGTGCCTCAAAGGTTCCATTCAGAAGTTGGCTCAAAAATAGGCTGCTGAACCTGACATTTCTGAAGCCTCAGCCATACTAATGTCTGATGAGAGTGACACTTGGATGGAAATAATTAATAAAAATATTGCACACTTTAGCAGCATAAGGCTCACACCTCTGTGACTGGAGACCCATGGCATTTATATTGTGGTTCAAGTGGGAGTGTGCACTGGCCTCTGTGCTCCTTCCCAACAATTAAATCTCCAGTCATCCAAATAGCAAGCTTTTTCTGCTTCAAGTACATTAAGTGATGGGATATGCGTTTGGGGTTTTTCTAAATGATGGTTTTTCAAAGTTACACAGGGTGGCATGATGGTATAAACAAAGGGGGCTTCATGCTTTGTGCTAAGAAGCAGTAGCACATGAATTTCAGAGTACTGGTGCAGTATACCTGCAGCCTACAAATACACTCTTTTTGAGTGTTGGATATCATTTGTTGTTTAAAAGTTTTATTTTTTTCTCAATGTTTTTAAATTTTGAGTACTTGATGAACTTGGGATCATATAAGAGTTTTTTTTATAGTAGCATCTGTGAATACGTTTTAAGAATAGAAATTATTTGAAATCTGATTTGAATTAAATTAAGTCTACTTTTTCAGTTTATATTCAAGGAAGTTAGAAGGGATATAGAACAGAGTGGGTGGCAGGACAAATGATGTTTTCATCCCTTCTCCCCTACCCTGAGGCATATCATGCACCACCTAAAGGCTCAAAAAGGACTACTGAAAATGCAATCCAGATGTTTCGGGAAGCTTTGAGTGTCATGCAGCTCTAAGCATTGAATTTACAAATGGCTATTTAGGAAGCCAGTGCAGGATCAAGCTACCTCATCTTCCTCATTACTGGCCTTTTTTAAATTCACATTGAATGTAAACAGTGCAGGTTCGAAGCAACGAAGGTGGTTCTTTTCGGATGTGCTGTCCGGTAGAATAGACAATGCGAAAAACTCCAATCACTTTGTATTCTAAAAAGGAGAAATATTTTTGGCACCAGCCTCGGACCTCACAGATTGCTGCAGAAGTTCTTTAGGGTGCATGAGAGCTGTGATACTCCATAATAGCTCGGTAGATATGACACAGAGTAGCTCTATTTAGATTCTTTTAAAAAGCGCAATGTGGAAAATAGCAGAGTGAGTTAAAAAAGTAAGTTACAATCATTACCAGTTATATCAACTGATGGTGGTGAGTGGATGGAGGGGGAAGAAGGCAAGAAAGTATACTTATAAGATGACAGGGGGGCAAAAATTCAGATCAAACTCTTTGCCCCTCAGTTAACTCTTTTGATTTGCCAGTGTGACCATTGTTATCCTCTGTTCATTTCCCAGTTATAAAAGAAGCAGCATTCTGTGTACATTCCAAAGGGCCAGGCTATTTTTTTTTAAATGTGAAACCGAAGGCCCATAGTGGTAGACATTTCCCCTGAAAAGAATAGTATGGAAGATTAAGTAAATCTGGAAGCAATGAGTGACACCAAACTTTGGTTTAAAAAGCATGTAGGTTGTAGGATGACACAGGAGGTTCTACAGTTGTAAATTCCTGCAAAAGAATGAACCAAAAGGAAGAGGCATTGCTGAGGGTCTTCAACACAGTGAAGAAAAGTGAGAATGATGTTGAGCTGGAGGAAATGAGAGAGAGAGAGGTTGGGACAACACCAGGAGGGAGTTTAAAGTTGAGGGTGAAGATATATTGGAGGATGACGACTTAAGGTCGGTCAGCAAAGACACATTTGAAGATATTAGAAAGGAATGGGGGTGTGGTGATGAGGCAGCAGTTGGTAATCACCTATTAGATAGGAAGTTTTCTCTTGTGTGAGATCCGAGATTAAAGGGTGCATTTTTGAAGCATCACCGAACTGAGCCGCCATTCCAAAAAGATTTTAAGATCCCTTTCTACATGTTAGACCTCTTACGCATAGAGAAGAATATGGTTACCTATATGAAATCATAAAGTACCCCAAAGCAAGACCAAAGCACAGTAATCATGAATAATGGAAAATAGATCTATGGTCCTTCCGAATGAAGCTGATTCCATCTTTGATATTCATGAAAGAAAAATAAATTCTTACCACAACAATTGTTCCACAGAATCTGTTTCTTGTTAAATGATTTGTTGATGTTCCATTTCCTCTATAGTGAAACAATCTGTTGGAAATTAATGCCCCTTCATACAATATTTCTTCGACCATTTTCAAGCCAGAGGCTCTACCTGCAGTACTTTAACAAGATGGGGGGAACCCTTCTATCACAATTTTACATTATATGTCAATGGATGGTGTTTTTGAGTTGTAAAAAATCTAGGGCAGTTCTACTGCTGGCAGCAATGGTGTATCTGTCAGTTCTAAACTGCAGTGTAGATTGAGTGACAACATCGGGCCTGTCTTTTGCACTGCCCTGACCAAGACTTCATCAGAAAGCACCAACTGTTCTTAATTATAATCAGTATGTTTATAATCACAAAAGCTACTTTATTGCAGTAATATCCTGAGCAATATAGCAAGAAAACAAGATTTGTTACATTGCGTCTCGCCCCAAAACAAGAAAGTCTCCATTTCAAGCTGTTTAGATTAAATGAGATAAGTAGCATTCGGAAGCCCTATTTTTCTTTGTACAGTGTTCACAGCCTGAGGAGCAGTAAGTGGCTACAATAATAAAACCTAATAATGATTGGAGGGATTACATGAAAAAGTGTGGACATTTTATTAAAAACTTCCTACCACTGCATCAGACCATCGTAAATGTTCAGGACAAAGAAACAAAAGTCAAAATTACAACAAAAAAATTCCACATCGCTTTTAGTTTTTTTTTCTCTTTTGCTAGCTACTGTGCTCTGCAAGAAGTTATCCCCTGGAGAATTGTTAGTGTATAGTAGAGTTAAGCCTTTACATCCTTAAATTAATGCTTTCAACATTTTTCACTTGGCAGTCTCCTCAAAAAGGAAGACTTTAATGATAAAATGAAACATACGGTAGCTACTTAACTACTTAAGTTTGTGTCTAACATTTATGTGCATTTTCTTTAAAATAAGAAAGGTACAGTGCAAGTGTGTCATCATAAATGCACTGAATCTTTGTTTTCAAAAAAGGGCTTTTAGTGACAAATTCTTCTTTGGCCTCCTTATCTCGAGAGACAATGGATAAGTGCCTGGAGATGGTCAGTGGTTTGTGAAGCAGCGCCTGGAGTGGCTATAAAGGCCAATTCTAGAGTGACAGGCTCTTCCACAGGTGCTGCAGAGAAATTTGTTTGTCGGGGCTGTTACACAGTTGGCTCTCGCCTTGCGCCTCTGTCTTTCTTCCTGCCAACTACTAAGTCTCTTCGACTCGCCACACTTTAGCCCTGTCTTTATGGCTGCCCGCCATAATCATTTGGAAACCTGCAGAAAAAAAGTTGCAGTATTGTTCTGCCTGTTACTAAGGGAAAAGAAATATTGTAAATTGTTAACAAGCAGTTTGTATTTTGCAACCAAAGTTATTGTGTAGGTTGCATGGTGTGAAAATTGAGCAGTCACAGGACTTACAGCATACCTGTATTATGACATTTGTCAGTTGAATATTAATTTCTGCCAAATCAAGTGCTAATGCTGGGTGGAATTATACACAGTAATAATATTCAGAATAGGGTGAGTGTGGAGCTAACAGTTAGCTAAACAATGGTCCTGTGGGTAAATGCACCAGATGGTATGTTACTGACTCATACAACTCAGGAAGTTCCCTGGCCCATGGGACATTCTGGAGGCATGTAGTGAAGAGTAAAAAGGGAGAAAGTATCAGCCAGTGTATTTCCTCCCAATTTCTATGCAGTTGTTCTTGCTGGAGAGTATGCCTATCTGGGCACTCGGTGAGGATAGTCAGACTTGGTTGTGATGTGCCACATGGTAAAATAGCTTGGTGATGCTCATATGGAAGGTGGCTATTTGCCTGATCAAAGGATTGGAAGCATTTGTAAACATTCATTCTGGACAAAGGATCTTTGTGATCTTTTTAACCAAACATAATTTAGCATTAAAATGGAACCATGTGCTTATGTAAACAGTGCCTTGATCACAACATCACATAACCCATGTTCTTGGACCATTTACTCTGCTGAGAGCTGCATTTTGATTGGTGTCTGTCTTGTGCAGGATCTCGCTGGAAATCAATGTCCAACCAAGAGAAGCAGCCATATTACGAGGAGCAAGCCAGGCTCAGCAAGATGCATTTAGAGAAATACCCCAACTACAAGTACAAGCCCAGACCAAAGCGCACCTGTATTGTGGATGGCAAGAAGCTGCGTATTGGCGAATACAAGCAGTTGATGAGAAACCGAAGGCAGGAGATGCGGCAGTTCTTCACTGTGGGGTATGTATTACTGAGTTATAAATAGGAACATTTTCTATCCTATGATTCTGAAAGATTGTTTTGGAAATGCCTGTTGTTCCAGAGAAGCAGCAAACAGGTTATACACCATACACCATCTGGGTCTCTGCAAACCAGGAGCCACTTCCCACACATTCCAGGCAGGAATGAGGCCTGACATTTAAAGTGTACCAAACCAGTAGAATCCCACAGGCAATTAATATCCCTCGTATACCTTCCTGTTACATTTTTATTTCCTTTTTCCAAGTAATTCTGAAACCAGTTGTCTAAAATCTCTTTTTGACATTTCTCATCAACAATTTTCTGTTATGATATGATGCTAATAAGTTAATTGAACCTGTAAATACACAACAAGCCAATTAGTTGTGAAAATCTGTACATATATACAGTTCTTAAATGTTTATGTATTTGCAGTTCCAATCAAAAGATCCCAATGTTGTACTTGCATATGTTCATTCCATGCCTCAGTCATTGATTCAACATGATGGAAGTGACAATTCAATTGAAACAATGGCTTAGAAATTCCTGGGACGCCACCTCTGCTACAGCAAATGTGGTGGAATAGAACTTCCACCTGGCCTAGTTCCAGGCCAGAGACCCTGTCCTAAAACTCAGCAGTGGGATGTTTCACCTTACTGGGCCAAAGCAGGTGCCTACAAGAGATACCTGCTCTGGTCCAAGCCAATTCTAAAGCAGAATGGTGCCTTGTCACTGCACATGAGATCTCCCAAGGACCAAATGGGCCAAAGAAAACATGTTTTCTTTAAAAGTCTTCAGATTTTACTGAAAACTCTCCAGCATTAGATTACCTCTGGAATGGATGACTCTCACTCTAGTAAAGGTTAGGAACTTTCAGATGGCCTCAAACGGACACACGCTAAGTTTCCATATGTAGAGTTCCTCTGAAGGCTTTCAAAACTATAAAGGGAGGAATTCCTAGTGAAGCCCATGAATTCCCACTGACAGGCTCTCTTGAATAGGGATGTGTGGAAGATCTATCTACCGTCTCCCAAACCAGAATTTATAGGTCCAGTTTAAAAGGGGCAAAATCTCAGGAAAGATTCTGTTCCATATTCTGGCCCCCTTAGATGGAAATGGGACTTATGCCTTCTCCCAACCTAAGAATTTTGGGGCCAGCATTTTTAAAATGCATTTTTGAACCTATGTTGTGCTTCCTAATTGCCAGTTAGGGGGTCAAGCATTAGTGGAAAGGTTGTCTGTTCTGGCAGTATGCTGTAAGAGATGAAATTCAGAAAACGGGTGGGAGTATGCAGGATGTGACTGTCCTTTAGTGTGATATCAGCACCGAACAACTTCATGGACTGCCCTGGCTGCCTATCTTTGCAGCTGTTGCTGACAGAACAAATGAAGCAAGAACATAATGAAACTGTATCCACTAATTTTAAAGTAGATCTATGGCTATCTAGCTACACACACACACACACACACACACACATAGGAAGATTGTAATGGGATCTGTGTGAAAGGGAAAGTGTTGCTGGAACTAAGTGCAACACTTAGAGGAAGTTGCTTTTCATACGACTTTTTATTTCGCCTGTTGCGATACGTATGAAATTTTAAAAAAAAGTTGCATCTAGCACACACCCATCACATTGCAGACTTCAAATATCAGAAGTGACTTACAGGGCTGTAATTTATGAACGGCCGCGATTTGCAGCGGTGCGTCTGATATTGGTGGTCTTCAGGTGCGGATGCGCCGTCGCTGAGCCCCCACGATATTTCATGCAGAGGCTCATTTAAATGGAGGGGGTGGAGCGGCCGCCTCCGATAACGTAGAGGGGGCGGCCGCTCCATCCCAGGCAATGGCGTCCAGTTCCACTGCGCAGGCGGCAGCACCATTTTTAAAGGGCTTCAAGCCCTGCATTTGAATTTTGAAGAAACATTCAATTCTTGTTTGTGTAACAAAAAAAGTAAAAGCTGGAATCCTCTCTCCCAATCATCCCTCCCGCCCCCACCCCGAGAATTTCACTGCTCCCCCCTTCCCACCAGTGTCACACCTCACATGTCCTGCCCCCCCACCCTGCCCCGGCACCAGGTTCTTGCCTCGGAACTCTTTGTGAGGTTCCAAAAGGCACGCGAAGGATGAACAGTGGCTGTAAAATCGGTGTAGGACGGCCACCGCCTTCAGGTAAGTTTATTTACATATCATTTAGGTTCATTTTAATATGCAGATGAAAGGCCTGCTGCCAGACAGCAGTGGGGCCGCACCGTGGTCCCCCCACTGCTGGTAATTTGCTGCAGGCCTTTCTCAATGTCGCAAGACGGGGCAGGCCTCTCCCCGCTGAATTTTACCCCACCACCCCCGCCGCCACGAGCCGCGGCGTCAAGGGGCTGGTAAAATTCAGCCCAATGAGTTATAATTGCTAGCAACTTCAATTACCTGGATTGTATTGGGATGTTCTTGAACAGTGATTTTAAAAAACAGGTCAGGTAAACAAACATGTAACTGTGCTCCATAACTCAAGATGACCTGTGAGCAACATTTTGAGAGATCAGCTAACATTAATAAAATGAATATCCAGGAGTGATATCAAGTCAATAACTAGCAAACTGGGTTCACACACTGGTTATAAATTGCTGAGTTTGGTACTTGAGATTTCAGGTCGATAGAACCAAATTGAGATAGACCTTTTCACACTAAAGTGACATGTGAATGGACCTGTCCATTAATAGTTCCTTTGTATATTACTGCCTGAGAAACTCTAACAAAATAAGTAATCCTTTAATCTCTCATCACGTGCATTTTCACAGTTCCCTTCCCACTCATTCACAGTCATCCCATTGCCTGAGGGGTGTTAATGGTGGGGAAAAAGGATTTTCCACTATGACCATTAGGCACTACCAGGTCAGGTACACTTTAGTTAGAGGAAAATAAACTTGCTCCTTCTCTTCCTTTACAATATCCCTCAGCCCCAACCTCAAAATGTCTTGAACTGAATCACTGTGACATTGTTCTACCTTTCTATCCTTACTTAGGGTTTTTCTGAATGAAAGATTGCCAGTTTAGGATGACACTTAATGTTGTGGACCTATATCTACTGGGAATGTGTTCAGAATGTTGGAACTTATATCATATTGTACCCTTGCACCCAGCAGGAAGAGTAAGACTTAAATCAAATTAACCTGGGCTGTACCTAGACCCCACATTAAAGGACTCTAGCCCAATGCAACAGGCAATGACATTCAATGGCATTACCATCATCAAATGCTCCAGCATCACCATCTTGTGGGGGGGGGAGGTGGGGGCACCATTGAACTGAAACTTAATTAGCCCAGTTACATAAATAGTGTAGCTACAAGAGTAGTTCACAAGCTGAGTATTCTGTGATGAGTGGCTCACCTCCTGACTCCTCAAAGCATGTCAACCATATACAAGGCACAAGTCAGGATGTTGATAGAGTACTGACCACTTGCCTGAATGAGTGCAGCTCCAAAAACACTCAAGAAGCTCGACAGCATCAAGGCCGCTTGATCAGCACCCCATCCACCATGTTAAACAATCACTCCCTCCAGCACTGCTGCACAGTGTCCACAATGTTCACCAACTACAAGATGCACTGCAGTAACTTGGCAGGGCTTCTTCGACAGCAACTACCAAATCCAAGCCCTCTACCACCTAGAAGGACAAGGGCAGCAGACGCATGGGACCACGGCCACTTCCAAGATCCCTCTAAGTCTTACACCATCCTGACTTGGAAACAATATTTAGTTTCTTCATTGTCACTGGGTCAAGATCCTAGAACTCCCTACCTAACAGAACTGTGGGCATACCTTCACCATACGGACTTCAGCAATTCAAGAAGGTGGCTCACCACCACCACCTCAAGAGCAATTAGGGATGAATAAAAATGCTGGCCTTTTCAGTGATGCCCAAATCCTGTGAATGAATAAAAAAAAGACTAATAACCCCTCCCAAATTCACAATCCCATTGCACCAGCTTGACCATTGTCCTTTGCATTAGGAGGTCGCTTAACCCATAGACTGCTGAGCAAGTGGAAACTTGATAATAGCTTTGATTTAATGAAGGCAGTTTGATTCTTACTTAGCGTTTTATTTTTATACTATAACCCAGTGAGGTAATAGGCTGAAATAGGAAAAAAAATCACAACAATTATGGCAGATGAAATGTCCTCCAACCAAAGATGTTGGCAGAATAATGCAAGCCACTTTGAAAATAATCAAACTCTCCATTTACACTAAAGTTCCACACAAAAGACAATTACTTAAAATTCAAAGCTGTGGCATTCAGGATAAATCTTGTGAGTGGACAAGTTATGGTTAGATGAGTTATGTCAATTGGGGGAAGTTTGTGGAGTGTGTCAGGGTTGGTTTGGGACCACAGGCAGTCGTGTTGCTCATTATCCTTCCAGCACTGTTACCAGAGTTGCAACTGCCACCAATAGCAGCACTGTTCTCTAAATCAGGTAAATGAATCATGTTTTCCAGCATTTGGGTCTTTAAAAATACTATATTTGTGGATTTCAGTTGCTAACAAACCAGTGTTCATCTGTGTATAGGCAACAGCCTCAGATTCCAATCACCACGGCAGCAGGCGTAGTGTATCCCCGTGCTATCTCCATGGCAACCACAGCAGCATCACCACAACTGACATCCGAGTGTTCCAGTGAATCCGGCAGTCCAGAACCAAGTATCCCAGTCATCCAGAGCACTTACAGCATGAAGGGAGAAAGCGGCAACCTGGGCGTGAACGAAATGATGAACGGCGAAGATGAGATGGAAATGTACGAGGACTATGAGGATGATCAGAAATCAGACTATAGCAGTGACAATGAGAATCAGGAGGCCATCAGTGCCAACTGAAGAGCAACTGCAATCAGACTGTTATTTTGAACAAAAAAAAGTTATTGATGAGCCTGCATGTGTGGCTCCAACAGATTCATCAGCAATGGTCTTAAATGTTTCTTAATGTGTGAAGCATTCTGATTGTTCTTTATTTTTACAAAGTATCATGGACATTTTACATTACTGGCTACAGCCTAAAAACAAAATGTCAGGACTTGAAAGCTGTTGCTTAATATAAATTCACAGCTATCTGGCAGTCTTAAAAGTTTTTTTTTTCCTTTTTCTTTTTTGAGCTTGTTTTAAAATGCTTTAGTTACTGTTTCTTAAGGGGTGGGGGGTTATATTCTCACTCAGGTATGCTGTGCCAACCAGCAACTTGTGAATGTGTTTTTAATCTGAACTATTTAAAATAACTTAAATTTCGTAGTTTTAAAAAGAACGGGGGGAAAAAACCAAAATAAAAATGGCAGCACGTGTGCACAAAAAGCACAGCATAAAGCAGAACAACAAAGAGCTGAGCCCTGACTGGCTTTCCTTTTTTTTATTCTTTATTTTTGAGTTGCATATTGTACAGTTTGAATTAAGAAAGTGCCAAACTTCTAATAACATTTTAATCTTAACACTCTGAAAAGTCTTATTTGGGAGACACTGCAAAAGTCTTAGACAATCGTCTGTCATCTTAATGAGGAAAAAGATATATAGCTACACTTACAAAATGGTTCTTTCCGGACAACAGTGAAGTTACTCAGGAATATGGGCGAAGGATATCTATTTGAGACAGAGGAGGAGCTTGCCAGAGTGCATGTGTCCAATCACTTTTTTGATATGCCACAATAGGGTGTTCAACAGTTATTTGTCACTGCAGGTCACACAACTGGCAGCTGCCCCAGTTGTCTCCTAAGCATAGTTTAAAGCCCTTTACCTCATTATGTTGGTTTCCGTTGAGAGTATCTTAGTCATTCCAGAGATCCATGGGGCCAATAATCTAGGATTATTGAATTTAAAAGAAAACACAAGTGGAAAAAAAAATAAAAACCTTGGGGTAAAATCAGTGACTGTACGTTTCTGGCTGTTCTGTTCAAATGGGAAACCTTTTATCGAAGTAGCTTAATATGTAGAGCTTAAGCAGGAATAACTCCATTAGTTTGAATCTGCCCCTTGTAATTGGCAACAACGCATTCACCCTTCTTCCCACCCCCCACCCCCACCCCCAACATCCAGAGTTAGGAAGGTTACACTGGCTACTCTTAATTCAGCCTCGTAGGAATATTGTGGAGATAACAGAGGGATAGAGAGAGGAGGCTCAATGTTGCATTTGCCTTATGTTCCAACTGACCCTGGAGTCCTACCTGCTGTTCAATGGTGTTAAGTAACTTTACTTAAACAAAAACAATTCCATTCCTCTGCACTGTCAGCTTTCACCTTGATAAGCACAAATAGAGTAGAGATGGGTATGGAGGAAATGGAATACTAATGACTTAACATTTTACTTAATTTCACAATGTCTTAATTCAGCAACTAGATTGCTGTGAAAATTACACATTGGAAGGTCTTAAACTTAAATGAGATTTGGTGTGCAGGAAGTAGGTGAGATTTATCAAAGATAAAAACAGCACAGGTGAATTAAAAAAAAATATGGTGCATCTCCATCAACCCACCGTGCGTACTCAAATTACCAGTCTTAAATATTTAATACGTGCTGCAAAATATAAATGGCCATTATTAAGTTTAAAAAGTACTGTTCATGGGTATTTGCATTTGAGAGGATTTTTTTTAATTGGGGAAAAATACAAACTATTGCTGAAGAGTGAGGCAGAATTCTGCTCATTATTTAAACTCCCACTGAATAATGAAGCTCCATTATTTAATGTTGGACTAGTTTGATTTAGACTCTGATGATCTATTTGCAAGTCATGCAATGAGAATAACTGATGAACACTCTGTTTCTTTTGCAAATTATTCAAGGTACTGATAAAAGTTATTTCATTCAGAAAACAAGATTTGATCGTTATATTTGGCTTCAACTTGAGGGAGGGAGGAGTGAGGGGATAGTTCCTATTTCTCATTATTATAATTTATTAAAGTTCTTATAACCTCTTAATAATAATCAGCTCCCCTCAACTATTTTTATTTTTAAAAATTCAGTTTTACTTAAGGCAGTGTATGGCTTGTAGTTCAAGAATACATTTTTAGTTTATTTTTCATTGCACACAAACATTTAGTTGTTTTAGCTGTTTTGTTGCCATGCCAATATGATATAATGCAGGCTGGTGGGAAAACAAAGGACTGTTTTTTTGGGACTGAAACTTGATTATGTTTGTAGTGTGTGTATGTATATATTTTTATATATATATAATATATATAATATGATACACATACACACACAGACACACACATTACGTACACGCTCACTCACACACATACACACAGGATGTTTTAAAGTGTTATGAGCACTGGATATAAATGATATTTTTTATCACTTCTGACTAATGTGAAACTGTTGTAAGAGATACTACATGAACAAAACATCACCTGTTCCGACTCGTGTGGGCCTGCCTCACAGTTGCCAGATTTGAGTCATTTTATGTCTAGTAACTTTATTTATGCAAAAAAAAGAAAATGTTATGTATGAATACTTTGTTTTAGCTCCACCCCAGTCTCCCTTTCTCCCTCACCTCTGTCATCCTTCCCTACCTGGATTTCTTAATCTTCCTTTCCTCTCTTGCCCACCACCCCACAAAGTTCTTCATTTTCTATATGACCACCTGCTCTCCAAGCTGATTGGCTAAACAGACATCACCAAACTCATTGGTCATAATTATTTCTTTGTAAATTGCATTTGAAGGTTGACTAGATCAAATAAATGTTTGTGTAATATTTATTAGCCGAAATCAGGCTCTAAAATATCACTGCAGAGTTATTCAACCAAGACAATCAAAAAAGGAAATAGTACAAATTTACTTAAATTGGAGCTTAAAACAAAGTTGCAACAAAAAAATCCACCATCTCATTTTAGATTTTTTTTAAAATTGTAAATATAACATAGGAAATAGAATTCTATTTTTGTTCATGATACATAGTGAAATATAAGTTATGTATTTACTGTTTTGTTATACATCATTGTATGTTGGTCCACATTTTTAAATGCTGACAAGTCGCTGTACCTCATGTAGATGCTGAACTCACACCCGCAATGATATAGCAGTATTGGACCTTGAGCTGAGGCGTTCAGACACCTCGCTTATGGTCAATTTCTCATGTTTTTGTATTGTAATTATTATTATTAAGGATATATATAGCGTTACAGTTAGTAATGTGCAGAGTAGGGAAATAATTTTATTTAAAGAAGAAAACACTTTTTGAATCATTGTACTGTGCCCATTTCATGGTAGAAAAACAATCAGACACAATTTGTAATTTTTTTTTAATGAATTCACATTTTCCTTCTGTGTAAAAGTAAGCTTATCAACCTGGGGGCGGTGAGTGAGAAGGGGGATTTATGGAAATCAAACTTTTTACAATTGGTCTGGGTTACTTCTCAGAGTGAATTGTGCTTATGGGAACGGGATAGCTGGCAACTCCCTTTTAACTGTTTCTAAGTGGCATGACGGTGTTGATGAATTAGCATGACCTGGCACAATGACAGGTAGCAATATGTGCCAACAGAGTTAGGAATATAACAACGAGCACCAGATGGTAATAAAATGCAAGATAAACAGCAAACTTGACAAATAGGAGAGGTTCTCGCTTGATGCCACTGGTTCAATCAGTTAAGTGTATTTTACCTTGGTTATATTTAAATAATAATTGGTCTCAACATTCATAATATTTGTGACACAAGTAAATTATTATGGATCATTTCAGGTGGCTGCAGCCATGAATCAAATTGCCTTTCCAATTTTAGATCATTGCTTGCAAATATCATGCAAGAGTGGGCATGTCAGCAAACCTTGTCTCATTGTTATTCAATAGGATACTTTCATAAAAGTTTCCTTAATTAGCTCAGCAGAAAACACAAGAGAGAGATATTGATCATGTAAAAGGGGCACTGCCTCCTTTAAGAGTGTTTGACAAATCTTTATTTGGAAAGGGGAAGTACAAAGAGCTGTGCGTCATTTTTCAACATGTGCAATTGACATTTTTGACTTTCTTCTTTGTGTTATATGTTACATTAAATGAAAAATAAGTTTGCCAAACACTTTCTTTTCATAAATTTGGGTGATTATTATGTCTGATTATTTTATACATCGGCAAAGCAGATGGGGTCTGAATAAAATGGGCAGTTGTGACTGTAGCAAATTCACCCAAATCTGGCAGAAGTACTTAAGTATAGGTTTAAGATATGTGTACAAGAGACTCAGGAGATTGTCCTGACTCCTAGATTAGTAGCTGCACTTTTTGTGATGCCACATGTAGTAGGCTGAAGTAAGCAACGAGGCAAAGGTTGATGTGCATTGGGAGCTACACTCTTCCTGGAAGCTACCCTTATTGACAATTCGTGTTGTGATAAATGTATGTTTTATTCCCAGGCTGTGGCATAATTTAAAAACAAAATATATGTTGCATTAACTGTTCTGTTTTAGAAGATAATTTTACCCAATAACTTGATCTGCCATATGCGTCAACCTCAAATTTGACCCGTGTCAAAATGTATTAAGTATCTTTTTTTCTAAGATTAATGCAGTATTGAAAATGTGGGGTCCTTGCAGCAAATCAACAGTTCGGCTAACTTTGGGGCGACAAAGTGCATTTACTTTTTTTGGTGAATGCAATTAGGACTTGTTCTTAAATTCCACCCTCCCTTCTTCCCCTATTGTTGTCACAAGCCAGCAAAGATGCCAGGCTTATGTGAAACATACAAGTGAGGTGTTTGCCGCTCTTGGGAGTATGGGGAAACGTGCAAATAACAAATTAGTTTTTTTTTGTATCCTGCACACTGCAGCCTTGCTATGTGCATCTGCTGTTTGTCTTCCTTTGTCACTTGTGTTTTGTGCTGGAACGTGCGATTTTATAAAATAGCTCGCGTTCTGCTTTGTTGAGAAGAGTAGCAGGAGCTTTTATAGCGTTCTGGTTCATTCATTTAAGTATTTGCCAATTTTTTGTTGTTGTTGAAAAAACTACATTAAGAAACGCTTATAAGCTGTTCCTACATAGCTTCTTACTGTAACTTTATCTTCCAGCGTTGGAAGTTTTATTTTTCATTGTGATGTATATTGTGATGTTGTTCTCCATGTTAATTTAATCAGCACAATTCACTGACTTGCTGGACTGACATGCTAGCTGCTGATAAAGTATAAAAGGGTTGGTTAGGTTTTATTTTGTTTTAGCGCGCGCGTGTGACTGACAACCGGGATTCTTGTCGCCATGGTACTATGCTTTCGTCCCTATAGCAACACTGGGTGTGGCTCTTAAGAAACTCCACACGTGTCTTGTACAGCAGAATTTAATTTAAAAAAAAGTTTTAAAAAAAAGTTCAACTTCTCCACATTTTGAATATATAGCAATGCAGGTACCTGGGCCCACAGCAGGTAAATGTTTGGGTGTTTAGAGAAATAGTGTGTGCTGCTGCTTTGAAAATGTTAAAAGTCTGATAAAATGTAAATAATTTATCAAAAAAAAGAAAAAAAAGACTGTACAGTCTAGTGTAAAGTTTGTAATTGAACATAAAAAGTCTCCATCACATGTTCTTCATATTCTGCTCTTTATACAGTACAAAAGACAACTTGTTTGCTAAGGATGATGTAAAACCTTCTTGATTATGTTCAATGTCCCACTGTCACTTTTTCCCTGCTTGGCATTATTCATAATGTAAACCAGCCTTTTTTTTTCTGCAGTATTGACGTGAGGTAAAGAAAAAAAAAATAATTAGGGTTAAATTTATTTTAGCGGTACTAGTAGTCTGACCTCCTCTGCCTCCATTATATTTGAAATAATAAAAAAAATGATGAAAACACCAGTCAAAAGACACCAACCTGTTACTTTCTGGCGTTTGCAGGCACCTTATCATTATGTACAATTTCAAAAAAAAAGGCCTTTTGCACAAGGTGGTATTACAGACTCTGGGTAGTAATGCCATCTTTTTATTGTTACAAATAATGGATATGAAAAGACAGGGATTTGGGGCCTTATGGGGAGTGGCTCTGAGACTGCCTGAGCTCATTTTACCTCAAGACTGTCCTCTCTCTATATATATATATTCACCATCACTCCATCTTTTGTACTGCTGTTGACACTTAATTAAAGATAAATTGTTTTATGATGCTTGTGTTTCTTCTATGATTTAAAAGTACTCTAGCCATATAGTAAGTTAGCATGGTAGCTTATTTGCTCAGAATTTTCAAATTTGTTTGCAAATTTCTTCAACGTAGATATGAAAATATGTTCATTTGCAGAACAAAAATCTATGAAATTTCAGACACTTCTGAAGCAATTTTAAACATTTCAGTTGCAGCTTTCTCTAATTGTTCTATCTAATGTATTAAATGAGAAGGGTACCATTTCTAGATTCACGACTGAATGCAAAAGGAGGAATCTAGGGTCTAGTCCAGTTTTTGAATGTGTTTCCTAAAATTTCTAAACAACAGAAAATTGCATTTGTACATCACTCCTTGTAAAAATAAATGACTTGGAACAACTAGCAAGGAGCAAAGCGGTTAACATTAAGCAAAAAATGTAGGGGCAAGACTAAATGTAGAATCAAAGAGAGGAGGCTTTTGAAGAGAGTAAGGGAGGTGGCAGGGCAAAGTGGTTTGGAGGGCTGGATTTTACTAGCCCTTTGGTGTCATGGATCGCAGCGGGGAGGCCTCTAAAATGCTTGAGGGAGCGGCCCGTCTCGACACCGAGAAGGCTCCGCTGGATATTAGCGGCAGCGGTGAGGCCTTGTTGCAGCATCCCCTGCAGCTTGGCGACAGGGCTTTCATTAAAATATTGAAATGAAGTTAATAAAAATGCAGATCAACTGCTCCCAGCAGTCGTCTCACGCTAATTTTGCGGCCACCGGCTGCAACTCGTGTGACTTCAGTGCTCCGTACAGAGTTCCGAGGCGAGACACTGGTGGGGAGGGGGGAGGACTAAAATTATCAGGGCGGGAGTAGGGGGGGAGCGGGAAAAACAATCCTTAGTGGCTGTGAGGATGGTGGGAAGGGATTTGGGGTCAAAGGGAATAAAGTTCAGGGGTAAAGGTCGTGAGTGGGAACTCACTTTTTTGGGGGGATCGGGCATAAAACGAAGGGCTGAATTTTACTGGCCCCTCGATGCCGCATGTTGCGGCGTGGGGGCCGGTAAAATGCTGCAGGGAGAGGCCCGCCTCAGCCCGTGACATCGAGAAGGGCCCGCTGCATATTACCACCGGCGGAGGGACCTCGGTGTGGCTCCCCCCCACAGCCAGGTGGCAGGCCCTTCATCTCCATATTAAAATGAGGCCTAACGGAATTCAAATTAACCTACTGGCAGGCGGCAGTTGTCCCATTCCGATATTACGGCCGCCGGTAGTGCTCCACGCGCCTTCGGAACTCCGCATGGAGTTCCAGGCGAGAACCTGCTGGGGAGGGGGGAGCAATAGAATTTGCAGGGCGGGTGGGGTGGAGGAGCGGGGAAATCAATTTTAATTGGATATGGGGATGATGGGAAGGGGTTGAGGGTCAAATGAACTAATTTTGTGGGGGTAAGTTCTGGATACTAATAAAAGTTTATTATGGGGGAGGGAGGAGAGGGCAATTAATATATAAATTACCCATTGAGGGGTGGGAGATGGGATTTAGAGTTGAAAAATGTATTTTCATTTCACGTTGCTAGGGACGCGGCCCTTGCGTCATTGGGGACGGCCACTCCGCCGCTCTATTTAAATGATCCTCGCGCGAAATATCGCGGGGGCTCCTTGGCAGCCGCTGAATGCGGGCACTGCGCTGAGTTTAAAGGGCATCGCCGCAGAGCGCTGCGCCCGAATAAAATTCAGCCCTAAGTATTTATGCATTGGGGGTGGGAGAGTAGTTTGCAGGTGTGGACAAATATTTTCTGCAATTTTTGTTGACTGGCACCTTTACATATTTAAATGCCTCCTGAAGGGTTTGATGCCCTTTAAAAATGGCACCAGTGCCAGCACCTGCGCAGTGGTACTGGATCCCGTTGTCGAGGATGCGGCGGCCACCCGCTCTACATCATTGGGGGTGGCTGCTCTGCCTCCTCCATTTAAATGAGCCCCTGCGCTTAATATTGCGGCGGCTCTGCGCAGCGCTTCTGGGTTGGAAGGCCGCCGACTTCACAGAAAGCTGCCATGGAGCGCGGCACGCTGGTAAAATTCAGGCCAGAATTATAGAGGGATGGATCATAGTGACATAAAGATCGGTTTCCATTAGTGGAGTGGAAGGAACCAGAGAACAAGCAATAGTCAGAGCAGAAGATGCAGGCAAGAAATAAAATAGACGCTAAGGGGTAACAATCACCAACCTGCCTGGTGGGAAACCGATGGGTTCATATTGGCCACCCATTTTACACACATCCCAATTTTACTTCCCATTAGTTTCAATGACAAGTGAAATTAGACGGGGTGTGAAGCAGAAAGCTGATCCGTTTCCATCAGTTTCCCTCCAGATGGGTTAGGTTAAAATTACCCTCCAATATCTAACTTTTAAATTAAAAGTCTCGATTTTTCTACTTGCTTCTATGTCTTCTGCTGTGGCGAGATTAGATATTAAGGTTTTTAATAAATCTTATCATTAGCAATCAATCCCTGTCAGAACTCCAGTCATGGTCCCACCTCCTCCTCAACTGCTATTCTGTCCCCTGCATGGTTTTTCGACAATGTGAAAGGTCTCTAGAAGTATTACAAATGGGACAATTTTTATATAGTAGAGTATATCCACATAATAAAACAATAATAAGATGAAATTTTAACTTGCTTTGCTCAGGCTAACTTTCAGCATTATTTTTAGCACCCCTCAATTTGGTGTTGCCACTTCCCTGCCCAGCAGGAAAGTCCAACCGTTTATCACCCTTTGTGTGAAAATGTTCTTCCAGATGTATCTGACTTAAATTTACTTGTCACAATTTTTTTTGTATTTATGACAACCTGACATACTAGCCTGCTTTATTTTATGGCACTTAACTTATCAAAGTCATTTAATAATTCACATACTTTACTCCTCTGGGCGAGATTGTGCTTTTTTAAACCAGCCCTCACAATTCATCTTACCTACATTTGGAGACATTCCTGTTGCTTTCTTAAAAACCTATGGTAACACAAATATACATTTTTTTTTAGATTGATCACTCTGTTATCTTTTTGTACTGAAGGAAGTATCTCATCTGTGAAGAGCAAAAAGGCTTTCAGCAGACAGGTGTCCAAGGGCTGATTTTTATGAGCCTTCCGGTGTGGGAATGGTGGCAGTGGGTCCCAGAAAATTCTTCCGGGAGAGGCCCACCATGACCTCCAACAGCCACCGCTCAGTGGCAGGGCCTTCATTTAAATATTAAAATGAAGTAAAATAAATGCAAATTAACTTACCTTTTCCCGGCAGCCGTCCCATGCCAATATTCCGGCCGCTGGCCGGAACTCGCGCGCCTTCCGATCTCTGTTTGGAGTTCCGAGTCGTGACACTGGTGAGGAGGGGGAAGGAGCGAAATTATCAGGGTTAGGGGTGGGGAGCGGGTAAAACACTTTTGGTTGACTGAGGGGATGTTGGGAAGGGGTTGAAGGGCAAAGGTAGCAAAGATCGGGGGGGAAAATTTGCTGATGGGAAGGAAAGTTTTTTATGTGTCTTAAGTACATTTGATAGTCATTGGGGGATGGGTGGGAGAGGGGCTTTGATCAGTAAATAAAGTTTAAAATTTTAATTTGCCTTCTACGTCACTTTAAAAATTGAATTTGCTGGTAAGGGCTTGCAGTCCTTTAAAAATGGTGCGGTGCCTGCGTGGTGGCGCTGGACACGGTTGCTGGGGATGGAGTGGCCGCCCCCTCTACGTCATCGTGGGAAGCCGCTCTGCCCCCTCTGTTTAAATGAGCCCCCACGTGAAATATCGCGTGAGCGGACAGCCGAGATTGGAGCGCACCGCGCTCATAAAATTCAGCCCTAAGTGTCTGAATAAGGGAAGCAAATAAAATTATTTAAGAAAACACAATGATCCAGACGGAATACCACAATATATATTTATGTCTGAGAAAATAAAATGGAAATGACTTTTACCTGTTGCAAGTAAACAAAATGTCCAAGCTGCCTGTATAAATCAATCATTTTTCTGTCTTACTCTACAATTAATGGACTTTGAGTTTCCTTTTCAAAGGAATATTAAAGCATCAAAGGAGACATTTTGACACATTGCACTCAAACCACTGCTCCTCTTCAACTGGTATCAGCTACTATCTAATTCAATCTCATTTTCCTGTATCTTGTCGCAGTCTTCCTTTTCAATGATGATTCCATCTCTGCATTAATAACCATCAGCATTGCACTGTCTAATAACTCTCTGGGCTGAAATTTTCGAGTGTGCCGCAGTTTGAGGCAGCGCACACTGATGGCGGCGTGCATTCCACGTGGATGCGCTGTCCCTGAGCCCCTGCAATATTACGTGCGGGGGCTCATTTAAATAGAGGGGCCGACGCGGCCGCCCCCGATGACGTAGAGGCGCCAGCACCATTTTTAAAGAGCTTTAAGCCCTAAACACAGATTTCAATTTATAAAGGAAAATTAGTGCCAATTCTTATTAAATAAACACTTATGGAGGCCCATCCCCAAACTCCCCAATGGTTTTTTAATTGGCCCTCATTGACAAAAAACTCTTTATTCCCTACCCGAACTTTCTCTCCAACCTTCAATCATTTGCCCTTCAACCCCTTCCCACCATTCACACAGCCAATAAAAATTGATTTCCCCACTCATCCATCCCTCACACGCTGAAAATTTTATTTCACCCTCCTCCCCACCAGGTTCTCGCCTCGGAACTCTTGTACGCAGTTCCAAAGGCGCGCAAAGCACGAATGGTGGCCACAAAACGGCGTGGGATGTAATTAATGTTAATCTGCATATTTAGATAAAGGCCCCGCCACAAGGCGGTGGAGGGGCCGCACCAAGGTACCCTCTCCACAGGTAATATGCGGCTGGTCCTTCTCAATGTCGTGGTCGAGGCGGCCCTCTCCCAGCAGAATTTTACCGGCCCCCGCGCCACGACCTGCGGCTTCGAGGGGCTGGTAAAATTCAGCTCTCTGTGTGGAAAATAAATTCTCCTTGCTTCCCAATTTATTGTTCTTGTGATAATCATGAGTCTCTACTGATCTGCCAACCAGTGGAAACTATTGCTCACTAATTATGCTCTCAAAACCTTACATGTTTGCCAGTCATAGGTGTTTCCTAAGCTGGCAGTGAAAATATAAGATTTTTTAAAATCTGTTTTGTAATCATCTTCACATATCAATGAGATGAAGTGCAATGTTAGCCAGTGCTGACCCGATACAGATATCCCCACATAGCAACAAAGCACAAGCCCCTTCCTCCCTCACCACAACACCCAGACCAACTCTCAGAAAGAGAAAGCAGATCACTGAAGAGGATTAGTGGTTCAAATGGAATTTGCTGAGAAAGGGTAATCAATCCCTCCGTCATTTGTATACTTTTAACTTTCCCTTACCACCTTAGACCGTGGGGAGTTGCAGCATTATCAGCAGTGAAGAAAATAAATGGCTGCAGCAAGGCCAGTGTCGTGCAACATATCAGCCCCATTAACAGATACCATTCCATGACAATATGAAAGGCACAATTCAACATGGTGGCTCCTCATCAGACCCCTTTCCTATCCTGAGTGGCGTGAAACAGGGCTGTGTTCTCGCACCCACACTTTTTGGGATTTTCTTCTCCCTGCTGCTTTCACATGCGTTCAAGTCCTCTGAAGAAGGAATTTTCCTCCACACAAGATCAGGGGGCAAGTTGTTCAACCTTGCCCGTCTAAGAGCGAAGTCCAAAGTACGGAAAGCCCTCATCAGGGAACTCCTCTTTGCTGACGATGCTGCTTTAACATCTCACACTGAAGAGTGCCTGCAGAGTCTCATCGACAGGTTTACGGCTGCCTGCAATGAATTTGGCCTAACCATCAGCCTCAAGAAAACGAACATCTTGGGACAAGATGTCAGTAATGCTCCATCCATCAATATTGGCAACCACGCTCTGGAAGTGGTTCAAGAGTTCACCTACCTAGGCTCAACTATCACCAGTAACCTGTCTCTAGATGCAGAAATCAACAAGCGCATGGGTAAGGCTTCCACTGCTATGTCCAGACTGGCCAAGAGAGTGTGGGAAAATGGCGCACTGACACGGAACACAAAAGTCCGAGTGTATCAGGCCTGTGTCCTCAGTACCTTGCTCTATGGCAGCGAGGCCTGGACAACGTATGCCAGCCAAGAGCGACGTCTCAATTCATTCCATCTTCGCTGCCTCCAGAGAATACTTGGCATCAGGTGGCAGGACCGTATCTCCAACACAGAAGTCCTCAAGGCGGCCAACATCCCCAGCTTATGCACACTACTGAGTCAGCGGCGCTTGAGATGGCTTGGCCATGTGAGCCGCATGGAAGATGGCAGGATCCCCAAAGACACATTGTACAGCGAGCTCGCCACTGGTATCAGACCCACCGGCCGTCCACGTCTCCGCTTTAAAGACGTCTGCAAACGCGACATGAAATCCTGTGACATTGATCACAAGTCGTGGGAGTCAGTTGCCAGCGTTCGCCAGAGCTGGCGGGCAGCCATAAAGACAGGGCTAAAATGTGGCGAGTCGAAGAGACTTAGTAGTTGGCAGGAGAAAAGACAGAAGCGCAAGGGGAGAGCCAACTGTGCAACAGCCCCGACAAACAAATTTCTCTGCAGCACCTGTGGAAGAACCTGTCACTCTAGAATTGGCCTTTATAGCCACTCCAGGCGCTGCTTCACAAACCACTGACCACCTCCAGGCACGTATCCATTGTCTCTTGAGATAAGGAGGCCCAAAAGAAAGAAAACAGATACCCCTAATCTTAAGACAACTGCAAATGCTACATTAAACCCAGACTTAATTGCAAGCCTAAATTTAATTTATTAGCAAGTTCTAGTGCTTAGTGAAAATCTCTAACCTGTCCATTAGCCCTACCTCAGTCCAACTCTAACCCTTAGTTAAGTCCTCTTCCTCAGGTAAAAACTAGCCCTCGGTTTTCAAAAAAAAAATCTGCCTAGACTTAACCCAGGATAATTTTAATCACAGCAAATCACAAAGCTGCTTGGAGTAATGGCAAAGCATGAAGTATTTCAAGAGTGATAGACATCAATTATAGAGTGCAAGCTCAAATCAGTTAAAATTAAGAAGGTATTTACCAACCACCCTAATTTCTACATTCTCAATATAAAATGTGATTAAAGGATATTTTTCTTTAAAGCTAAAACTCTTGAAAACTGTTATATATTTTTACAGCTGAAAATAATTAGGGAAATTAGTATTATAACTTAGAGAAATCTCAATTCCCTGATGGTCAAGTTCCAAACCTGGATTACATAACCCACTATGGTTAGCCACAAATGTAGATTGTTTCCTTCCCACCATCTGCCAGAGTGACATGCACTCTTGTTTAAACTCTAAAGAACTTTATGCTGCCTTAGCCCCTCTTGGAAAAGTCTATTCTAGAACCAATAACATCCACTTAACCTCTCCATTCTTCACCATTGCTGTCTAAATGCCACTATTGTTAGATCACTCCATAAAAAACTAATATAAGCAGCAAGGATCACACTGCAACATGTTAGGTCAAGTTGTAGTGAATGAAGTGGGAAGAAATTGACTACATTTTCCTTAAAGAATTTGCAGATCACAGACTAAAAAATTGCTCAGCAGAAAGAGAATCCCTCTGAATTTGGCTATAGGTGTGCATAACCTGCTGAACAAGATAAATCTCTTAAATAAATAGTTCACCTAGACAAGAAAATGCAGCAAAAAGCCATTGGGAACACCAACAAAGCAGCAGGGAGACACAACAAGGCTGAAAGGAATAGCAAGCAAGCCCATTGGGAGCAACAGCAAGCTAGGAAAGCTCAACTACAAGATCAAGGATAAACTTAGCAACAGTAGTACTGAGCTAGTCTAGGAATGTATGGTGGTAAGTTTGCAGAATGAGGCCTGAAAAAGTGATCTTGTGAGATTTAAAAACTAATGAATGAAAACTTGATATTTCACCAGACAATGACAACTTGGTACAAGGATTACCAAGTGAGACAAGAACCAGAATGGTATGCCAGACTTTTACAATCAGGTGAGAGGGATCATGCGACTCCCCTCTTGTCCGTCCTCTCCGCAGCAGAGTTTATTCCTTCTTTAGAAAGTGGATGTGCTGACCACGTCAGTGAGTGTTTTACTTTTCACCTTTGATGTGATTGTTAAATAACCAATCAGACAGGTTTTCTTGAGTTTAAACAAGAACGAGGTAAGTTTATTATACTTAAAAGTCTAAACCCGATCGAAATAAAAATAATAAAAATGTTCTACGCTTTCATGCACACACACACACACAAGAGAATCACACACACACACAAGTAGATTACAGAGTGATGAGGAATAAATTTGTATTGGATTAGAGTCCAGAACAAATAAAAATGATACACTGTCTGTGGTGACTGGTGACTTAGTGGTATTCCTGTTGAATTTGTGGTCCTGAAGTTCTGAGTTGGTAGTTGTTCTTGGAGACAGTTGAGCAGAGGGCTTCCTTCTCAGTGTCTTTGTCTTGGATTTAGCAGCTGGCAGCAAGGCTTCACACACCCCACACCAGGTCTTCTGGAGAGAGAGAGAGCCTTTCTGGCTTCTGCACAGATCGAGGGCTGAATTTTACTGGCCCCTCGACGTCGTGGGTCGCGACGTAGGGGCCGGTATACCTCTGTGGTGAGAGGCCTGCCTCGACCCCGATGTCAAGAAGGGCCCGCCGCATATTACTGGCGGCGGGTGGACCTCGATGCAGCCAACCCCCCACACCGCTCGGCAGCAGCACCCCAATTACCATATTCAAAACGGTACCTCTGCAGATTATGCAGCCCACCGCCCCTCGATGCACGCTTCCGGATGGCACCTGCCGTCCCGTTACCAAACAGAAAAGCCAGCAGGTGATCAGGGGTAGAAGATTTCACTCTGGAAAGTATGTTCTGATATTCAGGGATCTCACTCTGCATACTGGAAGGGAGGAGGGAGGGAGGAATATTCAGAGGTCTCACTCTGCAATCTTAAAGGGAGGGGGGGATATGGTCTCACTCTGCATTCTTAAAGGGAGGAGGGGGGATATTCAGGGGTCTCACTCTGCATACTGGAAGGGAGGAGGGTGGATCACAGGGGTCTCAACTCAGTTTTCTTAAAGGGAAGAGAGAGGTGGTCTGGGATACTGGAGGGAAAGGGAAAGACAGGCATGAAGGGAGGTACTGTGTACCCTCCTCTGTAAATAGTGTACGCTCTGTGTTTGTTTGTGTTTGTGAAGGAGCAATGACACTCTAGTCACCCTGTGTGTGGGGAGGGTGCCAGAAAGGGTAGAGCATTAATGTTATATGGATGGTGGGGGCAATCGGTGCAGATGTTAGGATCTTTATGTGGTCACGCTGTGCCACTCTGAGTGTTAGCCAAGATGAGCAATGCCATGCCATGCCATATAGTTGATCCATTGAAAGCACCTGATGTACCCGTCAACACCAATCTCTGCCCTGTTAGGAACCTTCGAATCAATGAAGGGTTCAACTTTATCACATGGAAATGGGTATGGCTCATCCTACATTGTGTGATCCGCTTCTCTTGAGGATCCGTATGCACCAGAGGCAAAATCAACAGGCAGGTGCGGTCCACGTAGAGGCCCCTGGACATGAGCAGCAGTCCCCAAGGGGAGCCCGCCATTATGGTTGCCGTGCATCTACAGGCCCCACACGACATGCCATTGGATATCAGAGCACAAGAGTCAGAGGCGATTGTGCATTTAGAGAGTGTGGTGACACGTCTCTATGCCCTGTTCAAAGTTGACCTGCAGCCCATGCATCCTATGCCTGTGGTCCTCACAGTGGCAGCGGTTCTCAGGTTTGATGCCTATGCAGCTTTTCAGGGGCCCATCGGAGACCTTTATGGGGGTCACACAGTCAGCAGTGCACCGCTGCATCAGGGAGGTCACCAATGCACTGCACCGGAGGGCCAGCAAGTATATCCGCTTCAGGACGGACTCTCACAGCCAGAGGGCCATCAGTTTCAGCACCATTGCCGTAGAACCATAGGTATTAAGTTCATAGACTGCACCCATGTGGCCATTAGACCTCCTGCCAGGCTACCATCTGCAGACGTCACCATTAAAGGAATCCTCTCAATCTAGGTGCAGTTGGTATGTGATCACTGGAGATACTTCATGCAAATCTGTGCTCGCTTCTCAGGCAGCTGCCATGATACCTGGGCCCTGTGCCAGTCCCGACTGCCACCGCTGTTCACTGATCTGGCTCAGATGAAGGGGTGGCTTCTTGGAGACAAGGGCTATCCCTTGCAGACATGGCACCCGACACCAGTGAGAGACCCCACCACTGCTGCAGAGGAGAAATACAACGCCATCCACCGAGCTACAAGAGCCACGATTGAACAGGCGATCAGTCTGCTGAAAAGGTGCTTCCAATGGCTGGATAGACAGGGTGATGCCCTGTACTACGGCCCAAAAAGACCAGCTCCTTTCTTTGCTGCTCGCTGTGCTCTTAACAACTACGAACCCAATAGGGGGTAGGCCTGGCATGATGAGAAGAGACATCAATAGGATTCATCCTTGGACTATGAGGATGCTGATGACCTACAACAGGAAAGGTGCATAGGAGGGCAGGTGGCACTCAGGCTCTGCATGCAGGGCTAGCAGTGAGCTAGGGATGTATAGAAGTGGCTTATCAGACAAAGGCTCTCCATTCCATAGGAACTGACATGAGCTCTGCAAGCCACACATCACTCTCGCTCACCTGCTGTGCACCAGTCCACATCTGCAGCATCCCTGTGTAAATCATTAGAGGCAGCAGCTGACTGAGCCAATGTCCATGTCACTGAATGCGTGGAGACAGTCATGAATAATGGTGGCATGGCAATGATGTAATTGCATATGATGGCTCTCCTGAAGGGCCAGCATTGCAAAGGGATGTGACATTGGCGCTACATGCTGGCACACAATATTCACACAGAGAAAAGGACACACATGGTGAAGAACATTTAGTGAAAGATGTCTTTATATTGCTGTGACACCGGTGCATTCCCATTTGTGTCACTGTGTTCTCTGTAAACACTTGTGAGTGCTTCTTCTCGGTGCAACCTCTGCGCAAACAGCCTGACTGGAGGAAGGCTGCTGATCTGATTGTCCTTTGGATGTGGATGGCTTTGGTGCTCACACCCTGTGCGTACGAGGCCTAGAGGGCCCTGGCTGGCTGGAGGAGTGCTCGTTCATCCCCTTCCGGCATTGGACCCTTTGACGCTGGACGGCCCACGGCTACTCACCTCCTCTGTCATCTCCAGCCAGACTGCCTTGTTCAGGTGGGAGGGCTTCTTCTTACCGTCGCTGGTGAAAAAGACCTCCCACCTTGCCTGCGCAGCCTGGAGGAGAGCAAGCAGGGAGGCTTCGCTGCACTGTGGGGCCTCCCTAGAGCACCCCTCTGCCATCCTCGACTTTTGGTGTGGTCCTTTAAATGCAAAGGTGACTCCACCGTGTAACTGCTCTAACTTCTGGCTGCAAGGTTTGTCTTGCACATGTTTGAAAACCAATGCAGGACTAGTGAGGAAATCTGTGCTGTTCTCATGGTTTTTCAATTATTACACATTGACGCATATTCACAAACACTTTGCTTCTGCAGCAGCTGATCACAGTGATTGGTGTAATATTTCTAGTTAGCAATGCAGTTAGCACATGAGCATATTTTCCTGTTTTTTAAACAAAGGTTACATGTATTTTCACATAACAGCAGAGAAATGAAACAGATACCAAAAGCATATTAGTCTGCAGCTTTTCAGAGTCAGATGATTAGAAGTCCATAGCATGTAAATATTCTTCAATTATGGTTTTATTTCTGTTTATTGCCATTTATGGTACATTTAAGTCGCATGTCCTGGAATGTGCAAAATTAAGACTATTCAACCAGGTGTGGCACACCTACAAGAAGCAATGTAACACTTGAGTGGAAGAGGATCACAACTTCATAGGACACTGGGACACAGCAGGATAAGTATGTGGCAGCAAAGCAGAAAGCGCCGGGGAAACTCAGCAGGTCAGGTAGCACCTGTGGAGAGAGAAGCAGGGTTAACTTTCAGGTTTGTGAACTTGGTCACAGACCTGAAAGTTAACTTTGCTTTGCTCTCCACAGATTCTGCCTGACCTGCTGAGTTTCTCCAGCACTTTCTGCTTTGCTGCCAGATTGACAGCAGCCCCATTCTTCAACAGTGAGTTAAGTATTTCTTTGACAGCTGTGAGGAAGCAGGTGCTGGGGTGCTTAAAATAGGGCCCCAGCACCTGCTGCACAGCTGTCAGAAGGTTCCTCGCTGTGCCGGATGTCTCGCCTCTCCCCACATTATATGGGGGGGAGGGGGGGAACAGTGCATCGCAGTGATACGAATGAGCCCCCATGCGTAATATTGCTGGGGCTCAGCGGCGGCCACTGAATGTGGGCACGCTGCCGAGTTCAAAGGCGCCACTGCAGAGCGTGGTGCCCAGATAAAATTCAGGTCCGAGCCTTTTGCTTGTCTGCTTGTCCAAGCTAAACTCCCAGCTTTCACAGAGATGGACAGATAGTATCTGTCTGGTACCTTCTAATGAAATTCAAGTTTAGGAATTTGAATCTCTCAAGCCTCATGGTGTCAATTTTCACCCCTGGAGGGGTTTGCCCTTTCATTGTTAATGTCCCAGGATGGATTTGAATGTCTTGCTAATGAAAACAATCTCAGATAGTTCAATCAAACGAGCAAGCCATTGTTTTGGGTGCAGGCTAATCAGACATGTGTCTCCACTTTGATGCCTTGAAATGTGCAAGGTTTTCAAATGCAAATGATGGTGTCCATTTTTAGCTGTGTCAAAGTCTTTGTAAAAGTTGTCTGTAATATTCCAACTTTCGCTTTTTTAAGTTTAATGTAAGTTTCCAACCAATGAATTAAAAATCCTCATTTGGCACAGCATGTTTTCTTGACATAGGCCCATTCATCAGGGGCATCTTTAACCCAGAAGCCAACAATAGAGATTTGCCCAGGGCTCCTTTGATGGATCAGTTGCTAAAGGCAGTCTATAATGGAAACATACAAACTAGAAGGTCCTAGCTTTGACTCCTGGTTTGCGTTGAATTAATGGATCTCAACCAGGGCTGTGGTTGCAGCTGCTAAAAGTGGCCTCAGTGCCCCAAGGCTTGGGAGGGAAAATTTCCAAGGTTTGTGCTCTTTATTGCTAGCTACTGACATCTGGTAGAAAGTGTGGATGCATGGATATCAGACAAGGGGAGAATTATGCTTGACTGTGATGTCATCTGAATTTGAATCCCTTGTAGGTCATTTCCTTTATTCAAAAAGGGAGGGAGACAGAAATCATAAAACTACATGCTAGTTAGCTTAACATCTATCTTAGAGAAAATGTTAGAAGCTAATATTAAAGACGTTCTAGCAGGCCCTAAGAAAAATTCCAGGTAATCAGGCAGATTCAACGTGGTTTTGTGAAAGAGAAATCATGTTGAACCAATTTATTGGAGTTCTTTGAAGAAGTAACATGTGCTGTGGATAAAGGGGAACCTGTGGATGTACTGTACTTAGATTTCCAGAAGGGATCTGTTAAGGTGCCACATCAAAGGTTATTGCAGAAAATATAACTCATCGTGTAGGGGTAACATATTAGAAGATTGGCTAGCTAACAGAAAACAGAGAGTAGGCATAAATGGGTCAATTTCTGGTTAACAAGATGTAATGAGTGGTGTGCTGCAGGGATCAGTCCTGGGGCCTCAACTTTTTACAATTTATATAAATGACTTGGATGAAGGGACCGAAGGTATGTTTGCTAAATTTGCTGATGAAACAAAGTTAGGTAGGAAAGTAACTTGTGAAGAGGACATAGGGAAGCTACAAAGGGATATAGATAGGTTAAGTGAGTGGACAAAGATCTGGCAAATGGAGTATAATGTGGGAAAATGTGAAATTGTCCATTTTGGCAGGAAGAATAAAAAAGAAGCATATTATCTAAATGGTGAGAGATTGCAGAGCTCTGAGATGCAGAAATATCTCAGTGTCCTACTGCATGAATCACAAAAGGTTAGTATGCAGGTTCAGCAAGTAATTCAGAAAGCTAATAGATTGTTATTGTTTATTGAGAGAAGAACTGAATACAAAAATAGGGAGATTATGCTTCAGTTATACAAGGCATTGGTGGGACCACATCTGGAGTACTGTGTACAGTATTGGTCTCCTTATTTAAGGAAGGATGTAAATGCATTGGAAGCAGTTCAGAGAAGGTTTATTAGACTAATACCGAGAATGGGCAGGTTGTCTTATGAGGAAAGGTTGGACAGGCTAGACTTGTATCTGCTGGAGTTTAGAAGATTAAGAAGAGGCTTGATTGAAACACACAACATCCTGAGGAGTTTTGACAGGGTGGATATGGAAAGGATGTTTCCTCTTCTGGGAGAATCTAGAATTAGGGGTCACTGTTTAAAAATAAGGGTTCACCCATTTAAGGCAGAGATGAGGAGAATTTTTTTTCTCAGAGGGTCATGAGTCTTTGGAACTCTCTTCCTCAAAAGGCAGTGGAAGCAGAGTCTTTAAATATTTTTAAGGCAGAGGCAGATATATTCTTGATAAGCAAGGGTGTGAAAGGTTACCAGGGATAGGTGGAAATGTGGAGTCAAGGTTACAATCAGATCAGCAATGATCTTATTGAATGGCGGAGCAGGTTCGAGGGGCCTATTCTTGCTCCTAATTCGTATGTTTGTAATTCACTGTCAAGAATTACAGATAAAGAATGACAATTTTGGTGAGGTGCTGTAGGGTAGTCAATACCCTGGAACTGTACATCAGCAAGGTGTTAGTGGGAGTCAGTTTCAATCTGGAATATTACTTTAAATTAAACTTTTGGGGTAGGATATGTGACACAGGTTCAAACAAGTAAAAGGTAATTTTAGGGCTATTATGAGAAAGTTCTACTTTAGTAATCAATATATGGAATGGCATTCCAGATGGAAGGATAAACTATTTTAAAGAAACAATTAGATATAGCTATGATTGTGTGGCTGTTCTTAATAGATGGATTAAGATGGACTGAAAGACCTTCCTTCATCACCTCATGATGAGGAAGGTTAGTGATGGAGCCACTGTTAAAGTACCTACTGATGACAAATAATTTCCACTTAGTGATAGCTGATTAAGGATTGACTATTCTTGTTGCGGAGCCTGAGAAGAAAACTTATAGAAAAATTATCCTTGTTCTTTGTTTTGCAATTGTTGTCAAATTCACGAATAATCCATCAAAAGTAAACCTTCTGTAAATGTTATGAGGTTTAAATAAAAGGAAGGATACTTTCAGCACAATGTGTTTTTAATTTATGGGAGAAGCCAATATCTATATAACAGTGAAAGGGGCACATTGGCCTAGAAATTGGATTGCACAGCACTGGATTTTCAGACGAAAAATGCGTGCTTAATGTTCCAATATGGTGTGCAGGGCATGTGTGCTCAGTCCATGTGCAAGAGCACCACATGCTAAATTGGTCATCCAGGGCATCTGCCTGAAACTAATGTTAAGTTCATTGCCTATGCAAATGTAGGACTTAACAGCATTTCAGGTCCTTTTGGGAAATTGGACTATGACTGACCGCAGCACACACCATGCACACTGCAGTTAGTATTCTCAGATCTAAAGCAACCAAACCAGCAGTCTTAAATCGACCACTGGAGGCTGCCATCAAAAAGGTAAGTAAAAATGTCTATTACCTGAATGTGGAGCCAGGTGCATTTCAGTCATAGTGTCTGTGTTTATTCCTTTAGCAGCCATATTCTAACTTGCTGATCCTCTAACTGTCATCCAAGACCAGGCTCCCTTTGCTGGATGCATCCTTGATTATATTATATTATAAGAAACACAGTACCTTGCTCTACAGCAGCGAGGCCTGGACAAAGTATGTCAGCCAAGAGCGACATCTCAATTCATTCCATCTTCACTGCCTCCGGAGAATCCTTGGCATCAGGTGGCAGGACCGTATCTCCAACACAGAATTCCTCGAGGCGGCCAACATCCCCAGCATATACACCCTACTGAGCCAGCGGCGCTTGAGATGGCTTGGCCATGTGAGCCGCATGGAAAATGGCAGGATCCCCAAGGACACGTTGTACAGCGAGCTCGTATCAGACCCACCGGCTGGCCATGTCTCCGCTTTAAAGATGTCTGCAAACGCGACATGAAGTCCTGTGACATTGATCACAATTCGTGGGAGTCAGTTGCCAGTGATTGCCAGAGCTGGCGGACAGCCATAAAGGCGGGGCTAAAGTGTGGCAAGTCGAAGAGACTTAGCAGTTGGCAGGTAAAAAGACAGAAGCGTAAGGCGAGAGCCAACTGTGTAACAGCCCCGGCAACCAATTTTATCTGCAGCCCCTGTGGAAGAGTCTGTCACTCTAGAATTGGCCTTTATAGCCACTCCAGGCGCTGCTTCACAAACCACTGACCACCTCCAGGCGCTTACCCATTGTCTCTCGAGACAAGGAGGCCAAAGAAGAGAAGAAGAAGAAGAAGAAGATAAGAAACACGACAACTATGGTAAATTGGCCCAGGTCAATTTGTACTACTAGTATCCAGCTTTAATCAAAAAGTAATTTTGCCTGAAAATGTGGGTAAATAGCCAACTACCACAAGATACAGTGAGGTAGTGTATCAGACGATAATTCAGATGAGGAAGGACATTTAGCCCATCTTTGTTTATTCATCCAGAAAGACCCTAAAGTTTTCCCACGGAAACATCCATTTCAGGAGTTATTTCTTGCATTTTTCGTTCTAGTCTCAAAAAGTACTGATATCAGTCTTAAATTTTTATTAATTTGAATGGTGTCCTCTTGTCCTTTTAGTTGCAAATTAAAGTAAGTTTTCAAGATTCACCTTTTCCATCCAGAGCCCCCTGGATGTTTAGAGAGGGAATTCCAAAACGTAGGGCCTAGGCACCTGAACCATGGCTGTCAATGATGGAGCGATTAAAATAAAGGACGTGCAAGAGACTAGAATTGGAGGATGCAGATATCTCAGAGGGTTAACATACGAACATACAAATTAGGAGCAGGAGTAGGCCACTCGGCCCCTCGAGCCTGCTCCGTCATTCAATAAGTTCATGGATGATCTGGTTGTAACCTCAACTTCACATTCCCGCCTACCCCCGATAATCATTCACCCCCTTGCTTATCAAGAATATATCTACCTCTGCCTTAAAAATATTCAAAGACTCTGCTTCCACTGCCTTTTGAGGAAGAGAGTTCCAAAGATTCACGACCCTCTGAGAGAAAAAATTTCTCCTCATCTCTGTTTTAAATGGGCGACCCTTATTTTTAAACAGTGACCCCCAATTCTAGATTGTCGGACTGGATGAGTTTACAGAGATAGGGAGGGCAAAGCCATGGAGAGATTTGAAAACAACGTTGAAATATCAGGCATATATAATGAAAAGCTGATCCACTGCCACCAGTTTTACATTATCATACAAAGTCAAAATGACCCTCTACTTTTTCTTACAGCTTCAGTCCACCACTGACCACCTCTAGGCGCTTACCCATTGTCTCTCGAGACAAGGAGGCCAAAGAGAGACATCCATAGCTATTCCAACATCATTCGTGTGTTATGTATATCGGTCATTTTCTCTTCCAATGTGATTACATTTCATCTGCTATTATTCAGCCCACTGACATATTTTGTATAACTCATTTTGCAATTTCTGGGTTGCTTCCTTCGATTCCAGTGCCCTTCCCTGACTGCTGTCATCTGTAAATGAGACCACTTTGCATTGAATTTCTGATTCCAAGTCATTGATGTAAATTAGAAACAGTAGTGGTCCTGTTTCTGAGCCCGAGGGCACCCCGCTCAGTATTACCCTCCACTTTGGCATAACTGCTCAATCCAATACCTGTTGTTTTCTATTCATCAGCCAATTTCATAATTATTTACAAGTTTTGCACTGAATTCACACAGCTTTCAACTTAATTAGGAACATTTTGGAAATTTATCAAATACTTTTTGGAAGCCTGTGTGAACAATGCCGTACATTTTATCACAGTTCATTTGAGTGGCCATTTCCTTGCTTCTTTAGGCAGGACCTTCCCCTTCTAAAACCATATTTAATTCCTGTTACACAGATTATCCTCAAGTTTACTCCTGATAATCAGTTCTATTATTATACAATTGAATTGAGACTAATAAAATCTAAAGTAGGCTATGTCGGTTTTGTCACCCTCTTTGTCAGCTTGGCTCAGCGGTCACACTCTTGTCTCCAAGTCAAGAATTTCTAGATTCAAGCCCCACTCCAGGATTTGAGCTTACTGTGAGTATAATATTTGAAGGAGTGTTCCATTATGAGTGGTGCTTCCTTTGGATGAGATACTAAACAAAGATAAAAACAAAGAAAAGACAAAGCATTAGTCCAGAGAGACTGTTAATAGCAGAATAATGAGCAGCTCTGACTACATGAAAAACAGGCACATGGTTAAAAAGCAAAATGTTAAAAAAAAAGCCAGTCATGCTCTGAAGTTATTGATCTCAATGTTCAGTCCGCAAGGCTGTAGAGTGCCTAATCGAAAGATCAGGTGCTGCTCCTCAAGCTTGTGTTGATGTTCACTGGAACACTGGAGCAGGTCAAAGACAGAAATGTTGGCATGAGAGCAGGGGGCAATGTTGAAATGGCAAGCAACCGGAAGCTCGGGGTCATGCTTTGGGACTGAGCAGAAATGTTCCGCAAAGCGGTCACCCTATCTGCGTTTGGTCTCCCCAGTGTAGAGGAGACCGCATTGTGAGCAGCAAATATAGTATACTAAATTGAAAGAAGTACAAGTAAATCGTTGCTTCACCTGGAAGGTGTATTTGGGGCCTTGGATAGTGAGGAGAGAGGAGGTAACAGGACAGGTATTACACCTTCTGCGATTGCATGGGAAGGTGCTGTGGGAAGGGGACGAGGTGTCGGGGCTAATGGAAGAGTGGACCTGGGTTTCGTGGAGAGAGCGATCCCTTCGGAATGCTGACACGGGAGGGGAGGGAAAGATGCATCTGGAGGTAGCGGAAATGGCGGAGAATGATCCTTTGGATGTGGAGGCTGGTGGGGTGGAAAGTGAGGACAAGGGGAACCCTGTTGCGGTACTGGAAGGGAGGGGAAGGGGTGAGGGCAGAAGTGCGGGAAATGGGCTGGACATGGTTGAAGATCCCGTCAACCATAGTGGGGGGAAATCTTCGGTTGAGGATAAAGGAAGACATTTCAGAAGCGCTGTTGTGGAAGGTTGCATCATCAGAGCAGAGGTGATGGAGAAACTTGGCGAATGGAATTGAGTCCGTACAGGAGGCTGGGTGTGAAGAAGTGTAGTCGAGGTAGCTGTGGGAGTCGGTGGGCTTATAATGTTAGCCATTTCAACACTCCACCCCTGCTCTCATGCCAACATTTCTATCTTTGGCCTGCTCCAGTGTTTCAGTGAACATCAACGCAAGCTCAAAGAGCAGCATCTGATCTTTTGATTAGGCTATTCAGTTCAATAACTTCAGAGCATGAGTGGCCTTTTTGAACATTTTATTTTTTAAGCAGATGTCTATTTTTCATGTAATCCGATCTGCTTATCTCTCTGGACTAATGCTTTGTCTTTCACCACAAGCATTAACACACTCTTTACCTTTGTCCCAGGACAGCTTTGTTACTTAATCTCTCCTGCCCTCTGCCCCGTCAAACACTTTCCCGTTTGTTCTCTCCACCACCCCCTTCCTCTTCACTTGCTTAAAACCTAATTCTTTTTTAGTCTTTGCCAGTTCTGATGAAAGGTCACAGACCTGAAATGTTAACTTTGCTTCTCTTTCCACAGATGCTGCCAGACCTGCTGAGTATTTCCAGCACTTTTTGTTTTTATATCAGATTTCCAGCATCTGCAGTATTTTGCTTTTATATTAAATTAAGATTCTATCTGTCTATTCAGGTTGACGTGTAAGATTTCTTTGCACTATTCATAAAATGTACAATGGTTCTCCTAGTGTCACAATAATCATTCATCCCTTAAACAACATCTCAAAAACAGATTAACTGATCATTTGTTGCATTTGTTCTTTGTGGTACTTTGTTATGTGCAAACTCGCTGCTGTGCATACCTACATAATAATAGTGACTACACTGCAAGCAGGTTGGGATGTACTGAGGTTATGAGAGTCGTTATAAAAATGCAAGTTTTTTTTCATTTTTACATCATTATACCAATTTCTGTTCATCAGTAACTTTCTTCACAACAAAATATTACTTCAGGTCAATAGTCACACAATTCCTGATGACATGAAAACACAGATATTTCCAATACACTATTTCTTAAAACCATTGCCAATCTTCTAATGTAATCTGGAGAAATTGTTGGTTTTGAATGCTATTGTTGAATAGGAAGCTTAGAGAAGTTACAATAAGTGGTTGTTGATGCAAAGCTTCACATTCTTCACATATCCAAAGAATGAGCCGTTTTATTATCTGAACTTGGTAAATTGATAATGCAGCAGAGGCTGACAGCAGGTGCAGTGGCAGTCACTCTAATCCTTTAATAATTTAAGAGACTCATGCAGACAGAGCAGAGTAACTTACCTGACCTATTAAATAAATTCACAAGTAGATTGCATCAGCTTGCCAATGTAACGGTCTCCACCTCGTGTGAAAATTCCCTCGGCTGTGGAGAATACTGGGGGGATGATGGGTCAAGAAGATTCAAAATTGCACAGGGCCATTTATGATGTTGTTGTGCCCCTGAGTGCCACTGATACTCTGTAACATTGACACCACTCTAAACTGTGGGATCAAGTTATTTACATATCCACTGGTGGCTCAGCAGCACCAAGTCCAGCTCGATGGAGTACTTAACTTGGGGAATTTGGTGAGTGAGGGAATTCAGCGCAATATGGGAAAAGGTGCTATTCTGGTCTTTTACAAAACAAGGAGTGGTCTGAGTGAGGGAGCAGGATACAGTGAGTCTCCAGCAAAATCTCCAACAACAAAACCAACATCTGCAGAACAACTCCAGTGATGTCCCAACCAGGCAAGGAGTCGATTGGTGAGTAGCTGGTAAGTGTTTCTAGATAATAGTTTAGAGAGTAAAGGCAAGGCAGGGAACCTCAGCCCTGTGGAATGCACATCCTGCGCCATGTGGAAAATCCTGGTCACTTCTCGTGGCCTGGATGACCACATGTGAAGGAAGTGTTGCCAGCTAGCGGAACTCGAGCTCTCGGTTTCTGGAGGTAATCACTCTGCAGCTTAAAATGTGCAGGCAGAGAGCGAATAGGTGATTGCCAGAAGGACAAGGACAACCAGGCAGGCATGGCAGGGATCCCATGAATGCATCTTGCTCTCTAACCGGTATTCAGTTATGAATACTGGTGAGAGTATGTTTCCTCTGGGGAGTGCAGGCAGAGCAAGCCCAAAGCACCACGGGTGGCTGAGCTGCATGGGGTGAGGAAGAAGTGCGGAAGAGCAATAGTGATAGGAGATTCAATAGTGAGAGGAACTGACAGGCGCTTCTGCAGCCACAGATGTGACTCCAGGATGGGATGTTGCCTCCCTGGTGCCAGGATCAAGGATGACACTGTGCACCTGCAGGACATTCTGAGGGGGGATGATGAACAGCCAGAGTTCGTGGTCCATATCAGCACCAATGACATAGACAGAAAGAGGAACGAGGTCCTGAAAGCAGAGTTTAGGGAGCAAGGAGAGAGATTGAAAAGCAGGACCACTAAGGTAGTAATGTCCGGATAGCTCCTGGTGCCACATACTAGTGAGTACTGAAATAGGAAGATAGAGCTGATGAATACATGGCTAGAGAGATAATTCCTGAGACATTGGGACTGCATCTGGAGAAGGTGGGAGCTGTATATGTCAGAAGGGTTGCACCTCAACAGGGCTGGGAACAATATCCTCGCAGGGAGTTTTGCTAGTGCGTTTGGGAAGCATTTATACTAGCTTGGCAGGGGAATGAGAATCTAAGAGTAGATTCAGAGGGGACAAAAGAAAAGTTGGAAATGGAAGGCAGAAAGTTTGTAAGCATGTTTGGAAGGCAGAAGAAACAAAGGCTAGAAAATAGACAACAAGGGAATTTGGCAGAATTAAATGGAATATACTTCCATGACAATATGAAAGGCACAATTCAACATGGTGGCTCCTCATCAGACCCCTTTCCTATCCTGAGTGGCGTGAAACAGGGCTGTGTTCTCGCACCCACACTTTTTGGGATTTTCTTCTCCCTGCTGCTTTCACATGCGTTCAAGTCTTCTGAAGAAGGAATTTTCCTCCACACAAGATCAGGGGGCAGGTTGTTCAACCTTGCCCGTCCAAGAGCGAAGTCCAAAGTACGGAAAGCCCTCATCAGGGAACTCCTCTTTGCTGACGATGCTGCTTTAACATCTCACACTGAAGAGTGCCTGCAGAGTCTCATAGACAGGTTTGCAGCTGCCTGCAATGAATTTGGCCTAACCATCAGCCTCAAGAAAACGAACATCATGGGGCAGGACGTCAGAAATGCTCCATCCATCAATATTGGCGACCACGCTCTGGAAGTGGTTCAAGAGTTCACCTACCTAGGCTCAACTATCACCAGTAACCTGTCTCTAGATGCAGAAATCAACAAGCGCATGGGAAAGGCTTCCACTGCTATGTCCAGACTGGCCAAGAGAGTGTGGGAAAATGGCGCACTGCCACAGAACACAAAAGTCCGAGTGTATCAAGCCTGTGTCCTCAGTACCTTGCTCTATGGCAGCGAGGCCTGGACAACGTATGTCAGCCAAGAGCGATGTCTCAATTCATTCCATCTTCGCTGCCTCCGGAGAATACTTGGCATCAGGTGGCAGGACCGTATCTCCAACACAGAAGTCCTCGAGGCGGCCAACATCCCCAGCTTATACACCCTACTGAGTCAGCGGCGCTTGAGATGGCTTGGCCATGTGAGCCGCATGGAAGATGGCAGGATCCCCAAAGACACATTGTACAGCGAGCTCGCCACTGGTATCAGACCCACTGGCCGTCCATGTCTCCGCTTTAAAGACGTCTGCAAACGCGACATGAAGTCCTGTGACATTGATCACAAGTCATGGGAGTCAGTTGCCAGCGTTAGCCAGAGCTGGCGGGCAGCCATAAAGGCGGGGCTAAAGTGTGGCGAGTCGAAGAGACTTAGCAGTTGGCAGGAAAAAAGACAGAGGTGCAAGGGGAAAGCCAACTGTGTAACAGCCCCAACAAACAAATTTTTCTGCAACACCTGTGGAAGAGCCTGTCACTCTAGAATTGGCCTTTATAGCCATTCCAGGCGCTGCTCCACACACCACTGACCACCTCCAAGCACTTACCCATTGTCTCTCGAGATAAGGAGGCCAAAGAGAGAACTTCAATGCAAGAAATCTAGGGAATAAGGCAGATGAGATGAAAGCACAGATTGACATGTAGGAGTATGATATAGCTACTACTAAGATATGGCTGAAAGACAGGAAGGAATGGCAGCTCAACATTCTTGGTTACAAGGTTTTCAGATAAAATAGAGAAGGGGATAAAAAGGAGGGGGTTGCAATATTGATTGAAGAAGCAATTATAGCCATGAGGAGGGATGATATAAAAATCGTAGAAACCATATTGGTGGAAGGATCTTCAAATGAGATCATATAGGTTGAACTGAAGAACAGAAAAGGGCCAATCACATTACTGGGCGTGTACTATAGACCCCCACACAGTCAGAGGACAGGCTGATACAATCAAACCCAGATCAATCAAACACTACACTTTCCCCCTTTCGACTAAAGACATTATTTTTGAGTTAAAGTGTTCCAAACTACAAACATATATACGTTGAGTTATTTCTGAGTGTTCAACTTGTCTGTTTTCTCTAAGTACAGAAATAGTCTTTGAGATAGGAAGGTCTCTTAGGTCTGCAGTTAGATTTACAAATTTGAGGTTGTGGATCTGTTTGATCAGCTTGATGAGGCAGATTATTAACATCACTCGTAGGAAAAGGAAATGTATCCTCATAACCACTATGCTTAAAATATCCTGGTCTGCTCCCTATCAAACGCATTTCACTTTCTGTTGTCATCCAACAGACAAGCATTAGTACCGAGCAAACACTTAATCTGCTTTGGACCTGATACTGATGAAGCAAGTTTGTGGTCATGATTTGGCCATTTGATCTGAACCCAATCTCCAAATTTAAATTGTAGTTCCCTTGCGCCTGTACGTTTGTCAAAGTATGCTTTTGTTTTACCTTTGCGATTTCATCTGCTTTCACTCTGACATCCTTGTTAACAGATAATGGTGACTTAAGAATGGTCAGTGGAATGCGACAGTTATGACCTATCATAAGTTTGGCTGGTGCCTTTACGGTCAGAAAGTGGGGCGTAGATCGTTCTGTGCAGAATAGGATGTGAATGGATTGTTCGAATGTTTTTCCTTCAGACATACTAGCTTTCAGACTTTCCTTTATCACCCTGTTGTATCGTTCAACACCACCATTCGTTTGCAGGTTGCAGCGTGATGTCAGATGGTGATGAATTCACTAACTTGCTAGGAACTCGGTGAACTGACTGGAAACAAACTGCATTCCATTGTCTGTAGTGATAGTCTCCGGCAAACCCCATTTTGTAAATAACTTGTCCAGAATGTCAATGACTGAAGTGGTTGTAATGGTATTTGTTGGAGCAATTTCCGGCCATTTGCTATGTAGATCATGAAGAACAAGAAAAACATTGATTTCTAGGGGCTGTTTTCATTTCTCCATAAATATCAACTTGGAATTGTTGCCATGGTTTCGTTGGCCAAGGGGTCGGTTGTAGAGGTGCAGGACATGGTTTAACAGATTTTTCACTGAGTGTACAAGCTACACAGTTCCTAATGAACTCTTCTATACAGCGATCTATTCCTGGCCACCAGACTGCTTCACGGGATTGTTGTTTCATCTTAACAACACCCGGATGTCATTCATGGGTAAGATGCAATACACAGTTGCCTTTGGGACAACTGCACGTACAATACAGTTATCACCAAAAAATGTGAGTTCATTGCGTACTCTGTGAAACAGGATCAGTTCTTCCCCTGTATCACAAGTACACTCAGATTTGAGGTATTGACTTACTTGCTGCAATATGTTGTCTGCTGCCGTCTCTGCCTCCAACTCTTCTCGTGTAACAAGATTTGTGGTCACGTGCGAAATTACTGCGATCACGTAGTCTTCAACGTCGCAGGTTGCTTTGCTGTCACTAACACTAACTGCAACAGTATTACGGCTAAGCATATCAGCTACTCAGTTGCATGAACCTACAAGGTACTCGACCATGAGGTTATACTGATATAGATGATCTGACTATCTGACGTAGCTAATAATGCAGTCAACGCTTTGTGATTGGCGCGAAGAGTAAACTTGTTACCAAAAAGATACACGTGCCAATGTTCACATGCATCGATACAGGTTAGTGCTTCCCACTCTCCAGTAGAATATTTATGTTTAGATTCCGACAATGGGCGTAATGCATAAGCTATTGGTCATTCGCATTCATCAATGGACTGTGAGAGTACAGCTCCGATTGCAGTTCCTGACGCCTCTGTTGTGACATACGTTTCTGCATGTGGACTGAAATGCGCAAGAACTGGTGGAGATGCTATCTTCGCCTTTAAAGTTTCAAATGCTGATTGCTGTGTGACTGTCCATTCCCATTTGAGCCTCTTTACGCTGTAGCTTCCGAAGAGGCTCCGTGATCTCTGTGTAATTAGGAATGAATTTATGATAAAAGTTGGTAGTACTTAGAAATGTTGCCAACTATTTCACATTAGACAGTGTTGGAAGTGCATGAAGGGCTTTGATGTTGTCGAGTGCAGGCTTTACTCCAGCTGCTGTCACTCTGTAACCTAGAAAGTCAATCTCATGTGCCGCAAACATGCATTTGTCCTTGTTGAGCATCAAATTGTGTTTTGCAAGTCGAATGAGCACTGCTGATAATCGTTGATCATGCTCCGCTTTGTCCCTTCCGTGGACAACAACATCATCAAGTAGGTTGAGCATCCCCTCAACATCCGACAAGACTGAAGAAGCGATCTTCTGGAATGCGCTAGGTGCTGAACTTAGTCCATAGGGTATTCTGCAGTACTGAAACACACTTTCATGGGTAAAAAAAGCTGCAAGATATCGGCTTTGTTCTGCTAGAGGTATCTGAAGATAACTCTGTCGCATATCAAGCTTTGTGAAGACTGTGGAGTCATGAAATGATGCTGACAATTCTTGAATTGTAGGAAGTGGATACTTGCCTGGTAAGATAGCTTTGTTGACTGCCTTCAGGCCAATGCATAGTCAGAGTTCACCATTTTTTCATCATGCAATGACTAGATTTGATATCCACTGCGATGAGTCGATTCGTTCAATGATACCATCTGCTTCTCGTTGTTTCAGCTCCTGTGACACTTCAGCACGCATTGCAAATGACAACCATTTCAAATTTTGTGAAACTAGTAGAATTGATGTATCGATGCGAGAAACATGACAGTGCCCTTTGATCTCCCCAAATCCAGTAAATAAGGAAGGATACTAGTGTGTATAATCTGCATTATCAATCTCATTAATGTGTGCTCCGGTGGGTCAACGAGTTTGAATCCAAGCCTAACAAAAAGGTTTACCCTCATGAGGCTTCAGCCTTTAGCTACGTAGAAAGTGAACCTGCCTAGGGTGATATTTTTGTAGCATACTGGAACTGTGATCATCCCTGAAACTGGAATGATAGTGTCGTCATAAACTTGAAGAGTGTCTGTTGCAGGAGTGAGAGAGAATTGCGAAAAATACTGATGGTAGAGTGTCACTCAAAATAGATACTTTCGCGCCAACAGCAATAAGAAGTGATACTGAGATGCGTGCGATCTCGACTGAGCACTCCTTAAAATGACCTGGTGCTTTACTTTTTGTGATGGTAAATACATGTTGTACCTCACACTCAGGAAGAGACTCCCCCACATGGCGAACTGATGAAGTCTTTTTCTTTGATAACCTGAACATCTTTGCAAAATGGTTCCACTTAGAACATGAACTACACTTTTTCCCTCAAGCTGGACATGGCACTGTGCCTCGATGAGTATTTCCACAATTTGGATACAGTTTTGAAGGTAACTGACCATGATGGGGCACATTTTGATGAGGTTGTTGAGGTCTTGTTGGCCTTAACTCTTGCACTGAAGCTGGTTGGGCAAGCTGTGCCTGAAACCCTGAGTCTAAGGGTGCATGTGTGTATATCCTCTTCAAATCTAACATGGCAGATTCGATCTGGACCGCTAAGGTTATGGCTTTGTCCAAGGTTAAATCATCATACTCCATGAGAAGACGTTCCCTAATTCATGGAATTGAAGTCTTTTAAATTAATTGGTCATAAATTAGTTTGTTGGTTAGTGTGCCAAATTTACATGTATCCGTCAATTGCTGCAATGCTGTCACATATTGTTTAATGGGCTCACCATGTCCCTGGGATCTCTGGCAGAATGCGTGTCGCTCAATCATCACATTTTTCTTTGGCCCAAAGTATTCTTCGAGAACACCTACTGCCGTATCAAATGTAGACGTATCTTCTGTGAGCTGCTCTAAGACTCACTGGCCTTCTGTGCCGAGACAATGTACAAGTATCACTTTCTTACGGTTCACTGTTATATCTGGGCTGTCCATCCCCGTAGTGAGAAAGTAGGTTTTGAACCCCGAAATCGATTGCTTCTAGCACAAGGGAGGATTTCCTGGTGTTGGAAGAAAAGGCCCTGGAGCTAATAACATTAGATTTTGTTGAATCATCTTCACCGCCACGTTTTTGTAATTTTACGCCGGATTGCTGGATATAGTATGTATATCTGATTTATCTCAGAGCAATGCAAATATCACAGTTGTATTAAATCGCCAACGGGTTTATTTACAGCACATTAAACTATATTAGTTCTTACACAATTTCAATACAATGTCTTCGCAGAGCTATCAGGGTATTTTCTGTAGAAGATCCTAGCTGTCTTTTAGTTTCACTTTTAACTTTTAAGTTCCATCAGTAGGCTTAAACAATCAAGCACAGTGGACACAGATAAGTGGACTGACTGATACAATCAAACCTGCATCAATCAAACACTACAAATACTTTGTATCTGTTTTTATAAAAGAGAGGGTTGATACAGACATGCAATCATGGAGAAGGAGTGTGAAATATTAAATTAACATAGTAGGAGAGGAAGTATTAAGGGGTTTAACATCTTTGAATGTGGATAAATCCCCAGGTCCTAATGAAATGTATCCTATTCTGTTAAGGGAAGCAAGAGAAGAAATAGCGGAGGCTCTGACCATCATTTTCCAATCCTTTCTGGCTACTGGCATGGTGCCAGAGGACAGCAAACATTGTAGCATTGTTTAAAAAGAGAGAAAGGGATAGACCGAGTAAAGACAGGCCTGTCAGCCTAAACTTGGTGGTGGAAAAATTATTGGAAAAATTCTGAGGGACAGGATAAATCTTCATTTAGAAAATCACAGACTAATCAAAGACAGTCAGCATGCGTTTGCTGAGGGAAGGTTATGTCTAACTAACATGATTACATTTTTTGAGGAGATAACAAGGTGGGTCGTTGAGGGAAAGGCATTTGATATAGTCTATCTGGATTTTAGCAAGGCTTTTGATAAGGTCCCACATGGCAGACTGGTCATGAAAGTAAAAGCCCATGGGATCCAAGGGAAAGTGACAAGTTGGGTCCAAAATTGGTTCTGAGGCAGGAAGCAAAGGGTAATGGTCGATGGGTGTTTTTGCAATTAGAAGGCTATTTCCAGTGGGGTTCCGCAGGGCTCAGCACTAGATCCCTTGCTTTTTGTGGTATATATCAATGATTTGGACTTGAATGTAGGGGGTATGGTTAAGAAGTTTGCAGATGACACTGAAGAAATTGATAATGAAGAAGTAAGCTGTAGACTGCAGCAAGATGGACCAGTCAGGTGGGCAGAACAATGGCAAATGGAGTTCAATCTAGAGAAGTTTGAGGTAATGCATTTGGGAAAGGCTAACAAGAAAAGAGAATACACAATAAATGGAAGGATATTAAGAAATGTAGAGGAACAGAGGGACCTTGGAGTGCATGTCCACAGATCCCTGAAGGTGGCTGGACAAGTAGATAAGGTTGTCAAGAAGGCATACGGGATACTTGCCTTTATTAGCTGAGGCATAAAATATAAGAGCAGGGAGGTTATGCTGCAACTGTATTAGACACTGGTTAGGCCACGGCTGGAGTACTGCATGCATTTCTGGTCACCGCACCATAGGAAAGATAGAGAGGGTACAGAGAAGATTTACGAGGATGATGCCTGGACTGGAGAATTTTAGTTATGAGGAAAGATTGGATAGGCTAGGGTTGTTTTCATTGGAGCACAGGAGACTGAGGGAAGATTTAATTGGAGTGTATAAAATTGAGGGGTCGAGATAGAGTGGATAGGAAGGGCCTACTCCCCTTGGTTGAGGGGTCCATAACCAGCTGGCATAGATTTAGGGCAAGAGGCAGGAGGTTTAGAGGGGATTCGAGGTGAAATATTTTCACCCAGAGGTTGATGGGGATCTGGAACTCACTGCCTGTAAGGGTGGTGGAGGCAGAAACCCTCATAACATTTAAAAAGTACTTGGATATGCACCTGAAGTGCCCTAACCTACAAGGCTACAGACCAAGAGCCAGAAAGTGGGATTAGGCTGGATGGCTACTTGTTGGCTGGCACAGACATGATGGGCCAAATGGCCTCCTTCCATGCTGTATATTTCTATGATTCTGTGTTAAGATGGGAATGGAGGAAATTAAAGTGCAATGCATGGCTTATGTGTGATGCTGTGCTATTTTCAAAGCTTGGCATCACATGAAGCATCTGCCAGTGGCACCCAGAGAAGGGAGCAAGGCATAGCAAGGAGGCAGAAAAGAACATACAATTTTAATGAGACTGACCTATAGACAATACTGAATGAAATACAGCAAAGAGGAGAGAGACTTATGAGTGCCGATAGTATATAATAAAGTACTACCTGGAAGTGAATGTTCATCTATTGTACATCTAGAGGTAGTAGTCAGATTCCCAGTCTAAGCAGGTGGGGGTTACAAGCCGACAATGAAATCCAGCTGAAACCAGGCAAAGTGATTAACCAAAAGGCTAGTCCAGACAAGGTCTCTTGTTCATCTCCCGTTCAACAATTTCCAAACACGAAGACTAAACTAATTGCTGCAAGTGTACATTGGACCCAGTGTAAACATAGCCATGGCAACAAATTTCATGTATTCTGCTGCAAGCACCATACAATGTTATTTTGTTACTTGTTATTTTAATGCAGTTATTAACCTGTTTATTAAATGGGTTCACAACCATGTTACTATAATGAGTCAAGGAATTTTACATGCAGCCATTAATCCTTTCAAAACTTAATTTAAAATTTCATAGTTAAAAATGGCTGTCAAATTACGTGTGGTGTGGAAGTGATTGTGCTGATTTTTGCATTGTTATTTTATAACAAGGGTTTTTTCAATGATTCTTCCAATGCCCTCTGCAGAACTGCTGTAGATACAGAATTAATGCAAGTGTAATAAGGATCAAGGTTACACATACAAAAATTTATATAATGAGGCAAAGGTGTTAGGCCATTCATTTTAAATAGGGTAACCCCTCCTCTAACGTAAAGGGGTAAGGAATTTTAGAGGTCCACTAGAATTCTATGGTGTATATTTTCAATAATTATCTTCAATACTTGTGATGTTAATTCCTACAAAACCATGATAGAGAAATGCTTTCTCATTTCGTGTTGCCCAGTCAGGTTTATTCAGAATGGTCAGCATTGGAGCAAGTGAAAAGAAGTAATAAATAAGCAGGGTAGGAAAAGAATTGGAATTGAGTCCAAGAGGAGGTTAAAGGGGTTTAATTTCTTCTGGTAGTGCACTGCTTAACATATTTAGTTTAGTTTGGTGATACAGCACTGAAACAGGCCCTTCGGCCCACCGAGTCTGTGCCGACCATCAACCACCCATTTATATTAATCCTACACTAATTCCATATTCCTACCACATCCCCACCTATCCCCTATATTTCCCTACCGCCACTAGGGGCAATTTATAATGGCCAATTAATCTATCAACCAGCAAGTCTTTGGCATGTGGGAGGAAACCGGAGCACCCGGAGGAAACCCACGCAGACACAGGGAGAACTTGCAAACTCCACACAGGCAGTACCCAGAATTGAACCCAGGTCGCTGTGGAGCTGTGAGGCTGCGGTGCTAACCACTGCGCCACTGTGCCGCCCACAATGTAAAATTCTGTTTCTTGTAATTTTAGAGTAGTCATTAACCTATTTATTAAATTGGTCGCAAGCAAAAGTGAGCTTGGCTAGTCGGGATCTCGGAATTTAAGCAGGGCAGTGGGGTTAGGTTTGGATTGCTCAAGCAAAGAGTCAACATAAACATGAAGGCCTGAGTGGCCTCTTTCTGTGCTGTAAATTTCTGTGGTTCTATAGAATAGCAACCAATGGGAGAGCCGTGCTGCCCATAGTGGAGTTCCATCCCCTGGAGCAGCTGGAGAATTATGTCTGAGTCAGGAGCGGTGTTGAGGGTTGGAGCTTGGAGCGATGATCATTTTTGCCACCCCAGGAGATTAAAAAATGTATGTGGTTGTATACACTGGGTATGCCTGGCTATGTCCCTCCTTGGAATTAATATTTTATGTCCTGGGATAATCAATAACGCAAGGATTTAAAGCAAAACCTTCTTAAAATTCTGTTCTTTTCACCTGTTCTCTTCTCCCAAAGGAGCAGTTGTTGGGGTATGGTTTCACGGGACTGATGCATTTTTGGTGGCCATTCTTCATGCATGAACCTGGACAGTGAGCATCAACAGATTAATAGATCATCGAGGGCATTACACCTGACTCACATCCTGTTTCTAATCCATACACATACTGGGCTGAATTTTGTGACCCCATCACGGCTCCCGGCGGTGGACCCTGAAGTGCGTGCCGTTGCCATATGTGACGCATGTAGCTGGCTGACTGCAATCACGCGGTAGTTGGCCACTTACAATAATGGAGGCACAGGACCTATCCAATTGCACAATGGGGGCTGGCTCCGAGTTGGATATTGTAACGTCAGAAGACTTCAACACAGGTGCTGGTGCAATATTTAAAGCACTGCCAGCCCTGCTTGTATTGCTGCCTTTCAGTGAAGCAATGAAGCTGATCTGCTGCTGGGCCCTGCTGAAGAGGTGTTAGAACCCCTGGAACCCCGCTGCACAAGGAGTAATAACCGTTGGGACGGAGAAGGAGCGACCTGGCACCATGTCAGAGGCAAGACACTGGGTGACCCCATGGTTTAGAGATGCCTCCCTGGAGATTCTCCTGTAGGCTGCAAGGGAAAAACGAGAGATTCTCTTCCCCAGACATGGCAAGAAGAGATGCTCCCGCATGACTGAGCAAGCTTGGATGGAGATCGCAGAGGAGGTCAGCAGCTGTGGAGTCACCCCACAGAACTGGGCCCAGTGTCAAAAGAGAGTCAACGACCTCCTTTGTTGCGCCAAGGTGAGTCCTCCATACCACTCTTCTCTTCGGGGCTTGCAAGTGGCCACATGGGAGGGAATGCGACATGGGGAAGGACTGACAATAAAGGAGCTTGAAAGGGTGTTAGGCATCAGCAAATGCTGGCAGGTGCAAGGCTGCATCTCAGCAACAGGCCGCCTTCTTTCACAGCTCACCCCCATTATGTCCCCTAAGAGCGGAAGTGGGGAAGAGACATATAGGAAACCCCATCAGGGGCCAAGGGATTGCCACTAGCATAACTGTCCTGTTGCTCTTCCTGTGAAGTCTTATTTACAGGACTAACTGGCCCTTAGCACGAGGGAGACCTCAAGGACTGGTGGAGGCATCCCAGATCTTTGGCCTCTATCGTCAGCTGAGGAGGAGGCACTGGAGCTAGGGGGACACAGGGTGGCCGTTCAATAGCGGATGGTGAGACAGAGGTCTCTGCACAGGAGAGTAAGGATTATGTTCATGTGTCCTCCACACTGCTGGAGATCCACATTATGCATGATTGGCATGAGGAGATCTGCACAACCTAACGCACAAAGGTTTGTGTTCTCTCATGCAGGTTGTCATCCACAGTAGGCGGTGATGCTGTGACAGGGTGACAGCCATCGAACTCTGAGGAGTAGGGGCAGTCAGAGGATGCACTGTCACATCATTCTCCTGCACCTTCCACCAGCACAGATACTTTCACATCGGTAAGTATGCATTCGGGCTTAGATTCAGGGTCACAAACTGGTGAGAGCACCAGGCATGCGGCTGAGCAGCTGACAGAGGCCGTGACAGCTGAGGCCACTGGCAGTTGGAGGACTGTGGGAGGCCAGGCCCATGCTGAGCCCCAGACTGATGATCAGCCTCTGATGTTGACAGCGGAGGGTATGCTGGAATTGCAGAATGAGGTAAGGCAACATCTGGCGCAGCTGTCAGAAGCAATGCGCAGCCATGAGCGGACGATGGAGGAGTCCATGAGTGCTGCCATGTATCAGACTCGCGAGCACATGGCTTTCTCCATCGAGAGGTTGGTGACCTTCATGGAGAGCTGGATCCCACAGTTGCGCACAGACCTGCACACCATTGCCTTGGCCATGAGTTCAACACAGCAATGCCAAGGCAAGAGAAGGACAAGGCACCTGGAATCTTTTCCAGATCCTTGTTCTTCTCTGGTCAGCAGGGAGCTTCAAGCAAGCCTTGAAAGGGAGGAGGAGAGGCTGACCTCCACAACTGGGGGCTCCCCTCAGGATGCTCTGAGTGTGGGCAGCAGCTCCTCAGCCCCCTCCACCAGTGAGCACAGCTCCAGTAGTCTCGACGACTGAGGAGATTCCTGCACCAGTGCAGCAACTCCTCAGCCAGCCGGGTCCCTCCAGTTCTCAGGCAGCCAGAGGACGGCCGCCGAAGTCATCCCAGGCTAAGGGGCAGCCTAAGCAGCAGCCTGCCTCCAGCCCAGCTGCTATCACAGGGGTCAAGCCTTGTAGAGGTACTTGTAAATGTATAAAGAAGAACACATAGATACACTTGGGGATTCACAGGTGTATTACATTTGCCTTTTATATTGTTTTCTGCACTTTTGTCATAAATAGAGTTCCCATTCATTATTGTGAAATGGTCATTCTTTTATGCCTGAATTGTGAGCTGCTGCCATCAACCTTGCTCCCTCAATGGTCTGCCAGTGTAGACACAGGCCCCGTTAGTGTCTCAGATGTGCCAGAGCGCGTGGTGCAGTTGAGTGCTAGGCACGGAATTGAGATAGAAACACATGAACATACGAACTAGGAGCAGGAGTCGGCCATTCAGCCCCACGAGCCTGTTCTGCCATTCCATAAGATCATAGCTGACTCAACTCCACTTTCCTGTCTACCCCCGAAACCCTTTGACTCCCTTCTTTGCCAAGAATCTGTCTACCTCTGCCTTAAAAACAATCAATGACCCTGCCTCTACCGTTCTCTGGGGAGGAGAGTTCCACAGACTCAGGACCCTCTGAGAGAAAAAAATTCTCCTCATCTCTTTCCTAAATGGGAGATCCCTTATTTTTAAACTTGCCCCCTAGTTTTTGTCTCTCCCTCAAGGGGAAACATCCTTTCCACATCCACCCTCTCAAGTCCCCTCAGGATCTTGTATGTTTCAATCAGATCACCTCTCATCCTTCTAAATTCCAATGAATACAGATCCAACCTGTCCAGCCTCTCCTCATAAGATAACCCTCTCATCCCAGGAATAGTCAAATGAACCTTCTCTGAACTGCTTCCAATGCAATTATATCCTTTCTTAAGTAAGGAGACCAAAACTGTATACAATGCTCTCACCAATGTCCTGTACAATTGTAGTAAAACATCTCTACTTTTATATTCCATTCACCTTGCAATAAATTACAACATTGCATTTACCTTTAGATTAGAACATTACAGCGCAGTACAGGCCCTTCGGCCCTTCTTAATCACTTGCTGTACCTACATACTAACTTTTTGTGTTTCGTGTACTCGGATACCCAGATCCCTCAGCATCTCAGAGTTCTGCAATCTCTCTCCATTTAAATAATATATTGCTTTTTTATTCTTTTGGCCAAAGTGGACAAATTCATACTTTCCCACATTATACACCATTTGCCAAATCTTTGCCCACTCACTTCACCCTTTGTAATCTATATCCCTTTGCAGACTCCTTATGTCCTCGCCACAACTTACTCTACTACCTATTTTTGTGTCATCAGCAAATTTAGCAACCATGCATTCTGTCCCCTCATTCAAGTCATTGATATAGATTGTAAATAGTTGAGGTCCCAGCACTGATCCCTGTGGCACTCCACTAGTTATAGATTGCCAACTCGAAAATGGCCCATTTATGCCTACTCTCCATTTCCTGTTAGCTAACCAATGCTCTATCCTTGCTAATATGTTACCCCGTATAGCATGGGCTCTTATTTTGTTTAGTAATCTTTGATGCGGCACCTTGTCAAATGCCTTCTGGAAATCCGAGTACACCACATCCACAGATTCCCCTTTATCCACGTTGCTTGTTACTTCCTCAAAGATTCTAATAAATTAGTCAAACACGATTTCCCTTTCACAAAACCACGCTGACTCTGCCTGATTGCATTGAGATTTTCTAAATGACCTGCTATAACCTCCTTAATAATAGATCCCATCATTTTCCCTATGACAGATGTTAAGCTAACTGGCCTGTAGTTTCCTGCTTTCTGTCTTCCCCCTTTCTTGAATAGTCGAGTTACATTTGCTATTTTCCAATCTGATGGGACCTTTCCAGAATCTATGGAAATTCAGGCATAAAAGAATGACCATTTCACAATAATGAATGGGAACTCTATTTATGACAAAAGTGCAGAAAACATCCACCATCTCTGCAGCCACTTCTTTTCAGACCCTAGGATGAAGTCCATCAGGACCTGGGGGCTTGTCAGCTTTTAGTTCTAATCATTTTCTCAGTACCCTTTCCCTGGTAATGGTAATTGTTTTAAGTTCCTCCCTCCCTTTCAACTCTTGAATCACCATTATTTCTGGGATGTTATTTGCATCCTGTATGGTGAAGACAGATGCAAAAAATCTGTTCAATTCCTTTGTCATTTTCTCATTTTCCATTATTAACTCCCTAGACTCTCTCTCTCGAGGATCAACACTCATTTTACTTACTCTTTTCCTTTTTAACTACATGTAGAAACTCTTATTATCCATTTTTATATTTCCAGCTAGCTTTCTCTCGTATTTACTCCCCCTGCTTGAATGGCTTCCTGTGCCATGGTGCCATGGTCTGTTTGCTCATCCATGCTGCAGCCCTTGCTCTCATCCATACATGCTGAAAGTATCTCAGACCTGTTGGACAATTGCAAGGTTCCTCCACTTATGCCTTCTCGATCCTCTTACCTGCCTCAATGGCAGTCACACCCTCCTGTCCCTGACCACTGACCAAATCAGATGATCTTATCCTATAGGGTGTGATTGCCTTCTGGAACAAAGTGTCCAGGTAACTTTCCCCCTCCCTGATGCATCGCAGTGTCTTTAGCTCGGCCTCCAGCTCATTTACTCTGAGCCAAAGCTCCTCTAGCTGCAGACACTTATTGCAGACATGTTTGCCGTGGATCACACTGGCATCCATCAGCTTCCACATACTGCAGTTGCAACACATCACCTGCCCTGCCATCCTTAAAGTTTTAATTAACTATTAAATTCATTATTTATTTAGTTTTTAAATTAATGCCCCACCTCACCAGCACTTACTGTACTAACTTAACCTTGGTAATACAATAAGCATTACTACATAAACTAAAAAAAAGCAGACTTGCCAGCTTTTACGTTGTTCTATATTCCAGCTATTTACACATCTGTTGCTACTCACGTGCAGCCTTTGCTTTGTAATGCGAATGTCATAGCAAGCCATCCAATGAACTAAATTATAAAATAAAAACATTTTTTAAAAAGTTACATGAAACTTGGTTGATTGCTTTCTGGGACTCTTACTGGTGACCCCCATGGCCATATGACCATCTTAAAGAGCATCTGTTGTGTGATGCACATTGTTGCATTTGGGGCAGAAAGTGCCAGACACTGTTGCTTTCATAATCCATCTGTATCCAGATGCTCTGGAAAATAGCCCAGTTAGATAAATTCATTGTAGTTTCCAAACTTGACATTGATTTTTGAAGTAATGTTACTGGAGAATTGCCAGACATCCTTGACCATGGAGAAAGCTTCGGCATTTTTCTGCCCTCCCCCTTCCAAAGGGACTCCAGGTAACCTCCTCAATATTCTCACCTCCTGCTCCAATTTTTAATAAATTGTTTTCTAACAATTTGACTGATTCTTTTATCTATTCTAACCAGGTGATACTCTGTTGCTAATAGTCAGTCCTGACCCCTTAGGAACATATATTTAGAGCCAGTACCCTGCTTAGCACTGACTCTGGACCCTATCCAACATTGTTCTCTCTCTTTGTCATCTATCTCCATCTAATCCAGATACTCTGTGCAGTTCAGTATTTGATGAGTTACTGCCATTTTCATTATAATGCTTCATTGCGGATAAAATTGGAGATAAAAGCATTTCATTTCAATAAAACTAACTTTTAAATGTTTCATTTTGTTTCTGCTCCATCTTCAGTATAAACATTCATTTTAAAGAACTGTTTAAAAAATAGATGGATTTTGATAATCTCCAAAAAAAATCTATTTAGCCAATCAAAAGCCAGAAGATGGAAGACTGACATAGGCAAAACTTTACTCATTGGTAATGGACCATTGAAAAAGAAAGCACAAACAAGTATGGTGAGTTAATGGTTAGAGTAAATTAACCTTCCATTTTATCCTGCAAAGACTTTTGGACCAATGAACAAATGCTTAAACAATCCAAAGAAAAAGAGTGGAATGAAAAGTAATTTTGCAAGAACCTTGTGGTCAACCTGAAACGGTAGAAAAATAATATTTAATAAACTTTAAATTGGTCAGGCTTCCCTGTGTGTGTGGACAGGCTATTTGTTCATGCAGGGTATCAGAGCTGAATTCAATCCTGTCATTACTTTGACCCTCATTTTTGCACACTTTTGAGCAAGTGTTGCTGAATAGTGATCAAGAGCTTAAATCAGGTCTGCAGCAGAAGATATTGGGTAAATCTCTTTTTTTTTGCTAATAATTTCAAGTTGGACAGGGGTTGGGATGCATACAGCTGGTCTTGGCTGCACTGGAATAAGGGGAAGAAAAAATCAGTGTCGGTGTAGACTGTCAAAGGTCAACTTTAACTCTCGCCGATTGGCAGCGCGGTGGGTGGGGGGAGTTAAAAGTGAAAGGCTGTCCCACTCCTTTCTCGGTGGCCCACAATATTAACACCACTGTTTTTGGCAGCTGATGAGTTTTCTGCCAGAATATGGTGGGATCTTCATTAATAAATACAAAATGAGTTCCATTAAGAAGATGGGATCCCGATGGAATTTTAACCCAATAATGCATTTTGGAAGGAAGAATGAGGACAGGTAATATAAACTAAATGGTAAAATTTTAAATGGTGTGTAGAAACAGAGATATCTGGGGATTTACGACAGAAATCATTGAAGGTGGCAAGTCAAGTTGAGAAGGCTGTTAAGAAATGCTTACAGGATCCTGAACTTTACAAATAGAAGCATAGCGTCTTCTTAGGCTGTCCTTCGGGATTGAGGATGACTTGCTTCCACTCCGGTTCAATGGGTTCTGAGATGGCTGGTAAGTCCAATGCGTGATCTGCAGACTCTGCCATGAGAGGCACGTGGTGCTTGAAAGGTCAACTAGATGAGTAGTTTGGAGGTTTGTACGCTTCCTCTGATGCCTTGACTTTGTCTGCGTATGTTTCCTCGAGGTGTATGATGCCTTCTCGAATTAACTTTCTCCATCTAGGATGGTCACGAGCCAGGGATGCCCACAAGTCAATGGGAATGTTTGATCTCTTCAGGGATGCTTTGAGGACATCTCTAAAGCATTTCCACTGTCCTCCTGGGAGTCTCCTGTCACAATGAAGTGACGAGTAGAACAGCTGCTTCAGAAGTGTGGTGTCAGGCATGCGAATGACATGTCCCGCCCAGCAAAGCTGATTTTAGGTGATCAGCGCCCCAATGCTGGGCAGTTTGGCTTGGAAGAGGATGCTGCTGCACACCCTTTCTTGCCACCGGATTTGGAGGACCTTGCGAAGGCACCTCTGGTGGTACCTCTCCAGTGCTTTGAGGTGCCTGCTATAGGTTGTCCAATTCTCCGAAGCACATAGGAGCACAGAGATCACTGTTGCCCAGTAAACCATGATCTTAGTCTCGGATTTGAGATCCTGATCCTCAAATACTCTCTTCCTTAGTCGCCTGAAGGCTGAGTTGGCACATTGGAGGTGATGATGAGCCCCGTTGTCTATGTCTGCCTTCACCGAGAGGAAGCTCCAAAGATACGGAAAAGTTTAGTTTCAGTTTAGTGATACAGCACTGAAACAGGCCCTTCGGCCCACCGCGTCTGTGCCGACCATCAACCACCCATTTTATATTAATCCTACACTAATCCCATATTCTTACCACATCCCCACCTGTCCCTATAATTCCCTACCACCGACCTACACTAGGGGCAATTTATAACAGCCAATTTGCCTGTCACCTGCAAGTCTTTTGGCGGTGGGAGGAAACCAGAGCACCCGGAGGAAACCCACGCAGACACAGGGAGAACTTGCAAACTCCACACAGGCAGTACCCAGAATTGAACCCGGGTTGCTGGAGCTGTGAGGCTGCAGTGCTAACCACTGCGCTACTGTGTCCACATTTTCCAGGATCTCAGATCCTGAACTTTATAAATAGAGGCATAGAGTGAAAAAGCAAGGAAGACATTCAAAACCTTTATAAATCACTGGTTAGGCCTTGTCTGGAGTATAGTGTCCAGTTCTGGATACCACACTTTAGGAAGGCTGTCATGGCCTTGGAGAGGGTGTGGAGGAGAGGTGAGGTGAGAGTGATTGCTCTTGACATCAAGTCAGCTTTTGACCGAGTATAGCATCAAGGAGCCCTAGCAAAACTTGAGTCATTGGGAATCAGGGGGAAAATTCTCCGCTGGTTGGAGTCATACCAAGCACAAAGGAAGATGGTTGCGGTTGTTGGAAGTCAAATATCTCAGTCCCAGTACATCAATGCAGGAGTTCGTCAGAGTAGTATCCTAGGCCCAACCATCTTCAGCTGCTTCATCAATGACCTTCCCTCCATCATAAGTAGATACATTCGCTGATGATTGAACAATGTTCAGCAACATTCGCGACTCCTCAGTTAATGAAACGGCCCGTGACCAGACGCAGCAAGAGCTGGCCAACATCCAGGCTTGGGCTGATAAGTGGCAAGTAGCATTCGCGCCACACTATTCTTTGGCCTCCTTATCTCGAGAGACAACGGGTAAGTGCCTGGAGGTGGTCAGTGGTATGTGGAGCAGCGCCTGGAGTGGCTATAAAGGCCAATTCTAGAGTGACAGGCTCTTCCACAGGTGCTGCAGAAAAATTTGTTTGTCGGGGTTGTTACACGGTTGGCTCTCCCCTTGCGCCTCTATCTTTTTTCCTGCCAACTGCTAAGTCTCTTCGACTCGCCACACTTTAGCCCCGCCTTTATGGCTGCCCGCCAGCTCTGGTGAACGCTGGCAACTGACTCCCACGACTTGTGATCAATGTCACAGGACTTCATGTCGCGTTTGCAGACGTCTTTAAAGCGGAGACATGGACGGCCGGTGGGTCTGATACCAGTGGCGAGCTCGCTGTACAATGTGTCTTTGGGGATCCTGCCATCTTCCATGTGGCTCACATGGCCAAGCCATCTCAAGCGCCGCTGACTCAGTAGTGTGTATAAGCTGGGGATGTTGGCCGCCTCGAGGACTTCTGTGTTGGAGATACGGTCCTGCCACCTGATGCCAAATATTCTCCGGAGGCAGCGAAGATGGAATGAATTGAGACGTCGCTCTTGGCTGACATACGTTGTCCAGGCCTCGCTGCCATAGAGCAAGGTACTGAGGACACAGGCTTGATACACTCGGACTTTTGTGTTCCGTGTCAGTGCGCCATTTTCCCACACTCTCTTGGCCAGTCTGGACATAGCAGTGGAAGCCTTTCCCATGCGCTTGTTGATTTCTGCATCTAAAGACAGGTTACTGGTGATAATTGAGCCTAGGTAGATGAACTCGTGAACCACTTCCAGAGCGTGGTTGCCGATATTGATGGATGGAGCATTTCTGATGTCCTGCCCCATGATGTTCGTTTTCTTGAGGCTGATGGTTAGGCCAAATTCATTGCAGGCAGCTGCAAACCTGTCGATGAGACTCTGCAGGCACTCTTCAGTGTGAGATGTTAAAGCAGCATCGTCAGCAAAGAGGAGTTCCCTGATGAGGGCTTTCCATACTTTGGACTTCGCTCTTAGACGGGCAAGGTTGAACAACCTGCCCCCTGATCTTGTGTGGAGGAAAATTCCTTCTTCAGAGGACTTGAACGCATGTGAAAGCAGCAGGGAGAAGAAAATCTCAAAAAGTGTGGGTGCGAGAACACAGCCCTGTTTCACGCCACTCAGGATAGGAAAGGGGTCCTAGGCCCAACCATCTTCAGCTGCTTCATCAATGACCTTCCCTCCATCATAAGTAGATATATTCGCTGATGATTGCACAATGTTCAGCAACATTCGCGGCTCCTCAGATAATGAAATGGCCCGTAACCAGACGCAGCAAGAGCTGGCCAACATCCAGGCTTGGGCTGATAAGTGGCAAGTAGCATTCGCGCCACACTAGTGCCAGGCAATGACCATCTCAAACAAGAGAGAATCTAATCATCTCCCCTTATTGTTCAATGGCATTACAATCTCTGAATCCCCCACTACCAATATCCAAAGGGGTTACCATTGACCAGAAACTGAACTGGAGCAGCCACATAAATTCTGTGGCTACAAGAGCAGGTGAGAGGCTGGGAATTCTGTGACAAGTAACTCAACTCCTGACTCCCCAGTGCCTGTCCACCATAGAGAGATACTGCACTGAAACAGGCCCTTCAGCCCACCGAGTCTGTGCTGACCATACCTATTTATACTAATCCTACATTAATCCCATATTCCCTACCACATCCTCACCTTCCCTCAATTCTCCTACCACCTTCCTACACTAGGGGCAATTTACAATGGCCAATTTACCTATCAACCTGCAAGTCTTTGGCTGTGGGAGAAAACCGGAGCACCCGGCGGAAACCCACGCAGTCACAGAGAGAACTTGCAAACTCTGCACAGGCAGTACCCAGAACTGAACCTGGGTTGCTGGAGCTGTGAGGCTGTGGTGCTAACCACTGTGCCACCCCAATCCACCACCTACAAGGCACAAATCAGGAGTGTGATGGAATACTGTCCACTTGCCTGGATGCGTGCAGCTCCAATAACACTCAAGAAGCTCAATGCCATTCAGGACAAAGTAGCCCCCCATCCACCACCTTCAACATTCACTTCCTTCACCAACGACATACAGTGGCAGCAGTGTGCACCATCTACAAGATGCACTGCAGCAACTCACCAAGGCTCCTATGACAGCAACTTCCAAACCCGCAACCTCTACCACCTAGAGGAACAAAAGCAGCAGATACACGTGAACACCACCACCTGCAGGTTCCCTTCCAAGCCACACGCCATCCTGACTTACATGGAAACATAGAAAATAGGAGCAGGAGTCGGCCATTTGGCCCTTCGAGCCTGCTCTGCCATTCATTATGATCATGGATGATCATCCAACTCAGTAGGCTGTTCCGGCTTTCGCCCCATACCCTTTGATCCCTTTAGACTCAAGAGCTATATCTAACTCCTTTTTGGAAACATACAATGTTTTGGCCTCAACTGCATTCTATAGTAACGAATTCCACAGGCTCATCACTCTCTGGGGGAAGAAATTTCTCCTCATCTCAGTCCTGAAAGGTTTACTCCGTATCCTTAGACTATGACCCCTGGTTCTGGACTCCCCCACCATCGGGAACATCCTTTCTGCATCTACCCTGTCAAGTCCTGTAGCAATTTTATAGGTTTCTATGAGATCCCCCCTCACTCTTCTGAACTCCAGCGAATATAATCCTAACCGACTTAATCTCTCCTCATATGTCAGTCCCGCCATCCCAGGAATCAGTCTCGTAAACCTTTGCTGTACTCCCGCTATAGCAAGAACATCCTTCTTCAGAAAAGGAGACCAAAACTGCACACAATATTCCAGGTGTGGCCTCAGCAAGGCCCTGTATAATTGCAGCAAGTCATTCCTGCTTCTGTACTCGAATCCTCTCGTTATGAAGGCCAACATACCATTTGCCTTTTTTACCGCCTGTTGCACCTGCATGCTTACCTTCAGCGACTGGTGTACGAGAACACCCAGGTCTCGCCGCATATTCCCCTCTCTTAGTTTATAGCCATTCAGGTAATAATATGCCTTCCTGTTTTTGCTACCAAAGCGGATAACCTCACATTTATCCACATTATACTGCATCTGCCATGCATTAGCCCACTCACTCAACTTGTCCAAATCACCCTGAAGTTCTCTCTGCATCCTCCTCACAACTCACCCTCCCACCCAGTTTTGTGTCATCTGCAAATTTGGAGATATTACATTTAGTTCCCTCATCTAAATCATTAATGTATATTATGAATAGCTGGGGTCCTCGCACCGATCCCTGCGGTACCCCACTAGTCACTGCCTGCCATTCGGAAAAAGACCCATTTATCCCTACTCTTTGTTTCCTTTCTGACAACCAATTTTCTATCCATCGCAATACACTGCCCCCAATCACATGCACTTTAATTTTACACGCTAATCTCTAATGTGGGACTTTGTCGAAAGCCTTCGGGAAGTCCAAATAAACCATATCCACTGGCCCCCCCTCATCAACTCTACTAGTTACATCCTCGAAGAATTCTAGTAGATTTGTCAAGCATGATTTCCCTTTTGTAAATCCATGCTGACTCGGCCCGATTCAACCACTGTTCTCTAAGTGCTCTGCTATAAAATCTTTGATAATGGGCTCTAGAATTTTCCCCACCACCGACGTCAGGCTGACTGGTCGATAATTCCCTGCTTTCTCTCGACCTCCCTTTTTAAATAGTGGGGTTACATTAGCTACCCTCCAATCTGTAGGAACTGTTCCACAGTCTATAGAATCTTGGAAGATGACCACCAATGCATCCACTATTTCTAAGGCCACTTCCTTAAGTATTCTGGGATGCATACAATCAGGCCCTGGGGATTTATCGGCCTTCAATCCCATCAATTTCCCCAACACCATTTTTCTACTAATACTGATTTCTTTCAGTTCCTCTCTCTCACTAAGCCCTGTGTTCCCCAACATTTCTGGTATGATATTTGTGTCCTGCTTTGTGAAGACAGAACCAAAGTATGCATTTAGTTGGTCAGCCATTTCTTTATTCCCCATAATAAATTCCCCTGTTTCTGACTGTAAGGGACCTACATTTGTCTTCACCAATCTTTTTCTCTTCACATACCTATAGAAACTCTTACCGTCAGTTTTTATGTTCCCCACAAGCTTGCTCTTGTACTCTATTTTCCCCTTCTTAATCAATCCCTTGGTCCTCCTTTGCTGAATTATAAACTGCTCCCAATCCTCAGGTCTGTTTTTTATCCTGGCAAATTTATATGTCTTGTCCTTGGATCTAATGCTATCTCTAACTTCCCTCGTAAGCCATGGTTTGGCTAACTTTCTCGTTTTCCTTTTGTGCCAGACAGGGATAAACAATTGTTGCCGTTCATCCATGCGCTCTTTAAATGTTTACCATTGCCTATCCACCGTCATCCCTTTAAGTAACGTTTCCCAATCTGTCATGGCCAACTCGCGCCTCATACCTTCGTAGTTTCCTTTACTAAGATTCAGGACCCTTGTCTCAGAATCAACTACGTCCCCAAGGGCTCGTCCCCAAGGGGTCTCGCACCACTATTCCTCTCTCATTATACAATACCCAGTCTAGGGTGGCCTGTTCTCTAGTTGGTTCCTCAATGGTCCAGAAAACCATCCCGTATACACTCCAAGAATTCCTCCTCTGTGGTATTGTGACGAATTTGATTTGCCCAATCTCTATGCAGATGAAAGTCACCCATAATTACAGATGTTCCTTTATTGTATGCATCTCTAATTTATTGTTTAATGCCATTCCCAACATCACCACAACAGGTTGGGGGTCCATATGCAGCCCCCACTAATGTTTTTTGCCCCTTAGTGCTTCTCAGCTCTCCCCATACAGATTCCACATCGTCAGAGCTAATATCTTTCCTCACTATTGCGTTAATTTCCTCTTTACCCAGCAATGCAACTCCACTGCCTTTTGCTTTTTGTCTGTCCTTCCTAAATACTGAATATCCCTGTATGTTTAGTTCCCATCCCTGGTTACCTTGCAGCCATGTCTCCATAATCCCGACTATATCATACCCGTTCACATTTATTTGTGCGATTAATTCATCCACTTTATTGTGAATGCTCCGCGCGTTAAGGCACAATGCCTTAAGGCTTGTCTTTTTAACATTACTTGTCCTCTTCCCACTATTTTTCACTGTGGCCCTGTTTGATTCTGGCCCTTGATTTCTCAGCCTATCACTTTTCATATTCCCCTGACTGTCTTTTGTTCTTGTCTTTGATTTCCCCTCCTCTATCTCCTGGCAAAAGTTCCCATCCCCCTGCCATTTTAGTTTAAACCCTCCCAAACCACTCTAGCAAATACTCCCCCAGGCCATCAGTCCCGGTCCTGCCCAGGTGTAAGCCGTCAAGTTTGTGCTGGTCCCACCTCCCCCAGAACCGGTCCCAATGCCCCAGGAATCTAAAACGCTCCCCCTCACACCATCTCTTCAGCCACGTAGTTATCCGATATATCCTGCTGTTTCTACTCTGACTAGCACGTGTCACTGGTAGTAATCCTGAGATCACTACCTTTGAGGTCCTACTTTTCAACTTACTTCCTAGCTCCTTATACTCTGCTTTTAGGACCTCATCCTTTTTTTTAACCTATGTCGTTTGTACCAATGTGTACCACGACCACTGGCTGTTCACCCTCCCCCTTCAGACATCCTTGACCCTAGCACCAGGGAGGCAACATACCATCCTGGAGTCTCTTTTGAGGCCACAGAAATGCCTATCTACTCCCCATACAATTGAATCACCTATTGCATTCCCACACTTTTTACTCCTCCCCTCTGCAGCAGAGCCAACCGTGGTGCAACGAATTGGGCTGTTGCTGCTTTCCCCTGAGAGGCCATTCCCCCCAAAAGTATCCAAAGCAGGGGAATGACCACAGAACATTCCTGAACTGCTTGCCTACTCCTCTTGCTCTGCCTTGGAACTATATCACTGTTCATTCACTGTCGCTGGGTCAAAATCCTGGAACTCCCTTCCTAACAGCACTGTGGGTGTACCTACACCCCAAGGACTGCAGCGGTTCAAGAAGGCAGCTCACCACCATCTTCTCAAGGCCAATTAGGGATGGGCAATAAATGCTGGCCTAGCCAGTGACACCCACATCGGATGTACGAATAAAAAAATTGCCAGAATGGGTCCAGGGATGAAATACTTCAGTTATGTGGAGAGACTAAAGACGATGGGATTGTTCTCTTTGCAGCAGAATAGGTTACAGGGAGATTCAATAAAGGTGTTCAAAATTATGAGGAGTTTTGATAGAATAAATAGGGAGAATCTGTTTCCATTGGTAGAAGAGGTGATTAGCAGAGGAAACAGATTTAAGGTAATAGTCAAAGCAACCAGAGGCAAGATGAGGGGAACATTTTTATTAAGCCTGTTATTATAATCTGCAATGAGCTACTTGAAAGGGTAGTGGAAGCAGATTCAATAGTAACTTTTAGAAGAAAATTGGATATATACCAGAAAAGGAAAAAAAATTGCAGGGCTATAGGGGACAGGCTATAGGACTAATTGGTTGAGCTTTTACAGAGCTGATACAGGCACAATGGACCAAATGGCCTCTTTCTGTGCTCTAAGATTCAATGTCTCTTGAGCAGGGCACCTGCAGCAGCACTCCTGCTGCTTGTAGGATAAGGGTTTGAAAGGGTTCATGTCTGGGACAGTGTGAGTAAAACCTCCCACTATGATGGTGGAAGAGGTCACATGAGAGAGAAACTTGAAGGAGAAGTAGCATGGCATCAGTGGAGTTAGACATACTTATGGAAAGCTGTATATAATTCCTTAATATGCTATAAACTAGTCACTGTTAAAACTTACTGAAGACTCAATAATCTCTCCTAGCTGGACGAACTAAACATACAAAACCTCTCTGGGTTCCACAAGGAAGGTTCAAGCCTCCACTCTCCACTGGCCTGGACATGCCCCTCACACTATCCCAGTCATAAGACCCTCTCAGCAGCCACCCCCCTCCTCCCTTAGTTCCCAGATTTACCTTTCTGCCACCAACTTTGACATGATGCTGGCAGGAATCCTCCATGTGGCCCAATCTTCATCCTGTGGCACAGTGGCGCAGTGGTTGGCACCGCAGCCTCACAGCTCCAGTGACCCGGGTTCAATTCTGGGTACTGCCTGTGTGGAGTTTGCAAGTTCTCCCTGTGTCTGCGTGGGTTTCCTCCGGGTGCTCCGATTTCCTCCCACATGCCAAAAGACTTGCAGGTTGATAGGTAAATTGGCCATTATAAATTGCCCCTAGTATAGGTAGGTGGTAGGGAAATATAGGGACAGGTGGGGATGTGGTAGGAATATGGAATTAGTGTAGGATTAGTATAAATGGGTGGTTGATGGTCGGCATAGACTCGGTGGGCCGAAGGGCCTGTTTCAGTGCTGTATTTCTAACTCCCTTGCCAGCCAGCTGCCACTTTCAGGTGGAAAGACACAAGCAGCTGATTGGCAGCATTCAAATTAGGCTCAGCAGCTAAAATCTGCTTGGTCTCCAACGCAAACTGATGTGCGGGATTGCCATCTGCTTCTGCCAGCTTCCGCAGGGAGGCAAAATAAGCCCTTCATTCTCTAGGTTCATACATGAGGAATACCCACTTAGACAAGTTACTGGGAGGGCTTTTAATGCCTGGCAAATCTTGTCAAAGATCAGCTCTTTTAGGAAGGGAGTGAATAAGGGCAAAACTGGCAATAAAACAGAATTTATATTGGCTTAGCTTGGTCCTTATATTCATAGCTGACATCATTGCTGTAGACACAACAAATGAATTTAAGCAGTAATTAGATTGTGTCCAATCCTATCTTTATCGCGCTTGTTCCATTATTCACTATAACCTGAACATAATTGAATACTATGAATGGCATAATGAATGGGGAGTGTCTTTTCCACAACTTCAGCAGACTTTTCTGATTTGCCACATTCATAACAGAATTTTTGCTGTGACCAAACACAAACCACATAATTTCAGGACTCAATGTTTTGATAGAACCTTTGATTTTCATTTTCCCTACCCAAGGAATTCAGTTCTAATGAGATCAGCAAAAGAACAGGAATTTCAAATTCTTACAAGCATATTTTAGGTCTGTTTTGGAAAAAAAATCCCTTATAAACAACAATAGACGTGCCTCTCATTCTGATTTGATTTTCCATTTCACAAATGCCAGCTGCTATGGCACAGTACAAAAGAGGCACACACCTGGCTGACTGACTAGTTGTTAATAATTTGAAGGAGAAATCAATCCCCTTACTAAACAGAAACAAAGTCAAGTCTGATGATTTGAAATTCATCTTGAAAAGTAACTCCACAGTTTTGCAGTATACAAGGACTTCTCTCTTAACTCCAATCAGTTTTGAAATAAAGGCTTTGGAATGATAACCATGGGATATAAGTATATGAATTATTAACATATGCTGTTATTTCATCTGTTATTTCAGCAGAGGCAATAGCTGGTTTATTTTTTGCAGGATATCGCCTCCATTAGAATGGCTGATATCATGCCAATATGTTATGTTGAATGATAATTTTGTTTTAATCCATCGGCTGGAGACCTGAATTTATATTTTTTAAAGAAATTAAAAAAGGAACAAATAGAAGATGACTTTGCTCGCAGCTTAAGATGGTCACCTAATTTGCAACATTGTATCCTACATTGCAAGGCCTGTGAGATTGGAAACGAAGAGTCTGCCCCGTCCAAGAACCAAGACCTGAGAAATTTAAGGGAACTGCCTGTTCCCATTAGCAAGGCATCAAGATGATGACTTGAACAATGGGACCCTGGTTGTGAGAAAGAAATCCCCAGGCATGGATTGTTTTAGTTGCAAGAAGAAATACACTGCTAACTACCATACTTGAATCACTGCGTGACAATCATGTGACAAGCCCCCCCCTTCCCCCATCTATATTTTAAGCTGTTGTTTTTTCTGCAACAGGCTGAGAAACATCTGGACTCTGACCCAAGTAGGGGGTCCTTCCTCTCTCTCTCTTTCTCTCTCTCTCCGTTCATTCCAGCTTGCAAGTTTCGAAATGAGAACAGAAAGTGACAGAAATACTCAGCAAGTCTGGCAGCATCTGTGGAGAGAAAAACAGAGCCAACGTTTCAGGTCTGCGATCCTTCATTAGAACTCTCTCCACAGATGCTGCCAGACCAGCTAAGTATTTCCGGCACTTTCTGTTTTTATTTCAGAGTTCCAGCATCCGCAGTATTTTGCTCTTGTTGCAAGTTTCCAACCCTGCCCGCTGACTGACCACCTCTGCATACCCTGGCTCCAACCAGAAACTCCTTGGAGGAAAACATCCGCATTGCTGTTTCCAAGAGACCCACTGAATCAGCCGTCTATCTCTTCAAACCAGAAGCCTCAGGACCACTGAATTCAGCTAGAAGCCAGCCGAGTCACCAAACTCCACAGACTGTATACCCATTTTTTCTTTGGACCAATCTAACCTTCCTCATTCTGTAACCTATTTGTGTGTGTCTGTAAAAGTTGGAGTGCAGTTTATTATTTTACTTAGTTCGGATTAAGTACAACAAAGTTAATCTCTTTCTTTGTTAAACTCAAGAAAACCATTTTGAGTGGTTCTTGCTATAATTATAGCAAGTAAATAATCAAACACCTACTGACTCAGCCAGTACATCCACTTTAAAAAAGAAGTAAACCTGTTGTGGTAAAGTAATTTCATTGAGTATGCTCATCTCCCACAGCTTTATTTCAGGGGAAAAGATTAAGAGAAACCTCATTCTCATTGGGTAAACCTGATTAATAATTAAAGGTTGCTATTAATTGATACAGGGTAAAAAATTACTTTGGGGCTGTGTCAGCTTTTTCGAAGTTATTTGTCAGTTGTTCTGAGATTTGTAGTTTGACCTATATGATCAAAACTGAGACACGTTTGTAATATATGAAACAAAATGTTAGTTAGATGTGTGGAAGATGAAAATCCACAAGGGTTCCACCCAAATCCTCCCTGCTGTGGGGCGGCACAGTGGCGCAGTGGTTAGCACTGCAGCCTCACAGCTCCAAGGACCCGGGTTCGATTCTGGGCACTGCCTGTGTGGAGTTTGCAAGTTCTCCCTGTGTCTGCGTGGGTTTTCTCCGGGTGCTCCGGTTTCCTCCCACAAGCCAAAAGACTTGCAGGTTGGTAGGTAAATTGGCCATTATAAATTGTCACTAGTATAGGTAGGTGGTAGGGAAATATAGGGACAGATGGGGATGTTTGGTAGGAATATGGGATTAGTGTAGGATTAGTATAAATGGGTGGTTGATGGTCGGCACAGACTCGGTGGGCCGAAGGGCCTGTTTCAGTGCTGTATCTCTAATCTAATCTAATTCTGACAGGGAGACTGTGGAAATAGCCATTTTTGCCATTTCACTGGGAGTTCATCCCCCATCAAATTTACCCTTCCATGCTGTGACACTTGAACATTTATTTTTTGTTAAAAGTTTAGTCAGCACCTGATAAGATGACAGCACATGATGCATTTGGGAGCTAACCAAATCCAGCTGCACCCAGACAAATTGCTATGTTGAAGCAGCTAACTATTAATTTTGCTCTACACTTCAGGCTGAGCTATGAGGCTGAATTTCCATCCTTCATCCAGACAAGAGTTGGAGGGGGGGGCGTGGAGGTTGGGGTGTTGGGAATTTGTGCCTGTTGCCCCCAATTCCTCCATGACTCTTGTTCACCTTGCTGGGTGAGGACTTATTACTCATGTACCGAGGCTCCCAGCAGATCTGCACCATCAAAGGCAGCTTACTGGAGGTAGCCCTGTGGCAGAACTACCACTTCAGCTCCAGAAGAGATGATCATACTTAAAGGGGGAAAAGATCCCTGAAGATCTGCAGATTGACACATTCTTTAGACCATGGAGTAAAGACCTTTAAAAAAAAGTAAGTTTTTGGAGTGTGACAAGAAGAACAGGTGCCAACTACTGGGTCCTCTTCCTCTAAAAGAACCAGCAGCTGGTATTTCACCAATTCACCAGGGGCTCTGGACATCCTTAAAATGGCAGTCGCGGTAAATGATAGTGCCAGCTGTGAAAGACAGGAAAATCAATGGGTTGCTGGTTCCATCTGGAGGGGTGATAAATGGATAACTGGCACTCCTCCCTGCTAGATCAGGAAACCATAAAATCCAGATGGGGCAGGAATGGGAGGGGTTAGGCTTCCCTGCCTGAGTTTCCTTGATTTTTCTCCACCAGACAACCTGATTTTTGTGCGGTACAGCCAAGGAAAATCCAGCCCATAACCTGTACATTGTGTGTATACAGCACAGTTTTTGTGGAGCAAAGAGCAGTAAGTCAGCAAGGGATGATATTGCAAAGGCTTCTCAAATGGAAACACAATCTTTGATTGGTCCTTAATATCAACAGCCAGAGCTTTAAAACACCCTGTACCACCAAATGCCATTGGCAGCTAGGCAAACTGGAATGCAGAGCAGAGAGACCTTGGGGCTGGATTTTGTTCCCAGTCCGACGTTGGGTTCTGTGGCGTGGAGTGGGGGAGGTGGTGGAGAATTGGAGTGGCAGCAGCCACCACAGAACTTGACGCCAGGATTGCTGGACCCAGGGATTGGTGGGGAAGCTCTGTGGCATCCTCTGCCACGCTGCGACAGGACCCTAGTTAGCATATGTAAATTACATCTTTGCATTAATTAAAATGCAAACGACAGCGATCTTACCTTCAGTTCCTGATCTTCAGTGCGACGTGTGGCACTCATGCACCTTCACATTCTTGTCCGGGGAAAGCTGGTGCCACCGAGGTAGGGAAAGGGTGAACTCTGCACGCTGATGGGTATGGGGTGGTGGTGAAGGGGTGAACTCTGCACACCGATGGGTATGGGGTGGTGGTGAAGGGGTGAACTCTGCACACCGATGGGTATGGGGTGGTGGTGAAAGGGTGAACTCTGCATGCTGATGGGTATGGGGTGGTGGTGAAGGGGTGAACTCTGCACGCTGATGGATATGGGGTGGTGGTGAAGGGGTGAACTCTGCACGCCGATGGGTATGGAGGGGTGGTGAAGGGGTGAACTCTGCACACTGATGGGTATGGGGTGGTGGTGAAGGGGTGAACTCTGCACGCCGATGGGTATGGAGGGGTGGTGGTGAAGGGGTGAACTCTGCACACTGATGGGTATGGGGTGGTGGTGAAGGGGTGAACTCTGCACGCCGATGGGTATGGAGGGGTGGTGGTGAAGGGGTGAACTCTGCACGCCGATGGGTATGGAGGGGTGGCGGTGAAGGGGTGAACTCTGCACACCGATGGGTATGGGGTGGTGGTGAAGGGGTGAACTCTGCACGCTGATGGGTATGGGGTGGTGGTGAAGGGGTGAACTCTGCACGCCGATGGGTATGGAGGGGTGGTGGTGAAGGGGTGAACTCTGCACGCTGATGGGTATGGAGGGGTGGCGGTGAAGGGGTGCACTCTTCACGCCGATGGGTATGGGGTGGTGGTGAAGGGGTGAACTCTGCACGCTGATGGGTATGGGGTGGTGGTGAAGGGGTGAACTCTGCACGCTGATGGGAATGGGAGGGAAAGGGTGAACCCGGCACTCTTTTGGGTATGGGGGGAAGGGGTGAACTCTGCGTTACGGTGCGCTGTTTGGCGCCAGCACCTTCTCCTTCAACAGGTGACGCTGTGAATGGCATCACTGAGGCCGCTCCCACCACGTGATTAGGGGAGGCAACTGCTGTCAATATGAAAAGTGGTCGCCCGCTGCGTAATCGCATCGGTGCAGGTCCCGTGGGGTCAACTGTCATGTTCTATGCCTGCCACCGTTTCCGGCAGTGGGACTACAAAATCCAGCCCCATGCGGGGAATCTTTAACAATTAAAACAAAATCTATTTCTGCCAGTCACTCTTTCTATCAACAGTGGTTTGTCACCTGAAAGTCTCACCCTCTAAAACAACAATCAATATTAGAAGACATCACTAAAGATAATCTATTCCTGACCTTCCTCTGGACTATTGAGGCCGGCAGTCAAATTATACTTGGGGCTGGATTTTGTAGTCCTGCCGCCGGGAGAGGCAGTGGGTGCGGAACATGGCGGCCACCTCCCATGGGTCCCACGCCGCCGCAATTATACAGCGGGCAGCCACTTTACATATTTATGGTGGTCGCTCCCCCCCTCCCACACACATGGCGGGGGAGGCATTTGCGACACCATTCACGGTGTCACCTGTTGAAGGGGCAGGTGCTGCCACATTTTTAAATGGCTGTCAGCCTTGCAAACAGTACACTGTAATGCAGAGTTCACCCCTTCCCCCCACCACCCCATACCCATCAGAGGGCAGAGTTCACCCCTTCCCCACCTTGGTGGCGCCAGCTTTCCCCGGATGGGAATGTGAAGGCATGTGAGAGCCGCTCGTCACGCTGAGGATCAGGAAATGAAGGTAAGATCGCTGCGGTTTACTTTTTAATTCATGCAAAGATGTAATTTAAATATGCTAACTCGGGTCTCGTCGCAGAGTGGTGGAGGGGCTGCCATGGAGCTTCCCCGCCGCTGGGAAGATCAGGCACGGCAATCCCAGTGTGGGTTCCGTGGCAGCTGCTGCCACTCCAATTCTCCACATCCCTCCCTCCACCCCCCCAACCCCGGCTATGGAACCCGATGTCAGGCTGGGAACAAAGTCATCACCCTGGTCTTCCGGCCAAAATTCATCAAAAATAAGTTTTTAAAAATACAATACATTTTAAGGTCCTACATCAGAACACTGGCTTTAGCCAATGTTGCTGGTTCTTTTCAACTGATATTTTGCTGCAACTCGCAGCAAAGCACTGGTTAAAAAAAGAAGTAACTATTTTATAAATGCCTAATAAAGAAAGCTCTCTGTGTATTTATGATACTAATGTTATTTTGGGGTTTAGATGATGCTCAAAGGAACTTTGATCTTGTGAGAACACTCTGATGTTACTTTAAATTATCTCAATTGGATTAATGCCTAGTAATTTACCAAGGTTGCAATTGCACTGCAGCTATCTATCTGATACCAGTAGCTACAGAATTGACTCCAGTTGCTTATGTACCAGTTGGGTCTATATTGAACTTCGGATCATTCGGGAGGCGGAGGGGGTTATTGAGAGGAGTTATAGGGAGGTAGTCACACCTCAGGTAAAAGAAGTAGGTAGATGGGTTACCGTCAGGGGAAGGAGAGGGAACCAGCAGGCAGTGCAGGGATCCCCTGTGACCGTTTCCCTCAACAACAGGTATACCGTTTTGGATACTGTTGGGGGGGACGACTTACCAGGGGTAAGCAATGGGGTACAGGTCTCTGGCACAGAGTCTGTCCCTGTTGCTCAGAAGGGAAGGGGGAAGAGGAGCAGAGCATTAGTCATTGGGGACTCCATAGTTAGGGGAACAGATAGGAGGTTCTGTGGGAACGAGAGAGACTCACGGTTGGTGTGTTGCCTCCCAGGTGCCAGGGTTCGTGATGTCTCGGATAGTGTTTTTGGGATCCTTAAGGGGGAGGGGGAGCAGCCCCAAGTCGTGGTCCACATAGGCACCAACGACATAGGTAGGAAGAGAGATGGGGATTTAAGGCAGAAATTCAGGGAGCGAGGGTGGAAGCTTAGAGCGAGAACAAACAGAGTTGTTATCTCTGGGTTGTTGCCCGTGCCACGTGCTAGCAAAGCGAGGAATAGGGAGAGAGAGGAGCTGAACACGTGGCTGCAGGGATGGTGTAGGAGGGAGGGTTTTGGTTTCCTGGATAATTGGGGCTCTTTCTGGGGTAGGTGGGACCTCTACAAATAGGATGGTCTTCACCTGAACCAGAGGGGTACCAATATCCTGGGGGGGAGATTTGCTAGTGCTCTTCGGGAGGGTTTAAACTAATTCAGCAGGGGGATGGGAACCTAAATTGTAGTTCCAGTGTACAGGATGTTGAGAGTAGTGAGGTCAGGGATAAGGTTACAAGGATGCAAGAGGGCACTGGCAAGCAAGAACTTGGTTTAAAGTGTGTCTACTTCAACGCCAGGAGCATCCGGAATAATGGGGTGAGCTTGCAGCATGGGTTGGTACCTGGGATCTCAATGTTGTGGCCATTTCGGAGACATGGGTAGAGCAGGGACAGGAATGGATGTTGCAGGCTCCGGGATTTAGATGTTTCAGTAAGAACAGAGAAGATGGTAAAAGAGGGGGGGGTGTGGCATTGTTAATCAAGGAGAGTATTACGGCGGCAGAAAGGACGTTTGAGGACTCGTCTACTGAGGTAGTATGGGCCGAGGTTAGAAACAGGAGAGGAGAGGTCACCCTGTTGGGAGTTTTCTATAGACCTCCGAATAGTTCTAGAGATGTAGAGGAAAGGATAGCGAAGATGATTCTCGACAGGAGCGAGAGTAACAGGGTAGTTGTTATGGGGGACTTTAACTTTCCAAATATTGACTGGAAATACTATAGTTCGAGTACTTTAGATGGGTCAGTTTTTGTCCAGTGTGTGCAGGAGGGTTTTCTGACACAGTATGTAGACAGGCCAACCAGGGGCGATGCCACATTGGATTTGGTACTGGGTAATGAACCTGGCCAGGTGTTAGATTTAGATGTAGGTGAGCACTTTGGTGATAGTGATCACAATTCGGTTAGGTTTACCTTAGTGATGGGCAGGGACAGGTATATACCGCAGGGCAAGAATTATAGCTGGGGGAAAGGAAATTATGATGCGATTAGGCAAGATTTAGGATGCATAGGATGGGGAAGGAAACTGCAGGGGATGGGCACAATCGAAATGTGGAGCTTATTCAAGGAGCAGCTACTGCGTGTCCTTGATCCGTACCTGTCAGGCAGGGAGGAAGTTGTCGAGCGAGGGAGCCGTGGTTTACTAAAGAAGTTGAAACGTTTGTCAAGAGGAAGAAGAAGGCTTATGTTAGGATGAGACGTGAAGGCTCAGTTAGGGCGCTTGAGAGTTACAAGCTAGCCAGGAAGGATCTAAAGGGAGAGCTTAGAAGAGCGAGGAGAGGACACGAGAAGTCATTGGCGGATAGGATCAAGGAAAACCCTAAGGCTTTCTATAGGTATATCAGGAATAAAAGAAAGACTAGAGTTAGATTAGGGCCAATCAAGGATAGTAGTGGGAAGTTGTGTGTGGAATCAGAGGAGATAGGGGAAGCGTTAAATGAATATTTTTCGTCAGTATTTACAGTAGAGAAAGAAAATGTTGTCGAGGAGAATACTGAGATACAGACGACTAGACTAGATGGGATTGAAGTTCACAAGGAGGAGGTGTTAGCAATTTTGGAAAGTGTGGAAATAGATAAGTCCCCTGGGCCAGATGGGATTTATCCTAGGATTCTCTGGGAAGCCAGGGAGGAGATTGCAGAGCCTTTGTCCTTGATCTTTATGTCGTCATTGTCGACAGGAATAGTGCCGGAAGACTGGAGGATAGCAAATGTTGTCCCCTTGTTCAAGAAGGGGAGTAGAGACAGCCCTGGTAATTATAGACCTGTGAGCCTTACTTTGGTTGTGGGTAAAATGTTGGAAAAGGTTATAAGAGATAGGATTTATAATCATCTTGAAAAGAATAAGTTCATTAGCGATAGTCAGAACGGTTTTGTGAAGGGTAGGTCGTGCCTCACAAACCTTATTGAACTTTTTGAGAAGGTGACCAAACAGGTGGATGAGGGTAAAGCCGTGGATGTGGTCTATATGGATTTCAGTAAGGCGTTTGATAAGGTTCCCCACGGTAGGCTATTGCAGAAAACACGGAAGTATGGGATTGAAGGTGATTTAGTGCTTTGGATCAGAAATTGGCTCGCTGAAAGAAGACAGAGGGTAGTGGTTGATGGCAAATGTTCATCCTGGAGTTTAGTTACTAGTGGTGATCTGCAAGGATCTGTTTTGGGGCCACTGCTGTTTGTCATTTTTATAAATGACCTGGATGAGGGTGTAGAAGGGTGGGTTAGTAAATTTGCGAGATGACACAAAGGTCGGTGGAGTTGTGGATAGTGCCGAAGGATGTTGTAGGTTACAGAGGGACATAGATAGGCTGCAGAACTGGGCTGAGAGATGGCAAATGGAGTTTAATGCGGAAAAGTGTGAGGTGATTCACTTTGGAAGGAGTAACAGGAATGCAGAGTACTGGGCTAATGGGAAGATTCTTGGTAGTGTAGATGAGCAGAGAGATCTTGGTGTCCAGGTACATAAATACCTGAAAGTTGCCACCCAGGTTAATAGGGCTGTTAAGAAGGCATATGGTGTGTTAGCTTTTATTAGTAGGGGGATCGAGTTTCGGAGCCACGAGGTCATGCTGCAGCTGTACAAAACTCTGGTGCGGCCGCATCTGGAGTATTGCGTGCAGTTCTGGTCACCGCATTATAGGAAGGATGTGGAAGCTTTGGAAAGGGTGCAGAGGAGATTTACTAGGATGTTGCCTGGTATGGAGGGAAGGTCTTACGAGGAAAGGCTGAGGGACTTGAGGTTGTTTTCGTTGGAGAGAAGGAGGAGGAGAGGTGACTTAATAGAGACATATAAGATAATCAGAGGGTTAGATAGGGTGGATAGTGAGAGTCTTTTTCCTCGGATGGTGATGGCAAACACGAGGGGACATAGCTTTAAGTTGAGGGGTGATAGATATAGGACAGATGTCAGAGGTAGTTTCTTTACTCAGAGAGTAGTAGGGGCGTGGAACGCCCTGCCTGCAACAGTAGTAGACTCGCCAACTTTAAGGGCATTTAAGTGGTCATTGGATAGACATATGGATGAAAATGGAATAGGTTCGGTCAGATGGTTTCACAGGTCGGCACAACATCGAGGACCGAAGGGCCTGTACTGCGCTGTAATGTTCTATGTTCTATGTTCTAAGGGTCAGGAAAGAGAGAGAACGTGCATGCTGATGATACATGCACTGAGCTGCACTCCCGTACATTTTTTTTATATTTTAAAAATATGGCTAGAAGTGTCCATACCCTCAAAACATTTAACACAACGGAGTTTCTAAAATCCCCGTGAGTGTGCTCCATGCAGTGTCAATTTCGAGTGGTGTGAAATGACATTCTTTGAGGTCTAATACTACTTTTCTGCACTCTGGGACTCTTATTATGATCTTCTTAAGAATTCTACTGTTACGTCTGCAGAACTCTGAAACAGAAACTGCTGTGCAATGACACAAAAGTGTGAGTACAGCTATATCAAGGTCTATTTGTTGTCATCTGTTTATTAAAAACAAACAGTATTACCAGGTAACCTTTAACAGCAACCTAAAAGGACATTCACTCAAGGTAGAACATTTTACTGAAACAAAGTATACAGAAGTTGGCTCAGTGTGTATCATTTGTCATTTAATGAGTGCTATAAGGAGAGATGGAGCTGAATTTTCCCATTCCTGTGGCAACGCGCTGGGAGGCGATGGGCTGGAAATATGGCGGGGGGAATGTGTCAGGAGGGGAGCCCCTTCCCATCACCACGGCATATTACCTGTGGTGGCAACCTCAGCAGTGCAGCCACCCACTGGGCAGCCAATTGAGCCACTTAAGAGTACAATTAAGGGCCACTTCTCGCCCCGCCGTCACTTTTCCTGTGTCGGGAGGGCTAGCTGCCACGTGGGGAAACTGCCAGGTAAACCCTGGCAACCTCCCAGTGGGTTCCGGGGCGCGGCCTCCTTTATGGATGCTCCATCGCCCACGGAGGGGGCCCTTGGCAGTAATGGACACCTCATGGCTGAGGTGCTGCTGCTGCAATATGCACCCCCCCCACCGTCGATCGCCACGGCCTGCCTGCAAGGCCCCAGTTTGCTCAGTAAAACTTAACTCATCTTTGAAGGCGCCTTGACACCTCTCCTTCATGCTGCAGCCTCAGCAGTGACAACCTGCAATGGTGGCTTTGCCGAGCTGCCGGCCCTCTGATTAGGCTGGCAGCTCTGGGAGGTGGGCCACCATCCTCTATTGGATGGCGCTCCTGCTCACAGCCTGTTAATTGGCCGATGCTGGTAAAATGTCAGCCCCCCGGGTCCCACCGCCTGCCAGCATGGGGTTGGCTCCCGCTTTTGGTTCTGGTGGTGGGACTTCTTTGAGATAGACAAAATTCAGTCCCTGGTCTGTCTTTAAAATGTTCCTTTTTTATGTTTAAATTTGTTAAAGCTCTCCAGATGCTGGTGAATAATTAATGTAGTTTAGAACATTGGTTCTAGGAAGACCTTTCAAAACATTAATGCAACAAAATATCTCATCTCAACATTTTCTGTATTTTATTTGTGGCTGATGCACTGACCAACCTAACTTAACATAAGCATTAAGGCTTTGTGCATTCAGCAGACTACAGGACTGGCAGTTACCTCAACACTTACATTCGTCTCATCAAACTGAAGTTTTCTACAGTAGATGGAAAAAAGAGAAATAAGAGCACACAATAAATCTCATTTTGCTCCAACAAGTGAGCTTCCCCATTCCCAAGTCTTCAGACATGTGCCTCATACTCATGATGCAGTCATTTTCCCTTTTTTTTTAACAAACCTCATAAAAGAGTTTAATTTACTTTACATTGCACAAACTTTAAACTAATGCCAGCTGGAAATGATATTACCTTGTAAGATCTTAGAATAATGATGTAGTTTTAAGTGTTGTGTTTAGATGAGCTGCCAGAATGTTTGTACAAACTAGTAGGTGTTTGTTCAGTAGATTATAACTAATGCGCTGGTGGTCAGGCTGCGCCATTTCTATGTTATTATTGTATGGGATATTATGATTAAACATTGAGCCCAAGCACTGTGGAACAATGATAATATTTTACTGTTCTGGAATACTCTATTGTCACAACCAATATATGTTGCCAAGATCCAAGGAATCGGTCTTTATAAACTACTATTCTGTTTTTCAATCTATTAAGCTATAATAATGTATATCTGTGTGCTGCTTTCAAATCATCTGAATGCTAACTGCTGGAAGAAATCGTTCAAATATATGAAACCAAGTTTTGCTTATTTCTGTTACGCAGCCTTCAAATGTATTAAAGCAGTTCTGTGCATTTCAAATATATTAAACAACATATGACTCATGCCTATTATGTGGAACTCCTATAAACCAAATTGCTCTGCTTCCACTTCAACTATGAAGAATTTCTGATTCAAACAAAATTCCTAAAGAGTGAATGTTATCTTGTGGGCCCGATTAAAAAAGAGCATTCACAAAGAATTATCATCAAAGTTCTGATGAAAAGTCACAGACCTGAAACGTTAACTCTGCTTCTCTCTCCACAGATTCTACCTGACCTGCTGAGTATTTCTAGCACTTTCTATTTATATTTCAGATTTCCAGCATCTGCAGTATTTTGCTTTTATCATCAACTTTCTGTTGTTTTCTTTCATGTACGAATGGTGAATATTGATAACATCACTAGAGGCTGGCTTGAAGGAGGTAACTCTTAGATGAATTCACTTCCTTTGAGATCAGGATGCTTTCAGCTTGTGCGTGTTAATACAGCTTGGCTGCACTAACTACAATCTTCAGCACCAGATATCACAGAGATATACGAACATACGAACATCATCAGTACTTCGTCTAAAAATATGTATTCACGTTGCCTGCAGTGGTACTGAGCCATAAACCAGGAAGGCCCTCGGTTTAGTCTCTGTACTGATTCAGTTGATTTCAGCTGGACTTGGTGGTGTAAACCTGCACCTCCCCTCTCATACTCTTAACTCTATTGAGCAGGTGGGGAAAATGGTCAAGGCTCATGTCTCAGTACACTCAGTATTCTTTTAACAGTTTATTGTACCACTGATAACTTGCAAACTTCAACACCCTGCTCCCTACAAGTTAAATCAATACTTACAAACACTGTCCTTTTATTTCCAAACTGCAGTCAACCTGTCGATCACTCAGAGGAGTACATTCCCATGGTGAATCCCATCCATGCTTCCCTCGCAAGTTGCTGCTCTTGTCCCTGAATACACATTTCTTATAGTACAAAAATCGCACCGTTGACAATGATTGACGCAAACCCCTCCCACTTCTGATTGTAACTTCTTAAATCTTGCAACAATTCTACATCTTGGGTTTGTGAATAGCCCATGAAGGTGTTTTGATGAGGAAGATTCTGGTTTATCAGCATCATCAGATTGGTGAATGAATTTCGGCCTAATTAAACATTTTTTGGGATTTCCAAGGGATGTGGGTGTGCACCCAGACATACTAGAACACCACCAGATTGTTACAAACACATTAGCTTGTAAGTGCTATTTACAGTTTGACTAAAGGAGTTCACTGGTAGAGATAAATCACCTAAATGTGCATAGATACATACCATAGCATCACCTATTTCTTGATTAACATATTTATGAGGTCAATCCATCATGTCTGTGTCTCTGTGTGAATAATTTCATTTCATCTTCTAGTCTGTTTTAAGAGTTCAGGTAAAAGTCCTGTTGGTTCCTTGGATATGAAACTTGGCCCATTTCTGGCGATTATCAATTTACAGTCTTTGGAGTACAGCCACTTGACCCTTTAATGTCTGTTTACTTCAAGTTAAATGTGTTCTTGCTGAAGGACTGGCTACATTGGTAAGGGTACTACAGCATCCAGAGGAACAAAACCAATCGGGGCCACTATTACTATCCAGTGACTTGTGCTGGAAAGTCCACTTGTGTGAATTTTAGGTGAGAACAAGATTAGACTTGGATGTACTGCCTCAATAGTGACCCCCATATATAGGTGCACCCATGAAAATGACAAATTGGAAAAGGCACAGTGGGCGACTAACACTCTTGGAACCATGCCCAGCACGAGTAACCAAATTTAGGAGAGGAGGAGAAAAAATACATGTTCAAAAAAAACACTAATCGAAATGAACAAAAGTAAATATGAATCTTTTGGAAAGTATCTTTAATTGTGCTACTCACGCTCACAATACTGGCCCAAGCAGATGATTCCTCCTTTTTGTTTATATAACAATGGTCAGTATACCCCAAAACAATTTCAGAATATGTCCATGCCTTAACATATTTTGATATGTTTTGTTATATAAATGCATGCATTTTTACCTTTTTATCTTTCTGATGGTCAGTATATTGCAGGTGCATCACACAGGGAAGGAGTAGCCTGTTTTAGTAGTCCAATTGATTGGTATAAAGTATGAGTTTTGTTAAATATTTTCCACTTTTGTTGTTTAGTTGAATTGCTGATTAAGTAACTGAATAGTCTCTGCAATTTCTACAGGTTGTCCTGATCTAAGTATAACCCTGCTCCAGGAAGGCTGCTTATTCATTTCGCAGCAATCACTTGTAAATACGTATTTGAATATCTATTTAATCCACCAATTCTAAGATGTGGAATCTCACTGTCTTTAGTCAAAGTTTCAGGGGCATGTTAAAAATTAGAAAAGTGCAAGGAACATAAGCAGATGGAATTTTTTTTCCAAAGAGTAATAGATTTGTGGATTAAATTAACAGTGAAATGTGATTAAAAGAGACAATATAAATAGGTTAAATTACATATGTTACAGGAGGGAGACAGATTGAAGAATCATTGAATAGGTGGGCTGATCCTTGCAAAAGGGACAGACTTCTTGGACCTAATGTTCTTTTCCTAAAAGTTCCTTTGCTTGGGAAATGATGCATTAAGCTTCATAATGCATACACACACAAACAGTACATTTTTTGAAACCTTTAACGTGAATGGTCCCTGAAATCAAGGAGAAGGTAGCAGTCACCTACTGGTGCAGTGGTCCCTTGGAGAACTCTTGGGCTTGTCTGTCACTCTAATCCACCAGTTGTATTTGCATGGATCGTCCATTTTCACCCAGCCAGATACTCATTTTACTTGACAGAAGGATCGGGAAAAATTTCTGCTTTAACTGTTTCACAATCAGTGCCGGAGAGGCTTCATGAACACAAGAAAAATACAAGGATCAAAACATGGAGCAAACATGAAATTAAAACCACTGTAATGGATATTTGGATGGCTTCCACACACTGTTTTTGAGTTTACTTCCTAAATATGTTTTCAGTACAGAACAATAATTGTTTCCTCTAGCCAGCATGATCTAATGTATAACCCTTTAAATTGCATCTAGTCTTAACCTTGGTAAATATACTTTGCTAAAGTTTTGCTATAAATTGTTAAATTCATAGAGGGCGATAACAAATTAGAAATGGAAAAGAAAATTCGGCAGAACGTAAAACAGGCGGAATGTAAAACATGATTCACTAACATCCATTGTGAGCTACCTCCCAAGATGAAGTACACCCCTTTAATGTTTATAAAAATGTCCTCATTAAGCCTTACAAAATATTTGCAATTGGAACCCCTTCAGTTGTTGAACAGTATAAATTCTTTATAATACAAAACAGAAAATGCTTAACAGGTCAAAGCAGCTTTTGAAAAAGAAAGAAAGATTCTGATTTCAAATGGGGCCCTGAAGGATCAGTTCTGTTAAAGTGTTCCACCAAAACATTAACTTGTGTTTCCCTCTTAAACCCCTTCAACACTGACCCTTGTTTAGTTCACATCCGGGATCACCAGACATGATCAAGCTCCCCCTGTTCACACTGCTAAATCCAGTTCTGTTGTCCTGAGAGCAGAATTGAATACCCAGTTTATCAGGGGAGGAGGAGTCAGATTTAATAAATGCTGGGACCTGGCTCACATACACTGATTTTCTAGAATCAGATCTAAACAACAGCAGCACAAAAGCAGCTTTTGATAGATTTAATATTTTATTTGATCAGTGTAGTCTAGAACATCTTGATTAATCTGGAATATTCTCGAATAAAGTCCCGAAGAAGGGTCACTGACCCGAAACGTTAACTCTGCTTCTCTTTTCACAGATGCTGCCAGACCTGCTGAGTGGTTCCAGCGTTTCTTGTTTTTGTTTCAGATTTCCAGCATCCGCAGTATTTTGCTTTTATTAACACTTAATTCTTCATCATTTAGGCATCTAGCATATGTTGTAGGAACTTACCAAAACTTGATTTGTTTCCAAAGAATTATGTTTATTCTATATAACTTGATTAGGTTTATCACCCTGATCCTTTGATCCCTTGCTCCTGCCCTCCACTTGCATGATAGCTGAGATCTTTTTAAACTCAGTTTTGAAAAGATTCTTTAAGCATTTATTTGGTTTTTAGAGCCAGACACTGCAGTTTTTGACATGTTTTAGGCAAGCTAATTGCAGATTTTTATTTAGATCTGTTAAGTGGTCAGTTACTATACTAATATCTACATTATCTTGTTTCTCTTCCAGTTGATACCTCCCACGTGAGCTCTCTAGGGGCCAGCTCTCTCATGCTTTATCTTCAGAATTAAAATCTTTATTAACTAAACTGGTAATATTGCAAATTTTTGAACGCATATTAATGGTTCTCAGAATCTCTGTTAATGCTATGCTCTCCCGCCTTCAGCAGATCTACTCTATGAAGCAGCAGATAACTGGGATTTTCAGAGAATCCAGTGTAACTTTTGTTGTACCTAGTGATACCACCAGTGTAGCTTTTCCCTTTTTAAATAAAAACTGTCTGGATCGTTGGGGTCTTTTCACCCCTCACCCCAACATAAAACTTAATATTTCAATACTTTCTTGGTTGTCAAAAATTGTTTGTTCAAATTACCATTTTCCATAGCAATGAAAATGCAGAAGCAAACTTAGCTTCTCTCCTTGACCCAGCATCAGTGACATGAACTTTAGAGCCTGAGTCTGTCTATATAATTAGAATAGGAGACCTTGAATGTACCCTTTTATCCCTTCTGTTGTTATTTGCAAAAGAAAAACATTACCTGGGTGAGGTCTTTTTAATAGAATTATCATAGAATCATAGAATAATATAGCACAGGAGCAGGCCATTCAGCCCATCGTGCCTGTGCCAGCTCACTGAAAGAGCTATCCAGCTGGTCCCATTTTCTTGCCCTTTCCCCATAATCCTGCATTTTTTTCCTATTCAAGTATTTATCCAATTCCCTTTTGAAAGCTATTATTAAATAGCCTTCCACCACTTTTTCAGATCATGCATTTCAGATCATAACATTTAAAAATTAATAAATAAGCTGCGTAAAACAAATTTCACCATCTCGCCTCTGACTCTTTTGCCAATTACTTTAATGGTTAATGACTGTTCTGCCATTAGATATAGTTGCTTCTTATTTACTCTCCCAAAACCCTTCATGATTTTGAATGTCTTCATTGTCCTAAGGAGAAAAACTTCAGCTTCTCTAATCTCACCCTTTATATCACAGGAAGAAGATATTCAACCCAGCATCTCTCCATCATCCCTCTGAAAATCCTAATACATTTCCCTCTCCTGCATATGAGTTTAAATCTTTCTTGTTCAGATATTTATCCATTTCCTTCTCAAAGCTTTATAGATTATCATTGTATAGTTAGGCATTCCATATCCCATCAACTGTGTACAAGAATTGTTTCTAACATTTCCCTTCTTTCATTTTGTGATGATCTTAAATTTATAAACACTAATGCATGGAAATAATTTTTCCCAATTTACTTCATCGAAACCCTCAGAATTGTGAACACCTCTATCAGTTCTCTTCTTAACCTTTATTGATGAATAGAAAGCCAGTTTCTGTAGTCTCTCCTCATAACTAAAGCCTCTCATCCTTGGTATTATCTTAGTAGATCTGGTCTACACTGTCTCCATGACCTCAAAATCCTTCCTCTAGGAAGGTGTCCAAAGCTGGAAACAATATTCTTACTGTGGCCTTTATTGTTCAGACCTGAACCACTAAACATGCTTCTAAATAACCAGCTAAAAAAGGGGAAGCTTGCTTGCACCATGCACATATTAGGTTGCAGGAGAATGTAAAAGTATTTTTATCTAGTAAGTTCTTTCATCAAATTAATCAAAATTAAATTGAACAGAACAAGAATATATTGCAAGTAGTTGTAGAGTAGCAATACTATTAAAACAGCTTGCATTTGTACAGCACTTTTAGCATTGTAGACAAATTGAGGCCCTTAACATGTAGGAGAAACAGCTGGCCAGCAGTAAGAGAAAATTCAAGAGAGAAAATTGAAAGCATAGCTTTGAAGAAGACAAAAAAAATGGTGGAGGAATCTGAGGAGAGAGTTTCAGACAGTAAGGCTGGCATGCTGACAGCTCTGCCACCAGTAGTGGAGCGGAGGGAGGAGGCTTGCATGGAGTTACAAAGCAATGGGCTGGACCATAGAGCTGCAGGAAATTGCAAGGTCATTGGGAGAATGGGAAATGAGAATGAGGATTTTGAATTTAGTGTGTTTGGAATATGGAGACAAAGGAGGCATGCAAAGATCAAAGTGAATGGACCACAATTTTTGATAAATTAAACTTTGTGCAGAATGGAGATTGGGAGACGAGCAAGGAAAAAAGTAGAGAAGTCAATTTTAGAGGTAATTAAAGCATGGATAAAAATTTCAGCGGTGATAGGGGTGAGGTAAGGAGAGAGGCATGTCTTGCATTTACCAGTCTTTGTCATGATAGGATGTGAGGTTTGAAGCTCAGCTCAGAGTCAAGATTGTGCACTGCTTGGTTCCCCTGAGTGAGCAGCTGGGAAGGTGCATAGAATTGGAAGCAAAGGTACCAAGTTTTTAATGTGAGACAAATAAGGTTTTTGTGATGATTAATCGGAGGAAGTTCTGACCATTCCATTACTTGATATCAGGCTGACAACACAAATGTGATTGTGAAGTTAAAGATGGTCTTAGAAAAGTAGATGTCATTAGCATACATATGGAAAATTATCCAATGTCAATGGATAACATTTCTGAAGTGCAATATGTAAACAAGGAAAAAGAGAAGGCCAAGGATGGAATCTTAGGGGACTGTGGAGGTGACTGTATGGGAGGAGAAGGAGAAATTATTGCTGTAGCTATGCTGGTTACATTGGGACAGGTTGAATTAAAGTCCTGCTGAGGTGAACCACAGAGGAGAGGTAGTGAAGGAGGAGGAGACTGATTGATCAAGTCGAATGCTGTACTTAAGGCCTGGTGGACAAACCGGGATAATGCACTCCTGTTGCAGTCACAAAAATCGAATTGGTTACTTTGACAGGCAGCTTCAGTTCTGTGAGCAGGGTGGAAGCCACACTGAAGGGTTTAGAGCAGGAAAATGGGGGAGAAGTGAACAAAGAGCTAAGTGATGATGATGTGCGAATGGACCAACCCTGCCTTCAGTGACTTCCATTCACTTCCTGTACCTAATGCACTGAAATAAAGGACATTCAAGAAAGAAGGGGATGGTTACAGATGGAATGCTGATTGAAGAGTGCAGAAGGATCAAAGGTGAGTTTTTGAAATTGGCAGTGGTGGCTGTTTTGAAGAAGAGAATGTGACAGTACAAGGGGAGCCATTAACTTTGTAAAGGAGTAATAGAGCAAAGAAAAATAGCTGAGTGGTCAGGGGTTGGGTGGGAAGGAATCAAAGGCACAGAGGAGATGAGCCTGGTGAGACTGGGGCAGAGATAGGGAAGAATTTCAAATGATATGGCATCAGTGCTGAGATGAGAGAGAAACTGGATTGGCATGTGGAGTAGAAAGAGAAAGCAGCAGCTGAAGCAGCCATGCAGCATTGTGTAAATTGTTCTCCCCAACTCATGATCTGTTCAATTGCCAAATTTTTATTGTCGAGCCTTGTCAGACTTATCAGTGTATAATGAACAAAATGGCAGTCCTGTGGCAAAGTAAAAGGTTAAAAAAGTATTGTAATAAACTATGAAGATTCAGTGTATTGCAATGAGGGTGAAATGTATTAAAACAAGGGTGGGGTTCATCTGGATTAAACAGGCTAGTTATATGAGTAGATAAAATGGGAACTGGGTTTACATGTAAAATCACATCATCATTTCTCTTCTACTCTTTTTAAAAATAATGAATTTGCTTCTTAAAGCCTCTGGGCCTGGCTAGCTGTGGAGTTTTGACAGAACAGGAATTCAGAAGTAATCTGTCTCCATTGCTTGCTGTCCAAGAAGCAAATCTGAAGAAATGCTATGAAGAGTAGGGCTATTCCAGCACCAAGATAGCAAGTCAAAGGGCTGCATTAAAACCATACACTGTCCATGCCCCTGTGCTGTAAGTTCCAGTGTGTTGGAGAGCTATTGAGGATGATCCTCGAGTTAGATGCTGTTTGGGCTTGTGGTCCTTAAGAAAACATTTGTCTAGATTCACATGTGAAGAAGGACTAATTGGGAGGGCTACTGGAGACCCATCACTATCCATAGCACCTAGCAGGAGACAGCACCTTCAGGAAAGGAGGGTAGAAAATTAGGGAAGAAAAAAGTGTCATTCTTTTGTATGAGGATTCTGAGTCCACAGGAACACTAAGTACTATGATTCTGTGTCCAATACTGACAACCACTGCTGGCACAGAGACTGACCAAAAACAGAGTAAAACCCCCACATAAAATGAAAACAGTACATATTATAAGTAAGAACAGCTACAAGGCAGTGATCTCAAGACTGTAATCTAATCTTGTGGTTCAGCTGAAGGCTCTAAACTACTCGAGCTACGCACATGCGGTTTTCAACGTCATCTGAATGCCTTGATCAGACCAGTGCCTTATAATCACTCCCAGGTATTCATTATTCTGTGTGTTATATGTGCTGCTAAACTCCATTCCTGCTATAAGGATTACTTTGCCTGTTAATTAACAGCAGCTTTTCTGCTTGTGTTTTTTCTTTAAAAACACATTAGTGTAAATCCTGGAATATCTTTGCTTCTGTCCCAATATATTATTTTCAGCAGTAGTCAATAGATTTGGGATGTACAGAAGTCATTAATATAAAGCAGTTCAAGGGTTTTCATTCCATGTAAATAAGGACACATAACTTGTGAACCCTGCTCTTTCAGTGTATATGAATTACTATCACTGGATTACAAAATACTTTGGAACTATTTAAAAATGATTTAAAAAAAATTTTCTTACAAAAAATGAAACATTAGTTAAAGCATTTTATGTGTTTTTTTTAAAATTGTGTGCATTAAGATGAGATCTGCTAATGGGAATGGAACACTTCCCCATATCAAGAACAGTATATGAGAATGAACAGCTTTTAGATCAGGTACAGCACAGTCAGCTGCAGAGTAAAACTTTCTGTACTTGGCCCCAACAATGTGCCATTGCTTTCAATGCAGTTTAGGAATTCCCCAGGACTTTTGTGCTCATGGGAAAATGTCAGTTTCTATAAGCAGGCCAAGCCTTCTATTAAGCACAACCTTTGACGTTGCACATGCTGTGAATGGAAAACATGCCATGGCATTAACAATGACACCCTTATTATGGTATACAGTGCATCAGGATCATGTGGGTTGGCCACCACACTCTCCTTTCTTCTCCAAAAGGTGATTAATACCACATTAATCCAGTGCATATCAGTTAAAACTCATAGATTTACTTACAAGTGAAATAATATACAGAGCAATAAACACAGCAAGAAAATAGTACAGTGCTTGAAACAATAAAGATAAAATCAGTCCACAAGGGGTTAAAATATCCGTTACAAATCATTTCTTACACAGTTAATTAATTGACAAAGTTTTTAAGTGAAGCAGTCTCAGCCCTTAAGGATGCATTGTACATGGGTCATATAATCCTGGTGAACTGCACAGAGTCCAGATGTCAGTTTGGAACTAAATTAAACTATATTAAGAGAAATCTAAGGAATATATTTCATACTGAAGTTAGGAGTTTTAAAGGAACAGCAAGGCAGAGAGACTTAGGGGTTCAAGCACAAGAAAGAACAAGTAGGAAAGGTATATGGTATCACAGGTTCTATAAATAGGAGCTTAAAAAGCAAAAAGGTAGAGCTAAAAATTAGATTGCTCCCATTTTCAGGTGGTGGCTTGCACTCACGCACCTTCACTTTCCTGTCCAGGGAAAGCTGGCGCCACCAAGATGGGGAAGTGGGGTACTTAGCATTTTCAGTGTGGGGTGGGGGTATGGGGTCAAATGTGCACTACTAGTGTAGGGGAGGGGGTGAAGGGGTGACCTGTGCACTTTGAGCAGTTTTGGGGTAGAAAGGTCAAGTCTTGCATGTAGGTCTTTTGGGGGGGAAGAGGGCAACTATTATCTGTAAGTGTTATTGAGGGGTGAAGGGGCAATATTTTTTATTGTGGTGTACTTGGGGGGTACGGTTTTAAATATTTAACTTTAGTGGCAGTTCTGATAGCCCTTTAAAAATGGCTCCAGTGCCTGTAGACAGGCAGCTGTCGCTGTCACCGGCATCGCAGAGCCCGCCTTGATTGGAGGAGTGGGGGGGCGACCTGACCAGCATATTATCTTGAACCGCCACGCGGTAGGCTGCTGCAGTACAGTGGGGGCCACCATATTTTTGCCCATTCAGCCCAACGTGTGGCCAGTCCAATATCTAACTTGTTTAACATCCCCATTGAAGCTGAACATTCAGGCTGTAATGCTAAACCTGCACAAGTCACTGGTCCTACAGCAGTTAGAATAATGTATCCAATTTTGAGCTTTCTACTTTAGGAAAGATGTCAAGGGCATGGAGATGTAAAATAGACTTTCCAAGCTGATACCCGAGATGAGAGGCTTTAGTTATGAGCTGTGAATAGAAAAAACTGGGGATGGAAGAAAGAAAGTGGAGAAGATCTGATAGAGGTGCTAAAACATTATGAGAAGTTTTGGATTATTAGACACACCTGTGAAGAAGGCATTAGCTCTTAAAAAAATTAGCTGAATCCGGGTGGAGAAGTCATGTAAGATGGCATGTCCCAAGCTGCTGCGGCAAATCAAAGAGAAGACAGCAGAGATTCTGATCACACGTTTTTCAGTCTTCCTTAGATATGCAAATTGGAGCAGGAGTCTGGAGAGTAGCCAATATGACACATCTCTTCAAAAGGGACAGACGATAAACAGGGAAACTATAGACCAGTAAGTCAAAGATCAAATGTGGCAAATTTTTAGAATTTATAATACGAGATCAAATTAATAAGCATAAGGAAATGCAAGAGATAATCAATGCTGTCAGCGTGCACGTAGTCAATCATGTTTGACAAATTTAGCAGTGTTTTGGAGAAGTGACCAATTTAATAGATAAAAAGAATACAGTAGATGTGACATATATGGATTTTCAGAAAGTGTTTGACTAGGTGTCTTGTTCCAAAACTCCAGATATATGGCATGACAAAAAAATGTAGTTGTGTGATGGATATGAAACAAAGGGTTAGAATTAATGGGTTATTTTAAGTGGTTAGAAAATTGGGTGTTTAACTGCTTTCCTATCCATTCTCAAAAAACAACTAAAGTTACATCCTGAAGGATAATTTGCATCTTTATGTAATTTGCCATCCACTGGAATCAGCTGCATGATAGGTCCCCTAAAGCAAAAAATCTACTTTTTCTCATTTTATCTCCTGCAATCTCTTATTCCGGTCTATACCTAGTCAATCACTGTTAGCTTTCAACCTTCAGAAAAAAAATCATGGATTTTAAAAAGAATCATCCATTCGAGATATTAAAGATTCCACCAACCAACTATACTGATCCACTTCCTGCCTTCTCCTTTGCTCTTGACAATACTCTCTCTTTATGATAACTAGTCAACAAGTGCGAGTTTCTCATGCTATGGGGTAGATTTTCAACTTGCCACATGGGTATCATACTGGCATTACGATCGGTTGCCCAATATAGATAACCTCCAATCTACCTTTCCATTGAAAACAATAGAAATGAAAATCAGTCAGTGTCAATAATGGGTGGTTGATTCATAGCACCAGTTTTATGCTCAGGTGACAAGTTTTTTATTATTCATTCATGGAATGTGAGCTGCACTGGTAAGGCCAGCATTTGTTACCCATCTCTAATTGCGCTTCAGAAGGTGTGCCATCTTCTTGAACTGTTGCAGTCTATGTGGTATAGGTATACCCACAGTGCTGTTAGGGATGGTGTTCTAGGTTTTTGACCCAGTGACAGTGAAGGAACACTGATGTATTTCCAAGTCAGGATGGTGTGTTGCTTGGAGGGGAACTTGCAGGTGGTGGCGTTCCCATGCATCTGCTGCCCTTGTCCTTCTAGATGGTAGGGATTGCGGGTTTGGAAGGTGCTGTTGAAGGAGTCTTGGCAAATTGCTGCAGTACATCTTGTAGATGGTGCACACTGCAGTCGCTGTGTCACTGGTGAAGGGAGTGAATGTTTAAGATGGTGGATGGAATGCCTATCAAGCAGGCTGCTTTGTCTTGGATTGTGTTGAGCCTCTTGAGTGTTGTTGGAGCTGCACTCATTTAAACAATTGGAGAGTATTCCATTGCACTACAGACTTGTGCCTTGTAGGTGGTGGACAGACTTTTGGAAGTCAAGAGCTGAGTTACGTGCCACAGAATTCCCAGCCTCTGATCTGCTCTTGTAGTCAAAGTATTTATATGGCTGGTCCAGTTAAGTTTATGGTCAATGGTGACCCCCAGAATATTGATGGTGGGAATTCAGCGATGGTAATGCCGTTGAACGGCCAGGGGAGATGGTTAGATTCTTACTTTTGGGAGATGATCATTGCCTGGCACTTGTGTGGCACGAATGTTACTTGCCACTTATCAGCCCAGGCTTGACTGTTGTCCAGGTCTTGTTGCATGCGGGCACAGACTGCTTCAGTATCTGAGAAGTTGCAAATGATACTGAATACTGTGCAATCATCAACATCCCCGCTTCTGATCTTGTGATGGAGGAATTCCTGCAGTTATGTTCTAAGGCTGAGATGATTGGCCTCCAACAACCACAACTATCTTCTTTTGTGCAAGGTATGACTCTTAATTCCTACCCCTATATGTCACCCAGAGTAGCTTTAATCACTCTACCCTCCCTAGGGCTTTATCTTTCAGCAGGTGCAGCCTAAAAACATTTAAAGAAAACATTTTTCAAAGTTTATAAATAAAGGATACTTTTTTTATTCTTTCATGGGATGTGGGCATTGCAGGCAAGGTCAGCATTTGTTGCCTATCCCCAGTTGCCCTTGTGAAGATGGTGGTGAAAGTCAGAAGGCCTTCTTGAACTGCTGCAGTCCATTGGTGTAGTTTACCTACAGTCTTTTCCTGCTGTTGTTTCGTCCATAAGGCCAGTTGTAGTGACTGCATCTCATAAATATAGGAACATAGGAAATAAGAGCAGGGGTAGGCCATTCAGCCCCTCAAGCCTGCTCCGCCATTCAACTGGATCATGGCTGATCTTCTACCTCCACGCCATTTTCCCGCACTATCCCCAGATCCCATGATGCCTTTAATATCTAGAAATCTATCAATCTCTGTCTTAAACATACTCAATGACTGAATCTCCACTCCTCACTGGTGTAGAGAATTCCAAAGATTCACCACTCCCTGAGAGAAGAAATTCCTCCTTATCTCAGTCCTAAATGGCCTACTCCTTATTCTGAGACTGTGTCCCTGGTTCCAGACCCCTCGCCCCCACCAACCGCCTCCCCCCGCCCCACCCCCCACCCAGCCAGGGGAAACATCTTTCCTTCATCTGCGCTGTCAAACCCTGTAAAAATGTTATATGTTTCAATTAGATCACCTCTCATTCTTCTAAACTCTACTTAATACAGGCCCAGCCTCCTCAATCTCTCCTCATAGGAAAATCCCACCATCCCAGCAATTAGTCTGGTGAACCTTCGCTGCACTCCCTCTATGGCAAGTATATCCTTCCTTCGGTAAGGAGACTGAAACTGTATACAGTACTCCATGTGCGGTCTCACCAAGGCTCAATACAACTGCAGCAAGACTTCTTTACTCTTGTACTCAAATCATCTTGTAATAAAGGCCAACATACCATTTGCCTTCACAATTGCTTGCTGCATCTGCATGTTAGCTTTCAGTGACTCATGAACAAGGACACCTAGGTCCCTTTGAACATGAACACTTCACAATCTCTCAACATTTAAGAAATACTCTGCATTTCTATTTTGCCTACCAAAGTGGATAACTTCACATTTTTCCACATTATATTCCATCTGCCATATTCTTGCCCACTCACTTAGCCTGCCCAATCCCCTTAAAGCCTCTTTGCATCCTCCTCACAACTCACATTCCCACCTACTTTTGTGTTATCAGTAAATTTGGAAATATTACATTTGGTCCTCACATCCAAATCATTAATATATATTGTGAATAGCTGGGCCCAAGCACTGATCCTTGTGGTAGCCCACTAGTCACAGCCTGCCAACCTGAGAATGACCCATTTATTCCTACTCTCTGTTTTCTGTCCGTTAACCAATTGTCAGTCCATGCCAGTATATTACCCCCAATCCCATGTGCTATTATTTTGCTTACTATCCTCTTGTTTGAGACCTTATCAAAAGCCTTCTGAACATCCAAATACACCACATCTGCTGGATCCCCCTTATCTATTCTGCTAGTTACATCCTCAAAAAACTCCAACAGGTTTGTCAAACATGATTTCCCTTTCATAACTCCATGTTGACTCTGCCCAATCCTACCATTATTTTCTAAACGTCCAGTTATCATATCCTTTATAATAGATTCTAGTATTTTCCCTACTACTGCTGTCAGGCGAACAGGTCATTAACATATTACAGTGGCGCAGTGGTTAGCACTGCAGCCTCACAGCTCCAGGGACCCGGGTTCGATTCTGGGTACTGCCTGTGTGGAGTTTGCAAGTTCTCCCTGTGTCTGCGTGGGTTTTCTCCGGGTGCTCCGGTTTCCTCCCAAAAGACTTGCAGGTTGGTAGGTAAATTGGCCATTATAAATTGTCACTAGTATAGGTAGGTGGTAGGGAAATATAGGGACAGGTGGGGATGTTTGGTAGGAATATGGGATTAGTGTAGGATTAGTATAAATGGGTGGTTGATGGTCGGCACAGACTCGGTGGGCCGAAGGGCCTGTTTCAGTGCTGTATCTCTAATCTAATCTAATATTGTTTGCCTTTGCTCCATGACCTTTTGGTCAGCTATGTGGCCTTGTCCAATCTACACCTTCTCCTTTGTTATCTCTTGCCTCACCCCCACCTCTCTTGCTTATAACCTGTGACAGTTTTAATATTTGTCAGTTCCGAAGAAGGGTCACTGACCCGAAACGTTAACTCTGCTTCTCTTTCCACAAATGCTGCCAGACCTGCTGAGTGGTTCCAGCATTTCTTGTTTTTATTTCAGATTTCCAGCATCTGCAGTATTTTGCTTTTATGTTCTAACAGGTCTATAGTTCCCTGTTTTCTCTGTCCCTCCTTTCTTAAATAGTGGAATTACATCTGCTACCTTCCAATCTGTAGGAACCAAACCAGAATCTGTTGAATTTTGGAAGATGATCACCAATGCATCCACTGTCTCTGCAGCCACCTCTTTCAACACTGGGATGTATATCATCAAGTCCAGGGGATTTCCCAACTTTCAGTCCCATTAATTTCGCCAGTACTATTTTTTTATTAATAATAATTTCTTTCAGTTCCCCATTCTCACTAGTCCCTTGGTTCACTAGTATTTTTGGGTGTTTTTTTGTATCTTCCTCTGTGAAGACAGACACATGAGGGCTGAATTTTACCGGCCCCTCAACGCCACGTGTCGCGGTGGGGGGCCGGGAAAATTCTGTGGGGAGTGGCCTGCCTTGACGCCCGATGTCGAGAAGGGCCCGCCACATATTACCGGTGGCGGGGGGACCTCGGGGCGGCACCCCCCCCCAGCAACCCCTCAGCCCCCCTCTGCATGGTGGCGGGCCATTAATCTAAATATTTAAATCACAATAATGATATGTAAATGAACTTACTTGCAGGCGGCGGCCGTCCCACGCTGATTTTATAGCCGCCAAACGCAGCTCGCACGCTGTCGGAACTCCATATGGAGTTCCAAAGCGAGAACCTGGTGGGGAGGGGGGAGGATTAACATTTTCAGGGCGGGAGGGGTGGGGGAGTGGAGAATACACTTTTTATTGCCTGTGGGGATGGTGGGAAGGGGTTGAAGGGCAAAAGTTAGAAGGTTGGGTAGGGGGGGGGAAGTTCGGGTAGGAAAAAAGGCAAGTTTTGTTAATATTGGGCAATGAAATGACCATTGGGGGGGATTGAGGAAGGGCCTCCATATCATTATTATTTGGTAATAAAAATAACGCATACTGTACCTTTAAAACATATAATTACTTCTAAGGACTTAAAGCCCTTTAAAAATGGCGCCGGCATGTGTGCGGTGGCGCCAGACGGCATTGCTGGGGACGTGGCGACTGCCCCCTCTATGTCATCGGGGGCGGCCATTCCGCTCCCTCTATTTAAATCAGCTCTCGTGCATAATATCATGAGGGCTGTGCGGCGGCACTTGCATGTCCGAAGGCCGATGAGTTCAAAGCACTCTGCCGTGGAGCGCGGCGCGTGAATAAAATCCAGCCCAAAGTATTTGTTTCTCTGCCATTTCCTTGTTCCCCATTATAAATTCTTCTGTCTCTGCCTGTAATGGGCCCATATTTGTCTTTGCTAATCTTTTCCTTTTTACATTCCTGTAGAGGTTTTTACAGTCCATTTTTATGTTTCTTGCAAGTTTACTTTCATATTATATTTTCTCTTTCTTTATCAGTTTCTTAGTTCTCCTTTGCTGAATTCTAAAATGCTCCCAATCTTCTTGCTACTTTTTTTTAGCAGCTTTATAAGCCTCTTCTTTTGATCTAATATAATCTTTAACTTCTCTTGTTAACCACGGTTGGATCGCTTTTCCTGTTGGGTTTTTGTTCCTCAAAGGAATTTGTATATTTGTTGTCAATCATGTATTAATTCTTTAAATGCTAGCCATTGCCTGTCTACCACCATACCTTTTAATGTAGTTTCCCAAACTACCACAGCCAACTTGCCCCTCATACATTCATAGTTTCATTTGTTTAGATTTAAGACCCTAGTTTCAGATTGAACTACATCCCTTTCAAACTTATTGTAAAATTCTATCATATTATGGTCACTCTTCCTTAAAGGCTCCTTTACAATGAGATTACTATTTAACCCTTTCTCTTTGCACAATACTAGTTCTAAAATAGTCCATTCTCCAGTTGGTTCCTCAACATACTGTTCTAGAAAACCACCTTGTATACATTCCAGGAATTTGTCCTCCACAGCATCAATGTTGGTTAGGTTTACCCAGTCTACATGTAGATTGAAGTCCTCCGTGATTACTGTATTACCCTTGTTACATGCACCTCTAATTTCCTGATTTATACTGTGTCCTACATTACCACTACTGTTTGGTGGCCTATAAACAACTCCTACCAATGTTTGCTGCCCTTTGCTGTTTCTTAGCTGCACACAAACTGATTATACATCTTGAACTTCTGATCTAAGATCTGCTCTCACTAATGTACTAATCTCATCCTTTATTAACAACACCATCCCACCTCCTTTTCCTTTTTGTCCATACTTCCCAAATGTCGAATATCCTTGAATATTTAGTATCCTGCAACCACGTCTCCATAATGGCAATTAGATCATACCCGTTTAATTAGACAGCTAGGTTCACAAGCTGAATGGAAGAAGTTTTAATCTGTTACATGTTTCGTATCTGCCATTTATTGGACAATGGACCCTGAGGATTGGATTTAACAGTATGTTTAGATTTCATAAAGTAACATTTTATATTGAGATAAAAATATTTCAACAACTGCAAAGCCTCTTAAGCCTATACATTCTAAGCCAGAGAAGAAATGTTGCTGTACACCTTCTGCATTGTTAGTTATATGTGCTTTTCAGTCAATCTGGTCAATAGCAGGCAAAGTGCAAACTCCAACGATATTTCAATTTGGAACATTTTGAGCCATCTTAAAGCTCTGTTTTGTTACTATTCTATATTCTACATTCACAATCTAACTGGGATGTTGCAACATTTTTAATGTGTTCTATTTTTTGCCGCATTTTATTTCCTGTAAGTCTACGCCAGTGGGCATTAAATGATTGCGTGTGCCAAATTTGGCAAGGTCCCAGTTGGGGTTCTAACTTGTTTTTAATGTATTATAGATTACTACACCTATGCTGCATTGTACAGTAGACACTAATTAATGGCAGCATTAATTTAAAGGGTATACTTGTGCAACTATTAGTTCTTTCACCTAACATCAAATATTGTTTAAAGGGGAGCTTTGCTTTAAGCATAAATGCAAGTAATGATACCTACCCTTATAAGTAAGGATTTATGTAGAGATCAGTTCTAATAGCGGGGATGAAGTAGCAACTGACATAAGCATGTTATTTTTTACAGGGATACAGCAGTACCTCTTTCCATATTTTTTATCCTCATACTTAAAATTTCCCTTTAATAAAGGAATTGCGTCTCAGGGAATTTACCAGTATGGTACTGAACCATAAAGACCAAAATAACCCAGGTTTGATACTGTGATCTGTACATAATGAGCTCATCTTAGCTGGCTCCAGCACAGAATGAGGAGGTGTACATCTGAGCACATTCTGGACAGCTGCCTAGTTGAGGCTAAACACAGAGAGAGAAAAGATAAATGCACGACTGATACTTCCACAAAAATTATATGACCTACCATTTCGATGGGGCTCTTTCATTTGCTCTATGACTCTGATTGCACTGTTATTCCTTCTTGCTATCCTTGGTTTCTCAAAAACAACAACAACTTAGATTTATATAGCACCTTTAACATAGTGAAACATACCAAGGCACTTCACAGGAGCAATTCTCAAACACAATTTGATACCAAGCCATATGGGGAGATATTAGGTGACCAAAAACTCGATCAAAGACATAGGTTTTAATGAAAAGGAGGATGGAGAGGTAAAGAAGCAGATAGGTTTATGGAGCAAATTCCAAGGCTTAGGGCCTAGGCAGCTGAAGGCACGACCATCAGTGGTGGAGTGAAGAAAATTGGAGATGCAAGAGGCCAGAATATGAGGATTACAAAGATTTTGGAGGGTTGTAGGGATGGATGAGTTTTCAATGACAGGGCCATGGAGGGATTTGCGAACAATATAAATGCAAGTTGTTGTTGTTATAACAAGGATCAGAATTTTAAAGTCGAGGCATTGCTGGCCTGGGAGCCAAAATAAATCATTGAGAGCAGGAGTGATGAGTGAAAGGGACTTAGTGTAAGTTACGATATAAGCAACGGAGATTTGGATGAGCTCAAGTTTATGGAGGGTGCAAGGTGGGAGGTCATCCATGAGAGCATTGGAATAGCCCAGTTTTGAGGTAACAAAGAGAGTTTTGACAGTAGATGAGCTGAGGTAGGACCATATTGTTTGATATAGTTGACCACACATTCTGCCTCCATCATCTCTTCTACATTGTCTCAATTTACAGAACTGCCTTTGTGTGGCTCTACTTCTACCTGTTCACAGCAGCCAGCACATCTTCTGCCATGGTTTCTCTTCCTGCTCCACACTATATAGCCAGAGTCTCCCAAAGATCTGTCTTTATCCCCTTGTTCTTCCTCAAATAAATGCTACCTCTTGGTGTCATTATCTAGCACCATATGTATCCTGATGATACCAACTCTACCTTTCCACCTCTTCTCTTTTTTGAACAGTGCATGGGTTGTCATAAATTTCTAAAGGTGTCAGCCTGGACTCAGTGGTTGTGTTTTTGCCTCTGAATCAAAAAGTTTTGGTCGAAGCCCCAATCTAGAGACTTGGGCACATAATCTAGGCTGAGACAACACTGCAGTACTGAGGAAGTGCTACACTGCCAGTGTTATCTCTCAGATGAGACATTAAACTGAGACCCCAACTGCCCGCACAGGTGGATGTAAAAGATCCTGTGGCATTTTTCAATGAACACCTGATGTCCTGGCTGATTCCTCAAACAACATTATTAAAACAGGTTATCTAGTTATTTATCTCACTCTTTGTGGGACTTTGCTGTGCTGAAATCACCTAGCACATTTCCCTTTATTACAACAATGACTACATTTCAAAAGCACTTAATTGGCTGTAAAGTACTCTGGAATGCCTAATGATTGTGATAGGTGTTATATAAATGTGTATTATTTCCTTCCTTTGAGCTCATGACCCCCTCCATGTTGTCAAACAGCATGTCTGACATCATGGATAAGTCAATGATTCCCCAGACATAACATTGGAAACCATTCCTCTAAGCCAGACATTACTTATCCAATGCCATTTGTGGGACCTTGCCATGTGCAAATTGGCTGATGCATTTGTCTAAAAAACAACACTGGTTATAGTTCAATATTCATTGACTGTAAAGTACTTAAGGACATCTTGAAGTCCTGAAAGGTATTATATAAATGAATGGTCATTCTTACTTCAGAACTTTCTCCTGATGTCTTATTGGTGGAGAAATCTCCTGGACTGCCACTTTCACCAGATGTTCTGCATGCCCTGACAATGTGTTGCAGATGCAGAGTGTGGATTCTTCAAACATACCTGCAACATATGAGCGGAAACTGTCTGCATTGCCTACACATGGGATCTATGCTTCTGATGCATACATCGATTAAGATCTGGGTTCCTCAGCTGAGATCAATCATGTCAAGCTCTCTGGGAAGAAATGGCTAGTTCCTCATCATCCCCTCCTACCTCCCCCACACTGGTGCCTTGTGTTTCACTCTGTGCTACACCTTCTGCCTTACTGGTTCTGTTATGACCAGGTGAGAAAGGGGTCTAGGGGTTCTCTCTCAGCTTTTTCTTGGTTTGGCCGAAACAGGATTTAATTTTTTAAACACCATGTTTTTAGCTTCCCCTCATTGAATCCTTGTTCACTGCTCTTCAATTGTAATGGCAAAGAAATCATCCAGACAGGTTTACTTAGATTTAAACAAGACAGGTGTAAGTTTATTAACCTTAAAACTCTAATTTGGTTAAAACTACTAAAAATACATGATGCAACTACGCTAGCATGCACACACGATAAACACATACGCAGATAGAGACAGAAAAGGAGAAAGAATCAAGGGGAAAGGTTTGAAGCAATAGGTGGAGTTCATTTACTGTCTTTCAAGTTTGACGTAAAGTCTTTGATTGCAGTTAAATCTTGCTGTCTCGTTGGGGCCCAGTGTACACTTTCAAACCTGTTTCGATGGTTTTCTGTCTTGAGGCTTAGTTTCCTCTGTGGGTCCCTGTCTTTGTGTGAGAGGGGGGGAGAGAGAGAGAGAGATGCTGTCTTCTTGAAATCCAGTTGCAGTCTCTTTTCAAACTGTTCTGTGAACACAATTCAAACTAAACCTGGGCTACAGGCCAGTCATGTGATTAACTCCTCTTTTGGAACAACCTGCCTGGCGAGATTTTGTGGATTCTTTCAATCTTAGTAGACATCCTCAGTAGGGGGCTGGAATGCTGACTTTCACACATTCAATATCTTTTGATCAAAATCCATTTGGTTAATAGAATCAGGGAACAGTTCCATTGTCTTCTCCAGGCAACAGTCTCCCAGAATTCAAATGAGCTGTATGTTTTCAGCCACTGCTGTGATCTCTTTAAACAAGTCATTTTTCAGTCCAGCAACAGTTTAAAATTAATGTTCTGCATGACAAAATTAATAAGCCTCATTCTTGGCAGGTGTGGTTTTCCTCACAGGTTCCATCTCTGAAGTGGTTGTACCTGGCATGGTGCTTGAATAACTAAAGTGCCATGACCGAATCTGTTGTTGTAATGTGCTCTCTGGAGCTTCCAGGCTGCTTGTTTGACCCTTTGTTCTGTAGATTACCAACACTTGTGAGAGATACAAAGGTCACTCACTTGAACAGGGCACACTCTCATTTTTGATTCAGTAAAATAGAATGAGCAATGATCGAAAGCCTTTCAATTATTCAGAATGTTTGAAGAATGCAATCACTCACATTACTGCAAGGAAGTCATCCCATTGCAAACTTGGACCTTGACAGCTCTCCTCCTACTTTTTTTCTCCCACTGCCTCCCTGATATATCTGTCCAGGAGTTGTAGATATTCCTCCTCACATCTGCTTAAGGCCTGACGATTGCTCTTCTTCCCCTCCTTCCACATGCGGCACTTCATTGCTGCTGACTATGGGTGACCTTTTTCTTTACAAAGAAGATGAAAATATACAAAGACTAGGGATTAATTCAAAATTGTCTGTCACTAAACAATTCTTTTGCAATCATGCTTTCAGGAGCAGGCTATGCATTTTTCACTCAAACACCCCACGCTTGCTTTCAAGGTGGAATAAGACATAGTGAAATAATAGGAGGGAATGTGTGACTGTGACTGGAGGATGTTGTTGAGTTATCTGGAGTTGGACATGGATATTGTGGGGATGAGTAATGGGTGGAATTTTAACCGCCATCCATTAGATAGTACGGGGCAATTTTAACCCCAAAAACAGATGGGCTTGGGTCGGGTGTGTTGTTAAAATTTAAAAAATCTTAAACCTGAACCCAGCCCGATTCGAACCTGCCCACTTCCAATTTTAATGGAGACGAGACAGAGGGTAGGTGACCAAACTGCTTCCAGGAGGCAGGTTACTCATTTAAGGAACTTTAATGAGGCTGTGGGCCTCAGATTTTATCTCTTCCTACTTTAGTGCTGGCTGACTGGGTTACCCTGGTCTGGGCATCACACCTGAGGAAGGATATATTGGCCTTGGAGGGAGTGCAATGTAGGTTTACAAGAATGATACCTGGACTACAGGGGTTATGTTACGAGGAGAGATGACACAAATTAGACCTGCTTTCGCTAGAATTTAGAAGGTTAAGGGGTGATCTGATCGAAGTCTTCAAGATATTAACAGGGACAGACAGGCTAGCTAAAGATAAACTACTTCCACTGGTTGGAGAATCTAAAACTAGGGGGTATAGTCTACAAATTAGGACCAGACCGTTCAGGAGAGATGTTAGGAAACACTTCTTAACGCAAAGGGTGGTAGAGGTTTGGAACTCTCTCCCATAAACAGCAGTTGAAGCTAGAACAGTTGTTAATTTTAAATCTGAGATAGATAGATTTTTGTTCAGCAAAGATATTAAGGGATTGGGCCAAAGGATGGTATATGGAGTTAGGCCGTGGATCAGCCATGATCTAATTGAATGGTGGGACAGGCTCGAGGGGCTGAATGGCCTACTCCTGTTCCTATGTTCCTATGTTGGGAAATCCAATAGTTAAAGGGTGGTGAGACTGCTGCATGAAACAGTTAAGTGTTCTCTCAGCACTTATTGTGGGCCAAAAGTGCTTCCCCCAGCTCCCCAAGCTAACCTGCTTTCCTCCCTGTGATAGGAGCCACTCACCATGATCACCAATCCGCAATTGGATCCTCCATGATCACCAACCACCCCCCATATCTGTGCCCATGATCTCTGACTTCCATGATTACCCCCCCACCCCCCGTACCCTCCAAGCCACACTGAACCTACCTCCCCACCTCGCAGTCTCTTTCCCAAGGAGCAGGAATCCTACCTGCGCCTGGGCTGTGGCCAATTCTGGGGCATTCCCCACCTGACAGGGAACCAAGCCTGTCAATTGGGCTGGCTTCCAGGCAGGGAACCTGTTAAAAAAGAACATGCTCGCTGTGAAGTTTTAACACCACAGCGTTTGATCAGAACTCCTCCCCAGCCCTAGCTTGGAAATCCCGCCCCAGTAAATATCAGGGCCTTGGGATAAGGACATCTGCTCAAAGTCGGCAGTGTCCTCCTTTAAATGACATCATCAGGGCCTAACTGCAATATTAACTTGATGTTTGAGCAGGGTAGTGGTGTGGCTTCCCTGCCTGGCCAAAGCTGTTGCAAAGTGGATGTTCAGCCAGATTATGCCTTGAAAGGTAATTTTATTTTTTTAAATGTTTTCTTGTAGGCCAGGAGGAACAGGAAACCTTGTACCTCCCTTGGCTCATGTTCCCTTCCCTCTCTGCTAACCATGATCCCTGTCAGATGGCCCTCTTCATCACTTAATTTAGCGCTGGAGATTGTTCCCCTGGTGCCTTGCGGCAGCATCTTGCTGCCCAATTTTAACAGCTGTGCAGCCACCTCCCGTTGACAGTTTTGGTCAGGAAACTGACCAGCAGCATGTTATTGAGGCCCAGCCATTAAAATCAGCTGGTCCATCCTGCTGCCAGTTTCAAAAGGATCAACCGCTTACTAGGCCAGCTTCCCACATGAGACTTCATGCTTCCCCCTCCATTCTTCTGGAATTCTTTAAATCTCAGGTTTTACACGGGCAGTCATTAACACGCTTCCACTACTCGTGGAGTGGTTGATACTACTTACACTAGCATCTTACCTTCCACGTCCTTATCTCTATCAACATTGCCTCTGAGGAAACTGGAATTCGCTCCCTTTCAACAGCAGAGAGAGTCGCTCAACAGTAGGATTCTGTTCACATTGTCACTAGGGGCAAACAAAAGTTTTAACCATTTTAAAACCCAAGGCAAGCTTTTTGCTTATTTCAACCATAATTCAGTAAGTTTGGTGTATGTTGAACAGAGAGGTTTGATATTCCATTATCGATCCTGTTCTGTCATCAGGCCTAATCTTATGGTTTCTAATGGCACATTCACAGGTAATTTCATCCTCACCTACTCTGTGGGCATCTGATTGGATTAGAACAGCTTGCTGTCTTCTACCGCTCCCTCAATTTTACCTTCGACTGAAGACAGTGAAAAGTGAGATTGCACAGGAGATCCCAACTCATCCCATCAATTTTCCACCAGGCAGGTTAGATTAAAATTACCTCTTCAGACAAAATCAATTTACATGATTTCTATTAAAACCTTTTGGAATTAAAACCTTGTCACACATTCTTGGTGACTTAGACGGATTCCTTAAAAGTGGCATCCAGTTCATAACTGTAGACTGCTTGTTATTAAGCTTATTTTACCAGTGGTCCGGGATGGGAATAGAAAAACTTTTCACCGTTACAATATATATGCATACATGTATAACATCACAAAACTAAAACCAAATATCCAATTTTTAAAGCTTGGCATGGCTCACCTGATGGTTCTGTGAGTAAATGTGCTGACATCATGGCCTGAATTTTAGCCCGGAGGCAAGTTCTGTGCAGGGGGCTGGAGCTGTTATGAGGTCAGGAAACCCAGAAGATTGGGTAGGGCTAAGTTTGTTGTGCCTGGAGGAAACTCTCCTGCTTCTCCTGACTAACAAATAGTGCTGTAAAGGCATTTACCTCATGGATTCAGCCCTTCTCACCTTCTTTAAACTGTCGAGTTTCCCAAGGCATGGGAAATGCAGCCTCTTGTGATTAAAAACAGAATGATGATAAAATGAAGGCATGCAGCCTCATTATAGTATTTAAGTATGCAACCCCTTCATGTGAGTGGGTTAGTCTCCCACCCCTCATCCCATCTCCATTAAAACCTGAAGTGGGCAGGTTTGAGGCAGCTTCGGTTCCTGTCCCAGATTTTTTTGCATTTTAATCTCTGACACGGCCCCAAATTACCCGTTTTGGGGAGTTCAGATGCAGCCCTCTGATGCTGAACTATACAGATCTATAAGGTTTCAGGTTTGGACCCTGGTTTATGCTGTGTTAGCTGATACCAGCAGAGGTGATGATAAGGGCATTACAATTGCCCTCATGCATCTGGGCGAGGGAAAGAAAGAAATCTGGGCTTGATTCCCATTCTGAATTCTGTCCACTGGCTCCTACTGGAAAGTGTATGTACATGCATATCAGTTTAGTACAGGAATACACTGGGCTGTGATGCTCTCAATGTTTGACACTCACTGTCTAGGTGCTGACATGGAAGAATACAGATTTGTGCGGGTTGGCAGAGACCCATGGAATTGTAGGGCAGTTTGCACCTTCAAGAGATATTGTTGGGTGGGGAGGTTGAATCGGAGGTGTAAAAAAACACTTTGTCTGTGATCCTGGATGTGAACAGAGCGATATTTACTCTTGCTGTATTTATAGCAACACTTGTTCAGCATCTAAACTGTAGAAACAAGTATCCATTTTTCTAGAGCTCAGCTAAAAAGATTGACATTTCAATGAACTGATGATAATTATCAACACTTTGATATGCAGAGTTCTACAATGGCTGTTGCTGCATATCAGAGCTGGTGTTTTTTTTGAAAAAATCATTTGCTGCTTCTGGGTGATTTTTGTTCTAAAGAAGCTGATCCTCCGGGCACAATTTACTTTTATTTCAAACATAATTTTTTTAGCAGCAAATTCTCCTTAAGTTCAAGGGAATTGTAAATCATTTTTACACAGCAAGACACTTCAAACATTTTGTTAAAGCTTTCAGCACACTCAGCATCAGAGGCAATCCTGCAATTCATGATTGTAATACTGGCATCCATCCATTCATTATTCTTTAAAGATTTCTGCCATCATATTATTAACATGCCTCTTAACTTACAAGAAGGTTTCTACTTAATTAAAATATTTTTCTTGAACCAGAAAGGAGGTATCTTTACACAGTAAATAAAATAACTGGTATTAATTTAAAACAGACACACAACTACGCAATTTAGAACATTTAGAGCACTTTAATCATTAAGACAAAGACTAGAATTCCCTGTGTGCCAGAATTTCAACTTTTACACTGTCTACTGCAGTACTTGTGTTGTACCATGAGCCTCTCTATAGTGACTTTCTCACCATCTGCTACCAACTCATTTGAATGGATCCCTTCCCATCTCATTTGCCTGGTTATATCATTGCCCAGTGCACAAAGCCAATGACCCAATCTATTTATCCTCCATTCTCACATTCTAACACAACTGTCAACACTCATTAATATTTTGTATGTTTTTGCTCCATCATTTACAGTGGCTGTAGTGTTGAAAGTGAGCAGCAATAGTGATAGAGAGTGGGTCTGCTGCAGTAGGAGGGGGTGAGGTGAATGTAAAATGTAGAACATTTTTCATATACTCATTAAGTGCTTCAGCACTTGAGAGAAGAAAGAGAAAAGCAGAAAGTTTATACAGCTTTCTATTTTTATTTAAACATTTGAAGTTTTCTACCACAAGAGTCAACACAAGGAACATGTACACAATTGAGAGTCAATGCCAAGGGAACTGCACCCCTGTGAGAGTCAGTCCCAGGGGAAATATGTGGTTAGTGGGGTTGCCCAGGATCAATGCTGGGAGATTTTTTAGATTCGTTCCTGTGATGTGGGTGTCTCTGGCTAAGCCAGCATTTATTGCCCACCCCTAATTGCCCTTGAGAAGGTGGTGGTGGTGAGCTGCCTTCTTGAACCACTGCAGTCCATGTTGGGTTGGTACACCCACAGTGCTGTTAGGAACGGTGTTCCAGGATTTTGATCCAGCAACAGTGAAGAAACGTCGATATAGTTCCAAGTCAGGCTGGTGTGAGGCCTGGAGGGGAACTTGCAGGTGGCAGTGTTCCCATGCATCTGCTGCCCTTGTCCTTATAGGTGGTAGAGGTCGAGGGTTTGGAAGGTGCTATCTAAGAAGCCTTGGTGCGTTGCTGCGGTGCATCTTGTAGATGGTACATACTGCTGCCACTGTGCGTCAGTGGTGGAGGGAGTGAATGTTTGTGCAAGGGGTGCCAATCAAGTGGGCTGCTTTGTCCTGGATGGTGTTGAGCTTCTTGAGTGTTGTTGGAGCTGCACCCATCCAGGCAAGTGGAGAGTATTCCATCACACTCCTGACTTGTGCCTTGTAGATGGTGGACAGGCTTTGGGAAGTCAGGAGGTAAGTTACTCGCCGCAGGATTCTTAGCCTCTGACCTGCTCTTAAGGCCATGGTATTTATATGGCTACTCCAGTTCAGTTTCTGGTCAATGGTAACCCCAGGATGTTGATAGTGGGGGATTCAGCGATCGTAATGCCATTGAATGTCATGGGGAGATGGTTAGATTCTCTCTTGTTGGAGATAGTCATTGCCTGGCACTTGTGTGGCACGAATGTTACTTGCCACTTATCAGCCCAAGCCTGGATATTGTCCAGGTCTTGCTGCATTTCTACACGGACTGCTACAGTATCTGAGGAATCACGAATGGTGCTTAACATTGTGCAATCATCAGTGAACATCCCCACTTCTGACCTTATGATTGAAGGAAGGTCATTGATGAAACAGCTGAAGATGTTTGGGCCTAGGCCACCACCCTGAGGAACTCCTGCAGTGATGTCCTGGAGCTCAGATGATTGACCTCGAACAACCACAACCATCTTTCTTTGCACTAGGTATGACTCCATCCAGCGGAGAGTTTTCCCTCGCTTCCCATTGACTCCAGTTTTGCTAGGGCTCCCTGATAATATACTTGGTCAAATGCTACCTTGATGTCAAGGGCAGTCACAATTACCTCACCTCTTGAGTTCATGGGCTTGATTTTACCTTAGGTGGACATAAATTCACCACTGACGTAAATGTCTGTGGCGAACCCGCTTCCGCCTAGCCCGGGGATCCATCCTGCATTTTATGGGTCCCTGGGCTTTAAGTGACCCGAGGCGGGCCTTCCACCCGCTTGAGGGAGGAAGTTCCACCTCAATGAGCTACCGGCCAATCAGTGGGCCGGCAGCTCTTAGTCCCAGCAGCGCCACCGGGTACGGTGGCCATTGCTGGGACTGTAGCCCAGCCGCAACATGGAGCCAGGAGGGAAGGTAAGTTGGGCATGCCTCACCAAGGAGATCGGTCGTGCCCTAGTGAGGCTAGTGTGGTCGTTTGCAGGGAGGGGGGGTGGGTCGTCTTGTGTCCCGGGGGTCGCTTGGGAGGTGGGGTTGGCCTTTAATCAGATACCCTGTGCCTGACTGCCATGGCACACCACCCACCCCCCCCCCCCACCTCGCCGGTGCTCAGAAAGGCCCGCAGCTTTCGCTAGGCGGCCTTTCACGTCCCAGCACGCCCGCTTGCCATGGGTAAAATGCCCATGGAGGCAGGCGAGGGCCCTTAAGTGGCCGTTAAGTGGCCACTTAAGGGCCTTGATTGGCCTTGGGCGGGTGGGCCGTTACCCCCAACCCCACACCGCCCAACCACTGTAAAGTTGACTGGAGGCGGGAGCGAGGTGGGAAGGCCTCCCGGAGCCTCCCGCTCAATTTTACGCCACCCCCACCTCCCCCCACGCCACCATCCGACCCGCTGGGGGGCATAACATTCAGTCCCATCTCTTTTGTCCATGTTTGAACCAAGGCTGTAATGAGGTCAGGAGCTAAGTGGCCAAACTGAGCGTCAGAGAGCAACTTATTGCTAAGCAAGTGCCACTTGATAGCACTGTCGTTGACACTTTCCATCACTTTACTGATGATTGAGAGTAGACTGATAGAGCGGTAATTGGCCAGGTTGGACTTGGCCTGCTTTTTGTGTACAGGACATACCGGGGCAATTTTCCACATTGCAGGGTAGATGCTCAGCTTGGCTAGGGGTGCGACAAGTTCTGGAGTACAGGTCTTCAGTACTATTGCCTGAATGTTGTCAGGGCCCATAGCCTTTGCAGTATCCAGTGCCTTCAGTCATTTATTGATATCACGTGGAGTGAATTGAATTGGCTGAAGACTGGCATCTGTGCTGCTGGGGACTTCAGGAGGAGGCTGAGATGGATCATCAACTCGGCACTTCTGCCTGAAGATTGTTGCAAATGCTTCAGCCTTATCTTTTGCACTGATGTGCTGGGCTCCCATCATTGAAGACAGGTATATTTGTAGAGTCACCTCCTTCAGTTAGTTGTACTATCTGACTGTACCCCAGTGAGAGTCAGTCCTGGGGGAACTGGATCCCAGTAAGTGTCAGCACCAGGGGAATTGCACCCCAGTGAGAGTCAACACCAGGGGAACTGTACCCGAGTGAGAGTCAGCACTAGGGGAATTGTACCTGAGTGAGAGTGAGCACCAGGGGAATTGCACCCCAGTGAGATTCAACTCCAGGGGAACTCTACCCGAGTGAGAGTCAGCACCAGGGGAACTGTACCCCAGTGAGAGTCAGCACCAGTGGAATTGTACCCAGCGAGAGTCAGTCTCAGGGGAACCATACAACAGTGAGAGTCAGCAGCAGGGGAAACATGCACCAGTGAAAGTCAGCACCAGGGGATCTGTACCCCAGTAAGAGTCAGCACCCAGGGGAACTGCACCCCAATTAGAGTCAGCAGCAGGGGAACTGTACCCCAGTAAGAGTCAGCACCCAGGGGAACTGTACCCCAATTAGAGTCAGCAGCAGGGGAACTGTACCCCAGTGAGAGGAACATAGCATTGTAGGAATTAGAGGAGTAGGTATTTTCGCCCTTTGAACCTGTTCCGTGATTCAATGCAATCATAGCTGATGTGTGACTTAACACCATATCCTCTCCTTTGCCCCATATCCCTTAATACCTTTGGTTAACAAAAATCTACCAACTTCAGATTTAAAATTAATAATTGATCTAGCATCAATTGCAATTTGGGGAAGAGAGTCCCTAATTTCATTCCTGAATGGTCTCGGTTCTAATGTTTAGACTATGCTCCCTAGTCTCAAACACCCTAACCAGCAGAAATAGTTTCTCTCTAACTACCTTGCCATTCCCCTTAATATCTTGAAAACATCAAACAAATCACCCCTTCACCAGGGAATACAGCCCCAGTTTGCACAATCTCTGCTTGTCCTTGAAACCTTGGAGTCCAGATATCATTCCAGTAAATCTATACTGCATTTCCACCAAGATTAATATATTTTTTCTAAGGTGTGGTGTCCAGAACTGCTAACAGTACTCCAGGTGTGGTCTTACCAGGACTTGTATAGCTGAAGTATGACGTCTACGCCCTTGTATACTCATAGTCTAGATATAAAGGCCAGCATTCCATTAACCTTTTCGATTATTTTCTGTACCTGTTCATGACATTTTAATGAGTTATGTACCTGACCCCAAAGTCTCTTTAGACTTCAATAAGAGCAAAATACAGCGGATGCTGGAAATCTGAAATGAGAACAGAAATGCTGGAAATACTCAGCAGGTCTGGCAGCATCTGTGTAGGGAGAAACAGAGTTCACATTTCAGGTCTGTCAGCTTCGATCAGAACTGGCAAAAGTTAGAAATGTAATAGGCTATGAGCAAGTGAAAGTGGAGAGGGGGGGAAGAAGAACAAATGGGGAGGGCTGTGACAGGACAGAGGGCAGGAGAGATTAAATGACAGAGATGTCATGGAACAAAATGCGAATAGAGTGCGAAATAGTTGCAGTAAAAAACAAAGGCTGGAAGGTGGGAGGCTCCACCCACAGGCTGAAATGTTGGGGTGAGCCCACCTCCACCGGGCCTGGGGAGACACATTTGGATTTTTCGTTCCCCAGGTCCTTAACTGGCCGTAGGCGGGACTTCCACCTCCTTGAGGCAGGATGTCCCACCTAATGGAGCTGCCTACCAATCAGCAGGCAGGCAGCTCTTAATCCCAGCAGCGCCACCTGGAGCAGTGGCCACTGGTGGGACTACACTTTACCATCACAAGGACGGCCCTCGAACAAAGATAAGTTTTTGGGGCCTCACCGGGGACAATTGGCCAGGCCCTGGCGTGGCAAGGGTGGGTCAGTGGGGAAAGGAGTGTTAGGCGGTTGTTGCTTTGGGGCGTCCTATTATGGGGCACAAGGTGCCCGATCAGGAGGGTGCCCCCCCCAACCCCCACCCCACAAGAAGACAGCTAGCTTTTACCTGGCAATGTTCTTGGGGGTTTTGCTGTCTGCCTGCTGTGGGTTAAATACCCACGGCTGTGGGAGGAGGTAGTTAATTGGCCACTTAAGGGCCTTGATTGGCCTGGGGCGGGTGGGTCATTTTTTGCCACTTCCGCCCTCATAAAATTGCAGAGGGGCCAGGAAGGTGCGGGAACGCACCCCCCCCCCCCCCCCCCCCCCCCACCTCCTGTCTCCCATTCAATTTTACGCTCCTTCCTCCGCCAGCAGCCCGCTCACTGGGGGCCATAAAATTCCAGCCAAAGCATGAGTCCGGAGAGATTGCTGATGGCAGAATAATGAACAGCTCTGTCTGAAAGTGAAAACATGAAAAACAAGTTTATGACTAGCACATAATTAAAAAATAAATAACAATAAAAAAATATAAAAATAAAAATACTAAATAAATAATAAAAAATAATGGGGCTCATGGTCTGAAATTATTGAACTCAATATTGAGTCCAGAAGGCTGCAGAGTGCCGAATCGGAAGATGAGCTGCTGTTCCTCGAGCTGGCGTTGAGCTTCAGTGGAACACTGCAGCAAGCCGAGGACAGAAATGTGGGCATGAGAGCAGGGTGGTGAATTAAAATGACAAGCAACCGGAAGCTCGGGGTCATGCTTACAGACCGAGCGGAGGTGTTCTGCAAAGCAGTCACCCAATCTGTGTTTGGTCTCCCCAGTGTAAAGGAGACTGCATTGTGAGCAGTGAATACAGTATACTAAATTGAAAGAAGTACAAGTAAATCACTGCCTCACCTGGAAGGAGTGTTTGGGGCCTTGGATGGTGAGGAAAGAGGAGGTAAAAGGGCAGGTATGAAATCTTTTGCGATTGCATGGGAAGGTGCCGTGGGAAGGGGACGGGATGGCAGGGGTGATGGAGGAATGGACCAGGGTGTTGTGGAGGGAATGGTCCCTTCGGAATGCTGACAGGGAAGGGTAGGGGAAGATGTGTTTGGTGGTACCATCATGCTGGACGTGGCAGAAATGGCGGAGGATGATCCTTTGGATGTGGAGCTGGTGGGGTGGAAAGTGGGGAACCCTGTTGTGGTCCTGGGAGGGAGGGGAAGGGGTGAGGGCAGAAGTGCAGGAAATGGGGTGGACACGGTTGAGGGCTCTATCAACCACAGTGCGGGGGAATCCTCGGTTGAGGAAAAAGGAAGATACATCAGAAGAGCTGTTGTGGAAGGTTGCATCATCAGAGCAGATGCATCGGAGATGGAGAAAATGGGAGAATGGAATGGAATCCTTACAGGAGGCAGGGTGTGAAGAAGTGTAGTTGAGGTCGCTGTGGAAGTCGGTGGGCTTATAATAAATATTAGTGGACAGCCTATCCCCGGAGATGGAGACAGAGAAGTCTTACTCAGGCCCCCTTCCCCAACTTTTTTTCAGGTACATTGATGACTGTTTCAGTGTCGTTTCTTGTTCTCACCGCGAACTGGAAAACTTCATCAACATCGCTTCCACGGTCCATCTCTGACACTTCCCTTCCCTTCATTTACTTCTCTGTCTTCTAGTGATTATCAGTGCCAGGGGAACTGTGAAACTTTGATGTGGTGTACATACTTTCAAAAGGCGTTTGATACAGTGCCACGTAACAGACTTGTGAGCAAAGTTATAGCTCATGGAATAAAAGGGACGGTAGCAATATGGATACAGAATTGGCTGAGTGACAGGAAACAAAGAGTAATGGTTAATGGATGTTTTTCAGGCTGGAGGAACGTTTGTAGTGGAGTTCTCCAAGGGTCAGTGTTGGAACCCTTGCTTTTCCTGATATATATTAATGACCTAGACCTTGGTGTACAGGGCACAATTTTAAAGTTTGCAGATAATGTGAAAATTGGAAGCATTGTGAACTGTGAAGAGAATAATATAGAACTGCAAAAGGACATAGAAAAGTTGGTGGAATGGACAGACAGGAGGTAGATGAAGTTCAATGCAGAGAAATGTGAAGTGATTCATTTTGGTAGGAAGAACATGGGAAGACAATATAAAATAAACGGTACAATTCTAAAGGGGGTTCAGGAGCGCAGGGACTCGGGTGTATATGTGCATAAGTCATTGAAGGTGGCAAGACAGGTTGAGAGAGTGGTTAATAAAGCATACAGTATCCTGGGTTTTATTAATCAGTGCATAGAGTACAAGAGCAAGGAAGTTATGCTGAACTTATATAAGACACTAGTTCAGCCTCAGCTGGAGTATTGCTTCCAATTCTGTGCACCACACTTTAGGAAAGATGTGAGGGCATCGAAGAGAGTACAGAAAAGATTCATGAGAATGATTCCAGGGATGTGGAACTTCAGTTATGAAAATAGATTGGATAAGTTAGGACTTTTTTCCTAGGAGAAAAGAAGGCTGAGAGGTGATTTGATAGAGGTATTCAAAATCGTGAGGGGTCTGGACAGAGTAGATAAAAACTGTTCCCACTTGTGAAAGGATCGAGAATGAGAGGGCACAGATTTAAAGTATTTTGGAAGAGAAGTAAATGTAACATGAGGAAAAACATTTTCACACAGTAAGTGGTTAAGGTCTGGAATGCACTGCCCGAGAGTGTGGTGGAGGCAGGTTCAATTGAAGCATTCAAAAGGGAATTAGACAGTTATATGAAAATGAAGAATGTACAGCGTTATGAGGAGAAGGCGGGGGAATGCAACTGTGTGAATTGCTCTTTCAGAGAGCTGGTGCAGACACAATAAGCTGAATGGCTTCCTTCGGCACTGTAATGATTCTGAGATTCTGTACCTCAGGAAGAGTCAGCGCCGGGGAACTGTACCCAGTAAGTGTCATGGAACTGTACCTTAGTGAGAATTAGTGTCACGGGAATTGTACCCCGGTGAGAGCCAATGACAGGGGAATGTACCCCAGTGATTGTCAGCAGCAGGGGAACTGTACCCCAGTGAGAGTCAGTGCCAAGGAAAACTGTATGGTCATCAAGAAACAAAAGTTTGGGAAGGAGAAGTATTATATTGGAATTTTCTGTTTAAGTACTGGGCTATTTACATATTTGCTGTTGTAATATTACTTGTTCGTTTGGTGTGTGATCTGTTCTAAGACTTACAGGATACAAGTAATTTCCAAAGTAAATGTGGGTTTTATTATATTTTAACTGGAACATATATATACAAACAGTTCTGCATGAGTTACATCGAAACACGTCTTGCTTTGTCGGACTCCATCCACAACCGACTGGTCATGAGTGACACAATATCACTTCCTCTGGTGATGTTCAATTACAGCTCCTTAAAGTGATCCACTGTTAAGGTTGTCCCACTACACTGTCCCTTTAAGAGGTGTTGTTTAGCTGACCTTTGTGGCGTGTGGCCCAACCTGATTTAACAGGAGCTGAAAGTCATTGATTTGGATTTATTTTTCCTTCAATTAGATTGAGTAGGTCTGTAAAATTTCAGGTGGAAGACAAGTCCCAGAAATTCCCTCTTGTGTCCAAGTCATAGGGAGATCAGCACCATCTTGATGACATTTAAGGATGCCTTGTAGATGCACAAGCTATTGGGCAGGTAGACTCACACTAGCATGTCCCATTGTTGATGTGCAGCATGACCACTGCATTCCAACTTCCTGCGAGCAAAACTGGAGGCGACCCGAGAAGTGAAAGTACGCAGGGGTGAAATGGAATGTGAAGTGCCCTGGAGATCAATCTTTTACTCCAGGAGACTCCCAGACTATTCAGGAGGGTTGCTAAACCATGTCCTCCAATCGAGATTACAAAGAATTGTTCAAAAGCAGAGATAAATGAAGCATTATAGAATCTTATTACACGGAAACAGGGCATTTGTTCTTTCTAAGATTGTTTTTCTTCACATTAAACTATCTCCTCTAATCCAACATTTCTGCTTACCCTACAACATCCTCATTTTCAAGCACTTATCTGATTTCTTTTAAAATGATTTACGACTGTGCTTCATTAACAATTTGCAGCAGAGAATTATACATTTTAGCCACCCTCTGTGACAAAATATTTTCCACTTTTTCTCTCATTCGTTTTGTGATTATCTTAAATGTGTGTCCTCTCGTTACTAGCTTGCAAAGCAGTGCATACTATCTATCATTATATGCCTTATCATAAGCCTTCACAACCATGAAGATGGGTGGGAATCCAATACAGACTTGTCGGTGTGAGGCCCAGGCCATTTTAATTCCTGGGCTTTGTTGAAATTTGTCTGGACTGTTCCCTTCCTGAAGTTGGCAGGTGGGAGTTGGAAATTGGGTAGGAAATTGGTCTGTGTTCAAAGGGAACGTTCCCTGGCATGGGGTTATTGGTGGGAGGAGGTTCTCCAAAGAGCTGCTGGTAGTGGGAGGTATAAGGAAAGCTAGATGTGAGGAAGGCCAAGGATTTTGTATGGGGCACAGAGGACCACTCTTACTCCACCTGGCTCTCAACCAATCCTCACAAACATTTTAATAATCAAACTTAACTTTGCTGCTTCTGGCCACTCTGCCGTCTCCTGCAAGGTTTTGCTAGCTGATTTGGCACCTTGGGCTCCTCCCAAGATTTTTAGTTAAAATGGAGCCATGGTGCTGGTGATATGATTGGCTGTGGCTTTTCTGCAGATTTAAACTAGGCCCCTGCCTGCCTGGGAAGAGTGGCCTATTCCCATGCCTAATATGGGATTGGTTAAAATGGTTAGTTGCTGATTGATTTCTACTAGCTGTTGCTGAGTTTATAGAAGTGCTGTGGGTTTTTTACAGCTACTTAAAGTTGGTGACGTCTACAGGGAGTGGTGTTGCACATGATTCTGACTTCAAGGATTCTGCTCATTCCACTTGCTCCCAGTCATGGGTGCTGTAGTTTCTATTCCTCTTACATAAGAACATCAGAACATAAGAAATAGGAGCAGGAGTAGGCCATTCGCCCCCTCAAGCCTGCCCTGCCATTTAATCAGATCATGGGCTGAGATGCCCCAGACCTCAACTCCTCTTTTGTGCCAGCTCCTCATAGCCCTCAACTCCCCGATATTTCAAAAATCTGTCTACCTCCTCTTTAAATACTTTCAGTGATCTAGCCTCCACAACTCTCCGGGGTAGAGAATTCCAGACATTCACTACCCTCTGAGAGAAGAAATTCCTTAGCATCTCAGTTTTAAATGAGTGTCCCTTATTCTGTAACTATGTCCCTTAGTTTGAGATTCCCCCACTAGTGGAAACATCTTCTCAACATCTACCCTGTCAAGCCCCCTCAGAATCTTGTACGTTTCAATAAGATCACCTCTCATTCTTCTAAACTCTAATGAACAAAGGCTTAACCTGTTTAGCCGTTCCTGATAAGTCAACCCCTTCATCCCAGGAATCAGCCTAGTGAATCTCTTTTGAACTGTCTCCAATGCCAGTATATCCTTTCTTAAATACGGGGACCAAAACTGTACACAGTATTCCAGGTGCGGCTTCACCAACACCCTGTACAGTTGTAACAAGACTTCCCTATTTTTAAACTCCAACCCCCTAGCAATAAAGGCCAAAATTCCATTTGCCTTCTTAATTACTTGCTGCACCTACATGCTAACATTTTGTGTTTCATGCACAAGAACACCCAGATCCCTCTGTGCTGCACTTTTTTGGAGTCTCTCTCCATTTAAATAATAATCTGCCTTTTGATTCTTCCTATCAAAGTGCATGATCTCACACTTTCCTACATTCAACTCCATCTGCCAAGTTTTTGCCCACTCACTCAACCTATCTATATCCCCTTGCAGATTCCTTATGTCCTCATCACAACATGCCCTCCCACCTATTTTTTTATCATCAGCAAATTTGGATATATTACACTCTGCCCTCTCCTCCAAGTTATTAATATAGATAGTAAATAATTGAGGCCCTAGGACTGATCCTTGTGGCACTCCACTAGTTACGTCTTTCCAACCTGAAAAAGACCCATTAATCCCGGCACTCTGTCTTCTGTGAGTTAACCAATCCTCAATCCATGCTAATACATTACCCCCAATACAGTGAGCTCCTATCTTGTGCAATAATCTTTTATGTGGCACCTTATCGAATGCCTTCTGGAAATCCAAATATACTACATCTACCAGTTACCCTTTATCAACTCTGCTTGTTATATCCTCAAAGAACTCTAGCAAATTTATCAAACATGATTTCCCTTTCACAAAACCATGTTGACTCTGTTTAATTGCATTAAGCTTTTCTAAAAGTCCTGCTATTTCTTCCTTAATAATGGACTCTAGCATTTTCCCAACGGCTGATGTTAGGCTGACTGGCCTATAGTTTCCTGCTTTTTGTCTCCCTCCCTTCTTGAACAGGGGTGTCACATTAGCAGTTATCCAATCCGCTGGGACCCTCCCGGAATCCAGTGAGTTCCGGAATATTTCGACCAATGCCTCCATTATCTCTGCAGCCACTTCCTTTACAACCCTCGGATGCAGGCCATCAGGTCCTGACGATTTGTTTGTCTTTAGTCCCATTAGTTTGTCAAATACTTTGTCCCTCGTGATAGAGACTGTTACAAGATCTTTCCTCCCATTAGCTCCTTGCTTATCTGATATCTGTGGGATGTGTATAGTGTCCTCCACCGTGAAGACCGATGCAAAATATTGGTTTAAATTATCTGCCATTTCCCTGTTCCCCATTATCAATTCTCCAGTCGCATCCACCAAGGGTCCCATGCACACATTAGCTACTCTCTTTTTATATACCTGTAGAAGCTCTTGCTGTTTGTTTTTATATTTCTTGCTAACTTACTTTCATAACCAATTTTCTCCTTCTTTATTAGCTTTTTAGTCATCCGCTGCTGGTTCCTAAAAAATTCCCAATCCTCTGGCCTACCACTAGTTTTCGCCACTTCGTATGCCTTAGTTTTTGATTGGATACTCTCCTTGACCGCCTTTGTTAACCACGGGTGGTCCATCCTTCTCATCGAGTCCTTCTTTTTGACCAGGATAAATGTTTGCTGAGCGTTGTGAAATATCTGCTTAAATGTCTACCACTGCTCCTCCACTGACCTTCCCCTTAGTCTATTTTCCCAGCCCACCTTAGACAACTCTTTCTTCATACCTCCGTAATTGCCCTTGTTTAAGTTGAGGACACTGGTTTGAGACCCGAGTTGCTTAGCCTCAAACTGAATTTGGAAGTCTACCATGTTGATTGCTATCCCCTAAAGGATCCTTAACTACGATATCTGTTCTTAATCCAACCTCATTACACATTACTAGATCTGAAATAGCCTGTTCCCGGGTAGGTTCTGCAACAAATTGCTCTAAGTAACAATCCCTGATGCACTCTACAAATTCTTCTTCCATGTTACCTCTGCCAATCTGAGTTGTCCAGTCAATATGCAGATTAAAATCACCCATTACAATTGTAGCGCCCTTCTTACACGTCTCTATTATTTCCCGATTTACACTTTATCCTACAGTGAGGCAACTCTTTGGAGGCCAATAGACGAGTCCCACCCGTGACTTCTTCCCCTTGCTATTCCTTATTTCCACCCAAACTGATTCCATATCACAATCTATTATACCTATATCACTACTCACTACTGCACTGATACCTTCCTTTATTAACAAAGCTACCCCACCTCCTTTTCCTTTTTGCCTATTCTTCCGGAACATCGAATACCCTTGAATATTGAGCACCCAGTCTTGGTCACCCTGCAACCGCGTCTCTGTAATAGCTATCAAGTCATATTCATTTATTTCTATTTGTGCTGTCAACTCATCTATCTTGTTACAAATGCTGTGTGCATTCAGATAAAGAGCCTTAAGCTTTGACATTTTACCATTATTATTCATTCTGGTTCTAATTTCTGCTGCACTCTTCTGCTTATATCTTCTGCCCCTTCCTATCACACTTTGATTATCATTCGCCTCTTCACTACCCTGCACCTCTGCTCTCTCGTTTCTTTTTGAATTTTTAAACTTCCCTTCAATTGAATCCTCCCCCCTACGAATTAGTTTAAAGTCCTATCTACAACCCTAGTTATACGAAATGCCAGGATACTGGTCTCAGCAAGGTTCAAATGAAGCCTGTCCCTATGGAACAGCTCTCTCCTTCCCCAATATTGGTGCCAGTGTCCCATGAATCGGAACCCATTTCTCCCACGCCAAGCCACACGTTTACCTCTCTAATCTTATTTACCCTACGTCAATTTGAACGTGGCTCAGGTAGTAATCGGAGATTATTACCTTTGAGCTTCTGATTTATAATTTAGCCCCAAGCTGCTCATAGTCCCTCAGCAGAACCTCCTTCCTAGTCCTATCTATGTCGTTGGTACCTACATGGACCACGACAACTGAATCCTTCCCCTCCCACTCCAAGTTCTTCTCCAGCCCAGAAGAGATGTCCCTAACCTTGGCACCAGGTAGGCAACACAGCCTTCGGGACTCCCTGCCTTTGCTGCAGAGAACAGTATCTATTCCCCTAACTATGTTCCCCCCTATTTCTCTTTTCTCCCCCCACTTGAATGGCACTCTGAACCATGATGCTGTGGTTAGTTCGCTCATCCTCCCTGCAATCTATGCCCTCGGCCACACTGGGAGCAAGAACCTCATACCTATTGGATAAGGGCAGTGGCCGAGGCTCCTCCAAAGCTAAATTCTGGATCCCCATACTTGCCTCACTTGCAGTCACACCCTCCTGTCCCTGTTGATGTTCTTAATCTAAGGGGTGTGACTGTCTCCTGAAACACAGTGTCCAGGTAGCTCTCCCCCTCCCTGATGTGTCGCAGTGTCCGCAGCTCGGACTCCAGCTCATCAACTCTGAGCCAAAGGTCCTCGAGCAGCCAACACTTGCTGCAGATGTGGTCACCATGGATCACACCGGCGTCCACCAGCTCCCACATACTACAGCTGCAACACATCACCTGACCAGCCATCTCTATTCTATTTAATTAATTAATTTGGATGTTTGATGCTATGTTTGATTTAAATTAAGTTAATTTAAAAGTATCTGTTTAAACAATCAATTGTAATTAATACTTCTAGTCCTGCTCTGTGTTTATACACTACCACGATTGAAAAAAATTTAATTACCCAGCTCCGTGGCCAGGGACTTATTTGTGTCAGGATTCTTCCAGGCTGGAGCAGGCAACACATCTAAATCTCCCAGTTTGCCGTCCCCTACTGTAAAATGGAGGTCACTGATGCTCTTCATGTCAGGAGAGGGAAGCACTATGCAATCTCTCTGGCCAGAGAGAAGTAGACGGAGCATGCTGATGGGTTCACCAGGATAACGGGGTTCCCCATGGTGCAGACCACCATTGACTAAACACACATGGTTTTGCAGGCATCACATCTAAATGCAGGGATGTCTTGCAAATGCAAAGGGTTTCACTTCCTGAATGTACAGTTGGTGTGCCACCATGCTGAGCACATTATCGCCACTGACTGCCTTGTATTCTGGCAGCGGTCATGATGCCTTTATTCTGTGCCAGCCTGCTCTGCCATCAGTATTTGAGCCAGCATGCCAAACCAGAGAGGTAGCTACTGGGTGTCAAGGGCTGACCACCTGGCTCATGTCTCTGGTGCACAACTCACGCACACTTGGGCAGTGTGCATAGAATGAAAGCCATGCTACCATAGGAAGTTTCATCGAGCAGAACATTGGGGCACTGAAACAATGCTTCCACGCCCTGGACTGTTTTGGAGGAGCCAGAGTGTACGCCATGATTTGTCATGGTCTGCTGGATCCTGCATAATCTTGCCATCATAAGGGGACAGCCCTTGCTACTCGGGATACAGCATGCATCTGAGGAGGAAGAGGAAAGGAAGAGGCACCAACACGTCCCCTTTTCAGCCAAGCTGTCTGTGATCGACTCACCTGACCGTGGTACTAGTAAACACAACCCCAATTTCCTCATTCACTAACAGTTCTACACCTCACCTTCCCTCTGTTACTGATCTCTTGGGTACAATGGTGAAATAAAAGCCACCACAAAACCAACATTCCAAATAAACTTTATCAAACAAACCATTCCATATTCATTATAAAAGCCAAACTATTCACCCTTTTGCATTCCCTTAATGTTGGTCTTACGTGTGCCTTTGCCTGTCCTGGTGCTCCTACACAGTGCTACCCAGTGGCTGCAGCATGGTTGGTGGAAGGCTGCAGACTTTCAGTGGGGAAGACTGCAGATGGCCTTGCAGGATGACTTCGAGGAGCTCTGTACCGAGAAGGCCCCGCTTTGGATTGCACCAGCTCAGCATGGGCGGTAGTGGTCTGGGCTGGCTGGCAGACGAGCAACAGCAAGGGCATTGGTGAAGTGGCAGTGGTGGGAGGGCAAATGATGTCATCCTGAGAGAGGACAGCAGATTCATGCTCCACGGAGCCAATATCACTCCGATGGGGAAGCGCCTCAGCAATCCTAATTATCTATTGGAAGGCAGATTGTTGGACTGCTGTGAGACCCTGCAAGCCCCTTCGAACACTGGTCTCCAATGCCATGATGGCAGCAGTCTGAGTCTGTATGACAGCAAGCTGAGATTACATGAGTTCAGGCTGCGCTTCCACTGCAGCACTCAGATGTTGCATGGCTTCTGCTTGCGCTGCATTGGAAACCAAGACATCATCTATCAGACATTGCATTATAGCTGGGTCCGCAAGTGTTCTCATGGAATTGGTCACCACTTCCACATTGGTAAAGATGGACTCCAAGTTCTGTAGAAAGCCCCATGCAAAATTGGTGCTGGAGGCCTCCATGTTCCTTGACAGTGATAGCAGGCTCTCTAGCAGGCCAGCCAATACACCAATTATTTCATTGTGCATATCCATCACCTTTTTCCTGTATGCCACTCCATCAAAGTCCTCATCTGAGGCCTCTGCAGCAGAAATTATGTGCAAACTCACCCTCCAGTGAGCTAGAACCTGTGCTACTGTTACCTCCTGCTCTGGCTACAGGCCACTCATGTCCAGGGCCTCATCACATGCAGATCCCACCTCTAAGCTCCCCTCTAAACTATGTGCATGGTCAGTATCTGAACTGGTGGCTGTGAGTGTAGGAGAGAGGGATGGTGTTTCTTTAAGGTCTTTTCTTTCTTAAGAACTTCTTGCTTCTGCACCACTGCCTGGACAATTTGCAGTTCTTGATTATCTGAAAGGGTAGGGATGTGGTGATGGGAGGAAGGAAAGATTTTCATACTTGAACTATATGCAGCTTCTAAATTAGAAGAGATTGTGGGATGAGGAGGAAGTAGGATGTGAGAAGGAGGATTAGGTTTGAACATATCATCTTCAATGGTTTCAGCCCCACTCCTGGCCGCAACCTTAGTCATGGCCATTCCAATAATGGCAAGCATTGTCTCCTCCATGGGGTAAGGTCAAGCCTCTGTGCCTGTCTGCCACAGGTTAGGAGTTGCTGCCTCTGGTTATGTGTGACCTTGTCCTGCAAGAGAGAGAGAGATGTGTCAGTGAGTGCAGTGCAGTTTGTTCGGGTGATGTACCTGCCATAGATGAATAGCTGGCAGTTTGTGCAAGCTGAGAGATGTCGGTGTGATGCTTGCAGTGTGTGAGGATGAGAGGGTGCTATGAAGGTGAGGTATGAGTCGTGATCGAGAGAGGTTGTTGGTAGGTCAGTGATGGCAGCTGTGGTGAATTGTGCAGTGTATGAGGCTTGTGGTTCGGGTTATGGCATTTGAAGCTGAATTTATTGACCTTGATCATTCGTGCAAGGTCATTGAATTTTTACAGCACTGCATCAAGGCTTTCGGGGCTATGCTGCTTGCATTGATCACGACATCTGCTCTCAGTGACTTCTGAGAGTTTGCCTGGAGGGCCTTCTGGCCCCCTGTAGAGAGAGGACATCTCTCCTCCTGTTCACATCCTGCACCAAGGTCTCTAGTGCCACATCTGAGAACCTTGGAGCCCATGCTCTCCCTTGTTGCATCATTAGTCAGCCTTCAGCAAGTCCTCTCTTCCTTGCAGTCTCTCTTCTCCAGCCACTTTCAGCACCTGTTGCATCCAGAATGGATCTCCACTGGCTGGATTTTGTTCTCCCCCAGGCATCGGGTTCCGTGGCGGGGTGGCGGGGGGGAGGGGGGTAGGGGGGGTGCCTGAAGGTGGCTCCAGATGAGGCCTGCCACTGAGCTCAACGCCATGAGGGCCTGGTCCGATCCTCCCGCCAGTGGCGAGGCTCTGTGGTGGCCCACCTGCCACTGGGTGACGGGACCTCAATTAAAATACTCAAATCAATAAAATGAATTCATTTAAATAGACTTACCTGTGCTTTGAGGGCCTGCCGCGATCTTTGGCATGGTAACTGGCACTCCCGCCCCTTCAAATCCCCATCTGGGGAAACGCGGCACCACACAGGTGGGGAGGCGAGAGGAGGTAAGATTTTCAGTGTAGTGGGGGGGGGGGGGGGGTGGTGGGGGGGAGCGGGGTCAAAAAATGTAATGGGTGTAGGTGATGGTGGGAAGGGTTGACCTTTAAACTTTGTGCAACTTGTGGGGGGAAAGATCAGATGTGAAAGGTAAGTGTTTTGTGGGGGGAAGAGCAAATAGTTACTGTAACTGTTATTGGTTGGGGGGGTGGTGGGAAAGGGATGTTATAAATTTATTTATTTAATTTTGGGATGTTACTTCTTTAAAAATTTAAATATGCCGGCAGGGCTGGCTGCCTGTTAGAAATGGTGCCAGCGCCTGCGCACAGGCAGCTGATGCCATTGCCAGTGATGGAGAGCCCGGCCCCTCCATGTGATTGGGGGGGTGGGCAGGCCACCCCAGCTATTTAAATGAGCTGCTGTGTGGGAGATTGCGGCGGCTGTTTGGCGTGCGGCCCGTCCATTTTTGAGCTCGCCTCCAAATCCAGCCCTAAGAGGTGCAGGCTGGCTTTAATTGGTGCTAGCCTAGCATGAACTTGAACCTCCTACTGAGGCGTGCAGGCACTCAACAGTGGGTTTAGTGATGGGCTGCACACAGGTATCATATAAATGACCAGGCAGCACAAAGTTTGCATGTTGCCTGCATCGGTATGAAAGGTATGGATTAATCGTGCATTGTGATTCTTGCGGCTGTTTTCGGGCCATATCCAATATTTCCCCCAAAAACTTGGTTCTGAGTTAGCAACAGTTTCCTGCAGTGGACTTACAGCCATATGGGAAATGGGTTGCGACTCACCCAGCACATGGGACAATAACAACAAACAAGACTCAAGACTACATATGAATCTAATTCATCCTATGACACTTTATTGTCTCATATAACTATTGGCATGCTTTCCACTTTATTTCCATTTCTGGGAATTGGCTGTTGCAGTATTGGGGTGAGTGAACTGCAAACGTTAGGAGGTTTAACAAAAGAAGTAAGGGTTGATTTTCAGTAGCATGTTCGGACATTAACGATACTCTGAAGTGACCAAGGTGGGGTCTTGTGTTGACATGCCAGTTTTGCCTGAGTTAAATGCAAGACACCATCTTGGTAAAGGAGTTGAAGCCTGAGCTAGGAACGGCTGCTCAGAGGCTCTTTTAGGGGTTGATTGCCTTTTAAAATGCCTGTTAATGCTCATTAAGAAGGCTGCATGGCATGTTGATGGCTAGCGTTTGATTTAATACCTTCTCCTAACAGCGACCAGTGGATCAGGAGTAAACTATTTGCTGCAGAGGATTTTGAGCACTACTGAAAGGCATATCACCTTTTACTGTTCACTTGCTGCTGGAGGTTAGAAGAGGACCTTTGAACCATATCGAGGGGGTTTCTGGAACACTTTGTTAAGACTCAACCAACACTCTATTAACATTTATTCCAGAAATTCACTGAGGACTTCACCTAAAAAGAATAAGTACTGTGCTACTCTACCTTACTGGACACCTTATAGGACTCACCTGGAGAAAGGAAGCGCTTGATTATTAACATCTTGTTATGTGTTCCCCTTGTTCTGGAGGAAGAATGGGAGGACGACATGAGGCCAGGCAGAGAGAGGGGCAGGAGGGCGAAGTGGACTCCTTCCTCCCAGTGAGTCAAGGAGATTCCTCCTCCTCTGGGCCTCCTCCATCAGGACCTACACTGTTGTGTCCAAGAACCTGTACGTCCTGAGCCATCCTGAAATGTCTGCTATGTCAGCCAGGAAACTCCACACCTTCAGTGGAAGTGGGTGTGAGGAGCCCACATATACTGCTCCACGAAAATTGTGTCGAATCAGCACTTGAGCGCTAAACCTGCAGGTTTCTGGTTTAGTACCTCTAGGCAGATTCATATTATGGTAATCAGCAATTAGGAACAAAATTGTGTGCTAAATCCAGACTTTCAAACAAGCGTGTCTTATTAGTAATGCACCCATTTAGCGCCTGTTTTCACCCTTTGGGCAAAATAAACCCCTTAAACATTAATGTATTCCTCATTATATGCCCTTTCCCTTAATTACAATAAAAAAGAAATGTGCTTTTCCCCCAGTTATCTGATAACTTATTTAAAATCTTTAATTTGTGTAAATTTTTGAGTCATGGGAAAAGTCTGTTTAGTACTGTCTATTTACAAATTAGTATTGGATATGCAATTTAGATTTAATTTGCATACTAATTCATATGTTACATCATTAGCATGATAATCCTGCCCCACATTTACTGAAACTAGGCCTATCTTTTGTGTTAATATGGAAAGTCTATTTCTAATTAAACTAGTCTACATATGTAAATTAAGCATAATTAGCATTATTAATGTATTATCTCTAATAGCATAATGGTCATACCCAAACATTGTAACTATAGGAGCTTCCTCAGTTGTGGGGAAAAGTCTATATTCTAATTAACTATTCAGAGTATGCAAATTACATCCAATTAGCTTAACTGATTAATATGGGTCCTATGCTGCGCGAGGAAAGGGAATTATTGTTTAGAGGACAGCAGACATAGGTTGTAGTGTTGTCAAGATGGATAACTACACTGTAGTTTTGCTCAATTGTCTTTAGGGATCTGGAGTATTTATGCAGAATATTCCCCAAAGAGATTATGTGGGTGGGTTAGAGTACATGATAAGATAGGCCCTATATGGTCTGCGGAAGAAGCAGACATAATGGACTGAATAACCTTTTATGCTCCATACCTCCTTATGTTATGAAAATTAAACCTTGAACATTTTACAATGACCATGGACGTTACCTGAGTACTACCAATGTTGCTACTACAAAAGTAAAATACTGCAGATGCTGGAAATCTGAAATTAAATCGGAAAATGCTGGAAGCAAGATTAACAGAATTAATATTTCATCAGTACTGGAAAAAATTAGAGATGTAACAGGCTTCAAGCAAGTACAGAGGCAGGGAAAGGAGTGTAAGGGGGTGATGGGGCGGGGTGGGGTGGGGTAAGAACAAAAGAGAAGACCTTTTTTTTATTCATTCGTGGGATGTGGGCATCGCTGGTTAGGCCAGCATTTATTGCACATATAGTAAATGACAAAAGAGATGATGATGCAAGGCCAAAGGAGATGGTAAGGGGACAAGTAAAGAAACAAAAGGTGTAAGTGGGAACAGCAGAATCATCACCAACAATTGTCATCCAGAAAAATGGGGACAGAGGTAATGATCTGAAATTGTTGAACTCAGTGTTGAGTCCAGCAGGCTGTAAAGTGCCTAAATGAAAATGAGGTCCTGTTCCTTGAGCTTACGTTGAGCTTCATTGGAACAGTGTAGGAGGCTGAGGACAGAGCGGTCAGAGTGGGAGTGCGATTGAGAATGGAAATGACAGGTGAGTGGGAGCTTGAGGTCATGCTTGCAATATCTAATCCCTCTACACCATCTTTCCCCACCAGGAGAGCCTGAGGAATTTCTGTTTCTTCCTTGAACAGAGGACCAACCAGTTGCCACCCACCACTATCTTCCTTCACCTTATTGAACTTGTTCTCACATTGAACGATTTTTCCTTTGATCCCACTCACTTCCTCCAAATAAAAGGTATTTCTATGGGAACCCATATCGGTCCAACCTATGCCTGCATTTTGGTAGGAAGCATGGAATATTCTTTGTCCCAGTCCAACTCAGGCCTCTTCCCTAACCTCTATTTGTGGTACATTGATGACTGTATCAGCGCCATTTCTTGCTGTCACCCCCAAACCAGAAAATTTCCTCAACTTTGCCTCAAATATCTATCCTTCACTCACCTTCACATGGTCCATCTCCGACTCTTCCCTTCCCTTCCTCAACTTAACTGTCTCCATTTCTGGGGAGAGGCAATTGACCAATATACACTATAAGCCCACTGACTCCCATAGCTACCTCAACTACACTTCCTCACACCCCTCTTCCTGTAAGGACTCTGTTCCATTCTCCCAGTTTCGCAGTTTCCATCATATCTGCACTGATAATGCAACCTCCTATACTAGTGCTCCAATATGTTTTCCTTTTCCCTCAACCGAGATTTCCTTCCACTGTGTTCGTCCCATTTCCCGCACTTCTTCTGTCACCCCTTCCCCTCCCTCCCAGGACCACAGTAGGATTCCCCTTGGCCTCACCTTCCACCCCACCAGTCTCCGTATTCAACAGATTATCCTCCACCATTTCCACCATCTTCAGAATGATGCCACTGAGAAACACATCCCCCCCTCCATTTCAGCATTCTGAAAGGACCATTCCCTCTGTGACACCCTGATCCATTCCTCAATCCACTGCCCTTTGTACAGCACCTTCCCATACAAGTGCAGGAGATGCAACACCTGCCCTTTTACCTTCTCTCTTCCCATCATCCAGGGTTCTGAACACTCCTTCCAGGTGAAACAGTGATTTATTTGTACTTCTTTCAATTTAGTGTACTGCATTCACTGTTCATGTTGTGGTCTCCTCTATGTCAGGGAGACCATATGCAGGCCTCTTTGCAGAACACTTCAGTTCAGTCCACAAGTGTGACCCCCAAGCTTCCAGTCACCTGTCATTTAATTGTCTGCCCCACTCCCACTCTGACCTCTCTGTCTCTGGTCACCTACACTGTTTCAAAGAAGCTCAATGTAAGCTTGAGGTAGAGCATCTCATCTTTCGCTTTGGCATCTTACAGCCTTCTGAACTCAACATTTTCCACAATTTTAGATCATAACCTCTGCCCCCATTTTTCCAGACAGCAGCTGTTAATAATGATTCTGTTATTCCCATTTACACCTCTTCCAGTCTCATCTTTTGTTTCTTTACTTGCCCCATTACCATCTCCTTTTGCCTTGTACAATCATCCCTTTTGCCATTTAATCTCTCCTGTCTTCCACCCTACCACAGACCTTCCCTTTTATTCTTTCGCTCCCTTCCCCTCTTTCACTGTCCCTGTACTTGCTTTAAATCGATTACATCTCTGTTCTGATAAAAGGTCATCAGCTTGAACCCTGTTGAATATTTCCACCATTTTCTGTTTTTATTTCAGAATTCCAGCATCTGCAGTATTTCTTTTGTATGAGGTAATTGAAAGTCTTACTTTATTTTTAAAGGATTGAACCTCACAAAGCACATTCACAAAATAAATGACATACATGATAGGGGAACTGTAAAATATAAAGCTCCCACAATGACAAACCAGGTCATAACCTATTTGACAATATTATTTTTTGTGGGTTTTGGGGTTGCATCACAAGAAGAAAAGTTTGTGGATGTCTTTGTGTAATAATGTACTCCCTACATTGCTAGCATTTTAGATTGCACATCTTCTGAATTTTATAAATTGTAGGGAATAGGCAGCATGTGGGGATAAATTTTGAGGCTGCAAATTGGGTGTTGAGGTCAGGTCACCCAATGTGCATTACTTATAATGATCTGACTGTTAATGACTAGAGTTGTGAATGTTTTTGAATCTTCACACTCTTTCCCTTGGAGGATAGTGTGGAACATTAGAAGGATTTTCAGACTGATTAACAACCTGATAAGGCCATATCATGAACACTCCTCAGATGGCCATCAAGTCCTGGACTGGGACTTTAACCTACAGCCTTCTGACTCAGAGGCAGGAATACTACCAACTGAGCCCAAAGACCCAAGTGGACCAAGTGTCTGTCAGGGAGCACTTGGGTAAGAGTGATCATCGTATCATAATGTTTAGACTAGTGATGTAGAAAGAATGGAACCAAATAACATAAAATGTCTAGATTGGAAGAGGGCTAATTTCAATGTGATGACAAGGGATCTAGCCAGGGTAGAGTGGAACCAAAGACTGACAGGAGAAAGGAATGCTTCAGGTATACGCTAGGAACATTCCAATGAGGGCAAAAGGTAAGGGAACACAGCTCCTTGGATGATGAGGGAGATAGAGATTATGATGAAATTAAAAAAAGGGTGTATGATGCATGTTAGGTGAACTCAACAAGTGAGAACCAGGCATATACAATAAATTGAGAGGGGATGTGAAGAGGAAAATGTGACTGGCAAAGAGAACATGAGAACAGAATGGCAGTCAACATAAAAGGGAACCTAAAGAACATCTACCAGCATGTTAATAGTAAGCAGGTATTTAAGAAGTGGAGTGGGGCCTATTAGGGACAAAGAGGGTAACATATGCTTAGAGGTGCAGGGCACGGCTAATGTACTTAATGTACTTTGTATCAGTGTTCACTAAGAAAATGGAACCTGACAAAATATCAGTAGAAGCAGAGAGAGTAGAGACAATGAATAGGATAAAAATTAAGAGGGCAGAGGTACTAAAAAGGCTGGCTATGCTTAGGATAGATAAGGAAATGGAGGTTTTTCAGAGTGGAGGATGGTAGGCAGTGGTGTTCCCCAAAGGTCAGTGCTGGGACCACTGCTTTTTTTTTTGCTATATATAAATGACCTGGATTTTGGAATATAGAGTAGAATCTCAAAATTTGCCATGATATAAAACTTGGAGGTGTGGCAAACAGTGAGGATGATATGAACTATCTGCAACAGGACACAGATAGGCCAGCAGAATGGGCATACAGGTGGTGGGTGGAATTTAATACTGACAAGTGTGAGGTGATGCATTTTGGCAGAAGGAATAGGGAGAGGCAATATATTCTTAATGGCAAAGTTCTAAAGAATGTGCAGCAACAGAGGGACCTGGGGCTAGATGTGCATAGATCTTTGAAGGTGGCAGGACATATTGAGAGAGGGGTTAGTAAAGCATATGGGATCTTGGGCTTCATGAATAAAGGCATTGAGTACAAAAGCAGGGAAGTTATGCTGAACCTTTATAAAGCTCTGTTTAGGCCTCAACTGGAGTATTGTATCCAGTTCTGGTCACCACACTTCAGGAAGGATGTGAGGGTCCTTGAGAGGGTGCAGAGGAGATTTACCAGAATGGTTCCAGGGATGGAAGATTTTAGTTACAAGGTTAGGACAGAAATGCTGGGTTTGTTGTCCTTAGTACAGAGGAGAATGAGAGAATGAGGAGAATGAGATTTAATAGAATTGTGCAATATGATGACAGACTTAGATAAGTTAGACAAGGAAAATCTGTTCCAATTAACTCATAGTACAGGGACTAGGGGTCACAGATTGAAAGTTTTGGGCAAAAGATGCAGGGGGAAATACGAGGAAGCACTTTTTTACGCAGCGAGTGGTAATGACCTGGAATTTGCTGACCACAAGGGTGGTTGAAGCAGAGACAATTAATGACTTCAAGAGAAAGTTGATGGCCACCTGAGAAAAACAGACTTGCAGGGCTATGAGGATTGAGTGGGAGGTGTGGGATAGCTCCGTGGAGCGCTGATATGGACTCGATGGGCTGAATGGCCTCCTTCTGTGCCATAAATTACTTTATGACTATATGACCTCCTATATCTATGAATAAATAGTGCTGACATGCTGGACCAATTCTATAATTTGTGTTCCTGTTGAGTGAAACTCCGCACACTGGGACCAGAGCCTTGCAACATTTATCCTACTATCCTTTTCACCTCTAGAATTTAGGTCAAATTCAGCAGCTTGTTGAGGTGAAAAATGTCTTTCTCTGCTGGCTGTAAAGTTGTCATATTAAGTTGTGCAATCTCTGTCTACTTTCTAATGGGTGTAGACTGAGGGCAGAAAAATGCCTCAAATTAGGAATAAAATTGGCAATCTCACTCAGAAAGATGGCTGATAATGGGAAGTGGAAACATCTCACAGTGTGCTCTTGTGAGGTTGGGACTGGGCCATTTTGACATAAAGTATACGAGCCTTACTATGCATTCTATCCATTCTATATGTAAAGTGGTATTGCTTAACTCCAATGCTGATGCCTGAAATTTCCCTGGGCTAACATCCCTTAATTTAAAAATAGGAAAGGCTTATGTTTTTGATTCAATAAAGAAAACTTGAAATGTGTCCGATCAACACCTGATTCCCCTTCTGCCTCTCAGCTTCGCCCTTTTACACAGGCAAAGTCAAAATAATATGTTATAAACGAAGCATGAAGAAACATTGGAGAAGTTCCAGTGTACAAGGAGAAAACATGTAACAGTCAAAAAAATTGGCTCAGATTTTTGGCAGTGCAAGCTTATGTGTAAAAAGGTAAGAAGCTAGATAAAAAATGATTAAATGCCTGCAATTGGTCTTTGTCTCTGGAGGGGAGCTTCAAATTGTCCTGCAGACAAAGTGGTTTTTGTTGTTGCTAAAGTTCAATCTGAATTTCAGACATTCTTTATTGAACTGGCTCTCCGAACACTAAATTTCAGAAACGTGCCGAAACATGGTGGAAACCTGAACGTGCTTCCATAGAAGCACTACATTGGCTCGAGTTCACACCAGACCTATGAAAATATCTTCCTTGGTTCACGGGAGTTATTTTCCAGTTCCGTCCAGAATAAAGCATTTACTTTGCAAGTGATGGCTTCTTGTCAGCAACATGATGAAAGGAACAAATTGCAATAGGCAGTCAATACAAAAAGATTCAAATTTCTATCTTTCACAATCTGCCTTCCCTTTTCCTGTTTTGATTCTGATCACTTCTTCCTTGCCAGGACTTTTGATATGCAGTGGCAGCAGTGTGTACCATCTACAAGATGCACTGCAGCAATGCACCAAGGCTCCTTAGACAGCACCTTCCAAACCCGCGACCTCTATCAACTAGAAGGACAAGGGCAGCAAATACATGGGAACGCCACCACCTGCAAGTTCCCCTCCAAGTCACACACCATCCTGATTTGGAACTATATCGCCGTTCCTTCACTGTCGCTAGGTCAAAATCCTGGAACTCCCTTCCTAACAGCATTGTGGATATACCTACCCCAAATGGACTGTAGCAGTTCAAGAAGGCAGCTCACCACCACCTTCTCAAGGGCAATTAGGGATGGGCAATAAATGCTGATCTGGCCAGTGACGCCTACATCCCATGAATGAATAAAAAAAAAAGCTTGCCTGCCAGTTCCAAGCTACTTTAAGTTTCCCTTTCTATAGATTTCCTATCACCTCCTATTATTCTCAATTCTGTTACTACACCTTTCCTATCAGATATAATTATTCTCCCAGTACTTCCATATATATTTCTCAGTGCCTCTGATAAAGGTATGGGAGGAAAGGAAAGAAAAGAGAGATATTGAATGTGAAAAAAAATATGCAGGATGAAAACAAGACAGAAGAAAATGAGATAAAAGCAACATTGTACACTGATTTTTTTTGTCAATTTTTTCTAATGTTGGGGCAAGAAGACCTTTGCAGGAATGAGCCTACTGGTAATGGTAAAGGATCAACTCTGGCCAATGAAAAGTTCATTTAAAAGTCCAGCTTCTTGAAGGCGGACATGGACAAGAATGAAGGTTAGAAATCATTGTTGGCAATATTAGCAGATGAATATTTATATCCTGATTTTAACCTAACCTGATTGACGAAAACCGTGTGAGTTCAGGTCAGATGCCTGATATACACGCTGCCCGATCTTCAGCTCTATTGAAGTCAATGAAATGTGAAATGGGGTGGGACATAACTCAACGCTTTAAGATGTGTTTGCATGGCATTTCTCCGTCTGCTATTTTAACAGAGACATTAATCCACTAAAAATAAATTAAAATGCCATCATCTACAGAACCTTCCATATGTACATCAACTGACTCAGATCTTCTTTATAACACCTCATTAAACCCACTGCCAAACTAATGTCTGCATTGGAAGCAACCTTAATGCAATTGTAAGTTTAATCAAAACCAATAGTGTGTGTGCATGGATGACCTGACTGTCTGGAGAGCTGAGGGGGCTGTTTGTTGTGCATCAATATAAGCCTCCGGAGCTTAAGGTGGTCTTTGCTTCACAGCAGTTTTAAGATCTTAGAAGATCTATTGCAGCTCTTGTGCTGCAGCTGGAGCAACCTGGGGCTGAGTTTTGTGCAGATTCGGGGATGGGATCAGAGGTGGGAGCGGGCATAAAACTGGGATTGGAGACGTTGGACAGGAAGGCTGACGCCGTGACGTCCCATTTTGATTTTGTGCATGGTGGCAAGCATGGAGGGTGGAGATCAGAAATCGACATGGTGTGCAGACAATTAAGAGGCCTATTGACAGTGATTTTATTCTTAGTTTGAAATTTTATTATTGGCACATGGGAATCACGGGGCTTCAGAGCCTCAACTGGTTGAGGAAGGTGACATGGAGGCAGGAGCTCATTGCTGGCTGCAAAGGGAGGCCATCGGGAGAAGCAGCATCGACTGCCAGGGAGGGTGAAGAAGGGAGGGCATCAGGCATCATCTGAGGAGTGGAGGCAAAGGTCCCAGAGCTGCAGTGGTACCATTCCGGGGGGCAATGGATGAGTGCCACTTCATTAGAGCTGACAAGTAGGGGAAGGAGTCGGGCCGCTGACAGTGAAGGCCTTGTACTTAGGGGCAGTCCACCTATCATGGACATCATGCATCCAGCCTTCGGGGACCCCATTGAAGAGGAGGTGCTAGATTCCTTCAGGTGTAGGGTGTCAACGACTGCATGCATGTGGCCATCATGGCTCCTGAACACCAGTCAGCAGCCTTCATCAACAGGAAGGCTTCCACTCCCTCAATGTACAACTAGTCAGTGACCACCGTAAACTGATCCTGAAGGTCTGTGCACACTTTCCGAGAAGTTGCCGGCACAGAAATGATGGGCCAAGTGGTCTCTTTCTGTGCCATAAACTTACAATGATTCTATGAAGTTGTCACAAAGTCTACATTTTGAGGCAGTCCCAGTTGCCAGAGTTTTTCTGGCCACCTGGACATGTTCAGGTATGTATCCTTGGTGATAAGGGATACCCATTGTGAACATGGCTACTGACGCTTATGAGGAACCCTTGCACAGATGCAGAGAAGAGGTACAACACATGCCATGGGACAAAAGGGGAGGTGATGGCATAGTGGTAATGTCACTGGACTAGTAATCCAAAGATTCATGTAAGGGAGGCTCACAATTCCCTTCTACATTCACATTTCCTTTGATCCTTACTGTCAGTTGTACATTGACTAATAAAGACCTATCGTTATGCAGCCTAAAGGCCTGCTCAAGTTACAAAATAAAACCCAACCCGAACCCGACAGAACCACATTGGACCAAGCCCGACCCGACCCGAGTCCAAAGGCCGGACCTGGAAGAGCGGCCCAACCCGATGCGAACCCGACACATGTGGTTGGGCCCCGTCAGGTTCAGGTCAGGTAGTAGGCCTTTAATGCAGCCCTGTCGTCGCCTTCTTTCTTTCAGGAAACAATTGCTCATTGATCAGTTGCACAGTGCTCAGCTGGCAAGAATCCAGATTGGACCCCTCGCAGCATGATCCTTCGCCTTGAGCCTCTTCACAGAGCCAGGGTTGAAATGAAGCACCAAATGCCATATGCAATAGGAAGGAGATCTTGTTTATTAGAAAAAAAATTTACTGACTGTGACAACAAACGCTCCCCTGTCTATCAACAATACGCATTCACCCATGAATACCCCCTGCTTGTAGGTGTTCTTCATTATTTTGCATACATTTCAATGAGGTGTTCCCTCTGCACTGTCAGGTGAAGTGGAGGCAGGCTGCTAACCTTGCTGCCCCTTGGCTAGGAATGACCTTGGCAGTCATCATGTCGGGCCCTGGCATGTGGAGACCATCCTGCATAGAAGCAGTAGCACTTTCTGTTGTCAGGGGTGATGGAGGCCCTGGCATCACTGGCAGAGGGGCAGAGGAAATGCTGGCTGCACCAGGAGAACCCTAAGAGGAGCCCCCAGCATCGGTGGCCAACTACTCCTCCTCCTTGCAAGGCAAACCTGCTAACCTGAGATAGTTGAAGACTTGGTGGTGACTCCAGGTCACCGACCCTCCCTCGCCTTGCCATTGCTGCCTTGTGCTCTTGGTCAAGATGAGGGTATACCGGTTTGCGTGAATATCCTACAGACACTGAGTGCTCTGCTGGATGTGGCTCTTGAGGAAAGCTGCCAATCTCTCAATGGAGGATGCCACTCGTGCACCAGTCAGAGACAGGGCAGCACTCAAGGCCTGGATGGACTCCTCCATCATCCATGCTTGGGCACCCATAGCCTCTGGCATCTCTGCCAGATGTTGCCTGACCTCTTGCTGCAGCTGCAGCATTTCCCATGAAGCTGGCGACACTAGAGGCACATCATGAGCCTGGGGCTCGGCATGAGCCTGGCCTCCCACATTCCTCCAACTGTCAGTGGCCTGGGCTGTCACAGCGTCCGTCAGCTGCTCAAGTACGCGTGTGATGTGCTCACCACGTTCTCTAACCGAATTTAACAGCAAGTGCAGACCACTGACATAAGAGTATCTGTGCTGGTCGAGTGTGCAGGGGTATGAGGTGACAGTGGATCCTCTGAGGCTCCATCCTCCCCCTCAGAGGTGGCAGAAGTGTCCCACACTCTTTGAGGCTCTTCAAGTAAGTTCAGCCTGACCTGCATGAGAGAAAAGAGACATTAAAGGGTCAAGGGCCTTCCCTCTTGACATAGCACGCATCCTTACATTGGAGATCCCTGTGGGCACCAGATGCCTGATGAGCAGTGTGGCTCCATCACTGCTGATGCACCCTTGTGTCCCCTGACAACCTTATTCACTGTCTTGGGAAGGTGCCCCTGTCTGTCTGTCCACAATGCTTCTGCCATCCTGTGGTTCAGCCCGCTTCATGGCCACCTCCTCCATCGGGCTTAGGACAGAGAATTAACAGCCACTGCTGGTCTTGGACCACTCTCTGCGATTGTGTGCAATCCTCTACAAACACATGGATGAATGCTCTTGGTCCCCCAGCAGGAAAAATCCCAAGACATATGCTGGTGCTTGTCCATTATGTACGGATGGGGGTACACAGATGCCTCCCGCATCCATCCCCTTTCAGGGACCTCGTGTGGGTCTCCAAAAACAAACAGCCTCCTTTCAGGGCCATTCAGCCATGCCACAGGCAGCTTGTCTGTATACCCTGACCCTTTTCCCATGTGTAGGTGGGCACTTCCTCTCCACTCAATGCAACCTCCTCCTCTGACAGATGCGAGACCTAAGAGCTAAAGGTGTTAAGAGATATTCACTTCCGCTGCCTGGATGAGGTCATTGAGCCATTTGCGGCACTGTATCATGTCCTCGGGGTGACCCTACGACTGCTGACCTCCGCAATCTGCAGCCAGGCTTGCTTGGTCAGACGGGCCACTCTCCTCCCATCCCTAGGGAAGAGAATCTCCCGCCTTTCCCTGGCAGTTTGTAAGGGCACCTAGAGGGAGGCATCACTACAGCATAGGGCCACCCGGGGTCTACTGTCCGCCATTACTCTGCAGCATATCAGCACTCTGGAAATGTTAGTACAGACAGAAATATTGAATACAGGTCTGGCAGCCCTTTGAAAATGGCGTAAGCACCTGCTGCGGCATCAGCTAACGCTGGCATCTCCACCTCCATGTGTGCCACCGTCCACATGATTGGTTGGCCCCAGTGCCTCATTTGCATTCATTGACTGGCCACCACTGGATCGCGTGTGGCTGGCCACTCGTGGCCCTGACGTAAGCCGCACCCACTTCTGGTCCCGACGGCAGGACCCTGGTCTTGCTTACTTTATACCATATCTCCAGACCTTCGAGAGGATTGATGGAGGGGCACACATGTGCCTCTTTCCCGAGAAACAGCAGCATCTGAGCCCATTCATCCCATGATACAAATTCTGAGCACTGCATAGTAGAGGACTGCTTTAGGTCGGAAAAAAGAACCCAACCCGAACCTGAACAAACCACAGTGGACCCGAGCCTGACCCGGCCCGAGTCCCTCCGATTTTGCCCCAAGCCCGACCCGAACTGAACCCGCCACTACTCGACCCGAGCTGAGCCCGACCCGACTATCCCTTTACTTACCTTCCTGACACCGAACCTGCAAGAAGCTGCAGCGCATGCGCGATGACATCACAGGGGCGTCACTCACTCACTGCGTAGACTGAGTTTCGTCCCGGAGTCCCAGGTAAGTTTTTTATTTTTAATACTTACCAGCAGAGGACTTACCGTGTGTGTCCGGCCCAACCCATGTCGTCGGGTCCCGTCGGGTAGCAGGCCTCTACTGCATAGTTATTGATTGTAGGAAAGCAGATACCAATGAAATCAGTGAAGCCTAATGAGATACTTGCATATATCGCAGCCCTAATCACTTGATGTCAAAAAAGACAGCCCTCTTCAATCTGGTACCCCAGGTCTCTTTGACAACAGCCTGCGTATCCATGGACGAACCACAAATTACCCTTAGGATGTTGTAAAGAGGGCCCATGCATGGGTTCTTGAAGCTGACACACACTCCAGAGTAAATGAAGCACTGGAAAGTCATTCATCAGGCTACCATTGGTTCATAAGGACTGTGGAGTAAAATGCTAGTCTTATGAATAAGGATCATGAAATTACCAGATTGTCAATAAAAACCCATCCAGTTCACTAAGGTCCTTGAGGGAAGAAAATCTGCCATCCTTACCCAGTCTGGGTTCTTTGAGCTCAAGGAACAGCACATCACTTTCCGAGTAGGCACTCTACAGCCTTCTGGACCGAACATTGAGTTTAATAATTTCAGAGCATGGCTGGCCCTTTTTTATTATTATTTTGTTTTATCATTTTTTTTACCATGTGCCTGCCTTAAACATGGTTTTTCATGTTTGTGCTTTTGGCGAGGGCTGTTCATTATTCTGTCATTAACACTCTGCACTAATGCTTTTTCGTTCACCACACCATTAGCACACTCTTTTTGCCTTTTCCCCATGACCTCCTTGTCAATTAATCTTTCCAGCTGTCTGTCCTATCACACACCTTCCCTTTTCTTCTTTTCCCTCCACCGCCTATCCCCACTTTACTTGCTTAAAACCTATTACATTTCCAATCTTTCCCAGTTCTGATGAAGGGTCACAGACCTGAAACATTAACTCTGCTTCTCTCTCTGCAGATGCTGCCAGACCTGCTGAGCATTTCCAGCACTTTCTGTTTTTATTTCAGATTTCCAGCATCCACAGTATTTTGCTTTTATTCAAATAAGAATAAAACTGGATGGATCAACTGAGGCACCAGAAACAACAATGGCACACCCTACAAACTCCTTCTTACTAACATCTGGGGACCTGTTGTGGGAGAGCTATCCCACAAAAGCCTGACATTGTCATAGGCACTGAATTATACCTTACAGCCAATGCCCCAGACCCCTCCATCACCGTCACTGGGTATGTCCTTTCCCACCGGCAGGACAGACCCAACAAAGGTGGTAGCACAGTGGTGTACATTCAGGAAAGAAGGGCGCTGGGAGTCCTCAACATTGACTCTGGACCATGAAGTCTCCTGGCATCAGGTTAAACATTGCCAAGGAAACCTACTGCCCTCCTGTTGTCTTTGTGCTTCTCTATGTTAAACACCACTTGGAAGAAACACTGAGGGTAACAAGTGCAAAGGATGGGGGAACTCAATATCCATCACCAAGAGTGGCTGAGTAGCACCACTACTGGCTGAGTCCTGAAAGATATATCTGACAGATTGGGCCTGCAGCAAGTGTTGAGAGAACCAACAAGAGAAACTTTATCTCATCCTCACAAATCTACCTGTTGCAAATGCATCAGTCCATGACAGCATTGTGGACCAATGGACCCATTGAGTGACCACCACACAGTCCTTGTGGAGGCAAAGTCCCATCTTCGCACTGGGACATCCTTCAATATGTTGTGTGGCACTATCACTGCTCCAGAACAGATCTCGCAGCTCAAACATGGGCATTCATGAGGTGCTGTGAGTCTTCAGCAGCACAATTGTAATTAACCACAATCTGTCACCTCAAGGCCTGTTATATCCCTCACGCTACCATCACCATCAAGTTAGGGGACAAACCCTAATGAGGAATGCAGGAGAGCATGCCAGGAGCAGCACCAGGCATATCTAAAAATGAGGTGCCAACCTGGTGAAGCTGCAACACCAGACTACATGCAGGCTAAACAGTGAGAACAGCATGCTAGAGACAGAGCTAATAAATCCCACAACCAATGGATCAGATCAAAGCTCTGCAGTCCTGCCACATCTAGTTGTGAATGGTGGTAGACAATTAAACAACTAACTGGAGGAGGAGCCTCCAAAAAATATCCATCCTCAATGATGGGGGAGCCCAGTGTTGTGATAGTGTATTTGGTAGTATGTTAAATATAATCATTTAAATATATGTTTGGACTAATTTGTATGTCATCACAGGAAGTGATACAATATCACATGATTCAGTTCTCTTGCACAGTTGGTTAGCACATGTAAGCTGAAACAAGTCTCCATTAAAGCTCTGCATTCAAACCTTTATGTCTGCCCTTTAGCTTTGTTTGTAATAGTCGAGAAAGAGATAGTACAATATGGTGGCAGTGGTAGTGAGTTGACAGCATTGATCAGCAGCTGAAAATGACAGTCCAAGTCAGTAGGCCTACCTGAAGTGCTATGACCAGATCACAACTCTCACATCAGAGGGTAACAGTGTGAGCAGAGATTGAAAGCTATCTGGGTGGACTCCCGGTTTTGCCCTGAGCTGGCAAGACAAAAAATTAGTGATAGTTTCTGCCGCAGAGATCAGTAAGGAATTGTGTTTTGGCGTAGATTGCTTTCCATTGTCACACTCGTGCGCCATTAACCGACACTGATGCCAGGGTCCCTCCCACCTACAAGCTCACAAGCCTGAGCAGCAGCAGACAGATCAGGCCATGGGTCCTGCTCAGCTCTGCAGACATCACAGTTTTCTATAACTTTTAAAGCAAGGTTTTCTCCTCTGGGGAAGAAGAGCATGGTAGGCTTAGGAAATGGCAGGCAGATTTCCAGAGATAGACTGGAAAGCACCTGATGTCCCAGGAGAATTCAAACTGTTCAAGCAGCAGTTTGAACTATGCTTCCTAGACCCCAAGGTTGTGGTTGCAGAGAAAAATTAGGATCGCCATAGGAAACGAAGGTCTGTGCAGAAGCAATACCTCTGGTTTATCTGATGCTGACCAGAAGGATCCACCAAAGCTATGAACAACATTAGAAAATCAGCTTAAGATTAAATTCAATTTCAGAGTACACTGCCTGGAACGCATGCGGTACAGACAGAAAGCCAACGAGAACTTGGATGACTTTGTTAACTGATGCAGAAAGAAAGCAAAAGAATATGATGTCTTTGAACTCTTGGAATGAATTATGGAGCTGGTTATCGCTTCCACTCCTATGAGATATTCCTGAAAGACCTCCTGGAAACGCCAATGTGCATGGAAAGTATGCTACAAGATGGATGCAGATACACAGGAATTATTGCAGGAGACAGTGTTTGCAAGTCTTAGGATCCAAAATGCCTGTCAGTACAATATCCAAGGTACCCAGGCAGAACAAGGTGTGCAGTAACCACAGGCTCTCCCACCAACTGCATAGATGCCTGGCATATGCAGACACATGCAAGGCATGCAGGCTTAGAGGGCCACTGGGTCAAACTTTGCAGAAGCTTCAGCAGCAGGAAAGCAGGGAGAAGCCAGAGTGGGCAGTGCTCAAACCACAGACATATAGCACCCAGAGGTGAAGGGGGGCGAGACACTTCCAGGCATCGTCAAAAGTATAGACCCATCCATGAAATGGGGGAACGCCTGACCAAAATGGATGAGGTTGATCATGGTGAAGATACTACAGGTGAACAGCTATTTCATACAATCACCTTAGCAGAACAGATCCATTCCATTAACAAAATGGAAGCTTTTGCAACTTCCAGATCGTCTGCCCCAAAAAGATCAGACGGTATTGAATGAGAATGAAGATTGACAGCGATGCAAGTGGTAACTTTTTGCATTCTCTAGGACATGTACCATGAGGCATGGAAGTCTGTGGTCCAACCGACAAGCGTGAAGCTTGCAGCGTACAATGGCTTGACAATAAAGTGCCTAGGTTCCCTAGACTGCTGGGTACAAAGAGTCAACATGGTCTACTCAGGTATTCTACATAGTGGAATGTCAGGACCAGCAGTAGCAGGGCTGCCAGTGTGCAATGAACTTAACATAGTCACCATCCATGAGATGGCCCAGTCAGAAGACCACAGCAGTCAGAACAGGTGCACATCCATTAGATTGATACAAGACTCTCCTATGAAATCTGCCAGCATGGGGAGAGAATCTGATGAAAATTTCTTAACATTGGACAGCCAGCAAGAATCAGATCATCATTCAAGTCGATCCACTGAGTATCCTGCATCTCCCATTCTCAAAGGTACAAATGGAACAGATGCAACAATGCAAGAGCCTCTCCAATCACATGACATACCATCATGACCATGGATAAAGATAGCAACAGATCTGTGCTCTGTGGGAAGAGAATACTATTTACTTGTGACTGACTATCACTCCAGGTTTCCTATTGTGCAGAAGCTTCATGACACATTGAGTACAGCAGTGGCCAATAGTGCCATCTTCAGTCTTTTTGGTGCCTCCGGTAGAAGCGGTGTTCGACAACGGCCCACAATACACTGGAAAACCATTCCAGGATATGTGATGGTCCATCAACCTTGTCACATCATCACTCAGATATCCTTATTCAAATGGGATGGCTGAATGTATGGTCAGGACAGTCAAATTGCTGATCACAAAGTGTTCGGAAACCGGGCAAGATATCCAAGTTGCATTATTGCATCTCGCGCAATGCCATTAGACTCTGCTCGCCATCAGCTGCTGAGATTATGTTTGGTTAACCGGTTAGAACCATGCAACTAAGTTATCATCTCACCAAGTCATCTTTGATCACCGACCGGTTATGCCAGAAACAAGACAAGATGAAAGATGCACATGACACGCATGCAGTTGCAGAATTACACCACTATACGTTGGCAAGAAGATGAGGGTCCGAAACCCGCAAGAACAGACATGGATCCCAGCAGAGGTTTCCAAGGTTTGCAAAGAACCAAGTGCATATGAGGTGACAACACTACATGGTGCGGTACTACGAAGGAATCGATCTCACCTCAGGGGACTTTCTGCTAGCCATGCACAAAGTGACCAACCAGCATCATCTACATGTACCTGCATGCATTTTGAAGATGAAGAGACAACAAGCAACACACCGACAACTGCAGGCAATCCTCACAAACATAATCTTCAGGAGGAGAGGACAGACAGTTTGAGAACACACCCACATGTCATTGTCACAAGATTTGGTCGAGTTAGCCGACGACCAGTACAGTTCTAAATGTAGACAACACCTTGCAGAGGAGTGTTCCAAATGTTCTTGTTACAGTTGAATGTTTCATGTAAATAGTGTCATAGTTGCCATATTTTTCTATCTCATAAGGGTTGCTTATTCATATACATATTGATGTTATACTATATGGTGTTGTTATTTAGGGGAAAGGGGGTATTGTGATAGTGTATTTATTAGTATGTTAAATATAAGCATTTAAATATATGCTCATGTATGTCATCACAGGAAGTGAGGCAATATCACATGATTCAGTTCTCTTGCACAGTTAGCACATGTAAGCTGAAACAACAAGTCTCCATTAAAGCTCTGTCCTCAAACATTTGTGCCTGCCCTTCAGCTTTATTTGCAATCATCTAGAAAGAGATACTGTAACACCCAGGACATCAGTGACAAGGCATTTGCAACCATCTTCAAATAGAAGTGCCGAGTGGATGATCCATCGCTGCCTCCTCCTGAGGACCCCACTATTGTAGATGCCAGACTTCAGCCAATTTGATTCACTCCATGTGACATCAAGAAATGGCTGAAAGCACTGGATACAGCAAAGGCTAAGTGCCCTGACAACATGGCAGCTGCAGTAGTAAAGATCTGTGCTCCAGAACTAGCCGCACCCTTAGCCAAGATGTTCCACTCCATAGCAAAATTACCTACTCAGCACTTACTCAGCAACAACCTGCTCACCGATGTTCAGTTTGGGTTCTGCCAGGGCCACTCAGCTCCTGACCTCATTACAGGTTTGGTCCAAACATGGACAAAAGAGCTGAAATTGAAGTCAAAGGGAATCAGGGGGAAAACTCTCCACTGGTTGAAGTCATACCTAGCACAAAGGAAGGTGGTTGTTCCAGGCCAATCATCTCAGCCCCAGGACATCACTGTAAGAGTTCGTCAGGGTAGTGTCCTAGGCCCAACCATCTTCAGCTGCTTCATCGATGATCTTCCCTCCAACATAAGGTCATAAGTGGTGATGTTCACTGATGAGTGCACAGTGTTCAGTACCTTTTACAACTGCTCACATACTGAAGAAGTTCGTGCCCACATGCCGCAACACCTGGACAATTTTCAGGCTTGGTCTGATAAGAGGCAAGTGGCATTCTCACCACACATGTGCCAGGCAATGACTATCTCCAACAAGAGAGAATCTAACCATCTCCCCTGGACATTCAATGGTATTACCATCGGTGAACACCTTACGATTAACATCCTGGGGGTTACCATTGATCAGAAACTTAACTGGACCAGCCACATAAATACTGTGACTACAAGAGCAGATCGGAGGCTGGGAATTCTGTGGTGAGTAACTCAATTCCTGACTCCTTAATGCCTGTCCACCATCTACAAGGCACAAGTCAGGATTGTGATGGAATACTCTCCACTTGCTTAGATCAGTGCAGTTTTAACAACACTCAAGAAGCTCGACACCATCCAAGAAAAAGCAGCCCGCTCGATCGGCTTCCCATCCACCATATTAAACATTCACTCTCTCCATCACTGGTGCACAGTAGCAGCAGTGTATATGATCTACAGGATGCACTGCAGCAACCTGCCAAGCCCCCTTCAACAGCACCTTCCAAACCCGTGGCCTTTACCATCTAAAAGGGCAATGGCAGCAGATGTAAAGGAACACTACCACCTGCAAGTTTCCCTCCAAGTCGCTCTTCATCCTGACTTGGAACTATATCACTGTTCCTTCACCATTGCTTAGTCAAAACCCTGGAACTCCCTCCCTAACAGAGGTGTGGGTGTACTTACACCACATGGACTGCAGCGGTTCAAGAAGGGGCTCACCACCACCTTCTCATGGGCATTTAGGGATGGACAGTAAATGCTGGCCTTTCTAGCGATGCTCACATTCCAAGAATGAATAAATAAAAAATGATTGTAAAAACAAGTTTTTATTTTTTATTTACCGAATGAAGAATAATTTATGAAGTATTTGATCATTAATAACACTGTGAGTATTTTTGTACATTTTGAAATGCTCCAAATATGGATAAATTATTCCACTAAAATAAACTGGCAACTGAGTGCTTTGGTTAAAGGAGCAGAAATTGGAATGCAAAAATCATTCTTATTAACTAAATATCTTTAACTATAAATTCCATCATGCATACCACTCTTTTAAGCATTGATTTCACATTTGATCTTATGTAAGTCCTAAATTACAGGCATTCGCACACAGTTGCTATGGTTGGCATTTCTTTAAATTTGCTGCAACATTCAGGAAGCAAAAAATAAAGATTACAGCATCTTTTTATGTGTATAGACTAAACCTTTAACTGGAGTTGAAAGCAAGGCAGCAATTTATTGCAGAACACACAAATGAGTATTTCAGCAAGAACTCCGACTAAGTGATTTTTCCTGATAAATCAGTAAACAATTTTCAATAAATGCCACATTCACCTAATGGAAACAGAAATACATAAAATGGTTATAAATTTACTTTGTATTTTTTTGAAGGTGTAGGTTGTCTGTGGTGCACTGTCAAAATATTGGCTGCTGGCCAATGACAGTAAAATGTAACAAAGGAAGGTTAGACAAACAACAATAAAGCACTTTAGTCACTGGGTCAACTGACTCATCTTTGACATTTAGAATTTATTAAAGGTTGTGCCATTAATATGAGAAAAAGCCAGGCCAGGATAGTCAGTAATTCGTAGATAGGTGCAATGAAAGTGGTGCAAGTGAGGCTTAGTCCAGTGACTGCTCAAACCTAAAGCTGACATTCTTGTTCGGAAGAATTAGGAGAGACAATACATGCTAAATGGTACAATTTTAAAGGGGGTGCAAGTAGAGGAAAACCTTGTGTGCAAATCTTTGAATGTGGCAGGACAGGTTAACAAAGCACTCAATAAAGCATATGGGATCCTGGGCTTTATAAAGAGTACAAAAGAAGTTATGCTAAAGCTATAAAAGCACTAGTTTATCCCCAGTTACAGTATTGTGTCTAATTCTGGGCACTACACTTTAGGAAGGACATGAAGGCTTTGGAGAGGGTACAGAAGAGATTTACTAGAATGGCTCCAAGGATGAGGGATTACAGCTATGTGGATAGTCTGGAGAAGTTGAGGTTGTTCTCCTTAGAGCAGAAAAGGCTAAGAGGAGATTTGATAGAAATGTTTAAAACAATGAAGTATTTAGATAGAGTAAATAAAGAGAAATTATTTCCAATGCTGAAAGGTTGATGACCAGAGGGCATACATTTAAGGTGATTGGCAAAAGAACCTGAGGCAACATGAGGAAAATCTTTTTTTATGCAACAAGTTGTTAGGATTTGGGATGCACTGCCTAACAGGATGGTGGATATAGATTCAATAGTAACCTTCAAAAGGGAATTGGATATATATACTTGAAGGAGAAAAAAATTGCAGGGATATGGGGAAAGAACAGGGCAGTAGGGTTAACTGTATTGCTCTTTGAAAGACCAGTCATAGACTCAATAGGCCGACTGACCTCCTTCTGTATTGTACTATTCTATGATTCATATGTACACAACCTGTGATGAACCAGAATCTTGGTTGTATCCAGACAATTTTGGCACCTTTAAATTTTAAAAATTGAACCTGTTCATTCACCTAGCACAATAATAACAACTCTAAAAATATAATTGTGCCAGATTTTTCCATTTCTCCTTTAGCTATAATAAATCAAGTGGAAACAAACCTCTCACACCTCCACTCTACTGTTCCAGAACAACAGCACAATTTTCTCCCACAGGAATGGAGGTAAATCCACCTTCGGAAGAAAAGTTCAAGCCAGAACCAGACAGTTCCTTATTCTGAAGTTAGATTTTGAACTCTCTTGTTTGTCATTTTTCTTTTAATGTGTCAATTTTCTATTTCATTGCCTATAATAGAATTGCAATTTATAGGTGGTTAGAATATAGAACTAATTAATCATAATTTCAGATACTAGCACTCAAATTACAAAGTTACAGAATTAAATACCAAAACATCAGAAAAACGAGAAAAAAATAATTCCAAACATTTTGTGATGTGTTTTTACCAGTTCTGATCTTTATTCCATTCTTATGTTCATTTGCTATCTCTTCTGGTATTTATTAAAGTACCAGCTGAATTGTATAGCCAGCTTCCTCTCACTGAGTTAATTACAACTTGTCTCTTTTGTTCTAATTTGAAATATTTTAATTTGTGTGCACATTTTCAAGTCGCCTTTCATTTGTCCTGAACCAATGACTCACCCCTTAACTTGCAAGCAAAGTTAGAGGATACTAGAAGTGGTGAGTGACTTTAGGTCAACAAACAAAGAAAATGTTAAATAGGTGTCATGCTAGGCCCCCACCTGCCAAGAATGAGGCACATTAATTTTGTCATGAACATTGATTTTAAATTGTTACTGGAGTGAAGAAAGAACTTGTTAAACAGATCAGCTGTGGTTGGAAAAGGCATTTGCATATTTACAGACAGTGTTTGGAAGGACAAAGCAGGCATTCCCTGACACATTCAACCCACATGGACTTTTGATCACCAGATGTTGAAGGTGGGGTTGCTCGCATTCCAGGTTGACTGCTAAGATGGCTGAATAGACAAAAGGACATAGTCAAACCAGCTAGTCACTTGACTAACCTGCTGGGCAACCTAAGTTTTTTGAATTTGTACAAACAGTTTGGGCAAAAAGCAGAATGCTCCTGGACTGAGAAGATCTCTCCTAGCTGCCTCGCCACAGCCTTTCCTGTCTGCTCCCATCTCTTTCCCACAAGCCTCAGAATCCACTGAAGACACACGAACCCCAAGAGAGAAAAGTCTCCTACAGCGAACAAGATTTAAAAAGAATATTGGGCTCCAACGAAAAGCAAGATCTACCTACAATCAAGGAATCCACAGTGAGCTCGAAGAACTGTAACAACAACTGTTCAGATATTGCGTCAAACTTTTCCACTTTATTTTTCTTCTGCTCTTTTTTGTCTCTGTCTTCTGCGTGTATCGCATTCGCATGCTAGCGTGGGCGCGTCATGTATTTGTAGATGTCAACCGAATTAGAGTTTAAGTTTAATAAATTTCAACTTTTCTTCTTTAAACCTAAAAAAGCCTGTTTGTGCTGGTTTCTTTGCCTTATAATTGGAAAGTGGTGAACAAGGATTCACCAAGGGGGAGCTAAAAACATGGTGTGTTTAAAATTAAACCCTGTTACAGTAAGACCAGGTGAAGGCTGAGAGGAACCCCTAGACACCTTTTTCACCTGGTCGTAACACAGGCATCAAGTACCTCGAGGAAATAAATGGAAATAAGCAACTGAGAGGAATGCAGAGGTACAGCATCTGGCTGAAGAAGTACTCAAACAGCTCAAATCGGAACACTACAGAGCACAAAAGTGCCTGGAGGAGCATTGCAAATACAAAATGAGTAGTGTCCCTATGAAACAGGTTGGGAAAGACTGTAGACAACATCTGAATGATGTTAAGTGAACAGAAAGGGAAGTATCACAGCAAATAAAAGACCTCAGAAAGCCAACAAGGCCAGGCTGTACTGATTGTCAGATGAGGAGGGTTGTAGTCACTGTTATGTACATGAATATAAATATGCATATGAAACCAAGAGTGAAAAAGGCAGCATACAAGTGCTTTCAAACAATTGCATACCAGAGAATATGACAATGCATACAGCAATAATTTAATGCATTCACCATGGGCACCTGTAGAAGTAAAATCGCATATAAATATTGTCAAGACAGGTTTGCAATATGCACAAACAACTGCATGGATTTTCAAAGTGTGGTACCCACCCATGACCAAAACCAAAGTACCTTGTTCCTTGTTCCTTGGCTGTTTACAAATGCAACTGATCGAGTAGGGTTTCCTGAAAGTTTTCCCACTCCTTCCAATACAGAGATATGGAAAGGATTTGCTAATGGTGACCAAGGGTACGGGGAGGAAATTTGTGTCTCCCGAGACAATTTTTAACTATTAAGGAATAGGAGGTCCAACAGAAGAGGGCAGCAAATATTTTCAATAGTAGAATAGATTTCATTGCAACAAGAGACACACTACTAGAGCTACAAACATTGAGGAAGGAGATAGAAGTTAAAGAAATCCTCTATCATGTAGGTCTGGAATGAATCCAAACTTATTTGCTCGGAGGTAGCATTTCTCCCAAAATAGATCCCCAAAATATTTGGTGCTACCATATTTAGCATCGCATAAAATTTGCATGGTTCATCAACTTAGCCCACCTTTACAGAAGTGATACTTTTTAAAAGTTTATTCATTCATGGGATGTGGGCATCACTGGCAAGGCTGCCATGTAGTGCCCATCCCTAACTGCCCTTGAGAAGATGGTGATGAGCCACCTTCTTGAACTGCTGTAGTCCGTTGTCCATGTGGTGTAGGTAATCCCACAGTGCAAGGAGATCCAGGATTCTGACCCAGCGACGATGAAGGAATGGCGATATGGTTCCAAATTAAGATATTGTGTGACCTGGAGGGGAACTTGAAGGTGGTGGTGACCCCATGCAGCTGCTGCCCTTGTCTATTAGGTGGTAGAGGTCGCGGGTTTTGGAGTGGCAGTCAAAGAAGCTATGGCAAGTTGATGCACTGCATCCTGTAGATGGTACACTTCGCAGTTTCTGTGCACCATGGGTGGAGGGAGTGAATATTTAAGGTGGTGGATGGGATGCCGATCAAGAGGGTTGCTTTGTCCTGGATGGTGTCAAGCTTCTTGAGTGTTGTTGGAGCTGCACTCATCCAGGCAAGTGGAGAGTATTCCATCGCACTCCTGACTTGTGCCTTGTAGATGGTAGACAGGCTTTGGGGAGTCAGGAGCTGAGTCACTTGCCACAGAATACCCTGTGTCAATAATCTCCTCACTTGGACTGAAGACTCGGACAGTGGCTGGTCCTCCCCCCTGTTTCTGACCTCTCTTTCCTGATGCTCACCAGCTTGCTCTGCAAGAAGAGTGGGAATGAGTTAGTGTGTAATCCTTTAAAAGGGTTGTACAGCTATTTCATGGCAGCACCAGAGAGTGGGCATGCCGATAGAGAGAAGCTCCAATTTGTGGGCAAGATGGGGAAGCAGTTACTTGCAAGCAAGTGCGTCTGGTGGGAAATGTGAAAGGGTTACATCATATATTGCCAGGAAAAATCAGACTGCTTTTTAAAAATTCTTTCATGGGATGTAAGCATCGCCAACAAGGCCAGCATTTGAGGCGCTTGAGAAGATGGTGAACCGCCCTCTTGAATTGCTGCACCCCATCTGCTGTAGGTTCAAGTCAGGATGGTGTATGTCCTGGAGGAGAACTTGCAGGTGGTGGTGTTCCCATGCGTCTGCTGCCCTTGTCCCTCTAGGTGGTTGAGGTAGCGGGTTTGGAAGGTGCTGCCGAAGGAGGCTTGGCGAGTTACTACAGTGCCACTGTGCGTCAGTGGTGGAGGGAGTGAATGTTTAAGGTGGTGGGGGGATGCCGATCAATGAGCTGCTTTATCTTGGATGGTGTCGAGCTTCTTGAGTGTTGCTGGAGCTGCACTCACCCAGGCAAGTGGAGAGTATTCCATCACAATCCTGACTTGTGCCTTGTAGATGGTAACAGGCTTTGGGGAGTCAGGAGGTGAGTTACTCACTGCAGAATCCCAGCCTTTGATCTGCTCTTATAGCCACAGTATTTATATGGCTGGTCCAGTTAAGTTTCTGGTCAATGGTAACCCCAAGGATTTTGATGGTGGGGATTCAGCGATGGTAATGCAGCTGATTGTCAAGGAGAGATGGTTAGATTCTCTTTTGTTGGAGATGGTCACTGCCTGGCACTTGTGGGGGTGCATATGTTACTTGCCACTTATCAGCCCAAGCCTGAATGTTGTCCAGGTCTTGCTGCATGTGGGCACAGACTGCTTCAGTATCTGAGAACTTGTGAATGATGCTGAACACTGTGCAATCATCAGCGAACATCGCTACTTCTGACCTTATTATGGAGGGAAGGTCATGAATGAAGCAGCTGAAGATGGTTGGGCTGAGGACCCTACTCTGAGGAACTCCTGCAGTGAAGTCCTCGGGCTTAGATGTTTGGCCTCCAACAAGCACAATCATCTTCCTTTGTGCTAGATATGACTCCAACCAGAGAAGGGTTTTCCCCCTGATTGCCATTGATTTCAATTTTGCTAGGACTTCTTGTTCCCACACTCAGTCAAATGCTCTCTTGATGTCAAAGGCAGTCACTCTCACCTCACTTCTGTAATTCAGTTCTTTTGTCCATGTTTAGATCAAGGCTGTAATGAGGTCAGGAGCTGAATGGCCCCGGCAGAACCCAAACTGAGCGTCAGTGAGCAGGTTATTACTGTGTAAGTGGTTATTGCTGTGTAAGTGTCACTTGATAGCACTGTCGATGACACCTTCCATCACTTTGCAGATAATTGAGAGTAGACTGACGGGGCAGTAATTGGCTTGATTGGATTTGTCCTGCTTTTTGTGTACACAACATACCTGAGCAATTTTCCACATTGTTGGGTAGATGCCAGTGTTGTAGCTGTACTGGAACAGCATGGCTAGGGGCACTGCTAATTCTGGAGTGCAAGTCTTCAGTACTATTGCTGGGATATTGTCAGGGCCCATAGCCTTTGCTATATGCAGTGCCTTCAGCCATTTCTTGATATCACGTGAAGTGTATCAGATTGGCTGAAGAGTGGCATCTGTGATGCTGGGAACCTCAGGAGGAGGCTGAGACAGATCATCCACTTGGCACTACTGCTTGAAGATGGTTGCAAATGCTTCAGCCTTGTCTTTTGCACTGACATGCTGGGCCCTCCCTTCATTGAGGATGGGGATGTTTGTGGTGCCTCCTCCTCTGGTTAGCTGTTATCAACCACCATTCAGGACTGCAGAGCTATGATCTGATCCATCGGTTGTGGGATTGCTTAGCTCTGACTATCACATGCTGCTTCCGCTGTTTAGCATATGTTATGGACAGGTGGTAATAGACAAATGAAATGTTTCCTTGTAGGTTTGAAACAGAAGATTAACTATTTATTGAACAATATTCATTCCCCGAAATGTTTGTAACACCACTCATGCACGCATTCACTCTCCCATGCACTCTCAAGAGAAGATAGATAGAAGATAAAGCTAAGATTTCAAGGTGTGGTAGGTGTTCGTGGTTTACAGTAAACCTGTTGAATCTTCTAAGTAGAGCAGTTTCTTTTATGAGGTGCAGGCTTGGGTGTTAGTAATCTTGAACTTGTTGAGTTGCTGTAGATTTCTGGTGGTTAAGATTTCAGACTGGAGGTGGCAGTCACTTTCAGTTCTCTGCTGCACCAAGTTGAAGTGTAGACTTAGCAGTAGAGCTTCTTTATTCTTGTTTAGGCTGTATCTTTCCACAATTCCTGGCTGGACTGCCTTCTGTGATGTTACTGTGATCTCTCTCCCCAAAGGGTTACCTTTTAAGATCAAAATCCATATTTGACACATGGCCTTCTTCCCTGGTGTAACCGTACAATGGACCAGAATGTGGAATTCATGGCTATTTATTAATGTCTGGATGAGTATCATTCTGTTATGATGAGTCAACTTCACACATTCTTTGTCTCAGAAGAAATTCATTCAGTTCAGGAATGTCTCTTGATGGTTTCAGAATGGGTGTAGTTGACACCTCTTAGTCTGGAATGTATCCTTTTGACCTTTCAAGACAGTGAGGCGGTTCAAATACACAGGCCAGGTGATCTGACCTTGGCGGCCATCTTGCAGCACATTGCCCACATTTTTACAGGAAAAGTCAATTTCAAAGAGTCCACATCAAATAAATGTTGTATCTTAAAAGTAGGAATACATGTCTTTACTGGGCATGACACATGCATGTAGTCCTGTGTTGCAGCTTCACAAGGTTGGCACCTCATTTTTAGGAATGCCTGGTGCTGCACCTGGCATGCTCTCCTGCACTGCTCATTGAACCAGGGTTGATCTCCCAGTTTGATGGAAATGGTAGTGTGAGGGATATGCCGGGCCATGAGTTTACAGTTTGTGGTTGAATATAATTCTGCTGCTGCTGATGGTCAGAAGTGCCTCATGGATGCCTGGTTTGAGCTGTTCCGAATCTATCCCATTTTGAATGGTGGTAGTGCCACATAACACGATAGATGGTAATCTCAGTGTGAAGTTAGGTCTTAGTCTTCACAAGAATTGTGCGGTGGTCACGCCTACCACTATTGTCATGGACAGATGCACCAGTGACATGTTGATTAATGAGGGCGATGTCAAGCAGGTTTTTGCCTCTTGTTAGTTCCCTTACCACCTGCTGCAGGCTCAGCCTGGCAGCTATGTCCTTCAGGACTCAGCCAGCTTGGTCAGTAGTGGTGTTACTGAGCCATTCTTGGTGATCAGCATTGAAGTCCCCCACGCAATGTACATTCTGTGCCCTTGCTACCCTCAGTACCTCTTCTCAGTGGTGTTCAACATGGAAGAGTACTGATTCATAAGCCGAGGGGGTCGGTAGGTGGCAATGAGCAGGAGGTTTCCTTGCCCGTGTTTGACCTGATGCCATGAAACTTCATGGGGCCCAAAAGCAATGTTGAGCACTCCCAGGGCAACTCCCTCCCAACTATATAACATTGTGCTGCCACCTCTGGTGATGGTTATGGAGGGGTCTGGGACATTGGCTGTAAGGTATGATTCAGTGAGTATGGCTATGTCACACTTTTGCTTGACTAGTCTGTGGTACAGCTCTCCCAATTTTGGCACAAGTCCCCAGATGCTTGCGAGGAGGACTTTGCAGGGTCGACAGGGCAGGGTGTGCTGTTGTCGTTTCCAGTACCTTGGTCAATGCCGGGTGGTCAGTCTGGTTTTATTCTTTTTCAACTTTTCTGTAGCAATTTGATACAACCGAGGGGCTTGCTAGGCCATTTCAGAGGGCAGTTAAGAGTTAACCACATTGCTGTGGGACTGGAGTCACATGTAGGCCAGATCAGGTAGGATGGCAGATTTCCTTCTCTCAAGGGCAGCCAGGTGGATTTTTATGACAATTTGGTGGTTTCATGGTCATCATTACTGAGACTACCTATTAATTCCAGATTTATTAATTCATTGAATTTAAATTCCACCAGCTGTCATGGTGGGATTTGAACTCATGTCCCCAGAGCATTAATTGAGGCCTCTGGATTATTAGTCCAGTAACATTATGACTACGCCACCGTCTCCTACATTTGTGCAAGTTCTGAGGGCAGCAGTTGGCAAGTGTGATTATGCTCAGGAGAGTTGGAGTAGTATCCTGTTGTGATTGGAGGCAAAGCAGGAGGAGGAAGAGTTGAGAAAGCTGGGGTGAAGGTCAGGGTTGCGGGGACAAGTGTGTTGTGTTGTGGCAATTCATCAATCTGAGAAAAAGACAGATGATAAATTAATTCTCACCTTTGCTGTCAGGGTAAGGTCATTAAACTATTTTCGGCAATACAAACGAGTCTTTGGAATTATGCTGCATGCATTGTCATCCTCTACTACCTCTTTCCAAACCTGCCTGTACACCAGTCCTTTTTTAAAATTCATTCATGGGATGTGGGCATCTCTGGCGAGGCCAGCATTTGTTGCCCACTCCAAAATGCCCTTGAGAAGGTGGTGGTGAGCTGCCTTCTTGAACTGCTGCAGTCCTTGAGGTGTAGGCACACCCACAGTGCTGTTAGGAAGGGAGTTCCAGGATTTTGTCCCAGTGACAGTGAAGGAATGGTGATATAGTTCCAAGTCAGGATGGTGTGTGGCTTGGTGGGGAATTTGCAGGTGGTGGTGTTCCCATGCATCTGCTGCACTTGTCCTTCCAGGTGGTAGCGGTTGCGGGTTTGGAAGTTGCTATTGAAGGAGCCTTGGTGAGTTGCTGCCATGCATCTTGTTGATGGTATACACTCCTGCCACTGTGTATCAGTCGTGAAGGGAGTGAATGTTGAAGGTGGCGGGTTGGGTACCGATCAAACGGGCTGCTTTGTCCTGAATGGTGTCAAGTTTCTTGACTGTTGTTGGAGTTGCACCCATCCCGGCAAGAGGAGAGTATTCCATCACACTCCTGACTTGTACCTTGTAGATGGTGGACAGGCTTTGGGGAAACAGGAGATAAGTTATTCGACGTAGAATTCCCAGTCTCTCCATCTGAAAGAAACAGGACCGCTCCCCAGGCACTTAACTATTCTGCTAATACATACACCACAGCACTGCTAAAACAGGGTACACTGGCATTAGATATTTTTCCCCACAAATTCAAAAATCCCACCAGCAGGACTTCTGAAATGAAAAGATGCTTCTGCTTTCAGAGCTTGAACCTCAGGTTGAATATGTAACAGGGAACTAGATACTCCCATTCTTTAAACCGGTGAGTTGCCTATCAGCACAAGAGACATGCAGGCAACTCGTCCATCAAATTTAAATGAAGCCCCATCATTAAAATGATTTGGGCCTCTCACTGCTAACCTCAGGCAGGTGTCTCGGTTATACCTCCCACCACCCACTCCATGTGGACCACAGAAAAAAATCAAGCCCAAGGTGTTTCCTAGTGCCCTGCAATTAATTTTATGTTCTGAACTATCAAGATTTGAAATCCTGGTCTAGTTAGTTTAGAATATTACAACAGAGATTAAATAGGCTATGTTCAATTTCATAACCAATGTGAGCCACATATTCGAAAAGTCACAAAAATTTATGATACTGTTATGAAAGTACTTTCATTTTTTAAAATGTTTTAAGGACTCGTGTTTGAAGATTCTGGAGATGGATTCATTTAGGACTGAAGAGATTCCACTGATGCTGGACTTTGTTTTTTGAAAAGAAAAGGTCACTGGAAGGACTTGAGCTTTCAGTTTAAAAACAAACCTGACTGGATGTCACATGTCTTAAGCTAAATAAACAACAGGAGCCTTGGTGACTAGGGGGAGTTGTTTAGAGAAAAGTGCCATGTCAAGATTTATGGTGCTCAAGAGTTGGGGCTGAATTTTTCCAGCTCGCCGCTGATTTTGGCAGCGAGCTTCAAAAACGTTGAGACGCAAGCGTGAGATTTCCTCTGTGCAGCTGCTGCAATATTTAGTGTGACGTCTCATTTAAAAGGCTGGAATGGACTCCCCCCCCCCCCTCCCACCCCAATGACGCGGAGGGGGTGGGTGCTCTATCCCCGTCAATAGCATCTGGCGCCTATGCAGGTGCTGGTGGTATTTTTAAAGGGCTTCTAGCCCTTCAGTTTAATTTACATTTTTAAAGTTGAAGGAGCGAGAAAATTAAATGAAAAATTTGTTAAAAGTTTCAATCCCCTCCCCGTCAGATCCTTCCTGCACGCCCAAAGTCACCCCCTCCACACAATGCCCCCGTGGTGGCTGTGGTGGGGAAGAGACAGTTGCCCACCTCCTTCTGGAATGTGTCTTTGCAAAGCAGGTGTGGAAAGAGATGCAGTGGTTTTTGTCAAGGTTCATCCCAAGCAGCTTTGTAACACAGGAGTCTGTGCTCTACGGGCTGTTCCCAGGGACGCACACCGAGACAAATATCAACTGCTGCTGGAGGACTATCAATTCGGTGAAAGACGCCCTTTGGTCTGCCCGAAACCTGCTGGTCTTCCAGCGCAAAGAGTTGTCCACTACCGAATGTTGCAGACTGGCACATTCCAAGGTCCAGGACTACGTGCTGAGGGACGCACTAAAGCTTGGGGCAGCCGCAGCAAAGGCTCAATGGGGAAAGACCACAGTGTAAGGTCCCCCCACCAAGCTGAACTGAGGGGTTGGATCCATGGGAAACCCTTCGAACTGTATCGGAAAAATTTTCATTTGCTGTAAGATGTAAAAATGTTAATGGCACGACAAATGAAATGGAAGGGTTGTGAGGCAACTCATGATTGTAATGAAGCAAACAGACTGCCTTGCACTGTTTGTATTTTTGATTTGGTGCTGTTTGAAACTGTTTGGCAATGTATTTTTCACAGATTTTTATGAATAAAGTATATTTTGGAAATAAAAAAAAAAGCATTTGTCACAAAGCAAAGATCTAAAACATCTGAAAAGAAAACACAAGCAATGAAACTTTAAAGTGAGCAAATTAACAAAGCAACCAAACTCCCCCGAGACTGGCATAGAATTTCTCTGGAATGTGAGTGAGCAAGACATGTTTAGGAGATTAAATGTTTTGATTGTCCTAAATTGCATCCAGGGTTGATAAACAACTGGATGCTGTTTCTTTAAAGAAATTGGTACAATTTACGAAATTTAACTTCAACTATATTTGTATAAAATATCAACACCAAAAGATGTGATTTTATACCATTTAAAAATTCCTTTTTGTTATTCTTTCATGGGATGTGGGCATCTTTGTCGAGGTCAGTATTTATTGCCCATCCCTAATTGCCCTTGAGAAGGTGGTGGTGAGCTGCCTTCTTATACCACTGCAGTCCATGTGGTGTAGGTACACCCACAGTGCTGTTCGGAAGGGAGTTCCAGGATTTTGACCCAGCGACAGTGAAGGAAAAATGACATAGTTCCAAGTCAGGATGGTGTGTGACTTGGAGGGGAACTCACAGGTGGTGGAGTTCCCATGCATCTGTGGACCTTGTCCTTCTAGGTGGTTGAGGTCGCGGGTTTGGAAGGATGATTCATGATTAAACCAAATAAGTTTAATTTTCAAGTAAAAGTATTTCTACAAGCTTTTGTTTGCAAAATCCAATAGAACTTACATAAAGTAAATATTTTCCAAGTCTCCAACCTTATCCCCTGCCATTTCCTCATCCAGATTCACCAAGTCTCTCCAAGCACCCCTCCCCAATTGAGAACAAAACCTATCCTGGGCCCTGTTCCTACTTTCCCCACCAGCTATTAAAAAAAACAGCTGTTGGGGAAATGTTGCCCACAGTGTTTCCATTTCTATCCCTGCCCTGAATCACTTGTGCATCTCCTACTGCTTTTCTTCCATCATGTCCTCTATGCCTTCTTCTTCCTATTACCCGTTCTTCTACCAACAATCCCCTCACTGCCCCTACTGCTGCTTCTTTGACAATACCCACGGGAACTCTTTATCCTTCCTTTCCCCTTGCTTTGCTGTTAGTCAGTCATGCTTAATCTTCCATCCACTTTCCCTCGCTCTTTGTCCCAAGGGTTTGTTCCAAGAAGCTACAGAGACTCTGACAGCAACCTAATGTCCCGTCTTCTCTTCCTTCCCCTCCCCTTCCCATCAGCTTTCAAAATTAAACATCCTTTAAAAAGAAACAAATTAGACTGAGGGCAGATATTGTCTCCTGCCTTTTTTTCCTATCCATATATTTACGTATCTCTTTTATCTCTATCTGCCAAAGAGGTGTTATAATTAGGATCTTTGCCACATGGGTGTAAGGAATTAGCAATTACCTTTTCCAACTGTCAGCAGAACACTGGTGGATAGAATCATAGAATGGTTACAGCACAGAAGGAGGCCATTCAGCCTATTGTATCCATGCTGCCTCGCTGTAAGATCTAGTCAGCTAGTCCCACTTCCCTGCCTTTTCACCATAGCCCTGCAAATTGTTTCTCTTTAGATAATTACCCAATTCCCTTTTCAAAGCCACAATTGGATCTGCCTCGACCACACTCTCAGATCCATTCCAGATCCTAACCACTCGCTGCCTAAAAAAGTTTTTCCTTATATCGCCTGTGATTATTTTGGCAATCACCTTAAATCTGCGTCCAATGGTTCTTGAACCTTTCGCCAATGGGAACAGTTTCTCCCTATCTACTCTGTCCACACCCCTCATGATTTTGAACACCTCTATCAAATCTCCTCTCAACCTTCTCTTATCTGAAGGAAACAGCTCTAGCTTTTCCAATCTATCCTCATAACTGAAGTTTCTCATCACTGGAACCATTCTTGTAAATCTTTTCTGCACCCTCTCCAATGCCTTCACATCCTTCCTTAAGTGTGGAACCCAGAAATGGATTCAATACTCCAGTTGAGGCCGAACCAGTGTTTTATACAGGTTCAGCATAACTTCCTTGCTTTTGTACTCTATGCCTCTATTTATAAAGCTCAGGATTCCATATGCCTTATTAATCAATTTCTCGATGTCACCTGCCCTGTCACCTTCAACAATTTGTGCATATATACCACAGGTCCCTCTGCCGCTGCACTCCCTTTAGAATTGTACTCTTCATTTTACATTGCCTTTCCTTGTTTGCCATTGAAGGTATGAAACAATATCCTTAAGTTCTGGAGGAGACTTAACCAATTAAGGCAACAGGATACTTGATTAATAAGTCCAGAGAGTTTATTGGAAGTAAAATAATACTTAACAATTGGAAGTAGAATTATACTGAACAAACTTGGGAATGCAACTTTACAGCTCTCGCAGGTATGCTTCCTGGTCGAGTATTGGTCGCAGGATGACGGAGTCCTCTCTTTTCGGTCTTGATTCCTCATCAGGCGGAGAACTTGGCTGTTGTTCTGTGGTTCTACCTTCGGGGACTTCTCTTGTTTCTGTGAAACAAAACCTTACCAGACTCCTGCTTTTAACCCCTGGATGATCATCACACCATGTCAGAGTCAGGCTATTGTTAATTTAATAATTGACCCAGCTGTTGCTAGGTTAATTTGATTGGTTCTTAATCACATCTTCCTCTAGCGGCCATTTGGCCTCAGTATCTCAGACAAGAATACAATGAAATTGTTTCACATTATCTCTTAATCTAATTTTGAACAACTTCTCTAACTTTGCTAAGCCAAACTCCACAAGTCTATAATGTACTATCCCATGGGCTTATCCTTACACCTGTTTTGAATAGGGAACCACCCCTGTATGTTTAGTTTAGAGATACAGCACTGAAACAGGCCCTTCAGCCCACCGAGTCTGTGCCGACCATCATCCACTCATTTATACTAATCCTACACTAATCCCATATTCCTACCACATCCCCACCTGTCCCTACCACCTACCTATACTAGGGGCAATTTATAATGGCCAATTTACCTAACAACCTGCAAGTCTTTTGGCTTGTGGGAGGAAACCGGAGCACCCGGAGAAAACCCACGCAGACACAGGGAGAACTTGCAAACTCCACACAGGCAGTACCCAGAATTGAACCCGGTTTGCTGGAGCTGTGAGGCTGCGGTGCTAACCACTGCGCCACTGTGCCGCCCCCTATTTAGGGAGGATTGGACGATTATGGCCAGTGCCTCTGCAATTTCCACCCTTACTTCCCTAAGTGTTCTCAGATGCTTCTGGTCCAGTCCTGGTGACTTATCAACTTTAAGTACAGCCAGCCTTTTTAACACCTCTTTATCAATGTTTAGCCGATCCATTGTCTCATCTACCTCCTCTTTCACTACGAACTTGGCAGCATGTTTTTCTTTTGTAAAGACAGATGCAAAGTACTCATTTAGTATCTCAGCCATGCCCTCTGCTTCCATGCATAAATCCCCTTTTTGGTCCCTAATTTGCCCTACTTCTCCTTTTACCACACTTTTACTATTTATATGCCTATAGAAGACTTTTGGATTCCCTTTTATGTTAGTTGCTAAGCTCTTATACGCTTATTCTGCTGCTGTTATTTCTTTGTTCACTTCCCCTCTCAAATTTCTATATACAGCCTCTTTCTCACTTGTGTTATCCACCTGACATCAATCATTCGCACCCTTCTTTTGCTTCATTTTACTCTCTATCTTTTTTGTCATCCAGGCAGCCCTGGCTTTGTTTGTCCTACCTTTCCTGTCATTGGAATGTACATCAGACGTATCTGAACTATCTCCTCTTTAAAGGAAGCCATTGTTCAATTACAGTTTTGCCTGCCAACCTTTGATTCCAATTTACCTGGGCCAGATCTGTTCTCACCCCATTGAAATTGGCCCTCCCCCAATTAATTATTTTACTCTGGATTGCTCTTTGTCCTTTTCCATAGCCAACCTAAACCTTATGGTACCAAACCTTATGGTACCCACATGTTCCCCTACTGACACTTGATCTGCTTGTCCCACTTCATTCCCCAGAATCAGATCCGGCAGTGCCTCCTTCCTCAATGGCCTGGAAACATACTGATGTAGAAAATTCTCCAGAATGCACTTTAGAAACTCTTTCCCCTCTCTGTCCTTTACATTATTACTATCCCAGTCTACAGTAGGATAATTAAATCACCCATTATAACTACCCTATAGCTTTTGCATCTTTCTGTAATTTCCTTGCAAATTTATTCCTTTCCCACCAGTTGGAGATCTATAGAAGACACCCAGTAGTGTGATGGTACCTCTATTGTTTCTTATCACTAACCAAATAGATTCTGTCCTTGACCCCTCCAAGACATCCTTGCTCTCCAGCACTGTAATATTATCCTTAATCAATAATGCCACCCCTCCTCCTTTCTTTCCTTCTCTATCTTTCCTGAACACCTTGTATCCAGAATACTTAGTACCCAGTCCTGTACTTTTTTGAGCTAGGTCTCCATTATTGCTACAATATCCTACGCCCATGTGGCTATCTGCACTTGCAGCTCAGCAACCTTACTTACCACAATCAGTGCATTCACATACATGCACTATAAATCTAATTTAGATCTTATTGCATTCCCTTTTACTCTGACCCCACGTAATACCTTACTATTTCTTACTCTAGTGCTCTCTGTCTCTCCCAATTCTTTGTGCACCTTGTTTTCCCTCTCCAATGTTGCCTCCTCATTCCCCTCCCCCTGCCAAGTAAGTTTAAACCCTCTCCAATAGAACTAGCAAACTGCCGCACAAGGATACTGGTCCTGCTCTGTTCAGGTGCAACCCATTCAGCCTGCAGAGGTATCAACTGTCCCAGAACCGGTCCCAATGTTCCAGGAATTTAATGCCCTCCCTTCTGCACCATCTTTCCAGCCATCCATTCTTCTGCTCTATCCTCCTATTACTATACTCACTAGCGCATGGCACTGAAGATTACTACCTTTGAGGTTCTGCTTCTTAATCTCTTTCCTAGCACCCTAAAATCTGCCTGCAGGATATCATCTCTCTTTCTACCTATGTTGTTGGTACCTCCATGGACCATGACCTCTGGCTGTTCACCCATCGCCCCCTCAGGGCATTCTGCACTGATCAGGGTCATCCTTGATCCTGGCACCAGGGAGGCAATATACCATCTTGGATTCTGGCCTGTGGTCACAGAACTGCCTGTCTGTTCTCCATACTATAGAATCCCCTATCGCTATTGCTTTCCCAATCTTTTTGTTTTGATGACTTTTTGTCAGCAGGGTTAAGACAGAAGGTCCTCAGCCTGAAATGTTAACCCTACCTTCCTCTCTCCAAAGATGCTGCCCGCCTACTAGGTGTTTGCAGCATTTCTAATTTTATTTCAGAGTTTCAGTACCTGCAGTATTTTTGTTTGGTGCATGTGGCTATTTAGTTGGTTTCAAAATTCAGCTGTTGTTTTCTTTACTCACTCTCGGCTATATTTTGTGTAGGAGCTGGGGGCTCCTGGCGCCGGGCCGTAAAGGTGATGGGAACCCCACCTCTGCCTTTTCCTGCACCCTCCCCCCCTCAATCCACCTCCGCCCCCCCCCCCCCCCCCCCCACCGCCTGAGCAACCCTCCGGTCTTTTCTCATCAAAATTTCAAGAGGCGGGATCCCGGCTCCATTAAAGAGGGGATTGTGCTTCATGAGCTGCCGGCCAATCAGCAGGATCGGCAGTGTCACTGAGAGCGGTGGCTACTGCCGGTACTGCAGAGGTCTCGGGCCCAGGCCCAGCACTGGAACCACGGACCAGAGGTAGGTGAGGCAGGGTTGCCGGTGCCAGTCTGGAAGGCCCCGGTGAGGGGGTGGGGGGTAGCGAGGAAGTGGTTGTACAGACCAGAGGGAGGGGGTCCCAGTGGGTGAAGTGGTTCTCCGCAGGGGTTCTCTGTGGACCACAGATTGCCCATGGAGGAAAAACCTCCCCCAAGCCTTGTGTTACAAGGCGACCTCCCCACGTGGTGGAAGACCCTCCCGCCGCTGGCAAGATCCCAGCGGCCGTGGGAAGAGGCCCTTAATTGGCTGTTGATAGGCCACTGAAGGGCCTCAATTGGCCTCTGGGTGGGAAGGCCGTCATTGGCCTCTCCCATCCCGGGACGATCGCTTGGCGACGGGGAGTTAATGGGCCCTCTGCCCCCCATCACGATACTCTGTGCTCCACTGCCTCTAAGCCCGCCTCAGGGGGCCCATAAAACCCCAGCCTCTCTCTCAACACCATGCCTCACAGCCCCAGTCACTCTCTTCATTTTACCTCCTTCCCCTCAACACCCCATTAGCTTAATGCACATTTTAAAGTTTACAGAAAATACAACAAAAGCTACAGCAGGTATGTCGTCAGAAAGTAATTTTTTTCCACACACTGATACAGATACACAAACTGATGTTCTATTTTTTAATTTAAAAAAATCACCCAATTTAAATTTTACCTCAATTATGTTAACTTGTATTTCAAAATTTTTTGAAGAAATTCTATTGAGTAGAAAGTGTTAGAAGCCAAAAATATTCCATCAGTATAGCTGACTGAATGGTATTGGTGCATCCTAGGAAATTAGACGTAATGGATATGCTCAAACCACACAATCAAAAGTGACTGCTGGGCAAAAATATCACGTTCAAGCCCAGTTGTTTGGAAAAGGCTGAGAGCTTCAGGTAAAGTCTTACTGAAAACATTGAAAGACAATTCAATGAATTAATTCAATTAGTTTATTGCCAATGTGATGAATTACATTTCTAGTAGTAAATAAAAAATGAGTATGGATACCAGCATTGGGCATGTAATCTCAGTACAGTACTCATATTTGGATAGCATATGCATGTTTTTATGAAGACCTCCACCTGCCAAGAATGAGGCATATTAATTTTGTCATATGAACATTATTTTTAAACTGTTGCTGGAGTGAAGAAATGACTTGTTTTACAAGAGAGCATCAGACATTTGGCCGGAAGGACATTTGCATACCAAGAGACGATGCTTGTGGAGACAAAGCAGCTACTCCCTGGTCCAATTGACCCGAATGGATTTTGATCACCAGACATTGAAGGTGTAAGGAAGCTCGTATTCCAGCGTCTGTTAAAATGATAGAATCCACAAACGCAAAAATGGTTAAACTAGCTGGTAACATGTCTAACCTGCTGGTCCAAGCTGTTTGAACTAGACACAGGACAGTTTTGAAGACACAGACGGCAGAGTGTAACTGAACTGGGAACAAGACAGCCTCTCTCCTGGCGGGCTATCTCTCACTTTCTCACAAGCCTCTGGACCCACGGAAGACACATAAACCTCAAGAGAGAAAAGACTCCCACATCGAAACAAGTTAAAGCGTGCACTAGGCCCCAACGAACAGCAAGACTTACCGGCAACCAAAGACTCAACATCAAACTCAAAGGACTGTAACTACCAGATATTGCCTCAAACTTTTCCTCTTTATTCCTTCTACTTTTTCTGTCTCTACCTGCATGTGTGTTTATCGTGTATGCATGCTAGTGTGATCGCATCGTGTACTCGTAGTCTTTGACCGAATTAGAGCTTAAGGTCAATAAACGTCACCTTTCTTGTTTAAATCTAAGAAAATCTGTCTGATTTATTAGCCTTGCAATTGGAAAGTGGTGAACAAAGATTCACTGAGGGGGAGCAAAAACACGGTGTTTTTAAAATTAAACCCTTTTACGGTTAGACCAGGCAAAGGCTGAGAGGGAACCCCTAGACCCCTTCTCACCTGGTCATAACAATGTATACTTTAACCTTTTTGTACATTTGTTGGTAAGATGGAAAGACACACCCTGTAGCCCGCTAGAATAACCTCCCCCAAAAATTACCTGAGGGCGGTTGATGGCATTGAAGTGCCTGACATTAAGCCTGCTTTGCTACAAGATGCAAGGTGCTTGGGAACACAGCTCACTGCTTTAATTTAAATGAGGCCTACATGATCCTGCACAGTGATTATCCCCGCACTCAGTTTGCAGCAGCAGGCCTGCGCTAGGCAATTTCCCCCCCATTGGCTCTGGAGATGATAAAAGGAAGGATGATGGTGTCAGTAGCAGACTGGCTGAGGTAAGAACAGAGGGTGGTGATGTTTATGGAGATTGAAGTAGGTAATCTTTGTGATGGAGAGGACATGGGGTCAAATACAAATGGCAAGTTTGTAAACAGTTTGGTTCAGCCTGAGACAAAAGTCAGGGAGGGGGATGGAGTCATAGAGTCATAGGCCGAATGGCCTCCTTTCTGCCGCATATCAAGTCCATGCTGGCTCTCCATGGAGTTATATAGTCAGCTCGACTCCCCTGTTTGATCCTCATAACCTTGCAAGTTTACTTCCTTCAAGTGGCCATCCAATTTCCTTTTGAAGTCATTGATTGTTTCGCTTCCACCAAACTTGTGGGCAATGAGTTCCAGGTCATTACCACCCGCTGTGTAAAAGATTTCTTCCTCATATTCCCCCTGCATCTCTTGCCCAAAACCTTCAATCTGTGTCCCCTGGTCCTTGTACCATTAATTAATGGGAAGAGGTTTTCTTGTCTAACTTACCTAAGCCTGTCATAATCTTGTACACCTCCATTAAATCTCCCCTCAATCTCCTTCGTTCTAAGGGAAAAAAACACCTTTTCCAATCTAACCTTCTAACTAAAATCCTCCATCCCTGGAACCATTTTAGTAAATCTCCTCTGCATCCTCTCAAGGACCCTAACACCCTTCATAAAGTGTGGTGACCAAAACTTTTTGTTTTATTTGTTTCATGGGATGTGGGCGTCACTGGCCAGGCCAGCATTTATTGCCCATGAGAAGGGGGTGGTGAGCTGCTTGTCCTTCTAGGTGGTAGAGGTTGCGGATTTGGAAGATGCTGTTGAAGGAGCCTTGGTGTGTTACTGCAGTGCATCTTGCAGATGGTACACACTGCTGCCATTGTGCGTCAGTGGTGGAGGGAGTGAATGTTTGTAGATGCGGTGCCAATCAAGCGGGTTGCTTTGTCCTGGATGGTATTGAGCTTCTTGAGTGTTCTTGGAGCTGCACCCATCCAGGCAAGTGCAGAGTATTCCATCACACTCCTGACTTGTGCCTTATATATGGTAGACAAGCTTTGGAGAGTCAGGAGGTGAGTTACTCACTGCAGGATTCCTAGCTCTGACCTGCTCTTGTAGCCACAGTATTTATATGGCTACTCCAGTTCAGTTTCTGGTCAATGGTAATCTCCGGGATGTTGATAGTGGGGGATTCAGCGATCATAATGTCATTGAATGTCAAGGGGAGATGATTAGATTCTCTTTTGTTGGAGATGGTCATTGCCTGGCACTTGTGTAGCGTGAATGTTACTTGCCACTTATCAGCCCAAGCCTGGATATTGTCCAGGTCTTGCTGCATTTCTACACAGACTGCTTCAGTATCTAAGGAGTCACGAATGGTGCCGAACATTGTGCAATCATCAGTGAACATCCCCACTTCTGACCTTATAATTGAAGGAAGGTCATTGATGAAGCAGCTGAAGATGGCTGGGCTTAGGACACTACCCTGAGGATCTGAGGTAACTGGACACAACACTTCAGTTGGGGCCTAACTAGAGCTTGACAAAGGTTCAGCATAACTTCTCCACTTTGTACTCAATGTCTCTATTTATGAAGCTCAAGATCCCATATGCCTTATTAACCATTCTCTCAACATGTCCTGCCACCTTCAAAGATCTATGCACATACACCTCCAGGTCCCTCTGTTCCTGCACATTCTTTAGACTCTCCCTATTCCTGCTACCAAAATGCATCACCTCACAGTTGTCCGTATTAAATTCCATCTGCCATCTGTCTGCCCATTCGTCTTGCCTATCTTTGGCCTGTTGCAGGTAGTTTGTATCATCCTCACTATTTGCAACACTGTGAAAGAATCTGGACATCATAAGGAGTTATAAAGTTAAAAGAGTTATTTTCCTATGAAATAGGAATTTAAAAAATTAAAAGCAGGATTGATCTGCCTGAAAGGTTAAAAAATAGGTTCATAAGCATGCCTGTAACATATTCCTGTGGTCAAGGACACTATCATCCAGTGGTCAAGGATGCAGCATAATTGCCTCTTCCTAAGCACACAATGGCAGCTTCTGAAAAACAGAAACTCACTTCTGAAAAGCATAAACATATTTACTTCAGTACTGACAATACAAGTCTTATAAATCATCATTGTAACTTAGCACAACCTAACAATGGATGACATTATTTTCCACAGATAGAATTAACTTACCTGTCAACTGAATCCGGGAAACTGAGTTATAATCTTAAAACACTATTGTGTAGTTAGGAAGTGCACCATTAAGGGCAACCTTCACTATCCTGTTAACTTTAGTTATTGACCAACATCTGTTCTCACAGATTCCTGCTAACTCAGCCTTTCCTTAGAAATTAAATAATGTTGATTTCAACTAGAAATTGACAGGTATACTTCTTTATTTGGGAAATCGAAGGGGACAATCCTACTTGCAAGAGAGGTAAAACCCCCATATGTAAAAAGACTAGTCATGCAACTTAGAAACAGTATAAATATTGAAACCACACAGTGGATCTTCAGAATCAAAGCAAAATACTGCGGATGCTGGCAATCTGAAATAAAAACAAGAAATGCTGGAAATCCTCAGCAGGTCTGGCAGCATCTGTGGAGAGAGAAGCAGAGTTAACGTTTCAGGTCAGTGACCCTTCTTCAGAACTAGCAGCTTTTATTTCAGATTTCCAGCATCCGCAGTATTTTGCTTTTGTTTTAGAGTTTAATTCACTGCGACTTCTCTTCCAGGAATGCCTACCTTGAAGAAGTTCTGCTCTTCTCTCCAACGTAATTTTCGTTTGGATCTTTAGAATTGTTGGATTCATTCCAGCCTTTCTCATGGCCAAGGTGCGAGCTACCTGGTGCAGCGACGATAGTTCTCCCCTGAATTGGGATAGAGGTATCTCGCTAAACTCTGTAGCTTTCTACTCGGGGATTTAAGGTAAATGCTGCTTTAAATTTTGATGGCTATCTTAAATATTTTACTGCAACACTATTTAGACTTAACTTGGATTCTTTACTAGGAATAAAATTATACTTTCTTTTCCTAGAACGAGTAATGTTGCGATTGTTTAACCCATCAAAGAGTGAATTGCATGTTCAGTTCTGTAATAAACTTTAATAATTTAGAAAATATATTGTCTCATATTGTCTTCTGTATCTCAACTCAAGAACCCTTCTCCATACACACTTTAGTGGGGAGGCACATTCTTGAGGAGATATGCCCCGACCCTTATAATATCCGGATGTTATAATCTGGCTAAAACTTGTTAAAAAGGCCACGTAGATGGCGGTAATATCCTCAGCTGGTTCCCTTCCTTTGGGCAGAGTTAGATCAGATCTTCAGACTCATTTAAGTGTCTGTGAGATCTGTCTTTTTCCACCAAAAGTGAGACTGATCATCTGGGGAGTATGCCTGATTCAGCATAGTCCCAAAAAAGGGTGAGGATTATCATCCACTTCAACACCTCCAAGTTTGGTGTCAGTGGCAGATTTAGAGATTCTACTCTGTATTCCAAGATCCAAGTCATTTATATATAGCAAACAAAGCAGAGATCCCAGCATTGACCCTTGCGGAGCACCACTGTTTACCATCCTCCATTCTGAAAAACAACCATTTACTATGGCTCACTGTTTTCTGTCCTTAAGCCAAATTTTTATCCAATTGGACACAGACCCTCCTATTCCATAAGCGGCAGTTTTGTTAACCAGCCTTTTATGTGGTACCTTATCAAATGCTTTCTTAAAATCCATATAAACAATATCCACCATATTCCCTTCATTAACCTTCTCTGTTACTTCATCAAAAAAAATCAGAGATTAGTCAAGCATGATTTCCATTTACAAATCCATCCTGGCTCTCTTTAATTATCTTGAGCCTCTCCAAGTGTCTGTTGATTTTTCCCCTGATTATTGTTTCTAAAACCCTACCCACCACTGATGTTAAACTAACTGGCCTGTAGTTGCTAGGACTGTCCTTACACCCTTTCTACAATAAGGGAGTCACATTTGCCACTCTCCAATCCTCTGGCACCTTCCTGTATGCAGGGAAGATTGGAAGATTATAGCAAGTCCTTCTGCTATCTCCATCCTCATTTCTTTGAACAACCTGGGATGCAAGCATGCGGACCAGGTGACTTATCTACCCTAAGCATTGCAAGCCTTTTTAGTACCTCCGACCTCTCAATTTTTACCCTATCCATAGCCTCTACTCTCTCCGCTTCTACAGATATTTTGTCAGATTCGACTTCTTTGGTGAACACTGATACAAAGTACTCAGTAAGTATATTAGCCTTGCCCTGCGCCTCTCAGCATCTACTACCTTCTTTGTCCCTAATCGGCCCCACTTCACCTCTTAACTACCTGCTTACTACTTGCATGCTGGTAGAAGATCTTTGGGTTCCCTTTTATGTTGATTGCCATTCTATTCTCATGTTCTCTTTGCCAGTCTTATTTTCCTCTTCACATCCCCTCTCAACTTACTGTATGTGGTCTGGTTTTCACTTGAAGAATTCACCTGATATGTATCATCCACCCTCTTTTTTTGTTTTATCATAATTTCTATCTCCCTTGTTAACCAAGGAGCCCTGTTGTTGGTTCCCTTACCTTTTACCCTTGTTAGAGTGTACCTGACCTGTACCTGAACCAACTCTTCCTTAAAGATAACCCATTGTTTTGATACAGCTCTTCCTGTCAATCTTTGGTTCCATTTTACCCTGGCTAGATCTCTTCTCATTGCATTGAAATTAGCCCTCTTCCAAACTGGATGTTCTACCTTATCTTGTTCTTTGCTTTTCTGTATTACTAGGCTAAACCTTATGATACAATGATCATTCTTACCCAAGTACCTCCCCACAAACACTTGTCCACTTGGCCCACCTCATTTCCTAGCACCAGATCCAGAAATGCCTCCTTTTTAGTACGGCTGAGAATATACTGATCAAGGAAATTCTCCTGAACACATTTCAGAAATTCCGCCTCCTCCTTACCTTTTACTCTAAAATTATCCTAATTGATATTTGGGTAATTAAAGTCCCCCAATATCACCACTCTATAGTTCCTGCACATCTCTGTGATTTCCCTGCAGATTTGCTCCTCTATGTCTCTCTCACTATTTGCAGGCCTATAGAATACCCTCAGTCGCGTGATCATACCCTTTTTGCTTCTCAATTCTAACCAAATAGATTCTCTCCTAGCCCCTTCAAGGACATCCTCCCTTTCCAACACTACAATGTCTTCCCTAATCAGTACTGCCACTCCACTTCCCTTTTTTCTTTCTCCATCTTTTCTGAACACTTTATATCCTTGTATACCAAGCACCCAGTCCTTGCCATTTTTAAGCCATGTTTCCATTATTACCACTACATCATATTCCTATACTGCTATTTGTGCTTGTAGTTCACCAATCTTATTCACCACACTTCATGCATTTACACACTGTAATCCTATCTTTGCATTCCTAATAGTCCTTCTCAGTCCGCTCCCATCTAATGCAGAACTACTTCCCTCTCTAGTACTGTCTAACACTCTTACATTATGCACTTTATTCCTCTTTTCTGCTTCTATATTCTGGTGCCCATTCCCCTGCTAATTTAGTCTCTGGTGGGGGTCAAAAACAGATTAGAATCACAGAGGTAGGTTTTTGTCTCTACTGCCAGTTGTTAAGTACAGCATTGACAGTGTGCAGGAGCAAAAGCTGGGAGGTGGGGTGAGTGGGGTGGGGTGGGGGGGGGGTGGTGGGGGGCGCGGGGAGCAGCGCAGTCTGCATGCCCCTTTGGAACCCATCGGATTTTTCTTCTATTCAAATTGTCAGAAGGAAAGTTGGGCAGGGTCTGTAAAGGCTCTGGAATCCTCTCTGCCAGATTATCCTTTCTGCCCAGGCACTAAAGACAAATATATACCCAAGGTCTGTGGTCTCAGCGAGAGCAACAGTAGCTCACTTGACTTCATCATCCCTGAGCTAATGAGGGAAACTTAGCCAGGGTTCACACTTCTGCTTATTATTGAGTGACCTGCTGGAAAGTGTATGGATGTCAGATGAGGACAAAATTGTTCTGGGCTGGGCTGTTATGTCCTCTTCATGGTCAAATAGCCTGTCAACACTCACTGTCTGGGCTCATGCATGTGGAACATCAACCCAGCATGAACTTGGAGAATACATAATCGAACTTGAGACGAAATGCAAATCTTAGCTCGAGAATGGTTACCAAATTTAACATTATCCTCTTATAGTGTCATTACTCATGAAGAACTCAAGATAAGAAAGCACAGTGAGAAACCATCCATGAATGCATCTCCTACTATGAGGCCTGTCACATTACTGATGCTGAATATAAACACCATGGAGAAAGTCTCACTTGAAAAATTAAGATTCTCAACCTGGTGTATCCCGGCTCCACTGTTCAATCTGTGGACACTCATTCCGAGCAGAAAAATTCTTATCAGTCAAAGAACTCACTGCAAAAAATGAGATGATAATCCAGCTATCTTCTTCGATATTGAAGGTGGACGGCAACTCACGAACAGAATTCATTTCCGTCCCACTCATCACAATAAAAAGGTTGCAAAACATCAGTGTGTTATTTCACAGTTTGCAGTTCTTCAACTAACAGTACATAGGAACAGGAGTAGGCCATTCTGCCCCTTCAGTCTGTTCTACCATTCAATGATATCATGGCCTAACTCCATCCACTCAGCTTGGCTGCATATATCTTAACACCTTTGATTCGCAAAAATCTATTGATCTCAGATTTAAAAGTGTTAACTAAGCTAACATCTGATTTTTGTGAGAGAGTTCCATACTTCTGCCACCCTAACTTCTCTCCTGAATGGCCTGGCCCTGATATTAAGGTTATTGCTCCCTTGTCTGAGACATCCCCACCAGCTGAAAGTTTCTCTCTATCTACCCTATCATTTCCTTTCAAAATCTTCAATCAGATCACCCCTTAACCTTCTATATTTCAGGAATGCAAGACTAGTTTGCGTAATCTCTCCTCATAGCCCAACTCTTAGAGGTCTGGTGAAGGTGTCCTGAATAAATACATTTAATTGCAAATACTGAATCCATTTCATTTTATAGCAATTGTACTATTCAAAGGAAATATAGCCATGATTGGATAATTGGCTAATTGTCCGAGCACAGAATCCCAATGGACTGCACCTTGTTCCATGAAGTCCTATTTCACAAAATTATCAATCCAAACCATCTAGTTTTTATTCCTTAGTGTATCAAATGAATCAATCCACTGTTATACTTAACCAGTACTTCAGTTCTGAAATCCTAATTACATCTAAGTATACATATATATATATATATTTATATATGCACACAAAACTGTTTCCTGTTTTTGTTTCAATTGAATTATAGTGCTTGAAGTGTAACAGCCCAGACAACCAATTTTATCTGCAGCACCTGTGGAAGAGTCTGTCACTCTAGAATTGGCCTTTATAGCCACTCCAGGCGCTGCTTCACAAACCACTGACCACCTCCAGGCGCTTACCCATTGTCTCTCGAGACAAGGAGGCCAAAGAAAAAGAAGAAGAAAAAGAAGTGGTTATGCTAGAAAGATTTTCGAACTGTACAACTATATCTGCAGATTATGAAAATCTCGATTCAAGTATATCTTTTGTGTCAAAAACAGGTTAATTGGAATATAGCCGTATATTTTATTGATAATAATAAATCCCAGTCCACAGCTACCAAAATCTGTTAAAAGAAAAAGATCAGCTGCAAAAATGATAATTTAAATTGCTCTTGCAGAAATTAACATTTTAAAAGACACAGATGAGATCATACTGAGTGACATTAGTAATGGATGCATCTGTATGGAATTGTTTTGTCTGCTGTTTTTGCCCAATCAAGGTTAAAACCTTTGTTAAAATAATGGATAGGGCAATATCATACAAATGAGTTCAAGGGTCTATCACAAATATTGCACATCATCATGACAACCCATGATGCATTTAAGATAAGAGGGTTGAAAAGTAATTTTTAAAAGTTAGCTGTAGATTGGTTCCAGAATTTAACAGCATTATCCGTTTATAGGACCATTATTCATCTAGAGACCGATATTCTTCTTTGCGCCATTTTTAACACATTGATTAACAGATTCATATTAAACTTTTGTGTGTCTAACGAAGTCATTAACCGATTTATTTTAAATGAATCAAAACCATTGGTGTAAGTAGTGCACACAGGAATTCAAACTCCAAATACAACTCACATCTTTTCAGCTTTGCAAAGTGAAAATGCTGTAGTCATAGTATATTATTTTCCAGTTTGCATTCCTTCAACTGGCAGCATGTTACAAATATCTTAAATTGCAAAGATTGAGTCAGCTTCATTTTAATGCTTTTAATATTTTCATGCTGTTAACCTGAAATGAAACGAACTCAATTAGTAAATAATAGCCCTATGAATGGGGAATAGTGTTACGTTCTGTAGCTACTCCGCAACTAAGTTTTCTTCAGCATTCATTTTAACCCCTTCAATAACTCAAATATTTCAATGTCCTTGTTAACTGACAAACCAATCAAAAATCTTGAAAATCCCAGAACATTTCAGGTTTTGCAGTTTTTTTTACAATACAAACATGTTGAGCTCTTGTAATTATAAAAGCACAAAATATGATTTGAGTCCAGTGCCTTTTAGTCTGTCTAAAGCTACAGAAGTTCTTGATTTCTAAAAATCTTTAAATTAATCAATACCAGTGATGGAGCACAGTACACAGTATACTTTCCATAGCTTACTGTAGCAAAATAATTACAGCATTTATTAACAGAATAAGGAATGACACAGAGCAAAAAAGAGTGGAATAGTGAAGAATTAACTGGACTTATCTTCAGTGTTTTGAGGCTTGCAGTAACAGTTCTGTGTCAAATTCAAAATACAGCCTGATAGAATATTACAAAATATAAACTGAAAATGTTAGAAATGTACAGTGGGTCAAACAACACCTGAAAGATAGGGTAACATTTTGAGTAGGATCCTGATGGAAGATCTGTGGAAGGGACCAACCTGAAATATTCAACAACCACGATGACAAATGTGCATTTATATAGCATCCACTTTTCTCTTTCAGATGCTGATCGACTTGCTGTGCATTTCCAATTTTTGGATCAGATTTACGTAGTTTTAAAATTTCTAGGATGTTAGAAATTGTGATTTTGGTGCACTTTTAAATTCTCATTTCTGAAGACCACTGCCATAGGAATGATTGCTGCAGAGCATTAATGAAAGAAAAGATAAGCATAGCTTGAACTGAACTTTTCCGACAACCAGAGGGCTAAACATGTAACATTCCAATAATTACTTCAAATTACCAATCACAAAGCATTGGTTTGAAGATAACACAAAACTTGCCAACTGAAGTATTTGCCTGAAGATGTACAATTTCAGTATATAAATGAGAAATGTGAATGATACAATAATCTGAAATTATTTTGATCCACTTCTAGTAATTTACATTGTCTTGATTATGACTAACTATCCAAAGTGAATCTCAATGTCCAGTTATAACTACAGCAACATACAACCAGCATTAAGCTTTTAGTAGTTTGTCATCGGTCAGCTTTAACTGTTGCCCTGTTTCCAGCTTGCTCCAGCCTTCCCATAGCTGCGAATGAGAATCCAGCTACTCTCTGGTATCAACAGGAAGCTGCAAGGCCAGGATTTCATCCTTCTTCTTGAAGTATTGTTTGAAACGTTCTCTGGCATATCTATTCATTACAAAATTGTACATGATTAGCCAATAGTTTATTTTTCCTTTACTTATGATCTATTTGTTATATCACTACTTAAGGAGAGAGGGATAGGCCAGGAAACTACAGGCCAGTCAGCCTAACATCAGTGGTGGGGAAGTTATTGGAAACCATTTTCAGGGACAAAATTAACTTTCATTTGGCAAGCTATGGGCTAATCAAGAAGAGCCAGCATGGATTTGTTGACGGCAAATTGTGTTTGATTAATTTGATTGAATTATTTGATAAAGGAGCAGAGAAAGTCAATCAAGGTGGTGTAGTAGATGTTATATATATGGACTTTCAGAGGGCATTCGCGGAAGTGCCACACAGGAGGTTTAGGCTTATTAAGGAGATGGAAGCCCATGGAATTAAGGGGATAGTGGCAGTTCTGGATACAAAACTAGCTCAGTGACAGGAAGCAAAGAGTGGCGGTGGATGAATGTTTTTCTGACTGGGAGGAGGATTGCACTGGTGTTCCCCAACGGTCAGTTTTGGGTCCAATACTCTCTTCAGGTTTATAAACAACCTAGATTTGGGCGTAGGGAGTATCATTATAAAGCTTGCAGGTAATACAAAGTTGGCAAAGTAGTAGATAGTGTTGAGGATACTTATAGGCTTCCAGATGACATGGACAGGATGGTGAAATGGGCAGAAGCTTGGCAGATGGAACTCAATGCAGCAAAGTATGAAGTGATGCACTTTCAGAGGACTAATGTGGAAGGACAGTATACAATAAATGGCACAATATTGAGAAGTGTAGACAAGCAGAGAGACCACAAGCAATCCTGGTTCAATGAGGAGTGTAGAAGAGCATGCCAAGAGCAGCACCAGACCACCCTGGTGAAGCTCCAGCACAGGTCTCTCTATCTACTTTGTCTTTGAACACTTCTATATCCACAACTATACCTGATCCCTAGTGCCCAAACTTATCCTCACTCATAAGCTCCATATGCTCTTGTCACACATGTCCTCCTATAGTGCACCCTAACCCTTCTAGCTTTATCCTTGCAGAAGCATGACCAACTCAGCCCCCACCCATGGAGGAACTGGAAGAGGTGGCCATCAGGTCCCACAGCCTCTCGAGGGTGTTGCAGGAGGACATTTAAACTGCCTCCTTCAGATTCTCAGCAGCCATCTACCTCATATGATGCTGCCACTCAGCTTGCAGTTCACAGAAGCACCAGAGTAGGTAAGAATGTTATAGGACAGTCACTATAGGTAAGCACCAGGGTGAATAGTTTAATATTTCTAAGTGCTATTGGTTGTGTCACGCTTGTATGGCTTGTTTTTGTTCTGGGTAAAGACTGACTAATGTAATTGGATGGCAAAATTGGTGTTTTTTTTTATATTGGGAAAGGAATTGAAAGGATTGAGTACAGATGGTGAACTGTCTGATTGATCCTCAATCATGGAAGTTAAAGCATGTGGCAATTGTGCTCCAAGGTCTGATAGTGATGGATGTCTGTCAAAAGTGGTCTTCAATTAGATAGGTGCAAGTGCCCCTCCCAGCTGTGGCCCGCCTACCTGGAACACTCTGGTGTGCCCCTGGCCCCATCATCTTCCTCCTCTTCAACTTCTTCCTCCTGCCCTTTCATGTGGCTCCTGAGCTTGACGTTCTGACATAATTGCTGGTGGTAATGGCTGGTCTCCAGTGATCGCCAGATTGTGAAGCATGCAGCAAATCACCACAAATCTGAAACCTTCCTCACTCTCCTGTCCCTCTCTTATCCAGCAGCTGGTGCTGCTCTGCCTGGTGTCATCTCCATCGCCAGTACCTCCTCCAGACCAAGGGGCAGCTCTAAGAAATTCCCCATGAACAAGCACTCCCTTTCTCCTAGTAACTCCTATAAGGTCTCCAATTAAGGTACAGTAGCACAGCATTCACTCTCTTTAGGTGAAGTCCTCAGAGAATTTCCCGAATAAATGCTGATAGAGTGTTGGTGAAGTCTTGACAAAGTGTCCCAGAAAGTCTCCCACTGTGTACTCAAAGACCTCTTCAAATGCAATGTAGTCAGTCGATCTCCAGCAGCAAGTGAACAGTGAAAGCTGAGCGTGGATTTAAGTAGCATTCAAAATCTTTACCAATGACTTATTTACTCCTGTTCAGCTGGTCGCTCTTGAAAGAGGTTGATAATTGCAGTGCCAGCCAGTAAAATGGAGTGCAGCCTCTTTACTGAATGCTTGGAGCCAATTTAATTGGCCATCAGAGTCCTAACAATCCTCGATGTGGCCATTTCTAGTGTGCGTTTCAACACCTGTACCAAGCTGGATTCTTGCACTAAAGGCAGCTAAACAGGTATTGCAGCTCAAGACCTTATCTTGGCCAACTTGGACACTCTTTAGCACCTAATGTGGGCGGCACAGTGGCGCAGTGGTTAGCACCGCAGCCTCACAGCTCCAGGGACCTGGGTTCGATTCTGGGTACTGCCTGTGCGGAGTTTGCAAGTTCTCCCTGTGACCGTGTGGGATTTTGCCGGGTGCTCCGGTTTCCTCCCACAGCCAAAGACTTGCAGGTGATAGGTAAATTGGCCATTGTAAATTGCCCCTAGTGTAGGTAGGTGGTAGGGAATATGGGATTACTGTAGGGTTAGTATAAATGGGTGGTTGTTGGTCGGCACAGACTCGGTGGGCCGAAGGGCCTGTTTCAGTGCTGGATCTCTAAATAAATAAATAATGTATCTGGGTGCATCAGCTGCGTTCAATGTGCCAACTGGAAAGATTAACTTTGATGACTGTTACATTTTCAGGTATTTCCAATCTCTTCATCCTAAACATTTCATAGACAAGTCCCAACTCTCTAAACCTTTGTAAGTCTCCATCCTTGCTTAAGATCTGGGTAAACTTTTAATAACATGTCAAGACTTTAATAAAAAAAACCCTGTCTGGTAACTGTTTTTAGCTACTAGGCTTATTCTCTGCCTCCAAGAGATTGCATTTATTTCCACAATTTTCAACTGATTCGATCCTTCTCTGATATCTTAAAATAGACTCCTCCATTTGAACACACAGATATTTTTAGATCTTGGAGAAGAGTTACTCGATTTTTCAAACCACAGCCCTTAGTAATTGAGCTACTTCACTGCTGAGTGGGTCAGTAATCACCCAGCAAGCCTTTTACCAAATGGCTCTATGGAGAAATGGATGACCTAGTATGATGTTGAGTGACAAGGACCAAGAAACGTCCATGTTTGGTCTTTGGTGAGCTTGTCCCCAGCTGGGTGCTGTAGGACCTTTTCAGAATCCACATCCTTCTGAAGCTGATCTTGAAATGTAAATATAATAAAAAATGTTTCCAGATGGTACTGAACATAAGGCTCTGATAATGGTCTGGAGCCTCACAGTGGGTAAGTACAGGTGCATTTTGTGCTGAAGAAAAATCCTTGTGTTTTCAGTACTTTACATAATAACTTTGAGTAAGTTTGTCATCATTGAAAGTCTTCCTTGCAACTTTCTTAGCAGCAGCAGTATTCTCCCATTTGAAAACAGGCACAGCATGTAGATGGCTTGGCCTGTAGTAGCAGGTTTCTTAAACATGAAGTACATTTTTCGTTGACAAGTTAATTTTTCTCTTTTGGGTTATATATTTCTTTATCTGCATTTTCAATGGTTCATTAAATTTTGTTGCTGTGTAGGCCTGATTTTTCCTTATATAACTTTTGTTTTCAACTCTGTTACTTACAACCATCTGACTTGCAGCTGCAAATTTCCTAGCAGAAAAGTGGACAGGATGTAAATTCCTTTGGAGGTTCCTTTGATGTTCCTAGACTTGGAGGGTGAAGAGCAGTTCTTGAAGGAACAAGAAAGGCAAGTGTGACTGTACTGGACAAATTTTGTACCTTATTCCAAAACCTGCATTTATTAGATCAGTCAGTCTGTCCTTCACATGTTAGAGAAGACTGTCTTCAGCACTTTTATTTCACAAAGTGAGCTGCCTTGAAGCTATGCCATTTCCTGGAGGGAAATATACAGGCAATTTGTATGAAAAGGATGCGTCTTCCCATGGTGTTAGTCATTACTGTATTTATCTTTTAGACCACTGGATCCTTCCAAACCACCACAATTTATGTATATTAGTCAGTTCGTTGTCTATAGATGCATCAAGAAAGTGGCAGAAGCCCTGATTGTAACTGATGACATATTCATTACTTCTCATGTGAAAAGGAGACTTCAGCTCTTAAAAAGTATAGAGCTTTGCTCAGTTAGCAAGGTTCCTAAGAATGGAGATCGTCATAGATGGTACCAATGTACTGATGGACCATGCAGCTTGTCTCGGACATCATTATTAGCAAGGTGCTAGGAAGTGCTGGAGCACTAAATGGTGCAACTCACCTCACACTCAGCTCATGCAAAATGAGTCCATTTTGGCAGCCATCAAACATTGCACTGGGTACTGTGCTGCTCCATCACTTGACCACTGACTTTTTTTTGTGTTGTTACATTGGATGTTCTTCATTTTATTTCCTTTAACCTAAGCAAAGGCTGAAAATATTTTGAATCCATTTGACTCTTAATAACAACTTGAAACCATGTTCATCTCCATTTGCATTTTTTAAGTGGCCACATCCTATTAATTTTGAGCTCCCAGCCATATTTTTTGCTTGCATTATTAGACCAACTACTGACACAAGGCCAAAGCTTCTGCTAATTATTGAACTGACCCGACCTTGCAAGATTGTGCACAGTCAGCACAACTGCGGACTAGCTTGGCCTTGGCAAATAGCCATTCCCAGCACACATTTTGCAGGGCACACTAAATCTGAGTTTAAGAGGCCATGAGGGTCTCTATGTGTTTACTTTAATACTAGCTAAAATAACTCCTTTCGAGGAGGAGGCATTCTCCGAATCATCTTACTGCAGTATATGCCAAGTAACATTTTCTATCTTACCTATTAAACATCTTTACATCAACTCTCAGATACCTCGACTCTAGACAGATTAGCCCAAATTTCTCAAGTCTTTCCTCATAACCTGACCCCTGATAATAGGGATCAGTCTTGTGCCTCTCCTCTGCATTGCCTCCAGTGCTTGAATGTCTCTCTTGTTTCTTGGTGATCAGGACTGGTATGATCTAACAAGAGAACTATAACATTTGGTCAATACATCTCTGGATGTTTTGTACTGTTTTGACTACTTCATTCAAAATGTTAATATCTCAGCTGGTTGCTACTCTATATTGGTTGATCGTGTGAGTCTTAAGTCTACTAGATCTTTTTCAACTACATCCTCAGCTATTGTAAATACCATTTGTGAATGACATATGTTATTTACTTTTTCTCTATTTTCAGCATGTACACATTTTACGGTAAATTTCATCTGCCATTGTTCTGTCCACTTCCATACTTTATTTTGCCCAACTTATTCTGCAATTTCTGAGCTGCCTCCTCCAAGCTTTTCCTAAGATTCTCTCAGAATTCTAGGAGAAACAACAACAACAACTTATATTTGTATAGCACCCATAACTTAATAAAATGTCCCAAGGTGCTTCACAGGAGCATTATAAAACAAGTATGACATCGAGCCACAAAAAGCGATATTCGGTCAGATGACCAAAAGCTTGGTCAAAGAGGTAGGTTTTTAGGAGTGTCTTAAAGGAGGAAAGTGAGATGGAGTGACAGAGAGGAGAAGGGAGGGTATTCCAGAGCTTTGGGCCTTGGCAACTGAAGGCGCAGCCATTAATAGTGGCACGATTAAAATCAGGGATATACAAGAGGCCAGAATTAGCAGAGTGCAGATAACTCGGAGGGTTGTGGGGTTGGAGGAGATTACAGAGGTAGGGAGGGGTGAGGCCATGGAGCGATTTGAAAACAAGGATCAGAATTTTAAAATCAAAGTGTTACTTGACTGGGAGCCAATGTAGGTCAGTGAGCACAAGGGTGATAGGGGGACAGCAATTTTTTTTTTATTCATTCATGGGATGTGGGCGTCACTGGCTTTGCCAGCATTTATTGCCCATCCCTAATTGCCCTTGAGAAGGTGGTGATGAGCTGCGTTCTTGAACCACTGCAGTCCATGTGAGGTAGGTACACCCACAGTGCTGTTAGGAAGGGAGTTCCAGGATGTTGACCCAGCGACAGTGAAGGAACGGCGATATAGTTCCAAGTCAGGATGGTGTGTGACTTGGATGGGAATTTGCAGGTGATGATGTTCCCATGCATCTGCTGCTCTTGTCCTTCGAGGTGGTAGAGGTCGCGGGTTTGGAAGGTGCTGTCTAAGGAGCCTTGGTGCATTGCTGCAGTGCATCTTGTAGATGGTACACACTGCTGCCACTGTGCGTCGGTGGTGGAGGGAGTGAATGTTTGTGCATGGTGTGCCAATCAAGTGGGCTGCTTTGTTCTGGATGGTGTCGGGCTTCTTGAGTGTTGTTGGAGCTGCACCCATCCAAGCAAGTGGAGAGTATTCCATCACACTCCTGACTTGTGCCTTGTAGATGGTGGACAGGCTTTGGGGAGTTAGGAGGTGAGTTACTTGCCGCAGGATTCCTAGCCTCTGACCTGCTTTTGTAGCCATGGTATTTATATGGCTACTCCAGTTCAGTTTCTGGTCAATGGTAACCCCCAGGATGTTGATAGTTGGGGATTCAGCGTTGGTAATGCCATTGAATGTCAAGGGGAGATGATTAGATTCTCTCTTGTTGGAGATGGTCATTGCCTGGCACTTGGTGCGAGTTAAGACACGGGCAGCAGAGTTTTGGATGACCTCAGGTTTATGGTGAGTAGAATGTGGGAGACCATCCAGGAGTGCATTGGAATAGTCAAGTCTCGAGGTAAAGAAGACATGAATGAGCAGATGAGCTGAGATAGCGGCAAAATCGGGTGATGTTCTGGAAGTGGAAGTAGGAGGTCTTAGTGATGGCATAATATGTGGTCAGAAGCTCATCTCAGAATCAAATGTGACACCAAGGTTGATGGATTAACTGACTGGGTTAATCTCAGACTGTTGCCAGGGAGAGGATTGGAGTCAGTGGCTGGAAATGGCATTTGGATCGGGGACTGAAAACATTGGCTTCAATGTTCCCAACACTTAATTGGAGGAAATTTCTGCTCATCCAGTACTGGATGTCAGTTAAACAGTCTGATAATTTAACAACAATGGAGGAGTTGAGAAAAGTGGTGGTGAGGTAGAACTGAGTGTCATCAGCATGCATGTGAAATCTAATGTTGTGCTTTTGGATGATGTCACCGAGGGGCAGCATGTAGATGAGAAATAGAGGGGCAAGGATAGATCCTTGGGAAGCACCAGAGGTAACAGTGCAGAAGCAGGAAGAGAAGCCATTGCAAGTGATTCTCTGGTAACGATTAGGTAGATAAGAATGGAGCCAGGTGAGAGCAGTCCCAACCAGCTGGATGACAGGAAAGGCGTTGGAGGAGGATGGTATGGTTAACTGTGTCAAAGGCTGCAGACAAGTTGAGCAGGACGAGGAGGGAAGGTTTGCCTTTGTCACAGTCACATAGGATGTCATTAGTGACTTTGGGAAGAGCTATTTCAGTTTGTGGCAGAGGTGGAATACCCTCCAAGCCATGCAATTTATATGTTTTGAGCCAATTCTGCTTGTCAAGGACTTCCATCATACACAATGGAGACACATAGGGTCGCATCTTATTAGTGCCACGCCGATCCCGACAGCGGGACCGGAGGTCGTCGTAACTTCTGCTCCCGCCTCAAATCCCATTTCCCACGCAATTTTGTATTTAAATCAGCCACGGGGAACAAGTGGGATCGTGTGGTGGGGGTGGCCTTTCATTGGTGGAAACCACCATCACTGCCCCAAGCACCATGAATACCACAGATATAAAACATACTGTGCTTGCAGCCTCAAGGAGCAGCAGCCTTCCTTTCATGTGAATATCGTCAGAATAACTTCGTTGAAGCTTTCACTTAAATCAAAATGTTTTTGCCTCCCTTATTTTGTGAAACTCACAATCAACTTCATATCATTTATTTTCCCTATAGCCAAAGTGAATCTCCTGGTAGCCAGCAGGCAGCATCCTGCCCTACGGTTTAGTGATGCCTCCCTGCAGGTTCTCCTCCAGGCTGTCAGGGAAGGACGGGAGGTCCTCTTCCCTGCAGGTGGAGTCAGGAGACCATCTCGCCTCACCAAAGGTGGCCTGGATGGAGGTAGCGGAGGAGGTCTTGATCCATGGGGTCACTCTTAGAACATGGGTGCAGTGCTGCAAGCGAATCAATGACTTGCTCAGATCAGCGAAGGTAAGTGGTCCTGACAAGGCTGCTCCATTGATTTCTTACATGGCTAGGTGTCTTTAAGAAAGTGGATACGTAAGGATGAAGTGTCATCTCTGCTCTTGCAGTCATTTTTGGAAACTGAAGAAAATTGTGTGAACTCATGTGAAGTGCCTCTGTTTGTGTCTCCACTGCAGGTGCTCGTACTCGAGTAGCAGAATTCTTGACCCAAGAATCCTTTTCCGGGGAGGAAGAAGAAGCCAAATCCCCAGAGGGTGCATCATCACCAGCCTCTTCTTCTACCTCCGCCTGCAAAGATACATGCACATGGTCCACAGAGGGTTTAAGAGTAAAATCCCGGTCACAATCTGGCGTGCATGACACAGGCACGTCCCAGTAGCTGAGGCAGCATGTGCCAGCTGGGTCCCCTGACAATCGGAGGACTGCTGGGGCCCAGGCCCCTGCTCAGCCCCACGCTCATGATGATCCTCTATTTGTTGCTACGAGAAGTCTGCTGGATGTGCAGCAAAGCCATGTGGAAAATATGTCAGAGATGCCAGAGTTCATGCATGGCTTAGCATGCCATGGAGGAGTCCATGCAAGCCATGATGTCTGCCATGTCCCAGGCTTTTGAGCATATGGCTTCCTCAGTCAAGAGTTTGGCGAGCTCCATGGTGAGTCTGGTTGAGTACTCGAGCCATATGGGATCTAACTTGCACTCCATCGCTGTTGCCGTGGGCTTCAATCAGCACAGTCTAGCAAGAGGGGAACGAGGAACCTGGACCTCCCTCCAGGTGCTCCTTTCCCTCAGAGAGACAGGCAGGTGCCATTGTGCACACAGGTGGAGGAGGAGTGCGCGCCAGCTGCCCTGGGACCTTCCTCTCAGGAGCCCCCAGGGAAAGCAGCGTCTCGTCCTTCCCCCCAACATTGACCCCCCCCCCCCACCCCTTACCTCCAGCGGTTGAGCACACTGGGGATACTCAAGCTCCATGGTTGCACACCCCCAGTAGGATGGAGCCATCAAGGCCCCGTTCCTCCAGAGGACGCCCACCATGGTCATCCACAGTATCGGGGCAGTGCACTGAGCAGACTGCTTCCACCTCAGCTGCTAATGTCAGGCTAGCACCTAGACATAGTGGCAAGAAAAGAAATGGAAACAGTTTTGAGCATGAAGGTGGCATAGGTGATGTAGAAATGTCAACAAATGCAAAGACATATCAAACATTTTTATTTCTTGCAAAACCTGATCCAATCTCAGTAATGTTTTGCTTGGTTACAGATGGATACAAAGAGGTTTTTTGGAGGCCTATGGCAGGACAGCAATGATGCTTGCAAAGCATCTCAGGAAATGTCAGTGTCCATATCTTACTGGAATTTTAGCCTTCACTCTTCAATGATGGCTGCTTTCCTATTGATGATTAATAACTTTTTCCAATATTGTCATGCCTTGCTTTCATTTTCTACGGTCATAACTTAATGCTGCTTGCAGTGGTATGTAGTCACATTCATTGTAGCCCATGGATGATTTCAAATGCCAATCACATGAAAGTGCAGCCATGCTTCATTCAGATTGCAGAGATGAATAAGACCTCATACAAAAGGGAATTTCTGCGGGGAATTGTTATGTTTCTCCTCCCAACGTACCTTGATGATGTGACTTATTGTTGGCTGAAACGTGCATAAATTAGGTTCTCCCTGATGTCCCTTGCATGTCTCTCCATGACTCTCATATTTGTCATTGCTGTCCTCCCCACACCCTCTTCATCGTCATCCTCATCTGAGGAGAACTGCTGTTCTTCCTGTTACTCCACTTGCAAAATGTTGCCGTGTCTAATTGCAAGTTGTGCAAGGCACAGCAGATAACGATTATTCGTGACACCCTCTGTGCGCATAGGGAAGAACCCCTCCAGACTGGTCATGGCAACAGAATCTTATTTTTAGCAAGCCAATGGTGTGTTCAAAGATGACTCTGATGGATGCATGAGCAACATTGTACCTCTCTTCAGCAACGCTTTGGGGAAGATGTACCGGTGTCATCAATCATGTCCAAAATGGGTAACCTTGTCACCCAGGATCCATCCGTCCACTTTGACTGGTTCCTTGAAAACTGCTGGCAGCTGGGGGTTCCTCAAAATGTAGGAGTCATGACAGCTCCCTGGGGAATGTGTACAAACATGCATGATTCTTCTCCTGTGGTCCGAAACCAGTTGCACGTTTAAAGTGTAGAAGCCTTTGCAATTAATCAAGACAGCAGGTTGGTCCCAGGGAGCTCTAATGGCCATATGAGTACGCCTTGCACTCTAGGGAAGCCAGCGATGGCACCAAAGGCCACAGGCCTTGCTGCCTGGCTGTCTTCATCTACAGTTAAGTAGATGAAATCATTGGCATGTTGAAAAAGGGCATTTGTTACCTCTTTGATGCACCAGCGGGTTGCAGACTACGAGATGCCACATACGTCGCCTATTGATCCTGGTAGCAAAGAACTTGAGTGCAATAGTAACCTTGAGAATAAGAGGCATGGGGTTCCCATTGAAAACAGGTGGCTGCAGGTAATGCTGAAGGATCGTATACATTTCTGTCTCCATTGCAAGTCACATTCTCATGCTTCTCTGGCATTACCTCTGATATCTGACGGTAATGTGTCCTTGTTTTGAGGATACGATTACATGCCAGCGCCCGTCTTCAATAATGCCTTTCCTGGATAGCTTCATTCTGAGCAGCCTCACCCTCTTGTGCTGCTTGCACCGTTGAACCTCCAAGAATCCACCTTGATTAGTTACAGATTCCCAATCCCTTCCCTATGATGACCTTGAATACCCAACCATAAGTCTCGACCTACCCCCTCCCCCTTGCATATACTATTGCCCCCTGTGACTGTGACTGTACCTTCTGCCAGCCAGTACCTTGATGTGGACACACAGGACTCCGACTATCCTCCCTCCTTTTAGACCTCTCATGACCATCAGTTTTCTGACAGGAACATACCACCACCCCCTGTAACCGCACACAGCCAACCTCATCATCAAAATCAGCTACTACACAGCTGGCCTCTGCCCTCCACCCTGCACCCTCCCCTGCTCCTCCATGCAACCGAGACCCCACCCTTCCCTCCCCAACTATCCTTCTCGGCTCTTACACATAGCTGCCGCTCATGCCATCGCCGCCATCCCCGAAGATGATTCACCCTTGCTAGTGCCCAGCCCGGAGGCAAACATCCATTCCAATGTTGGTGATAGTTTAGTGGCTGAGTGAAAGAGAGAAGAGCACAGTCCTGAGACTCAATTGTAGAAATCCAACTGTTGCACTCAATGTTGAAACATTCGTGAACTGGGTGGCATAGGAATATCGCTTGTCATTCAGTTAATGAGTAGTTAGTGAGAAATTATATAGGCACTGGAGATCAAGATGTAGAATCAGTCTGGGTAGAAATAAGAAATAGCAAGGGAAGTAAGTCCCTGGTGGGTGTAATCTGTAGGTTCCCAAACAGCAGTTCTGCAGTGGGGCACAGTATAAACCAGGAAATACTGGGGGCTTGTAAGAAAGGTATGGCAATAATCATGGGTGATTTTAATATACATATAGACTGGATTAATCAAATTGGCAAGGGTAGCTTCAAGGGAGAGTTCATTGAATGTATTAGAGATTGTTTTTTGGAGCAATATGTTGTGGAACCAACTGGGGAGCAGGCTATTCTAGATTTGGTAATGTGTAATGATGGGGGATTGATTAATGATCTCATAGTAAAGGATCCTCCAGAGAAGAGTGATCATGGCATGCTAGAATTTCAAATTCAGTTTGAGGGCAAGAAACTGGAGTCCCACACGAGTGTTCCGGAGTTAAACAAAGGTAATTACATAGGCATGAGGACAGATTTGGCCCTAGTGGACTGGGCAGGAAGACTAAAATGTAGGACAGTTGATGAGCAGTGGCAGATGTTTAAGGAGATAGTCACTTCCTCCCAACTAAAATATATTCCAGAGAGGAAGAAAGATTGTAAGAGGGGGAAAAAACATTCATGGCTAAGCAAGGAAGTTAAGGATAACATAAAGACAAAAGCTACAGCATACCATATTGCAAAGGCCAGTGGCAGGCTGGAAGATTGGGAAACTTTTAAAGATCAACATAGGGTCACTAAAAAAGTAATAAAAAGAGCAAAGGTAAATTATGAAAGAAAACTAGTGCAAAATATAAAAACAGATAGCAAATGCTTCTGTAAGCATATAAAAGGGAAGAGAGTAGCTAAAGTGAATGTTGGTCCTTTGGAGGATGAGACAGGGGAGTTAATAGAGGGGAACACAGAAATGGCGGAAACACTAAATCAGTATTTTGCCTCAGTTTTCATGGTGGAGGACACTAGTACCATCCCAAAAGTAACAGGAAATGCAGAGGTTATAGAAAGGGAGGAACTTAGTACAATCATCATCACTAGGGAAAAATTACTGATCAAACTATTGGGATTGAAGGCAGACAAGTCCCTATGGCCTGATGGCCTACATCCTAGGGTCTTAAAGGAAGTGGCAGCGGAGATAGTGGATCCATTGGTTATAATATTCCAAAATTCCCTGGATGCGGGAAAGGTTCCAGTGGATTGGAAAAAAGCTAATATAACACCATTATTCAAAAAGGGAGGGAAGCAGAAAGTAGGAAACTATAGACCAGTTAGTTTAACATCTGTCTTTGGGAAATTGTTAGAATCCATTATTAAGGAAGTAATAATAGGACATTTAGAAAGTCAAAACACAATCCATCAGAGTCAGCATGGTTTTATGAAGGGTAAATTGTAAATTTGACTAATTTGCTAGAGTTCTTCGAAACTGTAACAAGCAAAGTGGATAGTGGGGATCCTGTCGATGTAGTATATCTAGACTTCCAGAAGGCATTTGATAAGGTGCCGCACAAAAGGTTAATACACAAGGTAAGATCACATGGGGTTAGGGGCAATTTATTAGCTTGGATAGAGGATTGGCTAACCAACAGAAAACAGAGAGTCGGGATAAATGGGTCTTTTTCTGGCTGGCAAGATGTAATTAGTGGGGTGCCACAGGGTTCAGCCCTCAGGCCCCAGCTATTTACAATCTATACTAATGACTTAGATGCAGGGATAGAAGGTACTATAGCCAAATTTGCAGATGACACTAAAATAGGTGGGATAGTAAGTTGTAATAAAGAAATAAGAAATTTACAAATGGACATGGATAGGTTAGGTGAATGGGCCAAATTTGGCAGATGGAGTTTAACGTGGATAAGTGTAAGGTTATCCATTTTGGTCGGAAGAATAGAGAGGCAAATTATTATCTAAATGGAGAGAAACTTCAGAGTGCTTCGGTGCAGAGGGATCTGGGTGTCCTCGTGCATGAATCGCAGAAAACTAGTATGCAGGTGCAGCATGTGACAAGGAAGGCAAATGGAATTTTGGCATTTATTGCTAAAGGAATAGAGTATAAAAGTAGGGAAGTGTTGCTGCAACTGTACAAGGCATTAGTGAGACCGCACCTGGAGTGTTGCGTACAGTTTTGGTCCCCTTACTTGAGGAGGGATGTAGTTGCATTGGAGGCAATTCAGAGGAGGTTCACTAGATTGATTCCAGAGATGAGTGATTTGTCTTATGAAGAGAGATTGAGCAGTTTAGGCCTTTACTCTCTAGAGTTTAGAAGGATGAGAGGAGATCTAATTGAGGTGTATAAGATGATTAAGGGGATTGACAAAGTAGACGTAGAGAGGATGTTTCCTCTTGTGGGGCAATCTAGAACGAGAGGTCATAGTTTTAGGATAAAGGGTAGCAGATTTAAGACAGAGATGCGGAGAAATTACTTCTCTCAAAGGGTCGTGAGTCTGTGGAATTCACTACCCTGAGTGCGATGGATGCGAGGCATTGAGTAAATTTAAGGAGGAGTTAGACAGATTTTTAATTAGTAATGGGTTGAAGGGTTATGGAGAACAGGCAGGAAAGTGGAGTTGAGGCCGAGATGAGATCAGCCATGATCGTATTGAATGGCGGAGCAGGCTCCGAGGGGTTAAATTGCCTCCTCCTGCTCCTAGTTGTTATGTTCTTATGTTAATCTGGCAGGTAGGACTAAATCCTAACTATACGTAGAGTAATGAGTATTCATAGCATGTAAATGAATGCAAAGCTGAAATCCGGCACCATGTTGGGGGAACCCAGGAAAAACCGCAAACCCGCCGACAACTTAATTTTTCTAAAATATCCCGCTGTCGGGAATACGAAAGACTGCCTCCTGCCTAATTATATTACCCCGCACGCCATCAAATCTGTTGCAGCAGACTGCATAAAATTCTCCCCATAGTGTGTGATTCCTATACATAATGGAAGTTTTTTTATAACTTTGTTTTCTTAATTATGAAGATATGTTAAATGAAAAGTTGATTTTTTGAAAAGAATCTAATAGTTTGCAATTTTGGAGCATTTTACTTCCTGAAAAGTAAACTTAAATTGAACCTAACAACTTGATTCTTGGCTTCTCCTAAGAGTTGGCATCAGGTCTGGACTAGCTCTAGGTTTAATTTACTCTAATGGTTAATGAATTTGCATAACATTTCTTTGCTTTTTTAATACACTTGTTAACCTGTTTACACTAAGTGTTAATGACTGTGCTAAAGTGATAGACAATAGAATTATATTAACTGGGTGCTACCACAGGTCATTAAATCCTTTGAAGTCAAGTTATTAAAGATGGAATCATTGCTCCTGAATTAGCCTTTATCAAGGCATTTGAACCTATCTCAATAATCCTTAAAGTTTCTTTGGCTAACATTTCAGAGAAGGCCTAACAGGCATATCCCATAGATGTGCGGAATAGTTGTTTCAAGGGCTGACCAGTGAGCCAAACTGCTTAGTCAAATGGTCCCATTTAACTTGTGCACTTGCATGAACATAAATTGGAGAGCTGCCCATTTGCGCATACAACTTTTCCACACATCTCAGAGATGCTCACTACCAGACCTCATGAAATAGCTAGATAAACATTAGGGAGAAACGTTAGAGATTGTTCCATCTTATTTAGTTGCAAATATACATTATTATAGATTCAAATGTATTTTGGTCTCATTTTTGTGCTAATTAAAGGTGAGGATGTCAGTGCTGGGGGAATGGAACATCTGCGGCCAAAAAAGACACATGTCAGCATTTTCCCTTTTGATTTCATGCTCAAAAGAGAATTTCAGTGCCCCACCCCTTCATTTCTTCAAGCCTTCTTAGATCACGAATATCACGGCCAGATGTCAAGTACTGTACCCTCTATTATATTCAAACAAATGTGTCTTTCTAGCTCTCCAGAAGGCAAATTAATTGCAGCATTAGAGGGACCTAGTTAAACTTTGAAATCTTTCCCAACATGTCCTTCACAAACACAAAATGCTCAAGGAGATAATTTGTCAGTGTTCTGGGAGCAGCAGTACCAAAATGAGTTAACTCATTGGCAATAATCTACACATAAAGTTTTTTTTTAGCTTAGACAGGGTCATGAAGGTGCTTCCATCATTAATATTTTTTGAGGATTTGTGTTTCAAAGACTGTGGAAAATACCTGAGAAGATGCCTGGACTTGTTTTTTTTAAAGGGTCACTGGAACGACACTTGGGACATTGTTTAAAAACAAATATTTACTGGAAGTCACCCGTCTTAAGCTAAGTAAACAGCCAGAGTTTTATGGACTATGGAACTTAGAGAAGTCACATGTCTGGATTTATGGCTGTCAAGAGTTTTGGTTTCGTTTTTGGATATTGTTTGGAGTTCAATTGGTGGATAGCCTGCTCAGAGGTGCTAACCCAACTCATCCTTTGCCAACTGTTTTGAAAAATCTTCTGAGAATCCAGTGGGATCGCTGAACCCACTGATGTAGTAATTCTCCCGAAAAGCCTACATGACTATTCCTCGACGCCTCCTGAACAGAACTGCTCCAGAAAGATCCCAATGACAGCCATCTACGTGTACCTGGATGCCAGACCAAAGGGCCATCTGGAAATTCCTTTTCTTATCCTTTTCCTTCAAGGATTGACAATAACTTGGCCAAAGTTTTCTTTTTAAGTTGATCTCTCCGGAGCCAGTTTTTTCATTTCTTTAGTTTTTTCTTTAACCGGTGTGTGTATGTGCATGTGTTAGAATGTTTTAGAAGGGTAGATATTTATAATTTCATATTTCAAACTGTGGGTTAATAAACTTTGCATCCTTATTGAATAAATCAACAATTTTGTCGTTTACTAAAGAAACGTGGTTGGCCAAATTTTATTCTGAAACTAATATAGATAAAGTATATAATTGGCTGTATCAGTAACTGGGTAAAAACATTTAAATATATGTTGTGACCAGTGGAGTAGTGGAAGTAGAGAAAGACAGTGCATTCCTCCAACCTCGATCGTCACAACAGGAGAAGGTCACAGCAATGTTAGTTTCTGCACAATGGAAGACCTCCATCCCTTCATATTGAGTGTGTATCATACATAATCTGGTCATGCAGAAAAAATGTGCACTCATCTCATCACCACCTCAGATTATTAGTGTTGGAATTTTGAATCAAGTTGAGCATGGGTAACGACACTGACCAACCTTTCAACTATTGCATTCAAGTTTCACATGTTTAGCATGACAACAATACTTAGAAGGCACAGTGAATTTTATGCAAGGGAACTAAAGGCAAATGCACAACAGCTCTTAGGTTCTGAACTTCAGATTATCTGATGGCTCAGTTGATAAGCGTAGGTTTCAGTGTGGAACTGAGCTCTATAGACTAGGAAGGCTCCAGGCTTGATCCTTGATCAGCGTTGAATTGCCTTATCTGTGTCAGGACGATGGCAAGGGTATTATAATCGACATTGGCTACCAGAGCTAAGGAGGGGAAGAATCTGCCACAATTTCTTTTGATTGTTATTTAGTGCCCTATACAGGAAAAATTGTCCTGTGTGGAAGTTGGGTGACAGCAGCATTGGGATGAGTTGTCATTCTCCCTCATGATCAAATAGATCGCTAACACTTCGGGTGAGAAGTTGGGCTCATTAGCGCCTGGCTTTTGTGTGCTACAAGTGCCCTTAGAGCTTCAAAATGATGTTCTTGGCATGTGTGCATACTCATGGGGCGAATCACGCCAGACCCTATGTTGGTGAGGGTGTTCATGCACGAGCAGTGAATGTCCACCGGAGGTATGCAAAGCAGGCGGATCATGACATCAATCAGCGTGCAAAGTTAATTTGATGCCAGCAGTGCCATTTTGGAGCTCAATGCTCCAGTGAACACCCTCTTTTAACCTCACATAGCTGAGCAGCAGGAGGAACCCATCACCCTCCTCCAGTGCTATTTAAAGGGATCATCAACTACTTACAGGTTAGTTGCTGGTTGATTTCTTCTGACTGTTGCCATGATTCAACAATTGTTTGGTACTTTCTATAGTAGTTACAAGCTGCAAATGTCTACAGAGTGGTATGGCAGGAGCTGAAGGATTTGCTGACTTCAAGGCTCCTGCACAAATTAGTTGCTCCCAGACATGGGTGCACTAGTAGTCTTGGAATACAGCAGGACCTGGAGAATGAACAGAGGGCATGCAGAACAGAACGGAAGAGGGAGGAGGAGAACGGGAGAAGAGCTCTTAGCAGGGGGCCACATCTGCCCAGGGTGTTCAGGAAGCAAATCTCCTACCTGAAACTCTGTGAGGAACAGTGTGTGAGATGCCTATGGGTCAGTAAGGACTTCCTCACTGAAATCTGTCATTTGCTACAGCTCCAACCTCACAGCAGGGCAAGGACTGCAGTGTTGTGGCTATGAAGGTGACCGTCAAAATGAAGTTTTATGTGTCTCACTCTTGTCAGGCTGGAGCCGAAGACATTTGCAACATCTCGCTGTTTGACATCTGCTGTTGCATAAGGTTCTCTGCTCAATGCCAGCTAACTACATTTCATTCTCTCTTGCCAGAGATAAGCAGGCAGAGCAAGCATGTGGCTCTTCTTGGATTACAGGCTTCCCCATTGTACAGGTTGCCGTTGACTGTATGCACATCGCTTTGTGGATGACGCATGTCAACTGTGCCCTAAATGGTAACTGAAAGGGATTCCATTTCCTCAATGTCCAGCTGCTGTAGGACCATATGCAGAGAATCATACAGATCAATGCCCGTGATTCTGACAGGAGTTGTGATGCCTTCATTCTGCGGCAGTCACAAGCTACATTTGAGCTACTATGGCAAAGCAAAGGGTAGCTGCTGGATGACAAGGGCTATTCCCTAATGCCATGGCTGCTGATGCTGATACGCAACCCACGCACACGTGAGCAGTGTGCATATAATGTAAGCCATACTGCTACATGGTATGTGATAGAGCAGAACATTGGCTCAAACAACACGTCTGCTGCCTGGACCAATCTGGAGTAGCCCTGCAGAGCGGGTGTCAAGATTTGCGGTGGTCTGTTTCGTGATGCACAAACTCGTCATCATGACGGGACAGCCCTTTCCACAAACTAAACAGCGAGGAGCTCAGGAACTGAAGACCACAACCAACAGATCAGATTAAAGCTCTGCCATCCTGAACAATGGTGAACAAGGCACAGTGGTGCAATGGTTAGCACCGCAGCCTCACAGTTCCAGCGACCTGGGTTTAGTTCTGGGTACTGCCTGTGTGGAGTTTGTAAGTTCTCCCTGTGACCGCGTGGGTTACCGCCAGGTGCTCCGGTTTCCTCCCACCGCCAAAGACTTGCAGGTTGATAGGTAAATTGGCCATTGTAAATTGCCCTTAATGTAGGTAGGAGAATGGTAGGGAATATGGGATTAATGTAGGATTAGTATAAATGGGCGGTTGATGGTCAGCATAGACTCGGTGGGCCGAAGGGCCTGTTTCAGTGCTGTATCTCTCTATAATTAAACAACTAACAGAAGAAGGAGACTCCACAAACATCCCCATCCTGAATGCTGGTGGAGCCTAGTGCGCATGTACAAAAGGCAAGGCTTAAGTGTTTGCCACCATCATCAGCCAAAGTACTGAGTGGATGACTCATCATGGCCTCCTCCTGAGGTCCCCACCAGCACAGAAGCTGGTCTCCAGCCAGTCTGATTCACTTCACGTGATATCAAGAAATAGCTGTGCAAACTGAATATAGCAAAAGCCACGGGCCCCAACATAATCCAGTTGTAGTGTTGAAGACTGATGTTCCAGATCTAACCACACCTCTAGCCAATCTGTTCAAGTACAACTACAACACTGACAAAGTGAAAATTTGCCCAGGTATATCCTGCCCACAAAAAGTAGGACAAATCCAATCAGGCCAGTTACCAACCCATCTGTCTACTCTCAATCATCATCATCAAAGTGATGGAAGGTGTCGTCGACAATGCTATCATGTGGCACTTACCAGTAACCTGCTCAGTTTGGATTTTGCCAGGATCATTTGACTCCAGCCTTGGCACAAACATGGACAAAAGAGTTGAATTCCAAAGGTAAGGTAAAACTGATTGCTGTTGATATCAAGGTAGCATTTTACTGAGTGTGGCATCAAGGAGCCCTAGTAAAATTGAAGTCAATGGGAATCAGCAGGATAACTCTCCAGTGGCTAGAGTCATACCTAGCACAAACGAATATGGTTGTGGTTGTTGGAGGCCGATCATCTCAACTTCAGGACATTGCAGCAGGTGTTCCTCAGGGCAGTGTTCTGGGCCCAACCACCTTCAGCTGCTTTATCAATGACCTTCCCTCCATCATAATGTCAGAAGTGGGGATGTTTGTTGATGATCTTCAGTTTCCAGTTCCTTTTGCAACTCCTCAGATAATGAAGCAGTCCGTGACCACATGCAGCAAGTCCTAGACAACATTCAGGCTTGGGCTGATAAGTGGCAAGTAACATTCGTGCCACACAAGTTTTAGTTTAGTTTAGTTTAGTTTAGAGATACAGCACTGAAACCGGCCCTTCGGCCCACCGAGTATGTGCCGACCATCAACCACCCATTCATACTAATCCTACACTAATTCCATATTCCTACCACATCCCCACCTGTCCCTATATTTCCCTACCACCTACCTATACTAGGGGCAATTTATAATGGCCAATTAACCTATCAACCAGCAAGTCTTTGGCATGTGGGAGGAAACAGGAGCACCCAGAGGAAACCCACGCAGACACAGGGAGAACTTGCAAACTCCACACAGGCAGTACCCAGAATTGAACCCGGGTCGCTGGAGCTGTGAGGCTGCGGTGCTAACCACTGCGCCACTGTGCTGCCCAAGTGCCAGGCAATGACCATCCCCAATATGAGAGAGTCCAATCACTTCCCCTTGATAGTCAACAGCATTGCCATCGACAAATCCCACACCATCAACATCTTAGGGGTCAGCATTGACTAGAAACCTAACTGGACCAGCCATATAAACACTGAGGCTACAAGAGGAGGTCAGAACAGGGTATTCTGTGTGCAAGTGACTCACCTCCTGACTCTACAAGGCAAAAGTCAAGAGGGTGATGGAATACTCTCCATTTACCTGGATAAGTGCCGCTTGAACAACATTCCAGAAGCTTGACACCATGCAGGACAAAGCAGCTGCTTGATTGGTACCTCATCCACCATGTGAAACATTTACACCTCCGCCATTGGTGCAATGTGTCTGCAGTGTGTTCCATCTACAAGGTGCACTGCAATAATTTATCAAGGCTTCTTTGACTGCAGCTCCCAAACCGGTGACCTTTTCTGCCTAGAAGGAAATGCTACTATCTGCAAAATCCCCTCCAAGCCACACGCCAATCTGACTTGCGAATATATTGCTGTTCCTTCATCGTTACGCGACAAAATTCTGGAACTCCCTCCTTAGCAGTATGCTGGGAGTATCTTCACTGCATGAACCACAATCTTTCAACATGGCGGCTCACCACGGCCTTCTCAAGGGCAATTAGTGATGGGCAATACATGCTGGCCTTGCTAGTAACACATCCCATGAGCAAATAAAAATTTATAAGAAGGAGGAGTTAGAAAAGGAGGAGAAGGTCGAGAGGGCGGCACAGTGGCGCAGTGGTTAGCACCGCAGCCTCACAGCTCCAGCGACCCGGGTTCAATTCTGGGTACTGCCTGTGTGGAGTTTGCAAGTTCTCCCTGTGTCTGCGTGGGTTTCCTCCGGGTGCTCCGGTTTCCTCCCACATGCCAAAAGACTTGCAGGTTGATAGGTTAATTGGTCATTATAAATTGCCCCTAGTATAGATAGATGGTAGGGGAATATAGGGACAGGTGGGGATGTGGTAGGAATATGGGGTTAGTGTAGGATTAGTATAAATGGGTGGTTGATGGTCGGCACAGACTCAGTGGGCCGAAGGGCCTGTTTCAGTGCTATATCTCTAAACTAAACTAAAGGAACAACCTGGATAGCGTCTTTCTGAAGAACTCATCCGACTGTGAGACCAGTAATTGCAACCCCCATTGTCCATTCACCCACAGTCCCACACATTACTTTCCCTCTCTATGGTCATTAGCCATATTGCTCAACATTCAAAACCTAATCTATAAATTAATTCATACCATATTGCATAGAAAAGTTAACTAATAACTCCCGTGCATTACCTTAGTGCCTGTCTGCCATGTGCCTTTGTCTGACCTAGTGCCCCTCGGCCGTGCTACCCTAGTAGCTGCAGCATGACTGGTGAAGACTGCTGACTCTCAGCGGAGGAGACTGCCAAAGCCTTGCATTTCACTCTTGTGCAGCTCTGGCCCTAGGAACCCTGGCTCTGGACTACACCACCTTGCTGTGGCCAGCAGCAGCAGTCTGGCCAGGCTGGCTGACAGACAACAGCACAGGCACTGGTGGAGTGGCAGGGATGGGAGGACACATGCTGGCTACCTAGGAGAAGTCAGAAGGTCCATGCTCCATGGAGTCACTGCCATTTCCCCAAGGCAGTGCCTCAGCAATCCTAGTAACCTGTTGGAAGACAGATTGCTGGACTGTTGTGACACCCTGCAAGACTCTTTGCACACCTTAATCCACAGTCATGATGCAACCATTCTGAGCTTGCTTGGTAGCAAGATGACCTTGCATGACTTCAATCTGAGCTTGTGCTGCAGCACTCAGATGTTAATTGAAGCTGCTTGTGCTGCAATGGAAGCTGAGACACCAGCCATCAGATGCTGCATCATGGTTGGGTTGGCAAGTGTGCAAACAAAATTGGCCACCATTTCCATGCTGGAAAGGATGGGCTCCAAACTCTGTGCAAAGCCCTGCGCCAAATTGGCGCTGGACTCCTCAGTGCTCCTTGACATTGACTGCAGATTTCTGGCAGGCTTCAAAACACACCAAGCATTTTGTTGTTCATATCCACCAGCGTTCTTCTGTAGAATGCTCCTTTAAAGGCCTGAATCCTCATGCTCATCTGAATCCTCTGCAGCTGAACTCATGTGTAATCTTGCCCTTCGACAAGCAAGCACCTGTGCTATCTTTGCCCCCTGCCCTGGCTGCAGTGCACTCATGCCCGGTGTCTCTCCATGTGCAGATTCCACCTCTGATCGATGCTCCAAGATGTACTCCAAGATATGCGCAGTGTCAGTATCTGAGCTGGTGGCTGTGAGTATGAAATCAAGTAATCGTGCTGGGTCTTCATCAGCACTGCCTTCTTAGTGTTCCTCCATGGCTTGGCCTGGGTGTAACTCTTAGGTACCTGAAAGGAAAAGCCCCTAATGTAGGAATTTGGTGCAGGGACTTGCATCAGTGAGTGCTGCGCAATCTGTTTGGCTGATGTGACTGTCATGGTTAAATAGCTGGCAGTGCTTGCATGCTGTGAGATATGTGTGAACATGAGCTGAAGCATTTGAATGATAGGTATGAGACTTTATGATTTGACATCTAAATGTTTGCCTTTCAGTACTAGACTGCAGCTCTCAGTGTTAAGCAGTACTGATCTCAGTTCACTTGGAGTGATGAGACTGTACGCATTAAATGAGCAAAATAGCAGAGTGATTGAAGACTGGCATAGAATCAATCTGTCACAACTTCACTGAGGCAGAAACAACATTTGGACTATTCAAAACAGGTAACAACATAAATTTGAAGATTAGGGTGGAATTAAGCAAAATCCTAGTGATGAAAGCAAAGCTAAATCTAAACAAATCTAAGGCAACAATGAAAAGACTTCAAGGAAACAGAAGGGCAGGCCCAAAATGCTGTTTGAATTTTCTTTCTGCTACATTGATTACTGTTAAAAGTAATGTGAAATGGGATACTTCTTAATAAGTATAGCAATTAGCATAAAACAATTCTTTCACTGGCCAGGCAGCCCAGTTTTAGTCCCATGTCGGTGCTGGGTTAGCTGGTCTCAGCTGAGACACAGCCGTAGAAATAATATAATTAGCAAGGGGAGAAACTAGCCTGCCCTCTCACTCCTGATTTATATTGTGGATGTTGGGTGGGGGCAGGATCAGGCTCTGATCATTTGTGGTAGCTCTCAATGTTCAATAGTCTGCTGAAAGTCACTGTTAAGCCTCACACATAAAATTGTTTCTTGAGCAAGTACTGAAACGTTCTGATACCTGTGGTATGGTGTTGCAGCATGAGTCAGTGCTTCAGGAAAGGAGGGGAGAAAAAGAGAGGAGGAAAGCGTAATATAGCTTGCAAAAATATTTTTGAGAGGTTCTTTGTTTTTTCCCCCTCTCAGACCTTTTCTTCCTAATCTGTATACCTGCCCTAGGTAGAGAAATGGCTGCTCCCGGACCTCCAACATTGTTAGTCTGACTCAGCTTCTAGGACAACATAACGACAAACTGAGACAATACCAAATCAAGAGCTAGGGGACTGGAGGCCACAGGCTTCCCCATGGTGAAAGGGGGAAAAGGAAACTGGAAGAATTACAACATAGCTACTCTTACACATGTCCTAATGGATAGTTCATAGCAGCATTAGTGGAGGGTAGGAGTAAGTTGTCTGACTGGCCTTTTCATTGCAGTTGATGAAACCCTCTCCATTCAGGGGACCTCATAAATAGCAAAAACATAGCTAGTTTTATTCTTTAGCAATAGATTTAACAAATCTGCAATGTTAAAATCATAAAGTAATGACAGCATCAACAATGAGAGCTACTGCTGACACAAAACGTAAACTGAATCAAAATTGCCACATCAGGATTTCAAAGAGGACTGTAACTGTTTGAACTTTGCTCTGCGCAGTCACTTACTACCTGACCCATTCAATTCGATCACTGGATTTTGTTATATGGAATACAGCATTCACTTGCATAATTCACCAAGCAAGATAACCTAGTGATGTCCTATGTTATGTGGCAGAAACCAAAGCAAAGTTAAAAATATTGGTGCTGAAAAAAGTAAAAAATGTTGCTAACCTCTATCTATACATATTAAAATCGCTGTGTGAGTTGCAACATTTCATTTCAAAATACATTGGAAAGTCCAATGTCATCCTATGCTTTAAGAAATATCAATATTTATTTGCAGTACCAGTCACACCTGTAGGTGGGTTCAGCTATTGGCATTTATAATGGTAAAATGTTAGCTCAAATCCAGTACCTTAGCTCCAGCCTTCCTTTTAGAGTCTGTAACTCTGTGACAATTTCACAGGGTAGAATTATCCTCAAAAAACTGATGTATAAGGTCTTCCTCAATGGCTTTAATAATCATACTTCCTTAAGAATCGATCCCTGAACTCATTCCTTCCCCCAAAGAAGTTGCTTCCCTTCCAATAATGAACAGGAAGTTGTTAACTTGCCATCAAATCACTGCATCTAATTTGGACCTGACTGCATTTGCGTACCAGGTGCAGATTATTGTACTACCTGAACAGTTGATGGCCCTGCAATCTCTCTACCACCCTCTGTAGATTGAAGCAGGATCTAACCTGAGGCCCCAGTGCATCTTCTCACCAGCAGACATACTGCAGTGCCTTAATCCCAGCCTGCCCACCCCACTACCCTTTTGAATTGGATTTTGGGCTAGTATCCTCTAACCCCACCTCGACATTCAGTATTTGTTGGATGGTCATACCAACCCCCCGTTCCCCTCTGAAAAACTTATTGGGATTGACAACTTAACCCACTCCCCTACCCCTCTCCTACATCTCCCTGCCTCCATCCCTCCTCTTACCATATCGTCTGACACACATAGCCACCCCCGTCGCACATCTTCTTGCTTTCCCTCTTTTGCTGTTCCCCTCCCATGTCTTGCTTCACACTTCTCCTTCCCTCCCTTTCCTTACATTCCTGTTCTTCCTACTTCCCGAGTTCTCCTTTTTTCCTATTTGTCCCACTTCTTTTCCCTGCTTTCTCCCCTTTTCCCTTCCCCAACATTTATTTCCTTCACTCCCCACCCACCCTGCTTCCCAGTGAGCACCTTCCAATTGGAACAATAGCAGAATAGATTAGATATGATACAGGACCAGCTCATCCAGCTAGGCTTGGACTAATGAATCAGAGACATGAATTCAAATCCCACTGGCAGCTGGGCAATTGAAATTCAGTTAATTAAATAAATACATAATTAAAAAAGATAGTAACAGTGACCATGTAACTTCTGGACTGTTGTAAAAACCCATCTGGTTCACTAATGTCCTTTAGTGAAGGAAATCTGCTGTCCTTACCTAGTCCGGCCTATATGTGACTTCAGCCCTACAGCAATGTCATTGACTTTTAACTGTCCTCTGAAATGGCTTGGCAAGCCACTCAGTTGTCATCACCACTTTCTTCAAGGGCAGTTAGGGATGGACAATAAATACTGGCCTTGCTAGTGACAGCCACATCCTGTGAATGAATAATAAACCTCCCTACCCTTTCCCCACTTCCATTTTTCCTCTCCCCATTTCTCCTTTCTTTTCTCCCATCTTCCTCCTCTCCCTCACTTTGGTCCAGTCATTTCCCTGCCCTCTAACCCTCTGTGTGCAATATCTCAGGAGATCTATGAGCATAATATGGACTAGAAGGTACTCTGTGAATTACAGCCAGTAATCCTATCACAGGGTTCATCTGATTAACAAACCAAATGACCTTTGCTCTTGTGGTTAAGACTCCTTATGAGCTCTTTGATCAGGTTACTGTCATGTAACACATTGATAGCAGTCCAGTGTCTTCTCTGTAATCACTTCCAGGTATTCATTATTCTCCAATTAACCACTTCACTGCTGATTTAAATGGGACTTTAAAAATAATTTATTACACTCTTGGAATACCCCTGCTAAACATGATTAACTAAAAAAAGTTGTCATAGTTTAGAAAAACAGTTTTTAACTATTGACTGTACTGCAGTGGTCACCAGAGTTCTGTAAGCAATATTAATGGACAATAAAAGAAAATAATTGCTCACTGTGGTCACAAACTGCAGGCATGCTTGGATTTTGTGCTCATTAAGGTGAGGAAGCTTGCAACTAAATAGTGGAACATTGTTCCATTATTTTGGACATCATGCTAGGTTAGAGTTTGCATGGATTAGATCTAGAATAAAGCAACCTGAGCTCTGTGGCCATGTCCATCACTCTAGTAACTCTTGTGACCTTGAATTAAACTTTACTCATTTCCATTTTTTAAAATGTCCTTGTGTCCTCTGAGTACGACTGCTGTATTATGTTGACTACTGTCAAATAAAGGCTAGTTCCTTATTATGGATTTACCAGGAATTTGGCACAGACTATCCAACATTAACTGATCTTTCTTTCTCGGTGCTGACCAGCTTGTTGTGCATTTGCACCATTTTCTGTTTCCATTTGAGACTATTTCAATTTATATGAGGACCCTTGTAGCCAGAAAAGAGAAGAACTCTTTCATCCCACATGTCTAGGTTAAATTTGAACCCATATTGCAGAGGCTAAAAGATAGTGTTTTGACCCAAGGCATGACCACGGCAGTAGGAATTTCTCTGGCTGATGTGAGCGGTGACATTGTAAATTAGTTCATGAAGATTTCCTGTTTGGTGTTTTCAGCAAAGTTGTAAACATGTTCCTTCAGAACGTACTCAAAATATAGCTGGAAATACTAAACAGAGGAAACATTCAGAACTCATCGGACAAGAGGTATTTTTACCCCCAGCATTCTTTCATAGTTTCATAATGCATCAAATTAAACTCAGCCCAAGGGCATTGTAAATCAGACAGTGACTGTAATCTTTAAGCCACAGTTGGCTAACTGATGTACTGTGGGTTGCAATGTGACTGTACGGTAATGCTTTCAATCTTTAGTTTCAAGCACTGTAACACTTTCTTTGTTTTTGTAATACTAAGGGTATTAATTTAATGATATAGCCACACAATAGCCCTGAACTGCAGTCAAGAGCATATCATTATTTTAATTTAGAGTACAGTTCTCTCCCACTCCCTTTAAGGCTCTTCTCTATAAGGCAGTCTTATTTGTAACACACCTGATAGTTAAACCTCATTTGTCCTTTGATCTTTTACTGCATATTTTATAGCAGGACTTTTTTAAAATACAAAATCGCATAGTATAGCAAAGCTTTGTGGCAGAAAATTGCTTGTAACAGTACTTTCCTTGTATAGAATAGATAATACTAGTCCATCACTCTGTCTTCAAATCTTTGTGAGAAGAGAATTAACTCTAGATTGTATTAATAATGCAAACTATTGAGTAGAATTAGCAGGGATAGAATAGATTACAAACAAAATGTAGACATTAAGGGAATGTAATTGTTTCTTTTTCAGCCAGACTATGTCAAGTTCTGTCTTGTGTATCTTTGTTGCTACTCTGCTCCCTCACTCCTAACCCTTGTACAACATCAGTGTTTAAGATTCAGCGCTATACTGCCTGCAGTTAAAAAAGGTTAAATGTGGCACACAAGAGGTTCAGCTTGAACAGAAAAATAAAAGCAGGAAATGCAAGGCTAAACCAAAAGGTTTACTAGTTTATTGGCTCCAGGAGAAAATACTATCCATGAGGAAAAGGAAGCAGATGAAATGACAAGACCAGTAGCAGGTACAAAGCACAGAAAAAGTGAGATAGCTAGAGAGTAGGAAGATTAAGAGACAAGCCAAGAGGTACCAAAAATATTGGGGGCAAAGACAGAAGTACAGGCCAATAGGCCTGAGCAATGGCAGAAGGCCATTTAAATTTGGCTGAGATAATTTGAAATGAACAAATAACCATAGGGCAAATCAGCCTGCATATTTCTTGCTGGTTGATTCAAGGCAAGCAAATGTGAACAAGCTACTTTTCTACTACGCCTATCAATACATTGGGGGGGGGGGCGGGGGGAGGGGAGAGAGGGGGGAGTTTTGACAGGCAAGGGGAGGCAGGTTTGTGTGCCTTCGGGGAGTTAAATCCCCTAAAAGTGACATCAGGTCACATACCGGCATCAACCCACCCACTTCCAAGTTTCACCCGGGCTGATTCGGAGATGCATGAGGAACCCTAGTGCAGCTATCAAGTAAATCATTTAAATATTCTGATGGATAAATAAGTACTGTTTTAACAAAAGATTTTGGCTTTAACAGCCAGCTCATCTATTTCCTGAGTTGTGTGGAACTCACCAAGGTCACCGAGGTGAGTGCACAGAAGGAAGTGCTTCTTCAGGGAAACTGACAGGTTGGGAAGCCTTTGATCAGAGAAACTGAAGTGCTCCAGCCATGGCCAGGTGAGAGGCTGCTGCTCACAGCACTCCTTCTCAGAGAGTGCTTTCTGTGCTTAACGGGTGATTGCCAACTTCTTGGAAGTCACTTCACCTGTCTTGCACATCACTCACCTTCAGTTGCACTTCCCTGCTGCCAGCCTTCACCACAACATGTGAGCAGCTTATGCAGCTCTACTTGCACCTCCGATGAAGAACAAGAGGAGCAGCAACACCAACACCAACACAAACAGCAGCATTAGCTACCTTCTCCATAACCACATTCTGTTCTACAAGGCAGAGGAGATGAACACAGAGATCCAGCTCCAAGGAGGCAGTCTACGGGCAGACATGTTGAGCACCAGTGCTTCAGGACGCTCAGGATTTCATGGCAGGTCATTGCTTAACATCTGCAGTCTCCTGGAACAAGACCTCCTTCCCAGTGGAGTAGGTGAGCATGCATTGCCAGTGGCTGTCAAGGTGCCTGTCACTGAGGCCCACTCACCCCTTCCCACCCCAGGTATCTGCCTCTCCCTGAAGTTGTGTGCTCTCTTCTCCTGCAAGGAGAGCAAGCAGAGAGTTTTGAGTGTTAGGAATGGTTCGTGTGGAGAGAAGGGAAGAACAATATTTGTAGCAGGTGACTGTGAGGCATGTGCAGGAAAGGGCAATAGGATGAGGGTGAGTGAGAGTGTTGGCTGCTCAGATGGGGATGTGAGGTGCCTGGAGACACAGGAATGACTGCAGCTGCATGGTGTGTTGTCCTGAGGAATGGTATGGTATGCAGGAGTATGCTCAGAAAGTCGGAGTGTGGCGCTTGGCACCTGAAAGTGTTATGCCACTCACCTTTTCTGCCCTCCTGAGGACCTGGATCCTCTTGATTAGATTAGAGATACAGCACTGAAACAGGCCCTTCAGCCCACTGAGTCTGTGCCGACCATCAACCACCCATTTATACTAATCCTACACTAATCCCATATTCCTACCAAACATCCCCACCTGTCCCTATATTTCCCTACCACCTACCTATACTAGTGACAATTTATAATGGCCAATTTACCTACCGACCTGCAAGTCTTTTGGCTTGTGGGAGGAAACCGGAGCACCCGGAGAAAACCCACGCAGACACAGGGAGAACTTGCAAACTCCACACAGGCAGTACCCAGAATCGAACCCGGGTCTCTGCAGCTGTGAGGCTGCAGTGCTAACCACTGCGCCACTGTGCCGCCCTACACTGTCTCCAGTTTGGAGGGGCCACACTCCTCTTGCTGATTTCCTCAGCCACTTCCATCCACCCCTGCTTGGTTGGAGAGGCTGTCCTCTTCCTCCTGTTTTCAGGAGAGCTTACCTCACTGCAGTCCCTGTGATCATGCAGCAGGACCTCCAGGTAAGAGTAAGAGACCCTGGGTGGGGGTGTTGGGGCGGGTGGCGGTGGTGGGGGGGTGGGAAGCCTTTCCAGGTTTCCTCTCCATTCCTGTGGTTGCTGCAGCTTCAAAAATCCATATGTTGTTTTGTTGAGCCTTTCTGACCCATGCCCTTTAATTGGAAAGCCTTCCTTTGACAGAATGGATGCATCATCCAGCTCGCCCCCTCTAGGTGGCCAGGGAACCCAGCGGCTGGATGCTAATACTGTAGCTCAGTTAAAGAACCAAAGCAAAGCCCACTGAAGCTGTCAATGGGTTCCCGAATGGCTACAGGTGCTGCCATTTTGGGGGGGACCATCAGTTGAGAGTTCCACACATGGGGCTGAATTTCATGTTGCTGCCACTGATTACAGCAGTGACTGTTAAAGATGGTGGCCCGCATGCATGGGTTTTACTCTGCGGAGCCACTGCGATATTATAAGCGGTGGCTCATTTACATGGCCGGGGGGGGGGGGTGGATTGCACCCCCCCACAATGACGTGGAGGGGGCAGGCGAGCCGTCCCTGGCAATGGCGCAGGCGCCGACACCATTTTTAAAGGGCTTCCAGCCCTTACATTTAATTTAAATGTTAAAAGGGAAATTGTAATACAACTGATTTAAAAAAATTCCAGGCATGTTTCCAGTCCCTCTCCCTCCCCATTAACAATACACTCATTCCTTGCCCATTCCCTCCTGTGTACCTGCCCTTCCCCCCCAAAAGTTCACAAACTTTTAACTTTACCTCTTCCCACCATCCTCTCCACCAATCAGAATAGTTTGACCCTAAACCCCACCTCCCACACTGAGAAACTTTCCTTCTCCCCCCTCCCCACAAGTGTTGTGTCTCATTTCCCCGGACGGGGATTTCAAGGCGCGGCTGGGCTGGCCGCAGGATGAAGATTGCGGCAGCACTTCAGGAGGCGACAGGAATGTCATCAACTCAGGTAAGTTAATGAATTTGAATATTTAAATTACGGTCCGGTTGCCGAGCGGTAGGGGGGCTGCCACGAGGCCTCACCGCTGCTGGCAAAATTGGGACGGGCCCTGCCGGTCTCAAGGTCTCTATAAAATCCAGCCCAGGATGTGGGGATGGAAGGAGCTCCTAATACAACAGGGAGAAAGATGCCATACAAAGTGAAAAAAATGAATGTTGTTTTGATAATGGACAAAACATAGGAACATAGAAAAATCTATAGCACAGGAGGCCATTTGGCCCATTGAGTCTGTGCTGGCAAGCTGAGCTGTTGGAGATAATGCTTTAGTTTCTTCTGATAAGGCACAGGTTAACATTTAAACAGGTAAGTAGCTGTTTTAAAATAATGCATAGAAGAATTTTATGTCATTGTATTTACTCATACAGCACCAGAGAAAATTAAACCCCTAAGCTTGTATCCCTCAGGAGCTCCATTCTTAGATTTATTTAAAAGTTAATGTGATACTTTTCAATGCTCATAAAAATTTCCTCTGGGCGGCACAGTGGCGCAGTGGTCAGCACTGCAGCCTCACAGCTCCAGCGACCCAGGTTCGGTTCTGGGTACTGTCTGTGTGGAGTTTGCAAGTTCTCCCTGTGACCGCGTGGGTTACTGCCGGATGCTCCGGTTTCCTCCCACAGCCAAAGACTTGCGGGTTGACAGGTAAATTGGCCATTGCAAATTGCCCTAGTGTAGGTAGGTGGTAGGAGAAGGTGGGGATGATGAAGGGAATATGGGATTAATGTAGGATTAGTATAAATGGGTGGTCAGCACAGACTGGGTGGGCCAAAGAGCCTGTTTCAGTGCTGTATCTCTCTATGACTCTATGCCAACAATGTCTAGTGGTAGGAAACTGATACTGCAGGAACTATATCTAACTGGGCCCTTTCAGGGCACTTGCTGGGAGCTCAACAGATGCAATGGTCTTGTATCAGAGGAGACATGCCCCAATCTTCCTAGCCCAGGTTATTTGCCTGGCCAAGTACAGTCCTACTGTAGGCACACTATCTGGCAAGGCCTTCACTGGGTAGAATTTGGAACACAACTGCGCACCTGAGAAGCCTACAGCTGCACTTCTGGCTTTGAGAACCAAAGATCATCCTGGCACAACCTTACAACCAGGTTTCTTTGGTACACCTCCACTTGGACATAGGATAGTAAGGTAGAAGACTGGGAATGCCACCTCCTGGCTCAGCTGAATGCTTATGCTGCACGTGAACTTACTGCAGATGCAGTTAGATGTGGAAAACTCAGCAATCCCAGGGGAACAGAGTGGATGTAGAGACCTGACACTTTGGGTATTCACCCCCTTTTCTCCTCACTATGGTTTGAATCTATTGGATCTATGGGTGTATTTGGATTTTCAGAAGGCTTTCGATAAGGTCCCACTCAGGAGGTTAGTAAGCAAAATTAGAACACATGGATTGAGATTGGTTAACGGACAGAAAACAGAGAGTAGGAAGAGATGGGTTATTTTCAGGTTGGCAGGCTGTGACTAGTGGGGTACCACAAGGATCAGTGCTTGGGCAACAGCTATTCACAATCTATTGTCATGAATGTGCTTCCGTTGTTAATATATGTTTAAGGTTTTATGTTTAAAAGACTGCGGAAAATACCTGTGGAGATGCTGGACTTAGTTTTTTTTTTAAATGTTACTGGAAGGACACTTAAGACTTTGTTTAAAAACAAACACTTACTGGAAGTCACATATTTTAAGCTAAGTAAACAGCGGGAGCCTTATGATGATGGAACTATTTGGAGTTGTTTACAGAGAGGTCACATGTCTAGATTTATGGGGGTCAAGAGTTTTTTGGCTTTCTGTTTTGGGGCTAGACTGTTTGAATGGTCAGTTGGTGTGTATCCTGCAAAGAGAGAAGCCACCCAACTCATCCTTTGCCACCTCTGTTGAAAAATCTTCTGAGAATCCAGAGTGATAGCTGAACCCACTGATGCAGTAGTTCTCCTGAAAAGCCTGCAAGACTACTCCTCGATGTCTCCTGAACAGAACTGCTCTAGAAAGATCCCAGTGACAGCTGTCTATGAGTACCTGGACGCCAGACCAAAGGTCCAGCTGAAACATGTCATATCTTATCCTTTTTTCTTCAAGAATTAATAAGTATTTGGCCAAAGGAGTTTTGTTTTTGTAAAGTTGATCTCTGCAGAGAAAGCTTCTTTATTTTTTTCTTTAACCACTATGTGTTTGTGTGTGTGTGTGAACATAAGAACATAGGAAATAGGAGCAGGAGTAGGCCATTCGGCCCCTCAAGCCTGCCCTGCCATTCAATAAGATCACGACTGATCTGCCCCAGACCTCAACTCCTCTTTCATGCCAGCTCCTCATAGCCCTCAACTCCCCCATATTTTAAAAATTATCTATCTCCTCTTTAAATACTTTCACTGATCTAGCCTCCACAACTCTCTGGGGTAGAGAATTCCAGACATTCACTACCCTCTGAGAGAAGAAATTCCTTCACATCTCAGTTTTAAATGAGTGTCCCCTTATTCTGTAACTATGTCCCCTAGTTTGAGATTCCCCCACTAGTGGAAACATCTTCTCAACATCTACCCTGTCAAGCCCCCTCAGAATCTTGTACATTTCAATAAGATCGCCCCTCATTCTTCTAAACTCTAATGAATACAGACCTAACCTGTTTAACTGTTCCTGATAAGTCAACCCCTTCATCCCAGGAATCAGCCTAGTGAATCTCTTTTGAACTGCCTCCAATGCCAGTATATCCTTTCTTAAATATGGGGACCAAAACTGTACACAGTACTCCAGGTGCGGCCTCACCAACACCCTGTACAGTTGTAACAAGACTTCCCTATTTTTAAACTCCAACCCCCTAGCAATAAAGGCCAAAATTTCATTTGTCTTCTTAATTACTTGCTGCACCTGCATGCTAACTTTTTGTGTTTCATGCACAAGAACGCCCAGATCCCTCTGTGCTGCACTTTTTTGGAGTCTCTCTCCATTTAAATAATAGTCTGCCTTTTGATTCTTCCTACCTCACACTTTCCTACATTCAACTCCATCTGCCAAGTTTTTGCCCACTCACTCAACCTATCTATATACCCTTGCAGATTCCTTATGTCCTCATCACAACATGCCCGCCAACCTATTTTTGTATCATCAGCTAATTTGGATATAATATATATAGTCATTAATATAGATAGTGAATAATTGAGGCCCTAGGACTGATCCTTGTGGCACTCCACTAGTTACGTCTTTCCAACCTGAAAAAGACCCACTAATCCCGACTTTCTGTCTTCTGTGAGTTAACCAATCCTCAATCCATGCTAATACATTACCCCCAATACCGTGAGCTCCTATCTTTTGCAATAATCTTTTATGTGGCACCTTATCGAATGCCTTCTGGAAATCCAAATACACTACATCTGCTGGTTCCCCTTTATCAACGCTGTTTGTTATATCCTCAAAGAACTCTAGCAAATTTGTCAACCATGGCTCACAAAACCATGTTGACTCTGTTTGATTGCATTAAGAATTTCTAAATGTCCTGCTATTTCTTCCTTAATAATGGACTCTAGCATTTTCCCAACAACTGATGTTAGGCTGACTGGCCTATAGTTCCTAGTTTTTGTCTCCATTCCTTCTTGAACAGGGAAGTCACATTAGCGGTTTTCCAATCCGCTGGGACCCTCCCGGAATCCAGTGAGTTCTGGAATATTTCGACCAATGCCTCCACTATCTCTGCAGCCACTTCCTTTAAAACCCTTGGATGCACGCCATCAGGTCCCGTCGACTTGTCTGCCTTTAGCCCCATTAGCTTGTGAAATACTTTGTCCCCCGTGACAGAGACTGTTACAAGATCTTCCTTCCATTAGCTCCTTGCTTATGTGTATGTATGTGTGTTGTGTTATTTAAAAGGGAATATATTTGTACTTTCATTCTTCAACCTGTGCGTTAATCAGCTTTGCAGCTTTATTGAATAAGTCTTGTTTTATAATAAATTAAGATTTTTGTTGTTTATTAAAGAAACCTGGTTGGTGGATTTGTATTCTGAAATGGATAGGTAAAAGTATAGAATTGGCCACATCCATAACTGGTTAAAATATTTTTAAATATATCCTGTGATCAGTGGAATAGTGGGACTAGAGGGAGACAGTGCACTCCTCCAACCTCGGTCACAACATATAACTGGGGGCTCTTGCAGGATTCAAAATCCACAGACCAATATGAGTGCTGGGACTAGCTGAGGTTAAGGTTGATTAAGATTTTTATGGTGAATTTTGCGATAAGTATTGAAAACCAAAATGGCTTATTCAGTTGATACAACCTTTCTGGAGAGGGAGGATTTATCCCCGAGTCATTTGCAAAACCTAACCAAGGCCAAGCAAAAATCATTGGCAAAAAAGTTGGAGTTAGAGTTAAAAGCATGGGCTAAGAAAGCATTCATAATTGAGGTAATAGCACAGCATTTGAAATTGAAAGAAGGAAAAGGCAATCCAGATGGTAATTCAGTTGAATTAACGAGAATTCAGTTGTAAATGAAGTAGCTTGAACAGGAAAAAGAAATGAGAAAACTTGAACTCGAAAGAGAAGCACTTCAGAGGGAAGAAGAGGAAAAAGAAAGGGCAAGAGAAAGACAAGAAAAGGAAAAATAAAGACCATTTCAGAAGCTGGAACTAGAATTGCAAAGGGAAAGTGAAAAGGAAAAAGAGAGGCAGGAGAGAGATCTGACTCCAACCCAGGACCCAGTGGAGAGCTGTTTAAATGTGCGCAAGCCCTCCCGAAGTTTGAGGAAAGGGACATAGAGGCACTTTTTATTTCTTTTGAAAGCTAGCTAAACTGATGAGGTGGTTGAAAGAAAACTGGACAAAGCAGGGTGATAGGCAGATCTCATGAAGTTTATGCTAAGCTTTCTGAGGCGGCTTCAGCAGATTGTGAGATGGCAAAAAGGGCTATTCTCACTGCTTATGGATTTTGGTACTTCCGGAAACAGCCTGGGCAGAATTTGAGAGGGTAAAGCAAATTAACTTTGATTGTTGGATGCCGACACGAAAGGTAGAGGCCACATATGAAACCCTTAGGGAAATAGTTCTCCTGGAAGAAGTTAAAAATTCACTCCCTCCATTCGTAAGAACCCACATAGAGAACCAAAAGGTCTAAAAAGCCAAACAGGCAGGTAAGATGGCTGACGATATGAGCTGGTCCACAAGCCCAAACCCTTTTTCCATCACCACCACAGACCCGAGAAGGATAGGTAGGATGGTGAAAGGAAGGCAAGTAGCCAGGGACGAGAAGAGAGAGCAGGGAATGCTCTGGGGGTCTCTTCCTCCAGCCAGAAAGGAAGATGCTGAGGGTGGAAGTGAGGTCTAAAAGCCTAAGTGTTTCCATTGCCACAAGGTGGGATACCTTCATGCAGTATGCTAGAAGTTGCGGGATAAACCCATGGGACTTACTGGGGTACCCAAGGCCAATGCAGAGAAAGGGATCCTGATCGAGAGTACGACCAAAACCGCTGTGAGTGCTGGGGATGTGAACAAGATTCCTGAGAGCTTCAGGGAATTCTTGTCAAATGAAAAAATAATTCCCTATCCCTCAAGTGAGGCAGGTCAACCTATAGTTATACTTGGGGATACAGGAACCACGCACAATTTTTTACTGGGGAAAGACATAACATTTCTACCAGAGGGCACATTGAATGCCAAGGTTTTAGTGAACTGTATCGGCGGGGAGTATATACCCGTACCTTTGCATTGGGTACACTTGGAGTGTGACTTAATGTCTGGAACAGTAACCACAGGAGTTGTCCATAGTTTGCCTCTAGACCGAGTTGACCTATTCCTGTGGAATGATTTGGCAGGAGCGAAGGTAGTCGCTTTTCCAATAGTCACGGAAAGACCAAGTGAAGTCAAGGAGACAGAGCAGTTGCAGGAAAAGGTTCCCGGAATTTTTCCTTCATGTGTAGTGACCCGAGTAGTGGCTTATCAAGTTCTATCGTCGGAGGTGAAATTGGCACCACAGACAGATATTTGGCTATCTGAAACTTTCTTTGGGGATTTGGGCAATCCGAAGGAAATGTTCAGTATGGCTTCTCTGATCGAGGCTCAGCAAATGATCCAGAGTTTAAAAAAAAAGTAACACATTCGGCTCAAACTAAATCTGGAGCAGAGGGAGTTCTGGAATGCTACTTTATTAAAAATGGGACTCTGATGAGGAAGTGAAGACCTCCTCACGGACCTGCAGATGAAGAATGGATGGTGGTTCACCAGATAGTGGTACTGCCCAAGTATCGCCAGGAAATGTTAAGGATAGCCCATGAAATTCCTATGGCCGGACATGTAGGAATCCGGAAGACCCAAGCACATATAAGTCAACATTTTTATTGGCCTTCACTAGGACATGGTGCAGTTTTGTAAAACGTGCCATATGTGCCAGATTGTGGGAAAGCCGCAACCTGCCATAAAACCGGCACCTCTAACTCCCATACCAGTTTTTGGGAAACCATTTAGTAAGGTGTTGGTAGATTGTGTGGGACCTTTACCGAAAACAAAAGCAGGACACCAATATATGCTCACTATTATGGATTTGGCTACTTGATTCCCAGAGGCCATTCCCTTGAGAACAATTTCTGTCAGGTAGTGGTAGAGAAGTTAAGCCATTTCTTCACTCAATATGGATTACTGATTGTGATCCAGTCGGATCAAGGTTCTAATTTTATGTCTAAAATTTTTCAGGAACCTATGAGTAGTCTGGGTTTAACACAGTTACAGTCCTCAGCATACCACCCACAAACCCAAGGGGCTTTAGAATGGTACCATCAAACCCTCAAAATGATGATCAGGGCATACTGTCATGAATATCCCCATGACTGGGACAAAGCTAGAATTTCTTTTGTTTGCCACCAGGGATTCTCCTAATGAGTCTACCGGTTTTAGTCCTTCTGAATTAGTTTATGGACATGAGGTAAGAGGCCCTCCAAAACTAATCAAAGAAAAATTTTTAGAACAGAGGGATGAATCTTCCATGTTAGATTTTGGGTTGAATTTTACCAGCCCCCTGACATCGCGGATCGTGGCGGGTGGGCCCGGAAAATACTTCCGAGAGAGGCCCACCATGCTCCGTGACGCTGGGAAGGCCCCGCCCCATTTTACCAGTGGCGGGACCTTGGCGGTACCCCAATTTAAATATTCAAAGTGCTACTTATCTTGCCTCATTGTGCATTACGCTGCCTCTCAGTCCACAGTTCCGCATTTTCCTGTGAATGGGCATCTCTCATGTGCTGTCCCATTCATGACTAAGAAAAGCCGGTGGGACAGCAGGAGCAGCAGTCATTGGAACCTGTGCAGTCTTGTGATACAGGTCTCAACTCTGCATGCGTGGGGGATAGCATTACTGGGGGCACATCGCCGCTAAACATGAAGGGAGGTTGGGGGGGATGGTATTACTGGGAGCACAACTCTGCAAACATGAAGGGGGGTGGGTGGGTGGCATTACCAGGGGCACAACTCTGCAGGAATGAAAGGATCAAGTGCGTACCCTCCCTCCATAAAGGGGAGCATTCTGTGCCATTGAACGCTTGCGTGAGTGAAGGAACAATGGCACTCCGGGAACCCTGTGTGTGGGGAGGGTGCCATAAACGGTAGGTGTGTAAAGTTAATCTGGCTGGTGGGCTAATCGATGCAGCTGCTACAATCTGAATGTGGTCATGCTATGCCGCTCTTAATGGAAACTAAGATGGGCAATGCCATGCCATGCCACATAGTTAATGCACAAAAGCACCTGATGTACCAGTCAACATCAATCTCTGCCCTGTTAGGCACCTTCGAAGAAGTGAAAGAACCGAGTTTAATTGCAATTTGGAGATGTGGATGATATAATCTATAATCATTGACCTGCTTGTCGTGAGGAGCCATATGCGCAGGGGCAGGTCCAGCTCACCTAGTAGCCCCCAGTCATGAGCAGCAGCAGCCCCCAAGGCCAACTTGGCACTGTAGCTCGCCGTGCATCTACAGGTCCCTCATGACATACCTGCAGATGTCTGAGCGCCAATGTCAGAGGCGACTGTGGATGTCCAATGAGGCGGTGACACATCTCTGTGCCTTGCTCAATGAGGACCTGCAGCTGATGTGCTTCTGTTGACATCCTATGCCTGTGGCCCTCAAAGTGACAGCGGCTCTTAACCTCTACGCCTCTGCATCATTTCAGGGACCCATCAATGACCTACGTGGGATCACACAGTCAGCAGCGCAATGCTGCATCAGGGAGGTCACCAATGCCCTGTACCAGAGGACTGGTGACTATGTCTGCTTCAGGACAGATCCTGAGAGCCAGGACCAGAGGGCCATTGGATTTGGCTCCATCACGGGATTACCACAGGTGCAAGGGCTCTTTGCCTTGCACCAATGTGTCCTTGAAGGCTCCTGCCGGCTACCAGCTGCATACCTCAACCAGAGGGCTTCCACTCCCTCAATGTGCAGCTAGTATGTGACTACCATAAGTGCTTTATACAAATCTGTGCCCGCTTTCCAGGCAGCTGCCATGATGCCATCATCCTGTGGCAGTCACAAGGGGCCTTTGCTGTTCACTGAACTAGCTCATATCGAGGGGTGGCTTCTTGGAGATAAGGGCTACCCCTTGCAGACATGGCTCCTGACGCCAGTGAGAAACCCCACCAGTGATGCAGAGGAGAGATACAATGCCAGCCATGATGCTACAAGAGCCACCATTGAGCAGGCAATCGGCATGCTGAAAAAGCACTTCCGCTGCTTGGATTGATTGGGTGGTACCCTGCAGTACGATCCAGACAAGGTAGCATGTATTGTTGCTGTTTGCTGTACCCTGCACAACTATACGCTCAACAGTGGGGAGGCCTTGCAGGATGAGGAGAGACGTGAGCAGGACGCAACCTCGGACGACGAAGATGCAGAGGGCTTGCAGCAGGAAAGGCGCATGGGAGGACGGAGAGCATCCAGGCGCCGCATGCAGGGCGAGCAGCGAGCAAGCGATGCATGACAACACCTTTTGATCAACGGTTCTCCATACCATAAAGTCCACCATGTGCTCTGCAAGCCACACAGCACTGTCATTTACCTGTTGCGCAGCAGTCCGCATCTGCAAACTCTTTGTCTCCATCATTACTGGCAGCAGCAGACTGAGCCATTGTCCATGTTACTGCATCCGTGGAGATGCACATGAGTAATACTGGCATGGCAATGATGTTAATTCATACATTGGCAGTTCTGAAAGGCCAACGATGTAATGAGAGGAGCCACGGTCGGTACATGCTGGCACACTTCATTCACACAGTGAAAACAACACACATGTTAGTGAAGAACATTCAGTGATTTAGCTTTTTACAGTGTTGTGTCACCCATGCAGACCCATTTGTGTCACGGTATTTTTCTGAAACATTTGCAGGTGCTCCTTCGTGGTGCAACCTCTGTGCTGGCAGCTTGATTGGAGGAAGGCTGCTGATCAGAGTGCCCTTTGGCTGTGGATGGCTTCGGTGGTCGTCCTCTGTGCACAGGAGCCTGGAGAGCCCTGGCTGGCTGGAGGAATTCTGCGTCAGCACAGAACTTTCCTCAGATGTTGTTGCTGCTGGTGCTTGACTCATCGGCGGAGGAGCAGAGAGGCCAGTGTCCACATTGGAATCACCTTGAGGGGGGATCCCAGATATGGCACCTCCTCCATCTCAAGGCTCCTTTGAATCTCTCTGCTCTCCCGGGAAGGAGCAGGGGCAGGGACAGTCCCCATGCCCCTGGTCCCTCTCTCGCCTAGCCGCTAATTTGTGGATCCCTCGGTGAGGGATTGCAGGTCAGCGCATATGAATGGAATCTGGCTCACCAGAAGGGCTGCCATCGGTTCCATCGATGAAGCCATGTGCTCAATGGCAGCTGTCATGGCCTGGATGGACTCCCCCATCGTCTGCTCAACAGCTGTGCATGGCCTGTGGCATCTCCACCAGATGTTGCCATGATTGCTGCTGCAGCTCCAGCATGCCCTGTGCTGTGGACAACAGAAGGTCATCAGCAGCCTTGGGCTCAGCATGGGCCTGGCCACACACAGCCCTCCAATTGTCAGGGACGTCAGCTTTCTCAGCCTCAGTCAGCTGCTCGGGAGTGTGTGCAGTGCTGTCACCAGCTTGTGACCCATACTGTAAGGCCAACCGGTGACTGCATTGCGCTGGTAGAAGGTGTGTGAGTGTCATGGGACACTGATTCCTTGGAGGATGTCAGAGGTGCGGGAGGTGTCCTGGGCCGCGAGGGCCCACTCAGAGCGTTGACCTGCAAGATACAATGTGAAGAGCATACCATCAATCTTTATGGTGAGCATTTGACTATTATGACAGCATTGTCTCAAATAGTAACTCACCTCCTGACTCCCCAAATCCTGTCCACCATCGACAAGGCACAAGTCAGGAGTGTGATGGAATACTCTCCACTTGCCTGGATGGGTGCAGCTCCAACAACACTCAAGAAGCTCGACACCATCCAGGACAAAGCAGCCCGATTGATTGGCTCCCCATCTACAAACATTCACTCCCTCCACCACTGACGCACAGTGGCAGCAGTGTGTACCATCTACAGGATGCATTGCAGCAATGCACCAAGGCTCCTTAGACAGCACCTTCCAAACCTGCGACCTCTACCAACTAGAAGGACAAGGGCAGCAAATGCATGGGAACACCACCACCTGCAAGTTCCTCTCCAAGTCACACACCATCCTGACTTGGAACTATATTGCCGTTACTTCACTGTCACTGGGTCAAAATCCTGGAACTCCCTTCCTAACAGCTCTGTGGGTGTACCTACCCCAAATGGACTGCAGCGGTTCAAGAAGGCAGCTCACCACCACCTTCTCAAGGGCAATTAGGGATGGGCAATAAAAACTGGCCTGGCCACGACGCCCACATCCCATGAATGAATAAAAAAAAGTACGATTTTCACAGTGATCATTGTGTGTATCAAATGGCTGCATGTCCACCCATGACCCCGAGCTCAATGCCACTGACTACATGGTCCACATGCGTCGCAGCCAGTTCAAGGGACTCCTCCTCAGCCTGTGTCAGTGTCCGCATTGTCATGGAAGTGTTTTTTTCCTGTTGTTTAAAACTAAGGGGGAGGGGGTCTGTGTACCTTTAAGACTAAGAGGTGTTCTCTCTCTCTGGGAACTGTGTGTGCCAGCAGAAAGCCTGATTCCTAGGCAACAACAGGAGAGAGAAGCCACCAGCTGTATTGTATTAGTTAACTGTATGTAAAGACAGGCTAGAACCAGTTTGATCTGGAGACCAGCAAAGCATGCTCACTGAAGGAAGGATCCCTCTCTTGTAGCAGAAAAATCTACATTGATCTATAGGCTATGTATTGCCTAAGGAGGGTAAAAGAAACATCATAAAGGAAATCTTTGGCAGTTGGCAAGAAGCAGGTGCTGGGGCATTTTAAATAGGGCCCCAGCACCTGCTCCTCTTTTGACCCAACGACGATCACAGCACTGGAAGTCCTGCCACCTGCCACGTCAGTTGGATGGGGCAGCACGTTGTGTCAATGTTAATGAGCCACCCCACTAAATATTGCAGCGGCTCAACGACAGGCCATCTGTGGACCACCATCTTTAAAGCAGGCAACCGATAAAATTCAGCCCTATGCATCCATGTTCCGGGAGCAGCTCACAAGAGCCTGCAAATTGGCTCAGGAACACCTTAAAGCTTCACAAACAACAATGAAGAAATGTGCAGACGAGCATGCCAAGACCCGAACATTTCAGCCAGGGGATAATGTATTAGTATTACTGCCTTTACAGGATGAACCACTGAAAACATGGTTCAGTGGTACATATAGAGTAGCCAAAAGGATTGGTAAAGTAAATTATTTGATTGACACCCCTGATCGCTGGATATAGAATCGGCTGTGTCACGGAGAACCATAGAAAGGTTACAGCACAGAAAGAGGGCATTCAGCCCATCATGTCTGTGCCGACTGATCCCACCTTCCAGCACCTGGTCCGTAGACTTGCAGGTAAGCTGTAGCTCTTCAGGTGCAGGTCCAGGTACCGTTTAAATGGGTTGATGGTTTATGCTTCCACCACCGATCCGGGCAGTGAATTCCAGACACCCACCACCCTTTGGGTGAAAAAGTTTTTCCTCATGTCCCCGCTAATCTTTCTACCAATCGCCTTAAATCTGTGCCCCCTGGTAATTGACCTCTCTGCTCGGGGAAACAGGTCCTTCCTGTCGACTCTATCTAGGCCCCTCATAATTTTCTTCACCTTAATTAAGTCAACCCTCAGCCTCCTCTGTTCTAAGGAAAACAACCCTAGCCTATCCAATCTTTCCTCTTAGCTGCAACTTTCAAGCCCTGGCAACATTCTTGTAGATCTCCTCTGTACTCTCTCCAGAGCAATTATGTCCTTCCTGTAATGTCATCAATATGTTGAAACAATATCACCACCAGCAGGAGGACAAGCAAGCACAGGTATTTCAGATAGTAAGGACAGTGAAGAATAAAAGGGGTTGTGAGGATGAGGCAGAAGCAGGCCTAGACAGTTCCCAAATTGAACCTCCTACTAACCGGTTAGTAATTGTTAGGGAGATTAGACATTATGCTTTCATATTTAGATGCAGTAACAAAGGCAGACTTCTACCCAATTCCTCCCTTGGAAGACTGTATTGACAGAGTTGGCAGTGCCACGTTTCTTACCAAAATAGATTTGTTAAAGGGATACTGGCAAGTTCCATTAACAGCCTGAGCTAAAGTAAATCGGCCTTTGTCACACCAGAGGGTCTTTTCCAATGCCAAGCGATGCCATTCGGTCTAAAAAATGCCCCAGCAACTTTCCAAGGATTATTGAACCAAATGGTAACCAGTGTTCCTAACTGTAGTTCACCTTGATGATGTGCTGGTGTACAGTGACACTTGGAATGACCACTTGGAAAAACTATAAGTTCTGTTTAGAAAATTACAGTCAGCTGATTTGGTGATAAACCTTGACAAAAGTGAATTTGCAAAAGCACGGGTAAGCTACCTAGGGTATATACTAGGGCAAGGACAAGTATTGCCAAGAACAGTAAAAGTACAAGCATTGGTGGAGTTCCCTGCCCCTAAGACTAAATGAGAAATCATGAGGTTTTTGGGGATGTGTGGTTTCTACCGCAAGTTTGTACCAAATTTCAGAAACATAGATGCTCCACTGACGGAATTGCTACAAAAGAAAGCCAAGGTAGTGTGGTCAGGGGAGTGCCAAGCATCTTTTGAGAGGCAGAAAGCAATTCTGATCAATGGACCAGTGTTGGCTGACCCAAATTTCACTAAGCGCTTCAAGGTAGCAATTGATATTAGTGACCTGGGGGTCGGTGCAGTCTTGTTACGAGAAGATGAATCGGGCATAGAAAGGCCAGTGGGATATTTTTTCGAAAAGCGAAATTGACACCAAAAAAGGATACTCTACAGTGGAAAAAGAAACCCTGAGCTTATTACTAGCTCTCAAATATGTGAAGTATATGTCTATCACAGCTACAGAGAGACACTGGTGTATACTGATCATAACCCCCTAACCTTTGTGGAAAAGTTAAAAACCAAAATGCCAGATGATTTCGATGGATTTTACTATTGCAGCCCTATCACATAAAGATTATCCACATTGCGGGGAAAAACAATGTAATTGCTGATGCGCTGTCTAGAATTTAACTTTGCTTTGAGTTATCTGAGTATACAGATGATACAGGGCAGAACTGGGTTAGTTACAGGTAAAGAGTGAATGAGAATATGTGTAAATGTGTTTGAATTTTTTTTTCATATTCTGCTTTTTCTGTCCACACTATATAATGAAACGCATTTAAAAATGGCATTTCATTCCTCCAAGGGCAGAGGTGTTGTAACACTACATCAATGATTTGGATGTGGGGACCAAATGTAATATTTCTAAGTTTGCTGATGACACATGTGGGAATGTGAGTTGTGAGGAGGATTCAAAGAGGCTCCAAGGGGATTTAGACAGGCCAAGTGGGCAAGAACATGGCAGATGGAATATAATGTGGAAAAATATGAAGTTATTCACTTTGGTAGGAAAAACAGAAATGCAGAGTATTTCTGAAATGGTGAGAGATTGGGAAGTGTTGCTGTCCAAAGGAACCTGGCTGTCCTTGTTGATAAGTCATTGAAAGCTAACATGCAAGTGCAGCAAGCAATTAGGAAGGCAAATGGTATGTTTGCCTTTATTGCAAGAGGATTTGAGTACAGGAGTAAAGAAATCTTGCTGCAATTGTACAGAGTCTTGGTGAGACCGCACCTGGAGTATTGTGTACAGTTTTAGTCTCCTTACCTAGGGAAGGATATACTTGCCATAGAGGGAGTGAAACAAAGGTTCACCAGATTAATTCCTGGGATGGCAGGATTGTCCTATGAGGAGAGATTGAGGAGACTGGGCCTATATTCTCTCGAATTTAGAAAAAGTGAGAATTGATCTCATCGAAGCATACAAAATTCTTACAGTGCTCGACAGGATGGATGCAAGAAGAATGTTTCCCCTGGCTGGGAGCGTCTAGAACCAAGGGACACAGACTCAGAATAAGAGGTAGGCTATTTAGGACTGAGATGAGGAGGAATTTCTTCACTCAGAGGGTGATGAATCTTTGGAATTCTCTACCTCAAAGGGCTGTGGAGGCTCAGTCATTGAGTATGTTTAAGACAGAGATTGACAGATTTCTAGATATTAAAAATATCAAGGGATATGGGGATAGTGCAAGAAAATGGCATTGAGGTAGATGATCAATCATGATCTTGTTGAATGTTGGAGCAGGCTCGAGGAGCCGAATGGCCTACGCCTGCTCCTAGTTCCTATGATCTTTGTAATTCTCAAGCACATCGTTGAGGAAAATTTCTCCTATCTCTCCTAATGTACTTTAAATTACATACCAGATGACAGTTACAAATAAGGATTGCCATGCACCCATTTCAGCTCAACGTCCCAGAAAGAACCTGCAGTTCCCCATCATGACATACTGCTGTTAAAGAATTATTTCTCTGTGTTACTATATCATTCCAATCAAGGTGTTAAAATGATGCATATAGAGATTCACTACTTTGGCAGCACCTCCCAAACCAGTGACCTCCAGCATCTAGAACATGGTGTCCAACATGCGGCCCACGGGCCAGAATCCGGCCTGCCAAACGTTTCCGTCCAGCCTGCGGGTGTAAACTGTTCTTGGGGCCATTCCTCATCCTCACCGTGACTGAAGATTAGAAATTTCCCTTTGTCTTCTTCTTGCAGGGTGGCCTTTTTAAAAACATCACACTGTCAGTTTCAAGTTGACAGCTGCTGACATCAGGAACAGCCGTTTTCACAAGACTCGGTTTTCCAGCGGGTTCTCACTTTTTTTTCAAAAGCCCGCTGAAAACCCCAAGTGCTGTTGGGAAACAGCTGTTCCCGATGTCCGCAGCTGTCAGCTTGAAACTGACAGTGCAATTTTTTTTAAAAAACTGACCAACTACCTGCTGAGCGTCCACTCTCTGCAACAGTGTAAGAGGTAGAGAAGGGGGGAGAGATAGACGGAGAGGGGGGAACAGACAGAGACAGAGAGAGGGGCAGAGAGACAGAGAGGAGGGACAGAGATAGCGGGGAACTGAGTGGGGAGTGGAGAACACTGGAGACACGGGGGTGGAGATGGGGGGGGAGAGAAGGGGAGGCGGTGGTGTAGTGGTATTGTCAATGGATCCAGAGACCCAGGGTATTGCTCTGGGGTCAAGGGTTCAAATCCCACCACAGCAGAAGGTGAAATTTGAATTCAATTAATAAATCTGGAATTAAAAAGCTCATCTAATAATGGCCATGAAACCATTGTTGTAAAAACCCATATGATTCATTCATGTCCTTTAGGGAAGGAAATCTGCTGTCCTTACCTGGTCTGGCCTACATGTGACTCCAGACCCACAGCAATGTGGTTGACTCTCCCATGTCCTCTGAAATGGCCTAGCAAGCCACTCAGTTGTATCTAACCGCTATGACGTCAATAAAAAGGAATGAAACTGGACGGATCTCAGAGGTAGTAATCTCAGGATGGCTACCAGTGCCACATGATAGTCAGAGTAGAAATGAAAGAATAGTCAGGATGAATGCGTGGCTTGAGAGATGGTGCAGGAGGGAGGGGTTCAGATTTTTGGGACATTGGGACCGGTTCTGGGGGAGGTGGGACTATTACAAATTGGACGGTCTACACCTAGGCCGGACTGGAACCAATGTCCTTGGGGGTGCTTTTGCTAATGCTGTTGGGGAGGGTTTAAACTAATGTGGCAGGGGGATGGGAACCAAATGAGGTCAGTGGAGAGTAAGGATGTAGTAACTAAAGCCTGTAAGGAACTAGATAATGAAGTCAGCGTGACTAAGGGAAAGAGTAGGCAAGGAGCAGATGATGAAAGCAAAGGGACTGGTGGTCTGAGGTGTATTTGTTTTAATGCAAGAAGTGTAATAGGTAAGGCAGATGAACTTAGGGCTTGGATTAGTACCTGGGAGTATGATGTTATTGCTATTACTGAGACTTGGTTAAGGGAAGGGCATGATTGGCAACTAAATATGCCAGGATACCGATGCTTCAGGCGGGATAGAGAGGGAGGAAAAAGGGGTGGAGGAGTTGCATTACTGGTCAAAGAGGATATCACAGCTGTGCTGAAGGAAGGCACTATGGAGGACTCGAGCTGTGAGGCAATATGGGCAGAACTCAGAAATAGGAAGGGTGCGGTAACAATGTTGGGGCTGTACTACAGGCCTCCCAACAGCGAGCGTGAGATAGAGGTACAAATATGTGAACAGATTATGGAAAGCTGTAGGAGCAACAGGGTGGTGGTGATAGGAGATTTTAATTTTCCCAACATTGACTGGGATTCACTTAGTGTTAGAGGTCTAGATGGAGCAGAATTTGTAAGGAGCATCCAGGAGGGTTTTCTAGAGCAGTATGTAAATAGTCCAACTCGGGAAGGGGCCATACTGGACTTGGTGTTGGGGAATGAGCCGGGCCAGGTGGTTGACGTTTCAGTAGGGGACTACTTTGGGAATAGTGATCACAATTCCGTAAGTTTTAGAATACTCATGGACAAAGACGAGAGTGGTCCTAAAGGAAGAGTGCTAAATTGGGGGAAGGCCGACTATACCAAAATTCGGCAGGAGCTGGGGAATGTAAATTGGGAGCAGCTGTTTGAAGGTAAATCCACATTTGATATGTGGGAGTCTTTTAAAGAGAGGTTGATTAGCGTGCAGGAGAGACATGTTCCTGTGAAAATGAGGGATAGAAATGGCAAGATTAGGGAACCATGGATGACAGGTGAAATTGTGAGACTAGCTAAGAGGAAAAAGGAAGCATACATAAGGTCTAGGCGGCTGAAGAAAGATGAAGCTTTGAAAGAATATCGGGATTGTAGGCGCAATCTGAAACGAGGAATTAAGAGGGCTAAAAGGGGTCATGAAATATCTTTAGCAAACAGGGTTAAGGAAAATCCCAAAGCCTTTTATTCCTATATAAGGAGCAAGAGGGTAACTAGAGAAAGGATTGGCCCACTCAAGGACAAAGGAGGAAAGTTATGCGTGGAGTCAGAGAAAATGGGTGAGATTCTAAATGAGTACTTTGCATCGGTATTCATCGAGGAGAGGGACATGACGGATGTTGAGGTTAGGGACAGATGTTTGATTACTCTAGGTCAAGTCGGCATAAGGAGGGAGGAAGTGTTGGGTATTCTAAAAGGCATTAAGGTGGACAAGTCCCCAGGTCCGGATGGGATCTATCCCAGGTTACTGTGGGAAGCGAGAGAGGAAATAGTTGGGGCCAGAACAGATATCTTTGCAACATCCTTAAACATGGGTGAGGTCCCGGAGGACTGGAGAATTGCTAATGTTGTCCCCTTGTTTAAGAAGGGTAGCAGGGATAATCCAGGTAATTATAGACCGGTGAGCCTGACGTCAGTGGTAGGGAAGCAGCTGGAGAAGATACTGAGGGATAGGATCTATTCCCATTTGGAAGAAAATGGGCTTATCAGTGATAGGCAACATGGTTTTGTGCAGGGAAGGTCATGTCTTACCAACTTAATAGAATTCTTTGAGAAAGTGACAAAGTTGATTGATGAGGGAAGGGCTGTAGATGTCGTATACATGGACTTCAGTAAGGCGTTTGATAAGGTTCCCCATGGTAGGCTGATGGAGAAAGTGAAGGCGCATGGGGTCCAAGGTGTACTAGCTAGATGGATAAAGAACTGGCTGGGCAACAGGAGTCAGAGAGTAGCAGTGGAAGGGAGTTTCTCAAAATGGAGACGTGTGACCAGTGGTGTTCCACAGGGATCCGTGCTGGGACCACTGTTGTTTGTGATATACATAAATGATTTGGAGGAAAGTATAGGTGGTCTGATTAGCAAGTTTGCAGACGACACTAAGATTGGTGGAGTAGCAGATAGTGAAGGGGACTGTCAGAGAATACAGCAGAATATAGATAGACTGGAGAGTTGGGCAGAGAAATGGCAGATGGAGTTGAATCAGGGCAAATGCGAGGTGATGCATTTTGGAAGATCCAATTCAAGAGTGAATTATACAGTAAATGGAAAAGTCCTGGGGAAAATTGATGTACAGAGAGATTTGGGTGTTCAGGTCCATTGTTCCCTGAAGGTGGCAACGCAGGTCAATAGAGTGGTCAAGAAGGCATACGGCATGCTTTCCTTCATCGGACGGGGTATTGAGTACAAGAGTTGGCAAGTCATGTTACAGTTGTATAGGACTTTGGTTCGGCCACATTTGGAATACTGCGTGCAGTTCTGGTCGCCACATTACCAAAAGGATGTGGATGCTATGGAGAGGGTGCAGAGGAGGTTCACCAGGATGTTGCCTGGTATGGAGGGCGCTAGCTATGAAGAGAGGTTGAGTAGATTAGGATTATTTTCATTAGAAAGACGGAGGTTGAGGGGGGAACTGATTGAGGTGTACAAAATCATGAGAGGTATAGACAGGGTGGATAGCAAGAAGCTTTTTCCCAGAGTGGGGGATTCAATTACAAGGGGACACGAGTTCAAAGTGAAAGGGGAAAAGTTTAGGGGGGATATGCGTGGAAAGTTCTTTACGCAGAGGGTGGTGGGTGCATGGAACGCATTGCCAGCGGAGGTGGTAGACGCGGGCACGATAGCGTCTTTTAAGATGTATCTAGACAGATACATGAATGGGCAGGAAGTAAAGAGATACAGACCCTTAGAAAATAGGCGACAGGTTTAGATAGAGGATTTGGATCGGCGTAGGCTTGGAGGGCCGAAGGGCCTGTTCCTGTGCTGTAATTTTCTTTGTTCTTTGTTCTTTGGATCACCCGGCATCGACCTAGGCACCGGAAACGACAGTGGCAAACCCAGCCCTGTCGACCCTGCAAAGTCCTCCTTACTAACATCTGGGGGCTTGTGCCAAAGTTGGGAGAGCTGTCCCACAGACTGGTCAAGCAACAGGCTGACATAGTCATACTCACGGAATCATACCTGACAGACAATGTCCCAGACACTGCAATCACATCCCTGGGTATGTCCTGTCCCACCGGCAGGACAGACCCAGCAGAGGTGTCGGTTGGTACAGTGGTATACAGTAGGGAGGGAGTTGCCCTGGGAGTCCTCAACATCGACTCTGGACCCCATGAAGTCTTATGGCATCAGGGCAAACATGGACAAGGAAACCTCCTGCTGATTCCACCGACCACCATCCCTCAGCTGATGAGTCAGTAGTCCACCATGTTGAACACCACTTGGAGGAAGCACGGAGGGTGGCAAGGGCACAGAATGTACTCTGGGTGGGGTACTTCAATGTCCATCACCAAGAGTGGTTCGGTAGCACCACTACTGACCGAGCTGGCTGAGTCCTAAAGGACATATCTGCTAGACTGGGTATGCGGCAGGTGGTGAGGGAACAAACAAGAGGGGAAAACATACTTGACCTCGTCCTCACCAATCTGCCTGCTGCAGATGCATCTGTCCATGACAGTATTGGTAGGAGTGACCACCGCACAGTCATTGTGGAGACGAAGCCCGCCTTCACATTGAGGATACCTTCCTTTGTGATGTGTGGCACTATCACTGTGCTAAATGGGATAGATTTCAAACAGACCTAGCAATGCAAAACTGGGCATCCATGAGGCACTGTGGTCCATCAGAAGCAGCAGAATTGTACTCAACCACAATCTGTAACCTCATGGACTGGCATATCCCCCACTCTACCATTACCATCAAGCCAGGAGACCAACCCTGGTTCAATGAAGAGTGCAGGAAGGCATGCCAGGAGCAGCACCAGGCATACCTCAAAATGAGGTGTCAACCTGGTGAAGCTACAACAGAGGACTATCTGAATGCCAAACTGCATAGGCAGCATGCAATAGACAGAGCTAAGCAATCCCAAAACCAACGGATCAGATCTAAGCTCTGCAGTCCTGCCACATCCAGTCGTGAATGGTGGTGGACAATTAAACAACTAACTGGAGGACGTAGCCTCACAAATATCCCCATCCTCAATGATTGGGGAGCCCAGCACATCAGTGCAAAAGATAAGGCTGAAGCATTTGCAACAATCTTCAGCCAGGAGTGCCGCGTTGATGATCCATCTCGGCCTCCTCCTGAAGTCCCCAGCATTACAGATGCCAGACTTCAGCCAATTCGATTCACTCCGCGTGATATCAAGAAGTGACTTAAGGCACTGGATACAGCAAAGGCTATGGGCCCTGACAATATTCCAGCAATAATACTGAAGACCTGTACTCCAGAACTTGCTGCGCCCCTAGCCAAGCTGTTCCAGTACAGCTACAATACTGGCACCAACCCTGCAATGTGGAAAATTGCCCTGGTATGTCCTGTACACGAAAAGCAGGACAAGTCCAACCCGGCCAATTACCGCCCCATCAGCCTCAATCATTAGTAAAGTGATGGAAGGTGTCATCAACAGTGCCATCAAGCGGCACTTGCTGAGCAATAACCTGCTCAGAGATGCTCAGTTTGGGTTCCGCCAGGGCCACTCAGCTCCTGACCTCATTACAGCCTTGGTTCAAACAGGGACAAAAGAGCTGAACTCAAGAGGTGAGGTGAGAGTGACCGCCCTTGACATCAAGGCAGCATTTGACCGAGTATGGCATCAAGGAGCCCTAGCAAGACTGAGGTTTATTGAAATCAGGGTGAAAAGCCTTCGCTGGTTGGAGTCATACCTAGCACAAAGGAAGATGGTTGTGGTTGTTGAAGGTCAATCATCTGAGCTCCAGGACATCACTGCAGGAGTTCCTCAGGGTAGTGTCCTAGGCCCAACCATCTTCAGCTGCTTCATCAATGACCTTCCTTCAATCATAAGGTCAGAAGTGGGGATGTTCGCTGATGATTGTACAATGTTCAGCACCATTCAAGACTCCTCAGATACTGAAGCAGTCCATGTAGAAATGCCGCAAGACTTGGACAATATCCAGGCTTGGGCTGATAAGTGGCAAGTAACATTCGCGCCACACAAGTGCCAGGCAATGACCATCTCTACCAAGAGAGAATCTAACCATCTCCCCTTGACATTCAATCGCATTACCATCGCTGAATCCCCCACTATCAACATCCTAGGGGCTACCATTGACCAGAAACTGAAATGGAAGAGTCATATAAATACCGTGGCTACAAGAGCAGGTCAGAGGCTAGGAATCCTGTGGCGAGTAACTCACCTCCTGACTCCCCAAAGCCTGTCCACCATCTACAAGGCACAAGTCAGGAGTGTGACGGAATACTCTCCACCTGCCTGGATGGGTGCAGCTCCAACAACACTCAAGAAGCTCGACACCATCCAGGACAAAGCAGCCCGATTGATTGGCACCCCATCTAAAAACATTCACTCCCTCCACCACCGACGCACAGTGGCAGCAGTGTGTACCATCTACAGGATGCATTGCAGCAATGCACCAAGGCTCCTTAGACAGCACCTTCCAAACCCTCGACTTCTACCAACAAGAAGGACAAGGGCAGCAAATGCATGGGAACATCACCATCTGCAAGTTCCCCTCCAAGTCACACACCATCCTGACTTGGAACTATATCGCCATTCCTTCACTGTCGCTGGGTTAAAATCCTGGAACTCCCTTCCTAACAGCACTGTGGGTGTACCTACCTCACATGGACTGCAGCAGTTTAAGAAGGCAGCTCACCACCACCTTCTCAAGGGCAATTAGGGATGGGCAATAAATGCTGGCCTGGCCAGCGACGCCGACATCCCATGAATGAATAATAAAAAAAAAGATACAGAGAGAGGGTGGGTGGAGAGGGACAGAAGGGGAAGAAGGAGACAGAGAGAGGGGGAAGGAGGAAACTGACAGAGGGGGAGAAGGAGACAGACAGACAGAGAGGGGGAGAGGGGGGAGAGAGAGTCAAAGAGTCATTTACTTATGGCACAGAAGGAGGCCATTCTGTCCATCGAGCCCATGCCAACTCTCCACGGAGTTATGCAGTCAGTCCCACTCCCTGGATCGATCCCCATAGCCCTGCAAGTCTATTTCTTTCCAGTGGCCATCCAACTTCCTCTTGAAGTCACTGATTGTCTCCGCTTCCACCACCCTTGTGGGCAGCATGTTCCAAGTCATTACTACACACTGCGTAAAAAGTGCTTCCGATATTCCCCCTGCATCCTCTGCACAAAACTTTCAATCCGTGTGCCCTAGTCCTAGAGGGGAGAGGGAAGGGTGAGGGACACACACACGCAGAGCACGGGGAGAGGGGGCACAGCGAACAAGGTCGCTCCTGAAAGATGGACATCTAACCAGAATACTCTGCATCGCTACATTAAGTGTGCAGGCAGAGATTGACGACTTATTAAAGCAAAGAGAATTCCAGGTATGTCACTGAATCAGTTTTCAAAATGGTGATAAAAAAGTAAGTCAATAAATTAGTCTTCTTATTTCAAGCTTCTTCACAAAAATGCACATTTGTTGTTTTTATTAGTAAGATAATTTTTTCATGCCTTTATCTTTCGCTGGCCCCCTCCGGGCCGAGCAAAAGTCCTAATGCGGCCCTCTGCCTGTAAAGGTCGGACAACTCTGATCTCGAAGGACAAGAGAAGTAGGTGCATGAGAATACCATCACCTCCAAATTCCCTGGCATCCTGAATTGGACATATAGTGCGCTTCCTTCATTATTGCTGGGTCAAAATCCTGGAACTCCCTACCTAGTAGAATTGTGAACCATAACTGTTAAAGAAAAAGGTCCATGACCACCTTCTCAAGGGCACCTAGGGATGGGCAATAAATACCAGCTTTTTCACTAATGCCCATATGCTAAGAATGACTTTATAAAAAGCCTTAACCTGTCTATCCAGGAACGTGCCTGGTTTGACAGTAGCAAAAATATTTCACCATTGGCAAAGTGTCAAGAGTAGTTGTGAGGGTGGCAGAACAGTCTGTAACAGTTACTGTGATTCTGATGAAGCCCATACCACCCTTACTGTAATCTGACAGTAGTCTAATTAATTTTGTCATGTAAAGTTAAACATGCATGCAACATTGAAAGAATGCATAAAATGACTGCATAACATTTTAATGGTCCTGCTGATTATTTTTGGTGTAACTTACCACAGGGATATTAATGTTAGTTACGATAAAATATTCAAATGTCACAATAAAGCTACATTCTTATTGTAGTATGTAGCCTATATGCTGAACAATTGGCACCTTGCCCTATTCTCCAGTAGGTGCTTGTCACTCTAGAGTTGGCATTTCCTGGCTGTCCGTTTACTGAGAGAACTTGATAACATGCATCAAGCAGTTTGATGTCATGTTTACCATGCACTGTTTAATTCAGTGGCAGTCTCAAAAAGAAAAAAACTTTCATTTATAAAACTCCTTTCACAACCTCAGGATGTCCAAAAGCTCCTTGCAGCCAATGAAGTAGTTTTGAAGTTTATTCACTGTAGTAATATAGGAAATGCAACTGCCAATTTGCACACAGCAAGCTCCCACAAACAGCAATGTGATAATAACCAGAGATAATCTGTTTTTAGTGATGCCTATTGAGGGATAAATATTCCGAAGAAGGGTCACTGAACCGAAACGTTAACTCTGCTTCTCTTTCCACAGATGCTGTCAGACCTGCTGAGTGGTTCCAGCATTTCTTGTTTTTATTTCAGATTTCCAGCATCTGCAGTATTTTGCTTTTATTTGAGGGATAAATATTCATCTGGACACTGGATATAACTACTTTGCTCTTCTTCAAAATAGTGCCAAGGGATCTTTTATGTCAGAGAGCAGACAAGGCTTCAGTATAATAGTTCATCCAAAAGTGCAGCACTAGAACATCAACCGAGACTTTTACACTCAAGTCACTGTAGGTTGACTTGACCCCACAATTTTCTGACTCAGAGGCGACAGTGCTACCCATTGAGCCACAGCTGACACCATTTCTGGTAGCAACTGTGTAGTATAAACACAGTGGTGATCGCACTTCGAGGTACCTCTTTTTCAACACTAGTGGTGCAATACCACTAGCTGAAAATGTAAACAAGTGTTGCGAGACCACCTCCTGCCATTTTGGCCAACTCTCAGAATATGGTAATACTGTTGTAGACTAGTTTTATCTGCCAAACTCAAGGATTAGAAAACGTGTATTTGGTTGCTCAGTGGCACAACCTATAATTATACTGTCCAATGTGGTATGAAACAGTACAGACTAGGAAGTTCTCATTTTCAGTCTCTGGTCTGTGCTGAGTTAGCTGGGCTTAGTCCTGCAGGGCAGTAGAGGTGTTAGAATTGGCCTCCAAGATCTTCTGCCGAAGAAACACAGCCAGGATTCCTGCTGTCAAGTTCACCTGTGTACAGGCCAGCAAAGCTCTTTATGAATTCCTAAGATTCACTCGGGAAAGTTTGCTGCCAGGAAATAGAAGTCGTGAATGCCGTTTCAACAACTGCATGTGTTTAATCTGCGTAAATTAACAACACTGACAGCTGGCAAAGACTGCGGAATTGCAATATATATGTAGCTCAAATGGCACTCCTGTTGATTGCCACATAATCACATGGGTGATGCCTCTTTGAATTTTATTGGATGCTATGTTGAGCAGGAGGTAATTGTAGCCCCCCATAGCGGGCAGGTTAGTAGCGGGGGATAGGTTAAAATATCAAAAAGTGGGAGACCCGACTGCAATCCAGCTCCGAAGACCGCACATCATCTGCAGCAAATCCAATGAAGTGGAGGTGCATGAAAAGAGCCCACCCACTCTCCCCTTCAAATCCAGACCAGCCGCTCACATTGCTGTTTGGGATGCCAGGGATGACCTAATAGCTCGAAGATTCAGTTAGTCACTCACACTGGACCAAAGCAAGTATCACATTCTCCCGCACCACCCTACACACACAAAGCAGTTCTGTAACCAACCACACACCCATAGCACATCCCTCAATTAGTTCCATCAGTTCACATCTGCTCATTCATCACGAAGCAACTAAAAACATGAGTTGCCACTTGGCACACAAGAATGGGCAACATGGTTAAGTAGTGTAAATTAATAAATTTCATATGAGGCAATAGCAAAAGGAAACTTAAATAACGTAACATTTTCACAAAGACCCATATGCATACCCTTGGTGAATTACAATGTTTCTCTAGTCCTACTTAGTGCAAACCCTGTGGCTTCAGCTGAAGCAAAGGAAGGCTGCTCAGATCCCTGCTTTGACTGCTGAGATGTTCTTGGCCAGTGACCTCTGGGTTTTGGAGACCATGAGGGCCCTGTCAAAGACTGCTCCACCTGCACCTGTGCAGGGGCAGACTTGGCCTTTAGGCGATGAGGCAGTGATTCAGTCACTATGAGAAAGGGCAATCAGTGAGATGTGGGGTCGTTTTGAGTGCCTGATTTCTATCTTCCAATTCAGCATCATCCTTCTGCTGGGCCAGTGGCACATCACTTCTATCTCTCTGCTGGGGAGCAGCTTGGAGAAGTTCAGTGATGAGTTGTAAGACCACAGATAAGGTATCTGTCATTCTGTTCAAAAGACAGCAGCCATGTATGCACAGCTGTCATCATGGCCTGCATGGACTGGCTTGATGGCAGCGATTGAAGCTCTATGGTGGCAGCCATTCATCTTTTATTTGTTACTGGAATCAAGTCAACATAACTTAATGTTGTATGAGATGTGGGTCATAGATATTTAATTGTGTCACCAGGCAGCTGTGAAGTCCCAGTCTCTCCATTTCTGATAGGGACGCAGAGATGTCACTAATCACCATTACCTCTTTTTCTGCAGCCAACGGTTACACAATCCATGGTGAACTACATCAAGTCCTCTCTCTTGTGTTTTGTGCTGTCTTCTCTTGCAATTGGGTGAGGGTGACGATTGGCAGATGCATCACATTCGCATAAGTATTGGGGTGAGTGGAGTGGTACATGGATAAATGGGGATGTGAGAAAGTGCATAGAAAGTGAACAATTGGTATTCTTGAAACTCAAGTAGGTGTCGGGACTAATCTGATGGAAAATGCTTAACAAGATGGAGTGAGGTTGGGGGGATGATGTGCATAACCTTTCCTGGTCTGGTTAGGTCATTAAATCGCTTCTTGCAGTCCAGAAAAAGGACTCAATTTTCCTGCTGTTGACCTCCTGAGCCACCTGCAACCATGCTTTCTTGGTGCCAGCAGCAGGTTTCTTCTTCCCATTGCCAGAGAAGATTATCTCCTGCAGGCTTTTCACTGCACTCAGCAACATAATTGCAGGTGGCAACAGTGGCGCAGTGATTAGCACCGCAGCCTCACAGCTCCAGCAACCCGGGTTCAGTTCTGGGTACTGCCTGTGTGGAGTTTGCAAGTTCTCCCTGTGTCTGTGTGGGTTTCTGCCGGGTGCTCCGGTTTCCTTCCACAGCCAAAGATTTGCAGGTTGATAGGTAAATTGGCCATTGTAAATTGCCCCTAGTGTAGGTTGGTGGTAGGAGAATGGTGGTGATGTGGTAGAGAATATCGGGTTAATGTAGGATTAGTATAAATGGGTGGTTGTTGGTTGGCACAGACTCAAAGGGCCTGTTACAGTGCTATATCTCTAAATAAATAAATGATGTCTTGGTAAACCAGCTTGCAGCCCTTGACCATCCCGAGGCCATTTTTAAACTTCACCATTTCTTTGCCCAAACTCCTACAAATACCATCTTTGAATTGGCCCTTTAATTAGCCGAGTTGAGATCGTGCCATATAGGTGCACATCACACCTGGTGTTTCACATTGGAGATGCAAAATCCAGAAATACATTTATAAATAGGTAGCCATGTTGAAATCAGACATTCAAATGTATCAAAACTTTTTCTGCATTTTGCATCCCTATGAAGCCATCCACATACTTCAGAACCTCCCTCTGGATTATTATTGGGCCCTATGACTTTTCATCAGTGCAATTTCTGGTAACCATAGAAACTATGTGGCTGTCAATTCAATCTCTTTATAGGGAACTTGGCATCATATCTGTGTTGGACTGATCTCAGTTGCAGCTGATGACATCCTTACAACCAAAAGACCAGGCGCTAAATTCTGTAGTATTATTGCAGATCAGCCATTTCCTTTATTTGTCCTCTTCATTTTGTTTCTTTTCTGAATGCACTGGATTATGTTCTGTGGATGGTGGCAGCTTTATGGTAACTCAAGTGCTTTCTACATATATGTCTAGACGATGATGGTTGACAGTCCATTTGACTATGGGGACTGGCACATGAGTCTAATCCTACTCTCATCTTGTTTCACACAGGTGAACTTGACAGCAGGAATCCTGGCTGTTTTTTCTGCCCCTCTTGGCAGGATGCCAATTATAACACCTCTGCTAACCTACAAGAGTGAGATTGGTTCACTCAGCACAGACCAGAATTTAAGCATAAGAACTTCCTGGTCTGTATCACTTCATACCATGTTGGATGTGTAATCATACCTTATGCCACTGAACAACCAAACATGTATTTTCTAATTATAGAATGTTACAGCATAGAAGTTGGCCAATTGGCCCATTGTGTCTGTGCCGGCTCTTTGAAAAAGCGATTCAATTAGTCCCACTCCCTAGTTTTTTCCCCATAGCCCTGCAAATGTCTTCTTTTCAAGTTATATATCCAATTCTCCTCTGAAAGTTACTATTGAATCTGCTTTTGCCATTCTTTCAGGTAGTGCATTCCAGATCATAACAATTAGCAGCGTAAAATAAATTCTCCACATCTCCCCCACTTTTTGTTGGTCGATAAAACTAGTCCACGATGGTAATAAGGTAGTCTGAGAGTTGTCCATATTCTTACACCAAGACCCTTTCCTTACCAATAAGTAATTCATACCACAGGACCATCTACAAGTGTATTTTTCTCTGATTGTTAATGTACGGCAAAATACCAGTGCGCATATAAAACAAGAGAACATAGTTTATAATTTATGCCATTTTCCCTCATACTGGCAACAGAAGGAGATATAGCTACTACAGTTTTAACTACATTAAGAAAATTATAACCAGTTGCTTCAGCTTAATGTTTCTGCCTGATTATCTTTAGCTAGGTTTCAAACAATTTCCTGAATGCATGCTCCTGATATAGAATCTCATCTGTCGAGAGTACATATCAAAAAATCATGGGTGCATTTCCAATTGTAAACCTGCTAGCCATAATTTTCTGCCTGCATTTTTAATCGACGGAATATCACAGAGACCTGTGATTGGACAGAAAATCACCTTTTCGGAAATTTGGCCTTTAGAAACATTAGTCGGAATAACCACATTTTCAGAAGCACGTTTAATCATATGTTTAGTATGAAATGCAAAATGTAGATGCTTTTTAATCCCGCAAAGATACTCGTTTCAGGAAGTGGATTACAAGCAGCAATCCAATCAAGGGGTTCAGATTACATTATAAACCACACTCTCATAGTTTGTTCATCAACTGAACCAAGAAACTGGATCACAGACATAATCCTCTGCCACCCATCCACTTTTCTATTTATTTTATGGAGTCAAACAGTCTTTTAAAACTGCTGCTTCTTTTGATGCCCCAAGTAGGGCTGGAATTCAGGACCTCACAGGATGCTGAGTTGTGACCCAAACCTTACAGTGTAGCCCAGCATGCAGGTCCGAAGCTTGTTGCTATGTAGGGTCATATTGAATGCAATATAGGACCAAGCCGGTAGTGAATCGTGATGCATGGCCCTTTGCAGCATACAGTTTCATGATGCAGGTCTGGATTCTGTTCCAGTGCCACACAGTACATTGGAGCATAGTGCAGTGCTGTGCAGCTGATTGGCTCATAATGCAGGATTACGCAGGTCTCTGAACCACCTTTCACAGCTTTGATCCACGATGCATTATATAATATATAATTATGTAATGAACTGTGGAACAATTGATCGTCATCCACTCTTACTTGAGATTTCTTTAGATTGGCCTGGAAGTTTGTGAGGGTTCTCTGGCGGATAATCACAGAACCTTTGAAGGAATGGCATAAAGGGCTAAGCATAGACACTTGATGTCTCTTCTCCAGGGTTTCAGCCAAAGTTATGGTGGGAGATCGGGAGATCCTCCCATGGACCTCAGGTGGCTAGGATATTCACATCTTATCCACTTAGGTGTGAGAAATGGTTAAGTTCTTATTTGTGGAACATTGAGAAAAAATTGTTCTATTGTAATTTAGATTTCTTTAATGTCAAAGTAAAGGCAGACATAATTGAGTAGCAAGTCTGTGGTTCCCATTTCCCTGCTTTACACTACTGATATCAAGAGGCGCATTGTGAGGTCATCTCCCAGATAATGAGCGATCGTTCAGTCAAAAGCTACTGAAAGGAATACAAGAATTTTGGACTCTTTTTTGGTTTTGAAACAGTTTATTTCTTATGAAAGTCAAGCATTGTACTATTAGTTCCTACAATGTATTGCTGATTTATGCAATTCTCTTACTTGGAAGTAAATCTGACTTTTCTTCTTGTCTGGGTATAATACATCACCATGGGGTCCTATATTGCATGCATTCAATATGACCCTACATAGCAACAAGCTTCGGACCTGTACACTGGGCTACACTGTGAGGTTTGGGTCACAACATAGCATCCTGTGAGGTCCTGAATCACGGCCCTAATTGGGGCATCAAAAGAAGCAGCGGTTTTAAAAGACTGCTTGACTCCATAAAATAAATAGATAAATAAATAGCTGAGGTGAGAGTGACTGCCCTTGACATCAATGCAGCAGTTGATCAAGTATGACATCAAAGAGTCCCAGCAAAACTGGAGTCAATGGGAATCATGGGGAAAACTCTCCGCTGGTTGGATTCATACCTAGCACAAAGGAAGATGGTTGTGGTTGCTGGAGGTCAATCATTTCAGCTGCAAGACATCATTGCAGGAGTTCCTTGGGGTAGTGTCCGAGGCCCAACCATCTTCAGCTGCTTCATCAATGACCTTCCCTCAATCATAATGTCAAAAGTGGGGATGTTCGCTGATGACTGCACAATATTCAACACCCTTCGCGACTCCTCAGTTATTGAAGCAGTCCGTGTAGAAATGCAGCAAGACCTGAACAATATCCAGGCTTGGGCTGATAAGTGGCAAGTAACATTCGTGCCACACAAATGCCAGGCAATGACTATCTCAAATAAGAGAGAATCTAACCATCTCCCCTTTACTTTCAATGGCATTACAATTGCTGAATCCCCCACTATCAACATCCTGGGTGTCATCATTGACCGGAAACTGAAATGGAGTAGCCATATAAATACCATGGCTACAAGAGCAGGTCAGAGCCTGTCCACCATCTACAAGGCACAAGTCAGGAGTGTGATGGAATACTCTCCACTTGCCGATGGGTGCAGCTCCAACAACAGTCAAAAAGCTCGACACCATCCAGAACAAAGCAGCCCACTTGATCAGCACCCCATCCACAAACATTCACTCCCTCCACCACTGACGCACAGTGGCAGCCATGTGTACCATCTACAAGATGCACTGCAGCAATGCACCAAGGCTCCTTAGACAGCACCTTCCAAACCTGCGACCTCTACCACCTGGAAGGACAAGGGCAGCAAATGCATGGGAACACCACCACCTGCAAGTTCCCCTCCAAGCCACACACCATGCTGACTTGGAGCTATATTGCCGTTCCTTCACTGTTGCTGGGTCAAAATCCTGGAACACCCTTCCTAACAGCACTGTTGGTGTCCCTACACCCCAAGGATTGCCTCAATGGCAGTTAGGGATGGGCAGCGACGCCCACATCCCATGAACGAATAAAAAAACCCTGCCAATATTCTATTTACTACCTTTCGGAACACACAAAAAAACATGGTGGGTATCCCGCATGGCCTCCAGTGACTTCTATTACAATTAGGGAGTAACTGTTCGTTCTGTAACATGCTGCCTGACATCCAGCATGCATAACGGCACAGTTTTCGATTCACATGAGACTTGATCGGCTTCCAGAAAGAAAGGAAGAAATTGCATTCATATTGCACCTTTCTCAACCTCAAGGAAGCCCCAAATTCACGTACTTTTGAAGTCTTGGCACTGTTGTAATGTAGGAAATGCAGTAGCCAACTTGCATACAGGTAACTCCCGCAAATGTGATAATTTCTTAAATGATGTTGATTGCGGGATAAATATTGGCCAAGGCACCAAGACAATTACCTTGTTCTTCTTTTATGATGTCATGGCATCTTTCATGTTCACCTGTGAAGGGCAGACAAGGCCTTGATTTAACCTCTCATCTGAAAGACAGCACCTCAGACAGCCCCGCACTCCATCAGTACTGCATTAAAGTGTCAGCCTGGATTATGTGCTTTAGCCTTTGGAGTGGGATTGAACCCACAACCTTCTGATTCAAGGAGTGCTACCACTGAGCCACAGTAGACACCTTTATGGAAACTGACCCTCTGTCACGACTGCAGAAGTAAAATTCTTGGGAGAAAGACCAAACCATAACAAGTACACTTTCCTATGCTGCTTGCAAGCTGGCATCTGTCCATTCTTCCTGTACAGAGTGATACTATGTATGGCATGGCAAAACTTGCTTCCTTGTTTGAAAGTAAGTGGCTTTTCAGGTAAAGTCAACTCATTTTAATTGTTTTGCTCCTAGATGCTATTTTCCATGGTGTATAACACCCAGGCATATCAGACTTCCACAGGTAGGCACCTAGTAAACAGCAATCAATATGTCTTCAAAGGGATAGATAAGGCCTGAGCTATGTTTTTGAGGAAGTGACAACCCAGGTGGACTGTGGAAAACCCTACTCTATGGTGTAGCCCCACTTCTAAAAGGCATTGGTTCCATGTGAAAGGCTACTAATTAAGCTCAAAGCTGTGGTGTTTCATGTTATATCTTGGAAACAGAGAAGAAATAGATAGAAGATGAAAAAGCAAGATGGGCATTTGTTAATGGAGTTATGGCAGGTAAGTGGAAGCACTATATGGCATACCTCAGGGCTCAATTTAAAGAAGTAGTTTGGATCCAGAAACTCAATGCAAATTAGTTAAATTTTCAGATGATATCAAACTAAAAGCATCAGTAGAATCAAAGGAAAAAGCTGAGAAATTAAAGAATGTGTTGGAGAAAATAAGCAAGCGGGCTGAACAATAGCAGATAAAATGTAATGTAGACAAGTGGAAAGTATTACACATAGGAAGGAAAAATGGACAACACACACACTCCAAAAATGCTGTTGAAATTATTACAGATGAATTTGAGAGAAAATGAGTCCTTATGGACTTGATGCTCAAGAGTTCTCTAATGCAGAGCTGTATGAAACAAATCCAACAGAATGTTGAACTACACAGCCAACATAATAGAATACAAGTCAGAAGAATTTATAATCAAATTGTACAGTGCTCTGGTCAGGCTGCACCTTGAGAAACAAAGAATACATTCCAAGCACTGAAGGTCATGCAGAAAAGAGTCACAAGGCTGACTTTAATACCAAAGGACTGACTTATGAGGAAAGACTGGAGAAACTTGGGCTTTTCAACCTGGAAAGGAGCCATCTGAGAGGTGATCTTACAGAGGTTTATAAGAGATATAAATCCAGAATATTACTTCAAATTAAATTACAAGAGTAGGACAAGAGGATATAGATTCCTGCTAATAAAAGGTAAATCTAAGACTGATATCAGGAAGCTCTTCACACAAAAAGTGATCAGAAAGAACAAAAGACTTGCATTTGCAGGGCACCTGATGTGGCTAGAAGATGCCCAAAGCACTTTACAGCTAATGAAGTACTTACTTGAAATGCAGTCACTGTTGTAATGTAGGAAACTTAACAGCCAATTTGTGCAAAGCAAGGTCTTAAAACAGCAATGTGATAATGACCAGGTAATTTTTTTTAAAGTTATGTTGACTGTGGGACAAATATTGGCCAGGACACAGGGGATGGCTCCCCTAATTTCGAAATAGTACCATGGGATCTTTTGTGTCCACTTCAGAAAGCAGACAGGGCCTCAGTTTAATGTCTTATCTGAAAGTCAGCACCTCCGACAATGCAGCACTCCCTCAGTACTGCCCTGGAGTATCAGTCTCGATTTTTGCGTTCAAGTCTCTAGGTGGAACTTGAACCCACAAACTTCTGATTCAGAGGTCAGAGTGCAAAGGTGAGCCATGGAAATGGACTTCCAGACAGAACAGTGGAGGGGACCAGCCTGGAATTATTTAAGAAACAATTAGATACTGCAATGGGGACATGAGGGGTATTTCTGGATGGATGAATACGATGATTTGATTGGCTTTCTTCATTCATAATTATCTTGTGATAAGGAGAGTGACATTTTTAATCAGATGCCTGATTCCAGACTACTGAATTCTGAGAGGCTGGAAGTTAAACTTTAAATAAGTCCAAGTAGTCACACTTAAGATGTGTTAGCTTTCCTTAGCTTATTCTAATCAAAGGTGATGTCTATAACTTCAATAGTAAGCCATTATTTTACTTGTGGGCACCTTCAAAAATTTTCTATGGTTTTATTTAAACTAATTTTTTTGTTCTGAATCCAGGTACAAGGATTGAAATATAGCCCAGTAAGGCTAACAAAAGCTACATTGTTTCTTAACATCACAACATATACTTGTGCAATTGGAGCAATTTTTTTTCCCAATTGCATTCTGTGGCAGTTTTTTTTTTAAATTTGAGTATACCTTTTCTTTAGTTTAATGGGATACTTCATACAGAATCATGCATAGACCTCAAAAGCGATGAACACATTTCATTACTTTTTTTAAACTAAAGTCTGACTCACCTTATTTAAGGCCTAAATCAAAGCAAGGGACAAAGAACAATATTGCCACATAAAGTAATTCATCAGCAACTCCAGATCAGTACCAAGACACATGGACAAAAACCCCTGCTGGTTTTGAACCCTGCCTGATTAAATAACTCATGACAGGATGTCCCATTATATTTTGAAATGAATGATAATCGGGTTATTTGAATCTAAAGTGTAACTGCATACCTGCCAATGTTCAGAAACTCAGCAACTTATAATGACCTTGATGGTGGGTAAGTGCTAGTAGAAATGTCAGGAGAGTTTGTTCTGGGCCTGTGCCTGCCTGCAAAGGAAGTCATTCTATTTTTCTTCCATTTCAATTAATGGAAGGAAGATGGAGGGCATTCTTTTATAGGCGTGTGCTACAAAGTGCCTGATTTTCTGATATTCACCGCACCCAGGCAATCCAGTGTGCTGGACATATCCAAAAAATAACCTTCCCTGTCATATCTGGAGATTGTTCTTGCTGCCTCCTTCCTTCTGTCTGTGGAAGCTAATTCTCATCTCAGTGTTTTTCAGCTCACACACTATCTGCTGTTGTATACACCCTTATGCATCCCCAGCTTTGATACATATTACCGCTGGATGATTCTGAAATTTTCATGTTTGTTGCAGATAGCAATGTTAAACATTTGGGCGAGTCAATCTTGCTATTTGCAAATAGGGCAACAGTGACTGAGAAAGCCTGTATATAATCAAGAACATTACCACACCTGGGATTGCTTTGGCTAGAAGTAAATCAAACACTGAAGCAATTGTTGTGCTAAAGCCTCAACCTTAAGTTAATTACTGCCATCAGCAATATTCTTCATAATATCCTGTTATATAGTTATTTTGCAATAAATAAGTTGAAGTTAAAACTTTAGATGTAAGATAGTCATACTAGAACTGGGAAGAAGAGGTGAGCAAAGAGGTTGATTTTATATTGCTACAATGGGCCAGCATTACATTTTAGGGTTTCTTAGCATCAACATGGAGCATGTGTTGTCCATTTTTCCTTTCTATGTGCAGCACTTTACACTAGTCCATAATAAATTCCACCTGCCATTTCTCTGCCAACTAGCATATTCTGTCCAAATCATTCTGTAATTTCTGAGCTGACTCCTCCTAGGTGCCAGATGAGGACAGGATTGGGTTCGGCAGTGATGCCCTCCACAGCTGAATGCGTGCCAACAATCACTAGACCACACACAAGGAATGATCATTTCGGTACGGTGCCAGGAGGCGAGTAGCAATAATGAACTATATCCCAAAAAATAATGGCCCCAGGTTTGATTCCCAGCACCAGTCAGTGCCTACAGGAAAGCAAAAGTGAAAAGAGAAGACAATCAAAAAGAATAAAATAACAGGGTGGCAAGTATCTTTCACTTTTCTGTTTACCCCCATCTATGTAACATCCTCAAGCCCTACAAACCCTTGCAGAATTTCTGACATCTAAGAGCAGTGGTAGAATTAGAGGAGGCAGCTCAGAAATTACAGAAAGAGTTGAACAAAATGTGTAAGTGGCATAACAATGGTAGATGAAATTTAATGTAGATAACTGTAAAGTATTGCACATTGTAAGGATGAATAGGTGGCACATCTGCCCTTGGAGACAGGCATGGAGGCAGGGGGCAAACAAAATGGCAAGGGGTGTTGTTCCCACCCCCTGCCATTATTGGCCACTTAAGGACCTCTTCCTGCCTTCACTCCAATTTTGTGGAGGACGGAGGGGCCCATCGCCCCATGGAGATGCCGCCAGGTAAGACCTGGTGGCCTCCTAGTGAGCTGGGAGGGGGTCTCTCCTTTTGGGGCAATCCATGGTCCCTAGGGGTCCACCACCCCCATGCCAATGGCTGCCCCTCCACCAAGAACACCCCAACCTCACCAACCCCTCCCCTCCCCCACCCCCACCTCAGTTGCCAGAACCTACCTGACTGGCCCCGGCGACCCCAACCCCACACACCTGTCTGTGGGTCTCTGATGTCTTTGTACTGCAGGGCCTCCTATAGTACGGCAGTGGTCAACACTTCCGATAGCGTTGCCGGTAGTGCAGAGCTGTTCTGCCAATTGGCTGGCAGCTCTGGAGCCAGGAGCTCCTCCCTTAATGGCATGGTGTTCCTGATGGCAGGCAGTTGATTGGCTGCCTGCCATTGGGCCATGGTTCAGTCTCCCCTGCCTTCTGGTCCGCCACCTAGACCCCCATCACCAAAATAAAATCTGGCCCATACTCTGTGAATGGCATTGAAATAACTAAGGACGGAGCTGAAAGAGATCCAGGATGCTTGGTAGACTTAACGATAAACATGTTCAGCCAATGCAGAGCAGCGAACAACAAAGCCAGTGGAATGCTGATCTAATGAACCAAAATACAATATGGAGGAAGTTATGATTGATCTGCACAATGCTCTGGTCAGACTGCATCTTTATTACTGTGTCGAGTTCTGATTGCTGAGACATTTAAACACTAGAGGCAGTGCAGAGAAGTGTCATAAGGTTAATTCCTAGTGTGAAATGTTAGAGTTATGAGGAAAGACTGGAAAGGGGGCATCTGGGACATAATCTTACATAGGTATATAAGGTAGTTATAGGAATGGAAAAGGTACACCGAGGTAAAAGGTTAGAGGTTACAGCCAGATTAAGACACAAACTGTAGTTCTGTGGGATAAAAACAGCACAACAATAAGAAACTAAACATCATATATATTTAATGATAAAACATGTAAAGCATTGCTTGAATATTACAGGGGATGGAATTTTGTAAGAGGTCAATCCTCAGCTCCTTTAAAGTACATGTTGAAACATATATTGAGTTCTGAAAGAGACTATTTGAATGGCTTTACATCTTTGACAGAACCATTTATTATCTTGTATGTGCTTAATATTTAATGTATTTGCAAAATAAAATCGAACAGTGCTACATTTGTAATTAAATCTAACTTACGCCATGAATTAAAGGAATTGGCAAGAAACAAATGCTTTTAAGTGATACACTGAACTGTAAATGGCGACGATTATGAGGGGCATAGCCACATTTTATTCTGTTAGGAGAGCACTACATTAGTGCAAAACCTTGTGCACTTACTAACCATATTTCATGCCTCGGTCTTAAGTACTACTTTACTGTTATATTGGTACACCTAACGTTTTAAAAGAATTGCTGGATTGAGAATGATATAAGATAAAATAAAAAGGAACTAGTAAAAATATTTACATGCTTTAAAGTTTTGAATAAAGCCCTACAGTAGCCAAACTGAGTGTCAAACTTTGCCACATCTTTTGCTGTACACAGCTGAAACATTAATAAAATGTATATACTTACTGCAGGGTAGGTTTGACAGTACACTATATTCATCCAATAAAAATGTTTGAGATACCTGATAGTCTAAGTACCCATTTAGCCCTGTCATTATTAATGGTTTGGCACACATGCATGCAAACTACAAGTGAATTATCAGTTCCTCCCTTAAGTGTAGTAAGTATAGTGAGTTTATTTTTGTAAAAGAAATAAAGTGATCTAATGGAGAATTTTCCATGCTTCTCCATGATTGTTCTATTGTCACGTGCATGTGGATTTCATTATGAACTAGCCCCAGGCGCCTTTAGTCTTGTACCTAAGCCAACAGTAATTCGGTTTATGGAGATCATATGGCAATGAAACAGAGCTTGAAAGACAGAACTCCAAGAACCATATTTGATGAATTTCCTATGATTTGAGTCTGGGTTTATTCTTTCCTGTTGTGGAACAGACACCCTACAGCACACGCGCTGAACTTGGATGAGCGACAGTAAGAGCCAATTAAACTACAATATACGCACTGTTTTCGCACATCTCATATTGCATTTCCTATCAGGAAAAAGACCCTGTAAATGATCCAAATGTGGGCAGGAAACCACACAGAGTGAAGGTTGCCTTTGTCATTAACAATTAATGTAACCACCAAAGTTGGAAAGAACTACTGGAACAGTACTTTGCGTTGAGTGGTTGAGTTAGAAAAAGATGAGTTATGAGCAGGACATAACATGAAGCGTACTGCAAAAATAAATTAAACAGGCCAATTGGAATGACTACTTGTTTGTTACCTTTTTAATCAAAGCATTGAAATATTCAAATCACATGTTTAAAGTTTTCTAATGTACTCTGAGAAAGGAGGTTGAGTACAGGGAGGGAAACATGCAAGGGTATTTCAATATTTTGATTGATTTGTCCTAATCGGTATAAATGCCAGTTTTCATTAACGTGACCAAAATGTCATCAAGTAGTTTAAAGTGCTTTAATGCTGCTTTATCGTTTACATTTTTGGAGCAGGGTGGAAATGAATCCCATCTGTGGGTTACAAAACATTAAAGAAAACATGACAGACTATTTAGACGTGCTGCTTCCAATTGCATTAGAGTTCACATTGTCAGCAACAATGAGCCAGACACAGGCTAGATTTTGTTTTCTTTCACTTTGTCTAAAAAAGCAAGGCACTTACCTCAGGAAATCAAAGTCAATGGTGGAATATCTGGCCTGGAGAACTGCCCAGAGGCCCCAGAAAATGTGTGAAGCCTAAAGAGAGAAGAAAGTAATTCAGGCAAAAAAATAAAAGTAAGCTAGAAATAAAAAGTGACCAATATAACACGACAGGTTTATATAAAAAAAAGGCATGCATTTAAATCAGAAAATGTGTCAGCAAAACATTTCTCTTGAGATAATGTGCATCTTGGACAGCAACTGCAATGCAAGTACAGTGGAATGGAGAATTTTATACCATATTAGAAAATGATTAAACTCCTGTTGTTGCAGCCTGACTTGGCAAAACAGTTACTGTCTCCTTACTGTAAACACAGACTTTGCTACAATATGACATTTCTACTCTTTCTCCACCCTACAGATTTATTTCCTACTTAAAAAATAGAAACAACTCTGGTTGTCAGAGAGTACAGCTATCGTTATTCGCTCAAACATATTTGACACAAAAGGCGAAGAAAAAATAAGTTAGCGTGGATTCTTACCCATCGAATAATGGCAGTAACTTCTAAAAAGATGAACTGCCAAATATTTGTGCTTACTTACACACGTAGACATCTTACCAATTACAATCAGCCATCATAAACTGAGAACATTTCTAATGAGCTACCTGCACTAACCAGGGATGTAAGCAAAGACTGAAAGACAGAGTATGATAGTGAAATGGTTCTGTTACTGGACTAGTGATCCAAAAGCCTGTAGTGATAATCCAAAGAATGTGGGTTCAAAACACACCATGGTAGTTTGAGAATTTAAATTCAGTTTTGCTTTACATCTCAGTAAATGTGACCATGAAGTTGTTGGATTGTCATAAACACCCAACTGGTTCACTGATGCCCTTTAGGGAAGGAAATCCACTGAAAACAAAAACAAAAAATGTTTGTTCCATAATGTAGTCCAAATATAGTTGCCTAGTGTGGAAAACAGAGGAAAACCCTCTTAAGTTTGTTCCAACAAGCTGAGGCTATCCTAACTATATACTTAATTTGGTTTACTGCATTTGTAATCTGGCCTTGCTCAGCCAATCACAAGAATGTTCCATTATCAAACACACAGGTACCATACCTTGCAGACTATCTAATTATACTTCCCCTTTCTGCACAATATCAACAGATGAGAGTAAAGATATTAGATTACTACAAGACATGCACCTAAATATTTAGAAATGCTGACACTCATTTTATAACTGCATTGCACGCATTAAGTATAACAGTGCACTGATCAACCTAATAAAGTCTCATCTGTCTACACTGACCTCCTAGCCATCATGAAGACTGTTTCTGTAATGTCACCTGCCTCCATCCCCACCTTACTCCACCATTTCTGCAAACCCTTATCCATGCCTTTGTCACCTTTAGATTCAATTTCTTCAATGCCCTCTTGTTGACCTCCCATCCTCCATCTTACATAAACTGCAACTTGTTCAAATTCAGCAGCCCTTATCCTGTCCCACATTCAGTCCTGTTTTCCCATCAGTGCTGTCCTTGCTGACCCACATTGGTTTTGTGTACAATGCATCAACTGTAAAATCGTTGTCCTCACCTTCAAATCATTCTAAGGCAGTGATGCCCAATAGAAATCACTGACTAGCCACAGTGTAGTGACAGTGATATAATTTTAGCCACATGTACTTAATGTAGTAGAAAGTGTCTCACACACAATACAGGTAAATGCATATCACACGTATATTCACGTGTGCTCATTGTTGGTTTCTTCTGCTGGCCTTGAGCAATTATGCAGATTGGTCAAGCTGACCTTGATGACTGCTCCCCTTTGCATACAATGTTACTGGTATTTCCATGGTGCAAAGGCTAGTATTTTCACCCAGTTACACAAGTTGGAACAGTTTCTCCCTATCTACTCTGTGCAGACCCCTCATGATTTTGAATACCTGTATCAAATCACTTTTCTCACTCTCTTTAGGCTCCACACCCATCTCGCCCTCTGTGACACGCTGGCCTGCTGCAACCCATCTAATCTCTATCACATCCTTCTCCATCTGCATTATTAGAGCAATGAAGGGCACACCATCTCTAGTTCATCTCTGCTCCCCAGCATTATCAGCTTGTTACGTCTGCAACAGCAGAAATACACAATGTCACACTTGTCTCATGGCCCAGCTGTGCTCGTCAGTCTGTGCCACTTTATATGTCCATTATCACGCCACTTGGAGGCCAGCTGCAGCAAGCACCTCTGACTGGCCCTCTCATCATTCCTGTGCATCCTCTATCAGCGCAGATTTTCTCACATTGGTGGGCAATGTGCATGTTTAGAGTGGGTGACACCAGATGCTAAGCACGGCACACACCCGCAGGAGCAGGGACAGCTGTGGCCAATCCTGATCAGATGATTGAGGACAGGCCGAGCAAGGCTCAGCTCCACGCAAATGCTGAACCTGGGGAGTCCTCATCAAAGTGGCAGATGCTGGACCAGCAGTGTGAAATGTGTGGGCATTTGTCAGAGTTCCCAGATGCTGTTCACTCCCATGGGCATACAATGGAGGAGTCCATCCATGCCTTGAGTCCCGCCATGTCTTTGTTGTATGAATGCATGGACTCCTCCATTGAGGCAGTGGCGACCCTCATGGAGATCAACATGCAGCAGACCACCAAGTGGATGCAGGAGGCGCACACCAGCCTCCACAGTATGGCCTCATCCTTGAGCAGTGTTGAGCGCTGGGTAAATGAGATGGCTCAGAGATGCATGGGTCCATTGCCAGCTGTTCAACCACTCCAGATAATCAGGGAAGTGCAGGAGGGCCTTGAGGAGTGGATGGCTATGGGGACTCTTCCTAACGTGCTCGTTGTGAGGACAACTGAGCCTTAGCTCTTTAACAGTGACACGAACGCTGCATGCAGCCGAGGACAGAGGCTGCCCCTGCACAGATGCAGGTGGCACAGCCTGTGCTGGGTCCTTCACCCAGAGGCCATCCACCATGGGCATCTATTGCACTGGAGCAGCAAGACCAGCAGTCTGCCTCCACATTAGCTACTGCTTCTGGGGGAGCAGAACCAAGGAACACCTGGAAGCTTTCACATAAAGGCATCTAGTAGCACTTGGGGTGTCGTTGGGTGATATGTAGTTGCTGAATGCCACAGAGCTATTGCTTGTGTACCTTAAAACTTGGTGAAATGTGTACTTAGATGCCTCATTGGTTTATTTCGACCCTGGTGGGCCGTGACCAGATGTTGAGGTGGAGGGCATGAAATGGTGGGTGCTGAGTGTAGGCAGATGATGAGTGTAGACTTGGAATGGTCTCATAACGGGGTCAGTGACATGGTTAAGGTGTTTCATGACAGGCCACCATGGCTACCAGAGGGAGACCCTTGTCTCGTGTCCATTGGTGTTAAAGGGAATCTCAGGAGAATCATACACAGATGAGGGAGATTGGTATCTCTCTTGCAACATATCGATGGACAAGGCCATCAGCCCTGCAGCTGCACATCCATTGGTCACCAGGTCTCGATGTGAGTCCCCCTCATCCTCCTCCTTTCTGGAGCACCAGGTTGTGCAGTGCACAGCAGGCCACTATGAATCAGGGAACCTTGATGGGGGCGTATTGCAGGGTTTCCTCAGATCTGTCTAAGTATCAGAACTGCATTTTCAGAAGCCCAATTGCTTGTTCGATGGTCGCCCTTGTAGTCACATGGCTATAGCTGTATCTTTCCTCTGCCTCTGTGTTGGGGCTCTGTACAGGGTTAAGCTGCCATCGTCACCCAGGATCTATCCACGAAGGTGTTTGTGTGGAGTGAAGAATTGAGGCACCTGGGACTGTCTCAGGATGTACGAGTCCTGGCAGCTTCCCGGGAACCTTGCATACACCGGGAGGATCCTTTTGCAGTGGTCACAGACAATTTGAACATTGAATGAGTAGAAACCCTTCCTATTAATGAACATGCCTGGCTGCTGTGAGAGAGCCTCGATGGTCGCATGCATGCAGTCTATAACCCCCTGGACCTGAGGGAATCCTGCCATGGCCTCGAATCCGATCACCCTTTCAGCCTGATCGGTGCGAAACCTGATGACATATTCCCCTGCCCTCTGGAACAAAGCATCCATCACCTGCCTGATGCAGGAATGGGCTGCTGACTGGGAGATCCCACAAATGTGAAAATGTTGAGCGCCACGGTCACGTTCACTGCCAGAGGCAATGAGTGGCCACTACATCTCAATGGCCTCAACTCTTCCAGCATTCTGCACAGGTCAGCAACCACCTGTCTTGTTAGACGCAGTCTTTGGAGACACTGGTGCTCTGACATCTCCATGAAGCTAAGCCTTTGTCTGTAGACTCTTTGATGTGGGTAACACCTTCTTTGAACATCTATCTGCCTTATTGCCCCATGTGCCCTGCTCATCCACATTCCAATGCAGCTTCATGCCCACTGCTGTCCCTTTCCATGTGGTTGATGCAGTGTCGCTCTCTTACTCTCCTCCTCACTGGAGGAGTCAAACTCTGACAGCAGAGGACCCATTTTGCTTTGAAGCCTTCACAGCGCAATGGCTCTGACCACTGCCCCAACATCCCCTTGCGTTGCTTGCACTCGCTTCAGAGGACCTGGAAAACATCCTTCCACTAACAGCCCTCCGCTATGGCCTTGCATTCTGAAATCCCTCTAAAGGTCCCAGCCTTCACTTCTCTGACCTGAGCCTGCCTGCTTGTAAATGCAGCAGAATTAAATAGCTGCTACTGTCAGTCAACACTCACCTTCCACTGAGCTCTCGCCTCCTTTGAACAGGTGAGCTGCTGACACTCTGTGGAACCTGTGTTTCCCATGGAAAATGATAAAACCTGTGTAAAATTGTGTCAATCAGCTGCTTAACAGGCTCAATTGGCTGCCTGCCGATGGCCTGCGCAGTCCCAATCCTGCTACCCGACCACCCCAGGAGAAATTGGCTAGCGGCGGGGAGACATTGGGAATCCGCTCCAAGGCATTTTCCCACCATTTTATGGCCCCCCTGCCTCCAGGCCTGTCACCATGGGACTGGTAAAAATCCGCCTGGTGTGTCAGGCTACGTATTGGGCATTCTTGATTATCTGCTATTTTTAACATCCACTGCAGACACCAACATCTACTATTACCATCTAATTTAGATACACACATACAGTTTACAGAAATGCAATAAATAATGCAAATATTGTTAAAGTAGTGAATGTCATAACTAGTTGCTAACACATTAATGCCAATTATGTCAAAGTGTTGCATGGAAAAATAACCAAGCCCAGTTTATCTGAAGTAATAATAACACTAATGATAGCTATTTCAGTTTCTGCTCAGAATGTGGTATCCCTTTAATATGCCGTGCATTTGCTTTGTTGTCAAAAAATGTAACACCAATTATATACGATTTTGAATTCTCCATGTGCAACTCTTGGGACTTTTTTTTTAAATTCCAGCCAGTTTGCCTTGTGGTTGAGGCTAATTCACCAACAGGGATACTACATTCCAAATACTGACTCTGCAGCGTATAAACATTTTGATCTTTCTCACTGTTATGTTCACTACACATTTCCATAGACAGATGCAAACATAAGATCAAAGAAGCTTAATTGGGTTCCAAAGTGATAAATTTTAAGAGAACGTTCCTTCATAACTAGGCGCCCAGATACTGTAAACACGACTAGAACTATTTGAAATCATGTTTTGAGCATAATTTATCAGGTTCATTTACATTGCTGGAAATGTTGTGCTTTATAATACAGAACTGCGATATATTTAAATCAACGTGACTCACTCGCAGGCAAAAGCAGCTGAGGCTAAGATAATTAAATCCTTTATAAGTATAGATAAATGAAATAAAACTGGTGGTTATTACCATTGGAATAGTCCAAGATGATGGAATACTCCATGGGATACCACGGGCAGGAAGAGAATGTTGGCTAGAACGCAGTAAATGAGAGATTAGCGGTAGAGATGTGTAGATGAATGGGTATTCTGGGGCATCATTAGATCACCTTTGTGGGTCAGACTGTATTTATGCAGAATTTTCCCTTCGGAGAGTAAATGGGTGGGGATAGAATCCTTAAAAGTGTAGATTATGGTCTCTGAAAGGATCAGGTTTTGTGGAATACCCATGTTTTTTTTCTGTTCTTATATCAGTAGGTCTGTCATTTTATGCACAGCATTAACATCGAACAGACTCCATACTCCGTTGGCACAGAGCTCACACAGAATCAATCCACTGTAACCACTGCACTGTGTCTGAAATATTCAAAATGGCATATCCAGAATTAATTCATGAATTTTGGTTGCACTGCAGAAAAAGCATTAAAAAAATATTTTCAAAGATTAAAGCCCATAGTCAGGTTCCTGTGTAAAGCCTCTTAAAGGGGAGAGGAGAATTGTATGTTCTACTGGAATCAGGAAGAATGTTCTTTCGTTGGATCGAGACAGGGCCTCTGATGCATGCTGTCAGATTCAAGCTTACAAGTTTTATTTCTTTTTATTATATTCATCTGAAATTATGAAACGGTGTGGTCTCAGAAAACCAGCCTAACAGACATTAGTTTGGGGTAGCAGAGGTGTGCATAGGACCAAGTGTGGTTAACTATCTATAGTGTCTCTGGAAAAGCCAAAAATAATGTAGCTGTCACCATAACCAGATTAATGCATTTACCCATGAATGCATAAGTAATAATAGAACAATTCATATTAGATTGCTTTATATAGGATTTCATATATGTAGATATTTTAATACAGAATGGTGTACACCCCATAATTTTCATTATTTTGAGCGTAGTAATAACTTTGTTTTACAAAGTTATTACTACGCTCAAAATAATGAAAACTTTTACAAAGTTATGCTTGAATAACTTTTAATAATAAAGAAAAATGTTGAATACAACAAACTTCAGCTTTTCCTCTGGAGCACAGATTGGGGAGCTGATTGAGAGGAGGAAATGGGTTATCATTCAATGTATAAATGCTTTAAGGGGTAGAAATGAGTTGGGCCCATTTACTGACCCAGACTAAGCACTGAGGAGCCAGCATGATTGAAGCAAGAGGCCTAATGATCAATAGAAAATGTCCGTTTGCTCAAGGCAGCCTGCTGGCAGTGGCTGCAACCCCCACAGGCTGCTTGTCCACATGGGAGAAACCAATTTTGGCCGTCAACTAAGTTCCGGGGTGGGGAGGATCCCATCTCCTGCTCCTCCTGGCTCCATAGAAAGGTGTTTACTTTGAAGATAATTTTCAAAAGCTTACCTTTGATGATCGGCTGCTGAAGAATCATGAGTGGGGCAGTCCAACACCTGTAACTAATGTCTACCCCTTTGTATCCTTTAATTAAATTCCCAATCTAGGCGTCTCCATTTAAGCTCAGCCTTCATGCTATTTTAGATGTTCAAAACTGAATCAAAACTTATTGTAGCTTTTTTATTTTTTATTCCAGAACGTCATTATTTCAAATCAGTTTCTCTAAGTATTACAGATTTTATTTCAAAATACATCTCAAAAACATGGAACATGGCTTTGAAAGCTACAATTATTATTGTGCTTTAAAAACTAAAATGCTAGAAATACAGTCAATCAGTGACTCAAAGAAAAAGATAGTTTAACATTTTGGGTGGGACTCTTCATCAGAACTTGCACACTCGAAGCATTAAATTAACTTTCTTTTTTCAAGTGCTTATCAACCTGCTATGCAATACCAGCATTTCAGTTTTAATTTCAAATCTCTAGCAGTTGTGGTTTGCATTTTACTTCTACATCAGCTTTGTGCACATATATGGCCAACTATGATTTTCCTTTTGTGTCACAGTTAAGCTGCGCTGGCTTTTTGTCTAAATGTCTAAATGCAAGTATTGTGTTGCTCCATATGGCTGGGTAGATTTTAAAGGAAATAGGGCATCCACTATTGGCTACAATTAAGAGCATTCCTGCACATTGAGTTTTGGAGAGATTTGCAAGTACTGCAGTTGTATTCGACAAGAGACCTTAGGTTTGAATCTACCTCCAAAATGGACAAGGAAACAAACTGGCTAACAACACCATAAATAAAAACCGATTTAACACCACTGAATCTTCCACGATGTGGAAAATTGCATAATTTTACCCAAAACAATCCAGCCAAATTATAATGGTACATATTTTGCATACTACAAAAACAGAGATACAGATCACACAAATTCTGTAATGTGCATATCTAAATAAAGAACTAATAATTTCATTTTTTTGGCATGATGCAAACTTGTCACCAGAGGGTAAGTGAAGGTTAATCTGTACAAAGTATTTAAATCCATCCAAAGACAGTACATTCTACATTTATTTGAGAAACAGCAAGAGTTTAGGGCTACTTTCATTTTGTTCGTTTTAAAATTTGAATTCTGGGAGCTTAATATCTGTGAATCTGCTCTTGTTGTGATTAAGTCCATTTTCTGTAGCCCAGCGGCAGGTTAGATCATGGACCGGGTCTATGAGTCTACTAGGCAGGCTATAGAAAATGGATTGGATGAACAGAATAAATACTGGGGGGCCAGCTTCTGGATACTGGGACCCTTAGTGAAAAGAACAGGATGAAATCTGTAATGAGTTCTTTATGTTGTCTGATGCAACATAAATGAGTTGTGTGGAGTCCAGTTATGCTGAAGATCAAAAAACAGGTTTATTACAGCTAAACTATTATAGACAGTACAGAACAAACTATTTACAGAACCTTCCTCTAGGTGTTACAGCTGCAGAGTCACATGACTGCAACCTGGTACTCAGTTCTTTAGCCTACTGAGATCTTAAAGGGGCATCACTCTTAAAGGCAAAAACACAACATCCCCTTTCTTTCCAAAGATAAGTCTCGTATGCTACAATGGAAAATACATAAAAATAGATATCAAAACTAGTTATATGGGATATAGATTATAAAATTTACACATGCAGAAGCTTAAGAGTGCACATATCATTTCACTGGTTTGACAACTCTTGCTCGGAGAATTTGCATCTCCGCTTTTGCTGTTTTTCTGAGGTTTCACCCTTTCTGCATTCAGTTTCTGTTGCTCTGCCTTCAGCCTGCTAATATACTCTGTTCTTTTTCTCAAGATGGCAACTTTTTGGGCCTTGTCATTCTTGGAAGCTTCCGGCATCTCATCTCAAAGAGCCGACAGACAATACTTTGACTCATTCCTCCTCTGCCTCTTCAGGGCATTGTGTGACCTTTGCTTCTTCTTCTCCTCTGCATCTGAAGCTTGAGGCTTGCGTCAAGGACTTGTTAGGGGAGGAGTGCTTGGCCTCATGGAGGTACCTGTCCATTCTGACTCGTTTTGGTGTTGGCGGTTCTCTGGATAGCAGAGGTGAAGGCACGGCATTGTAGTGCTGTTGCTGGGTTTCCAGACTGCACCGTTTAATGCTGGCCATGTCTGTGAGCAGGTTCCGGTCCTTGGAGATTTCCCCTTGGCAATGCTCCCCACTGCCAGCCTTTGCTTCTCGGTAGTGACAATGTCAATCTCTTCTGAGTCGCTGGGGTGTGAAGAAACACTGCCTGTTAACAGGAGAATTTTCACCATCTGATCTGGATCTTCATTCTCTTGGTGTGGCGTCTCCGAGAAGGAGCTGATACTCTCCAAACCAAAACCACTGAGATCCTGGAGGAACAGTTACTCAATGCAGGTACCCTTTGTCTCTTCTGCTGTAACTGGTACCTTGGTGACCTCGTGGATAGTTAGGACATTGAGGTCCTTACAGGCTGCTAGTCCTGCCACTGCTGGTTCACTCGTGTCTACCAGGTCAAATATTTGTGCTTTCCATTCCGACTTGCCATAGCTGCATTGCATTGTTAGTGTGCCACTGCAAGGGATGGGTGACCCATTGCATGCAGATAACTTTGCAGTTGGCATTTGTATCATTAATTTCCAACAACTTCAGTACATATCCTTTAGGATTCAGACTCATAGGATATTTGCACTAGCTCTGGTCTCAATCTTAACCCTGAGTGTTTGTTTGCCAGCTTTCTTTGGCCACATGATATTAATAGCAGTGAAAGCTTCCAGTTGTTTGACTTCATCAACATGATGTGTCAGGTTCACAATGTGAAATGCCTGCTCATCTTCTGGCTGAAAATTGATTCTTTCTGGGTCTTGTCTCAGGTCTTTTTCACTGTGGACTTTGTGTATTAGCTTGCATTTATGCAGATCTCTGGTGCTTTCCTTATTGCTGTTGCCCTGTTGCTGCATCTGTCTTCTGTTTGCTTGTGTACTGTGATTTCTGGCTGCATCTTTGGAGCCAGATTTCTTGCATAGGCAGGCCCAGTGTCCTTTTGCACACATGCCTTGCACAGATCTCAAAATGCAGGACAACTTCGATGAGTGAGACCAAACACATTTACTATACAGCTTGCTTGCTCTTTCTGACCTGGTCACTGTGCCAATACTGTTGGCTGCACCTAGTGCTTGCAGGTGCTGTTGTTGAGCTACGATGGCTTGATATTTCCTGCCATCTTCCAGCAGTGCATCAATGCTGTGACCTTTTTTTTCCCCAAGAGGTCTTTCTGAAATGCTTCAATGGGTATTGAGACAATCACCAGCTCCATTAGTTACTCTGACAGCTCAGTTTCTGAGAATTTGCATTTGTGACATCTGCTGCTGAACTGGTCTATTAATTCCTGTGGATTTTGCTTGGAGGTGGTGAGTTCTAAAATTCACACTTAATCAGAGCTGATCTTCTAGCACTTTCCATATCTTTGTGGGATCTTTCTGGTTTTCTTCAGACAAGCCAGAGATGTTGATTCTGTGTAATCCCTCATTTCCAACTACTATTAGTATTTTTACAACTTGCTTCTCTGGTTCTATAATCACTTGGTCTGTATAGCATAACTGCATTCTTTGTTTGAAAAGTTGGCACCTGCATAGGATATCCATGGCCTTCCAGTTTATGCTAGGAAATTTGGTATCTATCTTCCTACTGTTCTTTTGCTGAAAATTTGCTTTAAAACTGGTTCTATGATTCTGCACTGTTTCCCCTTTAAGAAACACTCTGTTATTTAGACAAGATGCTTGGATTGAGAGGAGCAGGTGTTTGTCAGTGCTGTTTATCTTGCTTGCAGCACTTAAGCTTTTCAGTTTCCACAACTGTTTAATAGGCAGCTCAATTGCTTTTTTTGCTAGAGCTTTTTTTGCAGCACTGAAGCTTGTCTGTTTACACAGCTGTTCAATAGGCAGTTCAGTTGTTTTTTTTTCGAGAGTTTGTTTATGTTCTTTATGCTTGAGTGGTTAATGGTTTTTAAAGCTGTGGCTACATGAATGGAAACTCTTCTTCGTGCTCAAGTGGTTTAATGAGTTAAAAAAAAACTTTGGCTGCGTGATTAGAGACTCTGCAGTGATCAGGGTTTTCCTATGCTTTTTGTAATCAGACACCTCCTGCAATGGTGCCGACCTTGATCAGCCTGGGAGAGGAGTCAGGTCTTCCCCTTTTTTCAAGGAGTCTTTAGAAAAGATCAATCTTTTAAGCACTTGAAAGCTTGTTTTTTTTAAAACCAGTATTCCTTAGCCGACAGCACAATGACTCCCCCTCCGATTTACATGCAGCCTGTAATTCTCTGCTTTGTCTTCTATAGCTGGAGGTAGGCTCTTTCCACTTTTTGGGCCAGTATTTCTATTGAACATTCTCTCCAGTGGCTATAGGAAAGGTAATTTTTACAGCTGTTTTACCGGTGGTCTTCAATCTCAGACTTTGTCTTCTCACCTCATCTGCCACCATGTAATGAGTTCTTTACACTGTCTGATGCAATATAAATCAGATGCGCGTAGTCCAGTTATACTGATGATCTCAAACAGATTTATTACAGCAAAACTATTATATACAGTACAGAGCAAACTATTTACAGAACCTTCCTCTAGGTGTTACATTTGCAGAGTGACTCTGACTTGGAGTCACATGACTATATCCTGGTACTCAACATATTAGCACACTGAGATCTTAAAGGGACATTTCTTAAAGGCAATCGCACAACAAAATTGGCTTGGGTTTTCTAATATTATTTTGTTGAATGTTTGCAAGATCTTCAACTTACCAACATTTAAAGTCCTTACTCTTTAAAAAAAGGAAGACTTGTATTTAAATAGTACCTTTTATGACCATCAGAACATCCCAAAGTGCTTTGCAGCCAATAAAGTTACTTTTGAAGTGCAGTCACTGTTTTAATGTAAGAAACGCAGCAGCCAACTTGCACACAGCGGGCTGGATTTAGTGGAGCCAGTGGGGCTCAAAGCACCGGGCCGTAAAGGTGGTGAGAACCCCACCTCGGCCATTCGGAGACCCCGTTCGAGCAATTAGCTGCTCGGTGTCAGGAACCCCATCCCTTTAAGGATGGGGGACTCACCTTCAAGAGGGCTGGCAGTTCAGTAGCATCAGCAGTTCCACTGGGAGCGGTGTCCTCTGCCGATACAACAGGAGGCTTTGGAATCAGGCCCAGAGCTGGAGCCTTGGACGCAAGGTAAGTGAGGTGGGGTCACCAGAGCTAGTCCGACAGACTCCGGTGATGGTGGACGGTGAGGGTGGGCAATGAGTGCAGGCGGGATATCATGGGTTCCTCCGTGGACCACAGAGGAGGGCCCCAACCCCCCAGGGAGGTCACCTTGTTTTACTGGGCGACCTCCAGTAGCGGCCCTTATGTGGTTAATAATAGGCATCTTAAGGGCCTCAATTGGCCTCTAGGCGAGAATGCCATCATTGGCGTCTGACCCCCCCCACCCCTCCTCCTAGCCCGTCTCTGGGGGGCCCATTAAATCCAGCCCAGCAAGTTCCCACAAACAGCAATGAGATAGCGACAAGATAATTTCAGTGACATAGATAGGGGGTCAACATTGCCCAGAATACTCTTGTTCTTCTACAAAATAGTGCCATTGGATCTTGTACATCTACCTGACAAGGCAGACAGGGCTGGGGTTTCGCATCTCACCTGAAAGGTGGCATCTCAGACAGCACAGCAATCCCTCAGTACTACATTGGATTGTCAGTCTAGATTTTGTACTCAAGTCTCAAGAGTGAGATTTGAACCCACAACTTTCTGATTCAGAGGTGAAATTGCTACCACTGAGCCACAGCTAACACCAGAAATGAAGTATATATTTACTCTTGCAAACTCAAAGGATCTGAAATGACATGGTGGGTTGATAGTGTATGAACACTTACCATTTTGGTCAGAAATTTCCTTTTCTCACTATATCAATTGAGGTATTATCCCATTTTATTTAAGTGGGTGAACATCTTTGCTAAAATGGGAGGAAAAAGGAATTTAGACAAATGTGCTAAGCGTTGGAAATATAACTTCAAGGCCCAAATGAAGTAAAGTTGGATGCAAGCAGTTAAAGTTTGAGAGTCAGTTTTGAGAACATTTTGAAGGTTTCAGGCAGTTCATTAAAAAAATCTGAAACAAAAACAAAAATTAATTTAATTCCTTGCTTTTAGCATTTTTGCAAATTCTGGAAAAAATGTATTTGCCACCACAATATAAATCTGTAAAAAATTATTGCATGTGGAGTGTTCCATCTGGGCTGCTCATGGTGGTTTTGTTGCATATGGGCTGTTTTAAAAAGCACTTCATCATCATTTACTTGTAATTTAAGGCAATTGGCTTGGAATTCAAGGGGGGTCCACAAGACAATTCAATACATTGTACACTTGGTGAAGAAGGGAAAAAAACACTTTGGAATGGAACAAACCATGACACAGGATTCCAAAAAAAGGAAAATTGTTCTTCAGACCAGATTAGTATTTGTGGGTGATTTGAACTTTCAGCACTGCTCTTCCTATGTCCTTTAGTGAGACCAAAATGCTTATAAAGAGAAGCATGGCATTTATGCAGAAACATTCAATTAAACTAGCATAAAGGCTAAAAGCTACACTTCACTTATGAACCAATTTCCAGCACATGTATGACATGTCATTCACTGCAGGAAATTAAGTTCTTAATGCAACTGAAGACTTGGGATTCTTCTGTGGGAATTAAATTGACTCAATTCATCGTATTGCCCTCATTAAAAAAATCCCACGAGTACTGAATTAAATACAGTGAAATAAAAACAGAAAACAATGCAAATGTATGATAGATCCATCAGCATCTGAAAACAAAAAGGCAGGTCAATGTTTTGATGGAGAAGAGACTAGTCTATTTTAGAAGAATCACACCGTCAAAATATTTTGATGGAGACCCTTCTTTAGAACAGACAAACAATGTCCACCTGACATGTTAACCTCTCCTTGCTCATTCAAGATGCCAAAGGGCCTCATGATCTACCTCCAGGATTTTGTTAGAATTTCAGATTTAGGAATTTACAAATATATGAATCGTTGTTAAAAAAATAATTTTATATAAATAAATATAGAATCTGACAGCAGTCATTTATCAATTTTAATAATAATCTAATAAAATATTATTAAGTTATTGGGGGAAGACACATCTGAGGATACAACAATGCTAAAAACAGCATAAAATACAAGCTTCCAAAAATATACATTTTTTTTACAAAGGTTTTAGTGAAAGATTCTAAATTATACATGGCTGAAAAAATTTAATTTGCTGGTTTAAGAGTGCAGGCTTGGAATAAAATGTATTCCCTAAGGTCACAGATCAGTGTTGAAGGATTCAATGTTTATGGACACACAGTTGGATGTACTGATTGGTTGCAGCAGTCTTGGTTTTGAAAGTTATCAACTAAGCCTGGATAGAACAGACAGACAAACCCATATCATAATCCCTCCAATTGCATTGCTTTCTGTAATTGAGAGAGAAGTAAAATGTTTCAAGCAAATTTTCAAAGCCAGAAGTTGTTTCGTTTAAAACAAAAAAAGTACTTTATTCCATTCTGCCTAGCTTTTCTCATCCTCTTCTCAAATGGCTCAGTCTTGCTGGGGTAAGATTTAATGAGCAGGAGCTCTTCGGCACCTCACTCATGTAGCATTTTTTATGAGCACAGGCATTGCGTGGTGGCAGACCATTCAATCATGGGGAACATTACAATGGAGTCACTCATGGACACTTTGAATAAGGTAGACAGACCATGAATATTCAGTTGTAATGGCCTCTCTGATTAAATAATCCTCTAACATTCACTGGCGCAAGGGTTACATGTGAATAATGGCCAGTTGGCCAATGTACTGTAGATCGTTTGGCACCCATGGAACTGCACCCGGCAAGGAGTCAGTGCCTTTAGGAGAAGAAAGACAATTGGTGATAAATCAAAAAATAAATAATTTTAGTCATTAAATCCTGGATACAAATTGTGGTAATCTCTCAGAGTCTGGAGTGAGATATCTGTCCCTCAATTTTTATGCATAGCGTATTTGTTTAGTACTAACTTATCAAGACAATTTTAAAATAGTTCTATTTAAAACATGATAAATGTTTGTGGTCCACTTGCAAACACAATACTCTGTCCACTGTACTGAACTAATTGCTGTATGCTTTTAATATTGTATTTGGAAAGACCACTGCTGCTTCTTCATTCAATAACAACACCACCTTGCATTTATATAGCACCTTTAAACATTCGAAGATGCATCACTGAGGCATAATCAGACAGTAATAATCACCAAGACAAAGGAGATATTAGAAGGGATGAACAAAAGCTTGGTTAAAGAGATGGGTTTTAAGGAGGGCAGGAAAGAAGGAGTGGGAGGTGGAAAGGCAAAGGGGTTCAAGCAGAGAGTTCAAGAGCATGAGGCATGGCTGACAGTGGTGGGATGAAGGGAGTGGGGAGATGCATGAGAGTCTGGAAGTGAGAAAGGCACCGATGAGGATTTTAGCAGTAGATGGGTGGAAGCGAGAAATGTTATGGGAGTGGAAGTAGGCAGTCTTTGTGATGGAGATTATATGGGGTTGGAAGCTGAGCTCAGGTTTGAATAGTATGCTGTGATTACAAAAAGTTCAGTGCAGCCTGAGAGAGTGTGATGAAGCATAGGTATAATAGGCTTAATTAGGTAGAATTTAGATATAATTAATACATCATACTTTTTAGAATTAAAGACTGAATAAACGGTCAGTTTTCAAGATTCACTGAAATTTCCTTTTCTGAACATAGTTAAAAATCCCTGTTACAATAGAATATGAACCAGAAACACCTTTTAGGTTAGAAAATCCACTCCAAGGCCTTCCAAGGTCTCTGTTACGATGTAATTAGAAGATGAAACTCGTTGGGATATGCTATGTGAGGTCAGTACTGATAACTATAAACTTAATTAGTTGATAAGTGTTAATGATATAGACAGACTGACTCAAGAGGATGGTACAAGGTACCATAAAAAGACAATTACAGACGATAAATTACAACATGAAATGGTACTTACAAAAACAGATGCCAAGTAAACCCAATTACAAACATTTTGACCAAATAAAAGCTCACAACTTCAAGAAAAGGGAATTTCCAGCAAATACATTAAGTGGGAATGGTAGCTAATGATATTACCATATATGGATCTCAAAAGCAGGAAAAACACACACAGAAAGGTAACAACTTCTGAAAGATGAGATGATAGATTAGAAACAGTATAAACATGAGAATTTTGAATCAAAAAAACAGAAGTATTGAATTCCTCATCAATGCTTCTCAACCTGTGGTAGTTGGGGAATTTAAGGTAAAAGTTTACTTTAAATTTTGATGGATATTCTAAGATATTTTGTTGTAACATTGTCAAGGTTGAACTTTTGGATTCTATTTTAGAAATAAGATTATGTTTTACATCTCTTAGTAATCTTTGATATTGTAGTATACTTAGCCACTTAAATTGTACTGCATGTTCAATTCTTTAATAAATATATACAAGTTAATAAATCGTCTCATGTAGCATTCTGTATACGACTACAAGAACCCCCTCTCTGTGTCTCCTTAAGTGGGGAGATACTTACTGAAGAGAGTTTCGCAGACCCTTATAATATCTAGGATATTTATGACAGCTATAATTATTAAAAAATAGGCTATCCGAAAGATAGCAATATTCTCTGTTGGTTTTCTTTCTTTGAGGGAAGACTAGTTCAGTTCTTCAGACCCAAACAAATGTCCGTAGGAATCTGTCTGGTCTGAACTTAATTAAAGGAGACTTATAGGGATGTACGCTTGATTTGGTCTAAATCCTATAAGCGGCTAAAGTCATAAATCACTTCAATAGTGGCCGGGAGGGGCACAGAATTGGTGGTGATAGTACAGAGTTTGTGGCAGAGACAAAAAGCAATGGTGTCAGTATTTCCAATATTCAAATGTTGGAAATCTGAAACAAAATCAAAAAATACTGGAAACACTCAGCAGGTCAGTTAGCATCTGTAGAGTTATAGCACTGAAACAGGCCCTTCAGCCCACTGAGTCTGTGCTGACCAACAACCACCCATTTATACTAATCCTACATTAGTTCCATATTCCCTACCACATCCCCACCATTCTCCTACCTACACTAGGGGCAATTTACCTATCAGCCTGCAAGTCTTTGGCTGTGGGAGGAAACCAGAGCACCCGGCGAAAACCCACACGGTCACAGGGAGAACTTACAAACTCCGCACGGGCAGTACCCAGAACTGAACCCAGGTTGCTGGAGCTGTGAGGCTGTGGTACTAACTGCTACGTCACTGTGCTGCCCCAGACAAGTGAACAGACAAGTTAATATTGCAGGTGTGGACCTTACACCAGTACCATTAACGTGTCTGGCATTTTTCCATTGGAGCTTGTTTGGTTTGAATGGCAGGACAGCAGTGTCTGTGAAACTGCAATCTGAGTTTACATTGCTAAAACTTAAACATATGAAAAAATGTGAGCTTATGATGCTGTGGTCAGGTTAATGAAGCCAGCTGTAGCAGTGTATATGCAGGTGCATGGATCTCATTCACCAGCAATCTGAACTAAACAAGAACCAGCATAACTGTGCCCTCACTTTTAAGAGCAAATTAAGTTTACACAACTAATTCTACTCTCGACTCCTTTCGTTCTGAGCACTTCACCTTTTATGTATTATTAATTGTTCAGAAGACTAGTGCTTAGGTGTAAATTACCCTAAAGTGACTTTCGTATTAGCAGAGCCATTGAGAAAAGGCAAAACAGAATTCAGAAAAAAGCTTTTATTTAAAAGCTGACAACTAGTTACTTAATTGAAGAAGGGAAAAAAATGTGTGCCACTGACATAAACTTCCAGAACTGCTCCTGCTCACCTTAAAAAATAGCCCTTAACACCTAATGAGGCTTGAATCTGGATGATTAATGTATCAGCCTAAAGGAATAAGTTGGGGGGAAGGGGGGGGGGGTGCTAAATTCTATAGCAACTGAAAACAGGCACGGAGACCTTAATGCTTGATTAACTGGAGCCCATTGATTGCAATGTTCAACGTTGCAATTGATATTCATTGGTTGCGCACCTGAGAGGAGCCAATATCACTAGTGACTAGAACCTTATAAAGTTAGCCTGCATCTCTTAAAGGGAAGGAGCAGGGGCTGGTAGTTGTGTAGGAAACAAATCTGGCCTGTGAAACATTGAATAATGGCACAACATGGGAGAAAGCAGGCTCCAAGGTTTTTGGACTCTACACTTGAGGTCATGGTAGAGGAGGAGAGATGTCCTGTATCTGTAGGGGCCAGGAAGCCCTCCCTACTCATGATCAAAAAACAGTGGAAGCAGACTGCCACGGAGGTCAATGCCAGGAGTCAAGCCCCGATGACCTGAATGCAATGCCACAAGAAATTCAATGACCTCACATGAGTGGTCAAGTCAGTGAATACATCTTCGGATGCCATATCCCACCAACTGCATCACTAGCCTCACACACTGCTCAATTCACCACACAATCACTAAACTACCAACAACCTTGACCAATCAAATGCTTCACCACACCCTCTCACATTGAGCACTGCTGTAAGCCTCACATCACATGTCTCAGCTTGGACACAATGCCAGTTGTTCAAACATGACAGCCACATCAGCCACACAGATTGTACCACACTCACTGACACTCTTCCCTCTCTCTTGCAGGACAAGGTGGTGCACACCAGAGACTGCAGGAGCTAACCGGAGGAGGACATGCATGCCTACATGTCATAATTCTCACGGAGGAGATGGTGTTGGCCATTATTGGGATCCCTATTGTTGAGGCTGTGTCCAGCAACAGGGCTGAAACCATTGAAGATGATGGCAACCTAATACCTAATTCTCCTTCTCACAACCCACCTCCCACTTATCCCTCACTCACTTCTGATTTACAAGCTGCACATGATGTAAGCATACACCTCTTACTACAACCCAACACTCCCCGCAGCACAACCCTACCCTTGTGTCTTTCTCTTTTTAGATATCCAGGAAGTGCAACCTGACCAGAAAGACACTGATGATGAAAAAACAGCACCACTCACGCTTGCAGTCACCAGCTCAGATACTGACAATATGTAATTTAGAGGATAGCATTGAGGTGGGATCTGCACATGATGAGACACCAGGCACTATAGTATAATGTACAAAAGCTGTTGCTAGGTATATGAAGCATCATCACAGGATGTGATGTCACGAGTGTACCTTGTGCTGCTCAGTGTTCATGAAGATACCCTAGTAAGAAAACCCCTGTAAATAAATTCCTCTTACTTTGATGCAGAGTCTACTTTTCTCATTCAATACTAATAACACACTGACAAGATAGTACATGGTGGCAGTTGTAAAAAAAAAAATTCCAGCATAAGAAAACAGAAGTGATCAAAGACTTGGAAGAAACATTAAAAAATCGATACCATTACCAGAAAGCTTTGAGCGAGTGGCAGGGCCCAACCAGGCTGAAGCATGGCTGAGATGGATTCGAAGATTCGACAGGTATCATTCCGTATCAGGTTTAACAGCACGATCGGCCAAAAAAACAGGTTAGTGTTTTGCTTTACGCCATGGGAGACAGTGTGGACAACATTCTGACTACCCTGAGGATTGACAAAAAAGAAACCCCATAAGCCAAGATGATTAAAGCATTAGAAGATTACTTACAGATCAGGACAAAGGTAATTGTGGAGAGAGCTGAGTTGAACAGGCACACCCAGTGGAGGATTGTGACTATGGGAGTCTGCAAGAGGAATTGATTTGGGTCAGAATAGTAGTCGGGGTTATAGATGAAGAGCTGTCAGACCAGTTTCACTTGAAAGAAGATATGGCGTTTGAAAAAAGCCATTTTATTGAGCAGGAAGGCAGAAGTACGGAAGAGTAATCGACTACTAGTTTGGAGGGATCGGCCTTGAAAATTCTGGAATCAGTCGGGTCCATTCAGAAGGCAGAGAGTAATGGCACCAGAAAGCTCAAGAGGTGGGAAAGACATCTACAGGCAGTAACCCTGAATTGCAGTAGGTATGGCTGGGAGTGGCACTGGCGGGAAAACTGTCCAACCCGGGATGGTGAATGTTTCTGGTGCAAGAAAAAAGGGGCACTTTCAGCAGGTCTGTTACAGCAGAAAACAAATGCTGCAAATGGGTAAAAAGATAGAGGAAATAAAGGAGGGTCAAACAATTAATACTCCCTTCCTTGGAAAAGTGCAGGGGAAAAACGAAGATTGCTGGGAAGCAGAAAGTTTAGTGGGAGAAAATAAAACAACATTCAAATTAGAAGCAGGAGCAGTGGTTTCTCTCCTGTTGATCAAACACCTAGGCTGAGGAAAGAAAGGCTTAGAAAAACCAACAAAAAATGATATGAGCCAGGAGGGATTCAGTTGAAGGTTGTGGGAGAAATACAGACAACCTTAACGCACAGAAACAGCACGATCCCCTAAACCCTATATATTATTAGGAATCAAGCCTGTTCACTTCTTCATAAAAAAGCATGCCTAGCCCTACAGCTGTAATGCAGGATGGAAGAGATCAAAGGACAGGAGAGACAGCTCCGCAATTTTACATCAGAATTCCCCAAGCTATTTGAGAGCTGAGGGAAATTAAAAATGGAGTACCATATTACCCTCAATGAAGAGGTAGAACTGGAATGTTCGTTCACACTGAGAAAGGTCCCACACCCGCTCCTACAAAAGATGGAGAAGGAAATTGATGCCATGCTAAACCAAGGAGTTATCTCTGCAGGTGGTGCTCTGGGATGGCCCCAGTAAGGAAACCAAACGGGTCTATTAGGATTTGTGTGGACCATACACAACTCAATAAAATGGTTTAGAGAAAGATTCACTTGATGGCGTCAGTCGATGACAGCCTTGCCAAATTGGGAAAAAGCACCATATTCACAAAATTGGACACAAATAGTGGGCTCTGGCAGTTACCTTTAGGTGAAGAGTCTAAATTGTTAACCACTTTTATCATGCCGTTTGGCAGATTCTGCTTCAACAGATTGCCATTCAGTATTATGTCAGCACCAGAGATATTCCAATAAATGATGTCAACAATCCTGGATGGCTTGGGGGGAATTACCTGCCACATGGATGATGTTCTGATTCATGGAGCAAACCGAGAGCATGATGCCAGGGTAAGAATGGTATTACACAGACAAGGCTCACATTAATTGACAAGTGTGTGTTCTCACAGTCGACAGTGAGGTTCCTTATCCACATAATTGATGGATCTAGAATCATGATAGATCCACACAAGACAAAGGCAATAAAAGATTTCCCAGAGCCAAGGAATATAACAGATTTAGTGATTCGTGGGTATGGTTAACCAGGTAAGGAAATTTCTACTAAATCTAGCAACTGTTAACGAGCCTCTGCGACAACTGCTAACGAATTGCAATGCCAAGTGCTGGGGAGGCTGCCAGAAAGCTCCTTTTGAGAAGATCAAAGAAATGTTGACTTCACCAGAAGTTTTGGCGCATTATGATCCAGAACCAGTCCATTATTGCAACAGAAGCAATGTTAAAAGGATTAGGTGAGGTAAGAGTGTTCTTCCCTTAACAAATCCATGCTGACTATCCTTGATTAACCTGTGCCTTTCTAAGTGACAGTTTATCCTGTCTCTCAGAATAGATTCCAATAATTTGCACACTACTGAGATTAGATTGGCCTGTAATTATTCGGTCTATCCTTCGCTCCCTTTTTAAACAGAGGTACACGTTAGCAATTCTCCAATCCTCCAGCACCACACCTGTATCCAGTGAGGACTGGAAGATGATGGTCAGACCCTCTGTTATTTCCTCTCTTGCTTCTTTTAACAGCCTAGGATAGATTTCATCTGGCCTGGTGATTTATCAACTTTCAAGGATGCTAATCCATTAATCCTATGTTTATCACTTTTCCTCCTTAACTACAATATCTGCATCGTCCCCCTCTTTTGTGAAGACAGACGCAAAGTATTCATTAGGAACCATACCAATATCTTCCGCTTCTACACATAGGTTACCTTTTTGGTCTTTTATGGGCCCTACTCTCTCCTTAGTTATCCTCTTACTCTTAATGTATTGATAAAACATTTTTGGGTTCAGCTCGATTTTGTTTGCCAATATTCTTTCATGCCCTCTCTTTGCTTTCCTAATTTCCTTTTTGATATTGCCCCTCCACTTTCTATACTCCTCTTGGCTTTCTGTAGTGTTGAGTTCTCGGTGTCAGACATAAGCTTTCCTTTTCTGCCTTATCTTACCCTGTAGGCTCCTTGACATCCATGGGGACTTAGATTTAGCCACCTCACCCTTTTTCTTTGTGGGAACATGTTTACCTTGAATCTCCCCTTTGAATGCCTCCCACTGTTCTGATACTGATTTACCTTCAAGTAGCTGTTGCCAGTCCACTTTCACTAAATTACTCCTCAGTTTAGTAAAATTGGCTTTGTGCCAATTGAGAACTCTAATTCCTGTTCTATCGCTGTCCTTTCCCATAATTATGCCAAAACTGACTGAATTATGATCATTACCACCAAAATGCTCTCCCACTGCCACTCCTTCCACCTGCCCATTTTCATTTCCTAAAACTAAGTCTAAAATTGTGCCGTCTATTGTTGGACTTGCTAAATACTGGGCAAAAAAGTTCTCCTGAATGCACCTCAAGAATTCGGCTCCCTCAATTCGTTTCACATTAAAACTATCCCAGTTAATATTGGGGTAATCAAAATCCCCTACTACTACTGCCCTATTGTTCTTGCACTTCTCAGAGATTTGCCTACATATCTGCTCTTCTATCTCCCTCAGACTGTTTAGGAGTCTACAGTACACTCCCAGCATAGTGATCGCCCCTTTTTTGTTCCTTAGTTCAATCCATATGGCCTCATTTGATGAACCTTCCAACATATCATCCCTCTTCACACCTGTAATAGTTTCCTTGACCAAAATTGCCACTCCCCCTCCTTTCTGATCCCCCTCCCTATCGCGTCTGAAACCCCTGTGACTAGGAATGTTGAGCTGCCATTCCTGTCCCTCCTTTAAGCCATGTTTCTGTAATAGCTATATCATACTGCCACACATCTATCTGTGCCCTCAGATCATCTGCTTTATTTGCTATACTCCTTGCATTAAAATAGATACCCTTGAGCACTGCCAAACTCTTTTTTTTATTTTCTAACCCTCGTTTCCTCTGTCTTCAAGACTCATCCATTAATTTTCTGCTTTCCATTTTAATTTCTGATTTTGTCCCAGCTGAGTCTACCCTCAGGTCCCCATCCCCCTACCAAACTAGTTTAAACTCTCCCTTAAAGCACCAGCAAAAAGTCCCGCAAGGAACTCAGTCCCGGCTCTGTTCAGGTGCAACTCGTCCGGCCTGTACAGGTCTCATCTCCCCCAGAGCCGGTCCCAATATCCCAGGAATCTGAAGCTCTTCCTCCTGCGCCATCTTTCCAGCCAAGCATTCATCTGTCTTATCTTTCTATTTCTATACTCACTTGCGCGTGGCACTGGGTGTAATCCGGAGATTACTACTTTTGAGGTCCTGCTTGATAATTTCTTACCTAGCTCCCTAAATTCTGCAAGACCACATCCCTCTTTCTACCAATGTCATTGGTTCCGATGTGGACCACCCTCCCCCTTCAGGATGCTCTGCAGCCACACAGTGCCACCCATGACCCTGGCACCAGGGAGGCAACACATCATCCTGGATTCACGTCTGCGGCCACAGAAACGCCTGTCTGTTCCCCTGACTATTGAATCACCTATCACTATGGCTCTTCCAGTCTTTCCTATACCCCCACTGTGCAACTGAGCCACCCGTGGTGTCATGGACTTGGCTCTGGCTGCACTCCCCAGGTGAAGCATCACTTTTCTCAGTATTCAGAACTGAATACCTGTTGGAGAGTGAGATGCACTCATGGGTCTCCTGCACTACCTGCCTGATTCTTTTTAACTGTCTGGTGGTCACCCATTCCCTCTCTCCCTGTATACACTTAAGCTGTGGGGTGACCATATCTATAAACGTGCTATCAATGTAGCTCTCATCCTCATGAATGTACTGCAGTGTCACCAGCTGCTGCTCAAGTTCCAAAACCCAGAGCTCAAGCTGCTTCAATTGACAACATTTCCTGCACAAATGGTACTCCAGGATAAGGGAAGCATCCTGGAGCTCCCACATAGCACAGGAGGTGCACTCTCGAGGTTGAAGCAGCCCTGCCATTCCTTTATTTATTAGTTGACCCTTTGCTACTGCTAAAAAAAACTTACTAATACTACAACAGCTTAGAATTATTAATAAAATCTTGCTAGTACTGATAAATCCTACTAAAATCAATACAATTCACTAGTTGAAATAAACCTTACTCAAAAAACCCCCAGCTACTCATTTTTTCTTATCATTAAGCTATTTACACACACACCCTAACAGTTGTGTACTAACCCAGCTATTTAAAGTTATTCCCTAATAGCAGTTACTCACCAACAAATCACCTTGTAGCTTTCCTGTGATGTGACTGTTCTCTTTGTTTCCAAACTCCGATGCGCCTGGACTCCTCTCCGCTGCTCTCCCAGAAGGTAAGTTCTCTGGGCTGTGATCCTCGGGCTTTATTTATCAGCTCCCCGCTCTGTGTTCTTCCCGTAGGTCCGCTGCTCACCCGGAAGGTAAGTGCTCTAGGCCGCCATCTTCGGGCTGTATTTAACTGCTCCCCACTTCATGTTCTTGCCGCAGGTCCGCTCCTCTCTGCTGCTCCCCCGGAAGGTCAGTGCCATGCAAGCTCAGAGTGCTGCCAACATGACTGGGAATTACAGTGTGCAAAAGGGTTTACAGGGTGTCACAGCAGTGGTTTCATGGAGCATGAACCTGCTGTCCTCTCTCAGGAAGACAATATTCATCCTCTTACCCCTGCCACTCTTCAGTGTCTTTGCTGTTGTCTATCAGCCAGCCAGCCAGCCCAGACTGCTGGAACCCATGCTGAGATGGTGCAGTCAGCAGCCGGGGTTCTAGGCCCAGAGCTGCTCAAGGTCATCTTCCAAGGCCATCTGCAGTCTCCCCCACTGAAAGTCAGCAGCTTTTCACTGGCCATGCTGTAGTCACTGGGGTAGCACTGCATAGGAGGACTAGGCCAGGCAAAAGCAGATGAAGGCAGTCACTAAGGGAATGCACAATGATATTTGACTATCAATATGGAATGATTTCATTTATAAATTTGGTTTGGAATGTTTATTTTGTGTTGGCTTTTACTTTTGCATTGTGGCCGAGCAAATGCTGTGATGCTCAGTGATGGAGGAGTGGTAGGGTGTGTAACGTTTGGAGATTGGGGAATTGGGTTTGCTGATACTGGTATCACACTTGGAAAATTTCCTCACCAACAGCCTGGCCAGAAAGGGCCTGTCTTTGTTGTCTCCTCCCTTCCTCTTCCTCCTCCTCCTGTTTCTCAGCTGTTTTCCCTATAGTTGATGGCAGGGGCTGTGCCATCATGATGGTGAGGTTATGCAGCATATAGCAGACCACCATGAATCTTGACACCTACTCTGCCAAATACTGCAGGGCTCCTCCAGAGTGGTCAAGGCAGTGGAGGTGCTGTTTCAGCATGCGAATGGTCTGCTGTATCACATTCGAGGTGGCAGTACGGCTTTCATTGTATGCACGATACATGCATGTGGGTGGATTACGCACCAGAGTCATCAATCATATGGCTAGCAGATATCCTTTGGCGCCCATTAGCTAGCCTTTGGTTTGTGGTCGTGGTTCAAATACAGTTGGCACAGTGACTATTGCAGAAAGAAGGCATTGTGACTGCTGCCAGGATATCGGGCGCTGACCTGCATGATTTTCTGCATATGGCCACACACGAGCTGGAGATTGAGGAAGTGGAATCCCTTTGGTTCCTCTACAGGGCAGAGATGAAATATGGTGCCCACAAAGTGATGTACTTGCAGCCTATGCTATCCTGCACCATGGGGAATCCTGTAATCATAGCAAGGCTATATGCTCGCTCTACCTATTGCTGTCTGGAAAAAGCAAATTAAATGTAGTCAGGTCTCACTGAGTAGAGAGACTCAGTGACCTCCATATGCAACTGCGAGACTTTGAAAGGAGCCAAACACATAAAAGTTGATCGCCACGGTCACCTTCACAGTCAGTGGCAATGCAGTCCTTGCCCTGCTTTGAGGTTGCAGATTTCAGTGAGGCATCTTTATTAAAGCACAGGTGTCTCACACACCGTTGCTCGCTGAGGTTCAGGTAGGAGAATTGCTCCCTGAACATCCTAGGTGAATATAGTCCCCTGCTGAGAGTCCTTTTCCTCTTCTTCCTCCTCCTTGGTCTTCCAGCAGCTTTTCCTGCTCAGTGTTCTCTTTGTTCATTCTCTAAGTCATGCTGTATTCCAAGGGAAATGACTACAAGTCTGGGAACAACTGATTGGTGCAGAAGCCTTGAAATCAGCAAAAAGTCCTTCAGCACTGGTCACACCACTCCCTGAAGACTTTTGCAAGTTTAAGCAGCTATAGAAAATGTCTAAGCCTTGTAGAATCAATTAAATAACCGAAGGAACTCAACCAGCAAATAACCTTTAAATAGCCCTGCTGGATGGTCCTTCCAGCTGCTGAACGTGGGTTAATTATGCAAGATTAAGAGAGGCCATTAGCTGGAGCATAGAGCTCCAAAATGGCAGTGCTGGCATTGCGTGTTGACTGGTGTTATAATCTGCCTGTTCTGCATACTTCAGGCAGCCATTCACTGCACACACACTAACACCCTCACCAATATAGCGATTGGTGTGATTTGCACCAAGATTGTGTCTATGTGTTGTGGACACCATTTTAGAGGTCTAAGGGAACTCATAATGCTCAAAAAACAGGTGCAAATAATCCCAATTTTGCACCACTGGTCCATTGATAATCAGAGTTAGTGGGCAAATTATAATTTGTTAAGAACTGGAAGGTGGAAGAGCACCTGTTTTTCTCATCTCCTGCCAAACCTTGTATACACAACAATATTCTTACAGTACAACAATGAGTACACTTCTAAAGTACTTCATTGGCTGTAAAATGTGTTGGGATGTTCTGAAGTCATAAAAGAAACTATATAAATGCAAGTTTGTTCTTTCTATCTTTAAAAGTAGTTGTGGAAGGTTCTTTAACTCCACATGAATGGAATTAATTACAGGCGTGCAGGTCTTTCTCCATTGGCTGACTTCCATACTGTAAATAAGCTCAGCTTCCACAACATTACAACATCATAAAGCTACTAAAATGTGGGTTTTCTGTACTAAACCCCAGCCCAGCGTGCCTCTGGAGACCAGCTCCTGACTTTGAGTCTGAAAGCAAAGAGCGTCACAGGGAGGTTGCTCTCCTAGGGATAATCAAAATGCCTAGGGGTTTTCTTGATGCATTCAAGAAGTGGCCAATATACATAAGCTGTTTGCCTCTTACATGATACATACAACGTGAGAAGCAAATGTCATATTGGTCTCTAGGCAAGGATTGGGCTTTCTCACAAGATTATGGATGCAAGATTTCCTGGGAATAGCAATCTGCTGTTGGATTCAGAGCTTTCATTTCTGCCGCATTAAATGGACGGTTTTAGTTCAATGTGCTTGGCTCATGGGGCACACAACTGGCTCCATCTCACTTTCCAGACCTGATGTAACCTTTTCTAACTTTGTTTCTCAGAGCTGCATGCCCACCCTGATTCAGCATGTGACCATTTTCGCTGTAAAATAAATTTTGGCATATGATGCTCTGTGCATAGCACAGTTTTCCATATTTTGAATTGCAGCACATCAGGCCCACGGAGTCCAGTATTTGACAACAAAGACAAAGGAAGAAGAATGCCACATCGAGACCCTCTCTTGAGTCAGGAACAAGAAAAAGGTCAAGAAAAACTGCCTTCAGATGTTAACTTTAAAGTGGAAATTGCATGCTTCTATAAAAATAAGGGATAGAGTTTCCACTTTAGGTGCACTTGGCAATCTGGGCACAAATTACACTTGAAATTGTGATGGTTTTCCGAAGTGAAGATTTGGTTCAAGTTTCTACTCAAACTCATTTTCATAATCACAAACATAAAATCTTTCATTGACTAGTGCAATCAGGCAGTGTAATGGAACATAATTGTTTATTTTCCCTTTGCATTAAAAATATTCATTGAGTGGTAACCTGATGCAGTTTTACTAATACTGCTGAAAATGGGTTTCTCTGAAAAAAAAATTAATAATGTCATACAGGCCCCCACCTGCCAAGCATGAGGCATATTAATTTTGCCATACAGACATTGAATTTCAAACTGTTCCTGAAGTGGAGAAAGAACCTACTTTAAAACAAATTGCCAGATCTTGGCTGGAAAGACATTTCTATATTAACATACAGTGTTTGGAAGGACAAAGCAGCCATTCCCTGACACATTTAACCCACAATGGACCCTTGGCTGGAAAGACATTTGCATATTAACAGACAGTGCTTGGAAAGGTCAAAGGACTATTCCCTGACACATTCAACCCACAATGGACTTTTGATCGGCAGCTGTTAAAGGTGGGGGAGCTCGCATTCCAGATTGACTGCTAAGATGGCCGAATACACAAATGGACATTGTCAAACCAGCTAGTCACATGACTAAAATAAAAGCAAAATACTGCAAATACTGGAAATCTGAATGCTGGGCATGGGCGCGTTGTGTATCCATAGGTGTCGACCAAATTAGAGTTTAAGTACAAGTTTAATAAATTTCAACTTTTCTTCTTTAAACCTAAGAAAGCCTGTTTGTGCTGGTTTCTTTGCCTTAGAATTGGAAAGCGGTGAACAAGGATTCACCAAGGGGGAGCTAAAAACATGATGTGTTTAAAATTATGCCTGTTATAGTAAGACCAGGTGAAGGCTGAAAGGGAATCCTAGACCTCTTTTTCACCTGGTCATAACTGAAATTTGGATGCTAGCATCCAGAATTGACCCACAGACAAAGAAGAGAAATTGGAAGTGGGAAGCCAAATTGTTCCCAATCAAAGAAAGAGCAAGATTTCAATACAGGCTTCCATGTGGTTGTGTGTGATTGAATACTGACATGTCTTCAACTGAAGCAAGTAGCTCTCCAAGCCAGGGTGAAGTAACTTGGGATAAGTCAAAAGCACTGTCTATGGAGGAGTTGAGGAAAATGGCTGAGCAGTGTGGGATCACTGTACGTGGCAAGGCTAGGAAGTCTGAACTCCTAAGGCTAGTGGCCAACCATTTTTCCCTTGAATCTGAAGAAGCAGAAGCAGTGTTAGAAGTAGACCCAGACAGGGTACTGTTAGCAAAGATACAATTGGAACAAAGGAAACTTGAATCAGAGGACAGGGAAAGAGAAAGGGAGAGACAGGAAAAAGAGAGAGAGAGGCAGAAGAGGGAAAAAGAAAGAACCTTCCAGAAGGAATGTGAAGAAAAAGAAAGGCAGGAGAAGGAACGAGAGAGAAAGGAGAGAGAGAGAAAGAATATTCCGGAAGGAATGTGAAGAAAGAGAACTGAAGTGGCTTGAGTTAGCTAGGGGGTGACAGAGTAACCCCAGTGAAAGCATGGCCAATATGGAGGAGCATAATTCAGGGCTGGGTACAGAATTAGTAAAACTAGCTCAATTAATTCCAAAATTCAATGAGGAAGATGTAGAAGTTTTTTTTTTGTCTATTGAGAAACTGGGAAGGCAGCTAAAATGGCCTGCTGAGACCTGGCCTCTTTAACTGCAAAACAAGATAAGTGGAAAAGCCCATTAGTTTTATTCCTTGTTGCCAGATGACAGTTCTTCAAACAATGAATTGACCAAAAATGCTATCGTCGGGGCATATGAATTAGCACCCTAAGCCTATCACCAAAAGTTTAGAACCCTCAAAAGCAAGCTAATCAAACATATCTGGAGTTTCAAAGAAATAAGCAGCTGACTTTTGACCAGCGGCTGAGGGCTCTTAAAGTTCAGCTGAGCTATGAGAATCTCAGAAAAGTAATTCTGTTCGAGGAATTTAAACACTCTCTCCCACTCTCCATAAAGACCCATGTAGAGGAGCAGCAGGTCCAGAGAGCCTGGCAAGCGGCCATTCTGACCAATGAGTTTGCTTTAATTTATAATTTAGTTTCCTGGGGAGAACCTTTTCTAGTCACCCCCACAAATCCGAAAAGGACAAAGGGTGGGTAGGTGATCGGAACCCAAGCAGTCCTGGGAGAGAAAGGAGAGCAGGAGACACAGGGGGCCCTCCTGTAACCAAAAAGGAAGGTGCTATGAGCAAGATTGAGAGCCGGAGACCTGTGTGCTTCCATTGTAATAAAGCAGGGCATTTAAAAGCTGACTGCTGGAAACTAAAGGGAAAACCAGTAGGGTTAATCAGGTCTCACCTGCTCAGTGAAGAAAGGAACCTGATGGAAAGCACAGCAGAACACGCTGTGGCTTTAACTGCAGTAAGAGTGAGACCCAGGAAGCTGATTACTGCAAGTGCAGGAAAATTTAATAGGACTCCTGAAGGTTATCAGGGTTTTGTGTTTAAAAGTAACCCCACGGCCCTTGTGTGTATCGAGTATGCATGTTAGCGTGGGTGTGTCATGTATCCGTAGGCATCAACCGAATTAGAGTTTAAGTTCAAGTTTAATAAATTTCAACTTTTCTTCTTTAAATCTAAGAAAGCCTGTTTGTGCTGGTTTCTTTGCCTTATAATTGGAAAGCGGTGAACAAAGATTCACCAAGGCGGAGCTAAAAACATGGTGTGCTTAAAATTAAACCCTGTTACAGTAAGACCAAGCTAAGGTTGAAAGGGAACCATAGACCTCTTTCTCACCTGGTTGTAACGATAAAAATGTTCAGTCCACCACCTGTGAGCAAGCTGATTTTAAATCATTGCAAACTAATTTAAAAAGCGATACTGAACCATTTACTAGTTTCATTGGTGTAGTCTAGTCAGTTTCTTCAATCTGCCATCCCTAACCAGTCTGGCCTACATATAACTACCATCTCACAATAAGTGATTGGCTCTTAGTGTCCCTTCAAAGACCTAGCAAGCCACTAACAGTTGTAACAAAACAGAAGGCAACTAGGGATGGGAAATAAATGCAGTCTTGACAGCATCTGCCACATCCTGAAAACAAATAAATTAAAAATAAATAGGAATCTTTTGGTTTATTTTAAAAATGAACAAAATGTTAATCAACTGGTGCTATCCCCTACCATTGTTGGCAGAGACATCAGCTACCATGACCCCACTCTCTGGGACTCCCTACAGCTTTTGGCCTCTCCACCTCTTTCTCCACCTTTAAGTACCCCCTGTAACAAAAAAAGCTTTCAACCACTCAAATGAGTCATTTCTTCCAAGGTTCGGCATCCACTTGCTTGCTCCCTGTGAAGTGTTTTGGAGCACTCTTTACATTAAAGGTGCTATTTGAATGAAAGTTGTTTTGTTTTCCATGATTGAATATTCCATGGTCCAATGACTGTTGTTTGGTTTCCTCAATCTATAAATTTAATTCCTTAACAATCTGGCAGGGGAATCTGTCTGACTTCTTGGGTGGTCTAGTAGGTACATGCAATCCTTCTTCCCTTCATACAATCTTTTGCTTTAGCGGTAAGGCGATTGTACTAAAATCCAGATGAATTCGAATGATCATTCTAAGATTACACTGTGGGCTTTGCCAGTACAAGGTCAGGCTCATTTCATGTGGAATATATGGAAAGTAACAGAAAGGCCTGTATGTTCCTGTGTCAACCCATATAGACTACTGTACAAGTACTTTGAGAATTCAATAATGCTTCATAAAATAAAAACAAAATTAAATGGGGATATGAAAAATTGGTCATAATACGCGACTACTAAGCTCCTGAAAAATAGATCCAAGTTCAAATTACAGTATTGACTGATACCCAGTTAATTCCTTTTAGAACCAACCATAGAACCATAGAAAAATTAAGGCACAGAAGGAGTCAGCCCATCCTGTCTACGCTGGCTGAAAAAACTAGCCACCCAATCTAATCCCACCTTCCAGCTCCTGGTCCGTGGCCTTGCAGGTTATAGCACTTCACGTGCATGTCCAGGTACCTTTTAAATAAGTTGAGGGCTTCTGCCTCCACCACCATTCTTGGCAGTGAATTCCAGAAACTCACCATCCTCTGGGTCATAGAGTCATACAGCACAGAAACAGGCCCTTCGGCCCATTGTGTCTGTGCCAGCCATTAAACACCTAACTATTCTAATCCCATTTTCCAGCACTTGGCCCATAGCCTTGTATGCTATGGCATTTCAAGTGCTCATCTAAATACTTCTTAAATGTTGTGAGGGTTCCTGCCTCCATCTCCTCTTCAGGCAGTGCATTCCAGATTGCAACTACCCTCTGGGTGAAAAAGTATTTCCTCATGTCGCCTTTTAATCCTTCTACCGATTGACCTCTCCGCGAGGGGAAACAGGTCCTTCCTCTCTACTCTATCTAGACCCCTCATAATTTTGTACACCTCAATTAAGTCACCCCTCAGCCTCCTCTGTTCTACAGGATGAAACATAGCCAAGTCCAGTCCTACAGCTCACATCCAGACACTCACACTTCCAGTTCTCTTTATCCCAAGGATGCTGAGATCAATTCAAATACCCATGACTGCTGCCCTGGTTAAGATCTGGTAACTTAGCACTGACCATCAATCAAATTCAGGACACTCCTCTGTACTACATCGGGTAGAGTTTTAACCAATGAGCTATCATGGGCACAAACAGACATAATTTTAAATAAAATCTAAAATTAAAAATGGTGACCGTATTTACAATGTTTGTCATGAAGTTGTAGCTATATTACAATTTCTACACATGTTCTTCTTATATTTTGCAGCAACAAAACATCTCCCAAAAATGCTGAATAACAATACTAATGTACCAACTACACAAAAAAGCCCTACAATTAAATTAGCTATAATTAAACATGAAGCAATAAATAAGTGGCTAATTAACTTCCGAAATTTTTCTTTGCAATATTCAAAAGAACTTGAAATTTAAAAATTTGACTTTGTTTTTAAATCCTTTCATGGTCCCTCCTTATCTCTGAAACCTCCTCCAGCCCTTCAATCTCCAAGATCTCTGTGCTCCTTCAATTCTGGTCTCTTGCTCATACCTGATTTAATCAATCCACTATGGGCAGCCATGCCCTCAACTGCCTTAGCCCTCAGCCTCTCCACCTTTCTCTCTTCCTTTAAGTTATTCCTTAAAACCTACTTCTTTGATCAAGTTTTTGATCACCTGTCCTACTATCTCCTTATGTGGCTCAGCAAAGAACAAAAGAACAAAGAACAAAGAACAGTACAGCACAGGTACAGGCCATTCGGCCCTCCAAGCCTGCGCCGATCTTGATGCCTGCCTAAACTAACACCTTCTGCACTTCCAGGGCCCATATCCCTCTATTCCCTTCCTATTCATGGATTTGTCAAGATGTTTCTTAAATGTCGCTATCGTATCTGCTTCTACCACCTCCCCTGGCAGCAGGTTCCAGGCACTCACCACCCTCTGTGTAAAAAACTTGCCTCGCACATCCCCTCTAAACTTTTCCCCTCGTGCCTTAAACCTATGTCCCCTAGTAACTGACTTTTCCACCCTGGGAAAAAGCTTCTGACTATCCACTCTGTCCATGCCGCTCATAACTTTGTAAACCTCTATCATGTTGCCCCTCCACCTCCGTCGTTTCAGTGAAAACAATCCGAGTTTTTCCAACCTCCCCTCATAGCTAATGCCCTCCAGACCAGGCAACATCCTGGTAAACCTCCTCTGTACCCTCTCCAAAGTCTCCACGTCCTTCTGGTAGTGTGGCGACCAGAATTGCATGCAATATTCTAAGTGTGGCCTAACTAAAGTTCTGTACAGCTGCAACATGACTTGCCAATTTTTATACTCTATGCCCCGACCGATGAAGGCAAGCATGCCGTATGCCTTCTTGACTACCTTATCCACCTGCGTTGCCACTTTCAGTGACCTGTGGACCTGTACGCCCAGATCTCTCTGCCTGTCAATACTCCTAAGGGTTCTGCCATTTACTGTATACCTCCCACCTGCATTAGACCTTCCAAAATGCATTACCTCACATTTGTCCGGATTAAACTCCATCTGCCATTTCTCCGCCCAAGTCTCCAACCGATCTATATCCTGCTGTATCCTCTGACAATCCTCATCATTATCCACAACTCCACCAACCTTTGTGTCGTCCGCAAACTTACTAATCAGACCAGCTACATTTTCCTCCAAATCATTCTTATATACTACAAACAGCAAAGGTCCCAGCACTGATCCCTGCGGAACACCACTAGTCACATCCCTCCATTCAGAAAAACATCCATCCACTGATACCCTCTGTCTTCTATGACCGAGCCAGTTCTGTATCCATCTTGCCAGCTCACCTCTGATCCCGTGTGACTTCACCTTTTGTCCCAGTCTGCCATGAGGGACCTTGTCAAAGGCTTTACTGAAGTCCATAGAGATAACATCCACTGCCCTTCCTTCATCAATCATCTTCGTCACTTCCTCAAAAAATTCAATCAAATTAGTAAGACACGACCTCCCCTTCACAAAACCATGCTGTCTCTCGCTAATAAGTTTGTTTGTTTCCAAATGGAAGTAAATCCTGTCCCGAATAATCCTCTCTAATAGTTTCCCTACCACTGACATAAGGCTCACCGGCCTATAATTTCCTGGATTATCCTTGCCACCCTTCTTAAACAAAGGAACAACATTGGGTATTCTCCAGTCCTCTGGGACCACACCTGTATCCAATGAGGATGCAAAGATTTCTGTCAAGGCCGCAGCAATTTCTTCCCTTGCCTCCCTCAGTATTCTAGGGTAGATCCATCAGGCCCTGGGGACTTATCTACCTTAATGCTTTGCAAGACACCCAACACCTCCTCCTTTTTGATAATGAGATGACTGAGACTATCTACACTCCCTTCCCTAGGCTCATCATCCACCAAGTCCTTCTCTTTGGTGAATACTGATGCAAAGTACTCATTTAGCACCTCGTCCATTTCCTCTGGCTCCACACATAGATTACCATCTCTGTCCTTGAGTGGGCCAACCCTTTCCCTGGTTACCCTCTTGCTCTTTATATATGTATAAAAAGCCTTGGGATTTTCCTTAATCCTGTTTGCCAATGACTTTTCATGACCCCTTTTAGTCCTCCTAACTCCTTGCTTAAGTTCCTTCCTATTGTCTTTATATTCCTCAAGTGCTTCATCTGTTCCCAGCCTTCCAGCCCTTACAAATGCTTCCTTTTTCTTTTTGACTAGGCTCACAATATCCCGTGTTATCTAAGCTTCCCGAAACTTGCCAAACTTGTCTTTCTTCCTCACAGGAACATGCTGGTCCTGGATTCTAATCAGCTGACGTTTGAAAGACTCCCACATGTCAGATGTTGATTTACCCTCAAACAGCCGCCCCCAATCTAAATTCTTCAGTTCCTGCCTAATATTGTTATAATTAGCCTTCCCCCAATTTAGCACCTTCACCCGAGGGCTACTCTTATCCTTATCCACAAGTACCTTAAAACTTATGGAATTATGGTCACTGCTCCCGAAATGCTCCCCCACTGAAACTTTGACCACCTGGCCAGGCTCAAACCCAATACCAGGTCCAGAATGGCCCCATCCCTAGTTGGACTATCTACATACTGTTTCAAGAAGCCCTCCTGGATGCTCCTCACAAATTCTGCCCCATCCAAGCCCTTAGCACTAAGTGAGTCCCAGTCAATATAGGGGAAGTTAAAATCACCCACCACCACAACCCTGTTACCTTTACCTCTTTCCAAAATCTGTCTACATATCTGCTCCTCTTCCTCCCGCTGGCTGTAGTAAAACCCCAATATCGTGACTGCACCATTCCTATTCCTGAGCTCCACCCATATTGCCTCGCTACATGACCCCTCTGAGGTGTCCTCTCGCAGTACAGCTGTGATATTCTCCTTAACCAGTAATGCAGCTCCCCCACCCCTTTTACATCCCCCTCTATCCCACCTGAAGCTTCTAAAGCCTGGAACATTTAGCTGCTAATCCTGCCCTTCCCTCAACCAAGTCTCTGTAATAGCAACAACATCATAGTTCCAAGTACTAATCCAAGCTCTAAGTTCATCTGCCTTACCTGTTGTACTTCTCGCATTGAAACAAATGCACTTCAGACCACCAGTCCCGCTGTGCTCAGCAACATCTCCCTGCCTGCTCTTCCTCTTAGTCCTACTGGCCTTAGTTACTATGTCCTCCTCATTTACTTCACTAGCTGTCCTACTGCTCTGGTTCCCACCCCCCTGCCACACTAGTTTAAACCCTCCCGAGTGACGCTAGCAAACCTTGCAGCTAGGATATTAGTGCCCCTCCAGTTTAGATGCAACCCGTCCTTCTTGTACAGGTCCCATCTGTCCCTGAAGAGAGCCCAATGGTCCAGATATCTGAAACCCTCCCTTCTACACCAGCTGCTCAGCCACGTGTTTAGCTGCACTATCTTCCTATTTCTAGCCTCACTGGCACATGGCACAGGGAGTAATCCAGAGCTTACAACCCTAGAGGTCCTGTTTTTTAGCTTACTACCTAACTCCCTAAACTCCCCCTGCAGGACCTCATCACTCTTCCTGCCTATGTCATTAGTACCGATGTGTACCACAACTTCTGGCTGTTCACCCTTCAGAATGCCCCCTGTCCGTTCAGAGACATCCTTGACCCTGACACCAGGGAGGCAACATACCATCCTGGAGTCTCTTTCACGTCCACAGAAGCGCCTATCTGTGCCCCTGACTATACAGTCCCCTATAACTATTGCTCTTCTTCTTTGTCCCTCCCTGCTGAACAACAGTGCCAGCCGTGGTGCCACTGCTCTGGCTGCTGCTGTTTTCCCCTGATAGGCCATCCCCCCCCGCCCCCCAACAGTATCCAAAACGGTATACTTGTTAGAGAGGGGGATAGCCACAGCGGATTCTTGCACTGACTGCCTGCCCCTTCTCGTGGTCACCCATCTATCTACCTGCACCTTGGTTGTAACCACTTCTCTAAAACTCCTGTCTATGACGCTTTCCGACACCTGCATGCTCCTAAGTGCATCCAGTTGCCGCTCCAACCGATCCATGCGGTCTGTGAAGAGCTGCAACAGGGTACACTTCCTGCAGATGTAGTCGCCCGGAACGCTAGAAGCATCACGGACCTCCCACATCTCACAGGTGAAGCACTTCACCCCTCTAACTGACATTTTAGCACTAATTAGTTAATTAATATAAAATAAATGAATACTTATTAAATCCTTACTAAATTATGATACACTTAACTAAATGGTCCCTCGTGCTAGATTCCTACTATAAATATTAAATGCTGTCTAAATACAGTAATCTCCTCCCTCTGGTTTAGTTACTCTACTTATTAATTAGTTAATTAGTCTTTTAATCAATTTTTATCAGTTTTATTTTCAAATTCGGTACAGATTCCCTACCAGCCAATCAGGTCACAGCTTTCCTGTAACGTCACTTTTTCAGTTTTGTTTTTTCCCCACCCGAGGTAACTTACCGGTCTGGAACTCCGCCCTCCTAGTCTTCTCCGAGAATCCCCGAGGTAAGATTTTTATACTTACCGGTCTGGAACTCCGCCCTCCGAGTATGCTCCGAGAATCCCTGAGGTAAATTTTTTATACTTACCTCTCTGGAACTCCGCCCTCCGAGTCTGATCTGAGAATCCCAGAGGTAAGTTTTTTATACTTACTGGTCTGGAACTCCGCCCTCCGAGTCTTCTCCGAGAATCCCCAAGGTAAGTTTTTTATACTTACCGCTCTGGAACTCCGCCCTCTGAGTCAGCGTTAAATGTTGTTTGAATATGCTCCTGTGAAGCATCTTAGGACATTTTACTATGTTAAAAGTGCTATATAAAAGCACATTGTTGTTGTGCATGTGAAGTGATTCAACCTAATGCACATGTAGTCTATGGTTTTAAAATTTATCATGGTTCTCAAATGCTTCATCCTGGTGCCTTAATAAGAAGCTCACAATTTTTACATAGTATCATAGAATGGTTACAGCACAGAAAGAGGACATTCAGCCTGACATGTGCTTGTCAGCTCTCTGCAAGAGTAACTCAGCTGGTCCCAATCCCCCACCCTTTCCTCGTAGCTCTGCATTTTGTTTTCTCTTCAGGTGCTTATTTAATTCCCTTTTGAAAGCCATGATTGAATCTGCCTCCACCACACTTGCTGGCAATGCATTCCAGATCCTAACCACTCACTGCGTAAAAAAGATTCTCCGCATGTCGCTGTTGATTCTTTTGCCAATCACCTTAAATTGGTGTCCTCTGGTTCCCTATCCTGCCTCCAATGAGAGCAGTTTCTCTCTATCTGCTCTGTCTAGAACCTCATAATTTTGAACACTTCTATCAAATCTCCTCTCAATCTTCTCTTCTCTAAGGGGAACAAGCCCAACTTCTCCAATCTATTTATGTAACTGAAGTCCTTCATCCCTGGAACTATTCCTGCAAATCTTTCCTACACCCTCTCTAAAGCCTTCACATCTTTTCTAAAGTGTGGTGCCCAAAATTGGACACAATACTCCAGTTGACGCCAAACCAGTGTTTATACAACCCAGGATCCTGTGTGCCTTTTTAACCACTTTCTCAACCTGCCCTGCCGCCTTCAACGATTTGTGCACATATACTCCTGCACCCACTTTAGAATTGTACCCTTTATTTTATATTGCCTCTCCTCATTCTTCCAACCAAAATGTACCATTTCACACTTCTTGGCATTAAATTTAATCTGCCAAATGTCCGCCATTCCACTAGTCTGTCTATGTTTGATTGAGATCTCTCATGATTTTCGACATTACAGCTGTGTAGTCCCTGGATTTTCTTTCCTTTCCTCTCCTGTCTGCTGCTCTACCACCCTCAAGAAACTTCCCAAAGTGGCTATGCTCCATATGTACACCTAAACTGTGAGTGTTACCAGGCTATTTGATCTTCGCAGGAGTCACAGCCAATACCAACCCTTTCTTCACCCATCATCCACAAATGAACACCACCCAACAGGGTCATTGGATATCAATCTTGACTGGGAGCTTTGGTTGATTTTTCTTTTCCCAGCCAGGAGTGCTGAGGCCCTACAACATTCCCATCTCAGATCAACTAGCTCAGCATACACTGGGCATCAAACCTAACGTGCCTCAGTTCCATACTGAGCAGCAAACGTAATGTGCCTCAGTACTACACTGAGCAATGCATTCAGCAAGAGAGTCACTGGGGGAATCCTTAAAATTCCTGGCGAGAATTAATGTGAGCCTGCACCTTTCTTTTTCTGACAACCTAATAATTTACATCCTGGATTGTACACTGAAGTCCTTTTGTCAGGCTCAAATTCACACTGTGCCCCAGACATGAGAGCGATATCAACTGAGTGAAGCTGACACACAGGCATGATACAGTAAATCTTACTGTAGCACAGTTTGCCAGATATATTGTACTGCAGGCAAGTGCAAAGTCATGTATTCAGCATATTTCTGAACTCTTATGTTTCCTTACTCTAGCTCTACACTCGAGAGAAAATGTGGTGAAAAGAGCTAATTAATTGTACCAAAAAGATGAACTGTCAAAAGCTATGACACTTTTTTTCCAGCAGTGATATAAAAAAAGAGTACAGCTGTGCATTTTTTCAAACATTTTAAAAATAAAACACCTCAGGGTCCTTGCTGATGGGAAAATGGTCCAGAGAGTAAATACACGAGATACCAAAGAACACATAGCATTGTTCCATGCATCTGTTCCAGCCTGCAGCTAAATTCCAAGGTATCAGATAATACTGTGTCAGCTTCTTGATGGAATTGCCAACACAAAAGAATTAGTGCTCAGGGAGTATGCTAAATGCAATGTGCCAGAGTAGGGCCCTCTGTGTTTTCTAATAGCTTCAGACATTCAGACAAATACCTATTCACTGTGAGTTGATGCAGTTTATTTATAACACCAATTGAGATACTGATATTTGTCCAATTAAATGAAATAACAGTGAAATGCTGCAAGTTTCTTAAAAACATGCTCTTAATAGGAACAGTCGAAGAGACTTAGCAGTTGGCAGGAAAAAAGACAGAAGCGCAAGGGGGAGAGCCAACTGTGTAACAGCCCCGACAACCAATTTTTTCTGCAGCACCTGTGGGAGAGTCTGTCACTCTAGTATTGGCCTTTATAGCCACTCCAGGCGCTGCTCCACAAACCACTGACCACCTCCAGGCGCTTACCCATTGTCTTCCGAGACAAAGAGGCCAAAGAAGAAGAAGAATAGGAACAGGAACAGTCCCTCAAACCTGTTTCACCATTTGATTAGATCATGGCTGATCTGTATCTTAACTTCATTTATCCTTACCCAACAAAAATTTGTTAGGTAACTCTGCACTGCATAATATGATAATATTTCAGTAGTTACAAAAGAATTTTCCTTTGTTATCCAACAGGTCAATGATTATTAAACTCAGCTCTGCTTACGCAATGCTGCTGTTTGAAGCAGTTACCTGTTTGAAAGTGGTGCAACCCAATAGTGCTGAGTTAACCTACCGCTTTCATTTTGCTTTGTAGCCAGGCAAACCTATTTTATGCAGGCACAGAGCTCCCTTTACCAGTGTCCAAATGCTGGATTGATTTTTAATGTTACAATAGAGCAAGTGGAGCATTTGGTTCTTTACTAAGATTAAGATTTACTAAGATTTTTCACTTCTGGGGTGCATGTGAATGCTTTGGCCAAACTTCTGCCAAAGAACAAAATACATCAAATTCTTACCTTCTGCTTACCACAAAGATGACCCCAATCAATTTTCTTGCCTTATTGCCTTGCAGTCATTTGCATAACATTGAAAGACTTCCCAATCTCCACCAAGGGTTCTGTTTGAGGTGGGGATAAAGAATGACTGCGGTAGGCCTCAGAGCCAGCCAGAGCAAAGTGTTTCTGGCAGCATCCAATGATTCCACAGTGTTTGGCTCCATTCACAGCTCCTGTGATAATGAAGCAGCATTTGACAGCCTACAACAGGACATAGATAGCATCTAGGCTTGGGGCAGCAGTTGAAGGCAGCATTCACACTACATAAGTGCCAAGTGGTGACCAGCTAGAGCAACAGAAAGTCCAACCATCACCCCTTGATCTTCTATGATATTATCTTCATTGAGTCCCTTGTCATCAATGTCTTAGGGGTCAGCATAGAAGTTTAACTGATCCAGCCAGATCAACATTGTAACTAGAAATGCAGGGCACTCTGTGATAAGTGGCTCATCTCCTGATCTCTCAAAACCTATCCAGCTACAATGCTCAAGGCAAGGAATGTGATGGAATACTCACTTGTCGCCTAGATGAATGCTGCCCCTGCCCCGGACTCATTACCCATCATCGCCACACTGTGCTGCAGTATGTATGATGTATAAGATGCACTGCAGTGCAGCAACTCACTAAGTCTACTTTGATAATACTTCCCTCTCTTGTGACCTCTATCACCAATGACAAGAGCAGCAAAATTGTAGGAAGATCAATCACTGATTTCAAAAGGAAACTGGATGGACACTTGAAGGAAATAAACATGCAGGGCTATGGAAATTGAACGGGGGACTGGGACTGACTAGATTGCTCTGCGGAGAGCCAGCATAGGCTCAATGGGCCAAATGGCCTCCTTCTATGCCATAAATTACTCTACGACTCTAAGACCAACACCTTCAAGATCCCCTCCAAGTCACACACCATCCTTACTTGGACACATGTCACTATTTCTTCATCATCATTGGGTCAGTGTCCAACCTAGCACCATTGCTGGAGCACCACTACTATAAGACCTGCAGTTGTTTAAGGAGAAGTCCCACCACTACCTTCTTAGTGTCACTAGGAATGGACGATAACTGCAGTCTTGCTAGTATTGCCAGGCATCCAAAGGAAAAACAAAATAAAACTTGACCACTCCCATTAAATTTTAAATGCTCCTGTACAGCAACACTGAACAGCAGAGACCAGCAAACGCCCTTTGCATCCTATGGTGCAAAAGGTGGGAAATATGTCATATGAGGGTTTCTGACATATATGTACAATAAATCCACCCACAAATGGACAGGTATATTGTACACCACTGGTCCTGCCTGTGTGAAGTCAAGGGTATAAAAATGGGAGAGATGCAGCTGAACACACCCTTGACTCAAGTCCTGCCTCCACCTGGCCTAGTTCCACAAAACATCACCTCAGAGGGGGCAGAAAATCCCTGTTTAGCAATAAATTTTATAGATACTGACTAGTTTATGAGTGCTTTGAAAAAAAGTCATACAACTTTTAAATTTATATGTAATATATATAATACACCCAAACTTTAAAAGGAAGGATTAGAGAGTTAAAAAAAACTTGTTGCACGTTTTTCAGACAATAGAGATGATTTTAAGAAATTGTGCTCCCAATTCAAAGCTGACCCCTCTGGGAGCATGTATCATGAATTAAATACGTGCTCCCTTATGACTTTACATCCATTAAAATTTATAAAATGAGCCCTTCTATGCAAGCTGCTCTTATGCTCTGCTTTTTATATTTTCTCCTGGTGAATAACCTTGTGCACATTAATTTTTACAAAATGACTGATTTCACTTTTTAGACTCTAAAGGGGATTGAAAAACTACACCAAGCATCTAGCACAAGCCATCTATTTTGCTCCCTAGGCATGGAACAAAAGCAAGCAAGCAATCTGCTTCTCGGCCTACAGAAATGCTACTCTGGATTGGCCTGTAAGAGGTTTTTCTCTTCTTTGTCAAGCTTCTGTATCCCTGCCCCTTTTCTTCTGAAATCGTTGATTTCTTGCTGGGGATGGTTTCCTAAGTCGTCTCTAACTTTGGCCAAATGATTCATGTGAGCCTCAACAGTGCTTGTTGGCAGGCTTTCAACTGTTGGGAGCACCACAGTTGAGCCTAATCCTCTCCTCATCCAACATCTGCGCACACCCGCTATCGAGCATCAGACAGTAACCAGGAGCCAGACCCCTGACCAATCTTCCCACCCCTCCAACCCAGATTGTTGAGGCCAATTGTTGACTTCTGCTTCTTCAGCAAAATGCATTTTACCTTTTGTTGATTTAAAAATGACATAAATTAAAATAGAAAAAAATCTGTTTTGTATAATATACATTTTTATAAACAGTTTCAATTCTAAAGCCTAGCATGCTGCAGACAAGAAGGGACCAACGGTGAATCCATTCGTATAGCATTCCTTTAATTGCTATTTTAATCAAGGCTTTTATTTTAAATGGATTACTGCCTCTGCCAACAGCAAAGCACTTGTCCTGTAATATGGCTAGTTGTTAATTTCAAGTATTTAGACTTTCTCCCCCCTCCTCCCACCATCCCCTTTCCTTCAATTTGTTATTTTCCATGAGAACAAATTGCAACTATAAATCCTGGAATCAGTAGGGAGGGCAAAATTGTCCAGGCCAGCCACAGCTCCATGACGCAAGAAAGTGTACCCAACAACAGCTGATAGCCAGTGTGTTTACTGATCATACAATACCTTCCTTCTCCTTTCATCCTGTCACAGATGGAACATCCCACCATAACCACATACTCCACTGACTGGCCTATGACAACAAACTTGTGAAAGTCAATAAAAGCAAAATACTTCAGATGCTGGAAGTCTGAAATAAAAACAAGAAATGCTGGAAATACTCAGCAGGTCTGGCGGCATCTGTGGAGAGAGAAGCAGAGTTAACGTTTCAGGTCAGTGACCCTTCATCAGATCTGATGAAGGGTCACTGACCTGAAACGTTAACTCTGCTTCTCTCTCCACAGATGCCGCCTAACCTGCTGAGTACTGTAAAAGTCAATCCTTGATGGTTAGAGTTCTGGGACATCAGCCCACATAAAAACATGGCATGTTATCATTCTCTGTCTGAGCTACAGAACTATCTATCTATCTATCTATCTATATATTTTTTATATATTGTCACAAAAATGTGCTATGTCGAATGCTGAATTTTTAATCCACTGACTGGAAACCTGAATATTAAACTGGTGGAGATGATTAACTCAAACCTTGCAAGCTTCAAACTCTGCCTGCAGACCATGACCACTGAGGCATATCCCCTGCTGCAGACTGTAGTGTTCGGTGGTTTAATTGATCTGTGCTTGATTGTGTTAGTCTGTTCACCGATCGATGTTCACTGTGCTTAATTACTTAAGCCTGAGGGTGGAGCTAGAGAGTTTTGAGAAGGTTCTGGAAATAACAGACGGAGACCCCCTTGAAGGAAATCAGCTGCATTGCTGCCTCCCAATGAAACACCGTATCAGCCGTCCACATCTTCAAACTGCAAGTCGAAGAACCACCAAATCAGCCATCCACATCTTCAAAGCGGAAGCCTCAGGACCACCAAAGGAAAGTCATGTGACCACCAAATTCAGCCTGAAGCCAGCCAAGTCACCAACCCCCACAGACTGTATAGCCCTTTTATTTCTCTGGGCTCTAATTCGACCAATCTACCCTTCCTACTCTGAACTGTGTGTGTGTGTGTGTGAAAGTTGGAGTGTATTTTATTATTTTATTTACATCAGTTTAAGTACAATAAAGTTAACCGCTTTCTTTGTTAAACTTGAGAAATCCTGTCTGATTGGCTCTTTTTATGATCACAGTATGTAGACAGTTAAACACTCACTGAGTTGTCAAGTAAATCCACTTAAAAAGAAATAAACCTGTTGTGGTCAAACAAGGAGAGGGAAAAGAGGGGAGCCATTCATCCCCTCCTCACCTGATCATAACAGAAATTTGGGGGCTCTACATCCAAGATCAAACCCAAAGGCAAATGAGAAATTGGAAGCTAGAAACCAAATTGATCCCTAGCAATATTTTTAAAAACTTCAATACAGGTTTTCTTGTGGTTCAATGCTAGATTATTAAAATGTCCACATTCGAAGCCAGTACCTTCCTAGAACAGAGTGAAGTAACCTGGGACAGTTTAAAAGCCCTATCTGTTGAAGAGTTAAGGAGTATAACTAGGTTTTAACAGATAAATATCCATCCAAAAGCTAGGAAACCGGAAATCCTAAAACTTGTGGCCAACCATTCTGAAATTGATACTGAAGAACCAGGGACAGGCATAGAATCTGAATTAGACAGACTAGCATTAGCCAAGATACAGCTGGAACAGCAGAAACTAGAACTAGGATTCCAAGAAAGCAAGAAGAAATGGGAGAGAGAATTCCATGAAAGGGAGAGACAGGAACAGAAGGAGGAAAGAGAGACAGAATTCGAGGAAAGGGAGAAAGAAAGAAGTCCCCAGAAGGAGAGACAGGAAAGAGAGTTAAGGCAACTTGAACTGAGAAGGGGAAGACCCAATGCACCCAGTGAAGGCACCACTAGTGAGGGAACTACCCCTAACTCAGGACAGAGTGCTGAGCTCTTGACATTCTCCCAATAGATACCAAAGCTCAGTGACGGGGATGCAGAAGCTGTTTTCATCTCATTTGAAAAGCTTGCAAAGCAGTTGAAGTGGCCAGCGGAGGGCTGGACCCTGCAACTGCAAAGCAAATTAACTTGAGGTTTATTCCCTATTATCCGATGAGAATTCATCAAACGATGAGATGACCAAAAATGCTATCCTGAACGCATATGAGCTGGTACTGGAGGTGTGCCACCAAAAATTTCGAACTCTCTAAAAACAGCCTGAACAAACTTAAATCGAGTTCGAAAGGCTTATGCAACCCACTTTCGACCAATGAATATGGGAGCTTAAGATAGAATGCACCTATGAAAACCTCAGAGAGATGATCCTCCTCGAGGTGTTCAAAAACATGCTGCCCCTTTCCATCAAGATCCACGTGGAGGAACAAAAGGTTCCAAAAGCTAGGCATGACTAATGTTCATGTGCTTATCCAGGAACCCTTGCCCCAAGGGAAACCCTTCCCTAGTCACCACCAAGAACCTGAAAAGGATAGAAGATTGGAGGGTGATAGGAGGATGAACCAGCCATGAGTGAGAAGGGAAAGCTGGAAACACAGGGGGCCCTCCTTAGGCCAAAATGGGCAGTACTCAGAACAGGAGTGCTGCCCAAAAGCCTGTATGTTTCCATTGCAACACGACAGGTCACCTTCAACCTGACTGCTGGAAGTTACGGGGAAAACCCATAGAATTAGTCAGGCGACACCAGACCAGTGCAGGAAAAGGGGCCCTGATGGACAGCACAGCAGACTAGGCTGTGGCTCTAACTGCGGCAATAAGTCCCTGTAAACGTACCACTGTGAGTGCGGGAGAACTTAAAATCCCTCAGAGTTACCAGGATTTTGTGTCCAAAGAAAAAATGACCCCATACCCCTCGAATGATGCAAGCAAGCCCATAGTCATACTTAGGGATACAGGGGCCACCCAATCCCTTCTGCTGAGAAAAGGCATGACCTTTCCCCCAGAGAGTGCATTGAATGCCAAAGTATTAGTGAATGGTATCGGGGGAAGGTATATGCCCATACCTGTATATAGAGGGTGCACCTGGAGCGCAACCTTATTTCAGGACCGGTAACCATGAGGATTGTCCCTACTTTACTTGTGGATGGGGTTGATCTGCTCCTCGATAATGACATGGTGGGTGGGGGGGGTGCAAAGTGGTAGCTTCCCCAGTGGTCTTAGAGGGGCTGAATGAGGTCAGGAAGACAGAGCAGTTACAGGAGAAGGTCTCTGGCATTTTCCCTGACTGTGTGGTGGCCTGGTCCATGGCCAAACAAGCTCCGTCAGAGGATGCTGAACTGGCACTGCAGACAGATGACCCTGCTGTCTGGTTATCTGAAACCTTCTTTGCGAATTTAGAGGAACAAAAGGATGTCTTAAACAGGTCTTCCTTGGTTGAGGCTTAGCAAGCTGACCCAGTATTAAAAAAGTTAACACATACTGCCCAAACAGAAGCTGAAGCAGAGGGAGTTCCAGAGTGCTATTTAAGAATGAGGTACTGATGAGGAAGTGAAGATCTCCTCACACACCTGCAGATTAAGAGTGGACAGTGGTCCACCAGATAGTGATGTCACCGAGGTACCATAAGGAAATATTGAGAATAGCCCAGGAATTTCCAATGACTGGACGTGTCGGTATCAGAAAAACCGAAGTGTGCATAAGACAGCATTTTTACTGGCTACAACTCCACAGGGATGTGGTGGAGTTCTGTCACGCGTGCCAGATTGTGGGGAAATCCCAACAATAAAACCTGCACCCCTAATTCCCATACCGCTTTTGGGGAACCATTCAGCAGAGTGCGGGTGGATTGTGTGGGGTCCCTGCCGAAAACAAAAGGGGGCTATTAGTATTTTTTCACCATTATGGATGTGGCTACCCAATTTCCGGAGGCCATCCCCCTAAGCATTATCTCTGTCAAGGTAGCGGTGGAGAGGCTAACCCGATATGGGCTGCCTTCTGAGATCCAGTCGGTTCAGGGCCCAAATTTTATGTCCAGTATTTTTCAAAAGGACATGGGTAATCTGTGAATAACCCATCTTAAGTCCTCAGTCTACCATCCACAGTCCCAGGGGCTTTGGAGTGGTACAACCAGACTCTAAAGACAATGATCAGTATGCTATGAGTACCCCAATGAGTGGGACAAGGGGCTGGGATTTCTTCCGTTTGATATCAGGGACTCACCCAATGAGTCCACTGCCTTTAGTGCCTTTGAATTAGTTTATGGACACAAGGTGAAAAGTTCTCTTAAACTAATCAAGGAGAGATTTTTAGGATACAGGGACAGACCTTCCATATTAGACATCTCCACATTTCGTGAGCAGTTCACGAGAATCTGTGCGGTGGTTCAGGAGCACCTAAAAACCTCCCAGACAGCTATGAAAAGGCAGGCAGATAAGCCAAGGCCAGAATATTTCAGCCCGGAGACCATGTGTTAATGCTACTACCAATACAGGGTGAACCACTGAAAGCCCAAGTTCTGTGGCCCGTACAGAGTAGTAAAAAGGATTAGCGAGATGAATTATTTAATTGACACCCTAGTCAGGAAAGAGAAGGGCAAAAGGGACAGTGAGGACGAATTAGAAGGAGGCCTGGAGGATTCCCAAATCAAACCCCCTACCGTCTGGTTAGGTACCACCAAAATGTTAGGGAGATTTAAACGCAGAACAGAGAGGAGACCTAACAAGGCTGCTCACAGTGTTTAAAGAGATGTACAGGGACAAACCAGGGTGCACAACCCTAACCCTACATGATGTGGATGTAGGAGAGAGCCCTCCCATGAAGCAAAATCCCTATTGCCTACGCTCCGAGAAACTGACCCAGGTTCAGGAGGAAATTAAGTACATGCTGGAGCACAAACTTATTGAGCCCAGTCAGAGCAGCTGTAGTTCCCTAGTTATGCTCATGCCCAAGCCCGATGGCTCAACAAGGCTCTGCATTGATTACAGGAGGGCTGATGCAATGACGAGAGCTGACTCCTACACAATTCCTGCCTGGAGGACTGTATCAATTGAGTAGGAAACACTACCTACAAAACAAAAATAGACTTGAGTATTGCTGAAAATAGAGACATGTTGTCGAAGCTTTACATCTTGCACTCATCAGGACAATCTGCAAGAATACCAATATAAGGGAAAACAACAACTTTATACTGTATCAGAAGAGAATGCTGACTGGTTGGCAAGTGAATTCAGATTGGTAGAGGCATTGCCATGGAAATACACCAGTTTACGGTGACTGACAGTTAACTGTCAAGCTTTGTTTGAAATTTAAACCAGGCAGCTTGACTCTGATTGGTCAAGGCATTATCCTGAAGAATAAACCAGTTGTCACTAATTTTGTTTAGCTGAAACATGTGCAATGTTTGTATATGTTCTTTCTGTCTGCAAAGAACAGGGCCCTGTGTATTAATATATGTAGCTTCCAGTACGCGCAAATGTGCCACACTGTGAGTCCAGGTGACAATTTAAAGTGGTTGTCATCGTAATTCTTAGCACCCTGAGGATTATTTAGCAAATGTTGCCCAATCGTGGAATCATATCTAATGTCGGACACTGTGTTTTGAGTTTTGCAAGCATGGGCAGGTTGGGTACGGCCTGCACCTTGCTCTGGTGGATCATATCAAACAACATGTCCCTTCTGCCATTCGCAATGGCAAGGTACAGACCAACCAATCAGCATTCTCTCTTTATAAGGTATAAATTTGTTGTTTTCCCTTACATTGATATTTTTACAGATTTTCCTGATGAGTGCAAGACGAAAAGCTTCGACAACATGTCTTTATTTTCAGCAACACTCAAGTTCTGTACTACCAAACAACTAAAAACAGACGTGTTAAAAGGATACGATGTTGTGGCCATTACGGAGACGTGGATATCACAGGGGCAGGAATGGATGCTGGATGTTCCGGGGTTTAGATATTTCAAAAGGAATAGGGAGGGAGGTAAAAGAGGTGGGGGAGTGGCATTGCTCATCAGGGATAGTGTCACAGCTGCAGAAAGGGAGGTCGTCGAGGAGGGTTTGTCTACAGAGTCATTATGGGTGGAAGTCAGAAACAGGAAAGGAGCAGTCACTTTGTTGGGAGTTTTCTATAGACCCCCCAATAGCAACAGAGACATGGAGGAACAGATTGGGAGGCAGATTTTGGAAAGGTGCAGAAGTAACAGAGTTGTTGTCATGGGTGACTTCAACTTCCCTAATATTGATTGGAACCTCCTTTGTGCAAATAGTTTGGATGGAGCAGTTTTTGTCAGGTGTGTCCAGGAAGGTTTCCTGACTCAATATGTAGATAGGCCGACTAGAGGGGAGACTATGTTGGACTTGGTGCTTGGCAACGAACCAGGCCAGGTGGCAGATCTATCAGTGGGAGAGCATTTCGGTGATAGTGATCACAACTCCCTGACCTTTACTATAGTCATGGAGAGGGACAGGAGCAGACGGGATGGGAAAATATTTAATTGGGGGAAGGGGAATTACAATGCTATTAGGCAGGAACTGGGGAGCATAAATTGGGAACAGATGACAGAAATGTGGAGGTTGTTTAGGGAGCACTTGCTGCGACTGCTGGATAGGTTTGTCCCGATGAGGCAGGGAAGGGATGGTAGGGTGAAGGAACCTTGGATGACAAGAGATGTGGAACAGCTAGTCAAGAGGAAGAAGGAAGCTTACTTAAGGTTGAGGAAGCAAGGATCAGACAGGGCTCTAGAGGGTTACAAGGTAGCCAGGAAGGAACTGAAGAATGGACTTAGGAGAGCTAGAAGGGGACATGAAAAAGTCTTGGCGGGTAGGATTAAGGAAAGTCCCAAGGCGTTCTACACTTATGTGAGGAACAAGAGGATGGCCAGAGTGAGGGTAGGGCTGATCAGGGACAGTGGAGGGAACTTGTGCTTGGAGTCGGAGGAGGTAGGGGAGGTCCTAAATGAATACTTTGCTTCAGTATTCACTAGTGAAAGGGACCTGGTCGTTTGTGAGGACAGCGTGGAACAGGCTGATATGCTCGAACAGGTTGAGTTTAAGAGGGAGGATGTGCTGGAAATTTTGAATGATATGAGGACAGATAAGTCCCCGGGGCCAGATGGGATATACCCAAGTATATTATGGGAAGCGAGGGAAGAGATTGCCGCGCCTTTGGCGATGATCTTTGCGTCTTCACTGTCCACTGGAGTAGCACCGGATGATTGGAGGGTGGCAAATGTTGTTCCCTTGTTCAAGAAAGGGAATAGGGATAACCCTGGGAATTATAGACCAGTCAGTCTTACGTCGGTAGTGGGCAAATTATTGGAGAGGATTCTGAGAGACAGGATTTATGATTATTTGGAAAAGCAGTTTGATTAGAGACAGTCAGCATGGCTTTGTGAGGGGCAGGTCATGCCTCACAAGCCTTATTGAATTCTTTGAAGATGTGACAAAACACGTTGATGAAGGAAGAGCAGTGGATGTGGTGCATATGGATTTTAGCAAGGCGTTTGATAAGGTTCCCCATGGTAGGCTCATTCAGAAAGCAAGGAGGCATGGGATTCAGGAAAAGTTGGCTGTCTGGATACAAAATTGGCTGGCCCATAGAAGTCAGAGGGTGGTAGTAGATGGTAAGTATTCAGCATGAAGCTCGGTGACCAGTGGTGTTCCACAAGGATCTGTTCTGGGACCTCTGCTCTTTGTGATTTTTATAAATGACTTGGATGAGGAAGTGGAAGGCTGGGTTAGCAAGTTTGTCGATGACACGAAGGTTGCTGGAGTTGTGGATAGTGTGGAAGGCTGTTGTAGGTTGCAATGGGACATTGACAGGATGCAGAGCTGGGCTGAGAAGTGGCAGATGGCATTCAACCTGGAAAAGTGTGAAGTGATTCATTTTGGAAGGTCGAATTTGAATGCGGAATACAGGCTTAAAGACAGGATTCTTGGTAGTGTGGAGGAACAGAGGGATCTTGGGGTCCATGTCCATAGATCCCTCAAAGTTGACACCCAAGTTGATAGGGTTGTTAAGAAGACGTATGGTGTGTTGCCTTTCATTAACAGGGGGATTGAGTTTAAGAGCCGCGAGGTTATGCTGCAGCTCTATAAGGCCCTGGTTCGACCACACTTGGAATATTGTGTTCAGTTCTGGTCGCCTCATTATAGGAAGGATGTGGAAGCTTTAGAGAGGGTGCAGAGGAGATTTACCAGGATGCTGCCTGGACTGGAGGGCATGTCCTACGAAGAAAGATTGAGGGAGCTAGGGCTTTTCTCATTGGAGCGAAGAAGGATGAGAGGTGACTTGATAGAGGTGTACAAGATGATGAGAGGCATAGATAGAGTGGATAGCCAGAGACTTTTTCCCAGGGTGGAAAGGGCTATCACCAGGGGGCATAATTTTAAGGTGATTGGAGGAAGGTTTCGGGGAGATTTCAGAGGTAGGTTCTTTACACAGAGAGTGGTGGGTGTGTGGAATGCGCTGCCAGCGGTGGTAGTAGAAGCAGATACATTAGGGGCATTTAAGCGACTCTTGGATAGGTACATGGATGATAGTAGAATGAAGGGTAGGTAGTTAGTTTGATCTTAGAGTAGGTTAAAGGTTCGGCACAACATCGTGGGCCGAAGGGCCTGTACTGTGCTGTACTGTTCTATGTTCCATGTTCTATGATACTGGCAGGTTCCTTTAACCACCCGAGTTAAAGAGATCTCGGCTTTTGTCACCTCAGATAGCTTATTCCAGTGCTGGGTGATGCCATTGGGATTAAGAAATGCCCCAACCACCTTTCAAAGGCTGATGAACCAGGTAGTGGCTGGCCTATGTAACTGTGTAGTGGAACTGGATGATCTGTTGATATACTGTGACACCTGGGGCGACGACCTGGACCAGTTCGAAGCCCTATTACGAAGGTTACAGTCAGCTGACCTCATGGTAAATCTTGCAAAGAGCGAGTTCGCTAAAACTTAGGTAACCTACCTAGGGAATATTGTAGGTCAAGGGTGGGTGCGGCCCAGAGCAGTGAAGGTATGGGCATTGATGGAATTTAATGTCCCAAGGGGAAAAAATGCGATTTTGGGAGAGGTTTGGGTTTTAGGGCAAGTTCATCCCAAACGTCAGCACTATAGCAGCCCCACTGACAGACTTGTTGTAGAAAAGAGCAAACTAGTGCGGTCAGGGAGGTGCCAAACAGCTGTCGAGAGGCTGAAATCCATCTTAACCGATGAGCTGGTGTTTGCAGCTCCAACCTTTAACTACATTTTTAAAGTGGCAGTTGATGCTTGTGACCCTAGGTATAGGTGCCGTCCTGCTCCAAGATGATAAGTCAGGCATTGAGACACCAGTTGGGTATTACTCCGAGAAATGAAACAGACATCAAAAGAGATACTCTACTGTGAAGAAGGAAACTCTGGGACTGTTACTGGCTCTCAGCACCTTGAAATATATGTCTGAAATGGATATAGAGAGACTGTAATTTATACCGATCACAATCTTTTGTGAAGAAATTCAAAACCCAAAATACAAGACTATTTCGATGGAGCCTGGTTTTGCAACCTTACCATCGAAAGATTACCCACATTGCAGGGAAAAACAATGTGATAGCTGATGCTTTATCCAGAGTCTAACTCAGCACAGAATCATCATGGATGAAAACTAAACCAGAGCATAGCTATGGCAGTGTGAGATTAATAAGTGAGTATTTGAGGACGAATGAGTGTGTATTGTTTTTTTATTTATTTTACAACCGTACAATGAAATGCTCCTGTTATTGCATTTCATTTCACGTGGTGTGAAGGTATCACAAAAATGTGTTATGTCGAATGACGATTTCTTAAAATCCACCTGCAGGAAACCTGAATATTAAACTGCTGGAGACGAACCACTCAAACCTCGCAAGCTTTGAACTCTGCCTGTTTACCATAACCACCGAGGCATATTCCTTGTTGCAGAGTGTAGTGTTCAGTAGTTTAATTGATCTGCGTTTGATTGTGTTAGTCTGTTCACCGATCAATGTTGACTGTGCTTAATTACTTAAGCCTGAGGGTGGAGCTATTGAGAGTTGAGAAATTTCCAGAAAGAACAGAGACCCATGGAAGAAAAATCAGCCACATTGCTATCTCCTGGAGAAGCACTGAATCAGCATCCACATCTTCAAACGGGAAACCTCAGGACCACCAAAGGAAAGTCGCATGACCACCAAATTCAGCCTGAAGCCAGCTGAGTCACCAACTTCCACTGTCTGTATATCCCTTTTATTTCTCTGGACTCTAATTCAACCAATCTATCCTTTCCCACTCTGTAACCTATTTGTGTATGCGTGTGTGAAAGATGAAGCATATTTTATTATTTTACTTAGATCTGTTTAAGTACAATTATGCTAACCATTTTCTTTGCTAAACTTGAGAAAACCTGTCTGATTGGCTCTTTTTATGATCATGGTGCAAGTGGCAAGTATATCCACTTAACAAAGAAATAAATTTGCTGTGGTCAAACAAGGAGAGGGAAAAGAGGGGAGCCCTTTGGCCCCTCCTCACCTGATCATCACTTTTTATAACAGAGCCCCCTGTTACAAATAGGATATTTGTAGTGCATGTGCTGCCTACTTATTCTCTATAAATCTCAGATCACTGGTTACACACTTAACTGACTGACTGGCCATTTACACTTTACTGAGCCACTTAAGGAGAAACTAGGACAAGTAATCAAAAGCTTGGTCAGAGAGGCTGGTTTTAAGGAGCATCATAATTTCAGAACTTAGGGCCTAGGCAGCAAGGCACAGCTGCCAATGTTGATGTGATTAAAATCTGGGATGTGCAAGAGGCCAGAATTAGAAGAGTGGAGAGATCTTGGCAAGATGACACACTGGAGGAGGTCACAGAATTAGGGAAGCCTGAGGTCACAGAGGGATTTGAAACAAGGATTGTAAAATTGAGGCATTGCCAGACTGGGAGTCAATAAAAGTCAGTGAGCACAAGGGTGAAGGGTGACCAGATCTTGATGCACATTAAGATACAGTCAGCTTTCAAGTGTTTGTTGGGTGGAAGATGGGAAGTGGCCAGGAAAGTGTTGGAATAGTCGACTTGAGAGGTAAGAACATATGGATCAAAGTTTCAGTAGTTGATGAACTGAGGCAGCAGTGATGTCGGGTAGATGGAGAAGCAGTCAGAGATGAAGTAGATATGTGGTTGGATGCTCACCTCAATGTCAAATACAACACCAAGATTGCGAAAAATCCGGTTCAGCCTCAGACAGTTGACAGGGAGAGAGATGGAGTCAGTGGCGGGAGCCAAAGGCAATGGCTTCAGTCTTCCCAATATTTAGTTGCAGGAAACTTCTGCTCATCCAGGACTAGGTGTTGGACAAGCAGCTTGGCAAGTTAGAAATAGTGGACGGGTCGAGATGCAGTGATGTAGACCCGGGAGTTGTCAAAGTACGAGTGGAACCTGACATTTTGTTTTCAGATGATGTCATTGAGGGGCAGCATGTAGATGAAAATAGGAGGGGGCCAAGGATAAATCATTGGGTGACTTCTGATGTAAAGGTGTTGGAGGGGGAAATGAGGCCAGTGCAGGTGATTCGCTGGCTACCATTAAATAGATAAGAATAAAACCAGATGAGAGCAAGGAAGAGGATGGTGTAGTCAACCATGTCGAAGGCTGCAGAAAGGTCGGAAGGATGAGGATGGATAGTGTACCAAAGTCACACAGAATGTGTGATTTTGATAAGAGCTTTTTCAGTACTGTGGCAGGGGCGGAAACCTGATTGTAGGGATTCAAACATGGAGTTGCAGGAAAGATAGGCAGGGAACAAATAGTTCATAGGAACAGTTCCAAAACAGAATTCAGGACAGAAAATGGTTGGACATATGAACATATTAACTAGGAGCAGGAGAAGGCCATTCAGCCCCATGAGCCTGCGTCGCCATTGGATAAGATCATGGCTGACCTGAATGTGGCCTCAACTCCACTTTCCTGTCTGCTCCCCCATAACACTTGACTCCCTTGTCTATCAATAATCTATCTAACTCAGCCTTGAATATATTCAATGGCCCAGCCTCTACTGCTCTCTGAGAAAACAAATTTCGTAGACTAACGATCCTCTCAGAGAAAAGAAATGTCTCCTCAAATGGGAGACTCCTTATTTTTAAACAGTGTCCCCTAGTTCCAGCCTCACCCGTAAGTTGAAACATCCTTCCAGCATCCACTCTGTCAAGTCCCCTCAGGATCTTATATGTTTCAATAAGATCTCCTCTCATTCTTCTAAACTCCAGTAGGTATAGGCCTAACCTGTTCAACCTTTCCTCATAAGATAACCCCTTCATCCCAGGAATCGGTTGAGTGAACCTTCTCTGAACCGCTTCTAATGCAATTTTATCTTTTCTTAAGTTAGGAGACAAAAACTGTACACAATACTCCAGGTGTGGTCTCACAACAGACCTGTACAGCTGTAGCAAAACTTCCCTACTTTTATATTCTATTCTCCTTGCAATAAATGACAACATTCCATTAGCCTTCCAAATCATCTGCTGTATCTGCATACTATTTTGTGATTCATGCACCAGCACACCCAGATCCCTCTGTACTGTGGAGTTCTGCTGTCTCTCTCAAAATCACAGAATCACAGAATTGTTACAGCACAGAAGGAGGCCATTTGGCCCATCATGTCTGCACCGGCTCTCCAAATGAGTAATTCACCTCATGCCGTCTCCCCATACCCCTGCACATGCTTCCTTTTCAGTTAACAGTGTCTCCATTTAAATAATGTTCTGCTTTTCTATTCTTCCTGCCAAAGTGGACAAGTTCACATTTTTCCACATTGTACTCCATCTGCCAAATTTTTGCCCACTCACTTAACCTACCTGTATCCCTTTGTAAACTCTTTATGTCCTCTTGACAACTTACCTTCCTACCTATCTTTGTGCCATCTGCAAATTTAGCTCCCATATGTTCGGTCTCTTTATCCAAGTCACTGATGTAGATTGTAAATAGTTGAAGCCTGAGCATTGATCTCTGCGGCACTCCAGTAGTCACAGCCTGCCAACCCAAAAATGACCCATTTATTCCTACTCTCTGTTTCCTGTTAGTTAACTAATCCTCTATCCATGCTGATATGTTACCCTATCATTCCTTGTGGACTTCTATTGAAATGTTACCTCTTTTCCTTTTGGTACCACCAATATTTGTCATATTTAATGTCATTCTTGCAATTGTTCTTGTTGTAGATCCCACCAGTACAGGTAACTTATTCCTTCCGATGTTAACTTACCTTCTGTGCATTCCCCCGCTGCCCCCTCCCCCCCACCCCTCCCCCACTTCCAGCTTTTATTTTGATTTCCCATATTCATAGTTATTCTTTCTCATCTTTGAAATGGTATGGGCAACTTTACTCACTTGGTCCAGCAGAAACTACGCAAAGCAAAAGTTAAATTCCAAGATCTTAAAATGTCACCAGCCATCTCATCGTTGTTATTTTCTTGTGTGGTTTGGGTGCCCACTTGACACTGGCAGGGACCTCATGTATACATTTAAATCAGGGTCCTTGATGTCTGTAGGACCTTGGGCTATTTTAATGGCCCCCTGCACAGTATAACTTGGGGACAGGAAGTGGAGTCCAGTACAGGGGAGTGTAAACCTTATTTTCATAGGGTAGAAAGGCTCCCCAAGGTCCCCCAAAGGAAGTTTGGGCCACCCTTTCCCTTGCACATTGATGAATCTCTTCCAAACCTCCCTCTACTCCTCCCTTCCAGACAACTTACCTTTGTGCTCGCCTGGGTGGGATATTTGCCTGCCAGAACCAGGCGGGCAGTTTACCACATCTATACTTATGAGCCCTGGCCATTAAAATGGACCAGGCCTATCACAACATTGCCAGGGCAACAGACCAGCATGATCTGAAGGCCCAGTGCCAAGGAGAGTTAAATTTACTCCTAGCATCTGTTCCTGTGACCACTAGCACTGTCACAGAATTTGCCCTGAAACAGACAGTTAGCTCTGGTAGATGAAATAAAATGCAGAAAATGCGGGAAATACACAGCAACTGCATCAACATCTAAAAAAGGTTGCTTGCAGTTTCAATGATACATCTTGTGGCAGAACTCTGGCTGCAACAGCAAGCTGATTCCAAATATTTCAGTAAGTTATTCAATGAAACAGTTAGTCTTAAAAGCTTCAGTTGCGGCACTGAAAACATTGAGCTAAAAGCTTTATACTGTAATCTAGCAAGAACATGTGATTCCCATTTTAGCATTTGATCCTTTTTGCTCACTGGACAGAAAAAGAACCTAATAGAATTTTACTTGACATTTGCTTCTTCTGAGTGAGTGGCCAGTTTCTACAGGCAGGCAACAGCACATCTCCCCAGTGCTTTCATCCTCACAACTGTATTTGCAAGAGATGCAAGTTTACTCGGCTGTTTGCTTCACTGTTTGGTACATTTTAAAGGCACACATTTTCTTGACATGTGAATTGTTGGTAAGAATGAAAGTGCTAGGATCAAAATGCAAACCTCGCACTAACCCCCATTTTACTATGAACAACAATAAAATGAGCAAGTTTCGCATATAAGGCAACAAGAATAATTTTGAATTTGATGATAATGTTAAACTCGTGATATCAGACTGACCACTTCTCCCAATTTTCGTTCGCATGACTTCATGAAATGAATATCAGGAGAGGTGTTTGATGGGCAGCAGAGCAAATATCACACGTTTTACACCATTGCCATAACTATCCTCAGTGGGTAAATACAGCTGGTGTGAACCGGAGCCAAATAGACCAAGAAAATCCCAAGCTTGGTTCCTATTTGGCACTAAGTTATCTGCTCTCAGTTAAGGTGGCAGCAAATGTGTTACAAATTTGGCCCAGCATCTCCAGACATGGCCAGTATTCTTGCTCCTTGTCCCTATCAAGCGACTCTTGCTTGAAAGTGCATGCAAGTTGATGTCAGGTGAGGATGGAATCAGGCTGTATTGTGATGCCCAATGGTCAAATAACCTATGGATATGAAGAATGGCCACTTGGGCAAGGTATCAGAAGTTTGCTGTACTCAGAATCATACCACAACAGGAGCTATTGGCTCGAATTTTGCAGTAATAATAGAAACGGTCAGTGTTCGCCATCATTATGCCCCTGAAAATGACAGTAACTTCTGGAATCTGTACATGCCCAGTTAAACGTGGGAATCCATAAGTTGCTGTCAGTGATTCCATGCTTTCCCCCAGTGGGCTGAATGTTATAGACCACCCCCCCGACACCGGGTTTCATGATGGGGAGGGGGGGTCCGGAAAATGCCTCCAGGAGAGGGCTGCCAAACACCCTGACGTCGGGAGGGCCCAGCCCAATATTGCCGGCAGCAGTGAGGCATCGTGGCGGCCCCCTCCCGCTGCTTGGCGACAGGGCTTCTATTTGCATATTCAAATTAATTTTAAATAATGCATTAATTATACGTACGTCCTCACCTGAGTTCCCACTCCGATCTTCAGCCCACTGACCGGCACTCCCGTGCCTTTGGATTCCCGTCTGGGGAAACCAGGCGGAACACTTGGGGGGAGGGGGAAGGGGGAAGGAGGTAGGTTTCTCAGTGCGGGGGTGGGGGGGTGCAAATGGAGTCAAAGTAACATCATTGGTGTAGGGGATGGTGGGAAGGGTTTGAGGTTAATGTTTATGCACTTTGTGGGGGGAAAGGTCAGATGGACAAGGTAAGTGTTATTGGGGGCGAAGAGGGCAAGTAATTAATTTAATTGTCATTGGGAGGGGTGGGAGAGAGGCAGAAGAAATGTCTTTATTTTTATGTCCTTGTACTTTCAATGATTAAATTTAACGGTAGGGCTCAAAGCCCTTTAAAAATGGCATCAGCGCCTGGGCACAGGCAACTGAAGCTATTGCCGGGGACCAACAGCCCACCCCCTACACGTGATCGGGTGGGGCGGCTTGTCCCAGCTATTTAAATGAGCCGCCGCGCTTAGGATTGCGGTGGTTTGCGACGTGCAGTCTGCGCAGGCGGCACTGTTTTTGTGGCCTTATAAAATTCTGCTTAGTATGTCATCAATTAGAAATCATTGAACTGACGAAAACTTGCCCTTTTATGCTGGTAGTCTCGTTGTATCTGCCCTTGAAAATGTTACACTTTGCTGAATGAGGTGTAACTGGGGTTTTTTAACGGTGGACGAAGTTCATAATTACAGCTAAGCACCCTCACTGTACCTGAAAACCTAATTTTATAATTGTGGAATGTCACATTTTCCATTATGATAAAAAATTCACATTTTTAAAATAATATACCTTGAAAAAAAGTTAATTTATGGCATTTCAATGTTTATCTTAATCCCATGTGTGTGTCCCAATCATTTATTTTGCTCTTTGTAAAATTTTAATTAAAATTGAAAAAAATAGTGTTTTTTACTTTCTGGTTTGCTTCAATGTGATTGACTGCTTACCCTGCTTGCTGACATCTCTGTTGTTGGGTACCTGGAGACCCCCTTGACTTGGCACCAGATTCAAACTGGCAATAGTAAAGGAGAAATCCACGCCACAGCGGTCGCTAGATCTTTGTGGGCAGCTTTATTTGAGGTCAGTGGCGAGCGTCGTCGCTTTGCCACTGGCCTTGAAATCTGGGCCATTGCTCTTAGGATGGGGTGGGGGGGGAAAGTGAAATTAGTCAACTACATCTTAAAGCAATATCAGAGCAAAAGAAAATTGGTATCAATTAAAGGAAAATTCCAGGTTTAAAATAAATTATATTTAATCCTCCGAAACCTAGTTGTTAATTTTGGTTCATTTTGGTGCTTTTATCTCATAGTAAAAACAGAAGCCGATTTATCATTTTTCTGTTAACATGTATTAACTGCGTGGCTTAAACATGTTTAGATAAAGCAGTTCAACGAGTCCCTGCTAGGAAATTGACATTGCAAAGGTGTTCTATGGATTATGGGTGTGTTGTTTCAAAGCAGATTTGAAAAAAAAGTGCCCAGAAGAAATCTGCTTCAGGCAAACAGCAGCAAAAATAAAGTAACTTCTGCAATTGCCATCTCATTTAAATGATGTAAATCACTTAAAATAAACAGGTTAACAAATGGCATTCAAGTAATGCAGACACGATTTTAACAAACTCACTAACCAGTGCATTAAAAATAGCACACAAAGCAAATTTGTGTACGAACACCTAATGTATTTGTGTATCAATGCTTAATGAATTCCTTTGTCTTCCATTTTAATGGAGGCTTTAATGCACACTGATATGACTCAACAGGATATCTGAATGCAAGTTGACTTCTCAAGGGCAATTAGGGATGGGCAATAAATGCTGGCCTTGCATGCGACGCTACATCTCAAGAACAAATTTTTAAACATGCTTTAAGCATCCGTACACTAATATCTCACAGCAAAATTACACACTTCATTGCAGCTGTAATCATAAATAGGGGGTCATCACTATTGTTCTTGGAAAGTTGTGTGCCTTTGCAAAAGAAAGCCTTGAAGAAAACAACTCATAACCAGTACATTGCACCTGATATAAAGGCCTTCAAATCTGTACAGCATCATTTCAGATTTGACCTACAACTACAAACCACACTGGAATGATGAGCTATGAGTCCAAAAGGGGAGGAATAAACAAAGATTATGTGGAGGAGATTGCTTATCTGAAGACAGATGGTTACTGGTAATGAACCTTTCCTCTCATTTTTACTTCAAGGTCTCCCCGCAGACCTATGGGTCAATCAGTACCAATGCATGACCAAAGTTAATGAAAGGAACCATATTTTTTTAAAACTCTGCTTCTGCTGGGGCTAATGGGAAACTGTGGACAGGGTTCTGTTTCTGAATGAACAATCTCTTGATTTGGATATGTACTGGTAGCAGTGTTTTGTGACCTTATACCTGATACTTTAAATAGACTGATGTATAAACTATAATGATAAGGATCGAGCCAAGATTTGACCAAGCAGAAGGAGTGTTTTTCAGCCCTTGAGTGCTGCTGGAAGTTCAAGCTCCACTGAGATCAGCTCAGTCTGCACAGATAGAACAAGATTCCTTTCTTTTATGTATGGCTCAAGTGCATTTATCCAATAGATCACGGGACAACATTTTTAAAGCTCAGTGACAAAGGCAATAAATTTCCATCGATTGAAGGAGAAAAATCATAGTATTTTGTATATATACATACATGTATATACGTGTGTGTGTGCGCATATCTGCAGTGATGAGTGAGCTAAGGAGGTACATCACATTATAAGTTATTTTACCTTAATTAAAACCTTGCAAAGCAGCTTATAATATTTCAGACAGTGAGTAACTTCTTTTTTTTGTCTTATAAAGGAATATATGTATCTATTTACATGGTGAAGCCCTCCAAAAAAGGGTGATTTGTAAAACTTATGTTGCCTTTAGGAAAAACATTTATCTCACTTAACACCATGTTTCATTGTTGTCTTGTCAGCAGTTACATTACTGCTGCAAAGAAAAAAATCATAGAAAAACACTGCACCTGTTCTTTATTAAGCAAAACAAACTTTCCAAGTCCCCACACGGAGTAGAGCAATGCAAACTATTCATCTTGAGAACAAGTTCCCAGCCTTCTCTGTGTCAAGGAAATGAGCCAAGTTCTGAACGAAATAAAACAATGATAACAAAGCATATATAATTTAATATAAATGATCAGAAGTCCCTTCTCTTGAGTTTAATTTATCAATTGTATCTTTAGTCACTGTGCATTGGAAATCCTTGTGAATGAACAACCAGGGGAATGTCTGGCTTTCTCTGTAATTAAAGACCCACCAATAATTTTACAGTTCACATTTAAAAGCTGCACATTCCTGTAATTGCTAATTACAGAGGAAAGCAAGCAATCTCCTGTTTCTCATCGAATGAGGAATTTCAGGCCTTATGACTTTTCCATACTAACATTAAAGCTTGTGTGCTTATTTTACAAAGTTAGGAGGGATCTTCTCTGATAACAGCATTTGGTTAGCGATGTAAAATAGGACAATTTCCTCTGGTGACTATTTCTAGCAAGATTACTTACAAAATATTATGATGTTTACAATATCACCAACATATAGTGACTGGAGGATTTGTGTAAGCTGGATTTGATATACACACTGCTATTTAAATTCAAGTTGCCATGATTTAATTTTGGTACAGCTTAGTAAGTTTAATAAAGCAATAGCTGCTGCTTGAAAGTGGCAGTAGAATTATGACAAAAGCATGATATTCAAAATAAACTATAGATCTATTGCAAAAATAAGTGATAAACTTGTATTAACATAGTCAATGACACAGTGCACAGAAGTCAAATATATTTATAGTTGACTAACTTAATGAAAGAACAGAAAAAATGGTTTCTCTGGTTGAAATTTTTGATATTTTGAGAATGATCTGATAGTTTTTAAATATTTCATCTATTTCCCAACAGCTCAAATCATTCTCTTCATTAACATCCATGAAAGGTGATGTTACTTTGAAATCACTTCACAACCCAAATGGTCTTGACCTACATAAATTAAGAATGTCAAGTTATGTCACTGGAAAATACTAAACGTCGGCCATCTCAGGTTGCATGTGAGGATTTTATTTATCCTTGTGTAAAGTAGGTTAAAATATATATCAAAACAAAAAGTGCTGAAAATACTCAGCAGGTCTGGCAGCATCTGTGGAGAGAGAAGCAAAGTTAATGTTACAGGTCTGTGACTTTTCATCAGAAAGATTACCATCGTTGAATCTCCCACCATCAACATCTTGGCGGGGGGGAGATTTCCATAGTTGGAACAGCCCTCTAAATACTGTGGCTACAAGAGTTCTGATGAAAGGCCACAGACCTGAAACGTTAACTTTGCTTCTCTCTCCACAGATGCTGCCAGACCTGCTGAGTATTTCCAGCACTTTTTGTTTTGTTTCAGATTTCCAACATCTGCAGTATTTTTCTTTTATTTATTAAAACATATATATTTGACCGAGTGTGACATCAAGGAGCCCTAGCAAAATTGAAGTCAGTGGGAGTCAGGGTGAAAACTCTTCAATGGTCGGAGTCATAACTAGCACAAAGGAAGATGGCTGTGGTTGTTGGAGGCCAATCATCTCAGCCCCATGACATCATTGCAGGAGTTCCTCAGGGTAGTGACCTAGACCAAGCCATCTTCAGCTGCTTCATCAATGACCTTCCCTCCAAGATAAAGTAAGAATTGGGGAAGTTCACTGATGATTGCACAGTGTTCAATACCATTCAAAACTCCTCAGACACTGAAGCCGTCCATGCCCACATGCATCAAGACCTGGACCATTCAGGTTTGGGCTGATAAGTGGTAAGTAACATTCATGCCACACAAGTGCTAGGCAATGACCATCTCCAACAAGAGAGAATCTAACCATCTTCCCTTGACATTCAATGGCATTGCCATCACTGAATTTCCCACCATCAACATCCTGGGGGGAGTTGGTGGGGGGGGGGGGCGGGGGGGGGTTGCCATTGACTAGAAACATAGCTGGTACACCCATATAAATACTGTGGCAAGAAGAGCAGGTCAGAGACTGGGAAATCTGTAGCGAGTAATTCACCTCCTGAATTCTCAAAGCCTTTCCACCATCTACAAGGCACATGGCAGGGGAGTGATGGAATACTCTCCACTTGCCTGGATAAGTGCAGCTCCAATAACACTCAAGAGGATCAACACTATCCAGGACAAAGCCACCTGCTTGATGGCACCCCATGCACCACCTTAAACATTCACTCCCTCCACAACTGGCACACAGTGGCAGCAGTGTGCACAATGTACAAGATGCACTGCAGTAACTCGCCCAGCCTCCTTCGACAGCACCTTCCAAACCTGTGACCTCTACCACCTAGAAGGATAAGGACAGCAGATGCATAGGAACATCACCACCTGGAAGTTCCCCTCCAAGTCATACACCATCCTGACTTGGAACTATGTTGTCATTCCTTCACTGTTGCTGGGTTAAAACTTTAAAACTCCCTCCCTAACAGCACTGTGGATGTACCTACGCCACATGGACTGCAGCGGTTCAAGAAGGTGGTTCACCACCCTGTTCTCAAAGGCAATTAGGGATGGGGAATAAATGCTAGCCCTGCCAGTGATGCTCACATCCCATGAATGAAAAAAATACGCACACATACATGCAGTGATAATAAATTCAGGAATGGGATAATGAAATATACAGATGTAAACCCAACTCCCAGATGCAAAAAACAGGAAAGTCATTTATCATGGAAACTTATCTTTATTGAAAATTGTTTTAACATTAAGAGCTGTGCCTGCTGGAGGCAATTTATTTTTAGCAGAGTTAGAAAGCTCATCACTCAAAACTACAATTACGTTGACGGATTACTTTTTGAGCTGATTATCTCTAAATATTAAAATGATTCATTTAACATTTGTTACTGTACTGAGATAAGTGTAACACATTTTGCAGTGTGCACAGGATAACAGAGAGTGGTATAAATGGACCATTGGTCTTTGAAATACAGGCTGGAAAGTCGGTGGCGAACCCACCTCCACCTGGCCTGGGAATCCGGACCGCATTTTACGGTCCCCAGGCCTTTAATTGGCCTGAGGCAGGACTTCCACCTCATTGAGGCAGGAAGTCTCACCTAATGGAGCTGCCAGCCAATCAGCAGGCCGGCACCTCTGTGTCCCAGCAGTGCCACCAGAAGAGGAAGGATGCCTTGGGAAAAGGTAAGTTTTTGGGGCCTTGCTGGGGGTGATTGGTTGGACCCTGATGAGGCAAGGGGGGTTGATTGGGGGGGCTGCTTGTTGGTTGTTGGAGGTAGTTGGGGGATCAGGGGCGGCCCTCCACCGGACACAGGGTGTCGGATCATAAGGGTATCCCTCCCCAGGCCATCAGAAAGCCGCTATCGCCGTGGTGCTGGGTGGAAGCCCTTAAGGGGAAATTAACTGGCCACTTAAGGACATTGATTGGCCTGGGGCGGGCGGGCCGGTTTCACCCCCGCCGCCCTGCGTAAAATGGCGATGGAGGTGGGAGCAGGTCGGGAATGGCCACAGTTTCTCCAGCTTATAGCAGGCACATAGATGCTAACACAATTTGTCCATTATACCCTTTGGATGTCTTAACCCCTCCACCTGCAACAACCATGATGTACAGAAGAACGTAATATCAATGAATTAGATTCACTGCTAAATTGTCGACAGCTATGTATAAAAATATAATTTCTTGAGATTCAGATATTCCGAGGTAGAGTTATGTAAGAATTTGAGATATTATATAATATTCCTTCGGTATGTGCTGTCAGAAAGATGAAAATAAATAATGAGTGAAGCACAGTTGTGGTGCTCGTACTATAGTAGAGACAAAGGATTATCTGCTAACTGCTTTGCACTCTGGACCTATTTACTTTGTTACTGTGGTCAGTGCTAAACAGTGTGAACTGTAACCCAATACCAGTTAGAGGTGATTAAGCAGACATGGTAATGGTACCTTAACAAGGTGCAAGCTGCTGAGAAAGCAAAAGCACCTATTTCTGCTGTAAATACATTGCATATTTAACATACTGTGAAGGGCAATTTTGTAATTGACTGTCATGACGATGGGAAATAGTTGGTGCTTTTTGTCCGATTTAAATGAATACTTTGCATCTATCTTCACAAAAGAGGGGGATGATGCAGATATTGTAGTTAAGGAGGAAGACTGTGAAGTATTGGATGTGATAAACATAGGGAGAGAGGAAGTATTAATGGGATTAGCCTCCTTGAAAGTTGATAAATCACCAGGGCCAGATGAAATGTATCCTACGCTGTTAAAAGAAGCAAGAGAGGAAATAGCAGAGGGTCTAACTACCATTTTCCAGTCCTCACTGGATACAGGTGTGGTGCTGAAAGATTGGAGAATTACTAACGTTGTACCTCTGTTTAAAAAGGGACCAAAGGATAGACCGAATAATTACAGGCAAGTCAGTCTAACCTCGGTAGTGGGCAAATTATTGGAATCTATTCTGAGAGGCAGGATAAACTGTCACTTAGAAAGGCACAGGTTAATCAAGGATAGTCAGCATGGATTTGTTAAGGGAACATCTTATCTGACCAACTTGATCGAATTTTTGAAGAAGTAACAAGGAAGATAGAGGAGGGTAGTGCAGTTGATGTGGTCTACATGGATTTTAACAAGGCTTTTGACAAGGTCCCACATGGCAGACTGGTTAAAAAAATAAAATCCCATGGGATCCAGGGAAATGCAGCAAGATGGATACAAAATTGGCTCAGTGGCACGAAACAAAGGGTAATTGTTGACAGCTGTTTTAGCGACTAGAGGGCTGTTTCCAGTGGCGTTCCACAGGGCTCAGTACTGGGTCACCTGCTTTTTGTGGTGTATATTAACGATCTGGATAAAAATGTAGGGGGAATAATCAAGAAGTTTGCGGATGACACAAAGATTGGCCGTGTGGTAGATAGCGAGGAGGATAGCTGTCGGCTGCAGGAAGATATTGATGGTCTGATCAGATGAACAGAAAAGTGGCAAATGGAATTCAACTTGGAGAAGTGTGAGGTGATGCATTTGGGGAGGTCAAACAAGGCAAAGGAATACACGATTAATGGGAAAATACTGAGAAATGTGGAGGAAATAAGGGACTTTGTAGTGAATGTCCACAGATCCCTGAAGGTAGCAGGACAGGTTGATAAAGTGGTTAAGAAGGCATATGGAATCCTTTCCTTTATTAGCCAAGGTATAGAATAAAAGAGCAGGGGGGTTATGCTGGAACTGTATAACTCATTGTTTAGGCCACAACTTGAGAGTACTGTGTGCGGTTCTGGTCACCTCATTACAGAAAGGATGTAATTGCACTAGAGATGGTACAGAAGAGATTTACGAGGATGCTGACAGGACTAGAAAAATGCAGCTATAAGGAAAGATTGGATAGGCGGGGTTGTTCTCCTTGGAACAGAGGTGGCTGAGGGGAGATCTGTTTGAAATGTACAAAATTTTGAGGAGCCTGGATAGAGTGAAGGTGAAGGGTCTATTCACCTTAGCAGAGGTGTCAGTGACGAAGGGGCATAGATTTAAAGTGATTGGGAGAAACGTTAGAGGGGAGATGAGGAAAAACTTTTTCACTCAGAGGGTGGTGATGGTCTGGAACTCACTGCCTGAAAGGGTCGTAGAGGCAGAGATCCTCAACTCATTCAAAAGGAGTCTGGATATGCACTCCAAGTGCCGTAAGTTGCAGGGCTACGGATCAAATGCTGGAAGGTGGGATTAGAATAGCTGGATCGTTTTTCAGCCGGCACAGACATGATGGGTCAAGTGGCCTCTTTCTGTGCCTTAAACTTTCTATGATTCTATGATTCTAAATGATTGCCTAATTTCAAGTGGGCAGTTTAAATGGTGGGGACTACATTTCAGTCAATATATAGGTTGGTACACCAGTGAATGAGAAAGAGTAAAAGATAAGCACTGATTTTTATGTGCTACTATTTTTCTAAAGGGCCAAGAAAAATCAGGTCGTTCAGGCCATTATCTCATGACGAAGGGCAGAGTTGAGGTGCTCCCCCAGGGAAGAAGAATTCCCTGGCTTGATCTTGCACAACTCCCAGCAGTTGGAGGTGTGCAAGGAGATTGCTGGCCCACCTTTTCCAACAAAAGGTAAAGAGTAATAATTACTCTGAAAGCAAATATACAAAAAGAAACAATTTGCCAGTCTTAAAGGGATTACGGTTTGGATGGAAACTGGTATCCATGAAATGATACCAAAGTGCACATGATGGATGATTTTGATTTTGATCCATGTATAAAGAGTAAGCTTTGAAGAATAAAGATAAGCAGTTGAATTGTAGTCATGCAGCACAATCCATCTTAATCTTAGATGTCAGGCCTATCCCCTGAAAGTACATAACACTTAGATTTTCACCCTTTGGATTTACTTCATAAAGGAAAAAAAGAAGCAAAATGTTGGTTTTCCAATATGGCAAGATGCAGTTTCATGCTCATAAATCCCTATACTTCAGCCTGTAGGACCCTCCAAAATAAACCAAAAAGCAATACTTGGGTCCAAAAGTAAGAACGATATTTGATTACAGGATAGAATATTTCAGTCATCTAACGTGAAACATAACCTTGGGCCATCTGTTCTAACACAAGTATCAGCAGCACAATGCCACAGATTTCACTGAGAAGACTGAAAGCATATGTGAACAATCTCTACATCAGTGAATGCCAAAAATGGGTAAGCATCAGATTCAGTTCAGATCTCACTCAAGTATCCTAAAACAAGAGGTAATGCCATTGTGATAAACATGCTGGTTTCTACTTTTTCTACCTTTATTTTATCTGATTTTAAAAGTAACTATGGTGAGGATGGAAGGTGCAGTCTCTTCCACTCATTTTCAAGATAGAAGGCAGGAGCCTGTCTTTTGTTGAGAAATCAACAAAGGTGAAGATTGTTCATAATATGCGAACAGGTCTAAGAGGTGCTAATGCATACAGATTTGCAAATAAAATTAATTTGAATGACACATTTGTGAATTAACTGCTGGATGTGAATGGTCCTAGCTTCCATGAGTACTAAGCAATTAGTGATCCATTGGAAAACCTGATATAGGATTGTGGTCATACAGAGCAAGTCACCATTGTTGCTTTGAATCCTAATGATATCCAAGTGGATATCATTTTCAGAAATTATCTTCGACCTTCAAAGGAAAAGGCGCCTGTATAATCCAGGGATCCTCCTTGGATTTGGTTAGCCTCTTTAATGTACAGGAAATAGGAACTCCACAAGAAATAAATCCTAGCTATATGCTTTGATAGACTGGGTTTGTAAGAACATGTAGAGCAGAGCTGTGAGAATTTTGGATGCTGCATCTGTTTTTGAACAATCCACGCAGTTTGGGAAGTATACATTTCATTATTGCACTGATAGCATATTGATGATCTGTCTGCTTCTGTATATTATTTTGTTCTAGATTAATCTAGCTAAGTAGTTTGGCCTTTATGTAGTGGTTTAGCAATGTGCGATTTCTCTACCTTCTGAGGGAGGAAAACTCTGTCACATTGACAATCACCATGCGGAGCACACTCGAATATGGAACCTATACTCAAAATGGATGACCAATCAGACACAGTCAACTGCACTGGTCTTATTTTAATCCCTTATAAAACAATGGACTCGATTATCAGATATGTGCTTGAAAATTTCCTGTACAACAACAACTTAGTTCACAGTGGTCAACATAGACTGACAAGGGGAAGATCCTACCTAACCAACCTCCTTGACTTGTTTGAGAAACTGACTTTGCCAGCTGCCTGTGGTAAGCTTTAAGGTGTGCTGTACACAGGCTTCCAAATGACCTTTTTTATAGTTCCATATGTAAGACTCAAAGCAATGAGTATTCAGGATAAATCTTGGGTATAAATAAATAACTTGCTGAAAGATATAAAACAATGGATATTTTCTAGAGGAGTTATATCAGATGGGGTTAATTATTGAATGAGATACTTCGGAGATAAGGGTTGGGACCAATAGGCGTGAAATTTGGATCCGTAGTGTTGCATTCACTCTCCTGGGGGTTTGTGCTGTGCCACCAGCCGCTTCTAGCTCCCACCTTGAGAAGGACGCTCACATAGGGCCAGAAGCATGAATGCATGCTATCTTGACATCACGCAGCCCAACTGCTTGATGTGACACCCATTTTCCAAATTTGGACCTCGTTGCTCCATTCAACTAATTTGCATGTCACTCAAAAAAGATCAAGCATTCAATTGCAAGATGGGCGCTGCACGAGTATTTCTTCAAGGGCCAGGCACCCAACTTACAGGTAGGGTGATTTTGAGGAATTTCTGTGATTGCAAAGTCTCTGGAAGTACTCTGGAGTATTTTTGGAGGTGTTGTGGTGAATTCCTGGATTTGGCAGGGTGTATTGCTGCATTCGCTCAGGAACGGCAATGCAGTCTGTAACAGGTATGGGAGTTGCAGTTGCAGTGTCTCTGAGGAGCACAGCAGAGAGATGGAGCAGTGGCTGTACAGAGGGCAGCTCTGCAAAATGCCCTCTACCAACTTGAAGCTGGGTGGAAAGCAAGAGGTCCATGGTGACACCATCTGCAGCTTGCTCATAATACCAAATAGCAGGATGAGGATGAGCTGGGAGTTGAGAAGGGGCAAATGGCAGAAACATACTATCATTCTCAGTGATGTTGGATGCCATGGGCTCTGTCACAGCTGGCATCTTGAAGCAGAGAACCATCTCCTCTGTAGGGTTTAGGAGATGCATGCATCCTTGTTGTCTACCGACTCTGCTCTGTTCCCTTCTATTGTGTGCTACCTTGCCTTGCAAGAGAGGGGGGAAAATGCCAGTGATTGTGCAACACTGTGTTTGGGCAATGTACCTTCCATAGCAAGTGGTACCTGTGAGGCTGGCAGCATTGGTAGGTGTGTGAGGGTGAGGTTGAGTTTCTGGACATTACATGTGAGTCCTGAGTGCACATGAGTGCTGCTGGGTGAATGATGGGCATGTGGTGCAATGAGGAGTATGAGAGATTGATGGTTTGGTGAGTAAAAAATGCCATGTGAAGATGCATTCACTGACCTTGACCACCCACATGTGGTCATTAGATTTCTAGTGACACTGCTCCAGGTCCTGGGTCCAGACACCAGGAAATAACCTTCCTGCTCCCTAGCCCTTCTGAGGGTGGTCTTTGAGGAAGTCCTGGTGCCCCCCCCCCCCCCACAGAACCATTGCATCTCTCCTCCTGTCCACTGCCACCACGAAGATATTCAGTGCCATATCTGTGACCCTGGAGCCCCTTGTTTAGAATTTCAGCAATGGTATTCAGCAGCAGCCTCCTGCTATTCAATGCAGCTTCCCTTTAAGAGGGATAGACTCCGTTTAAGAACAAAAGGCTGGCCGTACCACCTGCTATCAGCGAACACTGCTCGGCTCACTGCTGAACACAGAGGCAGTCAGCAGTGCTACAGATGCCCAGCCCTACATTGCAATCAGGTAAATGATGTGGTAGCAGCAAATTTATGTGCTGCCTACCTCCACCGAAGCTGCGTAGACAGGTCACGAATTGTGACCCCTATGCTCAAATAACAGCACAAACCAATTTTTAGCCCATAGTTTCTAATTTACATCAATGACTCAGAAATTCAATACAAATTAGCCAAATGACAAAGTTACACCCAGGCAGGACAGGAACCAATGTCCTTGTAGGGGTGTTTGCGAGTGCTGTTGGGGAGGATTTAAACTAGAATGACAGGGGGATGGGAACTTGAGTGGGGAGATTGAGGAAGAAGAAAGAAGGATAGAAACAAAATACAGGAAACAAAAATGCAAAAGTAGAAGGCATAGAAATCAAGGGCAAGAAACAAATAGGGCCATAGTGTGAAATAATGCTAAGATGACTAAGAATATTAAAAAGACAAGCCTTAAAGGCATTGTGTCTCAATGCGCAGAGTATCTGCAATAAGGTAGGTGAATTAACCGTGCAAATAGATGTAAATGGATACGATATAGTTGCGATTACGGAGACAAGGCTGCAGGGTGACCAAGGATAGGAACTGAACATCCAGGGGTATTCAATATTTGGGAAGGACAGGCAAAAGGGAAAGGAGGTGGAATAGCATTGTTAGTAAAAGAGGAAATCAATACAATAGTGAGGAAGGATATTAGTTCAGAGAATCCTGATGTGGAATCTGTATGGGTGGAGCTAAGAAACTCCAAGGGGCAGAAAATGTTGGTGGGGGTTATATATAGACCCACAAACAGCAGTGATGATGTAGAGGATGGCATTAAACAGGAAATTAGAGACGCATGCAATAAGGGTGTAACTGTAATTATATAGATTGGGCAAACCAAATTAGCAATAATACTGGAGAGGAGGAATTCCAGGACTGCGTACATGATGGTTTTTTGGACCAATACATTGAGGAACCAACTAGAAAACAGGCCATCCTAGACAAGGTATTGTGTAATGAGAAAGGATTAGTTAACAATCTTGTTGTGCAGGGTCTCTTGGGGAAGAGCGCCCATAACATGATAGAATTCTTCATTAAGATGGAGAGTGAGAGAGTTGATTCCAAGACTAGGGTCCTGAATCTAAATAAAGGAAACTATGAAGGTATGAGGCGCAAGTTGGCTATAATAGATTGGGGAATGTTACTTAAAGGGTTGACAGTGGATAGGCAATGGCTAGCATTTAAAGAGCGCATGGATGAATTACAATAATTGTTTATTCCTGTCTGGCACAAAAATAAATCAGTAAGGGTGGCTCAACCGTGGGCTTACAAAAGAAATTAGGGATAGTATCAGATCCAAGGAGGAGAAATATAAAATGGCCAGAACAAACCTGAGGATTGGGAGCATTTTACAATTCAGCAAAGGAGGACAAAGAGATTGATTAAGAAGGGGAAAATAGAGTATGAGAGTAAGCTTACAGAGAACATAAAAACTGACTATAAAAGCTTCTATAGATATGTGAAGAGACAAAGATTAGTGAAGGCAAACGTGGGTGCCTTACAGTAAGAAACGGGGGAATTTAGAACGGGTAACAAAGAAATGGCAGACCAATTAAATACATACTTTGGTTCTGTCTTCACAAAGGAGGACACAAATTACCTCCCAGAAATTTTGGGGAACATAGGGTCTAGTGAGAAGGAGGAACTGTATGAAATCAGTATTAGTAGGGAAATGGTGTTAGGGAAATTGATGGGATTGAAGGCCGATAAATCCCAAGGGCCTGATAATCTACATCCCAGAGTACTTCAGGAAGTGGCCTGAGAAACAGTAGATGCATTGCTGGTCATTTTTCAAAATTCTATAGACTCTGGAACAGTTCCAACGGATTGGAGGGTAGCTAATGTAACCCCACTATTTAATAAAAGGAGGTAGAGAGAAAACAGGAAATTATAGACCAGTTGGCCTGACATCAGTAGTGGGGAAAATGCTGGAGTCCATTATAAAAGATGTAATAGCAGAGCACTTGGAAAACAATGACAGGATCGGACAAAGTCAACATGGATTTACGAAAGGGAAATAATGCTTGACAAATCTACTGGAATTTTTTGAGGATGTAACTAGTAGAATAGATAAGGGAGAACAAGTGGATGTGGTGTATTTGGACTTTCAGCAGGCTTTCGATAAGGTCCCACATAAGAGGTTAGTGTGCAAAATGAAAGCACGTGGGATTGGGGGTAAGGTACTGACATGGATAGAGAACTGGCTGACAAACAGGAAACAAAGAGTAGGGATAAACAAGTCTTTCTCCGAGTGGCAGGTAGTGACTGGTGGGGTACCGAAGGGCTCAGTGCTAGAACCCCAGCTATTCACAATATATATTAATGATATAGATGAGGGAATTAAATGTACTATATCCAAGTTTGCAGATGACATAAAGCTGGGTGGGAGTGTGAGCTGTGAGGAGGATGCAGAGAAGCTCCAGTATGATTTGGACAGGTTGAGTGAAGGGCAAATACATGGCAGATGCAGTATAATGTGGATAAATGTGAGGATATCCACTTTGGCGGCAAAAATAGAAAGGCAGATTATTATCTGAACGGCGATAGATTGGGAAAGGTGGGGGTGCAGCGAGACCTGGGTGTCAATGTACACCAGTCGCTGAAAGTAAGCATGCAGATGCAGCAGGCAATTAAGAAGGCAAATGGTATGTTGGCCTTCATAGCAAGAGGATTTGAATACAGGAGCAAGGATGTCTTGCTGCAATTATACAAGGCCTTGATGAGATCACATCTGGAGTATTGTGTGCAGTTTTGGTCTCCTTATCTGAGGAAGGATGTTCTTGCTATGAAGAGAGTGCAGCGAAGGTTCACCAGACTGATTCCTGGGATGGCAGGACTGACGTATGAAGAGAGATTGGGTCGATTAGGCTTGTATTCGCAAGAGTTTGGAAGAATGAGAGGGGATCTCATAGAAACCTACAAAATTCTAACAGGACTGGACAGACTAGATGCAGGAAGAATGTTTCCGATAGCGGGGGAGTCCAGGACCAGGGGTAACAGTCTAAGGATAAGGGGTAAGCCAGTTAGGACTGAGATGAGGAGGGAGTTCTTCAACCAGAGAGTGGTGAACTTGTGGAATTCACTACCACGGATAATAATAAAATGTCCCAAGGTGCTTGACATGAGCATTATGAAACAAAATACGACACCGAGCCCCAAAAAGGAGATATTAGGTCAGACGACCAAAAGCTTGGTTAAAGAGGTAGGTTTTAAGGAGTGTCTTAAAGGAGGATAGTGAGGTAGATAGGCAGAAAGGTGTTGGGAGGGTATTCCAGAGCTTGGGGCCTAGGCAACTGAAGGCATGACCTTCAATGGTGGAGCGATTAAAATAGGGGATGCACAAGAGGGCAGAATTAGTGGAGTGTGGATATCTCAGAGGGTTTTGGGGCTGGTGGAGGTTACAGAGGTAGGGAGCGGTGAGGCCATGGTGGTCTTTGAAAACAAGGATGGGACTTTTAAAATCAAGACGTTGCTTGACCGGGAGCAAATGTAGGTCAGCGAGCACAGAGGTGACAGGGAAACGGGACTTGTTGCAAGTTATGACATGGGCAGCCGAGTTTTGGATGAAATGCAAAATAGGAAGAAAGAAATTATGGTTGAGGAAGACCATCCAGAATGAACCTGAAGTCCCAACATTGCAGCATCCAGGTGGTTCTTAAATGATTCCAGGGATTTTCCCTCCATTGTTCTATTGAGGAGACAGTTTCAATTGTTGATCACGCACATTTCATGCATGGTGTTGAAATAGCTTAGGATGAAGTTGAAAAACATCCAGGAGTCTTAGTAGATATGCTGATCGACATGCGCAACCAACATAGAGCAGCAATCAGCAGAGCCAATCAAATGTTGAACTATATTGCAAAAACAATTGAATTTGAGTCAGACAATGTCATGATTAAACTGTATGGTGCTCTAGTTAGATCACAGTTCGAGTACTGTGTCCAATACAGAGATACAAGGAAGACATTCATATTTTGGAGACACTACATAGAAGATCTAAGAGATTGATCCCCAGTCTTAGAGGTCTCAGTTATAAGGAAGGACTGAAGTAACTTAGGCTTTTCAGCCTGGAAAGGAAGTATTGGAGAGGTAATCTTACGGAAAAGGAATACCTGGAAAATTACTTTAAATTAAATTGCAAGAGCAGGACAAGAGGGCCACAGGTTTAAATTAGTAAAAGACAAATTTAGTACAGATATCGAGCAGTGCTTCATCACACAGATCAATCAACAGTTGAAACTATCTTGTCGATAGAGCAATGGAGGGAAAATCCCTGGAATCATTTAAGAACCACCTGGATGCTGAAATGTTGGGACTTTAGGTTCATTCTGGATGGTCTTCCTCAACCACAATTATCTAGTGATTAGGTGTTGGCTGCTGTCACGTTAAGGTCACTGCACAATATAGTGAACATGTGATGGTAGATCATGGTGGGCATTCCAAAGATTTTCCACTAAGTAATTTATTGTGATTTGGATTTGCTGTTAAATCTGGGTGATAATGACCCATGCATGGCAGAGAATAAAGATGCAGTTGCCAGTTCATAAAAGGTTTTGTCTACTTGTGAAACTGTACCCAAAGGTGTTTGATAAAAGCTCAAAGAGTAACATTTTCATGAACTTTTTTTGCATCTCATTATCCACAAGATTCATGATAACCTGCAAACTGAAAATTGTGAAACTATCTGCCTCTTTTCACACTTGGGCTTCTTGGCAGTACCTCAGGGCAGTAGATAAGAAAGTGTGCTTCAGCCTCCTCAAAAATCTCAGGCCGCTTTCTAAGAAGCATCAAAGTGACCACGTTCCAACCTGCAGCAATGTTTTTGACTCTTAAGCAAACCCTGAAATTTGGTAAATCCTGAAAAGCACTGCTGTGCACTCAACATCTCAGAGTGTTGTCACGCAGACCCACTACCTGCCAAGAATGAGGCACATTAATTTTCTCATGAACATTGATTTGAAAACTGTTGCTGAAGTGAAGAAAGGACTTGTTTAAAAAAGAAATCACCAGGCCCTTGGCTGGAAAGACATTTGTATATTAACAGACAGTGCTCGTGGAAACAAAGGGTTATTTCCCTTATCCAATTTAACCCACAATGGACTTTGAGCACCAGATATTGAAAGTGAGGAAGCTCAAATTTCAGGATGACTGCTGGGATGGCCGAATCCACAAACAGACATGGTCAGATTAGCTGGTCACATGACTAAGCCTGCTTAGCAACCTGGTTTTTCTGAATTGTACAAAGAGTTTTGAACAGAGAGATTGCAGTATGCTCTTGGACTGAAGATGACCTCTCAGGTCTGGCTCTCCCTCTCTTTCTCATGGAACTCCAAATCCATTGAAGACACATGAACCCCAAGAGAGAAAGATCTCCTACAGTGCACAAGGTTTAAGAAGAATACCTGGCCCCTACAAAAAGCAAGATCTACCTACAATCAAGGACCCAAGTGAGCTTGAAGAATCGTAACAAAAACCCTCTTCAGAGATTGCCTCAAACTTTTCCACTTTATTTTCTTCTGCTTTTTTCTGTCTCTATCTGCATGGGTGCATCGCTTATCCATAGGCGTTAACTGAATTAGAGTTTAAGTTTAATAAAGTTCAATCTTTTTTCTTTAAACCTAAGAAAACCTGTCTGGCTAGTTTCTTTGCCTTATAATTGGAAGTTAGTGAACAAGGATTCACTAAGGGGGAGCTAAAAAAACGGTCTGTTTAAAATTAAACCCTGTTACGGTAAGACCAGGTGAAGGCTGAGAAAGAACCCTAAATCCCTTTCTCACCTGGTTGTAACAGGGTCAACTCACTACTGCATGGTCTCACTGCTTTAACTTCCATGATGCAATCAAATTACCAGTGAAGAAGTATTTTATTAACTATATCAAACTCATTCACTAAATTACAGAGTGTGCAAGTTCAATCGTGTTGCTTTGGTCATGCGTTGAGCAGGAAGAGTAATAGATTATCAAGGGTTTACTGTTGGCAAAAGGAAAGTGGGCTGACCCAGGATTTCCTGGATTTCAAACATCAAAATTGTGACTGGAAAGTCTTGTAATGAATGAAAAATGTTGGTTTAAGACCACCCAGTATGGAAGGCTATGATAAAGACACTCTTAATGGATCAGTATAATTAAGAGCTACAATCTGCAAGAATTGACTAGGGGGTACCAGCTTACTGATGAAAAATGCTTTACTTGTCCTGACTTAAAAATGGCTCCTATTTCATTTGAGATGAGTTGGCAGCGCAGGGAGAAAGTTGGCCAGTAACAAAGAGCATTGAGGTCAGTGAAGTATATCGCAACAGAAGTCTTATGTATGAAGTATAAAATTACAGTCAACTGATCTGCATATTATATATGAGTTGTAAATCAAAGATATCATTTTCAAAAAATGGAGAGTTAATGTAAAAGAAAACATATTTTGTAGAATATTCTGCCAACTGCAATCTCTGAATAACACAATGATCTAATGTATAAGATATTATGTTCTTCAAGAGAAGTTTAAAGCAAAAAAGTTAACCCTTTTTAGGTATTAATTACACAGCATGGACAGACTATAAGTTATTTTATTGTGTATAGTATCATGGGGCAGGATGTCAGAAATGCTCCATCCATCAATATTGGCGACCACGCTCTGGAAGTGGTTCAAGAGTTCACCTACCTAGGCTCAACTATCACCAGTAACCTGTCTCTAGATGCAGAAATCAACAAGCGCATGGGTAAGGCTTCCACTGCTATGTTCAGACTGGCCAAGAGAGTGTGGGAAAATGGCGCACTGACACGGAACACAAAAGTCCGAGTGTATCAGGCCTGTGTCCTCAGTACCTTGCTCTACGGCAGCGAGGCCTGGACAACGTATGCCAGCCAAGAGCGACGTCTCAATTCATTCCATCTTCGCTGCCTTCGGAGAATACTTGGCATCAGGTGGCAGGACTATATCTCCAACACAGAAGTCCTTGAAGCGGCCAACATCCCCAGCTTATACACACTACTGAGTCAGCGGCGCTTGAGATGGCTTGGCCATGTGAGCCGCATGGAAGATGGCAGGATCCCCAAAGACACATTGTACAGCGAGCTCGCCACTGGTATCAGACCCACCGGCCGTCCATGTCTCCGTTATAAAGACGTCTGCAAACGCGACATGAAATCGTGTGACATTGATCACAAGTCGTGGGAGTCAGTTGCCAGCATTCGCCAGAGCTGGCGGGCAGCCATAAAGACAGGGCTAAATTGTGGCGAGTCGAAGAGACTTAGTAGTTGGCAGGAAAAAAGACAGAGGCGCAAGGGGAGAGCCAACTGTGCAACAGCCCCAACAAACAAATTTCTCTGCAGCACCTGTGGAAGAGCCTGTCACTCCAGAATTGGCCTTTATAGCCACTCCAGGCGCTGCTTCACAAACCACTGACCACCTCCAGGCGCGTATCCATTGTCTCTCGAGATAAGGAGGCCCAAAAGATAGTATAAGTATCTTGCTACAAAATCAAATACTAGATCCTTGGCCTATAATTAAACTGAATTGAAATTTAACAATGAAGACTGAATAATGTAATTGAAATTTAACTAACGTAACTGAGGGAAAAGAGTGTGATCACATCTCCCAATGTAACTACATCTTGGGTATAGGCACAGTTCAACTTTACATGTATGGTGGCAAACTGTCACTATCAAAGCTCAGCACGGTATATCTTTCCTTGGAGTTTAGAAGAAAAGAGGCGACTTGATTGAAACATGTTAGATCCTGAGGGGTCCTGACAGGGTGGATGTGGAAAAGATGTTTCCTCTTGAGGGAGAATCTAGATCTAGGGGTCACTGTTTAAAAATAAGGGGTCACCCATTTAAGACAGAGATGAGGAGAATTTTTTCCCTCAGAGGGTCATGAGTCTTTGAAATTCTCTTCTTCAAAAGGTGGTGGAAGCAGATTCTTTGAATATTTTAAGGCAGAGGTAGATGGATTCTTGATAAGCAAGAGGGTGAAAGGTTATTGGGGATAGGTGGAAATATGGAGTAATCAGTTCAGCCATGAACTTATTGAATGGCGGAGCAGGCTCGAGGGGTCAAGTGGCCTAATTCGTATGTTCATATGTTCGATGGCACTGTGCTGTAGGTGATGAAAATGACAGAAATGCCACCTTTATTGCACTGTGATGTTATTACACATAATTGATGTGCTCTTGAATCTCGCATTACAGTACTTAAGAAAAAGACAAACGAAAACACTGCGGATGCTGGAAATCTGAAATAAAAACGAAATGCTGGAAATTTTCAGCAGGTCGGCAGTTTCTGTGGAGAGAGAAATAAGTTAATGTTTCAGATCGATAATCTTTCATCAGAACTAGGAAAAGTTAGAAATGTAATAGGTTTTAAACTAGTGAAAGGGAGGGGTGGGAAAAAGAACATAATGGATGGTCTGTGATTACCAGGACGGGAGTGACCAGCAATTCTTTTGGTATTTAATCTCTCCTGTCTGCCACCCTATCACAGACTTCCCTTTACTTTTATCTCCCCCTCCCCACTCATGTGTTTAAAACTGATTACATTTCTAACTTTTCTCAGTTCTAATGAAAGGTCATCAACCTGAAATGCTAACTCTGTTTCTCTCTCCTCTGATGCTGCCTAACCTGCTGAGTACATCCAGCATTTTCTGTTTTTACTTCAGAAAAAGAGTTTGGTTTTCCACCTAATTAGATATGACAATGGTAGCGCACACAATCAATGTGGAGCAGAAGCATTTTTAAAAGCCCACAGCAATGGATTAATGAGTTAACACACTGCATGGTTTAGTACAAAAGCCACGTAGACCAGAATATCTCTATGGTCGGTGGTGAGATTACCAGAGAAGTGCTATAGTTCACCTATGATAGAAGGAAATAAAGCAGTGAACTGCTCCCTTCTGATTGCTATACAATGGTCTTTGCTGGAACTGTGTACCATCACCTATGGCACAGTGCCACCAGACAAGGAAACAAATCCACATTCGCTCGTGATTTCCTCCATAGTCGAATAGCTTGCCAACAATAGAGCTGCCGGGGGAAAATGGTCACTTCGGAACAATACCCCAGCAGAATCAACACCTGGAAAGAGCATCATTTCAATTCACTTCAACTATTAGTGACTCAATGCTAAATTTATTGAAGTTGGTCTTAGTTCCAAATCCTGCTCTTGTTTTCCAGCCACTGAAATAGTTGGAAATCTCTCACTCAATTAGAAACAGCTATTTGTATAAAAAGCAAAAGCAGGGTGCTGGGGAGGAGGTCCAAGCATAGTTCCTGAAACTCACAGCATGCTTATTCCCCAGTGGTGCTGGAATTGAGAACAAAATCCAGCTGGCTCAGAGGTCATTTTCTAAAATTGGCTGACAACCTAAGGAATTGATAATTAAACAGATATGTGTATTTTTTCCAAAACATTTCTGAGGCAAAAAGCAAAACTTTACTAAAGTAGAACTTTAAAAAAAAAGACTAGACATTTATGCATCGTCTGAGAATCCCATCAGCCTGTAATGGATAGGGCAAGTAGCTTGCTGCAGCAAGTGACTTAAGGCTTGGGTCTATCCGAAACCTTCATTTTTAGTGTCTATGTGACTTCTTATGCAAAACTGTAGCCCTCAGGCAGCAAATCATGTCAGGCACAATAAGTATAGCAATATCCAGTATTCTTAGCAATATATTGTGCAGCACCAATCACTTTCCTTAATGACAAACAATTACAAAACAAGGTGCCCCAGCAAATAGATCAACAGCATCTGCCGGTAAACAAAGATGCTCAAGTGTAATTGACCATTTCTCAGTGTAAAAGGAACCTTTCAAAGCTCTTTTCAAGATGTAAAATGATTTTGTTTAGAAACACAGTGGCTTAGAGTACTGATTGATCCAATTTGTCCCATCATTTCTGTGCAGTTTTCTTGCTAGAGCAATACAAAACTAATCCCACTACCCCACACTCTCCCCATAGCCATGTAGCTTTTGCTCTTTCAAATATTTGTCCAGTTTCTCCTTAGAAGAAGCAACAGTCTCTGTCTCAACCAGTCCCTGTGGCAAAGCATTCCATGCTCCAATAACCCTGTATGTAAAGACGTGTCTCCTAGCTTCTCTCCTCAGTCTCAGCAATAATTCTAAATTTTTGCCTTTCCACTGAGTGCACATTCCATTCCCTGTTTTTCTCCCAAAATGTATTACCTCACAATTATCACATTAAATTGTATCTGCCACCTGTCTGCCCATTTTTCCTGAAGTTGTTAGCAGTGCTCCTCATTCTTTCTCAAACCTGCCACTTTGTCTTGTCAGCAATGTTTAAGATTGTGTTTCCTATACCCACCTTCAATACATGAACATGAACAGTATTTGCCCTACAACCATTCTCCAGTCTGAACATGCATTTACTTTAACTTTGTGATTCCTGTCCATCAACCAATGTCCGACTCATGTTGCTAAATTTCCTCATATCATAAGAACCCTAACAATATCTAAAAAGCCTCTTGTGATAGATCTGATCAAATGCCTTCTGAAAGTCTATAGAAATATCTATTACATTGGCTTTATACATGCAGTCACTTCTTCATAAAAACTTAATAAATGTTTAACAGGTCCATGCAGGCTGTCTTTGACTAACGCTTATTTAATTTATCTCAAATTATGGATTCTAAGAATTGGCCTACAACTGAAGATAAAGTAAGTGGTTTATAGTTATCCAGTTTGTCCTTTTCTCCTTTCTTGAACAAGCATCTTACATCAACTACTCTCCATCCTATGTTAAAATTTATATGTTTAAGAATGATTGAAGAATTGTAGGCAGAATCTCTGCTATCTTTTCTTGGCTTCTTTCAATAACTTACAGTGCATGACTACAGAGCCTGGTGACTTATCCACCTAGAGTTCTACTAATTGTTTTAGAATCAATTCCTTTTCAAAAGTTATTTATCAATTACTCATATCCTATTCTACTATATTAGTTGGCTGTGGCTCAATGATAGCACTATCGCCTGAGTCAGAAAGTTGTGAGTTCAAATTCCAATGCAGAGAATTAAACACATCTAGGATGACACTGCAGTGCAATACTGAAGGAGTGTTGCACTATTGGAGATGCCTTTCACATGAATCATTAAACCACAGGGCAATGTGAAAGATCTTATGGCATTATTTTAAAAAAGAGCAGGTGAGTTCTCCAACAAGTTGTTTCTTTTCTTTAACAACTCTGTTCTCACTGTACAAAAGAGCTTCCATTTTTTAATATTTTATTTTTTTGAGGACTTGTGTTAAAACTGAAAAGATTCCTTGGATGTGTCTTTTTAAACCACTTGAAATGTTGTTTGAAAACAACTTGTGCTGGAAATCATGTGGTTTAAGCTCAGTGAACAACAGAAACCTTCATGACCTGGGGAAGATGTTTACAGAGAAGCTACTTGTCAAGGTTTATGGAGGTCAGGAGGTTGAATTTCTGTTTTGGGGTTTAAATATTATTTTGCAAGTCAGTTGGGGTGTGAACTGTTTTGAAGACAGTTGGTGTTTTGCCTGCCAAGGAAAAAGAAACCACCCAGCTCATCTCTTTCTCTACCTCTTTGAAGAAACTCTGCAAAGATCCAGAGTGGGAGAACTAAAATCCCTGGTGCTGCATCTCTCCTGAGAGGCTGGAAAAACCTGCCAGAGTAATTCTCAACACAGCCTGAAAAGAACAGCTGAACTGCTTAAGAAAAGATCACAGTGACCCGTCTCCGCCTACCCGGACACCAGACCAAAAGGGATAACTGACTTCCTTCCACATCTTCTCTTTTTTCTTCAAGAATTAGCAAGTATTTGGCCAAAGTACTCTTTTTCTTGTCTTTTTTTGTAACAGACCTCTGCAAAGAGAATTTCTTTTTTTTAGTGTGTGTGTGAGTGTGTGTGGGAAATTTAAAAAGGGAACTTTCATAATTCAATCTGTGTGTTAATGCTTTGCTTCATTAATGGAAAAGTCTTGTTTGATAATAAACTTATAATTTTGTTGTTTATTAAAGAAAGCTGGTTGGTGTATTTTATTCTGGGATAAAGGGTAGAATATATGTTATGACCTGTGGAGAAGTGGAACTAGAAAAGACAGTGCACTCCTTCCACCATGGTCGTAACATCACTTAGAGTCATGGAGGCCATTTGGTCCATCGAGTCTGTGCCAGCTCTTTGTAGAGCAACCCAGTCAGTCCCATTACCCTGGAGCCCTGCAAATTTATTTCCCTCGAGTGCCCATCCAATTGCCTTTTGAAATCATTGATCATCTCCACATGCACCACACTGATAGGCAGTGAGTTTGAGGTCATTACCACTTGCTGTGTCATAAAGTTCTTCCTCACATCCCACCACCATCCGACCCCCCGACCCCCAACCCTCACCTCCCGTATCTATTACCCAAAACCTTAAATCTGTGTGCCCTAGTCCTTGTATGATCAGCTAATGGGAACAGCTTTTCTTCGTCCACCTTGTCTAAATCTTGTACACCTCCATCAAATCTCCCCTCAACTTCCTTTGCTCCAAGGAGAACAAACCCAGCTTCTCCAGCCCCTCCAGATCCTTCTTCCCTTTCACTTCCCTCTGACCCCACCACTTCTGATCTGACCCCTTGCCGTGTTTCAGGTTTCAGTTCTCCAGCCTAACCTCGTAGATAAAATACCTCACCCTTAGAACCATTCTTGTAAATCTACTCCACCCTCTCAAGGACCCTCACATCCGTCCAAAAGTGTGGTGACCAGAATTGGATGCAATGCCTAACCAGAGATTTATAAAGATTCACCATAACTTCCCTGCTTTTGCATTCAATACGTCCTATTTATGAAGCCCAAGATCCCATATGCTTTGCTAATCACTCTCTCAATATGTCCTGTTACCTTCAAAGATCTATGCACATTGTCAGCCAAGAGCCCCACCTGACAAGAATGAGGAAAATTAATTTTGCCACATGAACATTGATTTTAAACTGCTGATGGTGAAGAAAGAACTTGCTTTAAAAAACAATTAGAGACTTTGACTGGAGAAAGACATTAGCATATCAACAGACAAATACTTCAAAGGACAAAGGAGCTATTCCCTGCTCCAATTTAATCCACAATGGACTTTTGATTACCAGATGTTGAAGTATTCCAGGTTAAGTACTAAGATGGCCGAATATACAAACAGACGTACTCGGGCCTGTTTAGTCACTGACTGATGGAGTTTTTTGAATTTGAGCTTCCAACAGAATTTTGAACTCAGAAGGCCGTTAGCTCCAGGACTGAGAACATCCCTCTCTTGTCTGCTCTCATCTCGCTCTCACCAGCTTCGGAAACCATTGAAGACATATGAACTCCAAGAGAGAAAAGTCTCCTACAGTGTACAAGGTTTAAGAAGAGTACTGGGCCCCAACGAAAAGTAAGATCTGTCTACAATTAAGGGCTCTACGGCGAGCTGAAAGCACAGAGACAGGAACAAGAAACCCCCTTTTAGAGACTGCCTCAAACCTCTCCATTTTAATTTTCTTCTGCTCTTTTCTGTCCCTATTTGCATGTGTGTATCGTGTGTGCATGCTAGTGTGGGCGCGTTGTATATCCATAGGCGTTAACCGTATTAGAGTTTAAGTTTAAGGTTTAATAAATTTCACTTTTCTTCTTTAAACCTAAAGAAAACCTGTTGTGCTCATTTCTTTGCCTTATAATTGGAAGGCTGTGAACAAGGATTCACCAAAGGGGAAGCTCAAAACACAGTGTGCTTAAAAATTAAACCCTGTTACGATAAGACCGGGTGAAGACAGTAAAAGACCCCTAGACACCTTTCTCATACAGTCGTAACAACATGAACCCCAAGGTCCCTTTGTACACTCTTTAGAACTGTATCATTTATTCTATATTGCCTCTCCCTATCCCATCTGGCAAAATGCATCACCTCACACTTCTCGATATTAAATTGCATTTGCCACTTGTCTGCCCATTATGCCAGCTATCTATGTCCTGTTGCAGTCGATGGGTACCATTGTCACTGTTTGCTGTAACCTCCAAATTTGGTATAATTGGCAAATTTTATGCAGGGCTGGATTTTATGGGCCCACCGAGGCAGGAGGTGGGGGCGGGGGGTGCTGTACAGAGAATCTCGATGGGTGACAGGGGGAGCAGCAGGGTGGAGGGTCCATCACCTCCCCGTTGCCCAGCGATCTTCCTGAGGGCGGGATAGGTGGATGATGGCCTTCCCACCCAGAGGCAAATTGAGGCTTTTAAGTAGCCTAAGGGCCAATTAAGGGCCTCTTCCCGCTACTGCTGGGATCTTACCCTCTTCCATGGGCAACTTGTGGCCCACGGAGAACCCCCACCAGAAACAACTTTTCCCCCTGAGACACCCCTCCCCCTGGACTGAACTGGCTCTTCCCTCGCCGGGGGTCTTCTGGACTGGCCCTGGCGACCCGCCTCACCTACCTCCGGCCTGGGTTTCCACCACAAGGCCTGGGTCCGAGGCTTCTGCAGTATCAGCAGTGGCCACCGCACCTGGTGGCGCAGCCAATTCTGCTGAGCTGCCAGCCCAGTGATTGGCCGGCAGCTCTTGGAGGCGGTATCCCCATCCCTTTCAAGTCTTTAAAGGGACGGGGATCCCACCTCCTGAGACTCTGACACAAAAAACCCAGAGGATCGCTCTGGGGGTTGTGGGTTGGGGGGCAGTGGGGGAGGAGGGCAGGGGCGGTGTGGAGGCAAAGGCAGGGTTCCCTCTGCCTTTCCGGCCTAGCGGCAGGAGCCCCGCCTCTACAGCAAAATCCAGCCCTCTGTATTCTAATATCCAAGTCATTTATATACATCAAAAAAGCAGTGGTCTGAGCACAGACCCTTGGGGAACATCACTATCTACCATCCTCCAGTCTGAAAATTGCCATTTACCACAACACATTGTTTCCTGTCCTTAAGCCAATTTTTTATCCAGATGACAATGATCCTCCTATTCCATGATGCTCAAATTTGTTAACCAACCTTTTATGTAGTACTTTGTCAAACAGTTTTTAAAATCCATAGGGCAGCATCCATTGCATTCCCTTCATCAACCTTCTCTGTTACTTCATCAAAAAATCAATTAGATTAGTCAAGCACAATCTGCCTTTTACAAATCTGTGCTGGTTCTCCTTAACTAATTCAAATCTCTCCAAGAGCCTGTTGATTTTTCCCCTGATTATTGTTTCTAAAACTTTACCCACCACTGATGTTAAACTGTAGTTACTAAAAATATCCTTACAACCTTTCTTGAGTAAGGGTGTCACATTTGCCACTCTCCAATCCTCTGGCACCTCCGCCGTGTCTATGGAAGATTGGAAGATTATGGCAAGCCCTTCCACTATCTCCATCCCAATTTCCTTCAGCAACCTGGGATTCAAGCCACCCGAAACAGGCAACTTATTCACTATAAGCAGAGCCAGCCTTGCCAGTTCATACTGCCTATTAATTTTCACCTCTACCATTTCTGCTTCTACCGATATTTTGTCAGCATCCTCTTTCCTAGTAAACACTGATACAAAGTATCAAGTATTCTAGCCTTGCCCTGCGCCTCTAAGCATATATCACCTTCTTTGTCCCTAATAGGACCCATCCTGCCTCTTACACCCGCTTATAATTTATATGCCAGTAGAAGATTTTTTGGGTTCCCTTTTATGTTAATTGCCATTCTATTCTCATATTCCATCTTTGCCAGTCTTTATTCTCCTTGTCACTTCCCCTCTCAACTTGTTGTATTTGGCCTAGCTCTCACCTGACATGCATCGTACACCTTTTTTTTTGTTTCATCATCATCTCTATCTCCCTCATCAACTAAGGAGCCCTGTTCTTGATGCCCCTACATTTCACCCTTGTTGGAATGTACTTAGTCTGTACCTGAAACATCTTCTCCTCAAAGGTCACCAAATGTTCCATTACAGATTCTCCTGTCAGTCTTTGGTTCCGTTTTACCCTGGCTAGATCCCCTCTCAACCCATTGGAGCTAGCCGTCCTCCAATTTAGAAGTTCTACCTTAGATTGTTCCATGCTCTTTTCCATTATTAACCTAAACCTTATAATATAATGATCACTCTTACCCAAGTGTTCCCCCACAGACACTTGGTCCACTTGGCCCACCTCAGTCCCCTGATTCAGCAATGCCTCCTTCCTAGTTGGACCGAGAACATACTGGTCAAGAAAATTCTCCAGAACACATTTCAGAAATTTATCCTCCACCTTTCCCTTTGCTCTAACATTATCCCAATCAATATTTTGGTAACTAACGTCCTCCAATATCACCACTGTATAGTTCCCGCACATCTCTCTGATTTACCAGCAGATTTACTTCTCTATCTCTCTCTCTCACTATTGGAAAGCCTATGGAACACCCCCAGTCACATGATCATCTCCTTTTTGCTTCTCAACTCTAACCAAATGGATTCTGTCCTTGCCCCTCTTTCCAACACTACAATGTCTTCCCTAATTAGTACTGCCATCACACCTCCCTTTTCTCTTTACCTATGTTTTCTGAACACCTTGTATCCTTGAATATGAAGTTCCCAGTCCTCATCATTTTTAATCCATGTTTCTGTTATTGCCCCTACATCATATTTCCACATGGCTATTTGTGCTTGTAGCCCGCCAACCTTATTGACCACACTTTGTGCATTTACATACATGCATTGTAGACCTGTCTTTGTATTCCTCATAGTCCTTCTTAATCTGCTCCTATCTAATATAGGCCAAAGACTTGCAGGTTGATAGGTTAATTGGCCATTACAAATTGCCCCTAGTATAGGTAGGTGGTAGGGAAATATATAGGGACAGGTGGGGATGTGGTAGGAATATGGGATTAGTGTAGGATTAGTATAAATGGGTGGTTGATGGTCGGCACAGACTCGGTGGGCCGAAGGGCCTGTTTCAGTGCTGTATCTCTAAACTAATATGGTACTGCTTTCTTCTCTAGTACTATCCAACATTATCACTTTATGCACCTTATTCCTCTTTTCTACTTCTGTCTGCTGGTGCCCTTCCCCCTGCCAATTTAGTTTAAACCCTCCCCAATCACACTAATGAACCTCCCCATGAGGACGTTGGTCACAATCCTGTCAGGGGAAACCCGTCCCTTTTGAATAGGTGCCTCCTGCCACAGAACTGGTCCCAATGCCCCAAGAATCTGAAGTCCTCACCCTTGCACCATGCCTCAAGCCATGCACTAATCCTGCCTCTCTTCTTATTTCTACTCTTTCTAGCATGCAGCACTGGGACTAATACAAAGATTATTACCTTTGAGGTCCTACTTTTAACTTTCCCCCTAGCTCCTGAAAATCTGATCTATACCTGCTCTCTCTATGTCATTGACACCGATGTGTACCAAAACGTCTGGCTCATTCCCTTCCCCCTGCAGAATATTCTGCACCCTCTCCACGATGTCCTTTACCCTGGTAGCACACCTCGCGGAACTCACAATCACATTTACAGAAATGCCTGTCTGTCCCCCTTACTAGGGAAATAACAACTGCATTTCTACATCCTGCTGTTCCCTCTTGTACAGTCCCTTGCCCTTTGATGCCAAGGTCTGGACTACACTCCTTCAAGGTCGTCACTCCCATCAGGCTCCAATGCTGAGTATTAGTTTGAGAGTGGCACAAACCCTGAAGATTCCTGCACTTTCTGCCTCTTCCTACTTTTCCTGATGGCCACTCATCAATGATCCTAAACTCTTGCTGCCTGTGGGGTGAAAAATTCCTGGAACATATGATCCAGGAAACTTTCATCCTCCCTGATACTCTGCACTGACTCCAGCTGCCTCCCAAGCTTGAAAAACCAGCATCAGTTGTAAAACCTAAATATTTATTTAATATCTGTCATTTCTTAATCTTCACAAGTAAACTATGTTCTTCATCCTTAAATGGTCCTACCTTCCTTTAACCTATTGTTTTTATATGCTTACTATTTCTATTCACCTGCTAATCAAGAGGCCTGAGAATTGATGGAAATTGCTACTCAGTCCTCTTCAACATACTCAGCATGATTTGCTAATGCTAGTAGAGCCTCCTTAGACAGCTCACCTGAATAAAGACATCAATGTCAGGCTGCCTACCTTGCTGGCAGTGGCCCTCAGATAAGTTCTTGGTGGAGGGATTGGAGGGAGGGATGGGGATTAATCATACTTTCTGTCGAATTGGTGGAGCACTCCTTCACCTTCTGGCCCACAGCAAGGGCTTTAAAAGGGCTCCCATCCTGACTTATCTATGGTCTGGGTCCCTTGGCTCTGGTGGTCCATTACGAGCAGCAGCCACTGTCTCAGTGGTGGCATTGCTCGGTAAAAAAACTGCTGGCCGCTGATTGGCTGGCAGCTTTCTGTAGGCGGTACTTCAGTTGCTGGGGTCCTTTATCCTAGGGAAGACCCGCTGCTGTCCATTTAAGTACCTAATTGGCACATAATGCGGCTGGCCTTCCGGAGGAGAGGTGATGCGGGGCTCTCGCCGGCAACTTAGCCGGTGGCCAAGACCCCTGTCGCCCACATAAAATCCCCCCCTAACAAATGGGTGCATGCAACACATACCAATTTCTACTCCTATGTCTCCTTGCTAACGTAATGGGGAGAATTTTATTCTGGTGATGGGGTCTCGATGTCCAGAAAAAACAACACTGAAATCTCCAAGTATTTCTCGTCACGGAAAGGCCTGCTGAATCTAGTGCCAATCAGGCACTTAAGTGGACAGTGGCAGGTCTTCCACAGGATCAAGGACCCTGTCTCCGGAAGTCCTGCCCTTGGAGTGATGCCAGCTGCTGCTAGAGGTGCACATACTGAGGCCGAAGACCTAGGCCTCAGGTAGAACAGGGCAGGAGGGGTCTCGCAGGTTGGGGATCACGGGGGAGCGAGAGGTCGGCAGCAAGGGCAGGAAGGAGGGTGGCCCTCAGCAGGTGCCCCCCCCCCACCCCGCCTTCCAGGTGCTGGGTCCCTCGTTCAGGCACTAAGTGCCTTTTAACGAGGCCCACCCCGGATCCGGAAAACAACTCACAGTTTTTTGTGCCATGCTTCCCGTGCAGCGACAGGGCCACCTGCTGCACAGCTATTTGAAGCTGTGGTGGGAAGAGGCCCTTAATTGGAGGTTAATTGCCCAGCTAAGGGCCTCAATTAACAGTGGGGCAGGAAGGCTGTTCACAGGCCTTCCTGCCTCGGATTAAACTTTGGCAGAGGCAGGATGGTGGCAGGAATCCTTCCCCCACCACCTCCACCCCGGCCACCATCCCACCCAATTTTATGCTCTCCCCACCTCTAAACCCGCCACGGGATAGAGCATAAAATTCCCTCCAATGTTTCACTAGTGGCTATTGGCCCCGAATCTATTTGCAATCTTCTGTGATGTTGAGAGTTGGCAGGCCTTGCCATTGTCCAGGGCATCAGAGCCAAATCCTCACCCAACAAACACACATGTTCTTTCAACAAGAGTTGCCGACTAATCAATAGGAGTAAGAGCCCTGAATAATTTTCTTCATCTTAAACTAGGGGTGCAGAGAGCAGCTATAGCGTCCCTAACTTAGCACAGATTGCAGCTCAAACTGGGATCAGTCAGGACCATATATATAGCTTAACTACTCACTGAACAAACTCTTTCAGCCAGCGGGGGAGCCCAAAGATTCAGAGTGTTGTTAGTTTCTGACTTAAATGGAAATAGAATACATATAGAATGTATATCCTGCTGTCCTTTGTATATTGTATATTGTACAAGGCATGATATTCACATGCAATTACAATTGATTTGAAGTTGATTCTCAGGAAAAACATATTTGTTTCGTAAAGATGTAAAACATGAGGATTTAGCACGGTTCTATTAAATATACTGGTAGAAATGGGAATAAAAGCATAAAAATATCATATCTGGCACAGAGCAGCAAAAATAGACCCCATTGTGTATTTCACTATGAAGAAGAGCCTTAAGTGAACATCACATTTAATATCCTAGTCCACTGCAGCCATAACTGCATCAATTTCTGATCAGAGATAATGGAGCACCTTTATGTTTGGTCACCATTCAACTTAACAAGCCCTGTGCAAGGTTCACTATGGTCAGGAACAGACACAAAGTAACAACAGCGAACCTGATGAATTAAGCTTTGAAAGGGTTTAAGGTCACTGCCAGCATAAAAACCTCTTTGTACTGGATTCTTTTGTTACGAAAGATAAAAAGCAAGTTGCTTAGCAACTTTTCCAATAAATGAAAAGCGTTTTACACACAGCTTACGTTGCTTTCCTCTTTATGTATTTTTAAAATACAAATGACTGACTTCAATGTTGCTTCCACATATTTTAAGAACCCATCAAACCATATTAAACAGGATAATGTCAAACTACAGAACCCTATCCTGCAGCCTTATTTTTGTCTTAACACAGACGATCAGCACCCACACACCATGGTTTTGGCTCCTGTTGCAGGTGTTAATAGATGCTTTGTGCCCATAGGCATAGATTTTTCTGAGTCTAACTGGCATTGTCATTGAAAAGCTACTGCTGTTGCACAATGGCAGATTTAAGCTGGAGGAATTTATGAATGGTTTAACAGGCAACTTTCTCCGACAGCATTGGGAAACTCATGATGAGATGGGGGCAGTGGTGGGGTGGGGTGGGGGGAGGGTGGGGGTGGTGGGGAAGAGAAAGTCCATGGTCCCACTTTTCCTAGTGGTGCAAAGAAGGTGCATGACCTATTGTTAATTTGGTCTTTAATGATACAAGTTATTGAAATATATTAAAACCAGAAAAATAATGTTCAAAAGATGTCTTATGAAATCATTTCTGCTGTCACCTCTTCTTGTTCCATCTGTATTTACATTACTCTGACTCAATACATACGACAGGTAGGTGGACAGCAATGGCACTCATTGTGCCATAGAACAAGCACAGTTGCAGGTTTCCTGGTTCAGTCCCTGGTCTGAGCTGTGTCAAAGAAACTATATCCATGGTGATTGTGGCTAGGCAAGCGACCCATAATATGTTTTTGCTCTGGCAGCTCACCTAAATTATTGAAATAAGGCCCAAAGCCTAATCTCAGATAGTTTACTGGAAATCATTATAACATTCCAGGCTAATAACAAAATCTCATGAATGCAGCAGCAAGAGTTAAAACAAAAGTATCATACACATTTCTCCCACTCCTTCTTGATCTCTTGCTGCAGATTCTGTCACTTCCTCCTCCTGCTGATTCTGCCACCTTTGCAGCAAGGGATGTATCTGTGGGTCGGTGACTGAGGCAAGTGGATGCTGATGTTCACAGCTAGCTAAATGTAAGCATTTATTCACCATTAAAATTTAAAGTAAGTAGATACCTTTCACTACACCCCTGACTAGAAGAAGTTCTAAGCAGTTGGGGTGTTAATGGCAATGTAAGCGACTGCCTGTTTTAAGAGGTGGGAACTGTACGAAAGAGATGAAGGAAGAAACAGTTGTCGATGTAGATTGGTGGAAAGGGGCAGTAAATGTAAGTAGCACTTTGGGAGGCAAGAGGGGTGCAGCTTGGAGGAGAGAAGAAGGAAAATGCCAGCATCAACAGTGGGAATAGGGAGGGAGATTACACGCATGAAATGGGGTGGGTGGGGGGGGGGGGCGGGAGTGGGAAAAGAGTGCCAACTTAAATTGCAGACTTGGAAGAGTACCAGTTTAGACTGAAGACAGAAGAGAAGAGTACTAAGTTGAATTGATACATTTGATTAGATTGTTCAACAAATCAGCAAAAGATGAGTGGAATTCATTTACAGGCATAATGCTGATCGTACACACATTCACAAAATCAACAAATTAGAATAAAATTTGGATTAACAAACAAATTAAAGATGTATCAAAGAGGAAAGGTGTCCTGCACAAGTCCTGCAGAGAGAAAGGGTAAGGGTCTCAGTGTGATGAATATACGAACAGGTAGGAACATATTAAAAGACTGGTCAGAGAGATAAAGAGAGGCCTGGAATAGACACAATAACTGAAGTTAAACATAACAGTAAAAATTACTTGCAACAACACAACAGTAAGAGAGCAGTTAGAAAAGAGGCAAAAACCATAAAAGATGGAAATGGTCTTGAAACTGAGGTAAATATTCTGAATGACTAGATCCTCAAAGTATTTACAAGGAAAGACAAGAAACATGCTCTATGCATATAACAATATCCCAAGTCTATAGTTCTAAAGAGTGTGCAGGAACAGAGGGATCTGGGGGTGCATGTGCAAAGATCTTTGAAGGAGGCAGGACAGATTGAGAGAGTGGTTAGTAAAGTATATGGGATCTTGGGCTTCATAAATCGAAGCATTGAGTATAAAACCAGAGAAGTTATGCTAAACCTTTATAAAGCTCTGTTTAGGCCTCAACTGGAGTATTGCGTCCAGTTCTGGTCACCTCATTTCAGGAAGGATGTGAAGGTCTTTGAGAGGGTGCAGAGGAGATTTGCCAGAATGGTTCCACGGATGGAGGATTTTAGTTACAAGGTTAGGTTGGAAAAGCTGGGTTTGTTCTCCTTCGAACAAAGGAGATTGAGGGGAGATTTAATTGAAGTGTATAAGATTAAATCCAATTCGATTCACTCCACATGATATCAAGAAATGACTGAAGGCACTGGATACTGCAAAAGTTATGGGCCCTGACAATATTCCGGCAATAGTGCCGACGACCTGTGCTCCAGAACTTACCGCATCCCTAGCCAAGCTGTTCAGGTACAGCTACAACACTGGCATCTACCCGGCAATGTGGAAAATTGCCCAGGTATGTTCTGTGCACTAAAAGCAGGACAAATCCAACCTGGCCAATTACCGTCCCATCAGTCAACTCTCAATCATTAGTAAAGTGATGGAAGGTGTCGTTGACACTGCTATCAAGCAGCACTTGCTTAGCAATATCTGTGGAAAGAGAAGCAGAGCTAACGTTCATGTGACAGTCTCCTCAGTCTGTGTGAAAACTTGGAGTTTCTTTTGAACACATCAGACAAGCTTTGAGAGCTAATCAGTACAAGACCCCAGTGGGGCCGTCTCTTTCTCTCTCTCTCTCTCCAGGTAATACTGTAAGTTTCGAACCCTGTCTGCAAAATGCAAAACATCCAAGTCTATCATTGCTGCAGACAGAGACTCCAGGGAGAAAGCCATCTACATCACTGTCTCCAAGAAAACCCTGAACCCAGTGGCCATCTCAACCAGCCAGCAACTTCAGGACCACGAGTTCAGCCGGAAGAAAACTGTATTACCAGACTCCACAGAATGTATATTATTTTTATTTGTTCTGGACTCTAACATCCAACCAATCTATTCTTCATCACTCTGTAAACTATTTGTGTGTGTGTGATTCTTGTGTATGTGCGTGTGTGAAAGTTGGAGCATAGTTTATTATTTTTATTGAGATCAGATTTTGATTTTAAGTACAACAAACTAACCTCCTTTTTGTTTAAACTCAAGAAAACCTGTCTAATTGGTTATTTTATGATCATAGCACATAAAGTGTTAATCACTCACTGAATTGGTAAGCATATCCATTGTTAAAAAAAATATAAACCCTGTTGCAGTCAAACAGGGAGAAGGAAAAGAGTGGAGCCTTTCGACCCCTCCTTACCTGATCATAACACTTGCACTTTGGTGGAACCGGTAAGGCAGAAAGTTGGATTTTCACTTCATAACTCACACATCACAAGTGAGTAAGAGTAGATGGTGGAGAATTAATGTCAGAGGGCACAGCCTCCTCCAAGTTCATTCTCCAAGGACACAGATGCTGTGCCTTGAGGGCTGTCAATGAAAAGGAGAATCATTGAGCAGCAGCAGCAGAGAATGTCTGATGCACTGACAGGCCTTCAAAGTAGACACACTACAATTGCACAGAGATTAGGGGAGTCCACCTCAAGCATGAAGGAGGTGGTGTCACAGGTCAGTGAGATGATGGCTTCTTTCTTGGGTAGAGTATGGACTTTCAAATTCTCTAATCATATGAGTGAATGCATTCCTTCAACACCACATTTCAGACTCTGGATACCAACATGTCTGCCATCTTAAATAGCTTGACAGATACCTGAGGCTTGACCTTACAGGGCCTCACTGATCTGCACCAATGCATAATCCAGCAGAGTGAACTGCGGCTGGGCTTTAGAGGGATGGTGATAGAAGGGGTCATGGCAGTGGGAACTTCTCTCAAAAAGCTTAGCTTTCTCACCCACAGCCCACCTCTCAGTCAGTAATACATATGTTGCCTCATCTCCTGATGGATGATTCTGCTTCAGCATAGGTGAAAGTGGAACAGTCTCTGGAAGAGCCCTCACTGGCTTCAAATCCCAGAGGACGTCAGTCAAGAGCAGGGATCTGCTCAGCCTGCCCCAATCTCTGTTGAAGCCACACCATTTGCAATACATAGGAGTAGCAGAAAAAGGAAGAGTAAGGCTTTGTAGTTGCACAAGGGTATGCACGTAGGTGTCTGAGAAAAAGTGGCTTTGCTAAGTTTTTCTTCATTTACCCCACATAAATGTTACACTTTTTCATCACTTTCCCATCTTGTCCATTCTTGGGTATTGGATGATAAGTGGCCTTTTAACTTGTTTGATGATGAAAGTGAAGACATGAATGGATGGGGACCAATGGGGGGGATGTTCAAGGGCTGTTTGGTTTATTGCAGGATGTCTTTGTTTCAGTGACATTGCTGGGCTGGGGGTGGGGGGGGGGCAGGGGAGGGGGTGGTGAAGGGGCAAGAATGGCCATTGCATTTTCTGGTGGCACAGATGAACTGCAGCAACTTAAGTGAACCTTGCATTAATAAGGGCATCTAGCAGCAAAGTCAGCAGCTGGGGATGCATCACCCTAATCACCCTCCTCATCTTTCTTCTCCTCCCTCTCCAAATTGTCTGAGGAGCATCTGAGTTCTTTGCCTGCTTGCTCCTGCCGATCCACGCGTTGCTGTTGCACAATGTTATGCAGAGCACAGCAAACTACAACAAGGCTGAAGGTCCTGGCTGCTGCATATTAGAGGGAGCCTCCAGACATGTCTGGGCACCTGAAACACATTTTCATCATGCTGATGGCCCAGTTCAATCACACATCTAATGGTGATATTGCATTCATTGTAGCACTGTTGGGCCTCAGTGGTTAAGTTTCTGACAGGTGTCATCAGCTAAGTTTGCAATGGGCATCCTTTGTCTCCAAGCAACCACCCCTTAAGTCTACATCCAGGTTCAGAGGGGTCAGGGAGCTGGGACTGCCACAGGATGAAAACATCTAGCAGCTGCCCGGGAATATTGTGCACATCTGCATAAAGATATTTTTGAAGTTCCCCACCAGCTGCACATTGATGGAGTGGAAACCTTTTTGGTTGACGAATACTTCTGATCATTCTGGTGGTGCCCAGCTTGCCATAGGTGTGAAATCGATGGTTCCCTGCATGTGTGGGAAGTCAGCCAGAGATGCAATGCCGAGCACTCACTCATTTTGACTGGCATCATCCCAGGCTAAGTCAACTTAATTGATGGCCCGGGCAAACAACCCTGGAGTATTGTGTGCAGTTTTGGTCTCCTTACCTAAGGAAGGACATACTTGCCTCAGAGGGAATGCAACAAAGATTCACTAGACTGGTTCCTAGGATGAGGGGATTGTCGGTTGAGGAGAAATTGAGTAGACTAGGCCTATATTCCCTGGAGTTTAGCAGAATGAGAGGTGATCTAAGTGAAACATACAACATTTTTAAGGGGCTCAAAAGGGTAGATACTGAGAAAATGTTCCCCCGGCTGGGGAATTTATAACATGGGGTTGCAGACTCAAAATAAGGGATTAGCCATTTGGGACTGAGATGAGGAGAAATTTCTTCACTCAAAGGGTTGTGAATTTTTGGAATTCTCTCCTCCAGAGAGCTGTGGATGCTGTCATTGAATATATTCATGATGGAGGTTAATAGACTTTTGGACACTAAGGGCATGAAGGGATACAGGGATAGTACGAGAAGATGGAGTTGAGGTAGAAGATCAGCCATGATCTTATTGAATGGCCTACATCTTCTCCTATTACTTACGTTCTTATGTTTTTGTTCCGCAGCTGGGCATTCAACTGCATGATACACTGAGCAAGGTCACACACTAACTGCACATTCAGGGAGTGGAACTCTTTGAATTTGAGGTACAGCTCTACATTTAGATGCGGCACTTGCAAAGCAATGAGTGAGCAGTCAATAGCACCCTGAGCATGGGGAAGCTCGCTATCCTGTTGAAGCCATGTGCATGCTCTGCCTGCTTCTCTCTGGAAGGAGGGAATGCAATGTATTCCCCTCTCCTGGCATACACAGCATTAGTGACTCTTATACAGCAGTGGATGGTAAACTGCAAGATGTTAGAGCTGTCACATACTCCAGACTGGAAGGATCCCACACAATGACGTTCATGGCCACTGTCACCTTTCCAGCCACTGGCAGCACCATCACCGCCCTGCTCTGAAGCTGAGATCCACCTGCAACAGGTGGCAGAGCTCCATGAGCATCCTCTTCATAAAATGGACATAATGTACACACTGTCGCTCACAGAGGTTGAAGTAAGAGAATTGCATCCTGAAGACCCTGGGTGAATATGACTTCCTGGTGAGAGTGCTTCTCCCCTCCACTCCTCCTCCATCCTCTGTGAGTAGATTGTCCTCCTCTGTGTTGCTTCTGCTCAATCTCCCTGTCATGCTACAGGCCAAGGCGAATGGCAACTACAGTACCCATGACTGGGAGCAAATGGTCTGAGCAGAGCCCTTGTAGTCAGAACCAAGGCTTTCATCATGTGCAACATTGCTCCCTGTAGACTTCACCAACTTTAAATAGCACTAGAAAACTCACAGCACTTCTATAAACTCAGCAACAGCCAGAAGACGTCAATCAGCAACTATCCTTTAAATAGTTGATCATCCCTTTAAATTGCTCTGGTGGGAAACTCCTTCCTGCTGCTGAACATATGTTCAGCTGTGTGAGGTTAAGGCAGAGTGTGAGCTGGAGCATTCAGGTCAACAATGGCATTGCTACAGTCAAATCAGAATTACACGCTGGCTGATGTCATGATCTGCCTACTCTGCATACTTCTGGTGCATGCTCTTTCTGCCTGCACTAATGCCCTCACCAAAATGCGTCTGGTACGGCCTGCACCAGATGTGCGCGCACACAGCACAAGACGCCATTTTGCACCCAATGTCGAAAAAACAGGTGATACGGAGCCAAATTTTGCGGCCCTACAATTTTGAGCTAATTGCACAAAGGCATTCACATGCCCTGTGAAAGAGGCTCAGATGTCCCAAAATCTCTCTTTACAACTGACTGATAAGCTCGAAGATCAGGTACGAACAGCAAAATATCTGAACATTTTCATTTAATCTATCATCAGGCCCAACTTGTTGAAAATAGCAAACAATGCTTAGGGCCAGTGGTGCTCTAGCTCTCATCAAGGCCCTCAATGCTTAATTATAAAGAAAGATGTACATTTTGAAGTTCCAAAGGTGCGATTTGGTGCTGGTGCAGGGAGGTACCTCATATGGTTAGGATCTGACTGAAAATATACATATGTCTTGTTCTGTTGAAAAGTAGTCGTGATAATTTGATCTCAGTTAAGAAACTTCACAGGTAAAATTAAAAATCTTATCATTAAATTATTGCGTTTCTGAGAATTATTTTGAAATTACAATTGTTCCAAAAATCGGAGTTTTTGCACAGAATTGGAAGTTATGTTAGAAATGCTAGTTTTCTCCTGCTATGTTAGAAGGTATATTCCCAACCTTTACAAGTCACTGAAACTCTTTGGCTGTGCATACAGATAACTAATACTCATTGTTCATCATTCTTTTTCTTTTCACATATGTAATGGAGTTAATTGGTTAGAAAGGTTAAAAATAGGAGTTTTGGGTCTGCAAAATGGTGTGCAGTTTATCTTCAGCTTGAGAGAGACTGATTTTAAAAGCCGCTGAAAGGTATGTTGGCCTATGAAAATATGCACAAGATCACACTTGCTAACTTCTATAAGGTGCTCACAATCATTAATGGGACCTGATACACAAACAATTATAACTGAACTGCTGTTGAGAAAGTGGCAATTGCAGAGCCAATGTGATTGTGGAAGGCAGTTGCATCTGAAAGGGGAAAGGAGGAGCTGGGTGAAGGTCCACTACCTGCTGCTTTGGTTGGGTTTGTTTTGAGTTTCAAAGTACAATCATGAGATTTTATTAAAAATTCAACCCTGGGGGCATTCCTCTTTTTCTCTTCTTTTCGCTGAGCCACAGTTTCAGTCTTTCCTTACCCTTTTCTAGTAGCCAAGGTCACAAAGGAACACATACGTGTAGGAAAGGATCTAAAAATGTTACTGTGTGTGAAAACAAGAATGTTTAGGTACACAAAAGGGTTAATAGGGCCAACTAGAATATTTGAATATTTGGGGGAAATTTAAACTTCTGCTGCAAGTGTGAAAAGGTACGATATTGGATGCCCCGCCTGTTGTACAACTTTCCAGAATTCCCTTTTCATTGAAGCCAATTGCCCCCTTTGTCTCCAGTTTTCTTAGTGTCTTTTAGACTTAAGCTTTACTATGAGTAAAGCAAAACTGTTGTTCTGTTTGGTTTACCTGTTGTACTGTGTGTTAATAATCAACCATCGACAGAACTTCATCTGAATCGGCTGATGGGAGTGGGGGCAAGTTAAGTTCCAAGCAGTTTGGGCAATGAGGCTGGTTCACCATTGCACATAACATCCAGGATTTTTATATAAGTCTACAAATTACATTAAGTGATAATATGAACATGGAGCTCATCATTTGTATGCAATGACTTTGTCTGCTATTTTACTGGAGAAGTTAGCCTGTGTATTTAAGTGACCCTGAACTTATTCAACGAAAAATCAAGCTTAAAAATGGCTTGAATATTAATTTTGCCTATACTTTAATTCTATATAAATAGATTTGACTGAATTTCATAACAACGTTAGTGATTAAATAAAAAATCAGCACCTTGTAGTCATGTGCAAAGCCTGCCGCAGCAAAAGTTATAAATTACCTTTTGCCAAATTTTCAGCTAATTACTAAAAGAAGAAAATTCTGTGTTTTATTATGAAAAACAATAAAATTATGAAATGAAATGGAGCTGTAGACTTTTATGGGGCCTTAAGGAGCTCTGTGGAAACAAGAGTGTATTTACACCTAACAGTGTCTCCAGCACCCATGAGTTCATTGTGATTTCCGCACATTTGTTGGCAGACAAAGGCAGCCTTCCATAGCACTCTCGGGGAGAAGGAGTGCCCAGCTGTAGAGGTCCAAACACAATGGAGTCATTGTGTGCTCATGCAGAATTGAGAAGGGCCTCTCAGAGACTATATTGCATCAAGGCTAGATTTCTATATTTACAGCTGTTTCTCCTGGCGTAATTGATTTTCACATAGCAATTTAAAAAGGGGTTTATCCCTGGATTTCCAATGCTCACATCAGGACTCTCACCTCTTGCAAGAGGATGATGGCAAAAAAATAAGGGATTGTCCTTGAGAGTTTTATATATATATATATATACAAACTACATTTGAGACTCAAACTAATTATTAAAGTGCTCTCAAAATACGTGTCTTCAAGATAACTGGGGGAATCAGACTAATCACCAGATAGATAAAGCCAAGCACTTTACTTAAGGACTATCACAACAATTCGCAACATGCAAGCTCACAAAAAAGAAACAGATGTATATGGCCATACAGTCCATCCTAACTCATCCATCCAGAAAACATCTATGGCTACCCCATCAAAAAATCCAATTGTTTCTTAAATAATTCCATTGTTGTGACTCCATCACGCTCCCCAGTAGTCTATTTCAACTGTTGATCACTATTTGTTTGGAAAAACCTCTGACATCAGTCTTAAATTTTTCTTTCACTGCCGAGAATTGGGCTCTCAGTGCCCAGGTGCAACTCAGTACTGTTACTTACCAAGATGTTTGACTTGTCATCATTCTACCTGTCACCTCATAAATATTTTGCAGGGAAATTTTGCTAACAAGCGAATCTGTTTGTTCACTATGCTCACTGTAAGCCTTATTGCTTAAACATTGTTTGTTGATCTCAAGATGCCAGACTTGTTCAATGTGGCTTTGACGAGGCAATTCATGGGGAGGGTATATTACACAGGTTATGATCCCTCCAAGTAAGGCAGAAAAGAGATCTGTCTTAGGAGTTTTCAAATTGTTCCTAGAACTCTTCATGGAACCAAGAGTGTTGAAAGGTAGGAAAATACAAACTAAAATTGGCTGTAGATTTGGAAGAAGGGGTCACAATGCTTAAGCCATTTATTATTGTATTAGTGTGCTAAAAGTCATTGCACTAAAGAAGCAATTATCCAGGCTGGATGTCCCTAATACAGTCTGAATGTGACACTGATATCTCTTACGCCCACTGAAGTAAAACCGCTTCTTGGCCAGCGTAGTACTATGGACCTGAATCAGGTCGTTATAAGTGGTTCGGTTACTTACATGAAAGAAACATGGACACATACCTTCTATGTGACTACTTGTAAACAAGCTGAATAGGTAACACTCCAAAATAGTGAGGTGATCATGAGTGTTCAAGAATCAGAATTAATTCACAATATGTTCTGGATGATCAACTGACTTAGCAGCATGCTGCAATTGATCTATTAATGATATTAAGACAGCACATAGCCATTTAAAATCATTGGAAAAGCATTCTCTTTAAGACCATTTTCAGGTCCATTTGTGAGTTGCTCCAGCACCCTTTTAATAGTCCCCTCAGACTTCTAGGAAGACTCTATGGTTTTTAAACATGCTTTATTACATAAACTGCAATTTATGGTCCAGTTATAATTTGCCAAAATCCAAATTTGACATAATTTGGATTCATATGTAATTCTACTCAATTGTTGTAACACCCCTCAGGCAGTCCTTGTTTAAGTTAGTTCAGCGGATGCATACTACCATTTGTAGTTGAAGTGAAGGTTTGGTGTGATCCACATGTCCTTGGTCAGTTAGCTGAAAATGACTATAAAATATTGTTCCATTTGTTATCTACATTCTATGTGATATTCCAGCACTTCACAGCCATCAACTGTTCCTCACCAGTAAGTCAGTAAGTATTACATAGGGTTTTCGTGGAATCTTAGCTTAAATGTAGCCTGTGGTGATTCATAGCCTGGTCTTATTTTAGGAATACACAGAGAGTGTTGGATTAACCCTTTCTGTTCTCAGATAGAAAATAGCAAAACCCCATGGACTTTTCCTAGATGACAAGCAAATTCCAAAACATGTCCCATGAAATCAACAAAGAATTGAAATCATAATTTATTTTCTTTCCAGTCCCCCACCACACATATTTTCTTCGACCACTAAGGAAACTGAATTAAACCATGAGAATTCAGCTGCATCTGCCTCAAGATCAACAGAATTGGAAAGGAAGTAAGGTGAGTCCACCTCTCAGTTTTCTAGGGTATACTATTGGGTTTGTAGCCAATTTCCAGGTAGTCCACTCAGTGTGTCTGGAGCGAAGACGGTGATGCATCTTAATTGCCTTAGTCTAGTCTGCTATTTTAGATGAATTAGTATTCTTTATTTGTTTATGGAGACTGCTTCCATCTGGTAAGCTAGCTTTGATTGCTTGAATTTCAATTAATGCAACTTATATTTTGGCAACTCCAAATCCAGATCCAAAGTTCAAAGTGATACCAATGTGCATGAGTACCTTACAACATTAAAGCGCTTGTAAAAAAAATGATTAATATGAAAAGGCATGGGAGTTCAAGGAGATGTGGTAAATGTGACAATGGGAGAAGTTAAATTGAATATTAATATGGGAGGCAAGGTTATGTTTGACACGCTATAAGGAAATGAATATGACTGTGGGTTACATGACATACAGTGCTTGTTGAAAAAAATGTTTAACTGACACCACATGCATACTCCCATTTCCAGTCTGCTGATGTGATGACCCATCGATGCATGAAGGAGGCCAGTAAATGGAAGAAAACAACCCAATTACTATATAATGCCAGAACTATTACAAATGGATTTAGTAATACTGTAATTCAATATTATTATGTGACATTATGTGATTAATACCGCAACTTACATTTTTTAACCTCTTGGGAACTAGTTACAAATTCAGTCCCATGAAAGGATGCTTGTTAAAAGTCATAAGTACACTTAAATAAAAACCTTTTATAAAGTGCAAAGCTACCCTGAAGTCAACACCTCATTTATCAGTTTTAGCCGTAACAACACTAGGAATGAGTTCATTGTTAAATAAATGTCATTCAGTACAGTAAAATGATTTTTCAGTAGGGCATGTCCTTTCTGACTTGGCTGGAATGCAATCTGTTAGATGTTGCTCCTCTCATGGGCGAGTCTTTCTCTCTCTCTCTCTCTGGCTGTCTCTTTCTTTAAGCAAAAGCTGTTATCTCTCACTTCCTGTTAGGAGATGCTTAGGTTTCTTCCCCATGATCGCACAGTGGTGGCCCAGGACATGGCCACTTCACACCTCCTTTGTTTCAGAATGTTTTTGGATAGGTGCAGGATGGGTTCTTTTGACACCTTTTACCTTTGAAGATTTGTCCTTTGTCAAACAGTTTGAATACACAAAATGCCAATCCTTTTTCTTTTTGGACCATTGATTACTTTTTAAAAATAAAGGTTCTATTTTAAAGACAAAATCCATTTTTCATAACTCTTCAGAGTTAGTCCATGATTGTTGTATCATCACACTTTTGGTGTGCATGTCAATATTCTCTCACTGGAGGTGAGAGGGAGGGGTAGGGGAGTGAAGTGGAGGTGTTTGGTCTTGCTGAATTTTCAAGGAAAGCCTCCCACCCTCAATAAATAGGCTCTTTGTGCATGCAATATTTACAGGGAATGTCAGACCATGAGTGCTGTTGGCTGCCAATCACAAAAGTTGACCAGGCATATTCATGGCTGACTGGCCTTTAAAGGACGAATGATTTTTGGATCTGCAAATGAAAGCAGCTGAAAGGAGAAAGGTGGAGAAACTGTTTCTTTCATTGATAATGGGTGGAGCTTTCAACTTTGGGGGTGGGGGGTTGGTGGGGGTGGGGGGAGGGGGGGTGGTGGGCAGGCATAAAATGGGCTGTCATACAATTCGTCTGACTTACTACAGCTCATTTTACTCCCTGCCATAACTGAATGCTGTGGCCAAAGCTGTGAGACTCCTGATACAGGAGCTGCAGCAAAGGAGGGTGCATCTTCTTGAAGAAGACAAGCCTCCTGCTAAGACAGAAGTGCAAGTTCAGTGGACAGGGGTGGAAAACATTATTTGGCATCTGGAGAAGGGCCAAGATAAGCATACCCCTCTTTGTATGTATGCTTGCTCTGTTCTCCCATGAAAGGCCCCATTAGAGATGCTTCACCTGTGCGCCCTCAGGGAACATTATATAGAGCATGTACTCATCGTCATAGTATTCTTGCATAAAACAGTAATACAAAAGATATAATTGCAGAGGGGCATAGTAATACCTTGGCCTAGCAGTTCAAAGGTCTGTTGACATTGAGTCCTGGCAGCAGAAATACCATGCCAGTCATTTCCAAATCGTGGCCCCAGGAGAATGTTCGTCTGAGCACAGGGGTGTTCCAAGACTTCCTATCATCTGTCAATGCGTTCTGCTTATAAGTAAGATGCACACAACCAGGAGAGGACTAGGACAACAGGGAAGCCCCAAGACAGTCAGTGAGCAAATGCAGAAAAGCAATCTCTCATATTCTCTGTGTCTGGTGCAATTAAGATCTTGGGCACCCAGTTTCATGAGTACATCATTGATGCTTTATCGAGGGTGGCACATCATTTAAGAAAAATAGTGGTAGCTGCCTTTACCTGCATTGGGCACACCCTATAGGTGGCTCTCATGGAGATTCCGGGCCTGTAGTTGTAGCCAGTGGGCACCATGGAAACATTTTGCAAGTAAGTATGAAACATGCAATAAAATTGGGTAACCTAAGGCAGGCAATTTTTAAAATAAATAATGAAAGAGTCATTTTGTAGGTAATTAATTTAGTTGGCTGAAGTAAGAACAATTGCTTGACAACAATAACTCTCCAAGTGTTTCCACGTATCAAAGAAATTACTTGCGTCTGTAAGCGAGCATGATCATGTGCTATATATATTTAACAACTATCACATCCTCAGGATGTCCTAAAGCACTTTACCATTAATGAATTACTTTTGAAGTGCAGCCCAGAATGATTTAAAAGGAATGGATAATGTAAGTTTTCAAGGAATATGGATGATAGTATCCTTCTTATGCATCTTTATACAGAAAAGTTTAAATTTCTATGCTACACACAATCTCATAAAATATTTGTTACAAAGAATGCTTTTCTGAACCACACTGCAGTTCTGTTCAATATTTTGCCATGTGCTTGTTCTACTTTGTTCATTTTCTGTTGACAGTACTGACAACACTAACAGTTCCTAAAGGAGAAGAACCTTGCACCTCTGATAGTGGCCAGGCCCCAAAATTTGGTAGGCCCTGAGCGCTGTTGCATGAGGCAGTGTAAACACAGGCCTATTGTATTTTCTCCAGGCCCAGCATCCTACTACTGAAAGCAAAAAAACTGGAAGGACAGTGTTTGTAGGTTCTTGACATTCACTTGAAAATCATTCTCACACTGCTGCAATCTACAACATAAAAATGGCATTAAGCACTTGTACTCACCAAAGTAAATTTGTTCACTTGTACATAGATCTTCTGTACTTCCAGATCAGTCACCATTGGTTCACAGCCAGTACATTCTTTATATACCTCCAGGTAGGACTTGAACCACTCCAACTGCATTTCCTTAGGTGGGTACATGCTGAAATCCAATTCATTCACCCCTAAACAGAAGCAAAACCTTTATTCTTACAGTCATCAAAATGAATAATTATGCCTGGAAGAATCTGGAATTTTCGGAGTGAAATTTATAACTGAGTCCTATAAACCATCAATGTTTTGGCAACAGGAGCCAGCTGTAACATGTTCCAGCAATCAATATTCTATTTCAGGATCCAGTACAATGCTCCCTCTAAGATGGGCATGAATATGGCCATGGAGCAATATGGGCTGTACTGGACATTGTAGTAAATAGGCTGATCTCAACTTGTCACTTAGTCAGGAGAAACTTCCAGCATAATGTAAGTCATGACTTTTAAAATGCAAACTGTCCATGGACAGAAAAGTGGTGCTCATAAAGTTTATAGCCCATCCTGTAAAAATATAATGTGTCTATTTTCCCCTTTTTCCTACTCGAGGCGGTTTTTGAAGCTATTGGTGCCCTTTCATCGCCTATTATCTTGGACTGTAGCTCAACTATTGTGACATTTAATATATGCACACTTCTGCAACTGTCATTTTTTTTCTCACAGTTTGTTCATTCTTTCAAAGTAGAATAGTAGAAAATTAGAGCTGAACAAGAAAGGGACATGTGAATCAAAAGTAACTGGAAAACAAGCAATGAAAAACTACTAAGGATTTATGAAATAACAAATCCTGAATGACCAGTCAGGAGAGCCTAGCAATAATAAAAATGAAGGAAACAAAATAGAATTAATGGAATCACTGTGAAAAAAATCCCTCTGCCAATTTTTTCCTGAGTAACTGAAATTTCTAACATCCCAAATAAAATTTTAAGAAAAATGAAAACATTAAAAAACGAATATTTCAAAATATGTACGTACTGAGTTGTCTTTACAATTTTATTTTAAGGCACCAGCCTCTCTTATAAGCCCAGTGAATATTTTCTTGCACCAGAAAGTTACTGGTCATTACCAACCATTTCCATGCATGCTGAAAATGTGCAGATTGCAGAATTTCACAACATATAAGCTGCTCACCCTGAGCATATGCACTTTTTGTGCATCAGTAGATTTCTGAGTTGAAGCAGAGGGATGTATCCCCTCTTCCTGTGAGAATTTGTAAGTTTCTTTTGCTTTCTCCAAAAAGATTTCAAAACAAACTGGAGTATGAATTACCAGAGACTTAATTTGGGGATGTTTCACATTTAAAATATGAACTGTGCCTTTTAAAATAATTGTTATGACCAGGTGAGGAAGGAGTATAGGGCTCCCCTCTCAGCCTTTTCCTGGTTTGGCCGTAACAAGGTTTAACTTTTAAAACACAGTTTTTTTTTAGCTTCCCCTCAGTGAGTCCTTGCTCACTGCTCTTTAATTGTAATTGCAAAGGAATCAACCAGACAGATTTTCTCAGGTTTAAACAAGAAGGGTGTCAGTTTAATCATTGTAAAACTCTAACTCAGTTAAAACTGCTAAAAATACATGACGCAACCAAGCTAGTATGCATACGTGATAACACACACACACACACACAAATAGATACAGAAGAGGAGAAAGACTCAAAGGGGGAAGGTTTGAAGTAGTAGATGGAATTCAGTTACTGGTTTTGGGTTGGATGTAAAGTCTTTGATTGAAGTTAAGTCTTGCCATTCTCGTTGGGGCCTAATGCAAACTTTCAAACTTGTTTAGCTAGTACCAGAAGGTTGCAGAGTCTTCTGTCTTGAGGCTGAAGTTATGTCTGTGGGTCCCTGAAACTTTCCGTGAGTGAAAGACAAAGAGAGAGAGAGAGACCTTGCTTCTCTCTGGTCTTCAAAAGCAGTTTGTTTAAAAACTTTATTGTGAGCACAATTCAATCAATTCCAAGGTTGGCCAGCAGGTTAGTCATGTGACTAGCTCCTTTGTTTGAGACAGCATTGGCTGCGAGGTTTGTTGATTCTTCAAAGGGCGGCACAGTGGCGCAGTGGTTAGCACCGCAGCCTCACAGCTCCAGCGACCCAGGTTCAATTCTGGGTACTGCCTGTGTGGAGTTTGCAAGTTCTCTCTGTGTCTGCGTGGGTTTCCTCCGGGTGCTCCGGTTTCCTCCCACAGCCAAAAGACTTGCAGGTTGACAGGTAAATTGGCCATTATAAAATTGTCCCTAGTATAGGTAGGTGGTAGGGGAATATAGGGACAGGTGAGGATGTGTTAGGAATATGGGATTAGTGTAGGATTAGTATAAATGGGTGGTTAATGGTCAGCACAGACTCGGTGGGCCAAAGGGCCTGTTTCAGTGCTGTATCTCTAAATCAAAATCAAATCTTACCAGGCATACTCAGTGGGTTGGGGGCGGGGGGGGGGGGGGGTGATGAAGAGGGTGGGGTGGAGTGCTGGCTCTTAGACAATGACTCTCAATATCTTTTGATCATCACTATTGACAAAACCCATTTGGCTAATTGAATCAGGGAGTAGTTCCATTGTCTCTCTGTGCAACTGTCTCTCAGAATACAAATGTGCAGCCATGTTTTCAGCCACTGCTCTGTGGTCTTTTTAAACAAGTTATTTTCAATGTCCAGGAAGCGTTCAAATAGTGTTCCATATGTCAAAATTAATATGTTTCCATTTGGCAGATGTGGTTTCTGTCACATATGAACTGATTACTTTTAGCTCCAGAAAATTAGACAACATTTATAATTAGCAGCTCCTGTAGTCTCCTTTGTTGTTACTTAGAAAACTTGTATCGACCATGGATGTTTCTGTTTTACTCGGTGGAAAAGCTGAACAAGGTTTCAGTTATGTTCTTCAAGTAATTTAAACCTATCTAGAAGATAATGTTGAATCAATGGGTTCCTCCCGAATGGCTAATATATGTATTAGCCGCTGTTAGATGCTGTTAACACAGCATGCCCCCCTCATCTTTCTTTGGGTCCAAATTCAAAAAAGTTACTTTATTAATGAAAACTGGGAAACTTAAAGTAATGAACTATTAAGCATTAACTATTAAGCGACAGAGGAGACTGCAACAACTACAGCGGCATCACACTCCTTAGCATCACAGGGAAGTCCTTTGCTCGGGTCATACTTAAAAGACTCCATTTACATGCAGACTGAGTGTACCTGGAAGCACAGTGTGGTTTCTGTGCTGGCAGATCATCTGTGGATATGATCTTCTCCAGACGCCAGTTATAAGAGAAGTGTAGGGGACAGAGTGTACACCTTTACCCTACCTTTGTAGATCTCACTAAGGCATTTGACGCTGTCAGTAGAGCAGGGCTGCACAAGATTTTGGAAAAAATAGGCTGTTCACTGAAGCTCCTCAGTCTCATCTGCTCTTTCCATGACAACATGCACTGCACTGTACAGTTTGATGGCTCCACTTTTAATAGTTTTGGAGTGAAGAATGGAGTGAAACAGGGTTGTGTCCTAGCCCCCACTCTGTTTGTGTTTATTAAAGACTTTAAATTCACTAATAGTAATTCAATGATTCAAGACAGGAACTGACAACAGGAAAGTGTTTGAAGGGGTTGGTGCCCAAAAGGGGCATTGGATGGGACAGAAAAGAAAGCTGAGAAACAGGTGGCAGTGGAAGCCAATGGCATGAAAAAGGTCAAGGGCATTTTCGTCCCATTCTCCCATGCCTGCTCTGCCCCAAGCCTGCTGTACTCTGTACCCCAACACTACCGCACTCTGTCAACTCCTAGGTTTTGGCCACACCAATGCTTCCAGAAATTCTGGATATCCCAATCTTCTTCCTTAGGACTCTCTTCCCTGACTTCTGGATCCCACGACTCGCTCCCAGTGCTTACAATTTTCTAGACTATCCGCAGAGGGATTCCAGACCCCAGAGCCATGACAAATTCTTGTCGTTTCCCTCAACAACAGGTATACCATTTTGGATACTGTTGCGGGGGACGACTTACCAGGGGTAAGCAATGGGGTGCAGGTCTCTGGCACAGAGTCTGTCCCTGTTGCTCAGAAGGGAAGGGGGAAGAGGAGCAGAGCATTAGTCATTGGGGACTCCATAGTTAGGGGAACAGATAGGAGGTTCTGTGGGAACGAGAGAGACTCACGGTTGGTGTGTTGCCTCCCAGGTGCCAGGGTTCGTGATGTCTCGGATCGTGTTTTTGGGATCCTTAAGGGGGAGGGGGAGCAGCCCCAAGTCGTGGTCCACATAGGCACCAACGACATAGGTAGGAAGAGAGATGGGGATTTAAGGCAGAAATTCAGGGAGCTAGGGTGGAAGCTTAGAGCGAGAACAAACAGAGTTGTTATCTCTGGGTTGTTGCCCGTGCCACGTGCTAGCGAAGCGAGGAATAGGGAGAGAGAGGAGTTGAACACGTGGCTGCAGGGATGGTGTAGAAGGGAGCGTTTTGGTTTCCTGGATAATTGGGGCTCTTTCTGGGGTAGGTGGGACCTCTACAAACAGGATGGTCTTCACCTGAACCAGAGGGGTACCAATATCCTGGGGGGGAGATTTGCTAATGCTCTTCGGGGGGGTTTAAACTAATTCAGCAGGGGGATGGGAACCTAAATTGTAGTTCCAGTGTACAGGATGTTGAGAGTAGTGAGGTCAGGGATAAGGTTACAAGGACGCAAGAGGGCACTGGCAAGCAAGAACCTGGTTTAAAGTGTGTCTACTTCAACGCCAGGAGCATCCGGAATAAGGTGGGTGAGCTTGCAGCATGGGTTGGTACCTGGGATCTCGATGTTGTGGCCATTTCGGAGACATGGGTAGAGCAGGGGCAGGAATGGATGTTGCAAGTTCCAGGATTTAGATATTTCAGTAAGAACAGAGAAGAGGGTAAAAGAGGGGGGGGGTGTGGCATTGTTAATCAAGGAGAGTATTACAGCGGCAGAAAGGACGTTTGAGGACTCGTCTACTGAGGTAGTATGGGCCGAGGTTAGAAACAGGAGAGGAGAGGTCACCCTGGTGGGAGTCCTCTATAGACCTCCGAATAGTTCCAGAGATGTAGAGGAAAGGATAGCGAAGATGATTCTCGACAGGAGCGAGAGTAACAGGGTAGTTGTTATGGGGGACTTTAACTTTCCAAATATTGACTGGAACTACTATAGTTCGAGTACTTTAGATGGGTCAGTTTTTGTCCAGTGTGTGCAGGAGGGTTTTCTGACACAGTATGTAGACAGGCCAACCAGGGGCGATGCCACATTGGATTTGGTACTGGGTAATGAACCCGGCCAGGTGTTAGATTTAGATGTAGGTGAGCACTTTGGTGATAGTGATCACAATTCGGTTAGGTTTACCTTAGCGATGGGCAGGGACAGGTATATACTGCAGAGCAAGAATTATAGCTGGGGGAAAGGAAATTATGATGCGATTAGGCAAGATTTAGGATGCGTAGGATGGGGAAGGAAACTGCAGGGGATGGGCACAATCGAAATGTGGAGCTTATTCAAGGAGCAGCTACTGCGTGTCCTTGATAAGTATGTACCTGTCAGGCAGGGAGGAAGTTGTCGAGCGAGGAAGCCGTGGTTTACTAAAGAAGTTGAAGCGCTTGTCAAGAGGAAGAAGAAGGCTAATGTTAGGATGAGATGTGAAGGCTCAGTTAGGGCGCTTGAGAGTTACAAGCTAGCCAGGAAGGACCTAAAGGGAGAGCTAAGAAGAGCAAGGAGAGGACACGAGAGGTCATTGGCGGATAGGATCAAGGAAAACCCTAAGGCTTTCTATAGGTATATCAGGAGTAAAGAATGACTAGAGTTAGATTAGGGCCAATCAAGGATAGTAGTGGGAAGTTGTGTGTGGAATCAGAGGAGATAGGGGAAGCGTTAAATGAATATTTTTCGTCAGTATTTACAGTAGAGAAAGAAAATGTTGTCAAGGAGAATACTGAGATTCAGACTACTAGGCTAGATGGGATTGAGGTTCACAAGGAGGAGGTGTTAGCAATTTTGGAAAGTGTGAAAATAGATAAGTCCCCTGGGCCAGATGGGATTTATCCTAGGATTCTCTGGGAAGCCAGGGAGGAGATTGCAGAGCCTTTGTCCTTGATCTTTATGTCGTCATTGTCGACAGGAATGGTGCCGGAAGACTGGAGGATAGCAAATGTTGTCCCCTTGTTCAAGAAGGGGAGTAGAGACAGCCCTGGTAATTATAGACCTGTGAGCCTTACTTCGGTTGTGGGTAAAATGTTGGAAAAGGTTATAAGAGACAGGATTTATAATCATCTTGAAAAGAATAAGTTCATTAGCGATAGTCAGCACGGTTTTGTGAAGGGTAGGTCGTGCCTCACAAACCTTATTGAGTTTTTCGAGAAGGTGACCAAACAGGTGGATGAGGGTAAAGCAGTGGATGTGGTGTATATGGATTTCAGTAAGGCGTTTGATAAGGTTCCCCATGGTAGGCTATTGCAGAAAATACGGAAGTATGGGGTTGAAGGTGATTTAGAGCTTTGGATCAGAAATTGGCTCGCTGAAAGAAGACAGAGGGTAGTGGTTGATGGCAAATGTTCATCCTGGAGTTTAGTTACTAGTGGTGTACCGCAAGGATCTGTTTTGGGGCCACTGCTGTTTGTCATTTTTATAAATGACCTGAAAGAGGGTGTAGAAGGGTGGGTTAGTAAATTTGCGGATGACACGAAGGTCGGTGGAGTTGTGGATAGTGCCGAAGGATGTTGTAGGGTACAGAGGGACATAGATAGGCTGCAGAGCTGGGCTGAGAGATGGCAAATGGAGTTTAATGCGGAAAAGTGTGAGGTGATTCACTTTGGAAGGAGTAACAGGAATGCAGAGTACTGGGCTAATGGGAAGATTCTTGGTAGTGTAGATGAACAGAGAGATCTTGGTGTCCAGGTACATAAATCCCTGAAAGTTGCTACCCAGGTTAATAGGCCTGTTAAGAAGGCATATGGTGTGCTCGCTTTTATTAGTAGGGGGATCGAGTTTCGGAGCCACGAGGTCATGCTGCAGCTGTACAAAATTCTGGTGAGGCCGCACCTGGAGTATTGCGTGCAGTTCTGGTCACCGCATTATAGGAAGGATGTGGAAGCTTTGGAAAGGGTGCAGAGGCGATTTACTAGGATGTTGCCTGGTATGGAGGGAAGGTCTTACGAGGAAAGGCTGAGGGACTTGAGGTTGTTTTCGTTGGAGAGAAGGAGGAGGAGAGGTGACTTAATAGAGACATATAAGATAATCAGAGGGTTAGATAGGGTGGATAGTGAGAGTCTTTTTCCTCGGATGGTGATGGAAAACATTGATGGTGAGGAGACATAGCTTTAAGTTGAGGGGTGATAGATATAGGACAGATGTTAGAGGTAGTTTCTTTACTCAGAGAGTAGTAGGGGCGTGGAACACCCTGCCTGCAGCAGTAGTAGACTCGCCAACTTTAAGGGCATTTAAGTGGTCATTGGATAGACCTATGGATGAAAATGGAATAGTGTAGGTCAGATGGTTTCACAGGTCGGCGCAACATCGAGGGCCGAAGGGCCTGTACTGCGCTGTAATGTTCTAATTCTAATTCTTCCAGACCCCAGGATATTCCTCCTCATTATTCCCAGGTCATAGAACCTCTGCCAGTGATGCTAGATTCCAAGTATCTGGCCAAATGGTCCGAGAACTTTTCTGTGCAGTGATTTTAGACCCCAGTGTCGCCCTTTCAATGCTCCCAGTCCCAAAGACTCCGCTCAAAATATTGCTAGATCTTCAGTACTGCTATTGGTGGTCCCACGTTGCAATGCCCTCAAATCCCAGCATTGTCCTAAAGCTGATAAATCAAACTCAGTAATAATATGACTTGGTTCTTATAGAATGTCTGATTCACTGTAAGCAACACCAGGGGGACATTCCCAGATGTGTACAGTTAGGTTCAACACTCAGGCCTTACTGTTTAATGATAAAGAAAAATAAATTTATTTGTGCGTATTTAGGTAAGTTACTAGAGTTTAAGGAAGTCCTGCAGAAAAACCTGGCAGGAGAATACTTATTTCACCTGGATATCATTTATCTTTGTTAAAATGCAACAGTTACAGGGATACAGAAGTTTGGCAGTCTGCCATTAAGAAACAGTAATCCCGAGGTGGGAACTAACTTGATGTCAAGATACCAGTGTTGAGAATTTCTTTTATCACTTGCTCTTGATTTTCTAAACATCTCACATTTATTTTTCCTCATTAGCGTCTGAGCTTTGTATCATGACAATTATGAATCAATGTATGATACAATGCAATATTAATGACAGGTGGAGCCATAACGCATTGCAAATTCAGCTGTCTCTTTTGTAATCTCAATTGTTTTATCTTTCATCATCAGTTTAATCTGATTCTTTGAAAAATAGAAAGGACAAACATTTCAAAATACTTTTTGTGTTTTGTCATTATTCTGAATGTTTGATGTCAGTACAGAACCATTCAGAATTTTTAAAGACTCTCTTTTTAAGTTTGCTTTTCTAACAGTAAGATAGAAACTTTAAGCTCAAAATCTTAATATGTATTTTGTCTTGAATAGAGAACATTAATCAAACTCCAGAGCAGTCAATGTGGCTCATCATTCTTTTAAAACCCTCTGGCCCCTTCTGCATCCCCAATTTTCATCACTCAGCCATTGACAGACAGGCTGTCAGCTGTCTGGGCTCTAAACTCTGGAATTACCTTCATAAACCTCTCCACCTCTCTATGTCTCTCCTCTTTTAAGGAACCTCTTAAACATTTGACCAAGCTTTTAGTCATCTGCCCTGACATCTCTTTATGTGGTTTGGTGTCCAATCTTGTTTGATAGCTATGAAGCGCCTTGGGACATTTTACTATGTTAAAGGCAAGTCTCTGGCTTGGATTTTATAGTGAGAGGCAAAGTGATGGCATTTGCCATTGACCTCAAATAAAGCTGTCCACAAAGATCTAGCAAACTCTATGCCATGGATTTCCTCTTTTCCAATGTCAGTTTCATTCTGGTGCCAAGTCGAGGGGATCTCCAGGTGTCCAGCAACAATGATGTCATCAAGAAGGCTAAGCAGCCAATCACACTGAAGAATTCTCAGAAACAATAAATCAGGAAGTAAAATGCACTGATTATCATTCACTTTATATAAAATTTGCAGAGAGCTTCTAAAGATTGGGACATGCACATGAGAAAAAGGTAGAAATTGAAATATCATAAGCAAAATTTTTTAAAATTGTAATATTAAAAGCTTATGGCATTTTTATCATAATGTAGACACTTGATATTCCACAAATATAAAATTCATTTTTCAGGGCCGGAGAGGTTGTTCAGCAGTAGTTATGACTTAGTACAACATTAAAAATTCAGTTACACTTCATTAAGAAGCCGTAACTTTTTGAGGTTTTTTTGCAGCATTATTACAGTATAAAAGAGGAAGTTCACGTCAATTCAAGTAATTTCTAAAGGTTTCTATATGCAGGGACTTCAACAGAGCACCCTGTGAAGATGCAAGAATCACTGACAGTAACTTTTGGATTTCCATGTTTAAATGTGCATGTGCAGATGCTAGAAGTTCTGTCAGTTTCACAGTTGTAATGGCAGCGAACACTGACAGTTTTGCAGTCATTACAACTGCAAAATCCAGACCTTCATTATTGTTATTGCACCATATCTAATTTTCTTATTTATTTAATTTCACCAAATCCAATTTGCATCTGCTTCTTCTCATGACTCACTTCTTGTGAGGTAATTACCATCTTTTGTGGTCTATTCGAATGAAGTCAACTGTAATAGGAATCACACCCAGTAAAGTCTCCCATCCCCATCTCATAATAGGAAACATACTAAGTAAAGTGACCCATCACCACTTTACTTTCCAAAGCAACAAGGACTTAGGTAAGGTAACTGTCTATTATGCAGCAGCTCCCACTTCCACTTATTGTCCCTTGCCTCACATCCCCAGCTGCTGTTCCTAACAGCTTCCTTCCATCTACCGTACTTCCTTAATGCCAATAAAAACAATGTGCTGATATATGTGTATCCCTGCATGTCCTCAACCAACGTAATAATTCAACCCTTTCTACTCCTTTGGCAGGAAAAACCACGTATAACAAGAAGGAGAGAAGTCACAAAGATAAGAGGACCCATCAGCCTCAGTCCTTTTACTTCCTAGAATCGTGGAATGGTACAACACAAAAGGAGGCCATTTGGCTATTGTGCTATGCCCACTCTTTCAAAGAATTATCCAATTTCTCCACTCCCCTGCTCTCTACCCATAGCTTCACAGCTAGTTCCCCCTTCAAATAATTAAAATGTGGCATTAAAGAATCAGGGCAGAGAGACTACAAAGGAAACAATGGTTGGGAGTGTAGAAAACCTGACAATAGCTCAGGTTTTATCTAAAACTCCTGCTATTTTTTTCTCACTGTATTTATTCTTTACAACCAAAGCATACATGAAAGTGAAAGTCATTCTGTGGAAAGCCACATCTTATTACACTGTCATCAGGACTTCATTGTAACACTTGTTCTTTTCTTTGTTGGCGTATGCTACAAGAAGATGTTGCAAGGGCCCACGACCTGCATAAAATCTTTACCTCATTGCTCCCACTGCCTCTTTACCTAATTCTACAAAAACATAGTACAAGTACATCAAGCCTGGGAGATTTTGAAAGCAAGGTTGAGAAGAGTGCACTGTATGATGCAGTGCCAGTTGGCAGTGGGAGGGAACAGCAGGAACCTGCTGTCTAAAAGGCTAGCTGACAACATTTCTCAGCTGGTGTGGATGAGATTCTGGATCTCAGGGGCCTGCTTTGAAAAGAAGGATGCTTTCTGAGTATCAAAGATGGCTGACATCATTGTAGCCTGTGCCTAAAAAACTTCAGCATATGTTAGCTCCTGTGGAGAAGTCCACAACAAACATGTGTGTTGGATGGATCCATGAAACCAGGACAATGTATCCCAGCATATGGTGTGTGTCAACTCCAGAGGCATGTGCACTGAAACACCTCATGGATGAGACCCTATGGTTATCTCCCTGGAATGTTAAAACTGCTGGTTTACAAGGCCTTGGGCTCCACTATCTCCACCCTTTGGGATAACATGGAGACAGGCGCTTCACTAATCTCACTTGTGCAATCCTGTGTAGATGGCCACAGATGAACTATACCGTGCTAGGGTGGTAACTGCATTGTGGACAGGAGCATACAGGACAGCATATGTGCATTCAATGACACTGTGGGCTTTGGGGGGAAAAAAACAGGATCCTCTCCTGCTGCTGCCAATGTTTTATGGGGAAGGAGACAAAGTTGCTTGGTTTAACAAATCATGCATCAGTCACTTGCCGAATACATCAGTGGCCTGCAGATTGACTGATGTTGCAGCTATCCCCTGTGGCATCCTAAAATGAGCCTGAGGCAATAATGCCCAGGGCTGAAGTGAACTTGACAACCACTGATAGTATCAAACATGCTGGAAAGTCTGGCTCCAGGTCAGTTTGCAACACATGAGACAACAGCCTCTGCATACATTGTTTACATGTGCAGTTTAGAGTGTAATGTGGGATAAGCACATTCCTTCTTTCACATGATCCAGCTTGCTTTTGATACCTCCTCCTCCTTTTCTTTGTCCAAGTAGTGCAAATAAAAAGGGATTCCAATAGCGCCAGTCATTATTGCAATGGATACAATCCCATCAAAATAGGTTTACCAAATCCTGCCTAAAAATTTCTTCAACAGAGTTAACCACACAGAAAAAAACTCAGCAAAATTTTTTTTACTCACACCTAAAAGTTGCTGCCTATCTCCTTAAATACCTTTTTTATTCAAAGGCACAGCTTAATGACCCTCAGTTTAGATAAAGAAGATTAGGTTGTGCACTTACAGCAGAAAAGATGGAAATGGTGTCAACCACTAAATAATGTCACTTCTCTGCCATTAAAATATAATAATAAAACCGCCAACTGTTTCTGGTAGAGCTTCCAGTGCTTGAACTAGAAATGTGTGCCATTTACAAAATCATCAGCGATTCGGTGTCACCAATCACCGCACTTTATCTGCTCTATTATTCTGTGCGTTTGTGTGCCTGTCTGTGAAATGTAATGGCCGCAAAATTGGCACCATTTTAAATTAAAATTACGACTGAAATGTTTGGCGCGTAAACTCTGGGCTGGATTTTAAGAAGGCCTTGACATATTGATCTGAGGCAGTGGGAAGGGCCTGAAGAAGGCTCCAGAAGAGGCCCGCCAAGGACCTCGATGATGGGAGGGCCCAGCCTGATCCTCCCGGCAGCAGCGATGCTCCGTGGTGGCCCTCCCCCACTCACCTCACGGCGACGGGACCTGGATTTGAATATTTTAATTGCTGCTTACCATGCATAAATATGCATGCCACTGCCAGTCAGCCAGTAGGTCACGATCTTCATTCGGACGTGTGGCACTCACGTGCCTTCAATTTCGCATCCGGGAAAAGCTGATGGCACCCAGGCATCAGTCCTCGGAGCCTGTGAAGTTGGGTGGGTGGCTGTAATGAAAGGGGTTTGAACTCTGAATTCATGAAGGGAGGTGGGTAGGTGGCTGTAATGAAGAGGTCTCAACTCTGCATTCATGAAGGGAGGAACCCCATACCCTTCTTCTGTAAAGGGGGCCACTCTGCGCCTGTTAACGTTTTGGTGGGGGGAGGGGGAAGGGGGCTGACCCTGCATTCGGCCAATGATGTTTGGGGGAGGAGTGAAAACAATGACTCCTTTATGTGGGGTTTAAGGTCATTTTGCCGGTGGTCCAATCCAGGCAATGGCAATAATATGACTGTGATCATGCTGCCCTACTTATGAAAAGCTAAGACGGGCAATGTCATGCCATATCATATAGGTGATGCCAGAATGCAGCTGAAATACCAATTCACATCACTCTCTGTCCTGATAGTTACCATTGACCTACTGAAGGTACAGAGTTGACCTCCAGCATACAGATGGGCTGGTCCACCCTATCATTCTTGATCCACTTGCTGTGAGGAGCCATACTTGCAGCAGGTGGAACCAAAAGGCAGGTGCAGCCCACGTGGAAGCTCATGTACGTGAGCAGCAGCAGCCAACAAGGCACATTCGAGGCCAGAGAGGACAGCGGGTCTACAGGCCCCACATCACATACCTGCAGATGTTGGAGCACCAGGTGCTGAACTGGCATTGCAGATGGATGACCCTGTTGTCCTGTTATCCGAAATCTTCTTTGGGAATTTAGAGGAACCAAAGGAACCATTAAGCAGGTCTTCCTTGGTCAAGGCTCAGCAAGCCAACCCAGCATTTAAAATGTTAGCATACGAACATACAAATTAGGAGCAGGAGTAGGCCACTTGGCCCCTCAGCCTGCTCCGCCATTCAATAAGATCATGGCTGATCTGGTTGTAATCGCAACTCCACATTCCCGCCTACCCCCGATAATCTTTCACCCGCTTGCTTATCAAGAATCTATCTACCTCTGCCTTAAAAATATTCAAAGATTCTGCTTCCACCGCCTTTTGAGGAAGAGAGTTCCAAAGACCCACGACCCTCTGAGAGAAAAAATTTCTCTTCATCTCTGTCTCATCCTCTTGCAGCACTGGACCCAGTCCCAGCAGGGGAGGCGGTGGTGTCACTAGACTAGTAATCCAGAGCCCAGGCTAATGTTCTAGGGACATGAGTTTGATTCTTACCATGGCAGATGGTGAAGTTTGAATTCAATTAATAAACCTGGAATTAAAAGTTAGTCTAATTGTGACCATGAAACCATTGTTAATTGTTATAAAAACCCATCTAGTTCACTAATGCCTTTTAGGGAAGGAAATCTGCCGTCCTTACTTGGTCTGGCCTACATGTGCTCCAGATCCACAGCAATGTGGTTGACTCTTAAATGCCCTCTGAAATGGCCTAGCAAGCCACTCAGTTCAAAGGCAATTAGGGATTGGTAATAAATGCTGGCCTAGCCAGTGACATCCACATATTACAAAACAAATAAAAAAAACCCTCGGCAGCTTACCTCCTCTGCAATCTCTATCCAGGCTTGGTTGGTCAGGCGGGAACATGTCTTCTTACCATTGCTGGGGAAAGAAACTCCCGCCTTGCCTGTACAGCCTGGAGGAGAGTAAGCAGGGAGGCATTGCTGAATCGTGGGGCAACCCTTCCTTGCACTTCTGCCATCTCTGGTGCCTTGCAGGGGTAGTTGTTTGGCAGCTGGGGCTCCTCACACTTCACTGCTGGCTGGTTTGCTCCAGCAGCAAACATTTAATCGTGAATGAGGATGTATGTAGGGCTGGCGTCATACAGCCCGCCCCTCCACATCATTGGGGAAGCAGCCCACAAGGCATGCTAATGAGCCGCCATGCGCAAGCTCGCAGCAGCTCTGCGGCTTTCACCTGCCGCCATGACAGGCGGTAGGCTCATAAAATCCAGCCCTTAACTTTCACTCTTGTTGCTCCTAACCTGCAAGTATGTTGTTAAAAGTGCTCTTGCTGTTTTTTTGACAACTGCAGAGCTCCTTACCTCATTCCATTACCCCAGCCTTGTACATGCTTTGAAAACTTACGTTTGGCATTACCTAACTACTGTTGCTTGGTTTCTCTCCTGCTCTTTTCAACCTCAATAGTGTCCTGCAATATGACCCTGGGACCTTCACCTTAGTTCCTAAGCAAAACAAGAATGAATCCAGCACCATTTTATCCCCAAACAGTAAAAATGGATTGTAATATTTGCACCAATAAAAGAAATTTATTTTCCTTTTGTAATTCACTAATTAGTGATGACTTCTGTTTACACCAAGACAACTATTTGCCATTACAAACCCTGTCAGGGTTGAAATTACTTCAGACTTAACAAGATCCCGCTATGAGCACTGATTTGTCTGAAAGATACAACTGACAAGAATTAGTCCAGCTGGTCATAAACCACCAGTCTAGGGACCACACATGTGGTCTATAAATGTAGCTATCAACAGGCTCACTTTATCATATTTTTTAAACAAATCACATTGCATTTGGCTGTAGAGGTGACAGTTTTGCACTCTCTGTCCTCAATTGTTGTTTTATAAAGCAGTCTGGTTTCTTTTTATTGAAAGCAAGTAGACTGCTGAGGCCAAATGGTTAATAACACTAAAAAAAACTCATAACTCTAGCAATCACTGTCACTATTCATAAAGCTCAGCTATCATACATACTTATAATAATTAAAAATAAAATAGAAGATAATGACTGCATGATTAATGATTCATGATTAATTACAGGAGGCAACTTCTGGATGTCACATCAGTGAATTGGATGTCATAACAATGCTGTCTTCATTCATTATAATATCTTCCATAAATTATGATGTTAGTCATTGAAAGAGTGGAGGGAGGAACAATGCCGTTAAATGGACACCATGGCATAATTTCATTTAAGGTCATATCCAACATCTTGTTAAAAATGATGACAGTCTCACCTATTACTGTCCATTAAAAATCTATCCATGTTCAATTCTGTAACAATATCCTAGGTATCAAAGATATGCATGGTTTCCCTTAGATTAAATTCAAAAATTTGCTTAAACCTTAGCCTCTCTCTTAAATGGACATGTAGAAACATAGAAACATAGAAAATAGGAGCAGAAGTAAGCCATTTGGCCCTTCGAGCCTGCTCCGCCATTCATTATGATCAGGGCTGATCATCCAACTCAGTAGCCTGTTCCGGCTTTCGCCCCATACCATTTGATCCCTTTAGACCCAAGAGCTATATCTAACTCCTTCTTGAAAATACTCAATGTTTTGGCCTCAACTGCTTTCTATGGTAGCGAATTCCATAGGCTCACCACTCTCTGGGTGAAGAAATTACTCCTCATCTCAGTCCTGAAAGGTTTACCCCGTATCCTTAGACTATGACCCCTGGTTCTGGACTCCCCCACCATCGGGAACATCCTTCCTGCATCTACCCTGTCAAGTCCTGTTAGAATTTTATAGGTTTCTTTGAGATTCCCCCCTCACTCTTCTGAACTCCAGCAAATATGATCCTAACCGACTCAATCTCTCCTCATATGTCAATCCCGCCATCCCAGGAATCAGTCTGGTAAACATTCGCTGCACTCCCTCTATAGCAAGAACATCCTTCCTCAGATAAGGAGACCTAAACTGCACACAATATTCCAGGTGTGGCCTCATCAAAGCCCTGTATAATTGCAGCAATAATTGCAGAAGGATGCATTGCATCCATGGTAGGGTTGGGGACAAAGTTGCAGATCATATATTGGTCCAATTTATTGGGCAATGTAGAGAAGAATGGCTATGTATGAGGTGGAACAGGCACAAGTGACGGGATCACTGATTATAGCCTGCCTTAGGACTCTTTTCGTCTGTAATGATTATTTATCAGGTATACCTTCTGGCAAGGTTTCATTACCTTACGGTGCCAGTGGTTCTGGGTAGGCCTCCTCTGTACTCTGGACACATCCACAAGAATCTAGGTTGATCCTTTGATGATTCCTTTTATATAGGATACAAAACAACCCAACTCAGCAACCATTTTACCCAGTAGTTCCATTCCATGGATGGTAGTGATTCAGAATTTACAATGCAACAAGCATTTTACTATTCAGTAATAAATGGGCAGAAATAAAGACAGTAATAAAACTTGGCACAATAAATTTTGTCCATCAGAGATTATTAAATGTATTTAAGTGATAAAACTCTGTTATAGGACAGGGTACGAGATAATAAAAGTTGATTTCCACTAATCAAACAAGTAAATAGTTAATTAAACAACAACATTTTAAATAAAAACTGTAAAAACTAAATTGGTAATGCCAAGTGAGCTAATTTTTAAAAATCCTCATTTTAGTGTTAAATGCTAACAGAGTTATTATGTTGCATTGGCTGCTGTAACAAGAGCAACGATATACAACATAATCACAAGTTGAATTTTACAGGATCTCTCCTATTTTACTGGTTGCAATTTTTGGGGCAAATGAAATGAAGTCATGCAATGTATTTCACGAATTGTGAATGATCAATTTTAGAACAAAAATACTATTTTACTATTCTTTGCAACACTAGGAGCTAAATTTCCCCTTCCAATTATATTGCTTCCTTTCTGGATTTTTTGGTTATTTTTTGTCTCCTCTCTGCTTAACTGAAATAATATCCATTTTTGCCTTTTAAACATTGAATTGGTACTGGGGTGAACCTGGAACTTTCCGCAACTGTCTGAGTGTTGGAGCGAGACTTAACATTCAGTTGTAGTGAGATGGAGTACCAGCCACGTACCTTCACAAATGTAGACAATTAACTTATGTGTGTCAGCTAAGCCCACAGGTTAAAAAAAAGGAAAGGAAATTGGTTGCACTGTACATGAGTGGTATGATATTGGTGCATAAGTGTAGTTGGGATATTTATCTGTGCATAATTCCACTTAACCCATTTTACAGGGCCTCAGCTAATTCCAGTTTAAAATGATAGACATATTCAAATTGGTAACCTGTATCTTACCAGCAAATTCATTAAAGTGGTTTCCGATGTCATATGCTTGGTAGTTGTAGCCAGTATATTCATAATCAATGAACTTTACAACTCCTAGGAAAAGAGTGAACATTTCTCAGTTATTACTTAATTGGTAAATTACAATAAAATTTTACCTCATCAACACAGTGTTCATTTTTACAGCCTAAAAACATGCATAAATTCTTCAATGTAGTAACTTTTCTTTTCCAATCTCGTCTCTTTTTTACTCACCCATTTGTTGACTCTACGTGGAGCACAGTTCCACAATGCTGGGAGCCATTTGCTCCCTCAGTAAGTGGCTACAGTTCAGATGTAAGCTTTGACAGTGAACATCAGTGAGCGTTTCAACCATGGAGAGCATTGCAGTTAGTCCAATAATGTCCTTCCCCTTATAATTTTCCACCATATCAATCTGTGACAGAAACCTTGGCTATTGTCCCCTGCTCCCTAGCCTAGGGGTACTAAAGTCAACTGTAGCAACCTATCTACTGCCCTGGATGACATTAGCTATCTCATTAAAAACTGCCCTGAAATTCCTGTGCCCTCCAACTTGGCAGCATAAGTGAGTCAGGATGGGATTTATACCCATCGACATCCTAGGAGGCTGACCGCAACAGAAATCCAAGAGTCAGTTAATTTTCCTAATGCGTAGGACACTGTCCCATGTCCATCCCAGGACTGAAGGGCCCAAGAGAAAGTCCAGCTCCATTTGAAAAGGATCCTAACATGTTCCAGCCAGCTACATCTCAAACCCTAGGCCCTCACATGGAAAAAGTGTAAGAAAAGGGCAGAGAAAGGTTGCATTGTCACAAGAGATGTGTGCATTGAAAAAAAAAAGTTGTGTTTTTGTAAATAGATGTAATAAATCATTGGAATATTTAATGCAAAGACTGTTCTGTGTTTCGTCGTTTTGTATGGTTCAGGATTAGTATATGGTAGCTAGTTGTGAGGAGCAAGGAGTTTATTTAGACCATAGAATGGTTGGTGAAAGGGTGCAGATTTTTAACGGGCAGAGAGTTCCAAAAACATCCAGTAATCTAAAAATCGCATATCCCTCTCAGTCATCCATCTGGGACCACTGTCGGAATGTACAACCTGAACTGCCTGGGCAAAGGAGGCACTGGATACTTTGCTTTAAAGAAGAATGTATGGCAAATTGGTTGATCAGGCAAAAGTCCCTTGTGGTTCCCTGGAAGAGACTGCCATGTAAAGGTTGAGATCTGTGGTCTCTTTCTCTGCCAGTCAGAGCTGTGTGTGCTGTGGACCTTGGTCACAGATCTGACTGCAGCAATGAACAGAACCCCTTTTGAGACTGTAACACAACCTTCTCAGACAGAGGTCTTATAAAGTGCACCTTGGTTCATAAATCCTGCTGCATAGGTAGCGCTCATCTCTGGTGCCTTTATAGGGTCTTGCTGCTCCTCTTCCTCTAGGCTGTATAACATGCAAAGTGAGAAAATGGTTGTGCAACCTTCAGATATTAATTCCCTTTAAATACAATGATCTCCGAGGATAATGCAAGATGTAGGAAAAGTTGTTCTGAGTATAACAGGGAGAATGCATATTCAAGAATTGCAGTCAAACCCAAGATATGACCAAAAGTCTCCACAAGCAAGCTTACTTCAGCAGGTTCCTTTCAGTTAATACACTGAGATATATAGAAACTGACATGCATGATTCACAGGGCAATATGTAATATATGGGTCAAGAAACAGAGAGCGAAACATAATCCCTTAACAGCCGATTATGATGGGAATTTAAATACATGAGTAACCTATCTTTCCAGTCAATGTACAAACTGTGTTCCTTGTTACATTACTGTCTCTTCAGATAAAATATTGTGTATAAACAAAGGCTGGGAATGCACAGGCTAAGCTACTAACTAATCAGATCACCTTGGGATTGATCCCTTGAAGCAATGATGATATGCAGACCATATGAACAGTTTATTGTATAGGGTAGAGATCCCTGTTCAGCACTGAGTTGCAAGAGCTTGGCAGGGTAGAAGAGTTTATTGTAAACATGGGCTCAAGTTGCTCCAGAATATCTATTCATTAGAATTAAGATGCTGCCTTGGCTCTGCGGTAGAATTCTCCTTTGAGTTAGAAGGTTGTGGGTTCAGAGCGCTCCTTCAGGATTTAAGTACATAATCAAGGCTGACACTTCTGTATAGTTCTGAGCAAGTGCTGCACTGTTGGAGGAACTGTCTCTCAGATGAGATGTTCAACCCAGACCCCATCAGCCTGTTGAGGTGGACATAATGCACTGGTTTCCTTTTTGAAGAGGAACAAGGCATTTCCCCAGTGTTCAAATCAATATTTGTCTTTCAACCAACACTACTAAAAGCTCATTGCTGTTAATGTCACTCCTTGTTGTGTGCAAATTGGCCCCTGCGTTTACCCAAAAAACTGCATCTCAAAAGTAATTAATTGGCTCGGAAGTGAAGAATGTGAAAGGTGCCATTTATATGAAAGTTTTTTTTCTCTTTCTTTAATATGGCTCAATACTGTCAACTTTCAGTTTCAATCACGTTGTTTACCTGAGTTAAATATGAAGCCGCTGGACAGATATCTTTGTATTGCTACTTTAAATGAAGCCTCTTTAGAAACTTGAGTGCATATGTTGCGGGACTAAAATGTGACAGCCCCGTTTACCTCTCCCCATCCCCAGGCCATCATGACTTGGAAAACAACACAGTAGTCAAATGTCAGCATTGCTTTTAACAACAACTTGCATTTATATAGAGACTTTAATATAGTAAAATGCTCCAAGGCACTTTACAGGAGCGTTATCAAGCAACATTTGACATCGAACCATTTAAGGAGATATTAGGACAGGTCCTTGGTCAAAGAGGTAGTTTTTAAGGAGCATTTTAAAGCAGAAATAGAGGTGGAGAGGTGGAGAGGCCCAGACAGCTGAAGACACGGCCACGAAGTTGAAATAAATTCTTACTAATTTAGAGGATTTCTGACTGCAGAAAGAAATTTTTGCATCCCAAAATGTTTATCAATGAGATAATGCAGTGCTATGTTTTGATGCCATTTACATTAACTACATATTTCTATTATGATGAAAATGGCACATGGCTCGACTGCATTGGAGACAAATTCAATTGAGAAATTTTAAGCTAGATAAAAGGGATTGAAGGGAAATCAGTTTGCAATGTATGTAATTGGGTCCATTATGCTATGAGTGCCATCTGCTTCTATTAATCCTCATTCTGTGCAACTGTTTAAATGTGAGACATGCTTTTTAACCAGAGACAATCTACAGATTCTTTAAATAAGCTTAGCAACAGTAACTTTGCCCCTGATATTGAAAGGGACAGGTTTTGTAAGCAGGGAAGAAACATAGAAAATAGGAACAGGAGTAGGCCATTCGGCCCTTCGAGCCTGCTCCGCCATTCATTATGATCATGGCTGATCATCCAACTCAGTAACCTGTTCCCGCTTTCTCCCCATACCATTTGATCCCTTTAGACCCAAGAGCTATATCTAACTCCTTCTTGAAAACATACAATGTTTTGGCCTCAACTGCTTTCTATGGTAGCGAATTCCACAGGTTCACCACTCTCTGGGTGAAGAAATTTCTCCTCATCTCAGTCCTGAAAGGTTTACCCCGTATCCTTAGACTATGACCCCTGGTTCTGGACTCCCCCACCATCGGGAACATCCTTCCTGCATCTACCCTGTCAAGTCCTGTTAGAATTTTATAGGTTTCTATGAGATCCCCCCTCACTCTTCTGAACTCCAGTGAATATAATCATAACCAACTCAATCTCTCCTCATACATCAGTCCCGCCATCCCAGGAATCAGTCTGGTAAACCTTCGCTGCACTCCCTCGATAGCAAGAACATCCTTCCTTAGATCAGGAGACTAAAACTGCACACAATATTCCAGGTGTGGCCTCACCAAGGCCCTGTATAATTTCAGCAAGACATCCCTGCTCCTGTACGAGAATCCTCTTGCTATGAAGGCCAACATACCATTTGCCTTTTTTACCGCCTGTTGGACCTGCATGCTTACCTTCAGCGACTGGTGTATGAGACCACCCGGATTTCGCTGCATATTCCCCTCTCTCAGTTTATAGCCGTTCAGATAATAATCTGCCTTCCTGTTTTTGCTACCAAAGTGGATAACCTCACATTTATCCATATTATACTGCATCTGCCATGCATTAACCCACTCACTCAATTGGATCAGATCGCCCTGAAGCCTCTCTGCATCCTCCTCACAACTCACCCTCCCACCCAGTTTTGTGGGTGGAAAAGGAGTTTCAGTTGGGAAAATAATAACTTCCAAAAATATATTCATCCTATCATTAAGACCTCCTACTTCCACCAATGTAACATCACTCGACTCTGCCCCTTCCTCAACTCATCTGCTGCTGAAACCCGCATCCATGCCTTTGTTACCTCTACACTTGACTATTCTAACACACTCTGGGCTGAACTCCCATCATTCATTCTCCATCAACTTCAGCTCATCCAAAATTCTGCTGCCCGTATCCGAACTCGTACCAAGTTCTGTTCATCTATCACCTCTGTCTTCGCTGACCTACAATTGCCCCTGCTTAGGTAATGCCTCAATTTTAAAATTCTCATCTTTGTTTTCAAATGTCTCTATGGCCTCAACCTGCCCTATCTTTGTTACCTCCTCTAGTCCCACAACCCTCTGAGGTATCTGCGCTCCTCTAATTTCGGCCTTTTGTGCATATCTGATTTAAATCACTCCAACATTGGTAGCCATGCCTTCAGCTGCCTCGGCCATAAGCTCTGGAATTCCCCCCCTAAACCTCTCTGCCTCTCTACCTTGCTTTCCTCCCTTAAGACACTCCTTAAAACTTAACTCTCTAAGCATTTCATCATTTGCCCTTCTACCTCCTTATGTGGTTCAACATCAAATTTTGTTTTACAACATTCCTGTGACGATGTTTTACCATGTTAAAGATGCTGTACAAATGCAAGTTGTTGTTGTTGATGTTGGAAGTTAAGATTTCCCTGCGTGCTGTGGAGTTTTAACTCCAGATCATGCATCCTTTTCTCCCTGAAGCATTCCCACCTGGAAGACATGCTTGGGCTGCCTGTTGAGCAGGGAGCACTCTGGAGGAGACTGTAGGAGCAGGGGCTGGTAGGAAACCTGCTGCTGCAGCATTGGTGGGAGATTTGGAAGTGCAATACACATCCCCAAGGGGTCCAATCCCAGGGGGTGTCCAATCCTCTACCCCAGGGAAGGTGGGGTCCAATTCCCGGAAGCAGGAGTCTAATCCCTGACCCTGTGTGGGGCAGATCCGATCCCTGATCCGGGGGAGGGCTTTGGGTTGGGTGTTTCAATGCCGGCTGGGGTGGGGTGGGGGGGAAGGCAAGGGAGCCCATTGGCGGGGTGGTCCAATGGCAAGGAAGAATGGAAGCTTGGAGTGTTGGGGGGAGGGGAAGCACTGCTGATCCTCCTGGTCCACAAGGAGTGCTGTAAAGGCACTTACCTTTTCCTTGATGCTTTCCTCGCCTCCCTGAGTTGCTGTGCTTCCCAAAGCCTGGGAAACCCAGCTGGCGTGGGTTAAACTTGTAAAACAGGTTAAGTGTGAGGCTCCAAGCCTCATTATAATATTTAAATAGCAGATCTGCCTCCTCAGAGCAGGTTGGCTGTAGTCGCCGTTAAATCCAGAAGTGTGTTGGAGTTGGGTTTGAGATTTTTTAAATTTCTTCATCTCGCCCGACCCCAACTTACTTGTTTTTGGGGTTATAATTATCCCCTTTATCTTTGTTTCTGTTCCTTACAAACCAGTATTGTCTGCACCAGAGACAGCAGCCTGGGTTTCTCCACATTGAAAATTAAAATGTTACAGCGAATACAATTACTGTACTTACTAAAAAGAAAATTGCTGCATAATCCCAAATTCAAAAATATCCTAAATATTGCACCATAATTACTCTGTTCTTTTATAACTACTCCAAAGCCCTGATTTTAAATCCAGATGGGATTTGGGTAGGTGCTGCTGAGCTGAACTGCTCACCCACTGCTGCAGAAATCAGGCCTATTTCAACCCCAAGCCTCATTAACATGCTGCTGGAACAGGGAAAAGTGGGCAGTAAGCAGCTACAGGCCCACATAAGAACATAAGAAATAGGAGCAGAAGTAGACCATACGGTCCCCTGAGCCTGCTCCACCATTCAATACGATCATGGCTGATCTTCTGACTCAACTCTACTTTGCCACCCGCTCCCCACATCCCTTGATTCTCTGAGAGACCGAAAATCTCTCCATCTCAGCCTCAAATATACTCAACAACCCTCTGGGTATTACAAAGATTCACAACCCTCTAAGTAAAGAAATTTCTTCTCATCTCAGTCCTAACTGATCAACTCTTTATCCGGAGACAGTGCCCCTGTATTCTAGATTCCCCAGCCAGAGCAGACAACCTCTCAGTTGCTGGCAAGCCCCTTGTATGTTTCAATAAGATCAGCTCTCATTCTTTGAAACTCCAGAGACTATATACCCAATTTACTCAGCCTCTCATTGTAGAACAACCTTCTCATCTCAGGAACCAATCTAGTGAACCTTCGTTGTACCACCTCCAAGGCAGGTATTTCTTTTTTTAGATATAAATCCCCTTGCAATGCAGGCCAACATGCCTTTTGTCTTCCTAATTGCTTCCTGTATCTGCATGCTAACATTCTGTGTTCCTTGTACAAGTACACCCAAGTCTTTCTCAACATCAACATTTAATAGTTTCAAGCCTTTAAAAAAATATTCAGCTGTTTTTATTCTTACTGCCAGACTGAAAAACCTCACACTTCCCCACATTATATTCCATTTGCCAACTTGTTGCCCAGTCACTTAACCTGCCTGTATCTCTTTGCAGCTTAACTCACCTACCTTTGTATCATCAGAAAACTTAGATACATTACTTTCAGTTTCTTAATCTAAGTCATTAATATCAATTGTAAATAGCAAAGGCTCCAGCACTGATTCTTGTGGCACTCCACTAGTTATAGCCTGCCAACTCGAAAATATCTAATTTATCCTTATTCTTTGCTTCCTGTCCATTAACCAAACCTTCATCCAAGCTGAATGTATTACCCCTATCTCCATGAGCCCTTATCTTGTGTATTAACCTTTAAGTGGGGCCTTATCAAAAGCCTTTTGTGAATCCAAGTATACTACATCTACTGGCTCCCCTTCACATACTCTACTAGTTACATTCAACGTTCCCACAATTTTTTTTGGAGCATGTGGGCAAATTGTTTACGTGCAGGGCCATTTAAATTTTTTTTGTGCAGCTGTGCATACGTGGTAATTTATAGGAGCCAACTTGTGCACAGTCTATGCGGGTACTTCCAGGCTGCTGTGTGGCCACACAGCTTAGAGGGAACATTGGTTACATCCTCAAACACTCCAATAAATTTTCCAAATACGATTTTCCTTTTGTAAAACCATGTTGACTCTGTCTGATCACACTATGATTTTGTAAATGCGTTGTTAGGGCTTCCTTAATAGTAGATTTCAGCACTCCTGCTCTTCCTCGCGTCACAAAGGAAAGTAAATAATGTACCTGTTTGGCCATCTTCACCTTCCTGGCAGGTCCCGACTCTCTTCAGCTCAGGCCTGAGTAAAAATTGCAGTCAGGGCCCAATGATATAATCAAATCCTGAGCTACATATTTGAAGAAGAATTGCACTCATCCAGAAGCCTGCCTAAAAACTTCAGCCAATGGGGCCATGTGTCTCAAGGGCAGGTAAGTAACCTGGGCAATTTTAACTGCCTACGTGTCTTGTTTCCACCAAGTGAGTAGGGATAAAACTGCCCCCCAAATATCTAATAGCTCACTTAGGAGCACTGAACCCCACATGAAGAATTTGATTTACTATGCTGATACTTCAGTGCAGGACTAAGGGAGTCGCTCTGTAACAAAGGAAAAGTACACTGTCCTTTGAGAGCAATTAAACCGAGACATAGTCCATCTGTTTCAACATTTTAGGTAATGTTAAAGATATTCAAAGAGCAGGGAGTTCATCCAATATCTTGCCCAACAGGCTTCTCTCAACCAATACCAATGAATACAGATTAACTGGTCATTTTGGAAGGAAGAATGAGGAAAAGCAATATAAATCGAATGGTATAATTTTAAAGGGAGTCCAGGAACAGAGAGACCTGAGGGTTTACATAGAGAAATCTTTATGGGTGGCAGGACAGTTTGAGATTTACTATAATGGTAACGGGACTTACATGGAGAGACAAGAGAAGCTGGTATTGTTCTCTTTCAAGCAGAGAAGGTTAAGGGTAAATTTAATAGAGGCATTCAAAATCGTGAAGGGTTTTGATAGAATATATAGGGAGAAACTGTTTCCAGTGGCAGAAGGGTCAGTAACCAGAGGGCACAGATTGAAGGTAATTGGCAAAGCGTGTTATTATGCACTGCCTGAAAAGGTGGCAGAAGCAGATTCAGTAGTAATTTTCAAAAGAGAATTGGATAAATACTTGAAGGAGAGAAAATTTCAGAGTTCTGGGGAAAGAGCAGGGGAGTGGGACGAATAGTTTGGCTCTTTCAAAGTGCCGGCACAAACACGACAGGCTAAATGGTTTCCTTCTGTGCTGTTAAGATTCTATGATTTATTTCATGACCACATGTGGGATTTTGCTGAGTACAAAATGGCTGTGATGTTTCCCAACATAAAATAGCTTCTGTACTTTGACGTTGAAACACTTATATAAATTATAGTGTCATGAAGACCCCACCTGCCAAGAATGAGGCATATTAATTTCATCATTAATTTTAAACTGTTGCTGGATATAAAAGATAACTTGTTTAAAGAAATCACAGCAGTGGCTAGAAACATTTTTGCATACTAAGAGACAGTTGCCTGGAGAGACAACAAAATTGCTCCCTGATCCAATTAACCCAAATGGATTTTGATCACCATACATTGAATGGAGAACAAGCCAGCATTCCATTCTCCCCCCATCAACCACCCCCCCCCCACCCCCCCCACTGCAGGTGCCTGCTTCGATGAAAGGAATACACAAAAAACACAGGAGGGTTTGTTAATAAACAACTAGTCACATGACTAACCTGCTGACCCAGGTTTGGTTTTGAACTACTCACAGAACAGTTTGGGTCAGACTGCAACTGAACTTGAAGAAAAAGCCTCTCTGCTGCCTGACTCCCTCTCTGTCATGAATTTCCAGATCCACTGAAGACACTTAAACCTCAAGAGAGAAGATTCCTACATTGAAACAAGTTTGAAAGCGTCCACTGGGACCCAACGAAATGGCAAGATTTAACTGCAATCAAAGACTCTACATCGAACTCGAAGGACAGTAAATAAACCCCAGCTATTGTTTCAAACTTTTTCCGTTCATTCTTCTTACTTTTCTGTCTCTATCTGCATGTGTGTTTATCACGTATGCATGCTACCATGGTCGTGTCGCGTATTTGCAGTGGTTTAAACCGAATTAGAGTTTTAAGGTTAATAAACTTACACCTTTCTTGTTTAAATCGAAGAAAACCTGTCTGGTTGATTTCTTTGCCTTACAATTGGACAGCAGTGAACAAGGAATCACTGAGGGGGAGCTAAAAACACAGTGTTTTAAAAAGTAAACCCTGCTATGGTTAAACCAGGCAAAGGCTGAGAGGGAACCCTAGACCCCTTTCTCACCAGGTCATAACAATAGACACAATCTTTTCTGGCTTAGAAACTTCAGAGGGTGTAGGTATACATCTCTTGTTTTCCACACCTCCCCTCACTACACTCTAGCTTTGTGCCTTTCTCCTTTATGATACCCAAGAACTGCAACCTGGCCAGGAAGTGGTGGAAGAGAGACAAGTGAAAGAGCAGGAAGACAGTGATGAAGAAGTAACACTGCCACTCACAGCCACCTGCTCAGATACTGACATTGTGTGTACTAGAGAGACTAGCTTAGTGCGGGTTCTGTACATGGTGAGACACCTGGCACGAGTGGCCTATAGCCAGGGTGACGGACATGGTAGTGCAGGTGCCATCTCCCTGGAGGTCAAGGCTGCTCATAGGTTCTGCTGCAGAAGGTTCAGATGAGGACATCGGCAAGGATGTCTGCAAAAAAAGGTTAATGAGCATACACAATGAAATGCTTGGTGTATTGGCAGGCTTGTCAGAAAGCTTATGGTCAACATCAAGGAGTATGAAGGAGTCATGGAACAGGACATCCTCTCCAGCATGGAAGCCGTGGGCCAAGTCCCCGAGAACACTTGGGAACCCTTCCATGCTGCAACGTCTGATAGTCGATGTCTCAACTTCCATTGCAGCACAAGTAAAAGCCACCCAATGTCTGGGTGCTGTAGTGAAGCTCAGGCTGAAGTCATGTAGGCTTAGCTTGCTGACAAGCAGGCTCAGACTGCTGTTATCAGAGCTGCAAATACCAGTGTTCAAAAGGGCTTGCAGGGTGTCACAGCAGTCCAGCAATCTGTCCTCCAACATATTACTAGGATTGCTGAGGCACCATGGGGGAGTGGCAGTGACACTCTGGAGCACAAACCTCTCTCAGTATGATAACATTTGTGCTCCCACCAGTCCACCAGCGTTCTTGCTGTTGCTTGCCAGCGAGCCAGTCTTCTGAAGAAGGGTCACTGACCCGAAACGTTAACTCTGCTTCTCTCTCCACAGATGCTGCCAGACCTGCAGAGTATTTCCAGCATTTCTTGTTTTATTTCAGTCCAGACTGCTGCTGCACATGTTAAGGTGGTGCAGTCTAATTCTGGGCTCTCAAAGCCCACAGCTGCTCGAGGTCATCCTGCAGGGCCATATGCAGTCTTCCCTACTGGAAGTCACTGGGGTAGCACTGCGTAGTAGTACTAGGACCAGCAAAGGCACATGGAAGATAGGCACTAAGTGAATATTTAGTTTAGTTTAGTGATACAGCACTGAAACAGGCCCTTCGGCCCACCGAGTCTGTGCCGACCATCAACCACCCATTTATACTAATCCTACACTAGTCCCATATTCCTACCACATCCCCACCTGTCCCTATATTTTCCCTACCACCTACCTATACTAGGGGCAATTTCTAATGGCCAATTTACCTATCAACCTGCAAGTCTATACAAGGGTGAATGGATAACTTTTGTATGCATGGTTTGATTTATAAATTTGGTTTGGAATGTTTGTTTTGTGGTGGCTTTCTTTTTTACATTGTACCCAAGATGGCACTGTGATAGTAACTGAGGGAAGAAAAGGAGTGGGACCGTTAGTGAATGGGGAATTGAGGTCGTGTTCACTGGTACTGCAGTCAGATGATTCAATTATGGTTAGCACAGCGAGAGAGGGCGTGTGTTGGCTGTCGTCTTCCTTCTTCCTCTCCCTCCCACTCTTTCTTCCTCCTCCTCTTCAGCTGTCCTCTGTCGTCATGGTGGCAAGCGCTGTGCTCTCATGATGGCGAGGTTGTGCTGCATGGAGAAGACCACCATGAATCTTGACACCTGTTTTGCCAAGTACTACAGGACTCTTTCAGAGGCAGAGGAAGTGTTGTTTAAGCTTCCAAATGATCCGTTCAATCACATTTTGTCTAGTAGCATGGCTCTCATTAAATGTATGTTGTCCACATATGTGTGGGTCATGAGCCTTGTGGTCAGTGGATAGCCCTTTCACCCAGTAGTTACCTTCTGGTTTGTCGTGGTGGCTCAAATGCAGATGGCACAGCAGACTGCTGCAGAATAAAGGCATCATGACTGCTGCTAGGATACAGGGCATTAACCTGCATGATTCATTGAATATGGCCACACACCAGCTGGACTTTGAGGGAGTAGAATCGCTTCCGGTTGCAATACATCTCAGAATTGACATGCAGTGCTGCAAAGTGATGTGCATGCAGTCAATGGCCACCTGCAACAAGAAAAATCCTGCAATTCCAATGAAGCCACCTGCTCACTCTGGCAAGAGAGAATGAAATGTGTTCAGCTCTCTTTGTACACAGAGCCTCAGTTTTTTTTATTCGTTTGGGTAATGTGTGCTTCTTTGGTTGTGCCAGCATTTATTGCTCATCCCTAATTGCCCTTGAGAAGGTGGTGGTGAGCTGCCTTCTAGAACCATTGCAGTCCTTGGGGGGTAAGTACACCAACAGTGCTGTTAGGAAGGGAGTTCCAGGATTTTGACCCCACGACAGTGAAGGAACTGCAATATAGTTCCAAGTCAGGATGGTACATGGCTTGGAGAGGAACTTGCAGGTGGTGGCATTCCCATGCATTTGCTGTCCTTGTCCTTCTAGGTAGTAGAGGTCACGGGTTTGGAAGGTGCTGTCTAAGGAGCCTTGGTGAGTTGCTGCAATGCATCTTGTAGATGGTACACACTGCTGCCACTGTGCGTCGGTGGTGGAGGGAATGAATGTTGAAGGTGCTGGAATGGGTGCCAATCAAGCGGGCGACTTTGTTCTGGATGGTGTCGAGCTTCTTGGGTGTTGTTGGAGCTGCACCCATCCAAGCAAGTGGAGAGTATTCCATCACACTCTTGACTTGTGCCTTGTAGATGGTGGACAGACAATGGGGAGTCAGGAAGTGAGTTACTCACCGCAGAATTCCCAGCTTCTGACCTGCCCTTGTAGCCACAGCATTTATGTGGCTGGTCCAGTTCAGTTTCTGGTCAATGGTGAACCCCCAGGATGCTGATAGCGGGGGATTCAGCGATGGTAATGCCATTGAATGTCAAGGGGTGGTTGTTAGATTCTCTCTTGTTTGACATGGTCATTGCCTGGCACTTGTGTGGCATGAATGTTATTTGCCACTTATCAACCCAAGCCTGGAGGTTGTCCAGGTCATGTTGCATATGGACACGGGCTGCTTCAGTATCTGAGGAGTCATGAATGGCGCTGAACATTGTGCAATCATCAGCGAACATCCCACTTCCAAAGAGATCAAGGGATATGGGGAGAAAGCGGGAACAGGGTACTGAATTAGACGATCAGTCATGATCTTTTTTGAATGGCGGAGAAGGCCCGAAGGGCCGAATGGCCTACTCGTGCTCCTATTTTCTATGTTTCTGACCTTATGATGGAGGGAAGGTCATTGATGAAGCAGCTGAAGATGGTTGGGCCTAGGACACCACCCCGAGGAACTCCTGCAGTGATGTCCTGGGACTGAGATGATTGACCTCCAACAACCACAACCATCTTCCTTTGTGCTAGGTATGACTCCAACCAGTGGAGAGTTTCCCCCCTGATTCTCATTGACTCCAGTTTTGCTAGGGCTCCTGGATGCCATACTCGTTCAAATGCTGCCTTGATGTCAAGGGCAGTCACCCTCACTTCACCTCCCTTATGCACCAGTGGACGATGGAATGGGAGATGTTTCAAATTTCACCTACTCCAACCTGGAAAGAGCCAGATGTATAAAAGTTCATGGTAATGGTCAGCTTCACAGCTACTGGCAATGCCATTCTTGCCCTGCTCTGAGGTTGCAGCTGTGGCTGCAACAGATGGTAGATTTCAATGAGCGCCTGCTTCGTAAAACGAAGACATCCCACACACTGTTCCTTGCTGAGGCTGAGGTAGGAGAATTGCTGCTTGAGCATTCTGGTTAGATATTATCTCCTGCTGCGAACCCTTCTTCCCCCCACCCCACCCCCTCTCCCTTCCAGCACCTTGTTCTTCTCTGAATCTCGTCTGCTCACTTCCCGACTCTGCTGTCAGACAAGGGGGATACAAGCAACTACACCATGTCTGGGAGCAAGTGGTGTGTGCAGAATCCTTGAAGTCAGGATCAAGTCCTTCACCTGTGTCATGCCGCTCCCTGTAGACTTCAGCAACTTTAAACAACAGTACAAACCACCAAATATAAACTCAGCAGCAGCCAGTGTCAGTCCATCAGCAACTAACCTGAAAGTGGTTGATCATAGCACTGATGAGGGGGTAGTAGGTGGGGGTTTCTTCCTGCTGCTGAACATATGTTCAGCTCTGCAAAATTAAGGTAGGGTGTTAGCTGGAGCACTGAGCTCCAAAATGGGAGCACTGTTTTTTAATCAGCGTTACACACTAACTGACATCACAATCCGCTTACTCCGCCTACTTCTGGCACATACCCCTTGCACCCACACTACCCATGATGGCATTTGGCGCAGCCCACTTGAGAAGTATGGGACCAAAACGGCACCCATAGAGGCAAAACCGCATTTTGTAGCCAAAATCTTTCCCTTTTCTTTCCATAACAGAGCCCATGTTTATCTGTTTAAATTTCAGGTGTTACTTAGCAAAATTAATACTTTAAAATATGTCAATTCTACCTTTAACATTATTTTCTTCAAAAGTCATTGCACTTCAAAAATAATTCATTATGCGTAGCACTTTGAGACAGTTTGACATAATAAGGCACTATGTCAACACAAGTACTATTATTTTCATTTAATAATTTTAAACCTACCTTTTGCTTCAGTGTAGATTATATTCTTACACAGTAGATCATTATGGCACAGGACCATTGGGGATTTAATTTGGGAAAGGTGTTCTTTGAGTCCTTCAATTTCACTGACAAGAACGTCAAGACTCGGTACGTCATTCATTTCCATGGAACTGGGAATACAATATATACATACATATAGTGAAGTGCAAAAAAAATTGAACAACTCTAGAGTGACAGTTGCTGGTGTATTTTACAGCTCTGCATAAAACATTTAACAAATATTAGCTAACATACATTTTCCAGTCAGAACACACTTTTGCTAAATGATGTGTTGGAACCATATATGCATTAGCAAGCAGAAAACAACAAATACAGTGATTTTTGGCAATGTTTTTCTATATAGGAAATACTATGCCAATTCTTGATGATTTTACCATGGTTACAAGGCATGGAAGGAACTGGATTTCATTTCACCTGCTTTAGTCAGCGCAATGGTCAATTTTCTCCTTTCTCTTGATATAGTGCCTGTATTTTTTGCTATTGTAATTGTTCTTCAGTTGTAAAATAGTTATATATCCATTCATTCATATATATGACAGCTGTATGATCCACTGTGTGAAACGTATCTATATCCATCAGTGTTATTGTCTGTTTAATACTGTATAGTGACTGTATAATAGTCTACATAATTTACAATATCTGTGTTATTTTTTGATAACATACTGGCAAACACATTCTTAAATTACTAACCCTTCCTGTCATGTTATGTGATATCTCTCATGGCCCATTTATATTTTACTTACAGTGCCCGGAGTGCCCAATCCGAATTTTCACATGGTTTGTCCATGTTCAAAGTACGATCCAGGAGTGACCACAACTGAGGGAACTCAGTCCTATACAAGAGGGTGAACTAGGACTGTGATCTGATTTTGTGATACAACCATGCCTTCAATGTCTACCAAGCATGGAACACTGCACTAACAGGGGCACAACTGAGTTCAGGTTCATTGGTTAGCAGTCCGCAGACCTCCCTTTACTAACATCATCTGATTCATTGCTTTAATAACAAACCAAACAACAGTACAAAGAGGAACAACAAGGAAGTCTGCATCTTCTTTGCACAATCACACTTCAGGATCTTAATGTGATGGGAAATGCTTATACCCAGCAAAGGAAACTATCTGGGGTGCGACTCACTGTGATGTAGAAGATGCAAAATGTCCATAGCTACAATAACCAGACCCCAGTGCCAACTCCTGGGGTCTCACGGCAGTTATCAGTGGATCTGACCAGTCTATATAGGCATAGAACAGGCTACCAGCCACTGATTTTGACCAAATCTAGACAGGCAGCCCATCTAGAAACCAAATTACTCTAATTACTCTAATGATCTAGTCTAGACAAGAATATGTATCGATCAAACACTCAACAGTTAGATCATTACGGCCAATAGTATTCAAGCCATCCTGCTCTTTGGCCAGTCACATTAGCTGACATAAAATGTTGTTACCTCGACGGGACCATGTGGAGGTGCGACTCACTGCAATTTAGAACTGGCATGATCAGCGCAGCTACAGTAACTAGACAACTCTCGACAATGGGAATGGTATTGCTGAAGAAAGGTGGAACCAGCTCTCGCCAACACCAATCGACTAGGGATGACCACCGAACCAGCCTTCAGGGAGACGACTTGGCGCGAAAGATTGCCTTAAGGGAGTCATAGTTACCCCCGCCGCTATTACAAGTTAGCTATCAACAGTCCTGCTGAAATCAGCAGCAAATCCATACTTTCACCCCAACATTATGATGCAAGTTGGATGGTGCAGTTTTGCAGTTGCAGTTCTGGAGAAACGATCCCCCACAATGGGCTGCATTTTACCGGGCTCCCAACGCCGGGCTCTGTGGCTGGGGCGGGGGGGTGGGGCCGGAAGATTATTTAGGCAGAGGCCAGCCACAGAGTCCGACGCCAGGACAACCGGGACCGATCTTCCCGGCGGTGGCAAGGCTCCATGGCGCCCCGTCTCACTGCTGGGCGATGGGAAACGGCTTTGCATATTGAAATGAGCACCATGAATACATTTAAATAAACATACCTCCCATCTTATGGGCCCGCTGTGACCTTCAGTGCAGCAACTGGCACTCCCGCACCGTCACTTCCCCCGTCTGGAGAAAGCAGGCGTGGGGAGGGGCGGGGAATTAAGATTTTTAGTGCAGGTGGGGTGGGGAAAACGGGGTCAAATAATCATCATGAGTGTAGGGGATGGTGGAAAGGGGTGAACTGTGAACTTTGTACAGTTTGTGGGGAGGTGGTCATATTTGTAAGGTAAGTGTTTTGGGAGGGGAAGAGCAGATACTTAACTTTATTGTTATGGGGGGGTGGGAAAGGGGTGTTAGAATTTTGTTTGCAACAGTGGGTGGGGGGTGCTCTTTAAAAATTTTAATCTACTGTCAGGGCAGGTGGCCCTTTAAAAATGGCGTCAATACCAGGGCACAGGCAGCTGACTCCATTGCCTGCGTCGGACAGCCTGCCCCCTCCACGAGTGCGGGGGATGGACCAACCAGAGTACTTAAATGAGCTGTCGCGCGGTAGATTGCAGTGGCTCAGCGGCGTTTTTCCGCCCGCCGCCGGGAGTGCTGGAAGACTTTTCAAATCCAGCCCAATGTTGGTAGTCTGCTCAGCTGTTATTAAGCAATAGAGACCACGTGGAAACATGGTTGCATGCTGCTTATGTATAGTGTTTCTGAACAGCAAGGAAAGCCAGCAAGGTGCAGCAAAGGTGGTGCCCCTACCCGCAATTCCTACCACCAGCTGGGTATATGTAAATGCATTCTCATTTTCTGCCACCACTTGTGCTATACCCCCTCATCCCATAACATAATTTTGCACCCACAACCATCTTAGCATGATTAATATAGAATATAATGCTGGCAATGGTTCACTCCATAACATCATGATTATAACAAAAACAGAAAGGAAACATCTGTGGAGAGAGAAACAAAGTTAATGTTTCAGGTCTTACGAAAGGCCATCGACCTGAAACACTGGGCTGAATTGTAATCTGGAAGAGTGAATGGGTTTGGGTGTGGGTGAGGGGTTAAAACCAGTAAAATTGAGAGAGCACGGGAAAGCCAGCTTCAACCTGTTGACTTCCGCATTCCACTTGACCGCGTTTGGCTGCTTGCGTGTTGGAAATTGTTCCATATGCTAATCGTATAATTACAGCAATATTGACACACTGTTTTCAGTTTAATATTGGGCGCATGAATTTCTTGGGCTTCCTGAAACTTGCTAGTGAAACCCAGATGAGTACATAGCAGCAACTATTGGGGCTGAAGCAAACTCAAGCAAAGATGCTGGCTAGTAAATGCTTAGAACGCACAGATGCTTTCCTACCTGCTGGTGTGAAAGGGATCGTTTACAGTACTCATGCTGAGAGGCTACTTTTTACACTTTGGAGGTTTGTTCTATCACTTCAGGAAGGTTGCCACTTATGCTACCCTAGATTAGACCTCAGATGTGGACTAAGATGACCAGCAACAGCAGCTGCAGCAGCAGACTGCTGCTGACAGATCTGTGGCTGCACAGTAGAGAGAGGATCAGCAAGAGGGGATCAGCAGAAAGATGCAGCTCATAGTTGACACTACCCACGAAACAGGGTCTACAGGCAGGGGTTCAATTTCTTCGACATGCCTGAACACCATTGTCTCAGAAAGCTCAGGATGTCATGTCAGGTGGTGGCAGCCTTCCAGAAGAAAACCTGCTCCGTGCTGGACCTGGCGGCCATGCATTACCAATGACTGCCAAAGTCACTATTGCTTTCAACCTTTTTGCCTCCAGATCCTTTCAGGGCTCTGCTGCAGACATATGCAGGATCTCCCAGTCAGCCCTGCACAAATGGGCTGTTTGCCAGGGCCAGCACTTATGTCAACTTAGCTACCAATGATGCCAGCCAGAAATAGCGGGCACTTGCTTTTGCAGCTCGGGCTGGCTTCCCACAAGTGCCAGGCGCCATCGACTGCACACATGTGACAATCCAGGCACCCATAGATTACCCAGGACTAGTCATCAACCACAAAGACTTCCACTTCATCAGTGTGCAGCTGGCATGCAACCAGAAAAATATCCTTACGCCGGTGTGCACAAGATTCCCAGGATGCTGCCACGATGCTTTCCTTCTGCAGCAGTTCACACTCCCTGATCTCTTTGGACCTGGAAGGAGGCTTAAGAGGTGGCTGCTCAGTGACAAGGGATATCCACTGTAAACTTGGCTCATGACACTCGTCAGAAACTTGATCACTGAAGCTCAACAGCACTATGATGAATACAATATCATGACCAGATATGTAATTGAATAGGCCATCAGCATGCTGTTGATGCACTTCAAGTGCCCAGACAGGTCTGGAGGCACTTTGCAATACGCATGAGCCAGAGTCACCAGAATGGTTGTGATTTGCTGTACTCCACACAACGTTGCAGAACAATGAGGCTGGGACCTGCAGGAGGAATGAGGCTCAGATCCTGCTCAAGTGATTTAGAGGGAGAGGAGGAAACAAGAAGAGGAGGAGGGTGATGGGGGCAATGAACCCACAGCTACTCATATGGCATCCCTGGGATGCCAAGGATGCCTTTATTAATGCAAGGTTCACATATGTTGCACCAAAGCAGAGCCTCTAACCAACCAACTACCCTTTGAACATCCCCCCATTTGTCCCCATCCATACATGTCTTCACATTCCTCATCAAATGAGTTAAAAGGCCACTTTTCACCAAACATCCAAGAATGGACAAGACAGGAAAGTGGTGAAAAAGAGTAATGTTTATGCGAGCTAAATAAAGAACAAAAACTTATCAAATTTTCTCAGAGACCTACGTGTATACCTTTGTACAACTACACAGCCTTACTCTTCCTTTTTCTGTTATTCCTATGTATTACAAATGGTGTAACTTCAGCAGACATTGAAGCAGGCTGCTCAGAAACCTGCTCTGACTGCTGAACTGCTCTTGATTGATGTCCTCTGGGTTTTGAAGCCCATAAGGACCCTTCCGGAGACTGCGCAACATGCAGCTGTGTAGGGGAAGAATCAGCTGTCAAGAGATGAGGCAACATGTGAGTTACTGACTGAGAGGTGGGCTGTGGGTGAGAAGTGGAAGCGTTTTGAGTGGAGTCCCCACATCCATGACCCCATTCGCCATCTACTCTCTCATGGCCCAGCTGTATTTCACTATTATCAATGTGCTGGATAACACTTTGCTGCATATCAGTGAGGCCCTGCATCCTGAGTCTGCACTGTGGTGTTGAAGGCATGCGTGCACTTATATAATTAGAGCGTTTGACAGTCCTTGGAAGAAGATGTGGAAGCTATGGAAAGGGTGCAGAGGAGATTTACTAGGATGTTGCCTGGTATGGAGGGAAGGTCTTACGAGGAAAGGCTGAGGGACTTGAGGTTGTTTTCGTTGGAGAGAAGGACGAGGAGAGGTGACTTAATAGAGACATATAAGATAATCAGAGGGTTAGATAGGGTGGATAGTGAGCGTCTTTTTCCTCGGATGGTGATGGCAAACACGAGGGGACATAGCTTCAAGTTGAGGGGTGATAGATATAGGACAGATGTGAGAGGTAGTTTCTTTACTCAGAGAGTAGTAAGGGCGTGGAACGCCCTGCCTGCAGCAGTAGTAGATTCGCCAACTTTAAGGGCATTTAAGTGGACATTGGATAGACACATGGATGAAAATGGAATAGTGTAGGTCAGATGGTTTCACAGGTCGGCGCAACATCGAGGGCCGAAGGGCCTGTACTGCGCTGTAATGTTCTAAAAAAAAAGACATCATCTGATTGACCTGTGACACCACCTCCCTCATGCTTGAGGTGGACTCCTCTATTCTCTGTACAATCGTGGTGCGTCTACTTTGAAGGCCTATCAATGCAACAGACATTCTCTGCTGTTGTTCAATGATTCTCCTTTTCATCAATGGCCCCCGAGGTACAGCATCTGTGTCCAGCTGAGCAGAGCTCGGAGGGGGCTGCACTCTATGACATGGACTCTCCACTGCTGTCCCTGTCCCCACCATCTGCTCTTGCTCACTTGTGAAATCTGAGTCACCAAGTCAAAATGCAAATCTCTGCCATACCAGGTTCCACTGAAGAGCAGGTATCTGATCTGATGCATGGTAAGCATGAGTCCATGAGGATGCACCCTCAGGAGGTCTCAGTTCCACCAACTGCTGCTGCACTTATGAAGACCCTGCAGGAGATAAAGTTTCACAGTGGAGAACGGAGTGAAACATTGTTGTGCCCTAGCTCCCACTCCATTTGGCATCTTCTTCTCCATTCTCTTGACCTTCGCCTTCTCTGCAGATATGGAAGGAGTCTACTTGCACACTAGGTCAGACGGCAAGCGCTAAAATCTATCGAGACTGAAAGTAAAGACAAAAACACCTGATTAAACATCCTGATTAGAGACCTCCTCTACGCTGATGATGCTGCACTAGTCACTCACATGGAAACTCATCCACAAAGACTCATGGACTGTCTGTCCCATACCTGTAACTTATTCTCCTTGACTGTAAGCGTCAGGAAAACCGTGGTCATGGGACAAGGTGTTGCATCTCTGCCCCTGACCACACTAAATAACCCTTCCACTGGAAGTGGTTAGCAAATTCTGCTACCTTGGATCCATGGTGACAGATAATCTGTCTCTTGATGCAGAGCTCAATACACACATAGGGAAAGCAGCTACCACCTTTGGTCGACCTGCGAAATACACATGGAATAACACCAAGCTGATTGTTAGGACCAAGCTGATGGTTTATAAGGCCTGTGTTCTCAGCACCTTGCTGTATGGCTGTGAAACATGGTCGATTTACAGCTACCAGGAAAAGAAGCTCAATAATTTCCATCTTCGCTGTCTGCGGCGCATTATGGCTTTTTCCTGGCAGGACAAAATCACAAATGTGGCACTCCTCTCAAAGGCAGAGCTCCCAAGTGTGTTGGCACTAATCAAACAGAGGCAGCTTCAGTGGATCAGACACGTCCGCAGGATGGAAGTAGGTCACATACCCAAAGACAAAAGCAAAATACTGCAGATGCAGGAAATCTGAAATAAAAACAAGAAATGCTGGAAATGCTCATCAGGTCTGGCAGCATCTGTGGAGAGAGAAGCAGAGTTAATGTTTCAGGTCAGTGACCTTTCAATAGTTCTGATGAAAGGTCACTGACCTGAAACGTTAACTCTGCTTCTCTCTCCACAGATGCTGCCAGACCTGCTGAGTATTTCCAGCATTTCTTATTTTTATTCACATACCCAAAGACCTTCAGTATGATGACCAGCTGAGTGCCCAAAGCTGCACTTCAAGGATGCTTGGAAGTGTGACATGAAGGCCCTAAATGTCGACTATCGCACCTGGGAGTCACGAGCTGGCAAAAGAGGGAAATGGCAACACATCCTGTGGACTGGTGCGCACCTCCACAATGACCAGTTGCTACAGCAGCTTGGCAACAGGCACCAACGTCAAAAGGAACCACTTACAGCATCACTTGGCAGCTTCACATGTGGCACCTGTGGCAGAACCTGCCTCTCGAGGATTGGCCTTCACAGCCATCAGCACCAAGAGAAGACACTCCACCTAAATGGATTGTCTGCTGCATGTCCATCATCTTTCGTAGCTGGAAGGATGCCAATCAGTGGGAGATAGAAAATATGAATTAGTCCTGGCAAGATAAGGATATTCTGCAATTTATCATTATGCAGATAATCATATTTCATTTGTTGTTGAAATCAAGCCAACATGACTGAGTGTAGTATGACATGTGTGTGGCTTTTATTTAATTATCACTGGGTAGCTGCAAGCTGCCATCTCCCCATCTCTAGCGGCCAGCAATGTAAAAAACCCCAGTACTTCTTCCTCTGCGCTTGTCAATTGCGAGATTTTTGAAGGACCCCTTTAGGTTCTCTCCATCTCCCTGATGTTCTGTGCTCTCTCCTTCTGTAAGCAGGGAAAGACAAGACCTGTGATTGAGCATATTGGCATGTATTTACTTGATGGATGGAGAGAATTTAGTCAGGATGACTATGAGGGAGAGGCATGAAATTGCATAAAGATGAGGTTGAGTGGGAGCAGTGGATGGGTACTTGGGGGTGCGAGGAAGTGCATAGATAGAGAAGGATGGGTGTACCTGCAAGGCTGTGAGGAGTGATGTGATGGAGCAGGTTTGGCAAGGTAGAGTGAAGTGTTGAGGTAGTGTGCACCATGCTCCTGCTGCTAACTTCCTCTACAACCTTTAACCATGTGTCCCAGTCTCTAGTGCAGGTGTCTTCCTCCTGTTGGTAGGGAAGAATATATCAGTCCGACTCCTCCGAGCTCCCTGCAGCCTATCCAGGAAGGCATCACTGAAATGCAGCAAAGCCTTTGCCCATTTGAAGTCCATTCTGTCACTTACTTCTCTTTTCTTTCCAATTCCAACTCCTTCAACTTGCATGTTTGCATTGTCCCTTTAAATACTGGAGTTCAGATCATGTCATGTAGGTTCCCATCACACCTGCTGCTGCTGACTGGACGTGAAACCAGAAATAAAATGATAAGGAGGTGGATGAGGTAAAAAGCCTCTGCCAGATGTGCTGTACTTACTTCCTGGTTTCCCACATGCAATCAACTCCCATCCCCTCCACTCCACTCCCAGTGCGCCACTAAATTAAAATCAGGGGCATTAACTCTCTTTCTCTGCACAGATGCTGATGGAGCTTCTGAGTATTTCAGCATTTTCTGTTTTTATTTAATGTATTAATTTTGGTTCATAGCAAAGCTTGCTATAAGCACTCTTTACATGTGAGCCTGGGCAATAAGGGGAAGGGACATTTTAACCCTACCTACCTGATGGAAATCAGGCACGTGGGCAGTTAAACACCCCAGGTTACTTACCCACTAGATAGTCACTGGGATCTTGCCATGTCGTCTTTTTACCTTTCCGATGCGGACTGAGCTGCCCTGCATTTCCAAAAAAAGTTATTTCAGGGTTTTCAGTATCCACATGTTTTAAATTTTAATAATATTAGGAATTGAGACAATTTTGTGCACTTCTAAATTCTGCTTTATAAAATCCATTGTCATATATTGCAGAAAAATGATGGTGCAGAACTTTAATGAAAGATGAGCACAATTCGACCTCTTTTACAACACAGAGAACAAAACAAAGAACAAACTTGCATTTTTATAATGCCTTTTCCCAAGCTTAGGATGTTTCAAAATGCTTGCCAGCCAATTAAAGTATTTTGAAGTATAGTCACTGTTGTAATATAGGAAACCATGGCAGTCAATTTGTGCACAGTAAGGTCCTCCAAACAGCAATGAGACAAATGACCAAATAATTTGTTATTAATGACATTGGTTGAGAGATGAATATTGGCCAAGATACTTGTAACATGTCTTTACTCTTCTTCCAATAGTGCCATGGGATCGTATATGTTCACCTTAGAGAGCAGCCAAATCCTTAGTTTAACATCTCACAAGAAAGACAGCACCTCTGACAATACAGCACCCCTTTAGTTCTACACTGGAGTATCAGTCTAGATTGTGCTCAAGTCCTGAAGTAGGGCTCGAATCCACAAATTTTTAACTCAGAGGTGAGTGCTATCACTGTATCAAGGGTTAATCAACATTACAAACATATTTCAAATTGACAATCACAAAATATTGGATCAAATTTACAACGCGTCCAGTGAAGTATTATCTTCAAAACATATCGATCACTGCAATTTCAGTATATAACTGTGCTATTGAAAGGAAATTTATTTTTTAATGAGCTCATTCTAGCTCTATTTCTTTCCCTGTTCTAAAGCATTGTACCAAAGTCAGGAACTGAAACTGTTGCTTGTTATGATCAAAGTAACAGTGATAATTGCAGAAGAGGGTGGCCATTTGGTCCATATAGCTTATTATTTCAAAGAAAGCTACTAACTTTCTCATGAATGTCAGGAGTTTTTGCCTGCTCTGTCCTACCTAGAAAACCATTGCTGTTATTAGCCCATTTGTATATAATTATTTCCTGATACCCATCATGTTTGTACTTACATCTCTTTGTCCTGCAGTCATGCCTTAACTTAAAACAGTTTGCTGGATTTATCTGCTTAGTTCAATATGAATTTAATTTTATGTAGTGTGAAAACATAGGTTTTTGTTTAACTGTAAGTCTAATTTCTAGCATGCTAAAATAAATCAGTGATGTATTTCAACATAGCTTGTTAATGCAATTATCAAGTCAGGCTGCTTATGAAAATTGTTTCATCCATGTATCATTTCCTCTTAAATTCATATTATAATTTGTATAACATCAAGTTGGTTTTAAAAATAGAAACGTAAAACTAAATAACTGAAAGTCAGGGGTTTGATGTTTACAGGTAACTCTTTTGGGATGACAGAAACATTTTGCAACCAATTACATGGTTGTTTGCTCCCAATATATATTTTGTGAAATTTCATGTCAGAATTTTTGGATAAAACTGCTGCAGCATTAGAAAAGGAATAACAATCTGCACAGGTACAGAGAAATCACTAACTAAACAAGAAATCTGACTCGTGCTAACAATGTTGGTCACATATTTCTGAATAATTTAAAGGCATACAACATGTCCCTGGTTTGTGCTGAGTTAGTTGTAGTTTGTGCTATGACTCACCTCAATACCAATGGGTGAGGGAGGATGGTTAAAAAAAAAATCAGCCTGTTTTTTTGTTCCTGATTACTATCTGGTGATGCCTGTTGGCTGCCGGTTGAGGAGAGTAATATGCTTGGCTGTGTAGTCCTCCATTGCTGAATAGTCAACTTGCTCTTTTTTTGCGGCCATATAGGTCTGTGGAACCATATTTGGAGAAGTGGCAGTGGGGGTCATTTACATCTTCAACAATTGTGTGGTAAGCAGGAGGGGAAAGTGCACTCGTTAGAGAAACCACTCGATTTTCACTTCCATTCATATCAACGGAAATGAAAGTCGGCGCAGTCACCATCATGAACAGGCAATCCGTCTGGTTTCCTTACTGCTTGAGCCATGAAGACAAAATCAGCGTCTCCATAAATGGAAGGAAGAAAACTGTATACAAAGAAAAAAGAAATGAAAAATGTGAAATTACTCCTCTTCACTCACACAGACTTGACCTTTACAAGAGCAGGGAAAATTCTGCCCAAGATAGCTTGGTACCTCAAATGGACAGAACAACAAAGGGGTAAGTCGTTCATAAAATAGAACATATCATTTTAAATTCCATTAAGCTTACTTACAAGGCAATCTGCTAACTGAGATATGCCAGACAGCAGTTTATTACACTACATCCAGTTTTACAATTATTTTACTGTCCTTACATAATTTTCTTTTTTTTTTCCTATGACAACTGAATCAAAGGATCATACCGGTGTTACGCATTCACTTTTAGCACACAATAAAATATGCCCTACTGTGTCAGCATTGTTCCCTGGCCTTGTTATCCTCATTACTTTTTATGCCTTTCCCCTTTAAGCAAAAATATCAGACAGCAATTTAAACCTTTAAATGCTTTCAATATTTATATTTGGAACAAACATTTTAAAAAGTATTATATACAGATGTCTGAATAATGTCAACCAAAGTCACTAGAAGGAAAAAAAGATCTTGCACGTTTTGCTCATTTTATAGAGATTATACACGCAACCCCTTGAAATAGAACTGTAAGTTTGATATATGGTATGAAATTAAATCTTCAGGCCAAAAAACATAATTTGCAGGAGAATTCAAAGCCTTCATTTTAATTGTTGAAAATAAGAAGCCAGCTCTCTCAGGTGTGTTTTAATCCTTGCACAGTGAAACAGAGGTTCCAAAAACCTACGTGTGTCTCAGCATTAGCAATCTGTGACTTTGCATATTAAACTTCAAATGACACTGCAAGTGAAACTCACGTACAAATGCTTTCACATGTTTAAATAAAATTCCGTGGACTATTTTAATGCAGGTTTTAACCTGTTTGAAATAAATGACTCAGTGCCTGTTAAAATAGCAGGCAAAGGAATTGCATACTAGCGTCTTAAACATTTACATGGTAATCTTCACAGTGTTTCACATTCTGAGGCCACCGGAACAAGCTGAGTGTCACTCCTTGAAGTCATGGGAGATGTTAATAGTCATTTTTGATTAAAACTGTTTGGATAATTACTTCAGTCACAGAATGCTCAAGACGATTCCGGCAGGAAATGAGGAAACTTTATGGAAGTTTCTAAATAAATTTGGGCTGATTACAGCCCCAGGTTTAGTTATTCTAGTGCAGTAGTATAACTGTTCCACAAAATCTTATTAAGTGTTAGAAGCACAAGCACTTATAGACTGAAGATTTTTTTAAATTCCAGTGTCCTCTTAAGTGAATCATGTGAATAATAATGGGATGCACGTGATCTATGAACTCATTCATATGATTATAAGCGGGATTAAATACTGAAAAATGCCCCCTGATAAAAAACTGGGGTTTATAGTTTTTGTGGGTCTAACAATCCACAATAGGAATGATGACCTGGAATTTGTTGCAATGGAAATATTGGTGACGGATGCCATTAGTTAGAATGTGCTGTTCCCCGATCCTCCAGTACCAAATGCACAGCACAATTTACTGCAGAAACAATGAAAATATGGTGCAGTGAGAATAGCATTGGATCAGGAGCAGCACAGCCAATGTCTGTCGCACATTCACAGGCTTGCCACAGAACAGAACATTGCATTTAGGGACAATGGCTCTGATCTGATAATATAGGCATGGATCACATTCTATACAGACAGAATGTCCAGGGCAGCTTCAATTGGATTTGACAAGTTTGTACTGAAACTGTATATCAGAGTTAAGAAGAGACACATGTGCAAAGACTTGTCTCCCAAACTGCATGAGATCCCTCGTCTTATTTCATTGCCAGTTGCATCCACGCTTAGTGCACATGCTAAATAAATATTGATTGATGCAAGGGCAGAGTTGTGGTAATTTGCTGTTTAAGATTCTTGGTAAGGGTCTCTGTACAGCAGCTCAGAAGTCCCAGCAAATTACAACATGGCGTAAGTAGTGGCATGAGTCAATCACACCACAACTTCCTGAAATTTCTGCACCATATAATAATGTACACAATGTGCAACATTTCAGCAAATTCAGGCCCAATTATCATCTTAAAACTATATGCAGCACAGGCCTGGTTTTCCTTTGAGGAACTCGGGACTGAAAGCAGCAATGTATTTTCTTTTACTTTAACTAATTCTAACAAACAACACATTATAAAAACACTACCTTAATTGCACTTTACAGCAAAAGTAATAACAGCCCATCTTTAATTACAATATCCAGTCAGCAGGAAATAACACCCAAGGTAGTCAGCTAGATAGCAGGTGACTAGGCTTTTTAAATTAATTAAACATGTTAATCTAGGAATTTATGGCCTATTTGGGTGGAGGGTAGTTAAAGAATAGCTCTTGGGGTCTGAGCATCAAAAACAAATCTTTCTCTTTCATCTTTTTTGATTAATTTGAGTGCTCAAGATGAGCGATATTGGTGCTGGGGGAGAAAGCTTTTCCAGTTTTAGCATCCAATGTCCATACAAAGAACTCCCTGGTCAGGCCAGGTCAGAGGTCAGATGCAGGCTGAGGTTTTCTTCACTGCCACAGAAATGTGACTCAACCACAACCCTCTCCTGAGCAACATTTTCATTTTCCAAGCTAGCCATGCTTATAGTCTTTGAGCAAGGCTGGGATTTAGTGCCAAACTACAGCCACTTTGATTCTGTGCCCAGGAGAAAGTAAGGAGTGAATAAATGGGTAATGTAGTGTTCCAACTCACTTTGTGTGGAGCCACTATCTCCCCAGAGTCTTTGAAAATTTTGTTCGTACACTTTGCCTATCTCATATTGATGCTTTTACCCAGTAAATCATTAGGGAATCAGGACAGACTAAGGATTGGTGACGTTTCCCATGGAACACACTAAAAAAAGGACAATTTCTGTTGGTTTTGTGAGCCTTGATGGATTAATTTAGTGTTATGAACAGGCAGCTAAATTTAATATTTTTTTCCCTCTGATCAAATTTCCGTTTTTTCAACCACCTTTCTGTAACTAAATTAGTGATTGAATTTCTTTCCCTCCCTTAAATCCTAATAATAAAAGACCGCATCAACAACACAGTTTTTAAAGTTAAAACAAAGAAATAGAGTTTATTAACACACTCTTAAACTTGGGAAGGGGTTTAACTAAGCCACGCACGTTTACAAACATTCAAGGAAATGTTAAAGGCATAAAAAAAAGGCAAGGACATTTATTAAATAGAAAGTTATCTTAGCTACTAGCTAATATGGATTTCAATTAAAACTAGTGTCCATGAATGTCAAACAAAGTGTCCAAAAGTTGGAGATCACCGATTAGAAATGCGGAATAGAGGAGGAGCTGTTGGAGATATCTCTTCTCTTGCAAATTTCTTTTTCTTTGCACTCTCAAAGGTAATAATGGAGACCGCTAAATTGCTGAAGCCACCTTATTTTAGATGGAGAGGAAATGGGCAGAAATCAGACCTTTTCTGCTGTTACTACAGCTTGTCTTTGGGTTGGTTTGTTTCTTGCTGGATTTTTTTAAAGTGTGGGCTTCTTGTTGATTTTTCTTGTTGAAAAGGCCTTAGAGAGAAAAGTCAATGCACTTGAAGACAGGCTGTGGCTACTTGCAGGGAGATGTGTCTTGAGCACACGGCAGCTGTATAATGGAGGACAGGTTGTACTCACAAATGTTTACAGTTTTGAGTCCACACAGGCTGGAAAGGGATCTCCTGGGTCCTAAAGCTAGACTCTTCTCAAGTGGCTGTCCCATTTGACCTCTCTCCTTCATTTTGACAATCAGAACACTGAAGTACAAACTTAAAACATGCTGTATTAAATGGCAGTTGACATTAATACTCAAATGCACAACATAATTCACAAGGGAGTTTGCATCCATGTGTGACATTAGTGTTTGGTGAGATTGTTAATGCAGTGAAGATTGTTAGTGCAGTGTGGAGCAAGCTCGAGGGGCTGAGTGGCCGACTCCTGCTCCTAATTTGCAATTTGTATGAAATTTTACAGGTTCCAGGGATGGAAGGATTTTAGTTACAAGGTTAGGTTGGAAAAGCTGGGGTTGTTCTCCTTAGAGCAAAAGAGATTGAGGGGAAATTTAATAAAGGTATATAAGATTATTACAGGCTTTGATAAGTTAGACAAGGAAAAACTGTTCCCTTTAACTAATGGTACAAGGTCTAGGGGACACAGATTGAAGGTTTTGGGCAACAGATGCAGGGGGAATGTGAGGAAGAAATTTTTATGCAGCGGGTGGTAATGACCTAGAACTTGCTGCCCACTATGGTGGTGGAAGCATTTCCAGGCTTGAATCTCTCCAACCAGGTTCCTGCTCCTGCCTCAGCACCAAAATGATCGAAATGATGTACAGGAATAAGGAAGACTTACTAAAATTGTATAGGGCTTTGGTGAGATGCACCTAGAATAGTATGTGCAGTATTGGTCTGCACATTTCTGAAAGGATATACTTGCACTGGAGGCAGTGCAGTGAAAATTAAATAAATTGGTCCCTGAGATTGGGGGTTTGTCCTATGATGAGAGGCTGAGTAAATTAGGCCTTTATTCTCTGGAGATTAGAAGAATGAGTAGCAATGTTATTGAGACATACAAGATTCTGAAAGGGCTTGATAGGGTAGAAGCCGAGAGATTGTTTCCACTGCTCGGGGAATCTAGAATGCCGGAGCACAGTCTCAGGATAAGGGGCCGATCATTCATGATTGCAATGAGGAGAAATTACTATACTCAAAGGGTTGTGAATCTTTGGAATTCTCTACTCCAGAGGGTTGTGGATGCTCCATCGTTGAATACATTTAAGACTGGGATAGATAAATTTTCGGCCTTGCAGGGAATCAAGGGATATGGGGAGCTGGCAGGAAAGTGGAATTGAAGCCCAAGATCAGCTATGATAGTATTGAATGGCGGAACAGGCTCAATGGGCCATATTAATGGCTTGGGTGAGGGAACTAAATGTAGCATTTCCAAGTTTGCAGATGACACAAAGCTCGGGGTGGGGTGGTGGGAAGTGAGCTGTGAGGAGGATGTAAAGAGGCTCCAATGTGATTTGGACAAGTTGGGTGAGTGGGCAAATGCATGGCAGATGCAGTATAATGTGGATAAATGTGAGGTTATCCACTTTGGCTGTAAAAACAGAAAGGCAGATTATCTGAATGGTGATAGATTGGGAAAGGGAGAGGTGCAACAAGACCTGGGTGTCCTTGTACACCAGTCGCTGAAAGCAAGCATTCAGGTGCAGCAAGCAATTAGGAAGGTGATGGTATGTTGGCCTTCATTGCAAGAGGATTTGAGTACAGGAGCAAGGATGTCTTACTGCAGTTATACAGGGCCTTGGTGAGACCACATCTGGAGTATTATGTGCAGTTTTGGTCTCCTTATCTGAGGAAGGATGTGCTTGCCATGGAGGGAGTGCAAAGCGGATTTACTAGGCTGATTCCTGGGATGGCAGGATTGACGTATGAGGAGAGCTTGTGTCAACTAGGCCTATATTCACTCGAGTTTAGAAGAATGAGAGGGGATCTCATAGAAACCTATAAAATTCTAACAGGGCTAGACAGGCTAGATGCAGGGAGGATGTTCCCGATGGCCGGAGAGTCCAGAACCAGGGGGTCACAGTCTCAGGATACGGGGTATGCCATTTAGAACTGAGATCAGGAGAAATTTCTTCACTCAGAGGGTGGTGAACCTATGGAATTCTCTACCGCAGAAGGCAGTGGAGGCCAAATCATTAAATATATTCAAGAAGGAGATAGATATATTTCTTAATGCCAAAGGGATCAAGGAAAAAGTAGGAACAGGGTACTGAATTAGACGATCAGCCATGATCTTTTTTGAATGGCAGCGCAGGCCCGAAGGGCTGAATGGCCTACTCCTGTTCCAATTTTCCAAGTTTCTATGGTCTACTTGTGCTCCTATTTCTTATGTTCTTGTGATCGAAATCAAAGTCACAACTAACCTCCTCTGTGACTCTGTGGTGTATGATCCCTCCTCATCCCCTCTGCAGGCTTTGATATGGTCTACTATACCAACCTCCTCCAACACGTCTCCTCTGTTGTCCAGCTGATTGGAACTGCCCTTACCTGGCTCTATTTTTAGCTATCCAATCGTAGCCACAGAATATCGAAAAAAAGATTATCTCTTCCTTAAATCTGTCCTGTTTATTTTGATACCCCTTTCTTACTTTGCTCAGATTGGGGAAATTCAGACAGACAGGCACAAAAATTATTTTCTAATTACAACATAAAGTTGTCGTGAACTCAGAAGGGGGAATTTTATGCTTGCGGCGAGGGTCTCGACATAAAGGGAAACCGATGCTAAGATCCCCGCGTCGCCTCTTTTCCGGAAGACCTGCTGAATTTAGTGGCAATCAGGTATTTAACTGGACAGTGGTGGGCCTTCCATAGGATTTAGGACTCTGTCGCTGGAATGCCCAGCCTTGCAGAGCTGCTGGCCAATCAGAGGCCAGCAGATGCAACGCCACTGCGGAGGCGGTGGCTGCTGCTGTATCTGCAGCGACCAGACACTGAGGAGCAGTGCTGGAACCAGGTGTAAGGTAGATCAGGATGGGAGGTGCCTCGTAGGGTGGGAGTCTCGTGGAAGGGGGGATGGGGGGTCAGCAGCAAGGACAGTGGGGTGGCCTTCAGTGGGCCCCCACTTTCCCAATGTCGGGTCCCTCGTTCAGGCACTAAGTGCCTTTGAATAGGGGAACCTTCCCCACCTCCAGAGCCGGGAAGCAACCCGCAACCCACACGGTTTTTCATGCCGTGCTCCCCATGTGGTGGGAGAGTTGCCCGTCACACGGGTAATTGCAGCTGCAGTGGGAAGAGGCCCTTCATTGGGGGTTAATAACCCAGTTAAGTGCCTCAATTGGCGGCAGGGTGGGAAGGCCATTCACAGGCATTTTACATTGGTCAACTTCCATTGCAAGACTGAAGGTCTCTTCATATCATTGGTTAGAGGTTTGCAAGCATCCTAAAAAGAGAAGTGCAACTGTCCCTTCAGATGTTACCCTCCAAATCAAACAACAACAACTTCTATTTATATAGTGCCTTTAGAATAGTAAAATGTCCCAAGGCACTTTACAGGAGCATTAGCAAACAGAATTTGACACCAGTCACATAAGCAGGTATTAGGGTAGATAATCCAAAAGCTTGGTCAAAGTGGTCGATCTTAAGGAGGAGAGAGGGGTAGAGAGGCAGAGAGATTTAGGGAAGAAATTTCCAGAGCTTAGGGCCTAGGTAGCTGAAGGTAAATCCGCCAATGGTAGAGCAATTAAAATCAGGGGTGCTCAAGAGGTCAGAATTAGAGGGGCACCGATATCTCATAGGGTCATAGGGCTGGAAGAGATTACAGAGATAGGGAGAGGGCATGGCCATGAAGAAATTTGAAAATAAGGATCAGAATTTTAAAATCGAAGCGTTGCTTAACTGGGACCAATGCAGCTCAGTAAGCGCTCAGGTGATAGCTGAACTGGGGTTGATGCAAATTAGGACACAGGCAGCAGAGTTTTGGATAACCTCAAGTTGATGGAGGGTAGAACATGGGAGGCCGGTCAGGAGTGCATTGGAATAGTCAAGTCTAGAGGTAACAAAGGCATGTATGAGGGTTTCAACAGCTGATGAGCTGGGGTGGAATCGAGCAATGTTACAGAAATGGAAATAGGCAGTCTTATTGATGGTATAAAAGCAAAATACTGCGGATGCTGGAAATCTGAAATAAAAACAAGAAATGCTGGAACCACTCAGCAGGTCTGGCAGCATCTGTGGAAAGAGAAGCAGAGTTAACGTTTCAGGTCAGTGACCCTTCTTCGGAACTGACAAATATTATAAATGTCACAGGTTATAAGCAAGTGAGGTGGGGGTGGGGCAAGAGATAACAAAGGAGAAGGTGTAGATTGGACAGTTACTTAAGGTGTAATTTCTAACTTTGATAAGAGCTGTCTTAGTACTGTGGTGAGGAAGAAACCTGGGGCTGAGTTTTACCAGTCCCCCGGCGTGAAGGAGTGAAGTTTTCTGGCCAGGGTTGGGGAGTGTGTGGAGCAGGTAAAACTGTTCCTATTCGTTGTGGGGATGGTGGGAAAGGGTTGAGGGTCAAGGTTTATGAAGTTCGGGGGCAAGTTTGGGATCGCAAAAAATGTTTTTTTTGGGATGAGAACGCGATTTACATATGGATTACTCATTGGAGGGGTAGGAGAGGGGATTCAAAGTGCAATTAAAAGTTTAATTTTACTTTTTGGATGGCGAGACCTTTAAAAATTTAAATTTCACTGAAGGGCTTGACGCCCTTTAAATATGGCGGCGGATGCCATTGCCGGGGATGGAGCGCCAGCCCCCTGTACGTCATCAGGGGCGGTCGTTTCGCCCCCTCCATGTTAATGAGCTGCCGCGCAAAATATCACGGTGGCTCCGCGGCGCACATCTCACGCATGTGCCGCGCGTTCTTGAAGGTCGGTGGCGAGCTTGAAAAATCCAGCCCCTGATTAGAGGAATATTATGATAATTACAATAATCTTGCAAAATGTCATATCTGTCTCCTATTTTGCATTTGATTAGTGCTTTGTGCCATACTGATTCAATACAGTACTGTGCTAATTCTGAATGTCAATTCATCAGAAACAATAAATTACTTAAACTGTGATAGAACAGGTATATGGCCCATTCTCAAATAACTAATGAGAAAACAAAATGATTTGCAACAATAGTCAAATGGCCACCTCTCTTAAAATGAACCTGAAAGCCTGTGTATTTCACATATTACAGATTTATATTTTGAAAATTGAGGTAAGATTTATATATCACTTTGTAATATGAGTAGCAAAAAAAACACAATGAAGAATGCATGCCCTATCTGGAGTATTGGTTACTTTATTAACTAGAAATTATGCTTAACATCTGTTACCAGTTACTCCACTCCCCAGTCTCAACTGTCCAGCAGCTTTGAAGGAGAGGAGAGTAGGATGTAGGTATGTGTAGGAGATCAACACACAGAAAATGAGGATTAATCTTGGCAGGATAAGTAATCTATCTTTCTACTTCATTGTCTGTTCTCCTCCACATACCAAGGGTTACCTATAATAAAGCAATGTCTCATTGGCAGCAGGGCACATTTATCCGTTTAAAAGTACTTGGCCTGGAAAGAAAGAACAGTTCTACCACATTGCGATTACCTAGAGGTGGATAGATTAAGGCAGTGATACTACAGACATAGCTCCAAGAAGTAGCTCTGCTAAAGTGTCCATGATGAACTGCTTTGAAACTCATCAAGGGTCACAGACTTCATGGAACTCTACTTGTTAAATGATGGCAATGAAGTATACATTCAAACAGGTCCCTAGCAAATCATCATTTGGAAAGGAAACATCCAAAGCTGTTTGACATTCTTCAGTGTAATTTGAACTCTAACACACAGATACAAGTCAATATAATAGAAACTTCTGATTCCATCTTTTGAGAGGCAAAATAATCATAAAACAGTGGTGTCTTGTACCAGATGGAACAAAATGTCCATCATTTACTGCAGAAACTCAAAAGTCTAGTGAGATATGTGTTACGACCAGGTGAGAAAGGTGTCTAGGGGTCCTTCTCAGCCTTCACCTGGTCTTACCATAACAAGGGTTTAATTTTAAACACACTGTTTTTAGCTTCCCGTTTGGTAAATCCTTGTTCACTGCTTTCCAATTATAAGTCAAATAAACCAGCACAATCAATTTTTCCTAGGTTTAAAGAAGAAAAGTTGAAATTTATTAAATTTGAGCTTAAACTCCAATTCGGTTGACACCTAGAGATACACAACGCGCCCATGCTAGCATGCATATGTGATACACACATGCAAATAGAGGCAGAAAAGAGCAGAAGAAAAATAAGGTGGAAATGTTTGAGACAATATCTGAAGAGTTTGTGTTACAGTTCTTCGAGATCACTGTAGAGTCCTTGATTGTGGGTACATCTTGCTTTTTGTTGGGGCCCAGTAGTCTTCTTAAACCTTGTTCTCTGTAGGAAATTTTCTCTCTTGGGTTCATGTGTCTTCAGTGGATTCAGAGGCTTGTGAGAAAGAGATGGGAGCAGACAGGAGAGATCTTCTCAGTCCAGGAACAAACCATCTTTCTGAGTTCAAACTCTCTGTGGCTAGTTCAAAAGACCCTGGAACAGCCAGTTAGTCATGTGACCAGCTGGTCTAACCAGTCCTGGATTGTATCACCTTAGCAGTCTCTGGAATTCTCCTCTTACACACAATACCTGGTGATCAAGGTCCATTGTGGGTCGAATGTGTCAGGCAAAAGTTCTTTGTTCTTCCAAGCACTGTCTGTTAATATGCAAATGTCTTTTCTAGCCATGGCTGTTCTGTTTAACAAGTCCTTTCCGCGCTCCAGCAACTGTTTAAAATCAATGTTCAAGACAAATTTAATGTGCCTCATTCTTGGCAGGTGGGGGCCTAGCATGAAACATGTCATGTCGTATGTTAAAGTCTTGTGGCACTTATAGGGACCACTTCAAATCCTGTGTAATATTTTAGCCTTCCATCCTTATTCATCCATTATTCAAATTTAACAAAGAGCACAGAGTTCTTATGTTGGCCTCACAACCATTCTTCCCTCAGAATATCTGAATCTTGGAGCCTGCTTTATTTTTATTTTTTATAGATGCTGACTGACCTGCTGTGTGTTTCCAGTATTTTCTGCTGTGAATAGAATATTTCCATTACATGTTCAGATTTAGGTACGGAATTAATCAATTTTGTCTCAATGACTTTGGGAGAAATTTTTTCAGTGCAGAATCCAGTGCAAACCTTGATGCTGCTATACAGCATTCATAGATACATTGAGGGGAATTTTATGCTCTTCCCCACGGTGGGTTTGGAGGCAGGGAGAGCACACAATCAGGTGGGATAGTGGCAGTGGAGGACCCTGCCACCTTCCCGCCTCTGCCAGAAATTAGTCCGGGGCGGAAATCCCACCCGGCCGACAAGTCAGGCCCTTAACTGTGAAATAAAGGCCCAATTAATGGCCTCATCCCGCTGTCACCACAATTAACCGAGCAACAGGCGGGTCTGTCACCGCACAGGAACCAAGGCAGGAAAATCCGTGTGGGCTGCTTGCCAGCTCAGTAGTGGTGATGGGGGTGGTCCCTTGTTAAAAGGCACTTGGTGCCTGAATGAGGGACCCAGCACGGGAAGAGGGTGGTCCGCTAAGAGCACTCCTCCCCGCCCTTGCTGCCAACCGCCCTACATCCACCTCCCCCACGACCCCCCCCCCCCCGCCCTTACCTACCCATGGCCTGGGTCCACCACCGCTCATGGGCCTCGGGTAGGTGCTCCACTGGCAGCAGCTCTGCGGTGGCGCTGCTCAGTTAAAGAGCTGCCGGCTCTGACTGGTCTACAGCTATCAGAGGGTAGGACTTCGGTTGCTGGGGTCTTTGATCTTGTGGAAGGCCCTTCGCTGTCCAGTTAAGTGCCTAATTGGCACTTGATTCAGTGGGTCTCCCACAGAAGGAATGATGCGGGTTTCTCGGCGGCGCTTTTTCTGGTGGTCAAGACAGCTGCCGCTAGGATAAAATCCCTGTCAGTCATATCATAAATTTCCAATTACTCTGGTACATATCCTTAAGGATTTGGACTGGTAAGATATTTGCACTCACTCCAGTGTCAATCTTAACCCTGAGTGTGTGCTTGCCAACTTTCTTTGGGCACATGATGTTAATAGCAGCGTAAATATCCAGTTGTTTGACTTCATCAACACAATGTGTCAGGTTCACAATGTGAAATGCCTGATCATCGTCTAGTTGAGAATCACTCCTCTGAATCTTGTCTCAGGTCTGTTTCAGTGTGGACGTTGTGTATCGGCATGTATGCAGGTCTCTGGCACTTTCCTTGCTGCTATTGCCCTGTTGCTGCACATGTCTTCTGCTTGCTTGTGTCCTATTGTGACTTCTGGCTGTGTCTTTGAAGCCAGATTTCTTGCATAGGCGGGCCCAGTGTCCTTTTGCACTGCATACCTTGCACAGATCTCAAAATGCAGGACAACTTCATGGGGAGTGGGACAAACCACACTTACCACACAACTTGCTTGCTCTTTTTGACCTGGTTATCATGCCGATACTGTTAACTGCACCGAGTGCTTGCAGATGATGTTGTCCAGCTACAGTGGCTTCATATTTCCTGCCATCTTCTAGCTGTGCCTCAATGCTGTGACCTTTCTTTTTTCCCGAGGTCTTTCTGAAATGCTTCAATGGGTGTTGAGACAATCACCAGCTCCATTAGTCACTCCAACAGCTCAGTTTCTGAAAAATCGCATTTGTTGCCCTTACTACGACATCTATTGACAAACTGATCTATTAACTTCTGTGGTTGTTGCTGTGGGACATCAATTCCAGGCGGTGAATTCTAAAATTCACTCTTAATCAGAGCTGATCTTCTAGCATTTTCCATATCTTTGCGATATCTTTCTGGTCCTCTTCAGATAAGCCAGAGGTATTGATTCTGTATGATCCCTCATTTCCAACTGTTAACAGTATTTTTAAAGCTTGCTTCTCTGGTTCTACAATCACTTAGTCTGTGAAGCATAACTGCATTCTTTGTTTAAAAAGTTTGAAATTGGATAGGATATCAATGGCCTTCCAGTTCATGCTGGGAAATTTGGTATCCATCTTTCTGCTGTTTGTTTGCTTAAAACTTGCATTAAGACTTGTTCTATGACTCTGTGCTATTTCCCCTTTAAGGAAGTCCCAGTTATTTTGACTAGCTGCTTTGATGGAAAGGAGCAGGTGTTTTGCAGTGCTCTCTGTTTATTTTGCTTGCAGCACTTAAGCCTGTTTACACAGCTGTACAATAGGCAGTTCAATTGCTTTGTTTTGCTAGAGTTTGTTTATGTTCTTCACGCTTGAGGGGTTTCTTTTTTTTAAACTTTGGCTGTATGAATGGAGACTCTGCGGTGATCAGAGGTTTCTTGCGCATTTTGCACTCGGACGCCATCTGTAATGACGCCATCCTAGATCAGCCTTGGAGAGGAATCGGGTTTTCCCCATTTTTTTTCTTTCCCATGGAGCCTTTGAAAAAAGAATCAATTTTTAAGCACTTCAAAGCTTTTTGTTAAAATGGGGATTCCTCAACTGTTGGCACAATGACTCACCCGATTGTAGAAATTTACTTGCAGCCTGTCGTTCTGAACTCTGTCTTCTACAGCTGGAGGTAAGTTTTTTTTTCCCACTGTTTGGGACAGTATTTCTTTTGAACTTGCTATTTTGTGGCTGTAGGAAGGGTTGTTTTCACAGTTGTTTTATCCATGGAATTCAAACTTAGACTTTGTCTTTTCACCACAGTTGCCACCATATAATGAGTTCTTTATGTTGTCTATTACAACATAAATGAAATGCGTGGAGTCCGTTGGTTGACAATCTCTAATAGGTTTATTGCAGCTAAACTATTATATACAGTACAGAGAAAACTATTTACAGAACCTTCTAGGTGTTACTGTTGCAGAGTAACTCTGGCTTGTAGTCACATGCCTACATCTGGTACTTAGCTCATTAGCATACTGAGATCTTAAAGGAACATCATTCTTAAGGCGATCACACAACAGGTTGTGCTGTTTTTGTGGCATTTCACCCAAAATCATTTGGGTGCAAGGACAGTAATAAAAATATTTTAAAAGCTTTTGAATGTAATTTATTTTTTAGTATGCTAAGAAACTGACCACTGTAGCCCAATTTAACTAGGAAATGGTTCTGTATAATTTTTAAAAGTCATCTTCAGTAATTTAAAATTAGGTTGGTCACAGGTGGTGGACCAGCCACTCTGATTAAAAATGCTAATTTTTTGTGAAAAACCCATTTTCAGCTGTATTAATCATCTTTACCAAGTTGCCACTCTTAAATGTATCATGGAATGCTATTTAAAGAAATATTTAAAAGAAAATTATATTTTAAAATATTGCCCAATTTAGCTGAGTCATGGCAGATTTTGCATTTGACAATATGCAAATGAGTTTGAGTGGAAACTTGAGGAAAAAAGCTTCTCAAAATAGGCACAATTTTGGATGCAATTTGCGCCCAAACTCAACTCCGTTATCTTTTCTTGCATGTCCAGAGACTGGGCTCAGAGCAGTGTGAAGCGGACTGGGAGTACTGTGAAGCAAACCAGGATCGGAGCAATATGAAGCAGACCAGGAGCAGTGTGAAGAAGGTCAGGATCACTGCAAAGCAAATCGGAAGTACTGTGAAGCAAAACTGGGATTGGAGCAGCATGAAGTAGACCGGGAACAGTGTGAAGTAGGCCCTGTGGGAAAAGGAGATTGTGGATCTTGTTGGATGGTTCCCAAGTAGACTATTAAACTCATCAGCTTAGACCAGGAGAAAGCCTTTGGCAGGATATTGCATACCTATATGATGGATGCACTCTCCAAATTGGGGTTTGGAGCGGGAATCTGCAATTGGATCCAATTGCTCTACACAGTTTCATCAATGGGTGGGAATTGGAAAGTTTTCGAATTATATCTGGAGTCAGGCAGGGCTGTCAGCTCTTCCCTGTCTTATTTGTTTGCTGTATCGAACCGTTTGCTGAGTCCATCAGAAAGGACGTTGGTATAAGAGGGGTGACAATCCCAGGCAGTGGAGACACTCAGGTCAAAGCCTCCCTGTACATGGATGATGTGGCCGTCTTCTGCTTGGATCCATTGCTAGCTCGCAGGCTGATGAGCATTTGCGACCAGTTCAAGTTGGCCTTGGGAGCCAAAGTAAATCACAGCAAGAGTGAGGCCATGTTCTTTGAGAATTGGGCCATCCGGTCCTTTGACCCCTTTACCCTCAAATCAGACTATCTGAAGGTGCTGGGCATATGGTTTGGAAGGGCTGGGCATGTGCCAAAAACTGGAAGGAGCGAGTAGCTATGGTGAAACAGAAACTGGGCTGTGGGAGCGACGGTCCCTCTCGATCGCGGGTAAGAACCTGGTCATCAGGTGCAAGGTGCTCTTGGTGTTGCTGTGCATGGCGCACGTCTGGCAAGTACCCCACTTCTGCGCTGTGGCCGTCACCTGAGCCACCTTTCACTTTATTTGGATCCGAAATGGACTGTGTCCGCAGGGACACGATGTTCAAACCTCCAGACAAAGGGAGAAAAAACAAGCCCAACGTTTCCCTCATCCTGATGGCCACCTTTGTTTGCAGCTGCATCAAGCTGTGCGTAGACGCATGGTACACAAACACCAACAATCACAACGTGCTGAGGTTCTATCTTTCCCCGGTGTTATGAAGGATGGGTCTGGTCACATTGCCGTGGAATGCTCCATTCAGTTGGACCGTACCATATCACCTGTCCCTCGTAGAAACGTTTGTACAAACACCTTTGACCACAAGCCCATCAGGCAGTGGTCCACAAGTAACATCCACGAACCCTAATGGAAAAGGAGATGGTGGATCCTGTTGGATGGTTCCCCGAACAGACTGTCAAATGCATTTGACAAAATGCCTCATCAGCAGCACTTTCAAACAAGCATCAAGACGTAGCTTGGCTGGCTGTGAGAAGGGCCCTCACCATCTCTGCATGCTTCCCTTGAGGCAGCTGTGGTGGGGAAGAGCCCATTGTCCACCTCCTTTTGGAATATGCCTTCGCAAAACCAGTCTGGAAAGAGATGCAGTGGTTTTTGTCAAGGTTCATCCCGAGCAGTTCTGTAATGCAGGACTCAGTGCTCTATGGGCTGTTCCCAGGGACACACACCAAGATAAACATCAACTGCTGCTGGAGGACCATCCACTCAGTGAAAGATGCACTTTGATCTGCCCAAAACCTCTTGGTCTTCCAGCACAAACAGCTGTTGACGACCGAGTGTTGCAGACTGACACATTCCAAGGTTCAGGAGTATACACTGAGGGATGCACTAAAGCTTGGGACAGGTGCCGCAGAGGCTCAATGGAAGAAGGCCACTGTGTAAGACCCTCCTGCCATAGCATACCGAGGGGCAGAAACTGCATAAAACCCCTCAGGCTGTGTGTACCAGAGAATGTTTCACGAGTAATCTAAATGGACATTTTAAATATAACCTGTAATGGCAAGTGTAGTGAGGAACCTCATGTCCTGTATTGAAAGAAACTGATCTGTATAGTGCACTTTATGTAATGTCAAATTTGAAGTGTTATGCAATGTATTTTTGCAAATTTTATGAATAAAGTATATTTTTGGAAAAAAACTGAAGCAGATCGAGATCAAAGCAGTGTGAAGCAGACAGGAAGTATTGTGAAACAGACTGGGATTGGAGCAGTGTAAGGCAGGTCAGGATCACTATTACACAGGCCAAGAGCAGTGTAAAGCAGGCAAGGAGCAGTGTGATGCGTGAAGCAGGCTGGGTGCAGTGCGGAGCAGACCTGAGCAGTGTGAAGCAGGCCTGGAGCAGTGTGAAGCAGGCTGGGAGCAGTGTGAGCAAGTCGGGAGCATTGTGAAGCAGGTCGGAAAGTGGAGTTGAATCCACAAACATATCAGCCAAGATCTTATAGAATGGTGGAACAAGCACGAGGGACCGACTAGCCTACTCCATTGTGAAGCAGGTCGGGAGCAGTGTGAAGCAGGTCAGGAGCAGTGTGCAGCGGGTCGGGAGCAGTGTGAAGCGGGTCAGGAGCAGTGTGAAGCGGGTCAGGAGCAGTGTGAAGCGGGTCGGGAGCAGCTGATTGTTGAGAAGCTGGTGAGACTTTTTTTTTCAGTAGTAAGTTTAATTAGTCTAATAAATAGAGGCATGGCAGTGGAGTACACATCCAGCTCCATGTGGGAACTGTATTAAACACTGGTTCATCCTCAACTGGAATATTGTGACCAGTTCTGGGAACCACCCTTTCGGAAGGATTTAAAGCATTAAAGAGGGTGTGGAAAAGATTCATGAGAATGGTTCCAGGGATGAGGAACTTCAGTTACATGGATAGGTTAGAGAAGCTGAGTCTGTTCTCCTTGGAGAAGAGAAGATTAAAAGGAGATTTTATACAGGTGTTAAAAACATGAGGGGTCTGGACAGAGTAGATAGAGAGATACTGTTCCCATTGGCTGTAGGATCCAGAACCAAGGGATACCGATTTAACATATAAACATACGAACCCGAAGCAGGAGTAGGCTAGTCGGTCCCTCGTGCTTGTTCCACCATTCTATAAGATCTTGGCTGATATGTTTGTGGATTCAACTCCACTTTCCTGCTCACAGCTTTCTCTGCTGCTGTAGTCTCAGTTTCTGCTCGTCTTCTCTGAGTGTAACTAAATGTCTTTCTTTTCAGAGATGGACAGATGGTCACATGGTTCTCTCAACCCCCTTTGTTTTTAATGAGGTCCAAAGTCTAAAACCCAAAAGCTTTCACTGGTAGGGTTGTCAGTGTTTACCCCCTGGAGGGACGTTTCCACTTATGAATGCCTCAGGATGACTTTGCATGGCCCGCTAATGAGGATGATCTGGGTAATCTACTCAGTTAACCAACATACGAGCATATGAATTAGGAGCAGGAGTAGGCCACTCGGCCCCTCGAGCCTGCTCTGCCATTCAATAAGATCATGGTTGATCTGATTGTAACCTCAACTCCACATTCCGCCTACCCCAAAAAACCTTTCACCCCCTTGCTTATCAAGAATCTATCCACATCTGCCTTAAACATAGTCAAAGATTCTGCTTCCACGGCCTTTTGAGGAAGAGAGTTCCAAAGACCCATGACCCTCTGAGAGGAAATATTTCACCTCATCTCTGTCTTAAATGGGCAACACCTTATTTTTAAACTGTGACCCCTGGTTCTAGATTCTCCCACAAGAGGAAACATCCTTTCCACATCCATCCTGTCAAGACCCCGCAGAATCTTGTATGTTTCAATCAAGTCACCTCTTACATCCTAAACTCCAGCGGATACAAGTCTAGCCTGTCCAAACTTTCCTCAGAAGACAACCCGCCCATTCCAGGTATTAGTCTCTTAAACCTTCTCTGAACTGTTTCCAATTTTTTTACATCTTTCGTTAAATAAGGAGATCAATACTGTACACAGTAGTCCAGATGTGGTCTCACCAATGATCTGTATAGCTGAAGCATAACCTCCCTACTTTTATATTCAATTCCCCTCGCAATAAATGATAACATTCTAATAGCTTTCCTAATTATTTGCTGTACCTGCATACTCATTTTTTGCGATTTATGCACTAGGATACCCAGATCCCTCTGTACCTCAGAGTTCTTCAATCTCTCACCATTTAGATAATATGCTTCTTTTTTATTCTTCCTGCCAAAATGGGCAATTTCACACTTTCCCACATTATACTCCATTTGCCAGATCTTTGCTCACTCACTTAACTTATCCATATCCCTTTGTAGTCCCCTTCTGTCCACTTCACATCTTACTTTCCTACCTATCTTTGTGTCATCAGCAAAATTTAGCAAACATACCTTCGGTCTCTTCATCCAAGTCATTTATATAAATTGTAAAAAGTTGAGGCCCCAGCACTGAGCCCTGTGGCACACCACTCATTACATCTTGCCAACCAGGAAATGACCCATTTATGCCTACTCTCTGTTTCCTGTTAGCTAGCCAATCTTCTATCCTTGCCAATATGTTACCCCCTACACCATGAGCTTTTATTTTCTGCAATAACCTTTGAATTGGCAGCTTATCAAATGCCTTCAGGAAATCAAAGTACAGTACATCCAATGGTTCCCCTTTATCCACAGCATGTTACTTCTTCAAGGAACGCCAATAAATTGGTTAAACATGATTCCCTTTCACAAAACCATGTTGACTCTGCCTGATTACCTTGAATTTTTCTCAGTGCCCTGTTATAATGTCTTTAATAATCACTTCTAACATTTTCCCTATGACAGATGTTAAGCTAACTGGTCTGTAGTTTCCTGCTTTCTGTCTCCCTCCCTTTTTGAATAAAGGAGATACATTCGCTATTTTCCAAGCTAATGGAAACTTCCCCGAATGTGCGGAATTTTGGAAAATCAAAACCAATGCATGAACTGTCTCACTAGCCACTTCTCTTAAGACCCTAGGATGAAGTCCATCAGGATCCGGGGATTTGTCAGCCCACAACTCCAACAATTTGCTCAGTACCACTTCCCTGGTGATTGTAATTTTCTTGAGTTCCTTCCTCCTTTCCATTTCCTGATTTACAGCTATTTGTTCTGGCTGAGCTTCTTGTTAGACTTTTGTCTCCAGTTCAATCTCCTGGTATTTCAGATGCAAATTGCAGTGGCCATCTCAGCTGCTAGTTTTTTTTTAAAGTCAACTGCAGGATTTTTTCCATTAAAAGTCTATTGTAAGTTTCCAACCGATGTAATTAATATTTCTCATTTGGCATATGGAATTTTCTTGACACATTATAGAACTGACACAAATATGGTGCATTGAACAAATTGCTTTACTTGCACTGAACAGATTACATTGCCTGCGGTGAATGTGCCCAGCCCCCTTCAAAACGTACAACACAATTGTGCGCATTCAGGCGTGTACCTGCTGCAAGCCTTTTCATGGTGGTTTGAGTTTTGGTGGAAACTTGAGTGCCCAGCACAAGTCAATCCTTGTTAAATGATTTGCATCAGAGTCCACCAGCCCAAAAGTTCATGCTGGGAAATATCAAACTAACTTTAATGCACATCAGAACATGCTTTGGATTTTTCAAAGATTATTGCAACACGAGTGAGTCTTGGTGAGGGTGGATCAGGCTGATTTAGCTACCACACACTTGGAATTTTGGGCTGAATTCCCAATAATTCCAACAAAACAAAAGTGGTAAATATGGAGCCGTTCTGGGTATGAACAGTAATAGAATGACAGAAAATTTGCCATAATGTCTAATGAAGATAAACTGAATTAAACAGTTGTGGTACTGAGAAGGGTAAGTAGATGCAATACAGGAAGAAATACCTTTCAATATTGTAAGAAAAGCCTAATGTTCTGCATACTTTTTTTAAAAAGAGTGTGTCTGTACAATTGCAATACTGAGCTAAAATATGCTGAAAAGGCCTTACAACAAACCAGAAGGTTACTTGTAGCATGTAGAAAATCATTTGTGGTCTCTCAATTATGTTGTCATTTTGCAATTAGCATGTGAATACTTACCATGTTCATATAGAAAACCTTTAGCCACTATTTAAATGGGCATTAACCCATTAAAATGATCAACATTATGGGGTGGAAATTACACTGTGTAACATTAAGTACTGAGCACATTAGTATGGAATTGCTTTGTGTTGTAATTTTAACAAAGATTACGCTATCCTCAAGTAAATTAGCAGACAAACAAATTACATTCAAATGCATTAAGTATTCATATGCTAATATACATAGAATGCAATTTCAAGGTGTTCATTCTTGCTATTATGCACAAAATATAATGTAGATAAATATAAGTTTTGTACATCATTATCAACATTTTGTGAATTATACATAGTGAGGTAGAGTTTCCATTTTGAGCGATTCCGGCGCAGGTTATGCTCAAAATTGCGCCTGTTTTGAAGTGTTTTGTTCCCCCCAAGTTTCCACTCAAACTCATTTGCATATTTCAGAATATGAAATCTGCCATGGAGCAGTGCAAACGGGCAGCATTTTAAAACATAAATTAAAAAAAATTGCTTTAAAACATTTCTGGATATATTTAAGAATGGTAACTGAATGCAGATTTATTAATTCGGCTAATAATTTTTTTATTCATTCATGGGATGTGGGCGTCGCTGGCCAGGCCAGCATTTATTGCCCATTCCAAATTGCCCTTGAGAAGGTGGTGGTGAGCTGCCTTCTTGAACTGCTGCAGTCATGTGGGGTAGATACACCTACAGTGCTGTTAGGGAGGGAGTTCCAGGATTTTGGCTCAGCGACAGTGAAGGAAAGATTAGATTAGATTAGATTAGATTAGAGATACAGCACTGAAACAGGCCCTTCGGCCCACCGAGTCGGTGCCGAACATCAACCACCCATTTGTACTAATCCTACACTAATCCCATATTCCTAACAAACATTCCCACCTGTCCCTATATTTCCTTACCACCTACCTATACTAGTGACAATTTATAATGGCCAATTTACCTATCAAGCTGCAAGTCTTTTGGCTTGTGGGAGGAAACCGGAGCACCCGGAGAAAACCCACGCAGACACAGGGAGAACTTGCAAACTCCGCACAGGCAGGTGATATAGTTCCAAGTCAGGATGGTGTGTGACCTGGAGGGGAACTTGCAGGTGGTGGTGTTCCCATGCATTTGCTGCCCTTGTCCTTCTAGTTGGTAGAGGTCGCGGGTTTGGAAGGTGCTGTCTAAGGAGCCTTGGTGCGTTGCTGCAGTGCATCTTGTAGATGGTACACACTGCTGCCACTGTGCGTCGGTGGTGGAGAGAGTGAATGTTTGTGGATGGGGTGCCAATCAAGCGGGCTGCTTTGTCCTGGATGGTGTTGAGCTTCTTGAGTGTTGTTGGAGCTGTACCCATCCAGGCAAGTGGAGAGTATTCCACCACACTCCTGATTTGTGCCTTGTAGATGGTGGACAGACTTTGGGAAGTCAGGAGGTGAGTTACTCGCCGCAGGATTCCTAGCCTCTGACCTGCTCACTGTATTTATATGGCTACTCCAGTCAGTTTCTGGTCAATGGTAGCCCCTAGGATGTTAATAGTGGGGGATTCAGTGATGGTAATGCCATTGAATGTCAAGGGGAGATGGTTAGATTCTCTCTTGTTGGAGATGGTCATTGCCTGGCACTTGTGTGGCACGAATGTTAATTGCCACTTATCAGCCCAAGCCTGGATATTGTCCAGGTCTTGCTGCATTTCTACATGAACTGCTTCAGTATCTGAGGAGTCACGAATGGTGCTGAACATTGTGCAATCATCAGGGAACATCCCCACTTCTGACTTTATGATTGAAGGAAGGTCATTGATGAAGCAGCTGAAGATGGTTGGGCCTAGGACACTACCATGAGGAACTCCTGCAGTGATGTCCTGGAGCTCAGATGATTGACCTCCAACAACTACAACCATCTTCCATTGTGCTAGGTATGACTCCAACCAGCGGAGAGTTTTCCCCCTGATTCTCATTGACCTCAGTTTTGCTAGGGCTCCTTGAGGCCATGCTCGGTCAAATGCTGCCTTGATGTCAAGGGCAGTCACTCTCACCTCACCTCTTGAGTTCAGCTCTTTTGTCCAAGTTTGAACCAAGGCTGTAATGAGGTCAGGAGCTGAGTGGCCCTGGCAGAACCCAATCTGAGCAGTTTATTTCTAAGCAAGTGCCGCTTGATGGCACTGTTGATGACACCTTCCATCACTTTACTGATGATCGAAAATAGACTGATGGGGCGGTAACTGGCCGGGTTGGACTTGTCCTGCTTTTTGTGTACAGGACATACCTGGGCAATTTTCCACATTGCTGGGGAGATGCCAGTGTTGTAGCTGTACGGGAACTGCTTGGCTAGGGGCGCGGCAAGTTCTGGAGCACAGGTCTTCAGTACTATTGCCGGAATATTGTCAGGGCCCATAGCCTTTGCAGTATCCAGTGCTTTCAGTCGTTTCTTGATATCAGGCAGAGTGAATCGAATTGGCTGAAGTCTGGCATCTGCGATGCTGGGGACTTCAGGAGGAGGCTGAATTGATCATCAACTCGGCACTTCTGGCTGAAAACTGTTGCAAATGCTTCAGCCTTATCTTTCGCACTGATGTGCTGGGCTCCCCCATCATTGAGGATGGGGATATTTGTGGAGCCACCTCCTCCAGCTAGTTGTTTAATTGTCCACCACCATTCACGGCTGGATGTGGCAGGACTGCAGAGCTTAGATCTGATCCATTGGTTATGGGATTGCTTAGCTCTGTCTATCACATGCTGCTTACACAGTTTGGCACGCAGATAGTCCTGTGTTGTAGCTTCACCAGGTTGACACCTCATTTTGAGGCATGCCTGGTGCTGCTCCTGACATGCCCTCCTGCACTCTTCATTGAACCAGGGTTGGTCTCCTGTCTTGATGGTAATGGTAGAGTGGGGGATATGCCGGGCCATGAGGTTACAGATTATGGTTGAGTACAATTCTGCTGCTGCTGATGGCCAACAGCGCCTCATGGAGGCCCAGTTTTGCATTGCTAGATCTGTTCGAAATATATCCCATTTATCACAGTGATAGTGCCACACAACACGATGGAGGGTATCCTCAATGCGAAGGCAGGACTTTGTCTCCAAAATGACTGTGTGGTGATCACTCCTACGAATACTGTCACGGACAGATGCATCTGCAGCAAACAGATTGGTGAGGACGAGGTCAAGTATGTTTACCCGTCTTGTTAGTTTCCTCACCATCTGCCGCATACCCAGTCTAGCAGATATGTCCTTTAGGACTCATCCAGTAGTGGTGCTACCGAGCCACTCTTGGTGATGAACATTGAAGCCCCCCACCCAGAGTACATTCAGTGCCCTTGCCTACCTCAGTGCTTCCTCCAAGTTCTGTTTAACATGGAGGAGTACTGACTCATCAGCTGAGGGAGGGCGGTAGGTGGTAATCAGCAGGAGGTTTCCTTGTCCATGTTTGACCTGATGCCATGAGACTTCATTGGGTCCAGAGTCGATGTTGAGGACTCCCAGGGCAACTCCCTCCCTACTGTATACCACTGTGCCACCACCTCTGCGGAGTCTGTCCTGCCAGTGGAACAGGACATACCCAGGGATGGTGATGGCAGTGTCTGGGACATTGTGTGTCAGGTATGATTCCATGAGTATGACTATGTCAGGCTGTTGCTTGACTAGTCTGTGGAGACAGCTATCCCAACTTTGGCACAAGCCCCCAGATGTTAGTAAGGAGGACTTTGCAGGGTTTGCCAATGTCGTTTCCAGTGCCTAGGTCGATGCCAGGTGGTCCGTCCGGTTTAATTCCTTCTAATTGACTTCCTAGTGCTTAGATACAACTGAATGGCTTGCTAGGCCATTTCAGAGGCATGTAAGAGTCAACCCCATTGCTGTGGGTCTGAAGTCACATGTAGGCCAGACCAGGTAAGGACAGCAGATTTCCTTCCCTACAGGGCATTAGTGATGGGTTTTTACAACAATCGACAGTGGCTTCGTAGCCATCATTAGACTAGCTTTTGTTTTAATTCCAGATTTATTAATTGAATTCAAATTCCACCTTCTGCTGTGGTGGGATTTGAACATATGTCCCCAGAGCAATACCCTGGGTCTCTGGGTTATTAGTCCAGTGACACTACCATTACACCACCACCTCCCCTAAGTTTATGACAAAAAAGTAAGCATTTTGAATCACACTGTCAATCCACCTGAGCAACCTGATATTTAGTTACCGAAAATGACTTTTAAAAATATAAAAATATACAAATCTAGTCAGATTGGATTACAGTAGTCAGTTCCATAGTAATTAAAAAAAAATTCAAAACCTTTCAAAACACACTGACTCATGTCCTTATGCCCAAAAGTTCCAGTTTAATTTTTGGAGCCCCCTGCAAAGGCTTGCAAATGAACACAATTAGTATAACCTCCCAATGGTGATTAATTCACCCTGGGGATGCGGCCAGCTTTGTTGGCAGGGCTTGCTTCTAGCATAATGTTTTTAAAGTGAATGCAAAAAGATCGCAGAAACTGAACACAATTTGCGCTTTAAATTCCGTGATCTTTTGGGCCATTGAGGAAAGTGCATCAAAAAAAACAGGACAATCAAGCAGAAACTTCAGATCAGTATTTTCACCTTGCAATGTGCAATCTATTCTGAGCACACAGAGTAGTTTCTCATTCCAAATGCCTTTGACTGCTGTTTGTATTGCTATCTAAAACGAAACAGATTTTAATCCATTCAGGTGTCATTTTGGGGTTGATTTTAACCCCAGGTATGAAACAGGCAGGCAGCAGGCACAACATAGCCCCATTCCCAGCAAGAGTCCCAGTCCTTTGCAAAGGCCAGGACTCGTTACAATGCCTCTGGTAAATTTCACAACCCTGAACAGGTGTCCCGTTGTAGCTTGCTGGCTTTGTGCCTGCATACGATTACAGGGCCTGAAAGTCGAGACGGGGTGTGGGGGGGGGGGGTCAGATTTTATTCCAGCCATGGCGGTCAGCCAATTAACTGCCTGCCGTTGGGGTCGGCATCCTGTTAAGGGATGGGCTCCCGCCTCCAGAACTGCCAAACAATCAGAAGACCAGCAGCTCTGCAGTACAGCAGCACAATCGGAAGAGGTGGTCACTGCTGGTATTACAGGAGGCCCTGCAGTGTTGAAGGAGGAGAAGACCCTCGGACACAGGTAAGTGGGGTCGGGGTCGCCAAGACCAGTCAGACAGGCCCAAGCAACGGGGTCGTGGTGGGGACTTGGGGGTGGGGGGGGAGGGTGTTCCGTCACCGCTGGGGGAGGTGGGGGTCTTCAGGGACCGTGGAATGCCCCCAAAAGAGGAAACTCACCCCGAGCTCGCTAGGAGGCTGCCAGGTTTTACCTGGTGGCATCTCCACATGGTGGCAGGCCCCTCGATCTACCATGAAATTGGAGTGGAGGCCAGAACAGGCCCTTAAGTGGCCATTCATTGGCCACTTAAGGGCCTCAAGTGGCCTTGGGGAGTGGGTGCGGGGAAAGCTGTCCTTGGCCTTGACAAAATGGCAGGATGCCAGGACAATGTCGGGTATGGCACCCTTTGCCAGTTTGTGGGCCCCCCGCCTCCATTCCAATCTCCAAGGGCAAGATGAAATCCTGCCTGGGGTATGGAGGTTAGAGAGAGGGGGAGGGAAAATAGTCAGCTCACAGTATTCTTGTGGAGACCATAAGAGCACTCCTGCTCCTTTCGGTCCCACAAGCATAACTCCGAACTTAACTTGGCGGGCCGTTTTTTGCCTCACTGCCCAGTACAACTGGATGAAGTGTGCGTGGCACATGTTTTGCCTATTTATCCCTCAAAATTCCATCTAGGTCCTACGTACATTATAGCATCCCTGATTTAAATGCAGTAATGAAGCCCCTGCCTGATTCAGTCGAGGCCTGAACCACTCCTGCAGAAAATGGCAGGAAATATGGGGCGGCGAGCTTCTAAGATGGTGGCCCGCACACACAGCTTCTACTATTAGATGCGACAGCTCATTTACATGGAGAGGGCGGACCGCACCCCACCCCCCCATTCCCCAGTGACATGGAGGGGGCGGGTGCTTCGTCCCTGGCAACGGCGTCTGGAACCATTTCGCAGGTGCTGGCGCCATTTTTAAAGGGTTCAAAGCCTTTACTGACACTTTCAATTTTTAAAGACACAGTGTATTTTAAACTATTAAAAATAATTGGAGAAATCTTTCCTACCCCTCTCCCACCACCCCCACCCAAATAGGCTTACATGTAATTCCTGCCATCTCCCCCACTAAAATACTGACCTTGAGTAGCAGACTTCCCCATCTCCCCCCCCACCAACACTGAAATACCTACCCCCTCCCCCTTCGTCACCAGTGTCCTGCATCAGATCTCCGGTCAGAGATCGGACAGAATGGGAGTACCAGCCCCCGGCTGTAATATGGGAGCGAGATGGCCAGCACGATGAGGTAAGTAATTATTCCTTAATTTTGATGCATTAACTTATTGAAATGATAGTGTCGTCGCTGAGCGGCAGGAGGTTGCCACGAGCCCTCACCACCGCTGATAATATGGGGCGGGGCCTTCCCGGCATCGAGGCTCATGGCGGGCCTCTTCCGAAGGCATTTTCTGGGCTCCCCGCCACAATCCCCCAAGTCAGGGGGCCGATAAAATTCAGCTGATGGTGTCAGGTGGACTCGGAGTGTGAAGGGGACACGAAGTGTAGCACAGCTATTTTAGGGACTACTTCTGACCCAATTCCAAAGGATGGTCCAGGCATTTGTATTTTCATTCTCATTTAACAAGTCCCATTTTATTTCTGTGCAAGGAGACAAAACTAATGAAATTCCATTTTGCTTTGCAAAACAAATTCATCTGGTCCCAAAAATGTAAACGTTGCAAATTTGTGCTAAAATTGCTATTCTGTCACAGGCAATAAGGACATGTTCAGCAACATGTTTAAGTTTAGTATACTGGTTTCTTTTAAGTACTCTATAATAATTTTTTTGATGCTTGGGAGCCTAGTCGGTCGTGAATAAATCAATCCATGTACAGTAAGCTGCCTCTCTGTGATGACTAAAGCCCTTGTATTTGAAATACAAAAGCTTCATTTTCTTCAGTTGCCCATAGTTACTGCAGTGTAAACAAATAACAAAAGAACAGAAATTTTTCCAAGTCAAACAAAATGTCAGATTGCTAACGGACTGACTTAGTTACTTGAATAACAGTTAATAATGGTTTTGTTTGTCAGTAAAATAAAACTAATTAACAACAAACTCAGTGATGTTCAATATGCAATATATGTTATACACCTAAAACTCAGTTAATGCAATAGGTTAGTTTCGATGAAATCCCTTTTAATAGTTTTGTTATAATCAGATTTGAAGTCGTAAATGGAAAATAAATATCCTGGGATTAAGCTTATATAGCCAGAATATAAAGCTGGAATACATTAGTCTAGAAATTACAATGTGTAATAATAACGCCTGATGCATGTTCAGTTTGAATTCCTCTATTCGCTATTTTAGCAAAGTATAATGTGTTCATTATAATGCATCCATTAAAATAGTGCACATTTTAACTATGTGAACTATCTTACTGAATAGGGACCAGTGTTAAAAATATGATAGGCCTTCCATCCATTTTTATACCTTACCTGTTTTGTAACAAGTATGTGGTTTGAATTTCCTATACATTCGATTTTACACCCATTTGTACAACAATTTTGTTGAGATCATTTTATAGTGGAATTTCCTGTGCATTTATTTTTTTAAATTTTCTTTTTAATTCCTTCATTCCTGGGATGTGAACATTGCTGGAAAGGCCAACATTCATTGTGTATCCCTATTTGCCCTTGTGAATCTTGAAGCGCTGCAGTCTGTGTGCTGATGTTGCTCCCCCAGTACTGTTAGGGATGGAGTTCAGATTTTGATTCAGTGGCGATGAAGAAATGGAAATATATTTCCAATCAGGATGGTGGAGAACTTGCAGGTGGTGGTGTTCCCATGAATCTGCTGCTCTTAACATTCTAGGTAGTAAAAGTCGTGGCCATAGAGGTGCTGTCGAAGAAGCCTTGGCGAGTTGCTGTAGTGCATCTTGTGGATGGTACACATTGCAGTCCTGATCCATCAATGGTGGAAAGAGTGAATGTTCATGGTCATGGATGGTGTAAGGCTTCTTAAGTGCTGTTGGAGCTGCACTCATCCAGGCAAATCTGTATTCCATCACATTCCTGACTTGTGCCTTATATGTGATGAAAAGGCTATGGAGAGTCAGGAGGTGAGTCATTTGTCACAGATGTTGATGGTAGGGGATTTGACAATAATAATGCCATTCAAAGTCAATGAGAGGTGTTTAGACTCTTTCTTGTTGGAGATGGTCATTGCCTGGCACTTGGGTGGTGTGAATGCTATTGCCACTTATCAGCCCAAGCCTGAATGTTGTCCAGGCCTTGCTGCATGCAAACACGGACTGCTTCATTACCTGAGGAATTATGAATGAAACTGAACATTGTAATCAGAATCTCCATTACGGATCTTATGATGGAGGGAAGGTCATTGATGAAGCTTTTGAAGATGGTTGGGTCTAGGACACTCCCCTGAGGAACTCCAGCAGCAATGTCCTGGAGCTGAGATGAATGGCCTCTAACAACCACAACCATCATCCTTTGTGCTACATATGACCCCAACTAGTGAAGAGTTTTCCCCTGATTCCCATTGACTTCAATTTTGCCAGGGCTCCTTGACGTCACACCTGACCAAATGCTACCTTGATGTCAAGAGCAGTCACTCTCACCTCACCTCAAGAATTCAGCTCATTTGTTCATCTTTGCATCAAGGCTGTAATGAAATCTGGAGCCGAGTTGTCCTCGCAGAATCCAAACTGAGCGTTGGTGAGCAGGTTATTGGTGACTAGGTGCCGTTCAATAGCACTGTCAATGACACCTTCCATCACTTTGCTGACAATTGCGAGTAGGCTGATGGGGTGATAATTGTCTGAATTGGATCAGTCCTGTGTTTTGTGTACAGGACATCCCCGGGAAATTTTAACTTTTTCGAGTCGATGTCAGTGTTGTAGTTATATTAGAGAAGCTTGGCTAGAGTTGCAGCTCGTCCTGGGGCACAAGTGTTCAGCACCACAGCCAGGATGTTGTCGGGGCCCATACCCTTTGCTGTCCAGTATACAGTTGTTTCCTGATATCACATGGAGTGAATCTAATTGGCTGAAGACTGGCATCTGTGATGGTGGATACCTCCATGGGAGGCCACAATGGATCATCTAATTCGACTACACCAAGGCATAAATAACCAGCCTGATTACAATGGAACATGAAAATATCTTCCAGCGTTGTTCTAATCTGTTCTGTCTACTACAGCTCTTCCTTTTCCCTAATTAGCAGCCAGTCTACATCAAAGGTACAGTTTATGTCTTTTTATAATTAATACTTTAATACAGTGGCGCAGTGGTTAACACCGCAGCCTCACAGCTCCAGCGACCCGGGTTCAATTCTGGGTACTGCCTGTGCGGAGTTTGCAAGTTCTCCCTGTGACCGCATGGGTTTACGCCAGGTGCTCCGGTTTCCTCCCACAGCCAAAGACTTGCAGGTTGATAGGTAAATTGGCCATTGTAAATTGCCCCTAGTGTAGGTAAGTGGTAGGAGAATTGTGGGGATGTGGTAGAGAATATGAAATTAATGTAGAATTAGTATAAATGGGTGGTTGATGGTCGGCACAAACTCGGTGGGCAGAAGGGCCTGTTTCAGTGCTGTATCTCTCTATGACTATGACGTCGGGTTAATATTCGCCAGATAAAATATAACTTAGACAAGTTCCAACTCAGCAAGCAGAAAGTAAAGTGTTTTCCATTAAACTGCTTTAAACAATTAACAGCAATTCTGACAACTGTGTTGAATTAGAAAGGTCTATTGCTGGCTCCAAACGCTGTGAACTTCAATTCAACACACCTCAATCAAATTAATTGAAATAGAAGGGAGAATATAGACTTTTTTTAAAATCTTGATCATTCAGCTCAAAAACCTGAGTCATCTTTCTTGATTTGTGAAACCTACGCAAAATCGTTTTTCAAAGAAAATCTGTTTCCTAGTTTCCTTATTTCATTGCAATAGTCTACTGAGATTTACAATAGCAACCATACATGCCAGAGTCTTCAGCAAGGATTCTGGCACTCAGCGCATTTCAGCATCCAAAACCCAGAATAAAGAATGTGTGGAAATAATCAGGAAAAATTGCACTGCGTTCTTGCCCACTTCCCCCTCATCATATTGGACTATGAACATGAAGATCACTTTCTAACTCTTGCACTCTGGGGGAGTTTTCCCAGGCAAGGGGAGGCAGGTTTGGATGCATACAGGGAGTTAAATCCCCTGAAATTGACATTGGATCGGAATCCTGCTCTCTTTTGCGTTTCTGCGGGGTGGAGTTGAAGGTGAGCGTGAAACCCCGTTGGATGTGTCAGGCAAATTATTAAGGTGATTATAAAGAGCCAATGAAGAACCATTTTAACAATCAATTCTGGATTTCCCAGCCAGGGCACCTATTTGCTGACCTGTCAGCAACTCGCCAGGTCACCAAGGGAGTGCTTCATCAATGAAACTGACAAGCTGGGAAGCCTTTGATCAGTGAAATTGAAGAGCTCCAGCCGTGACCATTGAGAGACTTATGCAAAATACCGTGGATGCTGGAAATCTGAAATAAAAACAGAAAATGCTGGAAATACTCAGCAGGTCTGGCAGCATCTGTGGAGAGAGAAAAACCTAACATTTCAGGTCTGTGACTTTTCATCAGAACTGCTTTAAATGATGTTAACTGAGAAAATTAGCTAGCATGTGCCTGCTATTGCATCGAGAACACGTTAACCTTCACATTCAAGTCCGAAGAATGTAACTAAGTAAAGTTACACATATAATGCTCAAGCACAGGATGGACGGTGGCCAGCAGAAAAGGCAGTAATCGGGCAGAATCGTGCTTGTGAAAAGTGAACAGAGTCGTCCAAGTCGGGGCTGCAGTATGGCACCGCCATTATGCCTCGAGGTTTTCCGGCCTGAAGTGCTTTGTGGATGGAGTCTCCCTGATTACAGGCCGAAAGCCTACACTGCAGGCACAGAGCTCAGGGCGTGGATGAGGTCTGATGGTGCAGGCACAGCAGACCTGCATTTTTTTTTCCTTTCAGGGAAAGCTTTAAAAAAAGGAAGCCATTAAAGGGGAAAGCTCCTGCAAAGATTTCTTGCAGACAAGATATTTGGCACCACAACCACCAAATACCCAGTGATGAATCGGAAAGTGGGATAAACATTTAAAACTGAGATGCAAAAGAATTTCTTCTCTCTGAGGGTGGTGAATTTCTGGAATTCACTACCTCAGAGAGTTGTGGAGGCTAGGTCACTAAACGTATTTAAGGAGGAGGTAGATAGATTTTGAAATCTCGGGGCGTTAAGGGGTATGCAGAGCAGGCCCAAAAGAGGAGTTGAGGCCTGGGACAGATCAGCCATGATCTTATTGAATGGCGGGGCAGGCTTGAGGGGCTGAATGACCTAATCCTGCTCCTATTTCTTATGTTCTTATGTTCAACGTCTCGTCCGCAAGCTCCAACTTTTCAAGCAGCGCATGGAGTTGTGATTTTTTGGATCTTGCTGTCACAGAGCTTGAGAAGCAAGCAATCAAAATAAAAATCGCAACTGGCAATGAAGGGCTCCATCACATTAACACCTCTGGACCATTCAAAGCAGACCAGAAGGACCCAGTAAAACTTTGGACTACATTAGAAGACCAGCTGAAGGTCAAGGTTAATTTTAGGATCCATCACCTGGAACTGATAACATACAGACAGCTGTCCAAAGAGGCCATCTTTGTTAATTGTTAACTTGTTAGCAGATGCTGCGAGAAAGGAAAAGTCTGGAAATTTTCAGATGCAGAATTACCTGAGAGGATAATGGAGTTAGTAATTGCATCTACCCCAATAGAGGCATTTCAAAATGACCTGTTGGAAAAAGATACAGGTCACGACATTGAAAATCTCCTGAGGGAAGGCAGGAAGTACGAAGCCATAACTGCAAGCAGGCTGTGCAGAGGAGGACTTGGAGCAACAACAATAGGCGAGGTAACCAAGACACCTCGACAGGACAAGGTATGTGTCAAGTGCAGTCTGACGCACCAGCCTTGAAATTGCCCTGTGTACAGGAATACCTGCAAGGTATGTGGTAAAAAGGGACACAAGGCAAGACTGTGCAGAAGGTCTGGCAATGACCAGAAGCCACAGCAGCCACAATTTGGGAAGAAACAGAGACCACCTAGTGGGGAAAAACAGGAATGAATTTGCCAGAGGCCAGTTGAAAGGCAAACATGTCCATGAGATAGACAAGGACCCTTACAACAAAGAAGGCACTGAAGCTGAACAAGCCTTCCACATGGTAACAGTTGCACACCAGATAGATGCAGTTACACAGCAGGAAGCATTCACTACAATTGATATCATATGCCCAGAAATGAGTGGCAAGCACAAGCTTCGATAAAAGGTCAATACAGGGGAAAGTACAAACATTTTGCCACTGAGAATATTAAAGAATATGTACCTGGCAAGATGGGAAGCCATCATATAACCTACAAGAGTCAGATGCATTGTATACAATGGTTCACCAATCAACTGCGTGGCTGCACTAACGTTGGAGTGCAGTTATGGAAATTCTGCATGGTCACCACAAGTCTTCTACATTGTTGACACTAATGGTCCACAGGAACAGGACTACCAGCATGTAGTGAACTCCGGATTGTGACAATCCATGAGATCAGTAGTGTGCCAAGGATACACAATCAAAATAGATGTGACCCCATTGAGTCCATTCAGGATTTGCAACAAAGGTACCCAGACAGATTTGATACCGTGGGCAGTTTGAAAGGAGAGGTTGCTCTTCATTTGAGAAACAATGCAGATCCTTCCACAGACCCACCAAAGAAATGCAGTGTCCACATCAAGGACAAGCTGAAAGCTAAGCTGGATGCTATGGATCGGCAAGGAATTATTTGGCGTGTTCAACAACACACGGATTGGTGCAGCTGTATAACAGCTGTGATCAAAAAATATGGCACAATCAGGTATACCTGGACCCTAGAAGGTTAAACCAAGCATTAAAAAGATGTCCTCATAAAATCCTGAAGTCCAAGGCTTGCGAGAGCCAAATTTATCTCGAAGCTAGATGCAAAACATGGATACTGTTTGGCCCATCTTTCCTAAGGTTCACAAGAGCTAACAACTTTCAGAACTCCATCTGGAAAATATTGTTATTTGCACATACCGTTTGGTTTATGAGTAAGCCAAGATCTATTTCAACAGCACATGGATGGTATCACTGAAAGTGTTTCTGGGTGTGTCTGCATTGCAGATGACACAGCAGTCATGGGCAGCACTAAAGAAGAGCACGACAGGAATTTTTATATCTTAATTGAAACAGCCAGAAAAGAAGATCTTGTATTCAACAGCAAGAAGTGTCATTAACATAAGCCATATTAAGTTTTTCAGTTCTATCTACTCTGATACAGGCATAAAACCAGATCCCAGCAAGATAAGAGGATATTCAGTCCATGCCTAGTTCGCAAAACAAGATGTTTAGGTTTATTTTAGCTCCGTACATCCGGCATTTTTTCCGAGAAGGCATCATCTCTACATGTTCTCCTTAAGAAGGATATGCCATTCCTATGGCACGAGGATCTTCAGCATGCATTCAATTTGCTAAAGCAGTCACTGTCGACAGAAGCATATTTGCAGTGTTATATGATCTTAAGAAAGAGATCATACTTGAGGTAGATGCTTTGCAAAAAGTTCTTGGGATCATCTATTCCAAGATGGTAAACATTTTTGGTTTCAAGAGTTTGTCGCCAACACAGGCCAACTATTTGAATATAGAACGGGAAACACTAACGCTAGTATTTAGTATTACAAGGTTTCACACATATCTTTTTTGGCAAATGTTTTCTAGTTGAGACAGTTCACAAACCATTGGCGATGATTTGGCAAAAACCACTCATCAGCACACCACCTCAACTACAAAGGCGCAAGGGTAAGGGTAAGGGTAATCAAGGTTAGAAATAAGCCTGGAAAACTGATGGTTACATCTAACATACTAAGCAGATTACCCAATCCCAGGAAATAAGAAGACATACTATTAGACATCAAGTAGATGAAATTAATGTAAAGCTGGAAAATGTGTACCAGATAGACCTGATGCGTTTTGGACAGAGGAAACCTGAAGAGCTATCGGAAGAGACTGTCAAAAATCTTGTTCTAAAGACATTATGGCAGCTTATTATCAATCGAAGGCCTAACATAATATAAGAGGTCCCCACAGACTTCAGAGCATTTTGGCCATGTCGAGATGAGTTGGAAATATCCAGTGGCACTATTTTTAAAGGAAGACAAGTGTTAATTCCACAAACGCTTCCTCTTGACATTCTTTCACAGTTGCATCAAGGTCAATGGGTGTTGAGAAGTCTAGAAGACTTGCACATGAGACAGTCTATTGGCCGGGAATCAACAGTGACATCAAGCGAGCAATGATGATGTGTGATGCATGCCAACAGCATCAACCAAACCAACACAAAGAGCCACTTTATTCTCACAATGTTCCATCACATCATTTGCCAAGGATAGCCACTGACCTGTTCTCTGTCAAAGGCGATGATTATCTACTGATAACTGACTACTTCTCCAAGTTCCGCATCATCCATCAATTCAGGAACATGTCAAGTGCATCAGCAGCAAACACTATGAGCATAATCTTTAGCTTATTTGGTTCCCTGGAGGATGTATTGTCGGATAATGGTCCACAACACACCGACAAGCCATTTCAAGACATGTGCAAAGTGGGCTGTAAATCATGTACCATCGTCACCGTAGTACCCTACGTCAAACGGCCTAGCAGAAAGAATGGTACATACGTTCAAGTCATTGATTGTGAAGTGCAGAGAAACTAACCAAGATCTCCACATAGCCATGATGCACTTAAGGACAACACCCCTTGATACAGGATTACCACCACCTGCAGAAATCATGTTCAGAAAGCAAGTCAAGACAACTCTTCTGAGTCATCACTTAAATAAATCTTCATTAATCCAAGACAACCTATTGGCAAAACAAGAAAAGATTAAAGTCGCACATGATAAGCATGTGGGCATGGAACTATCACTTTCACAGATCGGACAGAAATTCAGAGTGATCCATCCGCAAGAGAAGATATGGTTCCCTGTGGAAGTGTCCAAAATCTGCAACGAACCAAGGACGCACAAGGTAACCATCCCAAATGGAACAACATTAAGAAGGAACAGATGTCAACTGAGAGAATTAGCCTCCGTCGTGTCAGCTATTGCATCAAGAACACGTTCACATTCCAGTCCTAAGAATGTAACTAAGAAAAGTGACATTAGTACACTCAAGCACAGGATGATTGTCACAGGATGATGGGGAACTCAGAGAAGTAGTCAGTTATCAGTAGATAATTATCACCTTTGACGGAGAACAGGCCAGTGGCTATCCTTGACAAATAATGTGATGAGTTAAGAGAAAAGAGTTGACAATTCTGGTTCCCAACAAAGCTACATTTACAAGATCAGGTCGAGTCAGTAGACCACCTGTACATTTCAGAGACTCTTGATTAATGGACATAAGAGTCAAAACATGTGTAGATATTGTTCACGACTGTCCTGTTTCATTGGGCTGAAATTTAAACTTCCGCTACAATGGTAGTCCGCCCACGCGGGTCGTACATTGCAGATATCGCAGTTGCCCATTTAAATAGTTAGAACGGACCACCCACCCCAATGACGTGGAGGCGGCGGGCGGTCCGTCCCCGGCAATGGCATCAGCCACCTTTGCATAGGCGCTGATGCCACTTTTTAAAGGGCTCCGAGTCATACATTTCAATTTAAATATTTAAAGATATAGTGATTTTAAAAGATTAAATAAATTGATCCTGACCCTTTCCCAACACCCCCAATAACCATAGGATTAATTACCTGCCCTCTCTCCGCCCCCTGCAAAACACTTACCTTGTGCACCTGACCTTCCTCCCCGCCTCCCCTAAGTTCATAAACTTTAATCTCTGCTCCTTCTCACCACTCCGTACACCAACGAAATTACTCTGACACCGCTCCACCCCTCCCGCACTGAAAAACCTACCTGCTCCCCCGTCCCCTCCAGTGTGGAGATCTGAAGGCGTGGGAGTGCCAGCCACTGGCACCAACATCGCTCCAAGATGGATGGCTGGAGCGGGAAGGTAATTTATTCATTAATTTAAATTATTTTTACATAAATTTGACTTCCATCACCATGAAGCCTCACTGCTGCCAGCAATTTCGGGCTGGGCCTTCCCGGCGTTGAAGCCCGTGGTGGGCCTCCGCTGGAGGCATTTTCCGGCCCCCCCCCATCATGACCCCCGATGTCAGGGGGTCTGTAAAATATAGCCCATTATGTATATAGTTTATAATTTGTAACATTTCCAGTTAAGGAAAGAGGGATGTTGTGATATTCCGTTAACTGCGTGAGTGTAGTATGCATCATCACAGGAAGTGATGTCAATCAACATGTGATATAGCAGTTGGAGTAGTGTTAGTCATCAGCCAGCACACATATTACAGAGCTCTCTTGTAAATCTGTACCTTGCAATAAAGAACTCTTCATTCAAATTACCATTCAGCCTAAGTTTGTTTGGTACCTTATTGCTGACAAAGAATAACACAACAAATGCAGTCAGTTTAACTTTGGCGGTGGGGAAATTTCTAGAAAGACTAAATCGGGACAAAATTAATTGTTACATGGACAAATGCAGGTTAATTAAAAAAAGCGAGCATGGATTTCTTAAGGGAAATTCATGTTTAACTAACTTACTGGAGTTTTTTGAAGAGGTAACCGAGAGGGTTGATGAGGGTAATGCAGTTGATGTGGTGTACATGGACATCCAAAAGGCATTTGATCCAGTGCCACACAACAGACCTGTGAGTAAAGTTAAAGCTCATGGAATAAAAGGGACAGTAGCAACATCAATATGGAATTGGCTGAGTGACAGGAAACAAAGAGTAGTGGTTAATGGATGTTTTTCAGGCTGGAGGAAGGTTTGTAGTGGAGTCCCCCAGGGGTCAGTGTTGGGACCCTTGCTTTTCCTGATATATATTGTCATGCAGACCCCCACCTGCCAAGAATGAGGCATATTAATTTTGCCATATGAACATTGATTTTAAACTGTTGCTGGAGTGAAGAAAGGACCTTTTGAAGATCACCAGACACTTGGCTGGAAGAACACTTGCATACTAAGAGACAGTGCTTGGAGAGACAAAAGTATTGCTCACTGATTCAATTAACAGAGGTTGGTATGGGCAATGATTCCACATCTTGTCGGTAAGAGACAGCCCTACGCCCCGCACCGCACACTTCCCACCCCCCCAACTGAGAGCTTTGAAATCCACAAAGGCAGGACTGGTTAAACCAGCTGATCCAGGCTTTTGAATGAAACACAGAACAGTTTGAATGAAGAAGGCAGTTTGAAACTGAAGCTGGAACAGGGAAGCTTCTCTCCTGGCTGTGTCTGTCTCGCTTTCTGCCAAGCCACGGGACCTATGGAAGACACGTAGACCTCAAGAGAGAAAAGACTTCAACATCAAAACAAGCTGAAGCCTGAACTGGGTCCCAACGAACAGCAGGAATTACCGGCAACCAAAGACTCCACAATGAACTCAAAGGACTGTAATTATAATCCCGATATTGCCTCAAACTTTTCCCCTTTATTCTTTTCTACTTTTTCTGTCTCTATCTGCGTGTGCGTTTATCGCGTATGCATGCTAGCGTGGTCATGTTGCATATTCGTAGTCGCTAACCGGATTAGAGTTTAAGATTAATAAACTTCCACCTTTCTTGTTTAAATCTAAGGAAACCTGTCTGATTTCTTTGCCTTACAATTGGAGCAGTGAACAAGGATTCACTGAGGGGAAGCTAAAAACACAATGTCTCTAAAATTAAACCCTGTTATGATTAAACCAGGCAAAGACTGAGAGGGAACCCCTGGAACCCTTCTCACCTGGTCGTAAAAATATTAATGACCTAGCCCTTGGTGTACAGGACACAATTTCAAAGTTTTAAGATGATCTGAAACTTGGAAGCATTGTGAGCTGTGAGGAAGGTAGTGTAGAACTGCAAAAGGGCATAGACAAGTTGGTGGAATGGGCGGACAGGTGGCAGATGAAGTTCAATGCGGAGAAATGTGAAGTGATGCATTTTGGTAGGAAGAACGTGGAGAGACAATATAAAATAAAGGGAACAATTCTAAATGGGGTGCAGGAGCAGAGGGACCTGAGTGTATGTGTGCATAAGTCATTGAAGGTGGCAGGACAGGTTGAGAGAGCGGTTAATAAAGCATACCTTATCCTGGGATTTATTATTAGAGGCATAGAGTACAAGAGCAAGGAGGTTATGTTGAACTTGTATAAGATGCTAGTTCGGCCTCAGCTGGAGTATTGGGTCCGCTTCTGGGCGTCGCAATTTAGGAAGGATGTGAAGGATTTAGAGAGGGTGCGGAAAAGATTGATGAGAATGGTTCCATGGATTAGGAACTTCAGTTATGAAGATAGATTAGAGAAGGTGGGACTGTTTTCCTTGGAGAAAAGAAGGCTTAGAGGTATTCAAAATCATGAGGGATCTGGACAGAGTAGATAGAGAGAAACTATTCCCACTCATGAAAGGATCGAGAACAGGGCAGCACAGTGGCGCAATGGGCGGCACAGTGGCGCAGTGGTTAGCACTGCAGCCTCACAGCTCCAGCAACCCGGGTTCAATTCTGGGTACTGCCTGTGTGGAGTTTGCAAGTTCTCCCTGTGTCTGCGTGGGTTTCCTCCGGGTGCTCCGGTTTCCTCCCACAAAGACTTGCAGGTTGATAGGTAAATTGGCCATTAGCAATTGCCCCTAGTATAGGCAGGTGGTAGGGAAATATAGGGACAGCTGGGGATGTGGTAGGAATATGGAATTAGTGTAGGATTAGTATAAATGGGTGGTTGATGTTCAGCACAGACTCAGTGGGCTGAAGGGCCTGTTTCAGTGCTGTATCTCTAAACTAAACAGGATGGTACAGATTTAAAGTAATTGTCAAAAGAAGCAAAAATGACATGAGGACAAACTTATTCAGGCAGTGAGTGGTTAAGGTCTGGAATGCAGTTCCTGAGAGTCTGGTGGAGGCAGGTTCAATTGAAGCATTCAAAAGAGAATTCGACTGTCATATGAAATGGAAGAATGCGCAGGATTAGGAGGAGAAGGTGGGGAAGTGGCACTAGGTGAATTGCTAATTCGGAGAGCCAGTGCAGACATGATGGGCTGAATGGCTTCCTTCTGCGCTCTAACAATTCTGTGATTCTGCAGCTCCACCAACACTCAAGAAGCTTGACACCATGCAGGACAAAGCATCTTGCTTGATCGGCACCCCATCCACCCCCTTAAACATTCACCTCCTCCACCACTGGCACACAGTGGCAGCAATACTTACCACCTACAAGATGCACTGCAGCAAGTTGCCAAGCTTCCTTCAACAGCACCTTCCAAACCCATGACCTCCAACACCTAGAAGAACAAGGGCAACAGCCGCCTGGGAACACCACCACCTGCAAGTTCCCCTCCAAGCCACACACCATCCAGGCTTGGAACTAAATCACCACTCCTTCACTGTTGCTCAGTCAAAAATCTGGAAATCCCTTCCCAACAGCACTGTGGGTGCACCTACCCCACATAGACTGCAGCAGTTCAAGAAGGCAGCTCTCCACCACATTCTCAAGGGCAATTAGTGATGAGCAACAAATGTTGACCTCACCAGCGACACTCAAATCCCATGAATGAAAAAAATAAATTTAAAGGTGGCCTGTGCGCCTAAAAATGTTGGTGCAAATTTTTACTCATGCTGAATTTGCAAAGATGAAGGAAAGTTGTATTGTATGCTGTTTCAGATGGCAGGGGTGGGGTGCAAGGCCATGCTGATGAGTGGTGAAGGGTCTGGGCAAATGTTTTGAAGAACTAGCATAAAAGATCAAGGAAATTCAAGTGTGGTACAAGAATGACTGTTAATCACCTACGTACAAATTATCCTTTGCACTAGAAAGTGGCATTGCACTGTGATTCTGTCATTTCGGTTGCAAATTGACAGAGAAGTTCAAGCCCTACAAAATGTTTACTAGTTGTGTGAACTGGAAGTTTTCTCACCCTATTCTTTTCAGCAATATGCTAGAGACAAGTGGTTTGTTCTGGTAATTAACCAGTTAAAAGATAGAGGATAAGCAACCAGCCATTCGTAAATAAAAACAGGCACAGTGGCGCAGTGGTTAGCACCGCAGCCTCACAGCTCCAGCGACCCGGGTTCAATTCTGGGTACTGCCTGTGTGGAGTTTGCAAGTTCTCCCTGTGTCTGCGTGGGTTTTCTCCGGGTGCTCCGTTCCTCCCACAAGCCAAAAGACTTGCAGGTTGGTAGGTAAATTGGCCATTATAAATTGCCCCTAGTATAGCTAGGTGGTAGGGGAATATAGGGACAGGTGGGGATGTGGTAGGAATATGGGATTAGTGTAGGATTAGTATAAATGGGTGGCTGATGGTCGGCGCAGACTCAGTGGGCCGAAGGGCCTGTTTCAGTGCTGTATCTCTGAACTAAACTAAATGCTGGAAATACTCAGCAGGTCTGGCAGCATCTGTGGGGAGAGAAGCAGAGTTAACGTTTGAGGTCAGTGACCCTTCATCAGAATTTCTTAAACCTTCTTTCCAGAACAATGTTATTGTTTAAATGCTTAATCACCAGGGTGTCAATGGCCTAAAAGTTACAGTTTATGGTAATGAAGCTTTGAAATCTATTTTAACAGTTTTGATACCAGCCCAATTTTAAAGAGAAAAGAATATAATTGACAAGGCAGCAGCATCTGTGAAGAGAGAATGGTAGGATGAATGTTTCATGTCTTATGATGAATAATAGGTTTTGATTCATTGAGATAAAAGCTCATTCTAGTGGCTTACTGCTGAAACATAATCAGTAGAAGCTGAGAAAGATTCAGCATTTAATTCTTCTTCATTCTTACAAGGATTTCAAGGTGGTGGCCATATACTGCTGGAGTGAGGGTAGAGGAAGTATAATGCATGACTCATTGAGTGCGGCTATCTATACTTATCAAAGATTTCAATAATGTAAACCAAAAATACCTATTAAAATCACAACAATTTTTTTTAGGCACAAGCACTAAAAAGGGAACACAGCGGATGTGTGTTTCCAATAGCTTACTTCAGTCTTGGGCTAAATTACTATTTCTGTAAATCATTAAAACTGCAAAAATAGATATATTTGAAATCGGCCATTTGAGAGGGAATTGAAGAGTGTGCCCCTATTATTATTGGTTAGGAATCATCAGCATTTTTATTCTCATTAAATCACTACTGTGGCTGGATCGACAGTTCTGCCACCTGCAGAATACAACTGGTCAGTGTGGTAAATCTAACTTAAAAGATTGCTTCAAAGTAAAGTTCTAGAAGAAAATACTGGGCTGGATTTTAAGAGCCCGCCGTTGCTCCCAGTGGCGAACTCAAAAAAAAGGCGTCCCATGATCACCTGTACAGTGGCTCATTTAAATAGCCGGGGCGGCCCGTGCCTCCCCTCCCCCCACTGCCACAATCATGTGGAGGGGGCGGGCTGTCCTTCCCCGTCAATGGTGCCAGCTGCTTCTGCGCAGGCGCTGACGCCATTTTTAAAGGGCAGCTAACCCTGCCAGCAAATTTGAATTTTTAAAGTGAACCCCCTCCAAAATTTACAAAATAAAATTGTAATGCGCCTTTCCAACCCTCCAATAAAAATTACAGTAAGTAGTTGCCCTTTCCCCCAAAACACTTACCTTTGAATTCTGACCTTCCCCGCCGCAGACTGCACAAAGTTGAAAGTTCACCCCTTCCCACCATCCCCTACACTGATGATGCTTATTTGACCCCATCCCCTCCCCCATTGTACTGAAAATCTTAACTCCACCCCCCCCTCACTGCCCACCAGCATCACACCTGCTTTCCCCAGATGGGAACTGAAGCTGTAGGAGTGCCGGCCGCTGCACTGAAGGTCGCGGCAGGACCAGAAGTTTGCAGGTAAGTATATTTAAATAAGTTCATTTTAATGATTAAAATATGGAAATTGAGTTCCAGTTGCCCAGTGGCGGGACCGCGCCGTCACCAGACGGATCGGGCCAGGCCCCCCCCGGCGTCGGCCTCCAAGGCGGGCCTCTGCCGGAACAATCTTTCGGCCCCCCCCCCCACCACGGAGGCCAACGTTGGTAAAGTCCAGCCCACTATGTTTACCAGATATTTCTTTGCCTCTCTTTTTTTCGTGTCAATTTTAGTGCCATGTGAATGGGGTGTCCTGTGTTTTGGATCTCTCTGGTGACACCAATTAGGTCAAATGTCTCAGAAGTGTGATGCAGATAGCAGGAGATGTGACATCAGACCATACTGAGAGATGGTCTAAAAGCATCTGATCCTGGAAACAACCTTTGAGGGCAGTCCCCATTGCACTGTTGCTGCTCAACAGCACAAAAGAATGTTCTCAGACATAATGTCATAGCAGCAGCATAACAGAGAAGGGCAGCCTTTGGGAGGTCTGTCAGATGCCCCACATATTTAAAATAAATCCAACAAATTTCTGGTACGAACAGTTTTTCATTCTACCAAAATAGGAGCACTCTGAACTAAAAGTACTTCTTCTCATCTTTCCTTTCTCCACTAAGATTGAGGTTTTGATTACATTTGGGGTCTGGTTGAAATTTCATGGAACTTTATCTCGTTGAAAGCCCATTGGTGATTGGGGGGATACTTCTTTCAAGATATTGAATGAATGGTTGTTTCGCTTTCCAGACTTCCTCTTAACTGTTTTTCAGTGGAGCTGGATCTATTCAATGGCTGAGAAAAGTTTGGGTCTCAAAAGAAACTGATGTGAAGAAAACTTTCATTTTGCTGCATGATTGTCATAGACCAAAAGTGTCCCTCACGTTATAAAGCAAACTGAAAGAGCTGGGAAGGGGTGAAGGAAATGAGAGAAAGTTTATTTTTCTCATATCCAACATGGCCAATATAAGTAGGCTGCCTGTTAACACATATTTTTAACTGGTCATGAATAAACTTATCATGGAGCAGTTGATTATGACAGGCTTAGCTAAGTTAGACAAGGCTCAACTGTTCCCATTAACTAATCACACAAGAACTAGGGGACAGATGCCCACAAGTGTGGTGGAAGCAGAGACAATCAATCACTTCAAAAGGAAGTTGGATGGCTACTTGAAATAATTAAACTTGCAGGGCTACAGGGATCGACTGGGGGAGTGGGACTGACTGAATTTCTCCATGGAGAGCTGGCATGGACTTGATGGGTCAAATGGCCTCCTTCTGTGCTGTAAATGACTCTACTGACTCAAGAAAAATACTCTGCCTCCTTTCCCAATATTTTTGTTGCCTTTCACCAATTTTCTTGGTGACAAAATGTTGCAAAAGCAGATCTTACCTCACACGAATTCTGCATTATATTTTACAAGTTAAAGAGACAGAACTTCAAGCAAATACATACAGTGAAATAAGTTCCAAAGGTTGGAAACTGCACTTTTTATTTTAAAAATGGATTAATAATTGTAGCAATTTATCAAGTTCATGAAATGCAGGAAAATAATATATTAATCTCAGGGTGGGGGTGGTGATTTGTTCCCTCTAATATTCTCAATTTTTTTGCAGACTGTGAAGTAGGTTCATGTAAATTACTGTCTTCACTACTTTAACACAGATGTTGGTTTAAAGGAAACCAGTAAACAATTGTGTTACAATAGTGCAGACAGGAAATATATTAATGAGTGCATTAAAAATAGCGCAAGAGGAAATGAAACCAGAACTAGCTGATCAGCTGTGAATTATAGACATATGCACAATCCCTCCTTCATTTTCTGGTTGTGTGAACCTGGATTATACAAATAATTGAGCACAGTCACTATCCTCTTAGACCTCCTCATTCCAAAATAGACTGTACAACCTTGGCTGCCATAGACTCTCATTTATTTAATCTCTTGAGGGAGACAAGTAGTCACACATAAACCTTCCATGCAGCAAAAATGTTCCCCCAAGCCCCCAGGTGAAAACTGAAAGAGATGCATCCAACACCACTGCAAATTATTCAACCCGACTGCTTCCGTACTGGGCCTAAAACAAACTCAGCACTGCACGTACAACTGTATCTTGCCCACGAGCCACCCTTATTCTCTATATACAAGCAAGGATACCTGTCCCTTCTGTAAGCATCATTAGCCTCAGAAATCCAGAGAGTTTCCTACTTTATTCTCTTTTACAATAATCAGATGGTTTCCTTCAGATCATTACTGCATGTTAGATATGGAAGGCTGTAGGTAACATGCAATCCAGCGGTGGAGAGAAAGCAAAGAATAAAATTCTCTTGCAAAGCAAGCGTTGTGCATTTTTATTACCCTCCCTAACAGCTCTTACTGAACTCCTTATTTGTAAACCCAAATATAGCATTATATTGTCTATCCCCACACGCTGCTGGGTATAGGTTATCCCTTGCTCCCTTGACTGAATGCTTTGGAAATAAAGCCTGCTGTTCTGCTTGCCTTTTCAATACTATCTCGGTGGCACAGAACACAGTGGCCGCACGCTATTCCCACACCCACTAAAACAGCCCTGGGGATAAGCACAGCACAATTGATAGAAAGTGTATTCTTTTGCATAGGTTCCCACCAGCATGTAGCTAGCAATTTCCTGGGTTTTATCTGAGAACAAATACCTTTGAAAACTGAAAACAAGACGTCCAGCTACATTGTTATATTGAGTAGATTAGCATCCAGCTACATTGTTACATTCACTGAATTAATCTGTGTTTTCCATCATTTCAGAAATCTAGCCTACCAACTCTAATGGGGCTATGGACAACTAGTTCACAGGATGCACGAGCTTATTGTTAAACATATTTAAACCCTTTAAATAAAATATAATCTTATAGACTTTAAAAAAAATTAATTTGCTTTATTGTACTGGATATTATTAACCCACACTCTCCCACGCATACATACAGGAAGTTGCCTGGTTACTGTAACTAGGGTTTTCAATTTGGAGTCTCAGGACCCTAACAGTCTGCATTGCTATTCTGTGATCTTTCCAAAGTTATCAAACTTCTATATTTTTCTATTTTGATTTACTGGTATGTTGTTTTTGTTGTTAGACACGAATAAAGACATTTCTGTTTTCATTTGAGTAGCTGGCATTTTCTTTTGAAACTAAGGACAGTGGGATGGATTTTATAAGCTCGCCGCCAATTCAAAAAGGGCCGCATGCCAAAGAGCCACTGCGATCTTGAGTGCGGCAGCTCATTTAACTAGCTGGAGCGGGCCACCCCCCTGATCATGTGGGGCGGGCGGGCTGTCCATCCCTGGCAATGGCGACAGCTGCCTGTGCGCAAGCGCTGATGCCATTTTTAAAGGGCTATCAGCCCTACTATTTTAAAAGATACATGGCATAAAATTAAATGAATAATTTTATTTTGCCCCTCTTCCACCCCCACAATAACAATTAAATTAAGTATTTGCCCTTCCCCCCCAAAACACTTACCTTTACCATCTGAACTTCCCCGCCACCAAAACTGCACAAAGTTTAAACTACAACCATTCCCACCATCACCTACACCCATTATGTTAATTTGACCATGTTTCGCCACCCCACCCCCACCACCGCTCCATTGATAAACTTACCTCCACCTCCTCCCCATCAATGTTGTGTCTTGTTTCCCCAGAGAGGGATCTGAAGGCATGGGAGTGCCGACCGTCGTGCTGAAGATCGTGGCAGGACCGTAATATCCCAAGTAAGTACCTATTCATTTATTAATTTTATTCATTTGCAGATGTTAATTCCAGGTCCCGTCGTCCAGTGGTGGGGAGGGTGCCACAATGCCTCACCATCGCCGGGAGGATTGGGCTGAGCTCTGCCAGCGTCGAGGTCCATGGCTGGCCTCATCTGTGGCCATCTTCAGGCCCCCCATCACAGATCCCGACTCGAGAGCTCCCTAACATACAGCCCAGTGAGTCCACAGCAGTGAGCCTAAACTGATGGATTTGAGGTGAGGTGGGGAGGTGGTTTCTCAGAACAGTGTCTGTATTTTTGAGCAGGGCTGGTGGGGTGGTCTCAGGAGAGTGTCTATATTTATCATGGGGTTTCACATGAGTGTCTGTATTTATGGGGGGGGGGGGTTCTCAGGATAACATCTGCATTTATGGGAAGGGCTAGTGCTCTGGTCTCAGAAGAGTGTCTATATTTATCTGGGGGGGTCAGGAGAGAGTTGATATTTATATGGGGGTCTCAGTAGAGTGCATATATTTATTTGGCGGGGTCTCAGGAGAGTGTCTATATTTATTGTGGGGTCTCAGGAGAGTGTCTATATTTTTTGTGGGGTCTCAGGAGAGTGTCTATATTTATCGTGGGATCTCAGGAGAATGTCTATATTTATTGCGGGTTCTCAGGAGAGTGTCTATATTTATCGTGGGATCTCAGGAGAATGTCAATATTTATTGCGGGATCTCTGGACAGCGTCTATATTTATTGTGGGATCTCAGGAGAATGTCTATATTTATTGCGGGATCTCTGGACAGCGTCTATATTTATTGTGGGATCTCAGGAGAATGTCTATATTTATTGTGGGATCTCAGGAGAGCGTCTATATTTATTGTGGTGTCTCAGGAGAATGTCTATATTTATTGCGGGATCTCAGGACAGTGTCTATATTTATTCGTGTGGTCACAGGAGAGGGTCTATATTTATTGTGGGATCTCAGGAGAAAGTCTATATTTATTGCGGGATCTCAGGACAGTGTCTATATTTATTCGTGTGGTCACAGGAGAGGGTCTATATTTATTGTGGGATCTCAGGAGAGTGTCTATATTTATTGCGGGATCTCAGGACAGTGTCTGTATTTATTCGTGGGGTCACAGGAGTGTGTCTATATTTATCGTGGGATCTCAGGAGAGTGTCTATATTTATTGTGGGATCTCAGGAGTGTGTCTATATTTATTGCGGATCTCAGGAGAATATCTATATTTATTGTGGGATCGCAGGACAGTGTCTATATTTATTGTGGGATCTCAGGAGAGTGTCTATATTTATTGTGGGATCTCAGGACAGTGTCTATATTTATTGTGGGATCTCAGGAGAATATCTATATTTATTGTGGGATCTCAGGAGAGTGTCTATATTTATTGCGGGATCTCAGGAGAATGTCTATATTTATTGCGGATCTCAGGAGAATATCTATATTTATTGTGGGATCTCAGGAGAGTGTCTATATTTATTGCGGGATCTCAGGAGAATGTCTATATTTATTGCGGATCTCAGGAGAATATCTATATTTATTGTGGGATCTCAGGAGAGTGTCTATATTTATTGTGGGATCTCAGGACAGTGTCTATATTTATTGTGGGATCTCAGGAGAATGTCTATATTTATTGAGGGATCGCAGGACAGTGTCTATATTTATTCGTGGGGTCACAGGAGAGTGTCTATATTTATTGCAGGATCTCAGCAGAATGTCTATATTTATTGCGGGATCTCAGGACAGTGTCTATATTTATTCGTGGGGTCACAGGAGAGTGTCTTTATTTATTGCAGGATCTCAGCAGAATGTCTATATTTATTGCAGAGTCTCAGTAGAGTCTATATTCATGTCTGGGGATTCAGGAGAGTGTCTATGTTTAATGCGGGGTATCAGGAGTGTGTCTTTAATTATTGCGGATCTCAGGAGAATGTCTATAGTTATTGTGGTGTCTCGGGAGATTGTCTATATTTATGTGGGGGAATCAGGAGAGTGTCTATATTCATTAGGGGGTCTTAGGAGAGAGTCTAAATTTATTCGGAGGGGGGTCTCAGGAGAATGTCTGTATTTACTGGGGAGTCTCAGGAGAGTGTCTATATTTATGTGGCGGTATCAGTAGAGTGTCTATATATATGGGGGTCTTAGGAGAGAGTATATATTTATTCAGGGGCATCTCAGGAGAATGACTATATTTATTAGGGGTGTGTCAGTGGAGTGTTTATATTCATATGGGGGTCTGAGGGCAATGTCTATATTTATTGTGGGGTCTCAGGAGATTGTCTATATTTATTACGGGATCTCAGGATTGTGTCTATATTTATTGGGGGGGTCTCAGGAGAGTGTCTATATTTATTGCGGGGTCTCAGGAGAGTGCCAATATTTATTGGGGGGTCTCAGGAGAGTGTCTATATTTATCTGTGGTTCTCAGTAGAGTGTCTATATTTATATGGGGGTTTTAGGAGAGTGTCTATATTTATTGTGGCATCTCAGGAGAGTGTCTAAATTTATTCGGTGGTATCTCAGGATTGTGTCTATATTTATTGGGGGGGGGGTCTCAGGAGAGTGTCAATTTTTACTGGGGTCTCAGGGGAGTGTCTATTTTTACTGGGGGTCTCAGGAGAGTGTCTATAATTATTGCAGGGACTCATGAGAGTTTCTATATTTATTGCAGGGTCTCAGGACAGTGTCTATATTTATCTGTGGTTCTCATTAAAGTGTCTATATTTATATGGGGGTCTCAGGAGAGTGTCTCTACATATGGGGGTTTTAGGAGAGTGTCTATATTTATTGGGGGATATCAGGAGGGTGTGTATATTTATTGTGGCATCTCAGTAGAGTGTCTATATTTATATGGGGGTCTTATGAGATTGTCAATATTTATTGTGGTGTCTGAGGAGAATGTCTATATATATTGTGGCGTCTCAGGAAAGTATCTATATTAATTGCTTGGTCTCAGGTGAATGTCTATATTTATTTGGCAGGGTCTCAGGAGAGTGTCTATATTTATTTGGCAGGGTCTCAGGAGAGTGTCTATATCTATTCAGGGGGAGTCTCAGCAGAGTGTCTATATTTATGTGGGGGTCTCAGGAGAATGTCTATATTTATTGGGGAGCTCAGGAGTGTGTCTCGATTTAATGTGGGATCTCAGGAGAGTTTCTATATTTATGTGGGGGTCTCAGGAGAGTGTCTATAGTCATTTTGGGCTCTCAGAAGAGTATCTGTATTTACTGCAGGGTCTCAGGAGAATGTCTATATTTATTGCGGGATCTCAGGAGAGTGTCTATACTTATTAGTGGGGTCTCAGGAGAGTGTCTCTATTTATTGTGGCTTCTCAGGAGAGTGTCTATATTTATGTGGGGGTCTCAGTAGAGTGTCTATATCTATATTGGGGTCTCAGTAGAGTCTCTAGATTTATATGGGTTTTAGGAGAGTGTCTAAATTTATTAGGGGGGTCTCACGAGAGTGTCTATATTTATTAGCAGGGCGTCTCAACAGAGTGTCTATATTTATGTGGGGGTCTCAGTAGAGTGTCTATATTTATTGTGGCATCTCAGGAGTGTGTCTATATTTATTGTGGTGTCTCAGGAGTGTGTCTATATTTATTGTGGTGTCTCAGGAGAGTGTCTATATTTATTATGGGGTCTTAGGAGATTGTCAATATTTATTGTGGTGTCTCAGGAGAGTGACTATATTTATTGCAGGGTCTTAGGAGATTGTCAATATTTATTGTGGGATCTCAGGAGAATGTCTATATTTATTGCGGGATCTCAGGACAGTGTATATATTTATTGCAGAGTCCCAGTAGAGTGTCTATATTCATGTCTGGGGATTCAGGAGAGTGTCTATGTTTATTCGGCAAGGTCTCAGGAGAGTGTCTATATGTAATGCAGGATCTCAGGAGAATATCTACGTTTATTGTGGTGTCTCAGCAGAGTGTCTATATTTATCTGTGGTTCTCAGTAGAGTGTCTATATTTATATGGGTGTTTTAGGAGAGTGTCTAAATTTATTAGGGGGGTCTCAGGAGAGTGTCTATATGTATTGTGGCATCTCAGGATAGTGTCTAAATTTATTCGGCGGGGGTCTCAGGATAGTGTCTATATTTATTGGGGGTCTCAGGAGAGTGTCTATTTTTACTGGGGTCTCAGGAGAGTGTCTATTTTTACTGGGGGTCTCAGGAATGTGTCTATATTTATTGGGGGGGTCTCAGGAGAGTTTCCACATTTATTGCGGGGTCTCAGGACAGTGTCTATATTTATCTGTGGTTCTCATTAGAGTGTCTATATTTATATGGGGGTCTCAGGAGAGTGTCTCTACATATGGGGGTTTTAGGAGAGTGTCTATATTTATTGGGGGGGACTCAGGAGGGTGTCTATATTTATTGTGGCATCTCAGTAGAGTGTCTATATTTATATGGGGTTCTTATAAGATTGTCAATATTTATTGTGGTGTCTGAGGAGAATGCCTATATATCTTGTGGCGTCTCAGGAAAGTATCTATATTAATTGCTTGGTCTCGGGCGAATGTTTATATTTATTGCGGGGTCCCAGGAGAGTGTCTATATTTATTCGACAGGGTCTCAGGAGAGTGTCTATATTTATGTGGAGGTCTCAGGAGAATGTCTATATTTATTGGGGAGCTCAAGAGTGCGTCTCGATTTAATGTGGGATCTCAGGAGAGTTTCTATATTTATGTGGGGGTCTCAGGAGAGTGTCTATAGTCATTTTGGGTTCTCAGAAGAGTATCTGTATTCACTGCAGGGTCTCAGGAGTATAATATTTATTGTGGCTTCTCAGGGGAGTGTATATATTTATTTATCTTCTCAGGAGAGCGTCTATATTTATTAGGGGGGGTCTCAGGAGAGTGTCTCTATTTATTGTGGCGTCTCAGGGGAGTGTCTATATTTATTGTGGCTTCTCAAGAGAGTGTCTATATTTATATGGGGGTCTCAGGAGATTGTCTATATTTATTCAGGGGGAGTCAGCAGAGTCTCAATATTTATTGTGGGATCTCAGGTGAGTGTCTATATTTATGGGGTGTCTCAGGAGAGATCACAACTCCCTGACCTTTACTATAGTCATGGAGAGGGATAGGAGCAGACGGGATGGGAAAATATTTAATTGGGGGAGGGGGAATTACAATGCTATTAGGCAGGAACTGGGGAGCATAAATTGGGAACAGATGTTCTCAGGGAAATGCACGACAGAAATGTGGAGGTTGTTTAGGGAGCACTTGCTGCGACTGCTGGAAAGGTTTGTCCAGATGAGGCAAGGAAGGGATGGTAGGGTGAAAGAACCTTGGATGACAAGAGATGTGGAACAGCTAGTCAAGAGGAAGAAGGAAGCTTACTTAAGGTTGAGGAAGCAAGGATCAGACAGGGCTCTAGAGGGTTACAAGGTAGCCAGGAAGGAACTGAAGAATGGATTTAGGAGAGCTAGAAGGGGACATGAAAAAGTCTTGGCGGGTAGGATTAAGGAAAATCCCAAGGCGTTCTACACTTATGTGAGGAACAAGAGGATGGCCAGAGTGAGGGTAGGGCCGATCAGGGATAGTGGAGGGAACTTGTGCCTGGAGTCGGAGGAGGTAGGGGAGGTCCTTAATGAATACTTTGCTTCAGTATTCACTAGTGAGAGGGACCTGGTCGTTTGTGAGGACAGCGTGAAACAGGCTGATATGCTCGAACAGGTTGATGTTAAGAAGGAGGATGTGCTGGAAATTTTGAAAGACATGAGGACAGATAAGTCCCCAGGGCCAGACGGGATATACCCAAGGATATTACGGGAAGCGAGGGAAGAGATTGCCGCGCCTTTGGCGATGATCTTTGCGTCCTCACTGTCCACTGGAGTAGTACCAGATGATTGGAGGGTGGCAAATGTTATTCCCTTGTTCAAGAAAGGGAATAGGGATAACCCTGGGAATTAGAGACCAGTCAGTCTTACGTTGGTGGTGGGCAAATTATTGGAGAGGATTCTGAGAGACAGGATTTATGATTATTTGGAAAAGCATAGTTTGATTAGAGATAGTCAGCATGGCTTTGTGAGGGGCAGGTCATGCCTCACAAGCCTTATTGAATTCTTTGTGGATGTGACAAAACTCATTGATGAAGGAAGAGCAGTGGATGTGGTGTATATGGATTTTAGCAAGGCGTTTGATAAGGTTCCCCATGGTAGGCTCATTCAGAAAGTAAGGAGGTATGGGATACAGGGAAAGTTGGCTGTCTGGATACAGAATTGGCTGGCCCATAGAAGACAGAGGGTGTTAGTAGATGGAAAGTATTCAGCTTGGAGCTCGGTGACCAGTGGTGTTCCGCAGGGATCTGTTCTGGGACCTCTGCTCTTTGTGATTTTTATAAATGACTTGGATGAGGAAGTGGAAGGCTGGGTTAGTAAGTTTGCCGATGACACAAAGGTTGCTGGAGTTGTGGATAGTGTGGAGGGCTGTTGTAGGTTGCAACGGGACATTGACAGGATGCAGAGTTGGGCTGAGAAGTGGCAGATGGCATTCAACCTGGAAAAGTGTGAAGTGATTCATTTTGGAAGGTCCAATTTGAATGCAGAATACAGGCTTAAAGACAGGATTCTTGGCAGTGTGGAGGAACAGAGGGATCTTGGGGTCCAAGTGCATAGATCCCTCAAAGTTGACACCCAAGTTGATAGGGTTGTTAAGAAGGCGTATGGGGTGTTGGCTTTCATTAACAGGGGGATTGAGTTTAAGAGCCGCGAGGTTATGCTGCAGCTCTATAAAGCCCTGATTAGACCACACTTGCAATATTGTGTTCAGTTCTGGTCACCTCATTATAGGAAGGATGTGGAAGCTTTAGAGAGGGTGCAGAGGAGATTTACCAGGATGCTGCCTGGACTGGAGGGCATGTCTTATGAAGAAAGGTTGTGGGAGCTAGGGCTTTTCTCATTGGAGCGAAGAAGGATGAGAGGTGACTTGATAGAGGTGTACACGATGATGAGAGGCATTGATAGAGTGGATAGCCAGAGACCTTTTCCCAGGGCGGAAAGGGCTATCACCAGGGGGCATAATTTTAAGGTGATTGGAGGAAGGTTTAGGGGAGATGTCAGAGGTAGGTTCTTTACACAGAGAGTGGTGGGTGCGTGGAATGCGTTGCCAGTGGTGGTAGTAGAAGCAGATACATTAGGGGCATTTAAGCGACTCTTGGATAGGTACATGGATGATAGTAAAGTGAAGGACATGTAGGTAGTTTGATCTTAGAGTAGGTTAAAGGGTCGGCACAACATCGTGGGTAGTAGTACTGTGCTGTACTGCTCTATGTTCTATGCTCTATTTATGTGGGGGTCTCAGTAGAGTCTCTATATCTATTTGGCGGGTGTCTCAGGGGAGTGTCTAGAATTATTGCAAGGTCTCGGGACAGTGTCTATATTTATTGTGGCGTCTCAGCAGAATGTTTATATTTATTGCGGGATCTCAGGAGAGTGTCTCTATATACTGCAGGGTCTCAGGAGATTGTCTATATTCGTAGCGGGGTCTCTGGAGAGTGTCTCTATTTATTGCAGGATCTCAGGCGAGTGTCTATATTTATTGTGGGTCTCAGGAGAGTGTTTATATTTATTGCAGTGTCTGAGGAGAGTGTCTGTATTTATTGCGGGTCTCAGAAGTGTTACTATATTTATTGCGAGGTCTCAGAAGAGTGTCTATATTTATTGCGGGGTCTCAGGAGAATATTTATATTTATTGTGGCATCTCAGGAGAGTGACTATATTTATTGCGGGGTCTCAGGTGAATGTCTATATTTATTAGGGGGGGGTCAAAGGAGAGTGTCTATATTTATTGTGGGGTCTTAAGAGAGTGTCCATATTTATTACGAGGGTCTCAGGAGCGTGTCTATATTTATATGGGGCTCATAGGAGAGCGTCTTTATTTATTGTGGGGGTCTCAGGAGAGTCTCATATTTATTCAGGGGAAGTCTCGGTAGAGTGTCTATGTTTATGTGGAGGTCTCAGTAGAATGTCTATATTTATTCGGCAGGGTCTCAGGACAGTGTCTATATTTATTGCGGTGTCTCAGGAGAGTGTCTATATTTATTAGGGGGTCTCAGGAGAGTGTTTATATTTATTGCGGGGTCTCAAGAGAGTGTCTATATTTATTAGGGGGGTCTCAGGCGAGTGTCTATATTTATTGCGGGGTCTCAGGACAGTGTCTATATTTATTGCGGTGTCTCAGGAGAGTGTCTATATTTATTAGGGGGTCTCAGGAGAGTGTTTATATTTATTGCGGGGTCTCAGGACAATGTCTATATTTATTGCAGGATCTCAGGCGAGTGTCCATATTTATTGCGGGTCTCAGGGGAATGTCTATATTTATGGCGGGGTCTCAGGACAGTGTTGATATTAATTGCGGGGTCTTAGGAGAGTGTCTATATTTATTGCGGGGTCTCAGGAGAATTCTATATTTATTGTGGGGTCTCAGGAGAATGTCTATATTAATTGCAGGGTCTCAGGAGAGTGTCTTTATTTATTAGGGAGGAGTCCTATATTCTATGTTTCTATTGGGGTAAATGCGGGAACTGGTTACTGAGTTGAATGATCAGCTATGATCATAATGAATAGTGGGTCTCAGGAGAGTGCCTATATTTATTCCGAGGTCTCAGGAGTGTGTCTATATTTGCTGGTGCGTGATTTCATTTAAAACCATTACCATATACCTATTGGACAGTGATGTGCAATAATTTAGCATTCAAGCCTCCCAAAGGTTAGAGAATGCAACAACCCAAAAGTAAGAATTATTACCTGCATAGACGTTTTGTTTCATACTTAGGTGTTTGAAGTTGGAAGAATAATTGCTGTAGCTATCATCTGTTGCAATATTGTAAATTCAGTATTTGTAATGAAGGTGCAGTGGTAGCCAACAAACGGGCTGGATTTTAAGTAATCATTGACGTCGTGATCCGTGGCGGGGGCAGCCTGAAGATGGCCCCGGATGTGCCCGCCACGGATCTCAACACTGGCAGGGCCCAGCCCGATTCTCCCTGTGGCAGCGAGGCACTGTGGAGGCCTCCCTGCTGCTGCGCAACGGGATCACAATTTGAATATTTAAATCAATTAAATTAATTAATTTAAATATACTTACGCCTTCTCTTGATGGCCCGCCGCGATCTTCAGCCCAGCAGCCAGCACTCCCGTGTCTTCGGATCCCGGTCTGGGGAAACGAGGCGCAACAGTGGTGGGGAGGGGGGGTGGAGGTAGGTTTACCAGTGCGGCGGGGTGGGGTGGGGGGAGGTGGTGGATGGGGAATAGGGTCAAATTAACATCATGGTTGTAGGGGATGGTGGGAACGCTTGTTGCTTAAAGTTTGGTGGGGAAGGTCAGATGGAAAAAATAAATGTTTTGAGGGGGAAGGGCAAATAATTAATTTTATTGTTATGGGGAGGTGGGAGAGGAGCAAAAGAAATGTCTTCATTTAATTTAATTCAATCTATGTTTAAATATTTAAATAAGCTGCTAGGGCTGACAGCCCTTTAAAAACTGGCGTCAGTGCCTGTGCACGGGCAGCTGACGCCATTGCCAGGGACTGACAGCCCGACCCCCTCCATGTGATGGGGGGATGGGAGGGGGTCCGCCCCGGCTATTTGAATGAGTCACCGCACTTGAGATCACGGCGGCTGTTTGGTGTGCAGCGCGCATGGGCAGGCCCCCATTTTAGAAGTTCACCTCTGATCTCGGTGGTGAGCTTATAAAATCCAGCGCAACAATTCCGCAACAATTCTTCCTCTTTCTCCACCAATTCAGCATAGAGCATGGGGAGTTTGCTTTAGAAATTAAAATCCTTCAAAATTATGCATCAAAAGGATATTTGTGTACATTTCAACTTTTAAAAATTCCTGATAGTTACATGTGACTTACTTTTCATTTTCAGTGATGAAGTTGGTCTTCTGTGGCATCACAAAACGGGTAAGAGCAAATCATTACCGTGGAAAGAAAACTGGTTAGGTTGTAAAGCAAAAGTAGCTTATATTTATATAGAACCATTAACATAATAAAATGTCCCAAGGTGCTTCACAGCAGCATTATAAGACAAAACATGACACTTAGCCATGCAAGGAGATATTGGGCTGAATTTTATGCCCACACGGGGCTCCTGACGCCTGACTGAAAAGGTGGGGGAATCCCACCTCAGCCAGCCGGAGCATCCCCATCGCCTTCCCACACCCCAGAGCATTTCTATGGCCCTTTAAAGACAATAGAACCTGCCTCCAAGAACTGTTGGCCAATCACAGATCCGGCAGCTCAACAGTATGGCAGTACCACCATGGCGGTGGCCATTGCCAGTACTGCAAAAGACCTTGGACCAAGGCCCAGCACTGGAGCCCAGATCTAAGGTAAGTTAGGCAGAGTCATTGGCGCCAGACTGGCAGGCCCTGGTAAGGGTGGGAGGAGGGAGGGTGCATTTAATGCGGGGGAAGGTAGTTCAGGGAGTCCTGTTAGAATTTTATAGGTTTCTATGAGATCCCCCCTCACTCTTCTGAACTCCAGCGAATACAATCCCAACCGACTCAATCTCTCCTCATACGTCAGTCCCGTCATCCCAGGGATCAGTCTGGTAAACCTTTGCTGCATTCCCTCCATAGCAAGAACATCCTTCCTCAGATAAGGAGACCAAAACTGCAAACAATATTCCAGGTGTGGTCTCACCAAGGCCCTGTATAATTGCAGCAAGACACATCCCTGCTCCTGTACTCAAATCCTCTCGCTATGAAGGCCAACATACCATTTGCCTTTTTTACCGCCTGTTGGACCTGCATGCTTACCTTCAGCGACGGGTGTACGAGAACACCCAGGTCTCGTTGCATATTCCCCTCTCTCAGTTTATAGCTGTTCAGATAATAATCTGCCTTCCTGGTTTTTGCTACCAAAGTGGATAACCTCACATTTATCCACATTATACCGCATCTGCCATACATTAGCCCACTCATTCAACTTGTCCAAATCACCCTGAAGCCTCTCTGCATCCTCTTCACAACTTGCCCTCCCACCCAGTTTTGTGTCATCTGCAAATTTGGAGATATTACATTTAGCTCCCTCACCTAAATCTTTAATATATATTGTGAATTGCTGGAGTCCTAGCACTGATCCCTGTGGTACCCCACTAGTCACTGCCTGCCATTCGGAAAAAGACCCATTTATCCCTACTCTGTTTCCTGTCTGCCAACCAATTTTCTATTCATCGCAATACACTGCCCCCAATCCCATGCACTTTAACTTTACATGCTAATCTCTTATGTGGGACTTTGTCGAAAGCCTTCTGAAAGTCCAAATAAACCACATCCACTGGCTCCCCTTCATCAACTCTACTAGTTACATCCTTGAAGAATTCTGGTAGATTTGTCAAGCATGATTTTTCTTTCGTAAATCCATGCTGACTCTGCCTGATTCTACCACTGTTCTCCAAGTGCTCTGCTAGAAAATCTTTGATAATGGACTCTAGAATTTTGCCCACTACCGATGTCAAGCTGACTGGTCTATAATTCCTTGCTTTCTCTCTACCTTCCTTATTAAATAGTGGGGTTACATTAGCTATCCTCCAATCTGTAGGAACTGTTCCAGAGTCTATAGAATCTTGGAAGATGACCACCAATGCATCCGCTATTTCTAGGGCCACTTCCTTAAGTACTCTGGGATGCATACCATCAGGCCCTGGGGATTTATCGGCTTTCAATCCCATTAATTTCCCCAATACCATTTCTCTACTAATACTGATTTCCTTCGGTTCCTCTCGCTCACTAAGCCCTGTGTTCCCCAACATTTCTGCTATGATATTTGTGTCCTCCTTTGTGAAGACAGAACCAAATTATGCATTTAGTTGGTCAGCCATTTCTTTGTTTCCCATAATAAATTCCCCTGTTTCTGACTGTAAGGGACCTACATTTGTCTTCACCAATCTTTTTCTCTCTTCAGCATGTTCAAGGACTTTGGAGAGGAAAGGGAGGTTGGAGATGGGATAATAGTTTGCAAGGACGGCGGGGTTAAAGGTTGGTTCTTTGAGGAGAGTGATGATTAAAGGCCTGCTCAGGTCGGGAAAGTGAACCCGACCGAATCACAGCAGACCCAAGCCCCACCAACCAGTGTCTCTCTGATTTTGCCCCGAACCCAACCCGACCCGAGCCCGACTCAACCCGACCCAAGCGCGACCCAACCATCCCTTTACTTACCTTCCTGACACCGAAGCTGCAGGAAGCTGCAGTGCATGCACGATGACGTCATAGTGATGTCACTTGCTCACTGCGCAGACTCAGTTTCGACCTGGATTCCCAGCTCAGGTAAGTTTTTAAATTTCAATACTTACCAGCAGAGCACTTACCCTAAGTGAGCGGCCCGACCCGGACCCAGCCTGACCCGGACTCGGCCCGACCCAACCCGAGCCCGAAAGCCAGACCTGGATGACAGGCCCAACCCAACCTGACCCGAACTCGACACATGACGTTGGGTCCCGTTGGGTTTGGGTCGGGTAGCAGGCCTTTAGTGATGATGACAGCAGATTTGAAGGAGAGAGGGACAACACCTGAAGAGAGAGAACCATTAACAGGGGAACCAGGAGGGGAAGCTAGGTGGTCAGCAGTTTTGTGGAATAGGATCAAGGGCGTAGGAGGTGGATAAGGTCTCATGGATAAGATGAGCTCAGAGGGGGTGAGAAACTGGAGAAAGATGGGAGTTCAGGGCTAGGGCCGGATGCTGATTCCCTATTGCATGTTAGATGATTGATATCACTGAAGACCAATTTTACCTCCGTACAGATTTAGTTTTTCTACTGAAAAATAACCAGGGTAGAAACTGAACAGAAATAAGCAAAAAAATTGTTCACTGAAGTTTTACCAAGAGCCCTCCTTATATGTCATCATAGGAAGTAGACTGCTCCGATGCACGTTTATCTGCACTTTTCAGGTTATGAAATCCTTCTATTTTCTATTCGAAAGGTTCGATAGACAGCCTGAACTCAGTCCTCTACTTTCCCTCTTTTATAAGTTGTCTATTGGGAAATGAACCGGTCTTCATCTGTGGCAAGGTACACAAACCCCAATAAGAACCTCAACGACACAAGTAGGGGAAACACAGAAACAATGCTCTCCATTGGCAAGCTTCAACTTTTGAAATGAGTTGCACCTTCATTTTTCTGGTTTTGCTACATATTTACCATAACATATGAAAAGCATTTTTTTTATTCCAACTTCTCCCCTCCTCAAACAAAGTACGGTTCCCTGGATAATGACCATCCTCTGGTAATACACCCCAAGGAGCTATTACTTTTGAAGCTTGATAGTGAGCTCTAGTTATCTATTCAACTGTGGAAAATCTCACAGCAGAGTTGAAACCTGTGCACTCGTGCACACTTCTAATAATATCATTAGACAATGAACAAGGATGAGAATCTGGATCAATTTTCCTCTCCCAAATCCAAGGCACTGTAGCCATTCCTAGCACCCTGACTACCGCCTCACCTTAACTTAACTAACTGAGCACCAACTAATGATTGAACCTCAGACTTTCCGGTGATGAGAAGCATTAATAAGTGCTATGAAAACATCTCCAAATGGATAGTGTAAATTCAATCAACCTAATTCATTCTGTTTTCGTCCATAACTTGTCATCTTGCACCAGAGCTTGAATACATTTTTTACCAATGTTGTACCAGCATTAAACATGTATGACATGTCATAGCATTTCACAGCATACAAATCAAATATTACAGAATGCTCCCCCATCACTTCAGCAGTAGAGGAGGATTTCTACACCATGAGTAGAATCTGAACTGAATTGACCCACGCGCAGCAGGGAAGCCAGTGACAGGTTGGGAACCCATTTTCAATCAAAACAGGCTTTACCGTGGCTCTTTAACTCAACCATGGCATTGGCAACCCCCTTCTGGGTTTCCTGGCCAATCAGAGAGAATGGGCGGGATGAAGTGCTGAATCCGTCAAAGGCCAGATTTCCAGTTAAAGGGATCCCGGCAGGGGTCAGAATGGCCAAACAATACATTGAAGCCTGAGGCTTCAACAACCACAGGAATGGGGAAGAGACATGGGAAGGCTGCTCCCAAGGTCTCTCACTCTTACTTGGAGATCCTGCTGTGGAACCTGAGGGGCTGAAGTGAGGTGATGGGCTGGATTTTAAGAGCTCGCCACCGATCTTGCCCATGCGGGCTGCATGCCAAAAAGCCACCGCAATATTCAGTGTGATGGCTCATTTAAAGAGTTGGGTAGCAGGCAGCCTCACATGGAGGGGGCGGGCTGTCCGTCCCTGACAATGGCATCAGCTGCCTGTGTGCAGGCGCTGACGCCATTTTTAAAGGGCTGTCAGCCCTACCGGCTAATTTAAATATTTAAAGACATATTCAATAAGATGAAATAAATACATCTCTTTTGCCCTCCTCCCACCCCCCATTCACAATTACATTAACTATTTGCCCTTTCTTCCGCAAAACACTTACCTTTAACATCTGACCATCACCCCCCCAAACTGCACGAAGTTTGAAGTACAAATCTTCCCACCCTCCCCTGTACCCATGACGCTACTTTGACCCCATTCCCCCCACCCCTCCCGCACTGATAAACTTGCCTCCTACCACCTCTCCACCACTGTCGTGCCTCGTTTCCCCGGATCTGAGGTATGTAGATACATTCATTTTATTAATTTGAATATGGTGATTGTGGTCCCATTACTGAGTAGCGGGGAGGCCACCATGGTGCCTCGTTGCCACCGGGAGTGTTGGGCCAGGCCCTGCTGGTGTTGAGATCTGTGGCAGGCCTCATCCGGAGCCATCTTCAGGTGCCCCCCCAGCCCTCCAGTCCCCAACCCTGCCACAGATCTCAACATCTAGGGCTGCTTAAAATCCAAGGATGAGAGGGAGAGGCCAGCCTCTCAAACCAAGCAGGTGTGAATGGAAGTGGCCGAGGAAGTCAGCAGCAGGTGTGTGGGCCCCTCTACCCTGGAGACAGTGGCCCAAAAGGTTCAAGGACCTCGAGGGTGGGAAGGGTGAATGGCGTAACATTTTCAGGTGCCAAGCCCCACACTCTAACTTTCACAGCATTCTCCTGCGCAGTACTCCTTCGGACAACACACTCTGCAGCTCCACTCATTCCTCTTCCTCCAGGCACCTCCTCACATCCTCATCTGATCAACTAACACTCACACACACCCTCATCTTTGTGCCATCTCGCACCCATGCCTCACACTCACCCACCACAAATGTTGTATTTCCCTCCTCTCCATACAATCCATTTCTCACACTCACACCTCTCTGTTTCCTCTCCTTACAGGAAAGAGTGCAGAACTCCAGGGAGAAGCAGAGAACCAGGAGTAGAGGAGAACTTCCAATGAGAGGCAGTTTGACAGCCACTGGCAATGCAGTGCCCACCTGATCCAAGGAGGAGGTGGTCTTGGTCCAGGAAGTTGCAGATGGCAGCAACGACCTGCCGTGAAAGCTTGAGCCTCCTGAGGCACCGATGTTCACACATGTCAAGTAACTTGATCCTTTATCTGTAGTCTGTGTATTGGGAGTCTTGCCTCTTTGGAATTGGATCTCTGTGCCCATCCCCACTGCCCTGTGGAGCGTCATGTGGCTGAGGAGAAGGCAACTGGTGTTGCTCCTGGTGCTGTTGCTGTTGGCATGGCTTCTCTTGTTCCTCATTAGAGGTGCCAGGTAGAGCCACATACAGGGCTCTGATTCGGTGCTGAAGGCTGACAGCAGGGAAGTGCAGACCAAGGTGGGTGAAGTTCAAGACAGATGAATTGACTTCCAAGAAGCTGGAAATCAACTGTCAAGTAGTAGGAGCACACTTTCAGACAAAGTGTCATGAGAAGCAGCCTCTCACCTGGCCGTGGCTGCAGCTCTTAAGTTTCACTGATCAAAGGCTTCCCAGCCTATCAGTTTCACTGAAGAAGCACTCCCCGCTGTGCACTCACCCTGGTGACCCCGCGGAGATGCAGAGAGCTTGGGGGACCAATGTGCTAGCTGTTAAAGCCAGAATGCAGGCTTAAATTCAAAGTTAATAAATGACCTGTTCATAGAGAATAATGATTTTCCCGACAGCTGGATGGGGGTTCCCCACTTGCCTGCTAACCCACCCAGGTCAAACCTGGAAGTGGGCGGATCATGTCGGCTTCCTGACCGGACACTACTTTTCGGGGACTTAACCCTGCGCTTGCGCCCAAGTCCGCCTCACCTTGGCAATTAAAATTTTTCCCTATGCTGCTGTGGGGAGTGGACAGAAACAGACAACTGCCCAAAACTGTGAAAACATTTCGCAGCTTGATGGGCTCTAGAAGTAGTAATGGTACTGCTATCAATCTCACACAAATATGAAAGAACAAAAATAAGTCAAGATGTTATGGGCCACTAACCCTGAGGGAGAGGCATTCCAAACAATCTTTCTAAAGAATCATACTTGATGCTGGTGTTGGTGGTGGAGAGGATTGATGATGCTTTAATATCTGATGTAATTTCCTATTCCTTCCTGGCCCCGGAGCCAAAACAAAATGTTGAATATTTATGTAACACCACAAAAACATGGCACAATAAATTATGCTCATTTTAGTGTTGGGATGTAGCAAATTCCCTTTAGTGCCTGCATTATAAAACAATTGAACTGAAGTTAACTCAATTTTTTTAAACACACAAAAGCATCAAAATCTAGTGTGTTGCAATTCAAAATGACACATTTCAGAAAATACAATACCCCACTTACAGAAGAAGACACCGCCAGGTCTTTTGGTATTTGAATACATTGCCTGATTCTTCTCTGGCTGTAAACTCTTAGAGAAATTTTAAGTTTTTCAAAATAAATTACATCATACAAGTGGAGTGTTTTAGCTTGCAACAGAGACCCTTAGTCACTGAGTTGCAAATCTGTCTTCCTCCACTCAGACATGATGTCAGTCACATCTTAACAATGTTCTTGTCATAATATTTTAACAGGCCTGTGATCACACACTCCAAAACTCAATAAAAGATTTACATCCATCCGTTACTTGAAACTAATTCTGAAAACTGAAATCAAAGATGTTTGATTTCTCCAGCAACGGACCTGCAGTCTCACAGAAGGAGGCAAGAAGTACTGGCATTATATAACAGTGTTTTGAAACTCTGCAACTGCAAATACAGGAATTGCAAACTGATCACAGATGAGAGTGTGAACACAATCGTGAGGATGCTCTGGTCTTAGCATTAAAACAGCAAGACTGAAAGTTCAGTGCTCTTTGTGCTGTCAGACATAATGCCAGAGGCTTACCTCAAGCTATGGCCTTGTACCATTCTGTTCTTATTTCTTTCCCATCTTTTTTAGATTAGAGATACAGCACTGAAACAGGCCCTTCAGCCCACCGAGTCTGTGCCGAACATCAACCACCCATTTATACTAATCCTACACTAATCCCATATTCCTACCAAACATCCCCACCTGTCCCTATATTTCCCTACCACCTACCTATACCAGTGACAATTTATAATGGCCAATTTACCTATCAACCTGCAAGTCTTTTGGCTTGTGGGAGGAAACCGGAACACCCGGAGAAAACCCATGCAGACACAGGGAGAACTTGCAAACTCCACACAGGCAGTACCCAGAATCGAACCCGGGTCCCTGGAGCTGTGAGGCTGCGGTGCTAACCACTGCGCCACTGTGCCGCCCTGATCTTCTTATTTAGTTCCATACAGATATGCACATAAACCACATACAAAGTTTGCACTAATGTTTTACTACATTAAAGGTGCTGTATGGATGTAAGCTGTTGTTGTTACGAGCTCACAGGCCAACAGTCTTGCTTGCACTGTGTCTCTACTGAGCTGCCTTCTGATGGATACCTGCAGTGAGTGCCTCATGGTACAGGTCACATGACTACATATTTAGCAAAATTCTTGCTCAATTTGTCATCGGAGTGTGAACCATTATACCAACTCACTGCCAAGGACATGCAGTGGTATTGTGGCACAGAAGCAGCATTCACTTCAGTCAAACAACTAGTGACGGCAATGCCGGCAATGCCAGTGCTGAAATACTATGACGAAAATGATAAAGTCACCTTTCAGCATGACGCCAGCGAAACAGGACTTGGAGCAACCCTAATGCAGCAAGAACAACCGATTGCATTTGCATCCAGGGCGTTAACGCAAATGGAATGACGCTACATTCAGATTGAGAAAGAGTGCCTCGTGGTAGAGGTCACATGACTACAGCAAGCACAGTAGAACAGTATTACATCTCTCTCCCAAACAGTTGATGCACCCCTGGACTTCCCTCATTTCCAGATTTCAGAGCTTTCCTTGTAGTGCTCACAAATCCCAACACCATGCTTGCAATACTCCTAAATGGCATGACCACCCCCAAAGATCTCAGACACCGGAACCCTCCCTCCCCGATGTTCCCACACTGTGGGGCTGCATCCCAGTGATCACAGGTGCTGTGACCTGTTCCAATGTTCTCAGAATCCACCTCTGTGGTGCTTCTAGACCCTGCCTCCGCTCCCCACCCACAGAACTGGATTACGTGGGGGAGGCGAGACTTGCAGGGCCAGGCTGAAAAGGCGGCGGGAACTCTGTCTCGGCCTTTTCATGCCCCCCCAGAGCCATCAGCTGGTGTTTTGAATCCTAAATGTCCAGCGCCGGGATCCCCATCCCCTTAAAGATGGGGAATCCCACCTCCAAGAGCTGCTGGCCAATCACAGGGCCGACAGCTGAGCATTATCAGCAGCACCATTGGGAATGGTGGCCACTACCAGTATCGCAGAGGCCTTGGACCCAGGCCCAGTGCTGGAATCCCGGATCTCAGGTAAGTGAGGCAGGGTCACCGGGGTTAGTCTGGAAGGCCCCAACGAGGGGGTTGGGTGGGAGGATGGGCATGATGTCCTGGGAGGTGGGGGACCATGGAATTGTAGGTTCTGCCATGGGCCACAGATTGCCCAAAGTTGAGGGACAGCCCCTCCCCCAGGCCTGTTGGGAGGGTGCCTCGTTTTACAAGGTGCTCTCCCTGTGTGCCAGAGGCACCCACTGCATCTGGTTAGATCCCAGTGGCGGCTGGAAGACGCTCAAGTGGCCGTTAATAGGCCACTTAAGAGCCTCAATTGGTCTCTGAGTGGGAAGTCCGTCCTTGGCCTATCCCCCCCACCCCCCACCCAGGGAAAATTGCTTGGTCCTCTGCCCCTTCTCCCACCACACATCTCAATGCTATGGGCCACCCCGCCTCTGACCCCATCTCAGGGGGCCCATAAAATCGAACTCACACTGTTTCTGGACCACAGACCACCCTGAAAATAACGTTCTTTAGTCCCATTCCACTACTCCTAGACCCCAGGCCCCCTTTCTAGATTGGGGACTTAACTTGGTGCTCATAAATCTCCAATAACACTGCTTTGCATAATATCCCTGTTACCATAAAATTCCAACCCATTGTAAATGATTTAATGGGATTATATATAAAAGTAGTCACTGCATTTCAAAAGTAATCAATTGGATGAAACAATTTGAGCCTGGCTTAGGATAGCAATGTACCTCAATGTTCAAACTTCATTTAGAACATGATGTGAACCCTTGAACTAGACCACTGTTGTGTTGCTAATCAAGGGATATCTATTATCCTCCAAATATTTTAGCTAAACATATTTAAGGTAGCTGAGCATAGAAACAATGCCGTGAGCCACATAAAGGGAGAACTTTTTAGAACAGAAGAACATGAGAGGTTCAATAGCCTTTGGTCTTCAACGAAATTGCAGACACATCAGTATTATGAATGAACAACTGATTACTGGGACTTTCTGAGGACAGTATCTCATTGCTTTCAAAACCCATTTTAACCATGATTCAGATATGTTTGATAAACCTTATTGTGCATTTATTTCCAAAGGAAACATGAGAATAAGTGGTCCTTTTTAAAAACTCATTTGTTACAGTTTAAACTACAAAGTTCTTGATTCAATGTACTTTTCAGTGCCATGCTGATTTTGATGTGTTTTGAAGTGCTCTTGCTCGAAACAATTTGCTCAACATTTCCTAAAATTGAATTTAGTCATTCAGTACTTTTTCCTTGGTTCAAGTATTGCAATTTAATGGTTTTAAAAGGCTAAACATTCATTTTTGGTGCTATTATATTGCAGAACCCAGTTTGAAATTGCTACCTGTTTAGAGTGTCACACATCTGAATTGTACTGCTGGCTCTAACACCATTAAATAAAAGTTAAATTTTTACAAGTATAGAGTTGGTTGTCCTGTTAACTCTGTGCTAACATTAAAAAGATAACTATGCAATCCCACTTGAGGAACTATTTAAACTTCATTTCACACCAGTGACTGTTATGCTGCAGCATGTGTGAAGCTGAAGTGATGAGTGACTAACCTCTTGGGTTAGTTATATCATTATCCCAATTTGGATTCAGGCAATTGAATTACATACACTACGACAATTTGTGTTGATGCAAAGGTGAAAGTTGCCTCCCATTGACGGAAACTATGTTGTATAATTTCCTGGTATGATAGTATTCAATGCTGCAGGTTTGTGTGTCACTATCAACTAGAAAACAATTGGTTCTAAGAAAAAAAAAAGAGTGCTTGAGACAAATAACAATTGAATGAAGGTGACTGGAATGACAATTGTTGCTTTAATTGAGAGTACAATAGGCAGAGAGAAAAGGGGTGTAAAATTCATAGCAAAATGTTTTTGACTTAATCTGATGTTGCTTGTTTACAGCTTGTTAATGGGTATTCAGAGAAAGATGTGCTAGCTTTCCACTGAAGAAAATTAAAATGTCCAAGAATTATTTACCTCACTCTGTGAACTGCAATATATTCAGTGACGGGGCAGTTAACTCCAGCATATTAGCTGTTCAGGATGGAGTAGGCAGGAAGAGTGATGAGGTCCTGCAGGGGGAGTTTAGGGAGTCAGGTAGTAAGTTAAAAAACAGGACCTCTAGGGTTGTAATCTCTGGATTACTCCCTGTGCCATGTGCCAGTGAGGCTAGAAATAGGAAGATAGTGCAGCTAAACATGTGGCTGAGCAGCTGGTGTAGAAGGGAGGGTTTCAGATATCTGGACCATTGGCCTCTCTTCAGAGACAGATGGGAGCTGTACAAGAAAGACAGGTTGCATCTAAACTGGAAGGGCACTAATATCCTGGCTGCAAGGTTTGCTAGCGTCACTCGGGAGGGTTTAAACTAGTGTGGCAGGGGGTTGGGAACCAGAGCAGTAGGACAGCTAGTGAAGTAAATGAGGAGGACATAGTAAATAAAGCCAGTAGGACTAAGAGGAAGAGCAGGCAGGGAGATGTTGCTGAGCACAGCGGGACTGGTGGTCTGAAGTGCGTTTGTTTCAATGCGAGAAATATAACAGGTAAGGCAGATGAACTTAGAGCTTGGATTAGTACTTGGAAATATGATGTTGTTGCTATTACAGAGACTTGGTTGAGGGAAGGGCAGGATTGGCAGCTAAATGTTCCAGGCTTTAGAAGCTACAGGCGGGATAGAGGGGGATGTAAAAGGGGTGGGGGAGTTGCATTACTGGTTAAGGAGAATATCACAGCTGTACTGCGGGAGGACACCTCAGAGAGGTCATGCAGCGAGGCAATATGGGTGGAGCTCAGGAATAGGAAGGGTGCAGTCACGATGTTGGGGGTTTACTACAGGCCTCCCAACAGCCAGCGGGAGGTAGAGGAGCAGATATGTAGACAGATTTTGGAAAGATGTAAAGGTAACAGGGTTGTAGTGATGGGTGATTTTAACTTCCGCAATATTGACTGGGACTCACTTAATGCTAGGGGCTTGGATGGGGCAGAATTTGTGAGGAGCATCCAGGAGGGCTTCTTGAAACAGTATGTAGATAGTCCAACTAGGGATGGGGCCATTCTGGATCTGGTATTGGGGAATAAGCCCGGCCAGGTGGTCGAAGTTTCAGTGGGGGAGCATTTCGGGAGCAGTGACCATAATTCCATAAGTTTTAAGGTACTTGTGGATAAGGATAAGAGTAGTCCTCGGGTGAAGGTGCTAAATTGGGGGAAGGCTAATTATAACAATATTAGGCAGGAACTGAAGAATTTAGATTGGGGGCAGCTGTTTGAGGGGAAATCAACATCTGACATGTGGGAGTCTTTCAAACGTCAGCTGATTAGAATCCAGGACCAGCATGTTCCTGTGAGGAAGAAAGACAAGTTTGGCAAGTTTCGGGACGCTTGGATAACACGGGATATTGTGAGCCTAGTCAAAAAGAAAAAGGAAGCATTTGTAAGGGTTGGAAGGCTAGGAACAGATGAAGCACTTGAGGAATATAAAGACAGTAGGAAGGAACTTAAGCAAGGAGTTAGGAGAGCTAAAAGGGGTCATGAAAAGTCATTGGCAAACAGGATTAAGGAAAATCCCAAGGCTTTTTATACATATATAAAGAGCAAGAGGATAACCAGGGAAAGGGTTGGCCCACTCAAGGACAGAGATGGGAATCTATGCGTGGAGCCAGAGGAAATGGGTGAGGTGCTAAATGAGTACTTTGCATCCGTATTCACCAAGGAGAAGGACTTGGTGGATGATGAGCCGAGGGAAGGGAGTGCCGATAGTCTCAGTCATCTCATTATCAAAAAGGAGGAGGTGTTGGGTGTCTTGCAAAGCATTAAGGTAGATAAGTCCCCAGGGCCTGATGGGATCTACCCTAGAATACTGAGGGAGGCAAGGGAAGAAATTGTTGGGGACTTGACAGAAATCTTTGTATCCTCATTGGCTACAGGTGAGGTCCCAGAGGACTGGAGAATAGCCAATGTTGTTCCTTTGTTTAAGAAGGGTGGCAAGGATAATCCAGGAAATTATAGGCTGGTGAGCCTTACGTCAGTGGTAGGGAAACTATTAGAGAGGATTCTTCGGGACAGGATTTACTCCCATTTGGAAACAAACAAACTTATAAGCGAGAGACAGCATGGTTTTGTGAAGGGTAGGTCGTGTCTTACTAATTTGATTGAGTTTTTTGAGGAAGTGACGAAGATGATTGATGAGGGAAGGGCGGTGGATGTTGTCTATATGGACTTCAGTAAAGCCTTTGACAAGGTCCCGCATGGCAGACTGGTGCAAAAGGTGAACTCACACAGGATCAGAGGTGAGCTGGCACGTTGGATACAGAACTGGCTCAGTCACAGAAGACAGAGGGTAACAGTGGATGGGTGTTTTTCTGAATGGAGGGATGTGACTAGTGGTGTTCCGCAGGGATCAGTGCTGGGACCTTTGCTGTTTGTAGTATATATAAATGATTTGGAGGAAAATGTAGCTGGTCTGATTAGTAAGTTTGCGGACAACACAAAGGTTGGTGGAAGTGCGGATAATGATGACGCTTGTCAGAGGATACAGCAGGATATAGATCGGTTGGAGACTTGGGCGGAGAAATGGCAGATGGAGTTTAATCCGGACAAATGTGAGGTAATGCATTTTGGAAGGTCTGATGCAGGTGGGAAGTATACAGTAAATGGCAGAACCCTTAGGAGTATTGACAGGCAGAGAGATCTGGGCGTACAGGTCCACAGGTCACTAAAAGTGGCAACGCAGATGGATAAGGTAGTCAAGAAGGCATACGGCATGCTTGCCTTCATCGGTCGGGGCATAGAGTATAAAAATTGGCAAATCATGTTGCAGCTGTACAGAACCTTAGTTAGGCCACACTTAGAATATTGTGTGCAATTCTGGTCGCCACACTACCAGAAGGACGTGGAGGCTTTGGAGAGGGTACAGAGGAGGTTTACCAGGATGTTGCCTGGTCTGGAGGGCATTAGCTATGAGGAGAGGTTAGAAAAACTCGGATTGTTTTCACTGGAACGACGGAGGTGGAGGGGCGACATGATAGAGGTTTACAAAGTTATGAGCGGCATGGACAGAGTGGATAGTCAGAAGCTTTTTCCCAGGGTGGAAGAGTCAGTTACTAGGGGACATAGGTTTAAGGTGCGAGGGGCAAAGTTTAGAGGGGATGTGCGAGGCAAGTTTTTTACACAGAAGGTGGTGAGTGCCTGGAACTTGCTGCCAGGGGAGGTGGTGGAAGCAGATACGATAGCGACGTTTAAGAGACATCTTGACAAATATATGAATAGGAAGGGAATAGAGAGATATGGGCCCCGGAAGTGCAGAGGTGTTAGTTTAGGCAAGCATCAAGATCGGCGTAGGGTTGGAGGGCCGAATGGCCTGTTCTTGTGCTGTACTGTTCTTTGTTCTTTGAGTTTGCTGTAATTTTGCAATTGCTGATTCAGTGTCAGCAACAGGGGGAGACGTCTCCTGAGAAGCAGACTCCACCAGAGATTAAGCATTCACACCACCCACTGACTAAACAGTTTAAAAACTCAAAACACTGTCCCGCTGCATATTTAATATTCCCTCATGAAATAAGTTTTTCATCTCTCACTCATTCAAAGTTGCCAGTGTTGATAACAGCACCTTTATTCACTCACAATATATTTTACTGTCCTCTGTTCCAAGAGACCTTCGTTGAGGACTCCATCCCTTAATAATCCAGGAGTAGCAGCAGGAAAAATGACCTTCTGCAACAAGCCTGCTCCAAGCTCTGAAGCCTGCCTTGGATACACCTCCTGTTTTGTGCAGTGCTACCAGCACTGTTTGACAACTTGTTTGAAAAGTGAGGGAGTGCAGGGACGAAGGGAAATACTCTATAAAAGACACTGTGGTAGTGACAGTTGTTCAGTGGAAGAGTGAGAGTCTTCAATCACAGCTGCCTGGCCTGGCCTAGACTGCACCGGGGGTGCTCACATACATCCTAGCGTAAACCGTCACACTCTCTACTCACTTGATATATACCAGCTGCCAAGGAAACACTGGATCACACTAAAGCCTGAGGAGAGGCAATGCCTGAATTAGCAAGCCCCCTCCCCTGAGTTCCTGCCTCAGCTACCATTTTCCTTGTAAAATATGGACAGACATTCTACCCTGTACAAGGCATTAAAGTAACTTGCAGAAATACTGGAAATCCAGCATAACCAGGGACTGGATTTTGAGCCCCTGCCAGAGCCAGGGCCAGGAGCTAGGAGCAGGCCAGGTAGGTGCTAAAAATAGCACTGCTGGCAGGCAGGCCGGTTCCCTGGCTCCATCCCGCCCCAGGCCATTTTCCCGGAGGTGGGATTGGGGGGGGGGGGGTGGGGGGGGGAGGTGCGGGTGGGTGGGGTGAGGCACGGCTACCGGCCTGCACATGTTGGGTGGCTGATTGAAAGAGGATTACTGGGATTTTCCAGTTGACCTCCAGGTTCGCCGATGCAGTCGGGCCAGTTTAGCTGCCTGGAAGCGACCTCCAGGTGGCAGGCGGGGGTGTGGGGCCAATTCTCCAGGCAGACTTAGAGGTTCTCCCTGCCTGCCTGGGTGCAGCAGAAGCCACAGGCCACCCTGTAGAGGGGTTCCTCCTGCACAGATATGGCCTGGGTGCAACAGCCATTTTTTTCTTTGAAGCATCCTCTCCCTCACTTACCTACTATGGCATCTTGCAGCTGCTTTCATAGAAACAGAAAATAGGAGCAGGAGTAGGCCATTCGGCCCTACTCCGCCTTCAGAAAAGATCATGGCTGATAATCTAATTCAGTACCCTGTTCCTGCTTTCACCCACATCTTTAATTTTTATTTAGAAATACAGCAGTGAAACAGGCCCTTCGACCCACCAAGTCTGTGCCAACCATCAACCACCCATTTATACTAATCCTACATTAATCCCATATTCCTACCACAGCCCCACCTTCCCATACCAGGGGCAATTTACAATGGCCAATTTACGTATCAACCTGCAAGTCTTTGGCTGTGGGAAGAAACCAGAGCAACTGGCAGAAACCCACACGGTCACAGGGAGAACTTGCAAACTCTGCACAGACAGTACCCAGAATCAAACCTCTGGGTCGCTGGAGCTGTGAGGCTGCGGTGCTAACCACTGTGCTGCCCTTGCTATCCCTTGATCCCTTTGGCATTAAGAAATATATCTATCTCCTTCTTGAATACATTTAATGACTTGGCCTCCAATGCCTTCTGCAGTAGAGAATTCCACAGGTTCACCAACCTCTGAGTGAAGGAATTTCACCTCATCTTGGTTCTAAATGACATACTCCATATCCTGAGACTGTGACCCCTGGTTCTGGACTACCCAGCCATCGGGAACATCCTCCTCGCATCTAGCCTGTCTAGTCCTGTTAGAATTTTATAGGTTTCTATGAGATCCCCTCTCATTCTTCTAAACTCTGCTGTATATAGGCCTAGTCAACCCAATCTCACCTCATACGTCAATCCTGCCATCCCAGGAGTCAGCCTAGTAGATCTTCTTTGCACTTCCTCTAATGGCAAGAACATCCTTCCTCAGATAAGGAGAACAAAACTGCACACAATACTCCAGATATGGTCTCACCAAGGCCCTGTGTAACTGCTGTAAGACATCCTTGCTCCTGTTGGAAGGCCTCAGATTAGCCCCCCAAGCTATGGAGATATTTCAGCTATGAAGAGAGACTGAAAAGGCTAGGGTTATTTTCCTTGGAGCAGTGAAGGCTGAGGGGGGACATGATTGAGGTGTACAAGATTATGAGGGGCATTGATAGGTTGGATAGGATGTAACTTTTTCCCTTAGTGGAGGGGTCAAGAACCAAGGGGCATAGATTTAGGGTAAGGGGCAGGAGGTTTAGGGGGGATTTGAGGAAAAATGTCTTCACACAGAGGGTGGTTGGAATCTGGAATGCACTGCCTGAAAGGGTGGCAGAGGCAGGAACCCTCACGACACTTTTAAAGTATTTAGATGAGCACTGGAAACGCCATAGCATACAAGGCTACGGGCCAAGTGCAGGAATATGGGATTAGAATAGTTAGGTGCTGGATGGCTGGCACAGACACGATGGGCTGAAGGGCCTGTTTCTGTGCTGTATAACTCTATGACTCGATAAGCTTCGAGAGCCCACCCACCATCCTTAATTGGACATCAAATTTTCCCTCTGGCCATTAATTGGCTGCTCTGGGAAAAATCACATTGAGTGATTGTTCCCACACAGTGCAAGCTTCGGATCCAAATTTGAGCCTGATGGCGGCGTTCAGAAGCCCTCAGGGAAAATCCTGCCCTAGATCTCTGCCATTTTCCTAGTAATTTTGCTAGAGTTACAGCAAGAGACCAGCAGCACCAGACTATCCTCCCACCCCCCCCGCAGCCTGACAGCTCCCTCCCACCCCTGCATTTTGGAGTCAATCCCATTTACATGATTTAAAATAGTACAGAATAGAAGTTTACATTACATGCCCTTTGGTGACCTTTTGATTGTCAGTGAATTTCTTTTGGCCTCCTCTACTCTCCTAGTTTGTGACAGCTTTCCTTGGTATGTCACCTCCTCCCACACTAGCAGTCAGCAAGCCTTGGTGGATGTGTTCACCCCTGACCCAAAGATAACCTGCTGTTGAGCCAGCAGTTTATTATCCACAAGCACTTTATATAATTATGCTCCTGAAGTGGGCTTTCATGCCAGATTCAGGCATGTTGCCACTCGCATGGAAAATTCTGCTTCTTACAGCTTTTGTCTGGCCGTAGCCACTTTAATTCCAATTATGAAGGGACTTAACAAATGCTCGTTCCCTTTTTTGCCACTGAAACATGTGGCGTAGGGTGTTTCTATGATGCCAAAGCCGAGGTCAGGAATGGGATCAATTCCTGCTGGCCAGTTCTAAAAAAAAATAACTTTTAATGGCTTCACATCTGCTGTTGTCTTTGAAAGAATGAAATTAGCCCAGGTCTCTCAATTAACTCTTAAACATTGCGATACATTTCCCTCAACATGTGAATGTTGGGAAAAAAGTTGTCAGGATTGTAAGAACCCTTGTTCAAGCAAAATATAAGAAAGTAAAAATAAATGTAGCAACTAATTGTTAATTGCATTGGCAAAATCTGAATCTTACACATGCTGAACAGCTTCAATGACATATTGGCAGTATGGTCATTTATAAGTCAATGTACAACAAATGGCTGATGTTTGAGTGGGTAGAAATAAGTTTTGATTTTGGTATGTTTGAATTCAAACTTCCAGTATTCATGCTTCTTTTGATCCAACGTTCTCCCAATGTTTTCTTTCTTACCCTACTTATGGCAGAGAAAGGTAGCTGAATTGTTTTAGGAAAACAATAAACAAACAAGTAGAAAAACAAGACAAAACAAAACAAAAATAAAGGAAAAAGACAACAATCTTTTACCCAGGAAAACATAACTAAACAGGATGGGTGAAACGATAGACAGTTAAGAAGGCCTTCCATTCCTTCAAATATTCTCTTCTACTCTCCAGTTAGTATTTAAATGTTACAGTTGCTGCTCAGTAACACTTCAGATAAACTGTAATAATATAAATTTTCTTGAACTGTGGGTAGAGTTTTCACAATGTGATTTTCTTGGCAATACAATAATCATTTAAAATATGGTTTTCACTGGAGTTTAAACTAAAACCCATAGAGTTAAACCAAGTTTAAGACTTTTCCCCCTATATAATAAAAGTCAAATCTCGAGAAAGATTGAGCTGGATATTAACAGGGGTTGCATATGTGGCGGGAGGGTGGGGGGGGAGGGGGGTGCGTGCGGGGGGAGGGGGGCTGTTGGTGGGGGGAATGCTGGTGGTGGTGGGAGAGCAGTTCCAAATGGGAAACCTGGAAGTCCAGTTTTCCACTTAGGCTGTGGACTTTTAACACCCACCTTCCCCAATTAAAGCTTACAACCAAACTCTCACACACAAGTCTGCTCTTGCTGCAATCTCCCCAAACTGTGGCTCTTCTTTCAATAGGACATTACTGCCTCTGTTGTTCTCTCCCTTAAATGTCCTAATGATGCCATCAGATCTTGACCAGCTTTCCTTCTACCCACCTCACCCACCCTGCACATCCCCCCCCCAACAGATCCCTCAAATACACTGGTTGTAAGCTGCAGGATACTTGGGAGGTGACCGGATTAGCCATCTATCACCAGATTTGAAACTTCTCTAACACCTCTCCACCATCGTCCAGCTAGCTGAAACTGCACTCACCTGGTTCCATTCTTCTCTGTCTAATCATAGCCAGAGAATCATCTGCAATGACTTCTCTTCCTGCTCCTGCACCGTTACCTCTGGTGTCCTCCAAGGATCTATCCTCCTATTTCTCATCTACATGTTGCCCCTCGGTGATATCATCTGAAAACACGACAGCTTCCACCTGTACAGACGACACCCTGTTCTTCCTCACCATGACCTCTCTTGACCCTCCACTATCTCTAAGTTGTCAGACAGCTTGTTTAACATCCAGTACTTAATGAGCAGTAACTTTCTCCAAATAAATGTTGGGACGACTGAAGCATTTGTCTGCAGTCCCTGCCATAAACTTTGCACCCTGGCCACCAACTTCACCCCTCTCCCTGCCAACTACCTGAGGCTGAATCTCGCTTTTTGCAACCTTGGTATCATATTTGATGAGCTTCCAACCACATAGCTGTGCCATCACTAAGACCCCTAATTCCATCACTGAAACATTGTCTGACTCCACCACACCTCAGCTCATTTGCTGCTAAAATACGGGGCTGAATTTTATCAGTTCAGCGCCGTCACCAATGAGCCACCACAATGTGTTGAATGGGCGGCTCATTTAAATGGAGGGGGCGAACGCCTGCCCCCAATGACGTAGAGGGTGGCCGTTCTGTCCCCGGCACAACCATCCAGCGCCATGAGCAGGTGCTGGCACTATTTTTAAAGGGCTTCAAGCCCTGACCAGCAATTTTAATTTTCAAAGTTACATGGAGGGAAAATGTAAAGTTCTACCTTTAATAATAGATCAAAGCCCCTCTTCCACACACCCCCCACCCCCCAATGACCATTTAATGTATTTTACACACAGAAAAAAACTTTTCTTCTCATCACCAACTTTGTCCCCCGAACTTTGCCCTTCAACCCCTTCCCATTATCCTCTCAGCCAATAGTCAGAGTTTACCCCGCTCCCCCCGCCCTGAAAATACCATTCCTCCGCCCTCCCCACCAGTGTTATGCCTTGGATCTCCAAACAGAGATCGGAAGGCACGGGACTTCTGGCCTCTGTGGGACGTCCGTCGCTAGCAGGTATGTGTTTATTCATTTATTTTAATATCATTAACATATGTAGTTTAAGGTTCTGCTGCCCAGTGGCGGGGGTGGGGGGCCGCCCCGAAGCCTCGCCACCGCCGGTAAATGCGGCGGAGACTTCCCAGCGTCAAGACCCATGGCAGGTCTCTCCTGGAAGGACTTTCCGGGACCCCCGCCACCACTGACATTGGAGGGCTGGTAAAATTCAGTCCCCTCATTCATACCTTCGTTACCTCTAGATTTGACTATTCCAATACACTCTTGGCTGGCCTCCCACATTCTACCCTCTATACATTTGAGGTCATCCAAAATTCTGCTGCCCATGTTCTAACTGAAATCAAATCCCATTCATCCATCACCACTGTGCTCACTGACCTACAGTGGCTCCCAGTTAAGCAACACCCTGATTGTAAAATTGTCATCCTTGTTTTCAAGTCCATCCATGGCCTTGCCCCTCCCTATCTCTGTCATCTCCTCCAGCCCCACAACCCTCCAAAATATTTGTGTTCCTCTAATTCTGGCCTCATGATCATTCTCAATTTTAATAACTCCACCATTGGTGGCCGTGCCTTTCGCTACTGAGGTCCTAAGCACTAGAATTCCTTCCCTAAACCTCTCTGCCTCTCTACCTCACTTTTCACCTTTAAGCACATTCCTTAAAACCTATCCCTTTGAGAAAGGTTTTGGTCTTTGACCTCAATATCTCCTTATGTGTTTAGATGTCATATTTTGTTTTATATTGCCCCTGTAAAGCGCCTTGGGACTTTGTTAATGTTAAAGGCACCACATAAATACAAGTTGTTGTTGTTTTTGTTGTTGACCACCTAATGGTCCGCATTCTTCTTCCACTTGTCTCTTCCAGGAAACCCACCAGAAATTAGAACCAGAATTAGTAATAATGGCAAAAAGTCAAAGCTTAAGGCTCTTTATCTGAATGCAAGCAGCATTTGTAACAAGATAGATGAGTTGACGGCACAAATAGAAATCAATGAGTATGACTTAATAGCTTTTACAGAGACTGGGAACTCAATATTCAACGGTATTCGACGTTCCGGAAAAATAGGCAAAAAAAGGAGGTGGGGTAGCTTTGTTAATAAAGGAAGGTATCAGTGCGGTGGTGAGTAGTGATATGGGTGCAATAGATCGTGATGTGGAATCAGTTTGGGTGGAAATAAGGAATAGCAAGGGGAAGAAGTCATGGGTGGGAGTCGTCTCCAGGCCTCTGAAGAGTTGTCTCACTGTAGGACAAAGTATAAATAAGGAAATAACGGAGGCGTGTAAGAAGGGCGCTACAATTGTCATGGCTGATTTTAACCTGTATATTGACTGGATAAATCAGATTGGCAGAGGTAACTTGGAAAACAAATTTGTAGAGTGCATCAAGGATTGTTACTTGGAGCAAAACATAACAGAACCTACCCGGGGACAGGCTTTTTAGATCTAGTCATATGCAATGATGTAGGATTAATAAGAGATATTGTAGTTAAGGATCCTCTAGGGGGTAGCGATCACAACATGGTAGAATTTCAAATTCAGTTTCAGGGTGAGCAACTCGGGTCTCAAACCAGCTCTTCAACTAAACAAGGGCAATTACAGAAGTATGAAAAAGAGTTCTCTAAAGCAGGCTGGGAAAATAGACTAAGGGGAAGGTCAGTGAATGAGCAGTAGTAGACATTTAAACAGATATTTCATAACGCTCAACAAAAATATATCCCGGTCAAAAAGAAGGACTCGATGAGAAGGATGAACCACTCGTGGTTAACAAAGGCGGTCAAGGAGAGTATCCAATCAAAAACTAAGGCATACAAAGCGGCAAAAAGTCGTGGCAGGCCAGAGGATTGGGAATTTTTTTAGGAACCAGCAGCGGATGACTAAAAAGCTAATAAAGAGGGAGAAAATTATGAAATTAAATTGGCAAGAAATATAAAAACAAACAGCAAGAGTTTCTACAGGTATATAAAAAGAGAGTAGCTAAAGTGAGTGTGGGATCCTTGGAGGATGCGACAGGAGAATTGATAGCGGGGAACAGGGAAATAGCAGATAATTTAAACCAATATTTTGCATCAGTCTTCATGGCAGAGTACACTATAAACATCCCACAGATATCAGATAAGCAAGGAGCTAATGGTAGGAAAGATCTTGTAACACGAAGGACAAAGTATTTGACAAACTAATGGGGACTAAAGGCAGACAAGTTGCCAGGACCTGATGGCCTACATCCAAGGGTTTTAAAGGAAGTGGCTGCAGAGATAGTGGAGGCATTGGTCGAAATATTCTAGAACTCACTAGATTCCGGGAGACTCCCAGCAGATTGGAACACCATTAATTTGGTGCCCCTGTTCAAGAAGGGAGGGAGGAAAAAAGCAGGAAACTATAGGCCAGTCAGCCTAACATCGGTTGTTGGGAAAATGCTAGAGTCCATTATGAAAGAAGAAATAGCAGGACTTTTCGAAAAGCTTATCACAATCAAACAGAGTCAACATGGTTTTGTGAAAGGGAAATCATGTTTGATAAATTTGCTAGAGTTCTTTGAGGATATAACAAGCAGAGTTGATAAAGGGGAACCGGTAGATGTAGTGTATTTAGATTTCGATAAGGTGCCACATAAAAGATTATTGCACAAGAGGAGCTCACGGTATTGGGAGTAATATATTAGCACGGACTGAGGATTGGTTAACTCACAGAAGACAGAGAGTCGGGATTAATGGGTCTTTTTCAGATTGGAAAGACGTAACTAGTGGAGTGCCACAAGGATCGGTCCTAGGGCTTCAATTATTTACCATCTATATTAATGACTTGGAAGAGGGGGCAGAGTGTAATATATCCAAATTTGCTGATGATACAAAAATAGGTGGGAGGGCATGTTGTGATGAGGACATAAGGAATCTGCAGGGGGATATAGATAGGTTGAGTGAGTGGGCAAAAATTTGGCAGATGGAGTTTAGTGTAGGGAAGTGTGAGGTCATGCACTTTGGTAGGAAGAATCAAAAGGCAGACTATTATTTAAATAGAGAGAGACTTCAAAAAAGTGCAGCACAGAGGGATCTGGGTGTTCTTGTGCATGAAACACAAAAAGGTTAGCATGCAGGTGCAGCAAGTAATTAAGGCGGCAAATGGAATTTTGGCCTTTATTGCTAGGGGGTTGGAGTTAAAAAATAGGGAAGTCTTATTACAACTGTACAGGGTGTTGGTAAGGCTGCACCTGGAGTACTGTGTACAGTTTTGGTACCCGCGTTTCAGAAAGGATATACTGGCATTGGAGGCAGTTCAAAAGAGACTCACTAGGCTGATTCCTGGGGTGAAGGGGTTGACTTATCAAGAACGGCTGAACAGGTTAGGCCTTTATTCATTAGAGTTTAGAAGAATGAGAGGTGATCTTATTGCAACATACAAGATTCTAAGGGGCTTGACAGGGTAGATGTTGAGAAGATGTTTCCACTAGTGGGGGAATCTCGAACTAGGGGACATAGTTACAGAATGAGGGGACACTCATTTAAAACTGAGATGCAAAGGAATTTCTTCTCTCAGAGGGTAGTGAATGTCTGGAATTCTCACTGAAGTGGGAGGGCATTTAAAGAGGAGATCGATAGATTTTTGAAATATCAAGGAGTTGAGGGCTATGAGGAGCTGGCCTAAAAGAAGAGTTGAGGTCTGGGGAAGATCAGCCATTATCTTGTTGAATGGTGGGGCAGGCTTGAGGGACCGAATGACCTACTCCTGCTCCTATTTCTTGTGTTCTTATGTTCTATCAACCCCACAGTTGTTGCCACCAGCTGCAACAGCTGATCTGACATCTAGACCAGCATAAATCAGAACTTCCTTCAGCTTAGTGGTGAAAAATAAAAGCTAAATTCTTCACTTCCCCACAAATATCTCTGTGCCGCCAGCCTCAACTCTACCTGCACCCCAAGCTCCCAACTCAGGCTTAGCCAAGAGGTGAGAGAGCTAAACATACTGCTTGACTCCATGCTCAGTTTTCTCACCTAAAACTGACTTGCTATAAAGATCATTTGCTTCACGCCTCTGCCTTTTCCTCTTCCCCTCCACTGTCAAAACCCTAATCTATATTTATGTATTTTTATCACTGTTGCTGGATTGCTCCATCATTGTTCTTGCCAGTCTCCTCATTTCAACCGTTCATAAAGTACTAGTCATTCAGAATGAGGCAGCCCGTGCCCTCAGCCACACTATGGTCTTCATCCCCGTCACCCCATATTAACCAGTTTATTCATAATCTCTTTTTTAATATATCAGACTGAAGAATTACAAACATGCAAAGGTATTCCATGGGATTCTCCCAATCATCATTTTTAAATATGGTGGAAATCCCTGAAATACTGTGTAGTCAGCTTTTCTTCCGATCTTTGAAGTTATAGCAGATGAACTGTGCCCCCCACCCTCCCAGGAAATTCCCAGTGACAATACTGCATTAATATGCTTATATTGCATAGTATGATTCACCCAATTACAAGTTTATTGAAGCCTCACTGCAGAGCAGCCATAATTTAATTGAATGACAGAATAGGCTCGAGAGGCTGAATGAGCCACTCCTGTTCCTAACGTTCCTACTAACTTTTTCATTTGACAATTTTTACCTACATCCACAGTTAAATTTCACTTAAAGTCTAAGGGCAGAATTTTACCAGTCCCTCGACATCGGGGGTTGTGGCCGGGGGGGGATACGGAAAGTCCTTCCGGGAGAGGGCCGCCACGGGCCTTGACGCTGGGAAGGCTTCACCGCATTTTACTGGCAGCAGCAAGGCCTCGTGGCGGCAACCCCCCCACTCCCCACCCCCCCGCCGCTTGATGCCGGAACTTTAAATTTCAACATTTAAATAAATTTAAATCACTGAATAACTACTTACCTTTCCATGACAGCCGTCCCACACCAATTTTCCGGACGATTGCCGGAAGTCCCGCGCCTTCAGACCTCTGTTCGGAGATCCGAGGAAGAACACTGGTGGGAAGGGAGGAGGAGTGAGGTTTTCAGGGTGGGGGGAGGGGGGAGCAGGGAAAACTCTTACTATTGGCTGGTGGGAAGGGGTTCAAGGTCAAAGATGTTAAAGTTTGGGGGTGAAAGTTCGGGACCAGCAAAAAGGTTTTTTTTGTGGGTGAGAGGGAAATAAATAACTTTTTTGGTCATTTTGTGTTGGGGGGCAGTGGAAGAGGGGCTTCAATCTTTTATTGACTATTTAAATGCAAATTGTAGTTCTCTTTAAAAATTTAGATGACTTGTAAGGGCTTGAAGCCCTTTAAAAATGGTGCCAGAGCCTGAGCGGTAGGGCCGGACGCCATTGCCGGTGATGGAGTGCCCACCCCTGATGACGTAGAGGGGGGTGGGCATTCCGTCCCCTCCATGTAACTGAGCCTCTACGCTGAATATCGCGGCGGCTCTGCGACGAGCGGTCTGTGCAGGTGGACTGCCATCTTTAAAGCGCGCTGCCATAAAATTCAGCCCTAAATTTTTCATGCTGTTACATTTTACTGCTTTTTTGTCGAACAATCAGTTTCAATGTTTCTACCTCACAGTTGAATGAAAAATATAATCAAAATCTCCACAAGATTTTAGTACCAGTCATAAGGAAAGCAACTTACTGACGACATACAGTGGAAGCATTTTGACAGAATCACTTTAAACCTTTTTACTTACTGACAGTTATTGTTACCTGCTCATCTGGCAAACTTAAAATGCCAATATCAGTAGTTCCCTTACATAGTGGAGCATGGTTCCCTACAAGAACAGACAGAACAGATGTGACATTTTATTATGATGATCCACAGCTCTGGGCTGCACCAGTTTCAAATGCACACTGCCCCCTCTATTTCTTGTGTATTGCACTGCAATTATTAAATAAATGGAAAGAATTTCAGGCATATCTGCAACACAGAATCCTCTTTAGCAATGACCTTTAAATAGACTTGTAAAATAATGATCTAATAATGTGGAATAATCTGAAAGTGAGCTAATAAATGAAAGTGCTACTGGGACTACTGGTTTGCCTATATTTACCACTTTAATGCAGTACAATCAGAGGGAAAAGGAAACAGCAATGTAATATTATAGGAAAGGTAACAGTAATATAGCTATGCACATGAGTACAACAGCACTAATTGCAGAGTAGGTGATACATATTAGAATAGGTTACGGGTAGTTATGTTGTCAAAATATACAATACAACTGAAATGGGATGCAGTAAATTTGAAATTAAAGGAACGATTACTCACCAGAAGTTCTCTGAAGAGAAGGGGCTTCTCCACATACCATGGGTCACTGAATCCCATCAGTAATCATCACATGAGTAGATGCATGCTTGCACTTTTAAATTTGCCCGTATATAAATGCTCTCATGAGACCCCACTCAACCACACTCTGGTGAATGGATATAAATGCACACTCACCATTTTCAGTTAAACTCAACCAATGTAGGCATGTTCACAAAGGCTTGTTTAAATTGACATGTTAAGCCATTAGTTTTTAAATTTGGATCCCTGGACTCCATGGGAACTTTTGATTCATTGGACTTTTTCTATTTTTTTTTATATAAGTTAACTAACATGTTGGCCACAGTATTAATACTCCTGATGTCGGCCTCACCTGTGCCAATTGTGGCCTCTCTGACCTCCTCCATCTAAGTACCAATCTCCAGTCTTCCACCCTCTCTTGATGGCTTCTGACTCCACCGCACCCTCATCCCCATGCAGTGATCTCCCAGCCTTCTATCCTCCTCCCAGTAGCTGCCAATCTGTCAATTTGGCTGACTACCAGGCAGGAAACTGAGGAAAAAGTTAAAGTAAATCCTGCCGTTAAATTCAGCAGGACCTCCGTGTTCCTGGTCTCGACCAATTAGCAACGGGAGGCAGCCGTGTCTCCAGACATGTACTAATATTCTCATGGGGTCTATCAGACAAAAATATTTCAAAATCACTGTAGCAGACTGTCATGCTAGACCCCCACCTGCCAAGAATGAGGCATATTAATTTTATCACATGGGCACTGATCTGAAAACTGTTGCTGAAGTGAAGAAAGGACTTGTTTTAAAAAATCACCAGGCCCTTGGCTGGAAATATATTTGCATAATAACAGACATGTGCTTGTGGAGACGAAGTGGTTACTTCCCTTATACAATTTAACCCACAATGAACTTTGAGTACCAGGTATTGTGTGCAAGAAGAGACATTCCAGGGTCGGCTAAAACCAGAGAATCCACAAACAGACGAGGTAAAACCAGCTGGTCACGTCACTAGCCTGCTTGGCAACCTGTTTTTTCTGAACTGTACAAACAGTTTGAACTCAGACACTGCAGAATGCTCCTGGACTGAAGAAGACCTCTCCTGGCTGGCTCTCTACCTCTTTCTCACAGAACTCCAAATCCATTGAAGACACATGAACCCAAAGAGAGAAAAGTCTCCTACAGTGAACAAGGTTTAGGAAGAATACTGGGCCCCAGCAGAAAGCAAGACCGACCTGCAATCAAGGACTCTACGGTGAGCTCAAAGAACCGTAACAAAAACCCTCCTCAGATATTGCCTCAAACATTTCCACTTTATTTTTCTTCTGCTCTTTTCTGTCTCTATCTGCATGTGTGTATCGCGTATGCACGCTAGCGTGGGCATGTCCTGTATCCATAGGCATTAACTGAATTAGAGTTTAAGTTTAAGTTTAATCAATTTCAACCTTTCTTCTTTAAACCTAAGAAAACCTGTTTGTGCTGGTTTCTTTGCCTTATAATTGGAAAGCGGTGAACAAGGATTCACCAAAGGGGAGCTAAAAATAGGTTTTTAAGAATTAAACCCTGTTACAGTAAGAGCAGGTGAAGGCTGAGAGGGAACCCTAGACACCTTTCTCACCTGGTCATAACACAGACAGTATTTAAACACACTGAAAAAACTCACTTGCCCAGCAGTTGACACTAGGTGAAAAAGAACTCTATTTGGAGTGACTACTGTCCTTAGGCAATGACTTTTAACTTGACGGTTATCTAACTGCAATTCTGCTGAACTACTAGGCATTTTTGTCTATCCGCTTTTGGATACTGGCTGACCAATGTCGTGCTAGAACCCCACCTGCCAAGAATGAGGCATATTAATTTTGTCATATGAACATTGATTTGAAAACTGGTGCTGTAGTGAAGAAAGGACTTGTTAAAAAAATCACCAGGCCCTTGGTTGGAAAGGCATTTGCATTTAAACAGACAGTGCTTGTGGAGACAAAGGGGTTACTTCCCTTATCCAATTTAACCCACAATGGACTTTGAGCACCAGGTATTGTGTATAAGAAGAGACATTCCAGGGTCGGCTAAGACCAGGGAATGCACAAACAGATGTGGTCAGAACATTTGGTCATGTGACTAGCTTGCTTGGCAACCTGTTTTTTTCTGAATTGTACAAACAGTTTGAACTCAGAGTGTCTGTTTGCTCCTGGACTGAAAAGACCTCTCCTGGCTGGCTCACTACAGCCTCTCCTGTCTGCTCCCATCTCTTTCTCATGGAACTTCAAATCCACTGAAGACACATGAACCCTAAGAGAGAAAAGTCTCCTACAGCGAACAAGGTTTAGGAAGAATACTGGGCCCCAACGAAAAACAAATCTACCTGAAATCAAGGACTATACTTTGTTTTATAATTGGAAAGCGGTGAACAAGGATTCACCAAGGGGGAGCTAAAAACACAGTGGGCTGAATTTTATTGGGGCACCGCACTCCGCAGCAGCGCACTTTGAACTCGGCAGCACGCCCCCATTCGCTGGCTGTCACCGAGCCCGCGCGATATTAATCGCAGGGGCTCATTTCCATAGAGGCTGCACGCCGCCGCCCAACCCCCCCATATTACGTGGGGAGAGGCAGGACATTCGGCACAGCGAAAGTTTTTGACAGCTGTGCAGCAGGTGCTAGGGCCCTATTTTAAGCGCCCCAGCACCTGCATCCTGACAGCTGTCAAATAATACTTACCTGACTGCTGAAGACTGGGGCTGCTGTCAATCTGGCAGCAAAGCAGAAATCAAACAGGTCAGGCAGCATCTGCGGAGAGAGAAGCAGAGTTAACTTGTTCAAGTTCACAGACCTGAAAGCTAACTCTGCTTCTCTCTCCACAGATGCTGCCTGACCTGCTGAGTGACCCCAGCACTTTCCGCTTTGCAGCCACATACTTACCCTGCTGTGTCCCAATGTCCTATGAAGTTGCAATCCTCTTCTCCCACTCAAGTGTAACATTCCTTCTTGGAGGAGTGCCACACCAGGGTGTATAATTGTAAATTTGCACATTCCAGGATGTGAGACTTAAATACACCATAAAAGGTATTACAGAGGTTTACAGAGAACACACTGACACAAATGGGAATGCAAGGGTGTCATAGCAATCTAAATACGTCTTTCACTAAATGTTCCTCACCAACATGTGTGTCCTTTTCTCTGTGCGAATGATGTGTACCAGCATATAGCGCCAATGTCACATCCCTTTGCACCATTGGCCCTTCAGGAGAGCCAACGTATGCAATAACATCATTGCCATACCACCATTACTCATGAGCGTCTCCACAGATGCAGTGACATGGACATTAGCTCAGTCAGTTGCTGCCTCTAATGGTTTACACAGGGATGCTGCAGAGTGGACTGGTGCACAGCAGGTGATGTGTGGCTTGCAGAGCTCATGTCGGTTCCTATGGAGCAGACAGCCTTTGACTGATAAGCCACTTCCGCACATCCCTAAATCACTGCTAGCCTTGCGTGCAGAGCCTCAGTGCCATCTGCCCTCCATTCGTCTTTCATTTTGTAGGTCCTCAGCGTCCTCATAGTCCGAGGAGGAATCCTGTTGACATCTCTCCTCATCATGCCAGGCCTGGCCCCTTTTGGGTGCGTAGTTGTGCAGAGCAGCAAAGAAAGGAGCTGGCGTTTCGGCCCATAGTACAGGGCATTACCCTATCCATACAGGCATTGGAGGTGCTCTTTCAGCATGCTGATCTCCTGCTCAATGGTGGCTCATGTCGCTCAGTGGCTGGCATTGTATCTCTCCTCTGCAGCAGTGGTGGGGTCTCTAACTGGTGTCGGGAGCCATGTCTACAAGAAGCCACACCTCCATCTGAGCCAGTTCAGTGAACAGCGGTGGCAGCCGGGACTGGCGCAAGACCCAGGTGTCATGGCAGCTGCCTGAGAAGTGGTTACACATTTGCAGCAAGCATCTGCGGGATCACATACCAGCTTCACCTAGATTAAGAGGGCTCCTTTGACATCTGCAGGTGATAGCCTGGCGGGAGGCTTGATGGCCACATGAGTGCAATCTATGAACATTACAACCTATGGTTCTCCGGCAATGGTGCCAGAACCAATGGCCCTCTGGGCCTGGCTGAAGCGGACATACTCACTGGCCCTCCGGTGCAGGGCATTGGTGACCTCCCTCATGCAGCGGTGCACTGCTGACTGTGTGACCCCACAAAGGTCTCTGGTGGGCCCCTAAAAAGGTGCAGAGAACCGCTGACACTATGAGGAACAAAGGCATGGGATGGCCACTGGAGCCCATGGGCTGCAGGTCATCCTTGAGCAGCGCACAGAGATGTGTCACCACCCTCTTTACATGTGCAATCTCCTCTGACACTGGTGCTCTGACATCCGATGGCATGTCATGTGGGGTCTGTAGATGCATGGCAAACGTAATGGCGAGCTCCCCTTGGGGGCTGCTCTCACGACCGGGGGCCTCTACGTGGACCGCACCTGCCTGTTGATATTGCCTCTGGCGCATACGGATCCTCAGGACAGAGGATCACACAATGTAGGGTGAGCCATACCTATTTCCATGTGATAAATGAAGTTGAACCCTTAATGTATTTGAAGGTTCCTAACAGAGCAGGGATTGGTGTTGACGGGCACAGCAGCTGCTTTCCTGGATCAACTATATAGCGTGCCATGGCATTGCCCATCTTGGCCAACACTCAGAGTGGCGCAGCATGACCACATCAAGATCCTACCAGCTGAATTGATTACCCCCATCATTCATATAACATTAATGCTCCTGCCCTTTCTGGCACCCTCCCCACACACAGGGTGGCTAGTGTGCCATTGCTCCCTCACAAATACAGAGGGTACACTGTTAACCGAAGGATGATACACAGTACCTCCCCTCATGCCAGGAGAGCTTTCCCAACAGTAATCCCAGACCCCTTCCCTTTAAGAATGCAGAATGAGACCCCTGTGTATCCCCCCTCCCTCCTCCCTTCCAGTATGCAGAGTGAGACCCCTGTGTATCCCCCCTCCCTCCTCCCTTCCAGTATGCAGAGTGAGACCCCTGTGTATCTCACCTCCCTCCTTCCTTCCAGTATGCAGAGTGAGACCCCTGTGTATCCCCCCTCCCTCCTCCCTTCCAGTATGCAGAGTGAGACCCCTGTGTATCCCCCCTCCCTCCTCCCTTCCAGTATGCAGAGTGAGACCCCTGTAATCCCCCCTCCCTCCTCCCTTCCAGTATGCAGAGTGAGACCCCTGTAATCCCCCCTCCCTCCTCCCTTCCAGTATGCAGAGTGAGACCCCTGTAATCCCCCCGCCCTCCTCCCTTTAGGAATGCAGAGTGAGACCCCTGAAAAGAAACTTACCTTCTGCCGTGAAACCTTCTGCCTCTGTCTACCCGCCGGCTTTTCCAATCGTGGACAGCATGTGACGGCCAGCCGTTCATCGAAAAAATCAGGAACTGTCAATGGAGAGGCAGCGGGCTGCATAACCAGCAAAGATAGGTACCGTTTACCATATGCTAATTGTGGTGCCGCCGCCATGCGGCAGGGGGGCCGCACCGAGGTCCCGCCACCGGCGATAATATGCGGCGGGCCCTGCTTGACGTCGCGGGTCGAGGCAGGCCTCTCCCAGCAGTATTTTAGCAGGCCCACACCATGACCTGCTGTGCCAAGGGACCGGTAAAATTCAGCCCAGTGTGTTCAAAATAAAAGCCTGTTACGATATGAGCTGAGAGGGAACCTTAGACGCCTTTCTCACCTGGTCATAACACCAAGCATACATGTTCTATAGTGATAAATGTTTGGACGTTTATGTCTTACATGTATGTTCAACCAGCTACAGGGTTGTGCATTGTAGCTCTGATTTGAAAGATCAATGCAATCACAATCATCTGAACGAAAAGAAAGTTTATAACTTCTTCTTTGGCCTCCTTGTCACAAGTGACAATGGGTAAGCGCCTGGAGGTGGTCAGTGGTTTGTGGAGCAGCGCCTGGAATGGCTATAAAGGCCAATTTTAGAGTGACAGACTCTTCCACAGGTGCTGCAGATAAGATTGGTTGTCGGGACTGTTACACAGTTGGCTCTCTCCTTGCGCTTCTGTCTTTTTTCCTGCCAACTGCTAAGTCTCTTCGACTCGCCAAGCTTTAGCCCCACCTTTATGGCTGTCCGCCAGCTCTGACGATCGCTGGCAACTGACTCCCACGACTTGTGATCAATGTCACAGGACTACATGTTGCGTTTGCAGACGTCTTTAAAGCGGAGACCTGGACGGCCGGTGGGTCTGGTACCAGTGACAAGCTTGCTGTACAATGTGTCCTTGGGGATCCTGCCATCTTCCATGAGGCTCACATGGCCAAGCCATCTCAGGCACCGCTGGCTCAGTAGGGTGTATATGCTGGGGATGATGTTGGCCACCTCGAGGACTTCTGTGTTGGAGATACAGTCCTGCCACCTGATGCCAAGGATTCTCCGGAGGCAGCGAAGATGGAATGAATTGAGACGTCGCTCTTGGCTGACATACGTTGTCCAGGCCTCGCTGCCGTAGAGCAAGGTACTGAGGACACAGGCTTGATACACTTGGACTTTTGTGTTCTGTGTCAGTGCTCCATTTTCCCTCACTCTCTTGGCAAGTCTGGACATAGCAGAGGAAGCCTTTCCCATGCGCTTGTTTAATTCTGCATCGAGAGACAGGTTACTGGTGATAGTTGAGCCTAGGTAGGTGAATTCTAGAACCACTTCCAGAGCGTGGTCGCCGATCTTGATGGATGGGGCATTTCTGACGTCCTGTCCCATGATGTTCGTTTTCTTGAGGCTGATGGTTAGGCCAAATTCGTTGCAGGCAGCCGCAATCCTGTCGATGAGTCTCTGCAGACACTCTTCAGTGTGAGATGTTAATGCAGCATCATCAGCAAAGAGGAGTTACCTGATGAGGACTCTCCGTACTTTGGTCTTCGCTTTTAGATGGGCAAGGTTGAACAACCTGCCACCTGATCTTGTGTGGAGGAAAAGTCCTTCTTCTGAAGACTTGAACGCATGTGAGAGCAGCAGGGAGAAGAAGATCCCAAACAGTGTAGGTGCGAGAACACAGCCCTGTTTCACGCCACTCAGGATTGGAAACGGGTCTGATGAGGCACCGCTATGCTGAATTGTGCCTTTCATATTGTCATGGAATGAGGTGACGATACTTAGTAGCTTTGGTGGGCATCCAGTCTTTTATAGTAGTCTGAAAAGACCACGTCTGCTGACGAGGTCAAAGGCTTTGGTGAGATCAATGAAAGCAACGTAGAGGGGCATCTGTTGTTCACGGCATTTCTCCTGTAGCTGGTGAAGGGAGAACAGCATGTCAATGGTGGATCTCTTTGCTCGAAAGCCGCACTGTGCCTCAGGATAGACACGCTCAGCCAGCTTCTGGAGCCTGTTTAAGGCGACACGAGCGAAGACTTTCCCCACTATGCTGAGCCGGGAGATTCCACGGTAGTTGTTGCAGTCACCGCTGTCACCCTTGTTCTTATAGAGGGTGATGATATTGGCATCGCGCATGCCCTGTGGTGCTGCACCCTCGTCCCAGCACAGGAAAAGCCGTTCGTGCAGTGCTGAGAGTATAACAGGCTTGGCACTCTTGATGATTTCAGGTGTAATGCCATCCTTCCCAGGGGCTTTTCCGCGCCAGCCCCACACCATGACCTGCTGTGCCAAGGCGCCGGTAAAATTCAGCCCAGTGTGTTCAAAATAAAACTCTATTACGATATGACCAGGTGAAGGCTGAGAGGGAACCTTAGACTCCTTTCTCACCTGGTCATAACACCAAGCATACATGTTCTATAGTGATAAATGTTTGGACGTTTATGTCTTACATGTATGTTCAACCAGCTACAGGGTTGTGCATTGTAGCTCTGATTTGAAAGATCAATGCAATCACAATCATTTGAACGAAAAGAAAGTTTATAACTACCGTGGGCTTAAAGGAAAGGAAAAAACCTAAAGGCACTGCCACGGATGTAACATCTGGAGCATTTGCTATGACAGCAGACAGGAATCAGTGAGAATCTTTGCCAAGACTAAGGCTGCTGAAGAAGTCATTTTCTATGATTGGAACTTCATATTGCGTGCGGGCACCGGCTTATATCTATTCTTGAATCTTTCCATTAAGAAGCTTTCGTCTCATGAAATTGCATCACATTTTAAACAGTCCACAAGCTGCAACACCAGAGAGACTGTGCCCATGTCCTAACAGTTATTGGTAAACAAAAGACTGAAATTACTGCCACTCTTAAGAAGAATTAGATGTGAGCCTTAATTCTACTTGGCTTTCTAGGTATTCTAGAACTACTAGGATTACACGCATCTTTCAGTCAGCTCCATGTATACAGCAGTGAAGGCCAAACCTCATCCACATCACATGTTGGGAGCCTACCTCATACCTACTAGAAAGTCATTTACCCTTATGTGCAGGCCTGGGATTTTCTTCTCTGTCAATCTTTCTGAACTGACAGAAATTGTCTAAGCTGGTAGAGAAATCAGCTGCTTACTGAATAAGGAGAAGCCAGGATGGTTTTCTCTGAGATGTTTCTAATTTAGTCTTTTATATATGGGCAGTCAACCTTGCAAAGATACATCTAATGCCATACTATGTCGTATGAAGAAACAAAGAATATTGACAATGTGCCATTGATTCCAAAGTGACACGGTTGTTTCAATAGAGTTCCCAACTAAACATTCTTCAACCTTTCATTTGTGGACTTATTGCTACTTAGCCTTGGTGATAAACTTCTTCCCATCACGAAGGTCCTAATTCATACCGATTCCCTTTAGCTTTTGTCTTTTTTTTTCATTTTTCAAAAAACATTTATTGAAACTGCAAATGTTGATTATGTCATTGAAGTATTGGCTAGAAAGAGTTACCAAGGCTGACAGTTCTGAAAATGAATCATAATTGATAGAGATATAGTTATGAACTATGGGATAGTTTATCATTCAAAGAGGTATATGAATTCATCCCCTCATACTGCCAGATTCAGTACTCCCAGCTTAAACAAATTTAACACAAGAAAAAGTCATTAATCTATTGGTCCATCAAGCTCCTCCCTCTAGCATTTCAACTCACCCAATCTAACATCCCAAACTCCCCTAACATATTTGATTCCACTATTTTACCTGACAGATTATTCCAAATGTTTATTATCCTTGGAGTAAAAAAATTGCTTCCAAGAATATTTTTTAAATTTACTTTCACTGATGTAAATTTATGTCCCCTTGTCCTACTTGCCTGAGTAATCTTAACGTGATATTCTGGGTTTGCTTTATTTAGTATTTTATGTAACTCAACGAGATGTCTCCTTAAACTTCATATAGCTAGACTGGATAATTTAAGCCTCTCTGATCTCTTAAATAGCTCATTCTCATTACTTTTTGTTCATGTTCTCTGCATCCACTGAATGTATTGATGTCCTAGTGGAATAGTTTTTAAAAAATTATTGAATGAGGCAAAATGAAATAACTAAGAATGTTATTGTGGATCTGATTCTCTGCAACATTTGATTTTTAAACTTTTCCAAGGAGTTAGAAGAGGTGCAGAGGAGAAAATTGGCAAGAAAAGGGGATTAAAAAAGAGAGGCTATAATGCTTAAAGATGCTGGTGCATGTTAAAAGCAGTTTTAAAGTTTTGTTCTATGTTGTAACCATTTACGTTTTATTACACATATATTTAAATATTACAGCATAGTAAACCATTCAAGACAGAATTATAGTATGGCTTAAGGTAACAAAATTTATATCAAATAAAACCACAGAAGAGAGGCTTAAATGTCATGATATGCAGCAGGATTAAGTTAAAGCCTCCACTGATAAACATAATCAAAGAGGAGCCAGTAAGAGATAGAAGATATCAGGTATTTATGCTTTATTTAAATAGAACACACTTATGATGTAGATCACTAAGGATTAACTGATGCGTGATGCTCTATATTACTCATATCACTGATCATTAAAAATATAATATGCCAAATGAAATAACATAACAATTCCCCGGTCTTTTTTGTTTTTGCTGTAGAAACTGGAGCTTTCTCCAGATTCTCCTCCAATTAATACATTTATTTTACCCACCCTCTAAATCCATTCTAGTATCACATCTCTCCCGATATCTTTTTTGCTGTACTCCTATTCCCATTGTAGCTAGAATAGTGGCACACCAACAACAAAAAAAAGCCTGTTTGAAAAAAAAGTGACCTTTTCACAATATGAGCTTTATATGGCATACTATGAATCTGCCATTTACACAGCCTTTCAGTGTGGACATGAGAGATATTTCATATATTGTTGCTGCTTTTGAAAATCAGAATAAACATGGCAACAAAAATATAGATATTTCTTTAAACACGCAATGCTCTTCTTTCATTTTTTAAGTACTGCAGATGGATCTGCTAGAAGCAAATGTGTTTTGCTTCACCTATATTTATTAAAGGTTTCTGATTTAATATATTTATACATCAAATGTGTACGCTACACAGAGTATTTATTTTCAAAGTAATGTGTTTTCCAACTACTGCTAAGCTTTATTCTTTTAAGCCTTCATACAGAACATTTAGATGACTTAGAAGGTCCAACAGACTGCACAACTTGATTCTCGTCCCTCCCACATTGGGAATGCTTTCCAACGGCAACCATAACTAAGGCAAGCAAATTAATGCAGTGCAGCATCCTGCAAATTCCTACTAGATTTGTTACCAAGTACTGCAACAATATTTAAGGAGTCCCAGGGACAGTGAAAATGCCAGTTACAGAGCTGATCCAAGTTATCACAAACCTTGCCTTAATAATAGTTACTAACCTTGTCTTACTGGTTCTCGAATGGAAAATATGGCAGGTATTAAAAGTCACATGGGGAAAAAAAAGCCAAATGCTAATGTTAAAAGTTCAAAAAGTTAAATGTCATTTTTAAAACCTACCTTTTTGACCAAGCTTTTGGTCATCTCACCTAATATCTCCTTTTGTGGCTCCATGTCATACTTTGTTTTATAATGTTCCTGTGAAGCACCTTGGGATGTTTTATTTAGTTAAAAGTGCTATATAAATATAAACTGCTGTTGTTGTTATCCTAACCCTTTCCCCACATAGTTAAATCACATGAATTACAGAAGAAAAATGATTAGGATTTTTGAATGGGCAACTAAAAAAGAAATAGCCTGCACATGTTTGATGGCTTCTATTTTTGACATTAGTTTCTCCATTTTTTACATGCACGACTGTCACTGGAGCTGCCCACCTTCCTAGCACTGACGGCACCTATAAATAACACATATTTAAATTAAACGTAGCGCATATTTTTGTAACCCATACAAGTTTGAACACATTAAATCACTGGTAGCTTTACCATAAGCATTGTTTTTAATTCCAAACAATCATCATCAGTTTCTTTGTGGCACGAGTGAATGATTACAGATTATTTCATCTCACCTTCACCACTGAACCAGATCAAACAGAAACCTACACAAGTGTCAGGATTAGAACCAGCTGTATCAGCAAAGAAAGCATGTTGGACTGAGTGGTATTGAGAGAAACAGTGGAATGTACAGGGTATCCCACTCATAGAATGAACTAGTAACCGACGAATAGAGTTAAAAAGTCAGTCCTGAAGCTTTACACACCATTGAAATATCCTCTTTAATTCATTATGAATAATTTCTATGTCACAAATACACCTATTATAACTTTAGTTAAATTAAAATTTCAAGCTAAATATTTTGTGAAGCCATTATGCTATTTTTAAATTGTTTTTAATTACTCCAAAACATCCTTATGTTTTGTGAAGTCTATGTACAGTTATGTTACACTGCAATTTCAGGAGATTACGACGACACATTTAAGTTGTTGACAACATTAAGACCAAGTTGGGAACCATATGCTTTAGGATCAGTGAGATTGCCAGTGTTCTGCCTCAATAATGATTCACAGAGAGCTGGATCATTGGCCTATATGCGGCTTTCACGGTCTAGTTGAAAGGTGGACAACCCTTGTTAGCTTTCAAGTATGCCCCCAGTTAAACCATTCTTACCATCCAGTGGTGCAGTTTAGGTATGTGGTTGGGATGTCTGGATAGAATTAACTTCCAGGGGCTGAATTTTAAAAGCTTGCTGCCGAACCTGGCAGCAAGCTTCAAAAAAGGCACGGCGCGCATGCGGCATGTACGCCGCTGAGCTGCCGCAATATTTCACGCAGTGGCTCATTTACATGGAGAGGGCAGAACGCCCACCCCCGATGATGTAGAGGGGGCGGCCGCTCCATCCCTAGCAACAGTTTCTGGTGCCACCGTGCTGGCCTTCATTTAAATTTAAATATTTAAAGTTACCTTCCCTAAAAAACTTAAAGGGAAAAGTTTATGAAGAGTTTTGTTCCCGTCTCCCGCTCCTCCCCCCCACAATGACTGCACACTTTATTGATTGGCCTTCCCCCCTCCAAAAAAATTTTCTTTTGATCACGAGCTTTTCCCCCCGAACATTCTTTCCTTTAACCTTCAACCCCTTCCCACCATCCCCTCAACCAATCACGTTCATTTCTGCTGCTCCCCCACTCGAAAAATTCACTCCTCCCCTCTCCCCACCAATGTCACACCTCAGATCTCCAAACAGAGATCCGAAGGTGTGGGAGTTCCGGCCACTAGCCGGAATATGGCAGCAGATAAGTGATTAATTCATTAATTATAATATATTAATGTATGTAAATTGTAATGCCGTCGCCGAGCAGGGGGCGGAAGGGGGGTTGGTGGTGCTGGCATGAGGTCCCACCAGTAATATGGGGCAGGGCCTTCCTGGCGTCCAGGCATGTGGCAGGCCTCTCCCAGAAGTATTTTCTGGGCCCCCCTGCCACAGCCCCCAACGTCATTGGCTGGTAAAAAATCAGCCCCAGGAAAAGGCTCCAGACTGCATGGTGCATCAGGAACACATTTTGAGTAATGGCTGAAAGACACTTGGACGTTCACTGCAACTTCAAAGGTGATTCTGTTCACATCTCCCAAAGGTTTAGTGGCAATATTAAGCAGTTCCTTCACAAGAAGGTTTATTTTAAATTTTGAGGATTTTTTTTTTGCTATGCTGCTCATCTGAAAATACTTAAGTGGCCATGAAATTACTCGGAGCTACTTTTGTTACCTTGTTGTTACTCTGGTGGATCTGCAGTGGAAACCCTGCAAATGATGTTTCTCCCATTCTTCCAGCAGAGTAATACTGGTGGAACAGGAGCAGCTTCAAGGAATTTTGCAACCAATGACACCACTGGGAGTTATAAGGTTTCCTTGTGGTCCTTCCTTTTTAAAACTCATAACATTTTCCAAATCCTTTTTGTGCAGGAAAAGGTCAAAAATTGTTAACAACCAAAAATGTAAAATTGTCAATATTGTGTTGAAATCCCTCCATGGGTTCACCCCTTCCTATCTCTGCCACATATTCCAGCTTTACAAACTCTCTAGGAACTCTCTGTTCCTCTGATTCCAGTCTCTTGTGGATCCCTCCCTCCTTTCACCATACCATTGGCAGCCATGCCTTCAGCCACCTAGGCCCATGCTGTGGAGTTTCCTTCCTAAATGCCCCTCCTCCCATTCGCCTTCTTTAAAACCCACCCCTTCTCCACCTTAAAACCCAACTCTTTGATCAAGCTGTCGGTCTTTCTTTGCCTTTGGATCTGGTTGTCTTTATGCCTCGTGGGTCAAAGGGAGAGGGAATGGAGGCAGATGGTCGTGTAATTTCACACTGCCAGCTGGCATACCAGTTGGCTGGCACCACCCCGCCCCTGAGGCATTTTGGGGAAGGCCAGGTCAGGGGCAGGTAGCTAGTTAAGCTCAATAACGGCCAATTAAGGCTATGGATCAGAGGCTGACTTCTAGTTGGCCTGCCGCCTCCCTGCAGTGGCAGTAGCACAGCAGTTGCCTGGAGGTGCCCTCTCGGCAGCAAGCACTCCAGGAAGAATCCAACGCAATGCCCGTGCCCCCAGCTATCAGACAACAATGGCCTTTTTTAAATTCAAATACGTAAGAAGTGCTGAGAGGGCACCTCAAGATGGAGGCGCCCTCTCTCTCCCTTACCTGCAACAGTAGGCTGCAGCTCCTCCTGTGCTGGAGGGCCTGCTTGTTGGTCCTCCAGCTTTGAGAACCCACCTGCTGTCCTAGGTGCTATATAAATGGAAGTTGTTATTGTTATAGGTCACTAAGGGGAAGTATAGTGGCAGGCGATTGAAGCATGTTAAGACTCCAAATCATGATAATGTGGTGTGGGACAACAGATAGGCTACAGTAGATCAAAACATAGAACGTATTGGGATAGATTGTTGTCTTTATAACTTGAGCAGCAAACTGAAATGAATGGAATGAAAATCAGGAAGGTTCTATAAAGGATGGGTGACCCTGCTTTGCCACAGAAGCTGCCATTGATCTCTGCCACCTTCTCTTGTAATAGATCATAACAGGGGAGACAACTAAACTTTCCTTGTGAGGTCCAAAGAAGAACTCCTTCCCCTCATGTCTCCACAAGGATAGTTAAAGAAATGTAAAAGATCTTTTTGGGCCTCTTCTGGTCCAGATAAAATCTTTGCTTGGTCAGCCTGGTGGAAAACACACTGCTGCTTCCTACTCAGGCTGTCATGTAAAATTGCAGTCAGGTTCCGACAACATCATCAAGACTTGACAGGCATATCTAAAATAGGAATTCTATGGATGTTCTTACCACCTGCTCCATTGAACATGTTAAAATAGCAGTTGTTCAGTTACCAGCTGCTTCAGGGCAGATAAGTAACTTTTGCAATTTGACATGCTCATTTTGCCAGGTGGGCAGAGTTAAAATTCCAACTGCACACCCCACAACCCCTAACTCCAGTCTCCTGCATAGCAAAAGAAACTAATGCAGTGAGTTACATGCAAAGTGAGGGTGACTGTCCTTGCCATTAAAGCAGTATTTGACCAAGTGTGGCATCAAGGAGCCCTGGTAAAATTGAAGTCAATGGGAATTGGAGGTAAACTGCCCACTGTCTGAAGTCATACCTAGCACAAAGGAAGATGGTTGTGATTGATGGAGGTCAATCATCTCAGCCCCAGGATATTGCTGCAGGAGTTCCTCAGGATAGTGTCCTAAGCCTAACCATCTTGAGCTGCTTCATCAATGACCTTCCCTTCATCATAAGGTCAGAAGTGGGAATGTTCACTGACGATTGCTCAGTCCCATTTGTAACCCCTCAGATACTGAAGCAGTCCGTGCCCGCATGCAGTAAGACCTGCACACTATTCAGACTTAGGCTGATAAGCTGCAAGTAACATACAAGCCATGCAATTCTGCAGCAAGTAGCTCACCTCCTGACTCCCCAAAGCCTGTCCACCATCTACAAGGCACAAGTCAGGAATGTGATGGGATACTTTCCACTTGCCTAGGTGACTGCATTTCCAACAACAGGACTCTCAGCACCACCCAGGACAAAGCAACTGCTTGATTGGTACCCCATCCACCACTTTAAACATTCACTCCCTCCATCACCAGTCCACAGTGGCTGCTGTGTCTACCATTTACAAGATGCAATGCAGCAACTCGCTAACGTTTCTTCGACAGCACCTTCTAAACCCATGGCCTCTACCACCTACAAGAACAAGGGCACCAGGTGCATGGGAACACCACCACCTGCAAGTTCCCCTCCATTCACACACCATCCTGACTGGAAATATATTGGCATTTCCTCATCATTGCTAGGTCAAAATCCTGGAATTCCCTACCTGTCAGCACTGTGGGTGTACTGACACCACAAGAACTGCAGCAATTCAAGAAGGCAGTTGACCACAACCTTATCAAAGGCAATTAGGAAGAGGCAGTAGATGCTGGCCATGCCAGCAATGCCCACATTCCAGGAACAAATAAAAAGAAACTAAATATCAATGTTGCTACCAAAACACAACTTATGACTAAACTTTGGGAATGATAAATTAGATTTAAGAATCCAACTTCAACATTAGTCAGGTGACCATTTTAAATCGGGTGAGGTGAGCACTTAAATCATGTACCAACTAGAGTGCACGCTCATGCACGTCTAAAATGATTGCCTTCACACACCCACAACAATGCCCTGCACTGACAGCATTGCATTGTTATTTCAGGGCCATCATTTCATGCATTTCTTAGCATCCTTGTCAATATTTATGCATTTGTCCTTTCTTTTCAAATATTCTTCTAGTTTCATGTTTGGCATTATGATTGGTAAAACTGAATATAGTATTTCAAACAATTAAAAAGCCTAGATTTGGAAACTTTCAACCACCTATCTACCTAATGCAAGCTTTCTCATGTAAAGTGAAGTTCAGGCTCTCAAATACACATTATTCTGGCTGTAGGTCATAGGGTGATTTATCATTCAACATTTTTATTTTATTTTTTATCAAAAAGATCGGTCTTTTAAGAACTTTTATCTGTGTCTCTTTTACAGCTTCAGTTTTCTTTCACTTGTCCTTCAAAATTTGTGACCCCTCCCCTCCCACATCAGGGTCTGTTTGAAATGGAGGAGCAAAGAATTTGTTTTTTTTGTGGCTTCATCTCATTTTCTCAAATACCCGATTCACATAAGGTAAACGTCAATTTTCAAAGGTGTCTTCAGTGATTGCAAAAAGATCAAAAACCTGAAATGTTTCTATGAATCCTTTTGTTGCTGTAGATTACACAAGGACAGCCTGGTTTACAGTGATATAACCAGCAGCAGATCATTTATATTGTAAGAATGCTTCGCAGTGGAGACATCAGCTCACTGGAAAATCTGACACTTTTCCAATTTTGTTTTTGAAGCTTTGCCTGACCAGCTTAGATCATTAATAAAAGATGCAACATTTTAATTCCTAACAATAACTTAGCTGTAATCTTAAATTAAAAAAAAACTGCTGTTTCCCTTTAAGTAATGCAGAAATCAAGTGATCCCAGCTTTAAGACTTAAAAAAGGTTGCAAAATTTTTTGTTGACCTGGAGACACTTGACTACAGTAAATTACTTTTAAATTCAGACCCATTTTTTGCAATTAAAATCCCAAACTGTTTGGATCTGAATTAGCATCAGGGTCAGTAAAATCTGTCTCAGGAGGGGGTCTTATCCCCCAGACCCATTCAGATACAGATGGACTTGTTCTAGCAGAAACTGCCAGGTAAACTCATTTATGGAGTTGCAGTGGTTCTCATCCATTCACTCAGTGTTCTTCTGCTTAATTACCGGGTTTGTTTCACCTACTATGTTTTTTAAAACATTTTTTTGGTTTATATTTTAAATTTACCCTGCCAAGTGAAGAACTGGCAGACAGGGAACAAAACTGTCCAGTAGGAGGGTAAAAACAGTGGGTGTTATGTGCCACTATTTATTTTACTGTAGTTTACAGTTGTGCACTACTGTATTAATAAGGCAGTTCCACGAAGCAGAAGGCACCAACTTTGAAAGAAACAACCTGATTTCAACTCCGATTTTATTTTTTGGATCTAGTCTGACAAAGTATAATTCACCCAACTTTATTGTCAGTAAGAGTGAACAGCAAAATGTCGTTGAATCACAGGGATATTAGCAATCCAAACAAAAACTTTACAAAAACCTTATAAATCAAAGTGAATTTTAAAATAATTAAAACCTATACTAGTGACCAAAGGAAATATGGTATTTCCTGTGCCTTTTTTGAGGTTACAATAAAATGACTTGCAGTCCAATTAAAGGAAACCTACCACCTGGAATAAAGCAACTGATGTTGTATTACATTGAATAGTAAGAAGTAATTGCCTGCTTCAATGGGTGCTTGGAGCTCAGGGTCATTGCCCGAAAGGTGGACTGATACACCGCACCAAACAACATGAAAAAAGGAAAGAAGGTACCAGCCCTTCGCTTTGCAAGCTGGAACGTCAGAACTATGTGTCCTGGCCTGTCGGAAGACCTTACACAAATCAACGATTCTCGGAAGACCGCCATCATTAACAACGAGCTCAGTAGACTCAATGTGGACATTGCAGCACTTCAGGAGACTCGCCTCCCTGCAAGTGGCTCTCTAGCAGAGCAAGACTACACCTTCTTCTGGCAGGGCAGGGATCCTGAAGAACCAAGACAACATGGAGTGGGCTTCGCCATCAGAAACTCCTTGCTCAGCATGATAGAGCCTCCCTCAAATGGCTCGGAACGCATACTGTCCATCCGACTGCTCACCACCTCTGGTCCAGTACACCTACTCAGCATCTATGCTCCAACACTCTGTTCCGCACCTGAAGCTAAAGATCAGTTCTATGAACAACTCCATAACATCATTAACAGCATCCCCAACACCGAACACCTATTCCTGCTGGGGGACTTTAATGCCAGGGTTGGGGCCGACCATGACTCATGGCCCTCCTGCCTTGGGCGCTATGGCGTTGGAAGGATGAATGAGAACGGGCAGAGACTGCTTGAGTTGTGTACCTATCATAACCTCTGCATCACCAACTCGTTCTTTCACACTAAACCCTGTCACCAGGTTTCATGGAGGCACCCAAGATCACGTCGTTGGCACCAGCTAGACCTCATTGTCACAAGGCGAGCCGCCTTAAACAGTGTTCAAATCACACGCAGCTTCCACAGTGCGGACTGCGACACCGACCACTCCCTGGTGTGCAGCAAGGTTAGACTCAGACCAAAGAAGTTGCATCATTCCAAGCAGAAGGGCCACCCGCGCATCAACACGAGCAGAATTTCTCACCCACAGCTGTTACAAAAATTTCTAAATTCACTTGTAACAGCCCTTCAAAACACTCCCACAGGGGATGCTGAGACCAAGTGGGCCCACATCAGAGACGCCATCTATGAGTCAGCTTTGACCACCTACGGCAAAAGTGCGAAGAGAAATGCAGACTGGTTTCAATCTCATAATGAAGAGCTGGAACCTGTCATAGCCGCTAAGCGCATTGCACTTTTGAACTACAAGAAAGCCCCCAGCGATTTAACATCCGCAGCACTTAAAGCAGCCAGAAGTACTGCACAAAGAACAGCTAGGCGTTGCGCAAACGACTACTGGCAACACCTATGCAGTCATATTCAGCTGGCCTCAGACACCGGAAACATCAGAGGAATGTATGATGGCATGAAGAGAGCTCTTGGGCCAACCATCAAGAAGATCACCCCCCTCAAATCTAAATCGGGGGACATAATCACTGACCAACGCAAACAGATGGACCGCTGGGTTGAGCACTACCTAGAACTGTACTCCAGGGAGAATGCTGTCACTGAGACTGCCCTCAATGCAGCCCAGCCTCTACCAGTCATGGATGAGCTGGACATACAGCCAACCAAATCGGAACTCAGTGATGCCATTGATTCCCTAGCCAGCGGAAAAGCCCCTGGGAAGGACAGCATTACCCCTGAAATAATCAAGAGTGCCAAGCCTGCTATACTCTCAGCACTACATGAACTGCTATGCCTGTGCTGGGACGAGGGAGCAGTACCCCAGGACATGCGCGATGCCAACATCATCACCCTCTATAAAAACAAAGGTGACCGCGGTGACTGCAACAACTACCGTGGAATCTCCCTGCTCAGCATAGTGGGGAAAGTCTTTGCTCGAGTCGCTCTGAACAGGCTCCAGAAGCTGGCCGAGCGTGTCTACCCTGAGGCACAGTGTGGCTTTCGTGCAGAGAGATCGACTATTGACATGCTGTTCTCCCTTCGTCAGATACAGGAGAAATGCCGTGAACAACAGATGCCCCTCTACATTGCTTTCATTGATCTCACCAAAGCCTTTGACCTCGTCAGCAGACGTGGTCTCTTCAGACTACTAGAAAAGATCGGATGTCCACCAAAGCTACTAAGTATCATCACCTCATTCCATGACAATATGAAAGGCACAATTCAACATGGTGGCTCCTCATCAGAGCCCTTTCCTATCCTGAGTGGTGTGAAACAGGGCTGTGTTCTCGCACCCACACTTTTTGGGATTTTCTTCTCCCTGCTGCTTTCACATGCGTTCAAATCCTCTGAAGAAGGAATTTTCCTCCACACAAGATCAGGGGGCAGGTTGTTCAACCTTGCCCGTCTAAGAGCGAAGTCCAAAGTACGGAAAGTCCTCATCAGAGAACTCCTCTTTGCTGACGATGCTGCTTTAACATCTCACACTGAAGAATGCCTGCAGAGTCTCATCGACAGGTTTGCGTCTGCCTGCAATGAATTTGGCCTAACCATCAGCCTCAAGAAAACGAACATCATGGGGCAGGATGTCAGAAATGCTCCATCCATCAATATTGGCGACCACGCTCTGGAAGTGGTTCAAGAGTTCACCTACCTAGGCTCAACTATCACCAGTAACCTGTCTCTAGATGCAGAAATCAACAAGCGCATGGGTAAGGCTTCCACTGCTATGTTCAGACTGGCCAAGAGAGTGTGGGAAAATGGCGCACTGACACGGAACACAAAAGTCCGAGTGTATCAGGCCTGTGTCCTCAGTACCTTGCTCTACGGCAGCGAGGCCTGGACAACGTATGCCAGCCAAGAGCGACGTCTCAATTCATTCCATCTTCGCTGCCTTCGGAGAATACTTGGCATCAGGTGGCAGGACTATATCTCCAACACAGAAGTCCTTGAAGCGGCCAACATCCCCAGCTTATACACACTACTGAGTCAGCGGCGCTTGAGATGGCTTGGCCATGTGAGCCGCATGGAAGATGGCAGGATCCCCAAAGACACATTGTACAGCGAGCTCGCCACTGGTATCAGACCCACCGGCCGTCCATGTCTCCGTTATAAAGACGTCTGCAAACGCGACATGAAATCGTGTGACATTGATCACAAGTCGTGGGAGTCAGTTGCCAGCATTCGCCAGAGCTGGCGGGCAGCCATAAAGACAGGGCTAAATTGTGGCGAGTCGAAGAGACTTAGTAGTTGGCAGGAAAAAAGACAGAGGCGCAAGGGGAGAGCCAACTGTGCAACAGCCCCAACAAACAAATTTCTCTGCAGCACCTGTGGAAGAGCCTGTCACTCCAGAATTGGCCTTTATAGCCACTCCAGGCGCTGCTTCACAAACCACTGACCACCTCCAGGCGCGTATCCATTGTCTCTCGAGATAAGGAGGCCCAAAAGAGAAAAAGAGTAAGAAGTAATTGCAGTTTTATGCTTGTCTTTAATTGTAAAAGTTATTTGAGGCTTACTGTTAAATATCTCAACCATTCTACTGATAGTTTCCAAGTGACTGAGCAAGCCGACTCAAAACCAGCATTAGGAGCTGTAACCAGACGGCTGAGGGAAACAACGCTGGGATAAACAGATTTCATGCAAAGCAAGCAAGTTCAAGCCAACGAGACTGCTGTTGATAGTAGGAAAGTGGCCTCCAACCACGATGATTTAAATAAGTGGCCTCTAACCACACTAATTTGACAATATAACCAAGTGCTGTGGATTTTGTACAACACCAAGATGAGATAATTACATTTTTGCAGAATATATGCAACAACCTGGAGGAGTCTGAATGCGCGACAGATCTCATGGGCAATCTCCACCCTACAGGAAATGCTGAACCTCTGGTCTCTTTTCCAACAAGTGATTTGGTTCAAAGGAGCCTGGGAAATGAATGGATACACTTACTCATGTTTAGACACTTTCTCTACAAGTAAGAAAACATCTAATTAATCAAATAGATTTGGGCTCTTAAATGCCTACACATTGTTCAATTATATGCAAACTTATACATTTGTAATATGTATCTCCAGCCTTACATGCACTGTAGTAATTTAATATTCTGGTCAATAGCAAGGTTGCAAATTTTTTTAGTTTTTTAAAATATGAAAATTCTTACAATTTTGGGGAAACAAAGCATTGGCTTCAACTTTACAATTTTAGTTACAGTGACATTTAGAAAAAGGATATTTTGGTTCCCTTTAGGATGGTCAGTCTTCTGAGGACCACAAACGTGTTTGATTCGAGTACTTAGCTCACAATATTCTACAACACGAAATAGTAATCAGATTTGGCACATACTGGCACTGTTTAGCAATCTCACTGACAGTGTTGTAGTACTGATTGAAATTAAGATAAATTAATTTACGTGAAGCAGCTTGTTGCATCTATCTGTGCCAAATCTGTACTAATCCCGTGGTATAACTGGATGTAAAATGAATAAAAAGCCCCATTCCTCAGAACTAATCAATAACAGAAATGCACAAAATAAAAATCAATTGACACTAGAGGTGAAGGGGCACAAGGAAGTAAGACCTGGCTTATTGATTCGAAGATATTTAAGCTGGAAGCTGACACAATCAGTCCAGGTTGGCAGATGCAGGCAGGGCACTGAAAGGAAAGCAAAATACTACAGATGCTGGAAATCTGAAATAAAACAGAAAGTGCTGGAAATACTCAGCAGGTCTGGCAGCATCTGTGGAGAGAGAAACAGAGGTGACGCTTTGAGTCGGATATGACTCTTCTTCAGAACCCTGAAGAACTCTGAAGAGTCATATCCAACTCAAAATTTTAACTCTGTTTCTCTCCACAGATGCTGCCAGACCCGATGAGTATTTCCAGCACTTTCTGTTTCTATTGCAGACAGGACACCGTGCCAACCTCACATGAGGAAGGGAGCCCACATTTTGACACCGTGACATAGATTGCATACCATGAGCACTATTTCACCTCTCAACACCAGTATATCCACAGTGGATGACAGTATTTGTTTAAGATGCAAGTAATTTATATATCGTCATTCTTCCCTCATCCCTCCCAAAATCTTCTGTCTTTTTCTCTGTTAATGATTTTTCTTTCTCTTACTGTCCTGAGTCAACTCCTGGCTCTTGGTGAAACTGTCTTTATGAAGACACAAGGGAAGTTTTCCCCATTAATGAGTCTCCAATGAACAACATTTTGAGCAGGCGATCATTCACTACGTTCTAAGCCTAACTGATTAAGTGAAGGCTGCCACATTTTCTGACCTCAGCATCAAAGCAGCTGAGAAACATCCTCACTTACGTTATACTTACCATTTGAACTTCTTGGCATCAGGATTGGTCCTTGGTGCCATTATTTAATTTGGCTACATCATGATGATGACGCCTTTTTGAGGAAGTGAGTGTGAAGTTTACCTGCCTAACATAAAATTGTGTTAACAATCCATCATTTGTGCTACTTTTAATTGGACTTTAGCAGCTGATGTTAATGCATTAGACAGATAGACTTTACACTTTTCACACACTTCACTCTAACAGATGTCATCACCCAACACCATAGACATGCTCCTGACATTTAAAAAAAAAGAAAGTAATTATTTATAGTTGGAAAGACAAATAATGAGATATTTGTGCTTCTGACACAATTTTACTCCTTGTCATTTGGTTGTTCTTCTACCTCCAAAATGTAATATAAAAATTCAATCTATATTTTGAAATATAATTTATTTACTAGATAAACTTTGTATGCTTTCTGTAACAATTGCTTCTATGCTGTGCAAGATAAAGCATTTAATTCCAAGAAATCTTTTCATTTCAAAATACAGAAATGTTTCCTTTGCTTTATAAAAAAAGACTTCAACAAGGTTTAGTAAATAGTTCAACTACTATCACTTTCGTATGACAGGAAAAGCTTATAATGGGATGTCTAGTTTGGCTATCCATTCAATGGCCTCCTGAGATGCTTAGAAATGAGGTGCCTCCCACAACAGATCTAATTGGACAGGTTGATGTGATGTGTTCCATAGTCTGGGACTCATGCCCACAATTGCACTTTGGGTTGTCCCTCATCTTCTACTTGAGGAACAAGTGACCTCATTGTCCATGCCCTTTGCAGATTCAATTGTTGGCTGCCTTTGAGGGAGGCTGAAGCCAGGGTGCTTTGCTGTTGGGTCAGTGATGAGGTGTTAGTTCTCGATACTGCATTGTTACGCCAATGTGTTTTGTTGAATGATTATTTTCTTTAATCCACTGACTGGAGATCTGAATTTATGGCCGGAATTTTGCATTTGTCAGATGGGAGTCATCCACCAACCAAAAACTCAGTGGTGATCCTGCCTCCGTTGGGCCTGGGGCTCCAGACCAGATTTTACAGTTCCCAGGCCCTTAACTGGTCTTAGGCAGAACTTACACCTCATCAAGACAGGAAGTCCTGCCTAATAGAGCTGTTGGCCAATCAGCGGGCCGGCAGCTCTTAGTCCCAGCAGCACCACTGGGAGCAGTGGCCACTGCTGGGACTGCAACCCAGCTTCAAGATCAAGATGACGGAGAGGACGGAAAAAAGGTACGATTTTGGGGCCTCACCGGGGGTGATTGGTTGGGCCCCGGCGAGGCAAGGGGGGGGGGGGGGGTCGACTGCGGGGGGGTGGGGGTTGTGTTGGGCATTGGGGGTGATTGAGGCATCGGGGGCGGCCCACCGACAGGGACATGGTGCCCGATCAGGGGGCACCCTCCAGGCTGTCACAAGACTGCCTACTTTTTACAGGCGGCTTTTCTCAGGCCTGGGCTGCCCGCCTGCCAATGGTAAAATCCCCATGGCGGTGGGCGGAGGTCCTTAAGTGGCTGTTAACTGGCACTTAAGGGCCTTGATTAGCCTGGGGCAGGCGGGCCGTTTCTTGCCGCTGCCGCCTCGTGTAAAGTGGTGGCAAATGTGAGAGCGGGTTGGGAAGGGCCCCCTGTGCCTCCCACTCCATTTTATGCCCCCCCTCTGCCACCAGCCTGTGCTATGGAGGGGGGGTGGTGTAAAATTCTGGCCTATATCTTTAAAGACATTTTTAAAAGACCAGCTAAAAGGGTGATTTTGCTGGCAGCTTAACATGATCACCTAGTTTGTTACATCCTAGTTTGCTACACTGTATCCTACATTGCAAAGGCCTGTGAGGAGGGAGATGATATATCTGTGCATTTCCCAGCAAGAACCAAAACCCAGAAAGTTTAAAGGAACTACATGTTCCTTCAGCAAGCAGAGAAATACTGCTAACTGCTACGTTTGAATCACTGAGTGACTGTCATGTGACAAGCCCCTTCCCATCTATGGTTTTAAGCTGCATTTTCTCTGCAGCAGAGAAGCAACAGGACTCTGACTAGCTCTCTCTCTCTCTCCATTCCAGCTTGAAAGCTTCCAAATCCTGCCTGTTGACTGACCTCCTTTGCATACTCCGCTTACAATCCAAACCCCATTGGAGGAAATCATCCACATTGCCATCTCCAAGAGACTCACTGAACCAGTCATCTACCTCTTCAAACTAAAAGCCTCAGAACCACTAAATTCAGTTAGAAGCCAGCCGAATCACCAAACGTCACAGACCATATACCTTTTTTTTAATGGACTCTAACTCAACCAATCTACCTCTCCCCATTCTGTAACCTATTTGTGTGTGTGTGTAAACCTCTAGTGTATGTGTGTGTGTAAGTTGGCGCATTGGTTATTATTTTATTAGCTTGGTTTAGGTACAATAAAGTTAACCTCTTGCTTTGTTAACTCAAGAAAACCTGTCTGATTGGTTCTTGTTACGATCATAGCAAGTAAGTAATCAAACACCTATTGAATTGGCCAGTACATCCATTTTAAGAAAGAATTAAACCTGTTGTGGTTAAACAAGGAGAGGGAAAAGAGGGAAGCCCTTCGAACCCTCCTCACTTGCCCGTAACAGCATGCATCTCAATTCCATTTTTCCTGATAACAGATTGAAACAAGCTGCTTGAATATTAGCTGCTGATTCCTAGAATGGCCGGAGCAATTTGAAAAGCTTTTGTGATGGATTTTTCAAGTCTTTGTAAATGGGAAGGTTGGCATTGCTCATGATTTTTTCCATCTAATGGACCATGACAGCGTTATGGTGAATGGTAGGTGGGCAATGTGAGACTGCACCAGGAGCCACTCAGTTGGAGTGTATTTAAGTGTCCCTGACACCAACCTCATGGTAGGGTTTAGCTGCATGTCCATGATCTTTGTGTGGTGGCTGCCGGAGTATGAGGCAGAACAGCATTCTACAGCAGAGTAGACTAAGGCAACTGGTTTCATGTGAAGTTTTCTGGCTGAGCTCCCCCAAGATGCTCCAGTGAGTTTCCAGATCTGGTTCACCATGGCTTTCACTTTTTGTCCAGTGTTGAGATAAGGCTGATAGGTGACAGTCCTGCCAGGGTGACACCCAGGTCTTTTGGGTGGGGGTCATGGGTAAGTCATCTTCTGCAGACGGAAATGTTGAGTTTTCGCCCCGACGTTGTTGTTCAGATGGGACGTCGACACCACTGTCTTTTCTGGATTGGGTTGGAAGCACCAAGTCTGAAAGTAGAATTCCAATAGGTTCAGGTCACATGTGACTGTTCTACCTGCGTCCTCGAGTGTTGACATATGCGTCAGAAATACTATGTCATCAACACAGACAAACTTCCGGGATTCGGTGCAGAGCATGTCCACTGCATCAATGTTGAAAGAGGCCGATGCGAGTAGCGACCCCTGAGGAAGACCGTTTTTGAGCATCCATGTTCAGTTGGCCTTGTCACCAAGATAAATGGGGATCTTACAGTTTCTCGATAGGATGTTGATAAATCTAAGAGTTTTGTGGCACTGAACCCGCACCCTGTGCGGGTGTCCGGCCACACAACAATCAAGAATGTGCCACACAGGAAACAAAGAGGCAGCTCAAAAGCAATGTTCCCTTTAAGTTGCGTGCATGCACAGCTGCAGGTCAATCTTAAAGAGACCACGTTGTGCAACCAGCTGGCTGGGTACAGCACACAGAAGTTAGAGGGAACATTGGCAGCAGGACTTTGCAACAGACAGTGTCATGGAGTTGACAACCTACACGTGATCCCCCTGTGCATGCTAATTTAATGAGAACATTCCAGCTATTATCATCAAGATGACAACCGAATGCCCGAAAATGGCCTCCCAGTCAGAAAAGTGTGTAAGCATTACCAGTTCACGAAGAACCTATAATGGCTCAGTTACGTCGTACAAATACTGGTAAGGCTATCAGCGCTCACCGCTATTAAAGTATAAATCGGACGGTAACTTGCGGTGACTACAGATGCGCAGTTAGATGCAGAAATCTGGAAGTTGCTGTCCAAGTTGCCCTGCTCCTCCAGAAACTTCGATTTAGAAGTATTTCGCAGACTCAGCATTGAAACACATGCAACGGCATGAATATGCAGTACCTATCCACGAAACCCACCAGACAAAGCTAAGACTTGTCCATTCAAGTGTAAGTGAATTTTTGGAGGTGCAGTAGGTCTTAATTACTGACAAACAACCTCTCTGTCATTGAAAATTTGTTTTTACAACTGTGTATAATTTCAAGGGTGGGACTTCGGATGCTACTAATTGCTGTTATCATATCCAAAATGTAAACGCTTTTCATTTTTCTTGAAGATTTCAAGAAATTAAATAAACTTTTTTTTTTACATTTTCTTTCTGTCTCTTTCATGTCTCACTCTCTCGCAATCCCATCTTTGTTCCCCACTATTTATTTTGCTTTCTGTAAATGATTTTGCATTGAATCAATTATTTTAACTTACACTCCCTGGTTTAGACGCGTGGGCCCAATTTTATCAAAACAGACCCACACACAGCAGGAAGGCAGGAAGTGGCTCGGGAACCAGTTTTCATGGAAGGAGACTTTTCCATGGCTCTTTAACTCAGCCATGGCATTATCATCAGGCTATGGACAATCCAGGATTTAGATTCATTCAATTAAACATTTTCAAAAAGATTCTATCTAACCCCTAGCAAGCTAAAAGAGATGAGTATTGTGGATCAGTCTGGGTGATGGACATATAATAAATCTGAAGGCATATTTTCCCAACTCCCATTGGGAATACTCACCAAAACCTATCTCACCTATACTCACCTAGCAAAACTGCAGTCAATGGGAATCAGGGGGAAAACTCTCCGTTGGTTGGAGTCATACCTAGCGCAAAGGAAGATGGTTGTGGTTGTTGGAGGTCAATCATCTGAGCTCCAGGACATCACTGCAGGAGTTCCTCAGGGTAGTGTCCTAGGCCCAACCATCTTCAGCTGCTTCATCTATGACCTTCCTTCAATCATAAGGTCAGAAGTGCGGATGTTCACTGATGACTGCACAATTTTCAGCACCATTCGCGACTCCTCAGATACTGAAGCAGTCCGTGTAGAAATGCAGCAAGACCTGGACAATATCTAGGCTAGGGCTGATAAGTGGCAAGTAACATTTGCGCCACACAAGTGCCAGGCAATGACCATCTCCAATGAGAGAGAATCTCACCATCTCCCCTTGACATTCAATGGCATTACCATCACTGAATCCCCCACTAACAACATCCTAGGGGCTACCATTGACCAGAAACTGAACTTCAGTAACCATATAAATACCATAGCTACAAGAGCAGGTCAGAGGCTAGGAATCCTGCGGTGAGTAACTCACCTCCTAACTCCCCAAAGCCTGTCCACCATCTACAAGGCACAAGTCAGGAGTGTGATGAAATATTCTCCACTTGCCTAGATGGGTGAAGCTCCAACAACACTCAAGAAGCTCGACACCATCCAGGACAAAACAGCCCGCTTGATTGACACCCCAACTACAAATATTCACTCCCTCCACCACCGACGCACAGTGGCAGCAGTGTGTACCATCTACAAGATGCACTGCAGCAATGCACCAAGGCTCCTTAGACAGCACCTGTCAAACCCGTGGCCTCTATCAACTAGAAGGACAAGGACAGCAAATGCATGGGAACACCACCACCTGCAAGTTTTCCTCCAAGCCACAGACCATCCTGACTTGGAACTATATTGCCGTTCCTTCACTGTCACTGGGTCAAAATCCTGGAACTCCCGTCCTAACAGCACTGTGAGTGTGTGTACCTCAAATGCAACGGTTCAAGAAGGCAGCTCACCACCACCTTCTCAGGGGTAAATAGGGTGGGAAATAAATGCTGGCATAGCCAGCGACGCCCACTTCCCATGAATGAATAAAAAAAATCATAAGCCCATACTGGGTGGCACAGTGGCGCAGTGGTTAGCACCGCAGCCTCACAGCTTCAGGGACCCGAGTTCAATTCTGGGTACTACCTGCGCGGGGTTTGCAAGTTCTCCCTGTGACCGTGTGGGTTTTCATCGGGTTTCCTCCCAAAGACTTGCAGGCGATAGGTAAATTGGCCGTTGTAAATTGCCCCTAGTGTAGGTAGATGGTAGGGAATATGGGATTACTGGAGGGTTAGTATAAATGGGTGGTTGTTGGTCGGCACAGACTCGGTGGGCCGTAGGGCCTGTATCTCTAAAATAAAAATAGATCTTACACACTGCTGCTTAGCATCACGGTGCAAAATGAAACAATGCTGTATGGTCCACATAATGGCTATAGTATTCCTTTTGGATTTCCTAACTTCAAAGCAGTTTGCATTAAGCAGCTGAAAAGCTGATATTCATCTATCCTCTTGTGAGAACTGTGAAGACTTGAGGTAGGGGTAAAACTTAACCCAGAGGGATGATGCTACAGATGTGTTAAGGGTTTGGTTGGGGAGATGATACAAAGAGTCTAATTGAAAAAACTGTTTCATAAATTTACCACTGCTCTAGGGCAATAAGCGGGAGGAGTGGAATCCTCTTATTAAAGCCACCATAGAGAAAGTGCAAAAAACTCTGTGGCTGGAAGTCCAGGTCTCAACTACAGAAGCCTTTAAACATTTCCCAGTATGATACAGAAGGAAAGTGTTAATTCTTTACCTCTACTGATGATTGACATAGAAAAGTGCTTCGATTTATAAAATACTGGCCTAGAAATTGGTTTACGACAGTTGATGCTGGTAAAATGGGCGTGGCTGGTTTACAAAAGCAAAATACTGCGGATGCTGGAAATCTGAAATAAAAACTGAAAATACTCAGCAGGTCAGGCAGCATCTAGAGAGAGAAACAGAGTTAACATTTCAGGTCTGTGACCTTTCATCAGAACTGGCAAAAGTCAGAAATGTAATAGGTTTTAAGCAAGTGAAAGAGGGGAGGGTGAAGAAAAACAAATGGGAAGGTCTGTGATTAAATGACAAAAGGTTTCATGGTACAAAGCCAAGTTAAGAAACAATAGAAAGGCTGGATTATATTCTCCCCAAGGTGTTGGGGTGTGGCTGTGGGGGGCCTGAAGATGGCTCCGGATGAGGCCCGCCACAGACCTCGATTCCGTGAGGCCCGGACCAATCCTCCCGGTGGTGGAGAGGCTCCATGGTAGCCCACCCACCGTGGTGGCCCACCCACCGCTGGGTGACGGGACCTCAATTAAAATATTCAAATCAATAAAATATATACATTTAAATAGACTTACACGCAATCTTGAGAGCCCGCCACAATCTTTGGTGCAGCGGCCAGCTCTCCCGTGCCTTCAAATCCCTGTCTGGGGAAACATGGCGCCACACATGTGGGGAGTGGGGGAGCAGGTAATATTTTCATTGCGCGAGGGGGAAATGGGGTCAAATAAACATAATGGGTGTAGGGGATGGTCAGATGTAAAGGGTTGACCTTTAAACTTTGTGCAGTTTGTGGGGTGGGAGAAGGTCAGATGTAAAAGGTAAGTGTTTTGGGGGGCGAAGGGCAAATAGTTACTGTAATTGTTTTTTTGGGGGGGTGGGAAAGGGACATTATAAATTTATTTAATTTGGTGGGGCTGTATCTTTAAAAATTTAAATGTGCTGGCAGGGCTGGCTGCCCTTTAAAAATGGTGCCCGTGCCTGCGCACAGGCAGCTGATGTCATTGTCGGTGATGGACAACCCGCCCCCTTCGCGTGATTGGCGAGGGCGGGCCACCCCGGCCATTTAAATGAGCCGCAGTGTGGGAGATTGTGGCAGCTCTTGGGCATTCGGCCCGCCATTTAGCTCTCAGAATTCAGCCCAATGTGTCTGGATGAGATGTAAATGGCCGAATAGCAGCCGTCCAAACACAAAGAAAGAAACAGGCAGGGGAGGTGACGGAAGTGAACCAGAAAATTTTTTTAAAAATGTTTTAAATGGGGGCAGAGGTTATGAACTAAAGTTATTGAACTTTATGTTGAGTCCAAAGGCTGTAAAGTGCCTAGTCGAATGATGAGGTGCTGTTCCTCAAGCTTATACTGAGCTTCGTTGGAACACTGGAGCTGGCCAAGGACAGAAAGGTCGGAATGGGAGCAAGGTGAGAAATTGAAATGGCAAGCGACAGGAAGCTTGGGGTCATGGACTAAACGGAGGTGTTCCACAAAGTGGTCACCCAGTCTGCATTTAGTCTCCCTGATGTAGAGGAGACCACATTGTGAGTAGCGAATACAGTATACTAAATTGAAAAAAGTACAAGTAAATCGCTGCTTCACTTGGAAGGCGTGTTTGGAGCCCTGAATAGTGGGGAGGGAGGAGGTAAAAGGGCAGGTGTTGCATCTCTTGTGCTTGCATGGAAAGGTGCCATAGGAAAGGGGCGAGCTGTTGGGGGTGACTGAGGAGCGGACCAGGGTGTCTGGAGGGAACAGACCCTTCGGAATGCTGAAAGGGAAGGGGAGGAGAAGATGTGTTTGGTGCTGGAATCTCTCTGGAGGTGGTGGAAATAGCAGAGGATGATCCATTTATATGGAGGCTGGTGGGGTGGTAGGTGAGGACAAAGGGAACCCTTTCATGGTTCTGGGAGGGAGGGGAAGGGGTGAGAACACAAGAGCGTGAAATAGATCAGACAAGGTTGAGGGCCTTGTTAGTTACTGTGGGGGGGAATCCTCAGTTGAGGAAAAAGGAAGACATATCAGAAGTGCTAGTATGGAAGCGTGTATCACCAGAATAGCTGTGACAGAGACAGAGAGACTAGAAGAACGAAATTGAGTCCTTGCAGGAAGAGGGGTGTGAGCAAGTATAGTCCAGCTAGCTGTGGGAGTCTGTGAGCTTATAATTAAAACTGGTTGATAGCCTATCCCCAGAAATGGAGACAAATAAGTCGAGGAAGGGAAGGGACAAGTTGGAGATAGACCATGTCAAGGTGAGAGAAGGGTGGAAATTGGAAACAGGCATGGCTGATTTATACCTGTAAAGCAAGCGAGACTGCAATGTGCCTGTAAAACAGATGGGACTGGTATACACAGGTAAACAAGTGAGGCTGGGATGCACCAGTATGCCTGTAAAATGGGCATGGCTGCAATATGCCTGTAAAACGGGCAAGGCTGGTGTACACCTGTAAAATGGGCATGCATCTACCAATTCCTCTGTCAAGTTCTTTATTTATACTTTCCCTTTTTGTAACTGCCAATGGCACCAGTAAGTCTAACTATAAAATGGCAACATATAACTTGACTACAAAGCAAGATTAACTAAAACAGAGGAACACCAGAACACCTGCTTAAATGGAATCTCTGTTTATTTGAATTGCTGCATAAAATGCTGTAAATATGCACATTTACCAGTGCCTCACTGTCTTTCTTGTTCTTGTGTTTAAAGGTTTAAAACTTGTCAGAGGTAATCTCGGAGATGGAAAATGTGTGCAGCATTCCCCCAGCAGTGAACCCACCACTGAAGGCAGCTGGCTGCAGGCAATGCTCCTATTGCGTAGCTGCTACAGGGGGACTCAATGCAAGATGTCTACTACAATGCTGACTCTGACCAGCTGGCAGCCTTGCCTTTGAAGGTTGTGGGTACAAGTCACACTGCAGGACTGAAACATAATCTAGGCTGGCATTCAGTGCAGTACTGTCGGATGTGCCATCCTTTGGATGAGAGCATAAACTGAGGCCCTGTCTTCATTTTCATGTAAACGATAAACAACCATGACATTATTTGTAGATCAAAAAGTCCTCTTGCTCTCCTAGCCAATATTCCACTTTACTATATACCAGTGTCCAGAGATATGCTCACTCCTTGACTGAGCTAGGGAAGTGAGAGCAACCGGCATCAAGAATCACCACCGCTGACGACATTTGCCTTGTAAGAGATGAATGGAGCTTCCATCCCTTCGAAGGATATATCCCAATAACTCCTGGAAACTCTGAAGATCTCTCATGGGAGACCCGCAGAGCTTCTGCAGATTTCCGGGGTCTACTATCCCTTCATAGTTTCCCATCAGAACTAAATGGGAAGGCTATGCAGAGCATTATACACCAGACATATGCAACTAAGTTCATTTTTTGAATTTTTCTTATTTAGCAAGTTCCCAATCACAGTCACATCATTGGTAGAAGACAAACAAAAATCAAATAGTCTTCCATAGGAAAGAGGGCAGGGGCTAAAAGAAAAATCTATTTTCACCACAATCTATTCTTATGCCTCTCTATATGACTAGCTAAGGATGGACATTGATGCACATAAAGGGGAATGCTAAAGAAATAAAAGGACACAATGGTGAAGAAAAAAATGTGAAGAAATTGAAACTTCCTGTATAACCTCTTAAAAAGCCTCAAATCCCTGCCAATGCACAAGAGCACTCTGAACATTCATTTAATCCTCTAAAATATGAAAGTTGAAGCTCTGGTAAAAAGCAGACACTTCATTTTTTTTTTACTTCCCATGACATTAGTGTTTCCAAGTATTCATTTGCATGAAAGCTAGCTGGTGTTTTTCAAATGAATCAAAGGATTATAAACAGCACAAACAAATGCAGCAACTAATGGTTTATTCTTAATAATTGTCAAAGCTAAAGACATATTACAACATCACTTAAAACCATCTTACTTTGAACCTAATTCTCTACAAAGCAGGAAAGAGGGGAAACAAAACAGACTTTGGGCAAGGAATCTCACCCACAAGACAGATAAATACACAATATTCTTCAAAGAGTTCAAAAAGTACCATTTCATCAAACTGAACTGAATAAAGAAATACAACTTGGGAAGGCAAAGACAACAGCTACAGAAAACAAAAATTGACAAACATCATCAAAAAAAAACTGAAGCTCACAAACTGTCCTGATTAAAAGTCTATACATATAAAAGCAAGTATATACACTGGAAGTGCATTGGGACATACACCTGTAACTTAACTACATACCCCAAATTACTTTAATTTAGTATATGAAACTCAGAGAGGTGTTGCAAGAGTAGAAGGACAAGGGGCAACATGCCCTTCAGAAAATATTTCCTTTGACACTTTAGGTGCTGTATTTTCCAGTACTTTGCAATCTACAATGAACAAAGAAAAAAGACTTGTATTTATAATGCTTTTTATGACCTCCGGATCCCTCAAAGCTCTACACAGCCAATAAAATAAAGGTTAGCCACTGTTGTAATGGAGCAAACGTGCGACCCAATTTGCACACAGCAAGGACTCACAAACAGCAATGTGATAATGACCAGATAATCAACATTAGGGCTGTTGGTTGAAGGATACATATTAACCAGGGCACCAGAGAGAATCTCCCTGTTCTTTTTCAAAATAGTGCTGTGGACTCCTTTACGTCCATCCACCTAAGAGGGCAGACACGACATTGGCTTAATGCCTCATCCAAGAGGCGGCACTGCCAACAGTGCAGCACTACAGCAATGTGCTGAAGTGTCAGGCTAAACTTTGTGCTCAAATGTCTGAACTAGGACTTAAACCCACAGCCTTCTGACTCAGAAGCATTGAACAAAGGCACTTGCCAGACATTTACACCCCCCAAAAGAGGGAGCTAGTGGTGGGGGAAGTGTAAAATGGAGTGGGAGGCTGGGGGTGCCCTTCCCAACCTGCTCCTGCCTCCACTGCCAATTTACACGGGGCAGTGGCGGCGAGGGATGGCCCGCCCGCATCAGGCAAATCAAGGCCCTTAAGTGGCCAATTAACTGCCACTTAAGGGCCTCTGCCCGCTGCCACGGGTATTTTACGCCTGGCAGACAGGCAGCTGAGGCCTCATAAAGCCCGCCTGATGAAACTAGGTGACCTTATTGTGGGCAGGGGGCAGAGGCCTCCTGATTGGGCACCCTGTGCCCCATGGAGGCCCGGCCCCGAAGCTCAACTGGCCCCAATGCACAACAAGCCCACCGTTCCCACTAATCGATGGCACCACCACCCCCCCCCCCCCCCCCCCCCCCCCACACCTCACCAGGGCCTGACCGATTTTTTAGGGCCTCCCTTGGGACACTTACCTTTTTCCTGGGGCTGACCGTCATCTTCCTCCTGCAGTTGGGTGTAGTGCCAGCAGTGGTTACCACTCCCAGTGGTGCTGCTGGGACTAAGAGCTGCCAGCCCACTGATTGGCTGGCAGCTCCATTAGGTGGCACTTCCTGCCTTAATGAGGTGGAAGTCCCACCCAAGACCAATTAAGGGCCTGGGCAGTGTAAAATCTGGTCTGGATCCCCAGACCTGGTGGAGGCGGGCTCGCCACCGACTTTTCGACCGGTGGACGGGATCCCACCGCCCAAAGTAAAATTCCAGCCATCGTTTTTTTTTTCTAGTTTCCACTGTTGATGTTAATTCTTCATGTTGTAAAACTTCTTTCTTCCAGTTGCAGCTGATGTTTTATTATCTTTTCTAAAAATGCTGCCTAATGCTAAGGAATTCTAACCCAGTTTCTTGACAATGGAATCATTTGAATCAGGGTTATGGGCAGCAAATTTAAAATTCTAACAGTCTTGATTGCTTTTCCTTCTTTTAAGATTAAAAAGCAAAAACTTTTGGGTTTTCAATAAATCAACCAGATCCAGCTTTCCCAAGTACTGGTTCCAGCTGTCCTCCCCCCGCAAAGTCACTTCAACACATTCCTCCCTCTCACCAACTGCTGCTGGCATCTCTTTCATCTCCCTCAAGTGATGCTGGTTTGTCTCTCTCTCTCTCTTCCCCCCACAAAAAAAACCTGTCCTTCCAATTGCCTCTCTGACCCGCTCTGCTCTCACCTTCCACAACTCTCTTCCTTTGCATCCCAGATTGTCACCTTTCCTTCCTCCAAGGCCTGGTCTGGAGCTTATCGTTACTCACACCCCTGTCACAATGTAACTGGGAACCGTTAACTTCATAAGGATTTCTGACAGTGTATAGCAGCATCAGTGACAGCAGAAGCTGGAGTAAGGAACTGAATCAGAAACAGTGCTCAGGAAAGGGCTACAGTCGGTGCTGGCTGTCATCCACAAACGTGAGCACAGTGACAGACCACCTGGAATTCTCCCTGTCTGCATCAAATGCAGATGTTAGCATGCAGGTGGCTCCAACTTCACTCTGTTGAATTATATCTTATTTTCCCCTTTTTCTTTCCCTCCCCTCAATCACCTTTTGGTTCCTAGTTTTTCATCACTTAAACACGATTGCCTGATTTATCTTATTTTCATTGAATCATACAACACAGAATTAGCAAAGTTTGTGGCCTCCTGTGGAGACTGCTGTTCGGGTGGCTTACCGGTTTCCCACACTCGGTTAACATTCTCCCTTAAATGTCAACACTGTTCTAAACACTATTGAATGGCAAGCTCTAAATAACAAACAATTAAACCGTGTTATGAGAAGGAAAAAAAAAACTGGAGTGCACTCCTGTAGTTATAAATCAAAAAGGATTCATAATTCTGTGTGCTTTGTAAAACCACCATGGCAACTGCAGACCTGATACTGTATTGAAGACTGCAGCCAACGAAACCATGTTACTTTAATTTTACCAATTTAATATGAACTAAAATTCTCTTTAGTGATATTTTTGCCATACCAGTTTTTATTATTAACAACATATTGTAAATTCTGTTGACAACCATGACAGAAGCATTCTTCGTAACTCCATTTGATCCTAATTCACTTATTTATGGTTTTTATACAGAACAGAGCAGGGATATTTATTGTGTCTACTAAAAACCTATCATAATGCAGACTCCTGATGTTAGAACGATAAAATATATGCAGACTGGTTTAAATGTTGTTTTAAAACCAGGCTGGACATGATCAAAATATTTTTTCACAATACTGTACACAGTTATGATAACATTGCATTAATATTTTTTTAAAAAGCACACGTCCTGTGGCATTGCTCATTGTGAGTGACAGATTCAGTCATTGTAAGGGGAGATGCTGAGGAAGGATGAACATGGCTGTTAAAACACTTTTGAAAGAAGTTTATGAGTGGGGCACAGTGACAGTAATTGCCTTTTCATTGCCTTACTGTGATGATCTTTTATACTATTTAATAGGTTCCTGGTTCTATATTAAGCAGTTAGTTGGTCATCCAAACCAGTAACCTTGTCTCCGTCACTAATGTATATGCTGTAACTTTTGCTCCCCTCTTTCCATTTTCTCTTGGTTTCCCCCCTCCCTACAAATAGAATTGTTTATCTTTTTGTGTTCCGTTCTGAAGGCGACCACATGGAAATAATAACCATTTCCTTTTGCAGATGCTGGTTGACCTATTGCACATATCCAGCAATTTCTGGTTTTAATTCCAATTTCCTCTATTTTAAATTAGCTTTGTGAGAAAGCAAGAAGATGGCTGAAAAGATTTTCAAACACTTTTTGGAGTGATTTCTTTGGTTTCTACTCTCATCCTTGGTTTGTTTTATTGCCTCCAAGTCAGAAAGTGTGGGATCAAGTCCCATTCCAGAACCTGAGCACATAATTTACCTGACACTTCACTGCAATAGTGAGGGAGTGCTGTATTGCTGGACGTGCAGTCTTTTGAATGTTAAACTGAGGCCCTGTCTGCCTGTTCAGATGGATGTAAAAGATCTTTGGGATTATCTGAAGAAAAGTCCCTCTGGTGCCTGGGACAACATTTCACTCTCAATCAACAGCTTCAAAAACTAGTGGGGGTGAATTCCTGCAAGGTTCTCCCATTAATCCAGCCCTTGAAAATCCAGGATATCCGCGACTCCTCTGCCAGAGTTACAAAAGATGAGAGGGAGAACCCTTGTGGAAATCCAGACACATTATCTAGTGATTTATCTCATTGTATTTGTGGGATCTTGCTGTCTGTAAACTGGCTGCTGCATTTGCTTATAAAACAACAGCAACTACATTTCTAAAACAATTCCGTGGTTATGAAGTATTTTAGAATATCTCAAAGACATGAAAGGGACTATTTAACTTCAGGATATGTCTTACCTTTATGTGTTAGTGCCACACCAGTATTGCATTTGTCCATAAGGCCACTGAGGAGAGTTAGTGTGATTTCCTATATGGCTTACAGCTATTATACATCACTTTAAGAAAAAACAATCCATTGGTTTTGTATTCATTTCAATCTATAAGATCACCTTTTGTCTTTACTTATGTAAATAATTATATTCTAGCAAGCAAATAGTTAGGAATAAGATGAGACAATTAACACCCAATCAACTTGTTACGGCCAGGTGAGGAGAGGGTCTCAGGCTCCCCTCTTGCCCTTCCTCTTGTTTGACTGCAACAGGGTTTATTACTTTTTAAACAGTGGTTGTGCTTACTACCTCTGAGTGTTTTACCTGTTTACCTTTATTTTGATCTTGAAAGAACCAATCAGACAGATTTTCTTGAGTTTAAACAAGAGGCAAGTTTATTGTACTTAACACTCTAACCCTGATTTAAAATAATACTAAAAAATACACTACACATTCACGCACACATTCACAAAAGAATCACACACACACAAATAGATTACAGAGGGAAAAATAGATTTGGTGCTTGGATTAAAGTCCAGAATAAATGGAATTTAAGTACACAGTCTGTGAAGTGGATGATTCGGTAATCTGGCTGGAGTTGTACTCTTGAAGTCTTTGGTTGGTGAAAGTACACTTTGCCTGTCCTGCTTTGCTCAGGGTTTTCTTGAAGGCAGAAGTAGTTGGCTCTCTTCCCCTGGTCACTGGCTGTAGCAGTCTATAGGCTTGGAGGGTCCACAGTCGCAGACAGTTTTCCAAACTTGATGTTTTCTGGGGAAAGAGAAAGGGAGAGAGAGAGAAAGGAAAGCAGCAGCCTCCTCTGCTGTTGCACACTCTGAGTTACTGCTTGTCTTCTGTGAGTGTAACAAAACTCCTGTTTCTTCAGAGATGGACAGACTCTCACATTGTTCTCTCAATCCCCTTTCTTCGTAATAAGATTCAAGGTTCATAACTGGCTCCACAGGTTCCAGGATGCCAATATTTACACTCAGAGGGGTTTGCTCTTTCAAAGTCAAAGGATGGCCGTGACTGTCATGCTAATGAAGCAATCCTAGGTAATTCAATTACTTAGAGCAAGCCATTGTTCTGGGTACAGGGCTTCTCAGACTTCTGTCTGCAGTTCAATCTCCTGGTATTTCAGATGCAAATTACAGTGGCCATCTTGGTTGCTCGTTTTTTTTAAAGTTACTGTTGGATTTTTCTCATGAAAAGTCGAATGTAAGTTTCCAACCAATGAAATAAATATTTCTCATTTGGCTTATGGGGTTTTCTTGACCACATTAACCAGCTCCACATATAATAACTAAGGCTGTGCATCAACATTTATTCCACCACTGCAACCAATAAGGTGGTCAAAGTGGTCTCCATAGTACAAAATGCACGTGGATTCAATAGGCAGAAATAGAGTAGAAATATAAATTTCTTATAAGCTAAGGTTAAATTGTAAGCAGTGAACATCCACAGAATCTAGCTCAATGATCCTGATTTCACATTTGGAAAAAATAGATTTGCTGCATCACATAGGCTTCTGTGGCACCTAAAGCACTGCAACATTAAAAATAAAAAGTTTGTCTATTGAATAGATGATTTTTAAATGGGAAGTTAAGGGCATGTGATGCTTTGTCCATCATTGTACCAAAACCTTGAGTCACAAAATGGTAAAATGTAATTTGTAATTGTTATTCTTGAGTGTAGCAATTGTTATTCTTAAGAAGGTGACAAACTAAGGTTATGTAAAGAGGGAGGCAGAATCAGAGCACAATTGGACCCAGGCTGCTTTTAGCTAGAGAATGATGTATAGGCTGAAATGAAAGTAAGTTAGGACAGTAAGCACAAGAGTGCTGAAGATCAATGTTACAGAAGAGGATGGATGCCTGATCTAGCTGGCATATCTAAGCCAGTTGAGGGGGAGAGCAGAGACTTCAGCATGTCTCAGTGGAAGAAGGAAGTAAGAGGGGAGAGTCCTACTTGGATGGCCCCCAGTATCACCTGAATGACCGATATAGTGGGTTTTGCTTGCAGCCTAGGGTTAGGCAGTGTGAAATTTAAGGTCAGGCAGGTAAAGAATAAAGAAAAGCAGGAAAGAAAGGGGGAACTCACCTCTATAATGTCCTCATGAAAAAACAAGTTTAAGAAAGTTGGAATACAACTTCCCTCTCACCTCCCCCGCTAGACTTAAAATCCAATGAACAGGGACTTAAAGTAAATACCACTCTAATATGATGATTTAATGTTCATCTCAGAGTTAGTGAAAACAATCATTCTAAGGAGTTCCTCAAAATGAGTTCCACTACTGTAGCACCTTTGAAAAAAGTACTGCGTCTGCCAGTAGCCTCTAGAGCCAAATACATGCTACTTTCCTCCACTGCTCATTTGTATTCTCATCGGTATCAGTGTAAATAAATGTAAGCAGCTGAACAGCCCAGAATTTCCTCAGGTTTTCTGCCCCGCCACTGCCGTAACTTTAATGAAAACCCTGATTCAGAAGGAATTTCACCCTCCCTGTGGAAACTTCTGTGCAGCCTTTACAAAAGACAGCTGCAAGATATTGCCATTTGTCAGGACAGTAGCAAATGCTAGGCCAACAGCCATCTCCCTCTGAGCACTACGCCAATGGAAAATGGATGGGGGGGTGGGGGTGGTGGTGTTGGGATACAAATCTGTCAAGGGAGAAGCTGACATAAGATGTGGGTCACCTCAGTCCCAAGAGCCTTCTGTAGCCTTGTGCAATTTTGGCCTCAGGTAGCACCAAGAAAAAGCACTAGACTAAATACCCATAGGGAATGTCATAGATCCTGCTAAGAAGCCTTGACTGTGGATAATGGGTGGGGGGAAAATCTAAAAATTTGCTTCCGGACCGAGTCTGCAAGAAGCAGTCAGAAGCAGGTGTCTGTAGGCAGAATGGTTAAAATAACTTTCAAATCATTTCCTACCTTCAAAAAATCTGAATTCAAAGATCTGCAGCTTCTTCTGTTTCAGGAAGTCATCACTCCTGCCTAAACAACTGATCTGACAGCTGCTGTGCCTCACTGAGCAGTGTGTGGGTTACCCCCATTTGCAGCAATTATCCAAATTCACAAAACTCTTAACTTTGTATTTTCAAGTGTGGCAAGTAGAAACGCAGCAGGCAGATCGTAAGAGAGATATGGAAACATAGAGAAACTTGGGGAAAGCTATTTAAATGGCTTTTACCTGAACTTCATCGCAAAAAAAAATTGTTTATGCCATTCCTGCATGATATGGGCAGCAGAAACACTGAAAATATTCATCATGAGTTTCCACAACTGCAGAAAATGAATTATTTCTGTTCATTTTCATTAAAAGAGTCAGTTCTATCTTTCAGAGTGAAATGCCATCATTGTATGTGTCACAGCTCAGAAACGTGGAATCGATTTTTAATCAAAATATTTACTTTTGCTTTAAAATGCTATGCAGACAGATCAGGAAGTTTCCATTATCTCCATGACCAGCAAGAAAACCATTGTAATCCTTTAATTTTCAGCATGTAACCCCAAATCTTCACTCAGGCAACTTTCAAAATGGGAGGCAAGCACTTCTGCAGACTGCATACATTCCAAGCATCAGTATTTGTCAATGACATTTTGGGGGGTCCAATCAGCATGCCAGTGTTTTCTGACAGAAATCAGTGCAGACAGAACTCCTGTTTATCCATTGCTGACAGTCAATCTGTCCTGTTGGCCTGGCTTTGACTCTCCACACCCTCCCCACTCCTCACTAGCTGCCAAGCTCCTGTCTAAGTCTACTGCAAATACACTTGAACTGGAGCCTCTCCTCAATGCCACTCCGAACAGCAGTGATCCTGTAACAGATAGATGAGAACGTTTGTGCACAGAGTCTGCTACCGCTGTTGAAGTCAAGTAGGAGCAGCTGAGGGATGGAAGAATGGATGGCAATGGGGGTGCATTAGATGGCATTGAATGGGAAAATTGATGTCAATAAAGGGGAAAATGAATGGTAGTTAAGTTGAGAGGAGAAATGAAGGGAATAGGGAAGGGACAGAAACCAAAATCTATGTTTTGGGGTGAGGAGGAAGGAGAATTCCAGCATTAATGGGAATGGAGAAAGGAATGACTGGCAGTTTAAACTAAAAGGGAAAAACTTCTAGCATAAATGGGAAAGGGATGGGGTCAGGGGAGGGAGATTGACAATTCAAATGGAGGGGGAAATCTGAAAATCCTAGCATCACTTTTTTCATACCAAAAATTGATTAATTGTGAAATATTAAAGTACTTAAAATGAATCAGAAAACATAATTTTTTAAATATAAAAATGCAAAATTTTCTGGGGGAGCTCCAAGACAGCCCACCCCAAGAAATGTACCATTAAATTTGTGCCACTAAATTTCAGATTTTCCCTTCAAGCTTCAATTTGCAATCTAATCCTCTTAATTGGAAATCACTTGAATTAAGTTTTTTAGTACTTGTTCCCACTTTGCTGTTATTTATGTTTTTGAACCCAAATATTTGGATAATTCTGTTTTGTGGCACAAATGAATAATCAGGAGTAAACTGTGCTTCTATTTTGTTCCGTTCACTATAAGTGAAGGAATGTTGATTATACCTACAAGCTAAATGACAAAGCCCCATGTAACATGTCATGGGCTTATAATTAGAGCCATTCTTGAGTTGCTAGTTTTGTTGAAGCTGTGGTTAGATTTTGTTGAATTTCTCAATTGGCATGTATGAAAGAGCTGAAGAAAGCTTTATCTGATATGGATGTGGTTAAAGCAATCTATTTATTCATAATAAAACCCACTAAAGTTAAATTAACAGGTTGTCCCCAGTTTTATCCCCTTTTTCTGAAGCTGCTGATCCATATTGGGTGCAGTTCCACAAGTGCCAGCAGTCCTCACCCAAATAGCCATTCTTCATGTTGTTGTCATCATCCTGGCAGATCATTAGGCCATGGGGAGTAGAACAGACAAACTGATGCTCACTAGCCTCTAAACACATGTATTTGCCAACAGGAATCACTGGATCGTGGGAATCCTGGCTGATTTTTTCCCCCCTATCTTTGCCCAAGGACGCGGAGGCCAGTTGTACCCCTACTGCCATACAGCTGAAATCAATTAACTCAGCACAGGTCAGCAATCAAAGCTAGGTCTTGCTGGGTCTGCTTGGCCCATATCACACACAGCCTTAACCTCTGATCCATGAGGAACATCCTTTAAATCCATGGTAAAAGTAAGTACTTGGATAACTATGGAATACCTTATATTCCAAGCTGCCTGATTTTCATTTACATTCACATGAATAGAAATGAAAATCTGGTAGATTCTATAATGGGCGTCAGATCCACAACACCTGTTTTATGCTCAGGCATAAAGCTGAAAATTTACCCCAGTATCTTTTCTCAGCTTCCCCAGAACAATCTGAATTCTGCAGCGGTGTAAACACTGCACATCTCTAATGGGTACCTGGTGAGAGCTTGAATTGAGCAAGTGGAAACGCCGATATTTATGTTGTACATGACACGCTGCACTTACATACAACTTCTACAAAGCCAGTGCCACTTGCTGCAATCCCAATTGTATTACAATTAAACTTGTTTTAAGTTACAGAACTTATTTTACATGCAAAGGAGCTGGAAGTTCGAATGCAGATCCAATAACACTTGTGCAATGATTAACCACAATCAGTGCACTGGAAACAGCTTTATTTTACATTAATGACCTGTGACTTATTACACAATTTAAAGAAATGATTGCATCACAATCATTAATTTCATGCAATGAGATCTATATGATTCAAAACGTAACATAATTACTCCCAACAAGCTTCTCAGCAATTTTTAAAAAAAATAGAAGTATTATATGCAAATTACATCAAGGCTGGCATCTCATCTTCAAACTCAGATGATAATAAATTACTTGAGCTTTGCTCTTGAAGTTTTTGATGTTCTCTGGACTGCTTTGCTTCAGTTGCTGATTGAAGCATTCTTGCTGTGTTACTTAAAGTTATAGCATGATATAAGGATAAAGGTCAAACTAGCAAATTTGGAACTGATGTCGCAAAGTTCTTCCTCACACAAAAACCACAATTTCATTATATCAGGATAAATGGAGGGGAGCTGACTCAAGGTCCGTTTATCTGAAGAATGGCATGACCCAATATTCTGATACGAGTCTAATTCCCTAATATAAGTAGGCTAAACATAGAGAAAAAAAACTTGTCAGAGAGTTTGACCTGTAACATGTTTGGCTTAAAATTGGAAAATCTCGTGAGGCAGCAGCATTTAAAGGGCTCCAGCCAGACCTTAAGGGCAAAGTTTTCATGATGGCAGAAAATTGGAGAAATTGATACAATGACACATGTGAGCAAATGTGCTCTGTTTGGTGATGAATAATTGGAGGTCTTACTGCAGAAGAAAGGAGGGTGGCCCTAATTGGAGCTAAAGACCAATAAAGGTGCAAGCTACATGGAGGAAAGTTGTCACCTGTGTCAGTGCCGTGACCTAGGTTCCATGGATCCAACAGCATTTTTGTCTATCAGGAGGAAAGTGATGCCATGGCAAAAAACCTATGGCAGAAACTCTCACATCCTCCAGTAGGTACTATTTTAAGCATTGTACACATTCACTGCCTTTTTGCACATATTCTGTCATTGGAGGTAGTGGATGTGGAACTGCAGCTAGATGCTTAGACTTCCAGCACAAGGCTATTCCGTGTAGTTAAAGTATTTTTTCATGAGGTCAGCCACCATAAATGTAGAGGAAACCTCTGATCTCCATCTCCCATCATCAATTTCCCATGCTCTTTTCCTGTCGAAGAATTCAGCCACATTGATTGCCATTTACTGATGACATCAAGACTGCTTCCCGCATAACAGATATTGATGTACAGAATGATAGTTTTGTCCAGATGCCACCCAAAGATTAATATACAACCCACTCTGTGCATGTGGTTCATGGGGTGGACACGAGGCACTCTGATGCCCAGATGAGTATAATTTGCAAAATGTTGTACTGGAGAGAAATAATTTATCTGGTGAAAGTTCAGCTTATGCTTCCTTTTCATAGGGAAAGTGATAATGATGTTATCCCTTGTAAACATTACATCTATCACTTGCTTGATATGGGTTTGCCTGATGTAGTAAATGTCCTTGGGGCAGTGTATAAGGATCAGGCACCAGGAAAACTTCTTGCTGGCTTAACCTTCACTTCTAAGGAAAGAGCTGCCCCCATCCCAGATGTTGGTCATCCCACAGCAGATGGCATAATTGTGACAGCCAGTATTGGGGAACTTTGGTAGTGTAGACAACTGTCCTCTGACATGTTCAGTCAAGGAGCTCGTAAATATTGTTCCCACGGAAATGACACATGCAGAAAAAATGCCTCAATCTTTGCAACCTGCATTTGTTGGCTCTTCGTGATCTCCTTTTCATCATCTAAAGCAGCCAGCCTATTTGGAACCCTAAAAGGAATGCCCATATTCACTATTGCATGCAGTCTGATGTAAATGCCAGCAGCCAAGAACAGTGAAAAAATACTTTGGCAGCAACCAAACCCCAAAAATGGAAATATAACAAAACTCCAAGCAAAATCAACATGGAGCTAAACACACCAAAGTTTAACAGTATTGCAAAACGTTCTACATAGCAATAATAATCTACCTTTAGGAAGCCAACTTGAGCAAATAGGCCCTATCTCACCCCCTCCATTTTCCCACGAAAATACTGAAGTTACAGTGACAGAGCAGTAGTAGCTCTGAGGATACCTCCGGCACATGATATTTCAAGATAGGATAATGCACTCTGGATTGAGTCTTTGGGGGTGCAATAGTACAGTGGTTATGTTAGGGGAGTAGTAATCTAGAAACCTGAACTAACCATCTGAAAAAATGAGATTAAATTCTCCCATGGCAGTTGGGGAATTTAAATTCAGATAATTAACTAAATCTGAAATAAAAATCTAGTATCACTAATGGTGACCATGAAACTCAGATTGCTATAAAAGCCCATCTGGTTCTTTAGGAAGTAAATCTCTCATCCTTACCCAGTCTGGCCCATAGGTGACTCCACAGACACATAGTAATGTGGTTGACTCATAACTGACCTCTGAAATGGCTTAGCAAGCCTCCCAATTGTCTTAAGCCCACATCCCATGAATGAATCAAATAACTTACACCATAAAATAATAACTTGCATTCATACAATATGGTCAGTCTCACTGCACAGACTCAGGATGTGTTCTATAATACTGATGAACTGATATTTCTGCACAGTTTAATAATGGTTGGCACACCCATTAGAAAAGGTAATTTTTCCCTCTCAGCTTTGCACTTTCACTGCAGCATAATGGCTTCTGGTGTTATAAGTCCACTTTTTCAACACTTAGTTTTCCACTAAACCAGCATTCAATTTTAATATCAGAAAAGAGTTGATTATCAGCCAGGTGGTACTGAACCATATGGACCAGGCAGGTGAATGGAATGACACAGCATATGATAAGTTAGCTGATCTCTACCAGGGTGGTAATGAAGTTGCTATAATTGCTGTTAGGACCCCTGAGCTAAATAAAAGCTTCCAGTTGTGATCATCATCCAAAAAGCTTTGTTGGAAAGTGTATGCATGAATGTTGAACAAGGACAGGATTAGGTCAGAAGTAATGCTCCACAGTCCTAATCCTCATCTCACCTTCATCACACAAACTGCAGCTGTTCAAGAAGGTGGCTCACCTCCATATATACATTCATATATACATTTTCCAACATACTATGTGCACTTACATGCAATGAATGATTACTTGAATGAGGTATCAAATGCTGGCACCTGGGAAACTGCAAGCACTATGAATTCCCAGCTTCGAGAAGAGAGGGAGAAAAATCAGAGAAATGAAAAAAATAAACTGGTTGCCATTTAGAAATTGGTGAGTAGTGCTCACATCTGATTGTCTGCTGTGAGTGTGCAAACACAATCCACAAGGATGGGAGAACTCAAGATATTGGACACAGTTTCTGTTTCTAGCGGTGCAAGTTTAAAAAAAAAATAATTCATGGGATGTGAGCATCACTGGCAAGACCAGCATTTATTGCTGTTGAGAAAGTGATGGTGAGCCACCTTCTTGAACAGCTGCAGTTTGTGTGATGAATGTACTCTCACAATGCTGTTAGGTAGAGTGTTCCCGGATTTTGACCCAGCGATGGTGAAGGACTAGCAATATATTTCCAAGTCAGTGCAATGTCAAATGCAATTCAAACTAAATTCCATCCCTGTCCAAAATAAGAGCTTTCAGTCTAGTACATACAAATAATACATTTCTAATAATAACTTGTACCGTCATGTCTGTCAGGAAATGCAACAGGTTACTTTCTGATCCAACAGCATGTTCCCTGCCCACATGTATAAAATATGGTGCAGTACTCTTGCCAGATCACTTAAGATCTGGTGACATTCATAGCTCCAAATAATTCCTAACGCATCCAAAAGCATTCTTGAATTTTGTATTTGATCCTTAAGTCGGCACAGTGGTGCAGTGGGGGTGGCACAGTGGCGGGAGGCACAGTGGTGCAGTGGGGGTGGCACAGTGGCGGGAGGCACAGTGGTGCAGTGGGGTGGCACAGTGGCGGGAGGCACAGTGGTGCAGTGGTTAGCACCACAGTCTCACAGCTCCAGCGACCCGGGTTCAGTTCTGGGTACTGCCTGTGCGGAGTTTGCAAGTTCTCCCTGTGACTGCATGGGTTTCTGCCAGGTGCTCTGGTTTCCTCCCACAGCCAAAGACTTGCAGGTTGATAGGTAAATTGGCCACTGTAAATTGCCCCTAGTGTAGGTAGGTGGTAGGAGAATGGTGGGGATGTGGTAGGGAATATGGGATTAATGTAAGATTAGTATAAATGGGTGATTGTCGGTTGGCACAGACTCAGTGGGCCGAAGGGCCTGTTTCAGTGCTGTATCTCTCTATGACTCTATTTAGATTCATTATAGCTGAATCTCTATGTATGCTCACCTAGAACTTTGGTTTCCAAACTGGGATTGAAAGACCGTAAATGTTCTGTGAATCATTAGATTTCTGTTCACTGAGGGCCACTTCCAGCAATGACTAGAGAATTCTGCTGTTTTTGTAATTGTTGCCTTGTTTTCATCTTATTTCCATTGTGTTTATCTATAATATATAATATATTGTCTTGGAATCCATGGTTGCAAAGCTTGTTTGAGAGGGAAACTAGAATTGAAACAGAAACTAAAATTGAAACAGAAGGTGGAAAAAACAACAACTTCAGGTTTCCAGGGAAACTGACACTGGTTAGAAACAGATAAAAGGAGATAGAGCTCTCCCCAGATCAGGCAGACCAGGCAGGAATGGAGTACCGGCAAACAGAAGAAAGTGAAGACTGAATCCAGGAGCTGTTTCTGTTAACTAAAGTAGCAGACTAACCACGTCCGGCTATTCAGTGCACAGGTTGTCACTGAAGGACTCGGATAAAAGGAAGACTGGTAAATCCACACCATCAAGACTGTCATGAGCAGACCTGAGGAGGTTCTGGAGAAATGCACCTTGTGGTGAAGACTGCACCTGTGGAGTTCAGATTGAGAGAGAACTGCTGTCAGAAGAAGAACTGCGGCTAAATCCTTGAAGAAAGGAACTGGGAATCTAGCTGAGGAACTTCAGAGTTGTGAAGATCTGTGTGACTGTAATTGTTGCCATAATAGTTGGGTGGACTGCCCAGTGAAACCGTGAGACCCATCTGAGTTGTATTCGATAGTTAAGGTGTAACTCGTAATATATATATTGGCCGTGATCTGTCTGGTGCAAACTGCCAATGCTGGTGCAGTAAAGCCTCACTTTCGTATCTGCTAGCTCTTCAGCCTTTACTGTAGAGCGACTCCTCTGCTGCAAGAAACACTACTCAGTTTCCCAAATTCCAATCAGTTTTGCTTTAACAATAAAGAAATTCAAAGTACCTCATAAAAATAAGGGCAGGCTGTGCAAGGTTGAATTTCATCTTCAGCGTTCACTGAGCCACAGTGATCAGAACACTTGCCAGATTGAACCATTTTGATAGTTGGACTGCTTTTACAATCTATTGGCAACATTTCTGCACTGGTATATTTTTGCTCTACCAAATGGTGAGCTGCCAAACAGGGAAGCAACATAGTATGAGCCTGCTGCAATGGGTTAGAGGGGCTAATCAGCGAGGAGGAGTTGGGAGAAGGGGTGGACGGAGAGAGGAGAACACTGGATGGCATCAAGTAAAGGTCAAGAGATTATGAGCAAGGAGCATGGAGAGCTGAAGACCGATAACTGCCAAATATTTTAATTGTTACTGATGCCAGACTTGCTTCCAGTGATCACTTTAAGTGACACTGAATCTGGCCAAAGATAAGGCGCAGAGAACACCGTGTTGAACCCTGACTAAATGACACTGAGGTCTTAACAATGCCAACAGAGGATCTAAAGACCAAGGAAACCCTATCTAGATTTTTCCTATAGGCAATCTGCAACAAGGGTGCATTTTCCCCCAGATGCAAGAAGCAAGATTTGGAACCTGACCTGCAGCCTCTTACCATCAGGGCACAGGCTTATTTGTGGCTGTAAAGGTAACAGTTACTCTAAATCTTTATACAACTGAATGTTTCTATGCAGCCTTTGGTGACAACGGTAGAGCATCACTGCCTGAAACAGATGATGCTTATTCTCATCAGGCAAGACTCACATTCACAGACTACAATGGTTCAAGAAGATGGCTTACCACCTTCTCAAAAATAATTAGGGATGGGCAATAAATGCTGGCCTTGTCAGCCATGCCCACATTCCATTAATGAATAAATAAAAAAACCCAATGAGGCTCATGCCGTTTTCTGGTGGGAATGCTGGCAGAATAAATCAAGGCCTGCTCAAAAATAACAGTAGGCCAAAAATTAAGGGTAAGTTTTTTTAAATATTTGTATGATGTGTGTCAATATTTTCAGAGGTTTCCAGGAGTGTTTTAAGGGGCTGAATTTTATTAGCCATCTATGGATGGGCAGGGTGGCGGGTGGGCCATAAAATTGCGAGGGCAGGTGGCAGTTGGCTGGCCCAATGCCATTCAGGGGCGGTGCCCAGAAACCAATTTAATTAGGCCTCATCCCACCGCCGCTGGTATTTTACCAGCGATTGGGGGTGGGGGAAGAGGGTTCTCCTGTCTCGTTGGAAAGTCGCTCAGTAACACCTAGCAGCCTCCATGTGGGCTGGTGGGGAGGTGGGGTGGGGGGGGGGGGGGTTGGGGGGCAGCCCTCTTGCTTGGGCCCCAGTAGTAAAGGTGCCCTTGTGCCAACACCCTCTGCCTTCAACAACCCATCCCAGCTACCCCTCATGGGGCCTGTCTGACTGGACCCAGCAAGTCCACCTCCCACTTACCTGTAGTCCGAGGCTCCATAGCTGCTCCTGGTCCAGGGCCTGGGCCTACTGCAGTTCCAGAAATGGCCACCGCTCCCAGTGGCAGTGTTGGTACTGCTGAGCTTCCAGCCCTCTGATTGGCCGGCAGTCATGGCAGCAGGATCCCCATCCTTAAAGGGATGGGGTCCCCAATGCTGGGCAGTTAATTGCCTATGTGCCATTAAATGCAGCCGAAGGTCACCCATACAGTCGAGGCGAGGTTCCCCTCATCTTTCTGGCCTGTGTCAGGACCCCCGCCGGCTGCATAAAATTCAACCCAATATTTGCAGGGGGGCTTTGTGAGTTTCAATAAATGCAGGATGTCCCTGAGAGTGTGTCAGTATTTTCAGGGGGTCCTCATGTTAAGTTTGAAGGCCACTGATATAGAATTACCCCCTACAGTACTATATGCACCAAGCACCACTATAACTTCATTAATTTAACACTTCACTTTTTATCTCTATCTGTCAAAATATCAATGTAATTATGGTACCAGCAGCTTTGAAAAAAAAATAGAGTCACATGCTAACAAGTTCTGGTACAAAAGGTCAAGGGGAAAAATGTGTTTTCATTTCCATTATGGTTTCTAACATCATTGTGCAGATTCAGTTCTGTTCAGATTTTTTCATGTTACATTATGCATCTGGTGATATGCAAAACAGACCCACTGTAATCCCTCAACTCAAATCATTGTCTATCTGCAAGACTATTAAATAGCTTCAACTTGGGCTTGAAATTGAATAAAAGCATTTCTATGCCACTTCATCCATTTTTACTAATGGTTAAAGACAGTTTTATCTTTGGAGAAAGTGACTCAAGAGATGTTTGATGGTTTCCCAGATGACAACTTAATACACTGAATGACAATGACCACAACACATTGGATAACAAAATATGTAGCAATATTGGAAAAAAAATCCTGTTATTCAGACTGATGGGGACTAAACTGACATAAAATCCAACTTGACAGTTATTGTTGTACAGCAGCCTAATGCAACCCCGCTGGCCCAGTCCGCCACTGAAACATCTGCTATTAATATTGTAACTGCTAACTATACCTGTTAGTCTATACTGTACAGCTTTTGTGAATTTCTTTTGTAAATTACATGCTACCAGTTTTTTACTCTTTTAGAACAAGTTGCGCATAGAAACAGACTGTGCTGCCCAATACCAGAGAAAACAAGTCAAGTTAAGAGAAAGCTTAAACTTTTTCACTCAAACTGTAATAGAGTTACAGGGGAAATGACATTAACATGGACTGTATAAACGGTTCAGAGACATAATTAGAACTATTTCTAGAGAGAGAAAAGATGTGGTGAGAAGGTGGATAGGTAAGGTTGATTTGACAGAAAGGGCTATTGATCATGGCTTTTCTGCTTTGAAAAATACTTCCAAAGGAGAGTCAGGTAAATGATGATACCAATAAAACACAAACATCCAGATTTGTGCAGCTTCCTTGATTTGATTTGCTATTTATTTATTTATCAGTTATACATTACCCTTACTTCCTCGACCACAATTCTTGAGTTGGGCTATTATGACACTCTTTATACTAAAAAAAACTAGATGTCAACATTGTCACATTGTGATTGCAAGTCTCCAGTCACCTGGTGGTTCCCCACTCATGTCTTCACCTTCTTTGGTTCTACTGCAACAAAAACATGCATTTCCTCCCTCTGCCCAGCTCTTGCCTCCCACTTCTGCACCTCCCCATTCTTTATTGGTGTGTTTTAGATGCTACTCCCTTTCCTTCTTACAGAAGTTACCTCCTCTCAGGCACTTTAAGCCCTATTCTTCCTTCGGCCTTGGTGGCTCCACTGATCTCACCTGCACAAGGGCCAGTTCCATTTCACCTTTTGCTGCTCCTATGTTACATCTTGCTACCTGATATCTCATTCCCCTTCTTCCCCACTCCTCGCCTCGCCATTCTTCCCACTTGTGGCCATTTTCGATTTGTTCCTCAACCATTTTCTACCCTGCTCCTATATGCCAATTATCCATTTCCCTGCTCCAAGACCCTGCTCATTGTTCTTTGACAACTATTCTGCTGAAGTGATCACCATGACCTCCCTTTTCCTTTTCACCCACTACTCACCCCTAATCCTGCCCCACTCTTCTATGCTGGAAAAAAATCTTTAGTACTACTGACCTTCATCCTGAGTTGGTGAAAGATACAGCCTCACCACTGCGTCTTAGACACACTTTAACTAAGCACATTCTCAGACTCATTCAAAGTATTCATAATTTGCTTCTGTGTCTAATAATAATGCCAATTAGACATTTTCCAATTTTTCTGTTCCTTTACATTTCCATATCTTAAACATTTTATTCTTCACACTTTGTGGTTTGTGAATGATTTTAAGTTGATGTTTTCACATATTTACAAAGGCAAGTAAATGAGACTCATCAATGTTTTTCACTAACAAGACCTAAACTGATTTGTGAATAGTGCCTTAAAGAAAATATCTTACTAACCACAATTGAATCTGAGAGGATATGAATGTTACAAGATTTTAAACTCAATATGTACCATTAAGTTTGCTTTTCCCTCTATTGCATTTTGTTGGAATTTAGGCTAATGCCCATATTGCTGAAAACAGCAGAGATAAGACAAAGTAGAAGGTTAAACTAAAACGGTAAGGTATTCCACAATATGACATTATGAGAATGACTTTGTCAACAGACAATTTAAACTTGTTGATTGGGCTGGACATTTCCTTGCTCAAATGAGAATCAACTGCTATCTCTGGAAGATGTAACAAAGGGGTAGGCAGATGTAACTTAACGATAATGGAAGAAGCAACAAAGATGACTCAAATAATACGGAATTGCAAAGGGGCTTCTAAAACCTATAAGCTGCAGTTTTCCACACCCACCAGAAATACACCCTTCAGCTCCATTCTCTTCCAGATTAATAAACCAACACCAGTAAATCTACAATGACCTGACCAGGGCATGCTCTTTGGTTCTCTTTGGCCTCCTTATCTCGAGAGACAATGGGTAAGCGCCTGGAGGTGGTCAGTGGTGTGTGGAGCAGTGCCTGGAGTGGCTATAAAGGCCAATTCTAGAGTGACAGGCTCTTCCACAGGTGCTGCAGAAAAATGTGTTTGTCGGGGCTGTTACACAGTTGGCTCTCCCCTTGCGCCTCTGTCTTTTTTCCTGCCAACTGCTAACCCATACAAGGTAACAAGACCACACTCTTCACTCTCTAAAATGAGTGGGGAGTAACACAGCAGAAACAATGGAGAAAGCAGCCCAGGCTTTGGAATAATGGGCCCTAAATCTATATGTACTGACCTGGAAAGAAGAATATTCAAGGAACATCAGTCTCCATCCTTTTCTCCATCCTTTATGTTTTCGATCATTCATGGGATATGGGTACCGCTGGCAAGGCCAGCATTTTCTGCTCATCCCTAATTGCTCTGGGAAAGGTGGTTCTTGAACTGCTGCAGTCTATGTCATATAGGTATACCCACTGTGCTGTTCAGTAGGGAGTTCCAGGATTTTGACCCTGTGACGATGAAGGAATGGTGATATATTTCAAAGTCAGGATGGCATATGACTTGGAGGGGAACCTGCAGGTGGTGGTGTTCCCACGCATCTGCTGCCCTTATCCTTCTAAATGGTAGAGGTTGTGGATTTGGCAGTTGGCGTTGAAGAAGCTTTGGCGAATTGCTGCTTGGCAACAATGTGTGGCAGCAGACAGTTGTGACTCTAGAATCCACTGTCCTCATTTATGGGACCATTAGGGAAGGTTGATTGCAGGCATCAATGGATTATGTGGAAGCTTCCTTGGAATCTTCGCCAGCACCAACCCCGGCCCACCTCCAACCATCAGCCCGTCCCTCCAACCTGACCGAGAGGCCCAGAACCAGTCAGTACCTCCTCCTCCACATAATCACAAACTGCTGCTCTTGTGGCATTTGAGGACAGATTAAACAGCACATTGTGCACCACCTTTCAGACACTTGTGACTGGGATGCAGGCAGCTGAAACAGTACTCCATGAGTTTGCATCTTCAAGAAAGGAGGGCTGTAGTATTCAGTCATTCAGGTTCTTTGCTGCAACAGGGTACAATAAACCCATTGCTAAATGTCTTAATTATCTCAAAAGGTGGTTTTCCCAAGCAAAGAACATGTACGATTGCAAACTGCACCCATTAGTGTAAAATACCCATGGCACCAATTTGAAATTCAAATTACATTCTAAGAAAGTGGAATTAGTTTCTGCTCATTAAGCATGCGATCACTAGATTTTCAATATCTGCTAATCTGTAATGTTAATTGAGAGAGAAGGCAAGATCTTAACTCCTTCCAACACTAACCAAGATGAAACTAGCATTATAGCAGTAATTTTCCAAATTCGCACTGGCAGATGAGAGGTTTGGCAGCCAGGAAGACTGATCTGATATTTGGGTACAGGCTGTGTGTGAACGTCTGCTGCAAAATTTCTTATTTTCACTCCTGATAGGTGATGCTTCCTGTTGGAAGCATGAATTCAGAAAATTACCCGTGTCGACAAGTCCAGAACTCTCCCAGAGGTTCAGTTGGTAAATGCATTGGCCAGTACAGAGCTGAGTCATACTACCAAAAAGGTCATATTTTAATTCCCAATCCATACTGATCTTCCTGACAATATTTTAGGTGAAAGGAGGAGCACTATAATTAAGCTTGGCATCTCAGGGCTACGGAGGGGTAAAATTAAACAGGGATTTTACTCTTGATTGTTAACCATTGACACCAATTAGAAAGACCAATTCAGTGAATGCAAGGTGAGGATGGATTCAGACTTAGCAAGGGCAAATTCAGGGAAAATCGTACAAAGATGTGATTTAATGATTACACTTAATGATAGTTCCCGAAAGGTACTTGGGTGTTTGTGGTCACTGTGATTAAATTACTAAGATAATTAGTTGTATCTGTCAGAGAATTAAAAAGGTATTTGTCTTATAATTTCATGAGCTATCCATTATCAGATTGAGCAAAGCTGTCTCACAAGGTTTCCTCTACTCTAAACTGTAAAGATATTACCCATGCCAGCATCTGCAGCAGCTGAGAGAAGACACATTTAGACAGCAAGCAAAGCAAGTATCTGTGTGGGAATTGATAAGAAAGTGCCCAGCAGGGTGAAGGAAAGGCAAGATGTGGCATGGGTTCCATTTTCCTAGCTTGGCATTTCCTTACTATGCCACACACTGGCTTTGCTTTCTGGCTAAAGCCACATAAACACCACCCACCTGCCCTATAGATGAGTCACTTAGCATTTAGGTTCAGGCAGTCACTGTGGTGCAGTAATGAATAGCATATCTTGGCCTAGATTTTGCCCAGTGTTCTTTGTCATTACTCCTCTGAAACTGACAGCAACTTCTGGAATCCGCACATGCACAGTTAAATGAAGAAATCCAAAAGTTGCTGTCAGTGATTCTATGCTTTTCCAGAGGGTGCACTTTTGAGGTCCCCCCAGACTGCAGTCAATTTGAAATCATTGAACTGACAAGAACTTGAACTCTCATGTTCTATTAAGTTCCTTTGTCAAGTTTTGACTATTTAAATAGAACGCTTACATATTCTTCCTTTCTTATCAATTTGATTATTTTTAGGACTTGAATGGATTTTCTTTATCATCTTACTAACTGTGGCGGGAATTTTACGGTGGATGGGCGGGAGCCGGTGAACCCACTTCACCTAGACCGGGGATCTGTCCCATGTTTTACGGGTCCCCAGGCTTTAGTTGTCCTGAGGCGGGACTTCCACCCACTTGAGGGAGGAGGTCCCGCCTCACTGAGCTGCCGGATAATCAGAAGGTTTTAGTCCTAGCAACGCCACCAGGAGTGGTGGCCACTGCTGGGACTGCAGCCCAGCCAACGCCATGGATCCAGGAGGGAAGTTAAGTAGGGGCATGCCTCACCAGGGGGATCGGTCCTTCCCTGGTGAGGCTGGAGTGGTCGTTTTGGGGGGGGTGCCTTGGGTCCCGGGGTTGGGTTGGGAGGCGGGGGCGGCCCTCAATAGGGCACCCTGTGCCCGACTGCCATGCCTCCCCCCCTCCCCCACCCCGGGGCGCGGAAAGGCCAGCAGCTATTGCTGGGCGGCCTTTCACGTCCCCAGCATGCCCTCTTGCCACGGGTAAAATACCCATGGAGGCGAACGAGGGCCCTTAAGTCACCATTAAATTAAGTGGCCCAAAGAACAAAGAAAATTACAGCACAGGAACAGGCCCTTCGGCCCTCCAAGCCTGCGCCGATCCAGATCCTCTATCTAAACATGTCGCCTATTTTCTAAGGGTCTGTATCTCTTTGCTTCCTGCCCATTCATGTATCTGTCTAGATACATCTTAAAAGACGCTTTCGTGCCCACGTCTACCACCTCCGCTGGCAACGCGTTCCAGGCACCCACCACCCTCTGCACAAAGAACTTTCCACGCATATCCCCCCTAAACTTTACCCCTCTCACTTTGAACTCGTGACCCCTAGTAATTGAATCCCCCATTCTGGGAAAAAGCTTCTTGCTATCCACCCTGTCTATACCTCTCATGATTTTGTACACCTCAATCAGTTCCCCCCCTACCTCTGTCTTTCTAATGAAAATAATCCTAATCTGCTCAACCTCTCTTCATAGCTAGCGCCCTCCATACCAGGCAACATCCTGGTGAACCTCCTCTGCACCCTCTCCAAAGCATCTACATCCTTTTGGTAATGTGGCGACCAGAACTGCACGCAGTATTCCAAATGTGGCCGAACCAAAGTCTTATACAACTGTAACATGACCTGCCAACACTTGTACTCAATACCCCGTCCGATGAAGGAAAGCATGCCGTATGCCTTCTTGACCACTCTATTGACTTGCGTTGCCACCTTCAGGGAACAATGGACCTGAACACCCAAATCTCTCTGTACATCAATTTTCCCCAGGACTTATCCATTTACTGTATAATTCACTCTTGAATTGGATCTTCCAAAATGCATCACCTTGCATTTGCCCTGATTGAACTCCATCTGCCATTTCTCTGCCCAACTCTCCAATCTATTTATATTCTGCTGTATTCTCTGACAGTCCCCTTCACTATCTGCTACTCCACCAATCTTAGTGTCGTCTGCAAACTTGCTAATCAGACCACTTATACTTTCCTCCAAATCATTTATGTATATCACAAACAACAGCGGTCCCAGCACGGATCCCTGTGGAACATCGCTGGTCACACGTCTCCATTTTGAGAAACTCCCTTCCACTGCTACTCTCTGTCTCCTGTTGCCCAGCCAGTTCTCTATCCATCTAGCTAGTACACCCTGGACCCCATGCGACTTCACTTTCTCCATCAGCCTACCATGGGGAACCTTATCAAATGCCTTACTGAAGTCCATGTATATGACATCTACAGCCCTTCCCTCATCAATCAACTTTGTCACTTCCTCAAAGAATTCTATTAAGTTGGTAAGACATGACCTTCCCTGCACAAAACCATGTTGCCTATCACTGATAAGCCCATTTTCTTCCAAATGGGAATAGATTCTATCCCTCAGTATCTTCTCCAGCAGCTTCCCTACCACTGACGTCAGGCTCACCGGTCTATAATTACCTGGATTTTCCCTGCTACCCTTCTTAAACAAGGGGACAACATTAGCAATTCTCCAGTCCTCCGGGACCTCACCCGTGTTTAAGGAATTAATTAAATGGCCACTTTAAAGGCCTTGATTGGCCTCTGGTGGACAGGCCATTTCCCAACCCCCGCCTGACACCATAAACTTGGCTGGAGGCAGAAGCGGGGCGGGTAGGCCTCCTGGAGCCTGCCGCTCAATTTTACGCCGCCCCCACGCCACCATCTGACCCACTGGGGCGGCGTAAAATTCAGCCCTGTATGTCTGTGGATGTGCCAATTGAATGTAATTTTCAATTTTTTACTACATACAGAAAGCAGGTAAGCTCTGCTGTACTGTAGTGAGGTAGGTTGCATATTACTATGCATATGATACAATGTGACGATCAGAAGCTTGCCTTCTGAAGTCAGTATATGGTCAAATACCAAAATAACCCTACGTAAATCAATACATGCTCCTTCAGTCTACTGAAATAAAACAGACGTAGTTATTGCTCAGTCCTGACTTTAATCAGATGATGGCATGAAAATTTCAAAGGAGCTGCTAACGTAAATAAAAGCGAACATTTTAACTGATAACACTATCATCTGAGAAAGCCTTAAGAAATATTCATTTTGTGCTGTCTACAGGATCACTTTAGTTTATCCCCCTCCCAGAAGTGAAAAGTGACACATAATTGCTCTTTATCCAATACTGGCATCCCTAACTGATCTTTTAATCTACATCCTGTTTCATTTAAATTATCATTAGTTTTCAAGTGCCACAACAGTTTTCTTTTCCCCTCTATTTGACTTTTGTTAATCAAAAATCCACTTTACTCCACATAATAGACTTTCCAGCAAAGTTGAATCCCGTGGAATAAATGGGACAGTGGCAGCATGGATACGAAGTTGGCTGAATGACAGGAAACAGAGAGTAGTGGTGCACAGTTGTTTTCAAAACTGGAGGAAGGTGTACAGTGAGATTCCCCAGCGATCGGTACTAGGCTCACTGTTTTTCTTGATCTACATTTATGACCAAGGTTTGGATGTACAGGGCACAATTTCAATACTTGAAGAGGACACAAAACTTGAAAGTATTGTGAACTATGAGGAGAATAGATTTCAAGTGGTAGACTTCAAGACGACATAGACAGGCTGGTGGAATAGGCATACACTTGGCAGATGAAATTTAATAGAGAAGTGTGAAATGATACATTTTGGTTGGAAGAACAAGGAGAGGCAACATAAAATAAAGGATAAAGTTCTAAAGTGGGTGCAGGAACAGAGAGACCTGGGGTATATGTGCACAAATTGTTGAAATTGGCAGTGCAGGTTGAGAAAATGGTTAAAAAAGCATAAGGGATCCTGGGCTTTATAAATAGAGGCATGGGGGGAATTTTATGCTGGCGGTGGGGATCTTGATGTCGGGGGAAAATGAAACCAATATCCCCAAGATCCCCATGTCACCTCTTTTCTGGAAGGCCCGCTGAATTTAGTGCCAATCGGGCAGTTAAATCCTTCCATAGGATTTAGGATCCCCTCGCTGGAGGTCCTGGCCTTACAGAGCTGCTGGCCAATCAAAGGTCAAATACCAAAATAACCCTATGTAAATCAATTCATGCTCCTTCAGTCTACAGCTGCAACGCCACTGTGGCTGCTGTCATAGCCGCACCTACAGGAGGCCGAGGAGCATCACTGGAGTAGGCTTCAGGTAGGTCAGGGCAGGCGGGGCCTCATGGGTGAGGGTCATGGCAGGGGGGGTCGGCAGCAAGGGCAAGGGGGTAGCTCTCAGCAGACACCCCCTTTCCGATGTTGGCTCTCTCGTTCAGGCACTAAATGCCTTTGAATGAGGGATGGCCCCACCTCCCCAACCCCCAGAGGCAGGAGGCAGCCCACACGGTTTTTCCTACAGTGCTTCCCGTGTGGTGACAGGGCCACCTGCCGCACGGGTAATTGTGGCTGTGGCACAAAGAGGCCCTTAAGTGGGGGTTAATTGCCCAGTTAAGGGCCTCATTCGGCGGCAGGGAGGGAAGGCCGTTCACAGGCCTTCTCACCCTGGCTTAAATTTTGGCAGAGGCAGGATGGTGGTGGCAACCGCACCCTCCCCCCCCCCCCCCCCACCCCTATCCAATGCCACCATCCCACCAATTTTATGCTCTCCCTGCCTCCAAATCTGCCACAGGGGACAGCATAAAATTCCACCCATAGAGTACAAAAGCAAGGAAGTTATGATGAACCTTTATAAAAGTCTGGTTCAGTCTTAACTGGAGTACTGTGTCCAATTATGGGCACCACACCTTAGGAATGATGTGAAGGCTTTAGAGAAGGTGCAGAAAAGATTTATGAGAATGGTTCCAGGGATGAGGGACTTCAGTTACAGAGAGCCAGCATGGACACGGCAAGCTGAAAGACCTCCTTCTGTGCTGTAACCATTCTATGACTTGAACAAAGTTTACACAACATGTAAATCTTTTTGCAATTTTAGTACAAGAAATAGCTACAAATTAGGATCTTAAAAATGTCACCAGGAATGCTTACCATATTTGTACAATTGCTTTGTTTACTACCTCTCCTGAAGCAGTAACCCATTTAAAATGGGTGAATGCTTCTGTTAAAAGAGCTGAAAAAGAAATTTGGTATGAACACACTAAGTAGTACATTAGTATTTAAAGAGTTGCATTTCAAGGGGAAAACAATTTATTTCGCTCCTACCTCATATTTGCTGTTGGTTTAGGCTGGCTGCTATTGAGTAAAGTCAGGTACACGGAGAGAGTCTTCCAAAGGACAGGTTCAGAAGGATAGCCGTTATCATTTTGAATAGAATGAAATTGAGCCATTTCCTTGGCTACAAGTCTATAGAGAAAAAAAATACATGTATTAATTTATATATCATTAATATATTATTAGTACAGTAATACTACAGTGAATTATATAATCATCTGCTAAAGCATTCATAACAATATATTTTAAAAATCAGCACTTATTTGGATTTTGTTGGTAATGAAAAAGCTTTAAAATATCACATTTTCAGGCCTTTCATATACACCTTTTCTGTAAACCAAGAGGTAATGATGAACTAATACAAAACCTGAATAAGATGTTAATTAGCATACTGTGTGTAATTTTGGGCTTCACATTTTAGGATAGATTCGAGCTTAGGATGGATATTGAGGCTTTAGAGAGGGTACAACACAGATTTACTAGGATGCTGCCCAATATGAAGAAATATAAACAAGAAGAAGAATTTGACAAATTGTGGGCTTTTGCTCATTAGTACAATGCAGATTACAGAGTGATATGAAAGTGTCTAAAATTATGAGAAGATGTGACACGGTATCCAGAAGCAGACTGTTTTAGTAGTTGAGGGGTCAAGAATGAGTCTCCATAGATACAAGCTTCAAAGTCAGAGATTTACAACATGGCACAGGAGAAATGTCTTTATACAGAGTGTTAATTGAGAGTTATGGCTGAGACAAAAACTATGTCAACGTTTAAGATTAGATTGTATAGGTGGATGAAGGATTGAAGGGATATAGGAACAGGATGGGTTACGTGTGATTAGAAGTATTTGGTTGCACGGAGAGTAAATGCAGAGATGGATTGGTTGGACCGAATGGCCTAATAGAAACCATAGAAATGTTACGACACAGAAAGAGGCCATTCAACCCAACATGTCTGTGCCGGCTGAAAGAACTAGCCGCCCATTCTCATCCCACCTTCCAGCACCTGATCCATAGCCTTGCAGGTTACAGGTTACAGTGTAGTCATTTCTATGTACAGATTTTTCAATCCTTGTCCAAATCTTTTCCAATGAGAACAATATGCATTATTCCTAAATCTTTTGTACCCTGTCTGTCAACCACTTTTTTATACATCCAATATCAGTAACCGAACTTTTTTGGGACATCTTATCAAACATCTTCTGAAGATCCATATACACCACATCCATTGCATTTACTTTAACTATCCAATCATTTTTGTAAAAAAAAACCCGATTTACTCATGCATCTCTAAATGCGAACACATTTTATGGATTCTAAGAGCTTGCTCAGAGCTGATGCAGGTCTAAACTGGACTATATTTACCTGATTTATTCTTCAAAGTGACTCCTGACAACGCAGCCGGCAAATGACGTCATCAGGCTGCACCAAGGTGCGCACATGCACAGACGGTCTCCTGCTCTCTGCGTGGGCGCTGCGTTCCGACTTGCCAAGACTGGTTAGCGCATGCGCCGATGACGCCATTGCGTGACATGTGCCTCTTCGGGCAACGCGCCTGGTCAGCCTCTGCGTATGCGCTTTACGCGTACAGCAATGCAACACTAATGGGTATTCACCCATGCGACAAGCTCCGCTCCCCCCTTGCTGCTCTCTGGTCCTCTGCTCTTTCGGCCGCTCCGCTCCCCCCCCCCTCGCTGCTCTCTCTGGCCGCTCCGCTCCCCCACCGCCCCCCACCCCCCATCCCCGACCCACTCCACTCCGCTCCCCCCCACCCGCTGCTCTCTCCGGCCGCTCCACTCCACTCCCCCACCGCCCCCCACCACCGTCCCCGACCCACTCTGCTCTGCTCCCCCTTGTCCCCGGCCCGCTCCGCTCCCCCCAGCCCGATCCGCTCCCCCCTCCCTCGGCCCCGCTCCGCTCCGCTCCCCCCACCGTCTCCAGCCCGCTCGCTCTCTCCCTCCCCCCAATTGTGTGCTGCCATGTGATTAGGTCAGGTTGCCTTCGTGTGATTATTTGAGCAGCGCCATCTTTAGTCCTGGCAGCTGCCTGAAGTCGCAGACTGTGACGTTTTAGTGGCACATGCTGCATTTGCGCATGTGCCACTGCAGCGCCACTTAGTGGTCGCGTTGTCAGCAAACACAGCCTTTATTCTTCTAACCCCACCCACTTCTTGACTAGAGGTGTTACATTGTCCACCCACTCTGTCCACAGTATAATTTGCATATCCAAAGTAAATTGAAAAACTGTGATCAGAAATTTTACCAGCTCTGCTCTGTTTTCCTTCAATAGCCGAATGTATATGCCATCAGGGATCTGTGGCTTACCCACCTTGAGTTCTATTAATCTGTTCAGAACTAATTCCTTTCTGCAGATATCACTAGCAATTACTTCACTTTCTCCTCCGGTACACTTTCTCCTCTTTCCCATCCTGAAGGCATGGGTTGAAGTCAGTGGTACATTATCAATAATGAAAAGATTCTTATGCATTTTCATTCTCTGCTATTTTGGAAAAAGGCACAAACCTGCTCATTTTAAACCAATTAGCAGACAGCCGAAGTTCATGTAAATCCATCATCAGGTTTTTGATACTGCAGGAGCTAATTTCATCCCATGTAACTCAAGCTGGGTTATAGTTACACAGATAATACTTTCTCACCGATATGTCATTCAAGTGGTCATTGTTCGTTTGAAAGCACAGACCGTGAGTACCATCAGGCTAATTGACTGTGAGGATAGTATCATCACTGTACGTTATCCTGGCCCCACCTAGCATCAATACCAGCACACATTTCATCTGGGTCACTAGATCATGGTTGGGATTCCAAAAGCCAAAATCAAGGGGGTAATTTTAATTTAACTCATTTGGGAGAAACTGACAAGATCAGATCTGCCACCCATTTTTTGACCCAGCCCAATTTTACTTTCAATTAACTTCACTGGGCAATTACATCAGCAGGGTGTTAAACAGTCCTATCAATTTCTGCCCGAGTGGGTTAGGTTAACATTATCCATCAACTGTTGTGCCTCTACGATCTCCTCATTTTAAACAATCTAACTAGACACTAGGCAGTAAGTGATGCATTTACACACTGAGCTATCAGTGAAGATAATTTGATCTTTTTAGTTGATGAATGGTGAGATAGGCCTATACCTCTGATAAGCGTATAGCATTGCTAAATATCCATCTCTAGGAGATGCATGCACACCTGTCAAGTGTCAATTAATAGCAGCGATGACGGTATAAACTGGTTTTGAAATGGCAACCTTGTTGTGATGATATTATTAGATTTAATTTGTTCAACCAAACTAGTGCTGCTGGATCTGTAATCCTAGTACCACATTATAAGGGACTAAATTTGCAAAGATGGTAGTTTGAGTGTGCCGCTAGGCAGGGATAACAACATTGATGAAAAATGGAATGCTTAAGCAGAAGGGCACCATGTTTGTCTCTGGGTCAAAAGCAGGGATAGGCACCAGCATGTTGCACCACGACATTTGACAAAATTATTGACTCAGCCACGGACATGGGGGCAAGTAATCTGTATATAAAGTGTATAGCTAACCTAATGCCATCAAAACACCGTCCGATTTAAAACACATTTCTCCCTATTTAGTGAGATATCTGGCATTGTTTTTGCTTGCACAAGTAGTCTATGTTGCCTGCATACTTGATGTAGTGATGTGGAGAATTGGGTAGATATCCAACTGTCAGGAGTGATCTTGATCTTTTTCTCTCCCCTCTCGCTGGCTCTCTCCCTCTCTATGTCAATCCCTATCCCCTCCCTGTGTCCATCTCTCTCCCCTCTTTCTCTCTCTCACCCCCTGCTCCCTCTGTCCATCCATCTCCCCCTCTCTCTCTCCCCCTTTCTCCTTTCGCTCTCCCCCTCTCTCCCTCCCCCTCTCTTTCCTTCCCACTCTCTCCCTCTCACTATCCCCCTCTCCCCCCCTCTCTTTCCTTCCCACTTTCTCCCTCTCACTATCCCCCTCTCCCCTCTCTCTCCTCCCCCCTCTCACTCCCCACCTCTCTGCCCCCTCTCTCCACCCCCTCTCTCTGCTTCCCCTCTCTCCCCACTTCTCTCAGCAGTTTCTGAACTTCAGCCAGATTTGGGTTTTCTGGTGGGCCTTTAAAAAAAATCAGAACCTCCTGGAAAACCCCACAACTGTCTGAAGTTCAGAAACTGCTGTGCCTGTTCTCAGCACCTTTCAGCTGTGAAACTGATACTTGCGCTTTTTAAAAAGCCGGTCTGAGGAAGCCAATGGGAAATTTCTCGTTCCTTTGAAATTACCAGTCACAGACCCCAACCTCTTTTACTCTGGACACTGGTGTCCATGTACGGACAAGTTGCTGATCCCTGTTCAAAAGAAGGGCACGTAGTAAAGCAAAACTGAAGTGGTTAACTGGCCATGTCCAAAGACAAGTTAGCCTAAAGCATAAATATTTCTACTGGGGCGGCACAGTGGCACAGTGGTTAGCACCGCAGCCTCACAGCTCCAGGGACCCGGGTTCGATTCTGGGTACTGCCTGTGTGGAGTTTGCAAGTTCTCCCTGTGTCTGCGTGGGTTTCCTCCGGGTGCTCCGGTTTCCTCCCACAAGCCAAAAGACTTGCAGGTTGGTAGGTAAATTGGCCATTATAAATTGTCACTAGTATAGGTAGGTGGTAGGGAAATATCGGGACAGGTGGGGATGTTTGGTAGGAATATGGGATTAGTGTAGGATTAGTATAAATGGGTGGTTGATGGTCGGCACAGACTCGGTGGGCCGAAGGGCCTGTTTCAGTGCTGTATCTCTAATCTAATCTAATCTAAACTCAACGGATCAAGGATAGGTATTAAATTCAGTTGAGGCCAATGAAAGATGCTACAGAACAGTCAAAGGACACTGGAGAAGATGATAGATGTGGTAGAATGTTAGGGGTCAGATAGCCATGAAGACCTATAAAAGGCTTCCACCGGGCCAATTAAGGTAGAGTTCCAAGATAAGGCAGAGGCTTTAAATGGCTACTTTGCATCAGCCTTCAGTACTAAAAATTACACTGGGTTACCAATAACACATCATAGGATTGATGCTATAATTCAACATGTTAAAATATATGTGGACCCAACCCTTGCTAGATTTAATGATCACAAAATCGTTCGGCTGCTGGCCCTGATAGCATGCACCCTAAAGTGCTCAAAGAAATGTGATTTGTGCTCTGCGAGCTATTTGCTCATGTATTTAATAATTCACTAGGGTCTGGGATTGTTCCCATGGACTGGACAGTGGCCCATGTGGTAGCAGTATTTAAATAGGTCAACAAATCAAAATTGGAAATCTTTATACACTTAATAGTTTGACCAGTTATAGACAGGTTACTAGGCACAGTCATTAGAGGGGCAGTGTCTGATCAGCTTGAAAAAGAAAGGGTTATTAGGCAATGTAGAAACAGGAGTAGGCCATTAAGCCTATTCTGCCATTCAACTAGACTACACACCTCTACCTCAACTTCATTTGTTCTATATGCCTTCCATACCCTTACCTAATAAAAATTAGTAGATGTCAGTCTTGAAGGTTTCAATTGATGCAGCATTCACAGCTTTTTGGGGGAAAGAATTCCAAATTTTCACTACCATTTGTGTGAAGAATGGTCCAGCTCCAATGTTAAGGTTGTATCCCCTTGTTCTGGATTCCCCCACTAGAGGAAATAGTTTCTCTGTATTTACTGTATCAAATCCTTCTATCATTTTAAACAACTCAATGAGATCAGCCAAGAACCTTCTAAACTCAAAGAAATACAAACCAAGTTGATAGAAGCTGTCTTCATAATTTCACTCTTCAAGCCCCAGTATCATTCTGGTGAAAGGCCAACATATCTTTCTTGAGGGGTTCAAAATTGAATGCAGTAGTCCAGATAGGATCTGATCAAAGCACTGTCTAACTGAAGCATCAGTTCCCTCTTGGGATAAACACCAACATTTCATTGATTTTTTTTTGTGCCTGTGCATCAACTTTTAATCATTTGTGTACATGGACACTTAAATTCCTTTGCTTCAGTTGTTGGAAGGCAAATCACCTTTCCTACTGCTGTTCATGGTTTGTGTTGAACTCAATGACTTACAATAGAAAATGCCAGTCTCATCACAATAACAGTGGTTCACTACATAGCTACTGATTCTGGCCAAGTCTCCAATCGATCCTTAAAAGGTCTGGCGACAAAGAAACTCAGAACAATGCTTGCCGTGACTTCAGTCAACAGTGTAACTGCACCTTATTAACCTCGACTACAGATATTCCTGTACCAACCTTCTTTCCTTATCCTGAGTCTCATCAGATATCTTATCAGTATGGTATACACAAAACTATTAAGAGCAGCAAAAGGCCCAAGTTCAGTACACAGTCAGTGTCGAGTTAACGAACTCAGTCAGGATTGCAATACATGTCCTACAATTCCCCATTGCTTCTGATGTTAGAGAAAGGAAAATATCAGTGAGAGTTCCTGCTCCTCATCACTATCCATTATTCCTGGCTGAAAATATATACATGCCGAGATGAAGTTGGGCTTGGCTGTGAGTGCCTTCGTGGTAGGATAGCCTGCTGGTGCTCTCTGGATAGCCTCACACATGAAGAATGTCCACATGTTGCACTACTGGGAGGAAGTTGTCACCAATGGAACTATAGGGCAGATTCCACGCTCCCATGATCTCAGCTGTTAGAGGTGCTCACAAGACATGGCTGATGCTAAATCTTGGGCACATATCCCATGACTTTTTATCCATTCATTTTAACAGATGGAAACCATGGCCTGTGAACACATGACTTTCCCTACTCCCTGCTGGAATTTTGGGAGCATGGAATTGGCAAAGTGTCAGCACCTTCAGTGGAGGATGAATGAAAATTGTATGTGGAGGGAGGGGGGCGGGTGAGGAAGGATGGGGTAGGGAGAGAAAGACAGAATTTGTGCTGAAGAATCCTGCTGTCTTACTTTACACAGACCTGGGCAAAAAAGTTTTTTATTATTTCTCCACCTCAAAAGAAGAATACAACAAGGAGTCTTAGATCCTAAGAGTGTACACTTTATATAGTAGCGTGAGTGGATGAAGGATAACGACCATAAACACTTGTGACCTTTAGCTCCGCTTTCAAAGTAAACTTTTCAAGACCCCTTTTATAGCAATAACTTTTTTTGAACAAAATACATTAAAAGTGTTCTGTTCTGTCTCATTGCAAGAATCCGTGGTTTCACTGATTCTCTCAAAAATGTAAGAGTGCTCATAACCCCAGTCATTAGGTTTCCTTTCATTTCCAGAGCTTTTTAGGGTTAGTAGGGTTTAAAGGAAGCACATTAATAATGATTGTTGATTTACTGGAAAAGAATATTAGCTGAATGTACATTTAACCTTTTGAGAACATCAGTAACATTATTGTACTGCAAAAAAAGCAGTTGGTGTTTCATCTAGCATTAATACCTGCAGTAAAACATTGATTAATGATCCAAAAAAGCATGCATTTTCTTGGATGTCGAATTATAAAAGAAATTACATTTTCCTCTCCCTGTAGTCGTATCAGCTGCAGAATCACCGCAAAATGAATTATAGTCTGAATAGGCAAACACGCCAACTGCAGTGTGAACTCCATTCAAGACACAAAAAAACCTTAAAATTTATCAACAGGAATTTATTAACTTTCAATGATAGTGTTGTAATTTTCTCAACAGTTTGATTTGTGTGATTAGTGTTGGTCTTATTAGGGTTACATTACTCAGGTACAGCTGTATCATTCATGACATTATCATCACTCATTGTGAGTTTTCCTCTTTTATTCTTTGTAAGATTCAAATATGCCTTCTGACATTCTGATCTATTTCTCATGTGAAGCATAAATACTGACATAGATTAGTTGGGCTGAATTGTCTGTTTCTGTGATGCAAATTCCATGTAATTTCTCACCACCCTGAAGACAACACCTATCCCACTCTCTAACTCATTGTATCCCAGGGTCTCAAAAACTCCTTAGCTCCCTAAGTTTGTGCTTCCTTCAACAATCTACAGACTCTGAAAACAATAACTTACACTTATATAGCACCTTTTTAAATAGATGTAATGAAAAGTCTCAAGGTGCTTCACTGAGGGGAGTGGGGAGATGCTGAGCATGGGAGTTAAGGAAGAGTTGCAGCAAGATGATGAGGGTTTGGATGAGTTCCAATGAGCATGGCCAGGTAGCTGAACAAGTCTAGTGCCAATGGGAAGAGAACATGCAGAATTTGTACTCAGGAGAGTGGAGAGTGAAAGTTAACATGCAGGATTGGAGGAGGTTACTGAGGTAGGATGGAGTGAGACCACAGAGGGATTCATAAAAGAAAGTAACAAGTTTGAGGTTGGGAACCCACTGGAGGACTGGGGCGATAGGTGAGCAGATCCTAGTGCAAGATGGGAGCTGCCAGTAGAACTTTAGAATAGAATTTGGGAGGTCAGCAAAAGGAGTTGCAGCTGCTTGGAACTGATGAAAACTCACACCTGACATCATTTTATATTCATCTCATCTGCACACCTACTGGGTTTAATTCTGGTGCTGTCCTGCACTTTGGGCCCTGATTCTTCATGCAGATTCCTCAAATTATTTTTTAAAAATCAGGCCATAGTTGTGCACAGGGTAGCCTCTGCAGTTTTGTTGTACTTTGAAATATTTCAATCAGATTTTCAAAGAGCAGCACCCTGTTATTCTTTTATTAATTTTGTGTACTGAATTCCAATGGTCCCTTTCAGTTTTTAGGTCCTACCATACTGAGCATATTGTTTTCTAACCAGAAAGACAGACAAATGGCCCTGCTTCCAGATGCCAGAGGTCTATGAGATTTCTTTAGCTTGCACGCATTCTCCCAAGTTTCCTTCCTTACCATTGAAGAACTATCTTTACTCTACAAGGCTGAGAACTCACCACATGGAACATTTAGCCTTTATCCTAACACATTGATTCACTTGGTGCTGTGCTATGAGCCAGGACCAGGTGCTCTTTATTTCAGAAGAAGCAGGAACAGACCTCTGAGGTGGTCCTTAGGTTACTTTCCACTCTTCTGTTTGATTAAACATTTGTTGAAATATCTATTAACCCAAAGAACATAAGAACCAGGAGCAGGAGTAGGCAATTCAGTCCCTCGAGTCTGCTCCGCCATTCAATATGATCATGGCTGATCTCATCTTGGCCACAACTCCACTTTCCTGCCCCTTCTCCATAACCCTTCAACCCATTACTAATTAAAAATCTGTCTATCTCCTCCTTAAATTTACTCAATGTCGTGGCATCCGCCGCACTCTGGGGTAGTGAATTCCACAGACTCACGACCCTTTGAGAGAAGTAATTTCTCCTCATCTCTGTTTTAAATCTACTACCCCTTATCCTAAAACTATGACCTCTTGTTCTAGATTACCCCACAAGAGGAAACATCCTCTCTACGTCTACTTTGTCAATCCCTTTAATCATCTTATATACCTCAATCAGATCTCCTCTCATTCTTCTAAACTCCAGAGAGTAAAGGCCTAAACTGCTCAATCTCTCTTCATAAGACAAGCCACTCATCTCCGGAATCAATCTAGTGAACCTCCTCTGAATTGCCTCCAATGCAACTACATCCCTCCTCAAGTAAGGGGACCAAAACTGTACACAACACTCCAGGTGTGGTCTCACTAATGCCTTGTACAGTTGTAGCAACACTTCCCTACTTTTATACTCTATTCCTTTAGCAATAAATGCCAAAATTCCATTTGCCTTCCTTGTCACATGCTGCACCTGCATACATTCTGCGATTCATGCACGAGGACACACTGATCCCTCTGCACCGATGCACTCTGAAGTTTCTCTCCATTTAGATAATAATTTGCCTTTCTATTCTTCCGACCAAAATGGATAACCTTACACTTATCTACATTAAACTCCATCTGCCAAATTTGGCCCATTCACGTAACCTATCCATGTCCATTTGTAAATTTCTTATTTCTTTATTGCAACTTACTATCCCACCTATTTTAGTGTCATCTGCAAATTTGGCTATAGTACCTTCTATCCCTGCATCTAAGTCATTAGTATAGATTGTAAATAGCTGGGGCCCGAGGGCTGAACCCTGTGGCTCCCCACTAATTACATCTTGCCAGCCAGAAAAAGACCCATTTATCCCGACTCTCTGTTTTCTGTTGGTTAGCCAATCCTCTATCCAAGCTAATAAATTGCCCCTAACCCCATGTGATCTTACCTTGTGTATTAACCTTTTGTGTGACACCTTACCAAATGCCTTCTGGAAGTCTAGATATACCACATCTACAGGATCCCCATTATCCACTTTACGTGTTACATCTTCGAAGAACTCTAGCAAATTAGTCAAACATGATTTAGCCTTCATAAAACCATGCTGACTCTGATGGATTGCATCTTGACTTTCTAAATGTCCTGTTATTACTTCCTTAATAATGGATTCTAACAATTTCCCAATGACAGATGTTAAACTAACTGGTCTATAGTTTCCTACTTTCTGCCTCCCTCCTTTTTTGAATGAGGGCATTATATTAGCATTTTTCCAATCCACTGGAACCATTTTCGCATCCATGGAATTTTGGAATATTATAACCATATGGATCCACTATCTCCGCTGCCACTTCCTTTAAGACCCTAGGATGTAGGCCATCAGGCCCTGGGGACTTGTCTACCTTCAACCCCAATAGTTTGCTCCGTACTTTTTCCCTGGTGATGATGATTGTTCTAAGTTCCTCTCTTCCTATAACCTCTGCATTACTCATTACTATTGGGATGGTACTAGTGTCCTCCACCGTGAAAACTGAGGCAAAGTACTAATTTAGTGTCTCTGCCATTTCTGTGTTCCCCACTATTAACTCCCCAGTCTCATCCTCCAAGGGACCAACATCCACTTTAGCTACTCTCTTCCCTTTTATATACTTATGGAAGCTTTTGCTACCTGTTTTTATATTTTGCGCTAGTTTTCTTTCATAATTTACCTTTGCTCTTTTTATTACTTTTTTAGTAACCCTTTGTTGGTCTTTGAAAGTTTCCCAATCTTCCAGCCTGCCACTGGTCTTTGCAATATGGTATGCCTTAGTTTTTGTCTTTATGTTACCCTTAAGTTCCTTGCCTAGCATAGATGTTTTTTCCCCCTCTTACAAAATTTCTTCCTCTCTGGAATATATTTTAGTTGGGAGGATTTGAATAGCTCCTTAGACATCTGCCACTGCTCATCAACTGTCCTACTTTTTAGTCTTCCTGCCCAGTCCACTAGGGCCAAATCTCATGCCTATGTAATTACCTTTGTTTAACTCCAGACTGCTAGTGTGGGACTCCAGTTTCTCACCCTCAAACTGAATTTGAAATTCTAGCATGCTATCATCACTTTTCCCTAGAAGATCATTAACTCTGAGATCATTAATTAATCCCACCTCATTACACAATACCAAATCTAGAATAGCCTGCTCCCTGGTTGGTTCCACAACATATTGCTCTGAAAAACAATCTCTAACACATTCAATGAACTCTCCCAAGAGGCTCCCCTTGCCAATATGATTAGTCCAGTCTATATGCATATTAAAATCCCCCATGATTATTGCCGTACCTTTCTTACAAGCTGCCAGTATCTCCTGGTTTATACTGTGCCCCACTGCAGAACTACTGTTTGGGGACCTATAGATTATTCCCACCAGGGTCCTCTTTCTCTTGCTATTCCTTATTTCTACCCAGACGGATTCTATGTCTTGATCTCCAGTGCCTATATCATTTCTCACTACAGCACTGATCTCTTCCTTTACTAACAAAGCTACACCACCTCCTTTTCCTTCCTGCCTATCCTTCCGAAATACTGAGTACCCTTTGATATTCAATTCCCAAACCTAGTTCCCTGCAACCACATCTCAGTTGAAGCCTCAAAAACATTCTAACAATTCTCAAAGCAAATTCTGTACAATTCCCATTTACAAGTTACAACACTTGGTGGAAGATTGGCAAAATTCCTACAGAAACGGCAGTATAAATTGCTTCTCCAGGGTTTCTGCCAATCTTCTGCTGAAGTTATGGTCAGAGAACTCTGCTGTAATGATTAGCAAGACCTCATTCTGAAAACAGTTCGGGGCTTTAACCCAATCGCTCCTAAAGGAGATCTGAATCAGCAACACTCTTTGTCACTGCATACTGTACATTGGAATCAAATCAATTAACAACTAACAGGCAAGGCGGGGGTCCAGCAAGCTATTGAAGGAGCAGACCACTAAACCAAGAAGCAAAAGGGATGGGACTGATGCTGGGATAGAGCTCACTGCAGGATGGGTGACAGTTGTTCAAAAATGGTGCCATATTTAAACATAATAAAAAGTTGCCCAGAGGAGGGACTTATGCTGAATCAGACAAAAGGCAGCAAATTGGGGAAGACCCCATGAAGTAGTACGACTCTACTTCAGTTAGTTTATTTTAAAAGAAAATCGCTCACCATGTCCAAACACACTTTTCAAAGTTGCCATTTTGCAAAAAAATTATGAATCTGTGTCAATTTGTCCACCACTGTTACAACTCCAATATCTCACAATATATGTACTAATCGCACTTGTTACCCCTGTTGGATTAGCTGTTTGTTGCCACCTGGGAGATATCCTTCACATGCTTGTCCTCATCTAATGCTATTAATACTGTTCCAGGAATGGTACGCAGTGCCCAAGAGATGCAGGCAACTGGTGAGGGAATTTACCCAGATACGAGAGCGAGTTCCAGTTGCAGATAAGTGGGTGCAAAGCAATACCTGCATCTGTTACAGTACTTTAAAGAGCTAAGCTGCAAAAGAACTCCAGAGCTATCTTTATCTCGTTACCTTCTCAACTTGCTGCAGAACCAATCTTATCTTATTTCCTTTTCTTCCTCTGGACTAGCACAGGAAAAGGAATAGATGAGGAGAATGATGGAAGGAATGAGATAACTATCAGACAATTTTGTTGATGATGATGACAACAATGATCATCTTATCCCATCTACCACAGGCACCCATGTTCCTCAGACGCTAATTGTGTCCTCTTCACTAGCCACCTTATCTGTCCTACACACCAGCTTAGAGACTTTCACCTCAATGATCTTGATGGTGGGGATTAGGATGTTGCACTGGGTGACTCACTGAACACGATAGAGCAAGAGGAGCAGGGAGTGGATGAGAATTCAGCTGTTCCCCAGTAGTGTTTGCAAAGATGCCTTCCCTTGGCAGGCTTAGTTCTGCAGTTTGTTAGGAGAACAGCATGTGACAGGGCGCCAGCCTAACCTCTCAGAAAAAGCATACATAGGCCCCAGCGCTAGGCTGTCCAGGCAGTTGCACAAGAGATGGAGGTTGCAGTGGGTCCAACCCAGGACTCAGTTACCAAGAGCCAATCCAGCAGCCAATTACATTTCACAAGACTGCCTCTCAGATGGCACCTAGATGCAGCAGCAGGAGTGATATTAAAAAGCACATTTAGGTACTCGGAGACACAAAGTGATACGAAGTAGATTTGATTATTATTAAACACATTTTGTTGTACTTTGATTTACCTCTTGGATAACTTCTTGGATTTAGTGGCATCAGCATTATTTAAACCAGTGTCAGTTCACTTTGTTTCAAAACACAACACCTCAGCATAATTCCATCCCAATACGAGTTCAGTGGCCCAATGCGTATGGTATTGGACTAGCAACCCAGAAGTCATAAATTTAAATCCCAGCATGGCAAGTTATGAAACTGAATTTAAAAAATCTGGGTGTTTCTGGGATGGCAGCATAAAACTGACTGTGTTGGATTGTCATAAAAAACAATTGCTTCATTATTGTCCTTCATGAAATAAATGCTCTAAAATCCTGACTATACTGCTGAAGGGAAAATAACAAAAATAGAGAAGGAAAAAAATATAACCTGTGTTAAGGGATCTAACAACTTAGGTTTGCCAACATTTTGTTCAGCTGTTGACAAAACCCTCAGAGACCGTCTCCTAAACACAGCTGGATTTACTTCCTTCTTGTCTTTTCCATTTACTAAGTGGCTCATTAGCTGCTTGAGAAATGTGCAAGTGATCATCAGTGCAGGTGCATGCTGATTGGCCAGTTGCTCACAGGAAAGACTTACAACTTGGAGGCACCAATAGGAAACTGGGAGCAACCACCAGTTTGTTTGACAAGTGCACTGGTTCTGACTTCTCCGAAAAATGGAGAAAAATATTAACTAGAAGACACACAAGTCTCTTTTCCTTTATGTTTTCTTTTTTACATTTTAAAAACAGAATTGAAATCAGAAAAGCATTTCTTCTGGTACTGTGAGTTCTAGAACCATTGAAATTCCAAATAAATTTGTGATTGTGTTTCAGACTTCTGTATTTTAACTTGTTTTCTTAAGTCTGTGATACAGGATTTATGGAAAGTTGGCACACAGACACTGGTTGGCAACTGCTCCCATGTAAAACTGTAGCAAGATGTGGCAATCTACGCAGTGGTTTGATCATTTATTGCCAAACATATGTGTAAAAGAGAGAGTGCCATTTACCACACGGATGACAATTTGCAGTTTTCAAAACACCATATTTTTGTTTATCATAGATTTTATTTCATTTTCAGTGGTAAACCAAAGGAATCCAACTCAGTAGAAACTCTAGTACACTCATAAAGTGACCCAACCTTGGGTCATAGTTTCCAATATGCAATCTGCTGGAACAACTGCAGAATAAACGCTCTAAAGCAAGAGTACAATAAATACTCTTTTTAGCATGGAGGGCAAAAAAAATGAATAACTTCTCTTTTCTCTCCCCAGAGGTTAGTTTACTAAACAAAAATGCTCTCTGAAACTCAGGTCAGCAAAAAGATTTATTGGCCAACCAAATTGCCCCACCCAGTAACTAAAGCCTATATTTCTGTCGTACCTTTAAAAACCTCAACGTATTATGGAAACTTATTATTTTAAGAATACACTGTCATTCATACTGCAATTTTGAAATGAAATCTCAAATTTCAATTCAAGGCAATGACACAAAGTATATTTCAAAATAATACCCACAGAAGCAATAAAAAGTATCCACATTTCTAAATCTAATTTTTTTATTCTCTACAACAGTGTTATATTATATTTCTTGGAGCATAGCCACATAATATTTTCATGCCTTTGAAATGGTAAATATAACCTGACAGTGGGGATTCATAAAATGATGTAATAAGCTTTTGGCTGCATTATGAAACTTAAATTGTGTTTTTTATTGGGTATATAATTCCTAGTGGCACATGAAATATCAGAACTTGCAGGTAATCAATGACAAATACTAAACACTATGGAATATGTAACTCACAAAAAAGCTTTTTGTAGCACACAGTGTATAATACTCTGCTAACAGCAGTGCATACTTGTAGATTGCTGAGTAGCTTTTCCACCAGGCAAATTTCTAATTTCCAAGTGTAAAGTGTTAAGTTATGAAAGAATGGGGCAGGGCTGAAAGAAGTTGTTTCTATAGTTGAAGGGTCAAGAACAAAGGACCATTTGTACAAAATTAAATGTAATAGATTTAGAACACAGGCAAGAAAAATATTTTCACACAGAGTTGTGAGACTATAATTCATTTCCAATGTTAGTGGTTGAGGCAGAAAGATTCAACAGTAGATTGAATAAATGCATGAAGGAAAGAGGTTGAAAGAATATAGGAACAGGGAGGGTAAATATTCGAACTATTTGTTTGCAAGGAGGGTAGATGCTAGCATTGATTGATTTGGCAAAATGGCCTAATTTGTAAAGAGACCATCAAATTATCTGTACCTGCTGATTTTGCTCTTCCCTTTGCCCACTAAGTCAAACATTCCCCAAGGTTCCTTCTATCCTAGCCTTGAACTCCTCTCTCTCTCTCTCTCTCTCTGTGGCTTCTCTCTCATCATTCACAACCCTTTCCAAACTCATCTCATCCAGGAGATCTACTTCCTTCTGCCTTGACCACATTCACACTAAACTACTGACCATAAACTTTCCTGTCTGGCTTCCAAATGACTATGCATGGAAGCCCTAAGCCCAAGGAAACTACTTAAATATTCAGAACAGATAATACTATTTTCACCCTTGTAACTGCTATAATGGAAGATTATACTTGGTCTCAGAAAAATATTATTAGCTGCAGAAAGAGAATATGAGAATAGAATGCATGTTACCTGAAAATGGAAGGCTCCCTGAGCAGCCACATGTTTAAGACTGTTCCTTTGATGTATTCATAGCATATTCCATTCTGAAAAGTACAGTAAAGTTCTGGAGCACAATGGTGAGCGCGAAGAACCTGAAAGTTTTTGACTTCATTGTTGCGGTCTACAAAAAGTTCTGTCATGTTGCCATATATTCTTACTAGAACAACATTTTCCATAGTTTGATCCACGTAGCAACCAATAAGCTTGTTTGTGATTCCATCTGTGAAAGTCTAGGAACAGAAGTCAAACAGGTCAGTTCAGTTTTCATTGAAACTTTTCTTTTGTTTCTCTCCTTCTTGAGTTAGATAAAAATAAAACCTGATAGACTACCTGGCATTGACCTAGGCACCAGAAACAACAACAGCACACCTTTCCCAGTCAACCCTGCAAAATTCTCCTCACTAATATCTGGAAACTTGTTCCAAAATTGGGTGAACTGTCCCACAGACAAGTCAAGCAACAGCCTTACATAGTCATACTCATGGAATCATACCTGACAGACAATGTCCCAGACACCACTATCACCATCCCTGGTTACATCCTTTCCCACCAACAGGACAGACCTATCAAAAGTGGCAGCACAGTGGTATACAGATGGGAGGGAATGGCCCTGGGACTCCTCAACATTGACTCCGAACTCCATGAAGTGTCACGGCATCAGGTCAAACAAGGCCAAGGAAACCTCCTGCTGATTACCACCTTCTGCATTCCCTCAGCTGATGAAGTAGTTCTTCTCTATGTTGAACACCATTTGGAAGAAACACTGAGGGTATCAAGGGCACAGAATATACTCTGGGTGGGGGGCTTGAATGTCCATCACTAAGAGTTGCTTGGTAGCACCACGATTGACCAAGTCTGTCAAGGTTGAAGGACATAACTGCCAGACTGGGAATGTGACAGGTGGTGAGAGAACCAACACAAGGGAAAAACTTACTTGAACTCACCAAGTCTCAGATGCATTTTGTTCATGACAGTATTGGAAGGAGTGACCACCACACAGTCCTAATGGAGACGAAGTCTCATCTTTACACTGAGGATATGCATCGTCGTGTTGTGTGGCACCACCACTGTGCTAAGTGGGATAGCAGCTCAAAACTGGGCATCCATGAGGCACTGTGGGCTATCAGCAGCAGCAGAAATGTATTCAACCACAATCTGTAACCTCATGGGCTGGCGTATCCCTCACTCTAACATTACCATCAAGCTGGGGGACCAACCCTGGTTCAACGAAGAGTGCAGGAAAGCATGTCAGGAGAAGCATCAGGCATACCTAAAAATAAGATGCCAATCTGGTGAAGCTACAATTCTGAACTACATGCATGCTAAACAGCAGAAGCAGCATGCAATAGACAGAGAAAAGTGATCGCACAACCAACGGATCAGATCAAAGCTCTGCAGTCCTGCCACATCCAATTGCGAAAGGTGGACATTTGAACAACTAACTGGAAGAGGCTCCACCAATATTCCCATTCTCAATGATGGGGGAGACCAGCACATCAATGCCAGAGATAAGACTGAAGCATTTGTGACCATCTTCATCCGAAAATGCCGAGTAGATGATCCATCAGAGCCCTCTCAGCCTCCTCCTGAGCTCCCCAGCATTACAATTGCCAGTTTTCAGCCAATTCAATTCACTTCTTGTGATATAAAGAAACGACTGAAGGCACTGGATACAGCAAAGGCTATGGGTCCTGACAACATCCCAGCTGTGGTAGTGAAGACTTGTGCTCCAGAAACAGCCATGCCCAGAGCCAAGCTGTTACAGTACAGCTACAACTCTGGCATCTACCTGACAATGTAGAAAATTGCCCAGGTATGTCCTGTCCACAAAAGCAGGGAAAATCCAATCCCGACAATTACCACCCCATCAATCTACTCTTGATCATCAGCAAAGTGATGGAAGGTGTCATTGACAGTGCTATCAAACAGCACTTACTCACCAATATCCTGCTCACTAATACTCAATTTAGGTTCTGCCAGGACCACCCGGCTCCAGATCTCATTACAACATGGACAAAAGAGTTGTATTCGAGAAGTGAGGTGAGAGTGACTGCACTTGACATCAAGGCAGCATTTGACTGAGTGTGGTATCACCCTAGCAAAATTGAAGTCAATGGGAATCGGGGAAATCCACTGGTTGAAGTCATACCTTACATAAAGGAAGATGGTTGTGCTGTTGGAGGCCAATCATCTCAGCCCCAGGACATTGCTGCTGGAGTTCCTCAGGGTAGTGTCCTAGGCCCAACCATCTTCAGCTGCTTCATCAATGACCTTCCCTCCATCACAAAGTCAGAAGTAGGGATGTTCGATGATTGCACAATATTCAGCACCATTCATGACCCCTCAGATACTGAACCAGCCCATGTCCATGTGCAGCAAGACCTGGACAACATCCAAGCTTGGGCTGATAAGTGGCAAGTAACATTCGTGCCACACAAATGCCAGGCAATGACCATCTCCAACAAGGGAGAATCTAACCATCTCCCCTTGATGTTTAATGGCATTACCATCGCTGAATCCCCCACTATCAACATTATGGGGGTCACCATTGACCAGAAACTGAACTGGACCAGTCACATAAATGCTGGGCTACAAGAGCAGATCAGAGGCTAGGAATTCTGCAGCGAGTAACTCATCTCCTGTTTCCCCGGTGCCTGTCCACCATCTACAAGGCACAAATCAGGGTTGTGATGGCATACTCACCACTTGCCTGGATGAGTGCAGCTCCAATAACACTCAAGAAAATTGACACCATGCAGGACAAAGCAGCCCGCTTGATCGGCACCCCATTTACCACCTTAAACATTCACTCCCTCCATCACTGGTGCACAGTGTTGTACCATCTACTAGATGCTGGCCTTTCCAGCGATGCTCACAACACCTGGATGGTGTTGTCTCAGTGTCAAGGGTTACAGTTCCATAGGTAATGGCCACCCTTTGCCATCATGTCCACTTGACTTGATCAAGTCTTGTTCAACTTAATAGTAGGTGAGTGAACATATATCCGACTGATTGTTTTTGCAATTACTGAGCCAACAAAATCAGAGCAATTTTTTAAAAATTCATTCATGGGATGTGAGCGTCACTGGCCAGGCCAGCATTTATTGCCCATCCCTGATTGCCCTTGAGAAGGTGGTGGTGAGCTGCCTTCTTGAACCGCTGCAGTCCATGTGGGGTAGGTACACCCACAGTGCTGTTATGAAGGGAGTTCCAGGATTTTGACTCCGCGACAGTGAAGGAACGGCAATATAGTTCCAAGTCAGAATGGTGTGTGACTTGGAGGGGAACTTGCAGGTGGTAGTGTTCCCATGCATTTGCTGCCCTTGTCCTTTTGTAGATGGTACACACGGCTGCCACTGTGCGTCGGTGGTGGAGGGAGTGAATATTTGTGGATGGGGTGCCAATCAAGCGGGCTGCTTTGTCCTGGATGGTGGCGAGCTTCTTGAGTGTTGTTGGAGCTGCACCCATCCAGGCAAGTGGAGAGTATTCCATCACACTCCTGACTTGTGCCTTGTCGATGATGGACAGGCTTTGGGGAGTCAGGAGGTGAGTTACTCACCACAGGATTCCTAGCCTCTGACCTGCTCTTGTAGCCACGGTATTTATATGCTACTCCAGTTCAGTTTCTGGTCAATGATAACCCCTAGGATGTTGATAGTGGGGGATTCAACGATGGTAATGCCATTGAATGTCAAGGGGAGATGGTTAAATTCTCTCTTGTTGGAGATGGTCATTGCCTGGCACTTGTATGGTGCAAATGTTAGTTGCCACTTATCAGCCCAAGCCTGGATATTGTCCAGGTTTTGCTGCATTTCTACACAGACTGCTTCAGTATCTGAGGAGTCACGAATGGTGCTGAACATTGTGCAATCATCAGCAAACATCCCCATTTCTGACCTTATGATTGAAGGAAGGTCATTGATGAAGCAGCTGAAGATGGTTGGGCCTAGGACACTACCCTGAGGAACTCCTGCAGTGATGTCCTGGAGCTCAGATGATTGACCTCCAACAACCACAACCATCTTCCTTTGCGCTAGGTATGACTCCAACCAGCGGAGAGTTTTCCCCCATAAAGTAGACCATTATTACTGAACAAATTGGAGATTTGAATGAATCTTAAGTGTACAAGTCCACATTTCAGATGAAATATTCAACTATTTTTAGAGCCATAGGCTGGGTAATCCTTTTTACTACTGCCATCATTTTCCTCTACAGTTAACAAAAACAGAAACACAAAAAGGAAAGCAAAATAACCCTTAAACGCAAAAGCAGAGCCGTTCCAATACAGAAGTACAAATACAATTCAAATGAATGGCCTGAATTTCATGGACAGTCTGTGACAAATTTCCATTTTATGCTGCCAGTGGATGAGGGTTTCTATGGGCAGCACAGACTTGTGCAATTACCCTGCCCTCTCACTGCTGTAGCACTGTAATAATTTCACTGTACAACTGAGGGCATTCTATCGCTGCATTTAAAACAGAACGCAGAGCTTAAGTAGAATTAGTGGCTGGTACTATGTAAAATTACAAGCCCAGTGTGTAAGTGCCAGTTATATCTGATGAATATCAGTCACTAAAAAATGTTTTGAAAGCTGCATTTTCAAGAAAGTTCTTATTCTTAAATTCTGATGATGGTTGAGCATGCGGAATTTATTGAACACAACACCTATGTTCTCTTGGCACAATAGCGTAAACAGTAAGTTTGATGTGTAAATGGTGAATAAAATGAAAAGCCTTTCTAAGGTCGGCAGAAATGTACAAGGTGCCAAGTTTCTTTCAATTTAAGGAACAGCAAAAGAAGTCAGTTTTATGAGTACAATTATATACTTTCACCATTTCTCTTAGGTTGTGGATTAATATCTTAACCAGGTGCTGACATACATGGCAGGATTTTTGTTCTAGGGGCAGGAAACGGAAGTCAGGACCGATTCAAGGTCCCGAACCCGCCCCCGGGGGGAAACAGTCACTGGCCCCAATTTGCAAGGGGGAACCCCCTTAATTGGCTTGGAAATAAGTTTGGAGGCTAATTAATGACCACAAGGTTGGGAATAGAGGTGGGACTGTTCACGTGAGGGCCTGATTTAAAAAGACCACAGCAGCCATTACACTGGCTGCCATTTCATTGCTTTCCTTTTAGCTTGAGAGACATCTCATAAGAGCCAGAGGCCTGGAACCCAGGGCAGGGTTCAATTTGCGGTATGGCCCTGGAGGTCCTCCTCAAGGCTATGAAGGAGTGGAGAGAGGTCCTCTTCCTGGAGGGTGGCAAGAGGATGCTACCCACACAGGTCAGACAGGCCTGGACGGAGTAGCTGACACAGTCAGCAGACGGAGTGTGGTGCACAGAAACAGGGTAGGAAGAGGTTTAATGACCAGATTTGCTATGGCAAGGTGAGTGCAACACCGAACCCTCAGGGAAGGCCTTTGGGTATTCACCCTCCAGTAGACAGACCAGCTGAGGAGCCTCAGGCTGCATGCTGCTCCTGAACATGGGCGGCACAGTGGCGCAGTGGTTAGCACTGCAGCCTCACAGCTCCAGGGACCCGGGTTCGATTCCGGGTACTGCCTGTGTGGAGTTTGCAAGTTCTCCCTGTGTCTGCGTGGATTTTTCTCCGGGTGCTCCGGTTTCCTCCCACAAGCCAAAAGACTTGCAGATTGACAGGTAAATTGGCCATTATAAATTGTCACTAGTATAGGTAGGTGGTAGGGAAATATAGGGACAGGTGGGGATGTTTGGTAGGAATATAGGATTAGTATAAATGGGTGGTTGATGTTCGGCACAGACTCGGTGGGCCGAAGGGCCTGTTTCAGTGCTGTATCTCTAATCTAATGGGAGCAGTGTGTGCCCAGAGTACTTAGTGACTCATCAGCAAGGCCCAGAGCAATAGTGCTGTTGAGGACCTACCAGCACTGATACATGCAGCTTTGAACGAATAGGAGCAGCTGGCATTGGCCAAAGAGGCCAGCAGTGCCTTATCTCGCGCTCTTTTGTCCTTGCAGGAGAAACAGACTCATAATGCCGAGGGGAGGGCCCCATCGAGAGGAGGGGTTCTCTACCTACATGCGATCACACGCATAGAGGAGGGAGCAAAAGACATTGCCAGGGTTGAGGACAGCAAGGAAGGTGGGCAAGCTGAAATGGGCATCCATGGTGGTGATGGTGATTAGAGACTGCAATGCGTTCATTACGGGGGTGCATTGCACTCCACCCTGTCCAAATGTCAAAGACTGAGTTGCATTGGGAAACCTCAGCACGTGGCAGAGTCTTCTGCTCTCCAAGGCTAGTCCTCACAATCTCTTCTGCTGCTTTGGTGTCTCTCATCCTTGACGTCTGAACCTATGAGAGACCAACTACCTCACCATCACTGGGTCAAGCGCAGCCACATCAGAGTTCAGAAGAAGCACCCTCCACCAGCTCAGATACAGTCAGCTTGGTGGGTTCTTGTGCGCAGTTGGATAGGGTAGCACTGGCGATGAGCATTGATTAGGGTACAAGAGGAGGTGAGAGAGGCAGCTATGGGCAGTTCCCCTTGGAGGATGGAGGACAGACAGAGCTCTGCTCATCTGGGCACAGATGCAGGGCATCAGGAGTCACTGGAAAGGAGGTTCTACCTAGACCAGCAACAACAGATGTGCTCTCACATGTCAGATACCCCGAGGCAGTGCGTGGTCACAGACTGAGAATGGACAACCTCAGAGAGCCATATGCGGCAGCACTTGGAGTGCATGCAGGAACTGCGCACTGATGTACACAGGATAGATGCCATACTCGGTAGCATGGATCGGCCAGTGGTGCTGATGGAGCAGGGATGTTTGGAGGGGATGCCAATTGGGCCCCAGATGGTGCTACCTTCCAGCCATCTGGAGCACTAGTCAAGAACTGAAAATGTTATCGAGGAGGATGAGGATGCCATACCTTGCAGGGCATCATCATGATCTTTGGCCTCCTCAGCCCCTCTGACTGAGTGAGCATCGGAGCAGCAGGACCCAGTGATGGAGGCTGCCCCTGCAATGATGCAGGTACAGCAGCCTCTGGTGGTGTCCCCATAGTTACTTCCATAATGATCTTGACCACAATGTGCATCTGAGCCATAGGCAGAAACAAGTTAGCACCTCCTCCAAGGGCACAAGGGCAGCATAGAAGTGGCCGAGAGCAGAGGCCACAGCATCAGACGGAGCACTGAGTGGGTCACTGGGGTGTCCTCTGCCTATAAATATGCACTGTCTGTCTTTATAAGCACCATGTAAATATTGACACATGAAGTAAGACATGTGGGCCTCCTTTTATTAATGACAGTACAGGAAAAGAGGGATGAAGTGGTGAAGGCGAGCAAGGGGCTGTCAACAGTGATGGTGAAGCCACTGGGCAGCTGTGCATCTCCATTGGCTTTAAGAATTTACATGTTCCAGGCTGCGTGTTCAATGGAAGTTTTTGCAAAAGCACCTCAGAGTGACTTCCAAGCCATGCCATTCCTCCTGGGTCAGAGGGACTCAGGTCGAAACAAGCCTCAATGAGATGATCTCTGATGTTAATGGCATCCTGATGAGACCCAGGGCACCTCAGTGTTGTGCATCCTCCCCCTCCACTTCCATGTCCTGAACCTTCTTTTCCTCCAATGAGCTGCGTCCTTACAGGGCCTCACCCTCTTCAAAGTCAACTCCTCTCTGGAAGGCCAACAGAATGTACTGCAGGGCGCCACCTGACCAGTTCAGGCACGGGCATGCCAGCTGCAGAAGCCTGATGGCCTGCTCAATGGTTGTCCTAGTGAGCAGGTGGCTTCAGTTGTCATGCCTCTGTGCCTCTGTCATGGGCTTTCGTAGAAGGGTGAGTAGCCATCTCTTCAAGGGATATCCCTTGGTCCCCTGAAATCCATCCACGGAGTTTGGGGGTTGGAGTGAAGAGCTGTGGCAGCCTGGACTGGTGGATGATGAAGGAGTCATGGCAGTTACCAGGAAAGCGAGCGCACACATGGAGGAAGCTCTTGTTGTGGTCGCAGACCAAATGAACGTTGACGGAGTGGAAGCCCTTCCTGTTGATGAATCTCATTGACAAGTCACTGAGTACCTTGATGGCCACGTAGGTACAATCGATGATGCCCTGTACCTGGGATAATCCAGCGATGGAGGCAAAACCTATTGCCCTCTCTGCCTGCAAGGCCACATCTAACTGGAATTGAATGTACTGAGAAGCTTTCGCAAACAAGGCATCAGTGACTTTCGACATGCAGTGGTGGGCAGCCATTTACGACATGCCCCCAGGTCTGTAACTGATCCTTGGAAGGAGCCAGAAGTGAACAAGCTCAAAACCACAGTGACTTTGATGGCTACTGGCAGGGCATGGTGGGCAGTGGTGCGAGGTCTTCAACGACCAGGGCACAGATCTCTTTGACCATCTGTCTGGACACTCGCAGTCTCCTGCGGCACTGGTTCTTGGTCGTCTCAAGGTAGCTCCTTTTTCACCAGTAGATCCTCCGCTAAGGGTATGGCCTCCATGTCCTTCCTGCCCCTTGTCCATCTTCTATGCCCTCCTGATGCCTGGGGCTCTGCCCTTCCTGCGGCGGGTGTTACTCCTCATCGCCACTTGACCCAAACTCTGAGAACCATGCCCCCATTGCCAGCTGTAGCCTTCCTTGTGCTCAGCTGGCCCCCCAGTTGTGTTTGGCAGCCTTTCCCCCTCCTTTTATGGGCCTGCAATGCCAGGAGGGTAGCAGCCCCCTGCACTGCCCGAGCACATTTTGACTACTCTCCACCTGCGCTGAGCCAATGGCACTTGTTTACCATTGGCTGAGACCCCCTCTGTGCTGTTCACCCTTTCATGGGGCCACCTATTTGCCTTGGCTAGTCATGCTGTATGTCCACTTCCATTCACCTGGTCTGCCCCAGACAGCCCGAGCAGCCCGTACGCTCTTGCCAATATCTGAACATGCCTCTCAATGAGCTGTCAATGAGCTCTTTAACCATCTAATTGGCATTGTTAATGGATTGGGCAGGATCTCGGGGCTGCCCTCTCCCCACCCTGCTGAAACTTGCTGGTGCCAGGAACAGTGTCGGGAAACTGACATGCCTGCCAGCACCAACATTTCCGTCCCCCGCCAGCCTTTGCTTCTGTCCCCAGTGGAAACTGAAAATTCAGCCCACAGTCTTTGAAATATCTTCAATATGTTGAAGGGCAGATAATGGGCCTTTAATTCACCTTGTTGCAAGTCTTTCTTCTTCAAAGACTGTGGTATTACAAATTGCTTTCCGATTGGTTCATGATAGCCATGTGCTATTATCTCTCAAGTGAGGCCAGATCTTCACGCCAAGCGAGTTTTGGGCAGATGGATCGGGATGTGAGTTACACTTTAACTTACACTTACCTTTCCAGAACCTTAATGATATTTAGTACTGAAAGAAGTTGAACTTGACCAGGGCTAACAAGATAATCCCCTCACCCTTCTCTTCCTTTCATCCTTGCCCACCCTAGGCAAACAGCACATTCTTCACTCTCTTAAAGCAACTTTTACACAACTAACGTTCCACAATGCTCTCTGGTTAAGGGTGTCTCTAGCTCCCTACTCTGTACTGTGGCTACACAATTCCTCTAACATACAGCAATTGCCTTGCACAACCCCAAAACAAATTTCACCAGTGTAATACACTCACACACGCATATCTCTTACTTCACACACCCCACCCCCATGGTACTTGCCACATACCCCTTAGCCACCAGCCTTATATCATTGACTTATCTCTTTGCAGAAACAGCTGGCGCATAATTCCATTAAAAGGCAGGTAACCAGAGGGAAATCTGTATCTCCAAAAGGCTCACCCCCTATGAGGATAAGGTCATGCTGATCATGGGCACTCAGCTATTGAAGAGTGTGGTAATGCCAAAATAGGCAAGAACGAGTGAGTTAGTTAGCTTGCCAGCCCTAGTCTGTGGTATTTTGCTGGTGTCAGATTTGCAAATGACCCATATAATGTCACCTTCTGTAGCCTTCATTCTGAGGGGTTCACACATTCTTACTTTTTGTTATCCTTCCTTGCAGATCCACCACAATGAGGGAGAACTCAGTGTGAGGAGGATGATGCTGAACAGGAGGAAGGCTTTTCTTCCCCTTCATAGTGTATGAACATGATAATGAAGAGGAAAACTGGCCCAGGCTGCATGCCTACCTGATTCAACCTGCTGCATCTACCGCTGTATCAAACCCCACCATGTTACCATCTGAACAATTTAGTCCTAATAGGAAAAAAGAGGTGGGGGTGGGGGTGGAATGGATGTGGGGAGTTGAGAAAGCAGCCTCAACTACAGTCATATCTTCTCACAGGCCTATGGTCAATGCATTTCTGCATATAACGCAGTCCATAGCAACCCTGGATTCCCATTTTGTAAAAGTGGGCTTATGATCATTATTCTGGTTCAAACCCATCAGGGCTCATTAAATGGTGCAACTGAGTAACTGCTGGCTAACTCCAGCTCTATTTGAAAGCCCAATGGAGATGTTGAATGGATGTGGCATAAATTATCTCTATGCATATTTCCAATTGGTTATGTCCACCTTGCATATATTTATCAGAACATCTACTCAAGTATATCTTAAGCTCTGGTTAAATAATCAATTTGAAAAGAATTAAAAAAAAATTAATGTAAAAGAAAAACAAGCTTTACGAACACCACCATTTTACAAATTACACAAGGCTCATTATTAACATTCATAACTTAAAATACTACCAAATTAGAGCATTGTTTTAAAAAGCCGATAACATTATTTTATAAGTCAGGACCATAGAGTCACTGAGTCATAGAGCTATACAGCACAGAAACAGGCCCTTCGGCCCATTGTGTCTGTGCCGGCCATCAAGCACCTAACTATTCTAATCCCATTTTCCAGCACTTGGCCCGTAGCCTTGTATGCTATGGCGTTTCAAGTGCTCATCTAAATACTTCTTAAATGTTGAGGGTTCCTGCCTCTACCACCTCTTCAGGCAGCGCGTTCCAGATTTCAACCACCCTCTGAGTGAAATTTTTTTTCCTCAAATACCTTCTAAACCTCCTACCCCTTACCTTAAATCTATGCCCATGGTTATTAACCTCTCCGCTAAGGGAAAAAGTTTCTTCCTAGCTAACTTATCAATGCCCCTCATAATTTTGTATACCTCAATCATGTCCCCCCTCAACCTTCTCTGCTCGAAGGAAAACAACCCTAGCCTTTTCAGTCCTACTTCACAGCTGAAATGCTCCAGCCCAGGCAACATCCCGGTGAATCTCCTCTGCACCCTCTCTAAGGCAATCACATCCTTCCTATAGTGTGGTGCCCAGAACTGTACTCAGTACTCCAGCTGTGGCCTAACTAGTGTTTTATACAGCTCCATCATAACCTCCCTGCTCTTATATTCTATGCCTCGACTAATAAAGGCAAGTGTCCCATTTGCCCTCCTAACCACCTTATCTACCTGTGCTGCTGCCTTCAGTGATCTATGGACAAGTACACCAAGGTCCCTCTGACCCTCTGTACTTCCTAGGGTCCTACCATCCATTATATATTCCCTTACCTTGTTAGTCCTCCCTAAATGTATCACCTCACACTTCTCAGGATTAAATTCCATTTGCCATTGCTCCGTCCATCTTACCAGCCCATCTATATCGTCCTGTAATCCAAGGCTTTCCTCCTCACTATTTACAACACCACCAATTTCCGTGTCATCTGATAATTTACTGATCATACCTCCTATATTCACGTTTAAATCATAAATGTACACTACAAACAGCAAGGGACCCAGCACCGATCCCTGTGGTACACCACTGGTCACAGGCTTCCACTCACAAAAACAACCCTCGACCATCAGCCTCCGCCTTCAGCCACTAAGCCAATTTTGGATCCAATTTGCCAAATTGCCCTGGGTCCCATGGGCTCTTTCCTTCTTCACCAATCTCCCATGCGGGATCTTATCAAAAGCCTTACTGAAGTCCATGTAGACTACATCAACTGCTTTACCCTCATCTACACATCTAGTCACCTCCTCGAAAAATTCAATCAAGTTAGTTAGACATGATCTCCCCCTGACAAAGCCATGCTGGCTATCCCTCATTAATCCCTGCCTCTCCGAGTGGAGATTAATCCTATCCCTCAGAATTTTTTCCAGTAGTTTCCCTACCACTGATGTTAGACTCACCAGCCTGTAATTACCTGGTTTATCCCTGCTACCCTTCTTGAATAATGGTACCACATTCGCTGTCCTCCAATCCTCTGGTACCTCTCCTGTGGCCGGAGAGAATTTGAAAATTTGTGTCACAGCCCCAGCTATCTCTTCCCTTGCCTCACATAACAGCCTGGGATACATCTCATCTAGGCCTGGGGATTTATCCACTTTTAAGCCCGCTAAAATAGCTAATATTTCCTCCCTGTCAATGCTAATATGTTCAAGTATATCATAATCCCCCTCCCTGATCTCTAAACCTGCATCATCCTTCTCCATAGTGAACACAGATGAAAAGTAATCATTTAAAGCCTCACCTATGTCCTCTGGCTCCTCACACAGATTGCCACTTTGGTCCCTTATGGGCCCTACTCTTTCCCTGGTTATCCCTTGCACTTAATATACTTATAAAATGCCTTAGGATTTTCCTTTATCTTGCCCGCCAATGTTTTTTCATGTCCCCTCTTCGCTCTCCTAATTACTTTTATTTAAGTATCCCCTACACTTTCTATACTCCTCTAGGGCCTCCACTGTTTTCAGCACTCTGAATCTACCATAAGCCTCCTTTTTTTTCCTGATCCAATCCTCTATATCCCTTGGCATCCAGGGTTCCCTGGACCTGTTGGTCCTACCCTTCACCTTAACAGGTACATGTTGGCTCTGAACTCTCACTATTTCCTATTTGAATGACTCCCACTGGTTTGATGTAGACTTTCCTACAAGTAGCTGCTCCCAGTCCACTTTGGCCAGATCCTGTTTTATCACATTGAAATCGGCTTTCCCCCAATTCAGTACCTTTATTTCTAGTCCATCTTTGTCCTTTTCCATAACTACCTTAAATCTTACAGAGTTATGGTCACTCTCCCTGAAATGCTCCCCCACTGACACTTCTACCACTTGACCAAACAGGTTATGACTAAGTGGAAGCCAAAGAGTAGATATATTGTTCTTTTGTGCATTTTCTAAACTTATTTTTGCATCATACTGCAGACATTAAGGCCCATTAGTATATTTACTCTGTATTCAGACTTGATAGAGAATCCTATGTCATTAAAGCAAATGTGTCATGAGTTAAAATATTCTATTGTGAATTGGGATTGCACTGGAAACAACTCTTACGTATTTCATCTGTGATCCAGCCTTCCTGATGCTCTAATGCCTGAGCCAAGCTATGCAGTTATGAGGAGTATTTCAGAGCAGTGAGTAGAATGCCATGATTATGCTGCCAGTTACACCCCTCCCTGTTAAGGGAAGCCAAACTTTGCCATTCATTTAATGCATGATGGAGCTTGTTTAGTTTAGTTTAGAGATACAGCACTGAAACAGGCCCTTCGGCCCACCGAGTCTGTGCCGACCATCAACCACCCATTTATACTAATCCTGCACTAATCCCATATTCCTACCACATCCCCACCTATCCCTATATTTCCCTACCACCTACCTATACTAGGGGCAATTGCTACTGGCCAATTTACCTATCAACCTGCAAGTCTTTGGTATGTGGGAGGAAACCGGAGCACCCGGAGGAAACCCACGCAGACACAGGGAGAACTTGCAAACTCCACACAGGCAGTACCCAGAATTGAACCCGGGTCGCTGGAGCTGTGAGGCTGCGGTGCTAACCACTGCGCCACACTGCTGCCCCATTTACTGCCGCTCTATTTACTGGCTCTCGATTGTTGGTGGAACAACCAACATTAAGAATAGTTACAAAATAGCTCTTTACTGTCATTTGTAATTGACAGGAATTCCTGTGGATCCATTAGTTCCTTTTTTATACTTTAAGTTTAGAAGTCATCCTTACACAAGACTGCAGTGATCACCAGTGGATAGGGTTACCAAATTGGGAGTGGAGCAAGGAAGATTTCTTCTGTCACTATAGAGACCATGTAAACCGAGCAGGGAATTTTTGCTATTTCTAACAAAATAATAAGATAGGAATTTTTCCAACTATCTTTATAATGCTGCTAACATGCAGTGACCAAAAATAATCTTGGGCAGCGAGCATTGCCAACTCTCCAGGTTGTTCTGCAGTCTCCAGGAATTGAAGAGTAATCTCCAGGACACTGCAACCCTGGAAAAAAAATCATAGGAGCATTAAAAAGTGTATTTTTCATTTCCTTCTGTTTATTAGTTAGAAAAATATTGGAGATGGGAAAAACGATTGTTTGGCTGACAATCAGAAATCATCCAAATGGGTAATGAGGAGACCATTCACTTTCTAATTGGCATAGGAAGGCGATGCGTTGTGAAGGTAGGTGCGTTGGGTAACCAATGGCAGGAGTCTGGAGGGTGGGACAGTTGGAGGCAGCATTCCTGAAACCTCCAAGAATACAGTTAACCTGAGTTGGCAACCCTATGAAAAGCATGGAATGGGGGAAGCGATACAAAGGAATAGTGTCACAGTGGAACAATTCCTCTACAATTACCCCCACCTCCCAAATTTCCACAGAACTGGAAGGGAGCAGCTGAAAAATTGAGGCCTTGGTGTCTGACACTGTCACTTTACTCCAGTCCATTTATAATTTGGGGGGGTGGGGGTGGGGGGAATAAGTCCTTCCAAGCTCACAACCTACAGATAGACATTGAGTTGCCTTTTGTTACTGCCTCTTATCCAGCATGCTGGGTATAGTTGGATAAAATAAAAGCAGTTTATTGCAACACAGAGACAGGGATATCAATTGTTACACCAAGCCCACATGCCATGCTGGAATCAAGTTCAACAATACTCAGAATTAGATGTATTTCAACAGGCTCTAATCTACATTCAGCTGAGCAGGGCAAGTTGAATCAAATAAATCCTCTGGTTTCATGCACTATAGTATCTCAACTTACTAGCACCATTCTGCACATCAGTGACCCTGGTGTCAATATACCCCTTGATTAATCATATCTTCTCAATATCTGTTCGAAGAGACTTTAGGGTAGATCTTGACATTAAGCAATAGTATAAAACAGATTCAGCACCACAGAGAGTAGTAGGGACCTGGAACCTACTGCCTGAAAGGGTGATAGAGGCAGAAACTTCCACCACATTTTAGAGGTACTTGGATGTCTACATGAAGAGCTGTGATCTGCAGGGCTATGGACTGAGTGCATGAAGGTTGGTTTAAGCTGGGTAGCTCTTCATCAACCAGCATGGATACAGTGGGCTGAATGGCCTTTTTCTTTGTCATAAATTTTCTATGATTTCTATGATTTATATCTCTACACACTTTTATTTCCATTGAAGTCAACTCCTAGCAACATCCCATTCTTTTCCCGGTACTCCTACGTCCAATGCACTAAAATTATGCAACTGCAGGCAAAAGTCAGCTCTCCAACTGTTCGATCAAAAACCTCCCAAATTCAATGACAAAATGGCTCCAAAATTCCCCAGCAGCCTAAAATGACTATCCAGAGACTTAGCTTAATAGGGGTGAGGACATCTTTAACTATTGCTGCCTCAGCCTGCCGAGTGTTAATGCCATGTTAAGATGGGCAGGCTTAAGAACGTTCAAATCAAATACTCCGAGCCACCAACTTCCCCAAAAAGGTCTTAATACAAGTGCAGGACTCCTATTTAAATATTTTAATGACGCCCAACATTCATTTTAGGCAGCAACTAGGGATGCCTTAACCAATATTGTAGCTGGTGCATTTTTATGCATGCTTTTAGTGCAGGATTTTCCACCATGAAATTGTTATGTTGAATGCCAATTCAGCACCTGAAAATTGAACAAAATGCTATCAAATTTCTACCCATCAGATTAATCCATGGAGGTCTTACTGCGCTAACCAAGGGCTAGAAGGGAATGACTCTGGGCTATGAAGGCAGGAAACATCATGGGCAGGATTTTTAGGCCCCGATGAGGGTGAGTGTAGAGGAGGGTGTGAAAATCAGTGCCGCTGGGCAGTGTGCAGGTTTGACGTCGCCCTTCCTGCCACCAGCGATTTTGCTCAGGACGGAGGAAGGCAGGACCCGGCAACCCGCCTGATTTGGACAAGTGGCCAATTGATCTTGTTAGCGAACATGTTGTCAGCTCATCAAGGGTCAATTCGGAATTTTGGTGAGGGCACATGGGTTACACAATGGATCAGGGACGGTCAAGGGCAAGGAAGTGAGAACAAAGCGGGGAGCCTGTCATGGCCGCATAATGAAATTAGATGGGCCCATAAAAGGGGACACGGCTGAGAGGGGCAGTCAGCCATTGTTATTCGGGTGCCATTGAATGAGCAGAGGCAGTGGAAGGAGTGGTCTGTGTGTGCTAGGGCAGTGGAGGGGGTCATGACCCTCCAGGGATCCTGGGGTATGGGTGGGGGTGTTGGTGGGAGATGCGGGGAAGTCCAGAGATCATTGTGAGTGAAGCTGAAGACAAGCAAGGCAACAGCTGGACATGGGATTAAGGTTTTCAGAGATTGGATTGAGTTGTGATGAGAACCAACATCCTCAGTTGCAGAGGCAGACCCCTGGGCATGAGGGCAGAGGAGAGGAATGAGGAGCAGGAAGGCAATGGAGGCCATACTCACAGCATCGTGTGTATGGCCGAAGAAGCTGCTACCTGCACATGTTGGAGAACTAGTGCCGCATGAGACTGTACCTATCTAGGCAGATGGTCACTGAGATTTGTGCCCTCATTGAGAGGAGACCTCACACTTTGCAGCATTGCTCACCATGACCTGCAAGTAGCCATCAAGGTCACTATGACCTCAATCAATTTCACCTCTGGCTCCTTCCCAGAATCAGCAGTGGACCTATCTGGCATCTCTCAAGCAGCAGCACACTATTGCGTCTCGCAGGTCACTGATGCCCTATTTGGAAAGTTGGGCAGTGCAATGAGAAGCTTTTTATGTTGTCTGATGCAACATAAATGAGATACTTGGAGTTCAGTTGACTGAAGATCTCAAACAGATTTATTAAACAGCTAACTTATATACAGTAGAGAGCTATCTATTTACATGACTTGCCTCTAGGTTTTACAGTAGCAGAGTGAGACTGGCATGTAGTCACATGACTGCATCCAGGTACTCAGCTCATTAGCAAACTGAGATCTTAAAAGGACATCACTCTTAAAGGCAATCACACAACATCCCCCTTCTTTCCAAAGATATGGCTCGTGTACTAAAAGCAAAAATACATAAACTTAGGTAACATCAAAATTATTTACACATGTATAGAGATTATGAAATTTACAAATATAGAGGCTTAAGAGTCCATATATCGTCTCGGTGGTTTGACAATTCTTGCTTGGGGCGTTTGCGTCTCATCTGTTGCTGTTCTTTCTGAAGTTTCTCCCTCTCTGCATTCAGTCTCTGTTGCTCTGCCTTCAGCCTGCTAACATACCCTGTTGCTTTTCTCAAGATGACCACTTTTGGCGCCTTGTCATTCTTGGAAATTTCCGGCACCTCATCTCAAAGAGCTAACAGATAATGCTTCAACTCATTCCTCCTCTGCCTCTTCAGGACATTGCATGTCCTTCACCTCACCTCATCTTCCATGTCTGAAGACCTAGGACTCAAGGTCGAGGATGTTTTGGGGGAAGAGTACTTGGTCTCATTCTGGCTCATTGTGGTGCTGGCGGTTCTCTAGAGAGCAGTAGTGAAGGCATGGCATAGTTGCACTGTTGCTAGGTTTCCAGACTGCATTGTTTCATGCTGGTCAGAGTCTGCGAACGGGTTCCGGTCCTTGGAGATTTTCCCTTGGCAATATTCTCGTGGATACTTATGATGCTGAGGTCCTTACAAGCTGGTAGTCCTGCCACTGCTGGTCCGTTCATGTCTAATAGAGTCATAGCGTCATAGAGTTATACAGTACAGAAACAGGTCCTTTGGCCCATCGTGTCTGTGTCAGACATCAAGCACCTAACTATTTTAATCCCATTTTCCAGCACTTGGCCCGTAGCCTTGTATGTTTTGGCATTTCAAGTGCTCATCCAAATACTTCTTAAATGTTGTGAGGGTTCCAGCCTCTACCACCTCTTCAGGCAGTGCATTCCAGATTCCAACCACTCTCTCAGTGAAAATTTTTTTCCTCAAATTCCCTCTAAACCTCCTACCCCTTACCTTAAATCTATGCCCCCTGGTTATTGACCCCTCCGCTAAGGGAAAACGTTTCTTCCTATCTAACCTATCAATGCCCCTCATAATTTTGTATACCTCAATCATGTTCCCCCCTCAGCCTTCTCTGCTCTAAGGAAAACAACCCGAGCCTCCTATATTCACGTCTAAATCATTAATTTACAGTACAAACAGCAAGGGTCCCAGCACCGATCGCTGTGGTACACCACGAGTCACAGGCTTCCACTCGCAAAAACAACCCTCGACCATCACCCTCTGCCTCCTGCCACTAGGCCAATTTTGGATCCAATTTGCCAAATTGCCCTGGATCCCATGGGCTCTTACCTTCTTAACCAATCTCCCATGCAGGACCTAATCAAAAGCCTTACTGAAGTCCATGTAGACTACATCAACTGCTTTACCCTCATCTAAACATCTAGTCACTGCCTCAAAAAATTCAATCAAGTTAGTTAGACTAGGTAGAATGTTTGTGGTTTCCACGCTGACTTGCCATATCTGCATTGCGTTGTTAATGTGCCACTGCAAGGGATGGATGAACCATTATATTCAGACAACTTGGCAATTGTTGGTTGTATCATGGATTTCCAATGACTTCGGTACATATCTTTGAGGATTCGGACTAGTAGGATATTTGCACTAGCGCCAGTGTCAATCTTGACCTTGAGTGTATGTTTGCCAGCTTTTTTTGGGCATGTGATGCTAATAGTGGCGAAAGCTTCCAATTGTTGGACTTCATCAACGTGACGTGTTAGGTTCACGCTGTGGAATGCCTGTTTGTCTTCTGTCTGAGAACTATTTCTCTGAGTCTTGTCTCAGGTCTGTTTTGCTGAGGGTTTCATGTATCGGCAGGTCTCTGGTGCCTTCCTTTCTGCTGTTGCCCTGTCATCTGTTCATTTGCATCCGACCATGACTTCTGGTTGAGTCCTTGGAGCCAGAATTCCTGCATAGGCGGGCCCAGTATCCTTTTGTACTGCATGCCTTACACGGGTCTCGAAATGCAGGGAAATGTCGTGCTGAGTGGGACCAACCACACTTACCAGACAACTTGCTTGCTCTTTTCGACCTGGTTATGGCGCTGATACAGTAGACTGCACCTAGTGCTTGTAGGCACTGTTGTCCAGCTACAATGGCTTCATATTTCCTACCATCTTCCAGCAGTGCATCAATGCTGTGACCTTTCTTTTTCACCAAGAGGTTCTTCTGAAATGCTTCAATGGGTGTTACAATCACCAGCTCCATTACTCGGTCTGACAGCTCAACTTCTGAAAAATCACACTCGTTGTCCTTGCTACAGCAGCTACTGATGAGCTGGTCTATTGATTCCTGTGGTGTTGCCTGTAGGACATCAATTCTAGACAGTCCATTCTAAAATTCATTCTTAATCTAAGTTGATCTCCCAGCACGTTCCATATCTTTGCAGGATCTTGACTGGTCCTCTTCAGATGTGCTGAGGTATTGATTCAGTGTAATCCCTCATTTCCAATATTAATCATTATTTTTACAGCCTTTTTTTATGATTCTGCAGTTACTTGGTCTGTAAGGCATAACTGCATTCTCTGTTGGAGCAGTTTAAATTTGGATAGGATATCCAAGGCTTTCCAGTTCATGCTGGGAAAATTGGTATCCATGTTCCTGCTGTCCCTTTACTTTAGCCCACTACTGCCACCATGCAATGGGAAGCTTTTTATGTTGTCTGATGCAACATAAATGAGATGTGTGCTGTTCAGTTGACTGAAGATCTCAAACATGTTTATTAAACAGCTAACTTATTAAAAAACAGCACAGAGCTATCTATTTACATGACTTGCCTCTTGGTGTTACAGTAGTAGAGTGAGACTGGCATGTAGTCACATGATTGCATCCAGGTACTCAGCTTATTAGCAATACTAAGATCTTAAAGGGACATCACTCTTAAAGGTAATCACACAACAGGCAGCACAGGGCCTCACATGCACAAAGGACAGTGGTATTTGTCACCATCACTGGGTTCCTGCAGGTGCGGGACATAATCGATTGCACCCATGTGGCCATCAAGGTGCCAAGTGGGCGACCAGTGAGAGTCATCAACAGGAAGGGCTTTCACTCCCTCCATGTTCAGCTGTTCTGTGACCACAAGAGCTTCCTGCATGTATGTGCTTGCTATCCTGGCATTTACCATGACTCCTTCATCCTCCCACAATCCAGGGTGCCTCTGCTCTTCATTCCACCAGCCAAACTTCATGAATCTAGGATATCTCTTGAAGAAATGGTGACTCATCCTTTTATGTGACCTGAAGACAGAGCCCCAGAGGCACTACAACCAAAGCCATTTGCTCAAAAGGACCACCATCAAGCAGGCCGTCAGGCTTCTGAAGATGCAGTTCCACTGCCTGGACTGGTCAGGTGGTGCCCTGCAGTACACCCCTGAAAAGGTCTTGTGCATTGTGGTGTCCTGCTGCGTTCTCCACAACACAGCCCTCCAGAGATAAGTGGACCTTGAAGAGGGTGATGTCCTGAAAGACACAGCTCATTGGAGGAAGAGGAAGGTGCAATGCAGAGAGATACCTAGGCTGTACAGGGAGATGGCTGGGGCTGGCTTTGGATCAAAAGACTCATCAGATGGCATCAACGCCATGGAACATCTGATCCAGGCACGTTTCACCTGAGCGCTTCCAACCCTGCAGGACTGCAAGCTCTGGAACTCACTTTGATCTGCCTGTGAGAACACTTCCATTGAAGATGCAACCTTGAATAGATCCACTGCCAATGAATGATGCACATTTGTCCAGCAGTCTCACTGACCCATACAAAGAACTTTGCTTCCCTTCACCACTTCATCCCTCTTTTTGAGCTTTGCCATTAATGAATGGAAGCTCACAGGTCTGGGGGTCATGTGGCAACATTTGCAGTGTTATCAAAAATTAACAAAGTTCACATTAATAAGTGAAATAAATCCCAGTGAACCACTCAGTATTCTCACCGACATGATGGCCTCTGCTCTCGGCCACTTCTATATGATGTTGTCCTTGTGGCCACAGATGAGGTGGAGGCAGCCTGCTCAGTGCACCTGCCTGCAGCTGAGATGCACGTTGTGGTCGTCCTTGTCGTGGAGGTGTGAGTGGGGTCACCTCCAGAGGCTACTGCATCAGTGTCAATGCAGGGGCAGCCTCCATCACGGGGCCCTGTTGCATAGATGGTCCCTTAGTCAGAGGGGTTAAGGAGGCTGATGATGATATTGGCAGCCCATGAGGGGAGGGTCCCTCATCCTCATTGGTGACTGCCTCAGCCATTGGATGGTGCTGTGGATTGCTGGTGTGTAATTCTGCCTATCAGTGCGCTTTTCCAGCATCCTCACTGATTGCTGCTGCATCTGGCTATCTGTAAGGTTGGCCACTCTCTCAATGGAGAAGCCCATGCATTCAAAACCCTGAGCCATAGTGGTGCACATGAGCTGAATGGATTCCTCCATTCTCTGCCCATGATCCCGCACTGTCTCAGGGAACTCCAACATGTGGGTACACATCTCCCACTGCTGGTCAAAGTAGAGTCGCCTTTCTTGTGACTCCCGAGGCCATGCATCTGCGTGCAGCTGAGCATGGCTGTATCTGTCCTCCATCCTGCAAGAGGGCCTGCCCACAGCTGCCTCAGCCTCTCTCACTTCCTTCTGCTCACTAGAGCCGTGCTCGTCACCCAGTGCGACCCTTTCTAACCGTACTGATGTGAGTGTATCTGCGCTGGTGGAGGGTGCACTTGTATGATGTGATGGTGCTGTTTCTGCCATCTCAGATGCTTGAAATGCCCACGATGATGAGACAGTGCTTTGGTGCTCACCCTCCATGACTGATCTTGTGGGAGACACAAGAAAGAGATCATGAGAACTAGCCTTTGACAGCAGAAGCCTCTGCTATGCTGAAGCTTCCCAATGCAGTTGATTCTTTGGAATGTATTCCAACGAGGAGGAGTGCACACCACTCCCTTCACGGGCAGATCGCAATATCTTTTAACCCTCTCCTCCAGGTATGACATCACTTTGTTCCGCACTTCATTCTTTAGGGCCACCCTGGCAATTTACATTCTTGCTTCCTCAATGACGGACTCAAATGAGCTGGGGCACTCCTCCTCCAGTGCAATCCCTCTGCCACAAGTTATGTGCCCTCTTCTCCTGCAATGCCTAAACGAAGAGAGATAAGGCACTTCTGGCCTCTCTAACCAATGCTAATGATTCATTAACATAAGAAGTGGCATTATTGAGGGTACCCATTAAGTACCCTGGGCACACATTTCTCCCATCTTAAGGAGCACCATGAACCCTCAGACTGCTCAGCCAGTGTGTCTGCTGAAGCATGCAAACCTCGAGGCCTGTCATCTGTGTCTCACGTTGCACTTGCCTTGCTGAGTGAAGGAGGTCATTAAACCTCTTGCAGCACTGCACCCAGTTCCTCCTCACTACCCTTCTGCTCAGTTTCAGCCACCTCCAGCCAGGCCTGCTTTGTTTGGCTGGGTAGCTTTCTCCTGCCACTTTCTGGAAATAGGACCTCCCTCCTCTCATAACAACATCCAGTAGCACCTCAAGGACGGCATCTGTAAAGCAAGGGGCAGCCCTGCCCCAGGTGCCAGGCCTCTGCCTCTTCTCCTGTGCTTGCATTCTGCTTCCAAATGGCTCTCTCAGTAATGGCTGCCATGATGCCTTTAAATCAGGCCTGCACTTTAGAAGTCTTCCTCCATCCCGCACCCACCACAGCTAATTGGCTGCCAAACCCGCCCTCCAGCCAATGAGCAGCCCGCCTCTGCCAAAATCACGGGCTGTGATTACATTTGTATAGTGTTTCTCAGGACCACCGGATGTCTCAAAGTGCTTTACAGCCAATGAAGTACTTTTGAAATCAACTCCCCAAACAGCAATGTGATAATGACCAGATAAACTGTTATTGAGATGTTGATTGAGGGATAAATATTGACCAGGACACTAAGGGTAACTCACATGCTCCTCTTCAAAATAGTGCCATGGGACATTTTACTTCCACCAGAGCAAGCAGACAGGGCCCCCATTTAACATCTCATCCAAAAGACAGCACCTCAGACAGTGCAGCATTCCCTCAGTACAGCACTGGAGGGTCAGCCTTGATTTTCGTACTCAAGCCCTGGAGTGGGTCTCAGAGATGACAGTGCTACCAACCGAGTCACGGCTGACTAAAGCATCATCTAAATGCTAAACCACTTGGACCTCACACTGCCTGCCACAAGGGGTTCTGCTGGTGTCAAAGGACAGTCCATTTAAAGGAACAATGCACTTGCACCTCTTGCCAATATGGGATGAAAGCAAAAGAAGTGTCCATACCACTCATGTTTCTTTAATATTGTGCTTTTCTCTCTACAAAGGGAAAATTGAGTACAACCAGAGAACTGAAATTGGTAGAGGAACACCAATACTGAAAAGCAAGTCAATACATATAGCAAGCTTTTCAGAGCACAGGAAGACAAGCAGGAAGGGCTGACTCCAAGGTTGGAGGTGACGTGGTAGATAGTTGGCAAAGGCAGCATAACACACCAACTGTCAGCTTCATGTACTTTCTTAAAGTATTGCAGTGCCCTTATACTCAGCCACTACTTTTTCAAGGGCAAAGGTTACTGTGTGATCAACTGTAAAATTTCTTTGGTTAAATCACAGCCAGAATTATACACCACCAAAATGAGAAGGCTGGTGCCGGTCGGGGTGGTGGGGGGTCATAAAATTGAGTGGGAGGTGGAGGGGTCCGTTCCCGACCTCTCCCGCCCCCACTGTAATGTTACGCAGGGTGGTGGCAGCAACAAGAAACGGTCCACCCACCCCAGGCCAATCAAGGCCCTTAAGTGACCAATTAACTGGCACTTAAGGGCCTCCTCCCGCCACCGCGGGTATTTTACCCTTGGCGGACAGACAGCAGAAGCCTCAAAAAACCTGCCTGTGAAAACAGGTGGTCTTCTTGCGGGCTGGTGGGGCGCCCTCCTGATCAGGCACCCTGTGCCCCACAGAGGGCAGCTCCTGAAACCTCAACCACCCCCAACGCACAACACCACCCCCCCCCCCGCCCCCCGAACTGATCCCCATTGCCTCGCCGGCACCTGACTAATTTTTTAGGCGCTCGCCGGGGACACTTACCTGTCTTCCAGGGCTGTCCTTCATCTTGCTTGCGATGGCTGGGTGTAGTCCCAGCAATGGCCACTGCTCCCAATGGCACTGCTGGGACTAAGAGCTGCCAGCCTGTTGATTGGCCGGCAAGTCCATTAGGCGGGACTTCCTGCCTCAAGGAGGTGGAAGTCCTGCCCTAGAGCAATTAAGGGCCTGGGGAGTGTAAAATCCTGGCCTGGCTCTCCAGGCCCGGCGGAGGCGGGCTCACCACCAACTTTTCGGCCGGTGGACAGGGCCTCCTGCCCAACAATAATTTCCAGCCCACATCAGAGGAGGATGTCCCATGGAGGACGAAGCTATTCCAATAACCATCTTGGTTCTACTAGATTCATAGCTCTTGCCATATCTAACTCTGTTATGTCTGAATAAGCACACGGATTGGTGTGGTAACAACTAAATGAAGTTTTGAATTTCCAGACCCTCGAGAACATTTCTATCAAAGAATAATAAAATGAGTATTAGAGTAGTGTAACTGCTACAATATGCTGACTTCCATCAGGGGCCATCTAGTACCAGTTATAATATTCAAGTACCATGCAGATCACTTTTCCCTCAACCTCTACCTTCAAATTAAAGGTAAAAATATTCATCTCCAAGAATGAGCTGAGCTAACAGCTATAAAAGATCAAGTTAAAAAAAAGCAGCAGCTATATCTTACAATAACGGACTAATAACAGCACTCTCCAAGTAGTATGTAGGGCAGATGGGTCTTGCCAACTTTCGAATCATAGTGATTACAACTCCATGCATCTAAAGCTCCGTGAGGTTTGCTTAACATCTGAGGATATCTCTTCAATTAGGATTGACAATGGGTGAGATATGATTAATAACAGGAGCAGTTGATACGAATTGTCAGGCTTGGATTCAACCCTGTCAAGGTTCACAAATTTCCCCCAAGACTGTCCTGGAGAATTCACAGCAGAATCAGGACAATGTCCTTTGAAGTGGTTGGTTTGTTACACATGGAAATAAATGAAGCATTTGAAGCTTTCTGAGGAGTTATTACAATTACTTTTTTAAGGATCCATTGTCAGCTCCTGGAACTGTTTTAGTAACTATCGAAACATCTGTGATATAAACTGTTCAGGATGCTTCTCATTATCCAGAATTCTTAGAAAGATAGAAAGATATTCAGCACGGAAGAAGGCCATTTGGCCCATCGTGTCCTTGTTGGCTGATAAAGAGCTATCCAGCCTAATACCACCTTCCAGCTCTTGGCCCGTAACCCTGTAGGTTGCAGCACCTCAAGACATTTTTTTGAATGTTTTTGAAATGTGATGGGAGTTTCTGCCTGCACCACCCTTTCAGGCATTGAGTAGCAAACTCCCATCAGCCTCTAGATGAAAAAAATACTCCTCAATTCCCCTTAATCCTTCTAACAATTACATCAAATCTATGCCCCATAATTACTGACCTCTCTCCTAATGGAAATAGGTCCTTTCTATCCACTGTATCTAGGCCCTTCATAATTTTATACACTACAAATAAATCTCCCTTCAGCTTCCTCTTAAAGAACAACCCCAGCCTATCTAATCTTTCCTCATAGCTAACCTTCTCCATTCCTGGCAAAATCCTCAGGAATCTCCTTTGTACCCTCACTAGTGCAATCACATCCTCCCGGTGACCAAAACTGTACGCATTACACTAGCTGAAGTCCAACTAGTGTTTTATACAGCTCTGGTATAATGTCCATGTTCTTATACACTATGCCCCTACCAATAAAGGAAAGTGTCAGGTATTCCATCTTGACCACCTTATCTACTTGTCCTGCTACCTTCAGGGACAGGTGGACATACACTCCTGTTCTGCTACACTTTCCAGAATTCTACCAATAATTGTGTATTCCCTTGCCTATTTCATCCTCTCCAAATGTATTACCTCACACTTTTTTGGACTGAACTGGACTGAGCCCTGGAGAACCCCACTAGAAACAGCCTTCCAGCCAAAAAAACACCCTTAGCTTCCTGTCACTGTGCCAATTTTGGATCCAACTTGCCACTGTCCCTTGGATCCCATGAGCTTCTAATTTTCTGACCAGTCTACCATGCGGGGCCTTATCAAAAGCCTTTCTAAAATCCATGTCGACTACATCAAAAACATTACCCCCATGGACCCTCCTTGTTAACTCCTCAAAAAATGAGTTAGTCAGACATGACCTTCCCTTTACAAATCCATGTTGACTGTCCTTGATTAATCTATGACTTTCTGAATGATGATTTATACTGTCTCTCAGAATTTTTTCCAATTATTTGCTCATCACCAAAGTTAAGCTGCAAGGTGGTGGGCAGCCATTTAAATAATTAAGGCCCCAATTAGGGGCAATTCAGAGGGCCTGTTGGCATTTTACCAGTGGTAGAGTGCCCCCCCACCACCACATGGGAGGCTGTCACCTCCATTGAGGCACCCTCCCTGCAGCAGGGGCCAACGGAGCCGGAGCCTCCATCCCCCAAAGAAGGAGCTTCCAGAACCGAAGGCCACACCCATGGCCCAATGCTGCCACCTGAGGGGTTTCCCTCCAATAGGAGAGGCCTGCCTGCTTGGTCCTTCTAAAAAATGTAATTATTTTCACCCCTCTGAGGACGCCTCCATTTTGAGACCCCCTCGCTGTCTCCTACCTGCCTCGACAGCGCCCACCTCTTTTGGTGGGGCTGCCGAGGCTCTGGAGCTGCCGGCTCTTTGATTGAGCTGACAGCATCAGGAGTCCATCCGCCATCCTTAATTGGAAGGCAAGTTCGGAGGCAGCAAATTAGGAGGCCGCCTCTGGGAAAATAGCTCTCCCAGTCTGGCTCGGGACCCCCATTTGGACCCGAATCCATGGTCCTGAAGCCCACAGGAAAATCCTCCCCAAATGTAGTGAATAGGACAAACTATCCTCTTGTTGACTGCTTTGTGGGTATGCTTGTTTAAAAACCTTTAGTTAAAAACTGAACCACAGTTCCCTAATCAGAAAATTGAAACCATCACATTAGTTGCCATGATTTAAATTTTATGGCATCTGATAGTAATAAAGTCTTCTCCAGCTAATGTGTTAACAAATGGCGTAGAAAAAGTTTATGAATCTGAATTTATAAATTGGCATTAGCAATGATTTTTGAAGGGTAAAATGCTATCCTACTGTCCTCCGAAGAAATTTAGTCAGTAAGTCAAAGCATTGAAAAATTCTTGAAACAACTTCTTCTCACGAGCTGCAGCAAGATAGACAAGGGAAAAACTGACTCCATTAATAAGAAAGGTGCCTCTGCACAAGAAATAATCATGTGATAAATATAAGAAATCCAATCTGCAGGACAGAGCAATTTTAAGTTAAAAGAAAAATAACTTTAAACAGGTAGAAAATGTTGCAACAAAAGTTTGAAATGAAACACTGGAAATTCAATGGCCAGTAAACATAGTTTAGTCCACCTAAACCCATTGAACTTAAGCATCCATCTCTTCCACAATCTATTTTATGCTCCAACGTGGGCTATTTATTGTAGCCTGCTCAGTAGAGCATACCAAATATTTGGGTGTGAATTTCTGCTGTGACTTCAGTGAAAGAGCCATGCAAACACAAGAAAATAGTATAAAGAGTTACTTTGGCTGAATTCAACTCTGGGTAAAACAAATGAAAGCCTTTCCTCAAATCAGTTTTAATAAGAATGTGTTTTGGATTTACAGACAGAACAGCTCCTTTAGAAGAAAAATTATCAAATGATTAAATAATTCACCAGTATCAATTCACATCAGCAAATTATTCACATACTTTTAAAAATACATTATATAATTCATTACAAATATATATTTTACCATATCTTTTTGCATCATTTTACTGATGTTTTGTGCTCATCAGGGTGACAGGAAGCGGGGATGGGGGACAGGGAATTATCTTTCAGTGATTTATTCACTTTCACTTTCAATGACCTCCTGGGAGAATTCCCTCTATGCCGCCCCAATAACAGACCTTAAACTGAACTTCAGAATAGCATCTCTAAGTGCATCAATGTGATATTTCAATTCCCCACAAATGTGACTTTTGCAGTTTCTATGTGTGATTGTTAACCTGAGTGCTGAATTATGGACACTGTGTTGAACTTGCTTTCAGCTAGGCTGGGAGGAATGAACATTTGGTTTGAATTGGTATTGAATTGAATTAGTTGAAGTGGTGTTCCCCACAGGTCATTGCTGGATCCCTTTTTGCTCTCTGAGTATGTATGCATATGTGTGTGTATATATTCTATATATATTATATATACACATGTAAGTATGATTTGTATTTAGACATAGTGAACATAATATGAACATTTTCCAACAATACAAAAGAAAAGTAGGAGAATTGTAAAAGAAAGGCGAGATAGAGCATAGCAAACTAGGCAGCTTTGTGACAGATGCAGAAAAAATGTGAGGTAATGCATTTTGTTCAATAGAAAACCTGTAAGATATGGAGGAACAAAAATGCCTGGGCATGCAAATACATACAGCCAAAAAAAAGACCACTTGTCATTGTTAATTGTGTGATTATATGCATGTGAAGGGAGTTAATTGTGGTTTATCATGGTAGCAGAGGATAGTGGCCTAAAGCTGAAAGTTGGAAAATAGGAAATTTTTGGGGGATAGAAAACTAAAGTCTCAAGGGTCATTGTGAAAAATATGGCAGAAAGCAAGTGCAAATTGTTAGAGTATGATTACTGTCTGGTATTTTCAGAGTCTGAACCATATGACCAGTGGAAGAATGAAGTGGATACGGGTTACAGTTCTACCTAAAAGGAAACAAGGTATAGCCTTGGCATTGTCACATCCTACCAAAAGTAAAATCAGAAGTAAAGTGTTTTCTGAACTGAATGCTCGTCAGATGGATACTGATGAAGGATTGGACCTTCTGGTAGGATTTTTGGATGAAATTTACAAGAAGGATGACCTGTTGAATGTGTATGAGGCATGGTCAGACTGTGATAGATTTTGGAAAACAAATGGTTATTCAATGGAGGAATAAAACATGGACTTTAACAGAGGGATAAAAGATTGAGGAAATTCAATTTGGAGATTCCTGGTTCAGTGCTAGCTTTTAAATTGCGAGATTGTGTTAGGGTGTCGCTTGTGGACAGGCTCCTGGGCTTCGGTTCTTGGGTAAAGGCTCACCGTTGGACCAAATGTCCATGGCTTTAAAAAAATTCTTGGGGAGCAGTCATTTCCCACTGTCCTGGTAGAACAAGCGGGACACTCTGTGGTGACACAAAGAATGGAGGACTCAATATTTACAAGATTTAGAAATCCATGTACTGGAAACAGGCCTAAGTACAATGGAAGAGTTAAAGACAGGAGGAATAAGGATGAAAGCACCTTTAGCAGGTCTGAATATTACAGTGGAAGACATGGTTGTGTCAGGCAAATCCCCCACCTGCCAAGACTGAGGCACACATTATTTTGCTACATCAACAAAAACTTCTAATTGCAAACCCTGACTGGAAGGACATTTACATAGTACCAGACAATATTGAAACAATAGGGACCCAGCAGTTGCTTCCCCAATACACAGAAGTGGTCAGACCAGTTTTAGTCACATGAATAACTGGCTGTTGCAGAGAATTTGAACTTCCAACAAAAGATTTGAACAGAACACTGTGTGCTCATGGACTGAGAACATCTTCTCTCCTGTCTGCCTGTCTTCATCTCTTCCCACAGAACTGAATCTTGTGAAAACATGTGAAACTCAAAGATAGAAAAGTTTCCTACGTGAACAAGGTTTTAAGAAAACTACTGGGCCCCAGCAAAACTCAAGACCATATCTTCAATCAAGGAGCTCGTGAAACAGTAACAAGATATTGCCTCAAACTGTTCTATTTATCTTATCTTCAGCTTTTTTCTGTCCCTATCTGCATGTTTATAGCACATGTGCATGCTAGCGTGGGCTCGTCGTATATCTGTAAATGTGAACCGTATTAAAGTTTAATTTTAAGGTTTAATAAATATCATCTTTCTTCTTTAAACTAAAGAAAGCCTGTTTGTGCTCATTTCTTTGCCTTATAATTGGAAAGTTGTTAACAAGGACTAACAAAGGGGGAGCTCTAAATGAAGTGTGTTTAAAATTAAACCCTGGTACAATAAGACCTGGTAAAGGCAGCAAAAGACGCCTAGACACATTTTTCACCTGGTCGTAACAGTTGGAACAGCAATCAAAGGCAAATGAATCCCAAGAATGCCCAAGGAACAGTTAATAGATGCTTCAAGTGTGACCCAAAGTATCATTATGCAATAAACTGCCCTAAGCGGAGGGACAGAGTCTTCGAAATAGAGTCTGAGGCAGAAGAGGAAGATCCTGATGGATCTGAAGTAATTGTACTAGTCACATGGAGTTTTAGTCCTGTGATGAATGTGTTGGTTGTGGATTCATTCAACTGTGCAGTACTGGATAGTGCTTGTACATTGACAGTTTGTGGAACTGATTGGTTCCAGTGTTATCTAGATTCACTCAGTAGTGAGGATCGATGCAAGGTAAAGGAGTACAAAAGCACTAGCAGCTTTAGTGATGACAACACATTGAAGTCACTGAAGAGAGTAGTAATCCCATGTAAAATAGCAGGGGTAAGCCACTTTATCAGTACTGATGTAGTCTCCAGTGAGATACCTTTACTCTTGAGTAAACCTTCAATGAAAAAGCACAGATGAAACTTGATATGGAGCACAATAAGGCAATTGTGATTTTGCAGTTTACCAAGTCAGGGCATTATTGTATCCCCTTAACAAAATCTGATATTTCTAGTCAGTGTAAGAGAAGTGTTGATTGCATCAGGTGTTACAAATCAGAGATAAAAGGCAAATTGTCTTAAAGTTGCACAATTTGCTCGCCCTTCTTGTCAGAGATTAAAAACCCTACTAAAAGATGCAGATGTGATTGATGGAAAGTATATGAGGATAATAGAAGAGATTAGTGAAAAGTGAGTGTTACGACCAGGTGAGAAAGGTGTCTAGGGGTTCCTCTCAGCCTTAACCTGGTCTTACCATAACAGGGTTTAATTTTAACACACCGTGTTTTCAGCTCCCCCTTGGTGAATCATTGTTCACCACTTTCCAATTATAAGGCAAAGAAACCAGCACAAACAGACTTCCTTAGGTTTAAAGAAAAGTTGAAATTTATTAAACTTGAACTTAAACTCTAATTCAGTTGACACCTATGGATAGATGATGCACCCATGCGATACACACAAGCAAATAGAGACAGAAAAGAGCAGAAGAAAAATAAAGTGGAAAAGTTTGAGGCAATATCTGAAGAGTTTTTGTTACGGTTCTTCAAGCTCACTGTAGAGTCCTTGATTGTAGGTAGATCTTGCTTTTCATTGGAGCCCAGTATTCTTCTTAAACCTTGTTTGCTGTAGGAGCCTTTTCTCTCTTGGGGTTCATGTGTCTTCAGTGGATTCAGAGGCTTGTGAGAAAGAGACGGGAGCAGACAGGAGAGATCTTCACAGTTCAGGAGCCAACAGACTTTGAGTTCAAACAGTTTGTACAATTCAGAAAACCCCAGGCTGCCAAGCAGGTGAGTCATGTGACTAACTTTTCTGACCATGTCTTGGATCGTATCACCTTAGCAGTCTCTGGAATGCTCCTCTCACACATAATACCTGGTGATCAAGGTCCATCGTGGGTTGAATGTGTCAGGGAATGGTCCTTTGTCCCTCCAATCACCGTCTGTTAACAAAATGCCTTTTCCAGCCACAGCTGATCTGATTAACAAGTCCTTTCTTCACTCCAGTAACAGTTCAAAATCAACGTTCATGACAAAATTAATATGCCTCATTCTTGGCAAGTGGGGGCCTAGCATGATAGCAAGATTTCTAAAAAGTTTCGGAGGACACCATCATGTCCTATTGTCAGCATTCCATTGGCACAGGACTTTAAAAAGTATTTTTTAAAGGTATGGATTTAAAGGTATGGGACAAAGACAAAAATATTTTCATTCCACATTTTATAGACCTCGCAACTAGATTTAGTCTTTCTACAATAATAAATAGGAAGGACAAAAGGGTGATTATAGACAAAATTATGGAGAAATGGATAGGGACTGGGCTTGGGGCACCAGCTAAGTTTCTGACTGATAATGGAGGGGAATTTGCCAATGACGGGTTCAGGGATATGTGTGAAAACATGAACATCACGGTTATGAATACTGCAGCTGAAAGTCCTTTCAGCAATGAGTTTTGTGAAAGGAATCATGCAGTGATTGATGACCAGCCAAACTGCAAGTTGACAACTGCCCTGGCATGGGTGGTTCAGGCGAAGAATTGACTTCAGATGGTGGGAGGATATAATCCCTATCAATTGGTCTACGGGCGGAATCCCAAATTACCTTCTGTACTGTGCGACAGTCCTTCTGCTCTAGAAGTTACTACAATTAGTTCCCTTTTTTTTTCTACACACTTGAATGCTTTACATGCAGGGTGACAGGCTTTCATCAAGGCTGAAATCTCCGAAAAAATTCATAGAGCTCTGAGGCATTGTATAAGGCTATCTGAGGCAGAATTTAATTCAGGAGATTTGGTCTATTATAAAAGAGAGGGCCCATAGGGAATAAATTGGCCCTGATAAGGTAATCGGTGGGGATGGTAAAACAGTAGTTATCAAGCATGGAAATCAAACTGATAAGGTTCATTCTTCATGATTAATCAGGGTTGATTACAAAATCTCAGAATCTGAGCAGCTGGCAGAGGGAGAAGAGGCACCTTGTACCTCAAATACGCATGTGTTTTGTGATGAAGGTGCTGAGGCACAGGGAGATCAAGATTTGGATTGTAATGTAACCGATCATGATGCTCAGGAAAGAGCCATCACATCCAAAGGCCAATTGCCTCGAGTAGGTATTCGGGTGACATATATTAAGGGTAGGCGGTGGCGTAGTGGTATTATCACACGACTAGTAACCCAGAGACCCAACGTATTTCTCTGGGGACATGGGTTCGAATCCCACCACAGCAGAAGGTGGAATTTGATTCAATTAATAAATCTGAAATTAAAAGCTAGTCTAATGATGGCCATGAAACCATTGTCGATTGTTGTAAAAATCCATCTGGTTCACTAATGTCCTTTAGGGAAGGAAATCTGCTGTCCTTACCTGGTTTGGCCGACATTTGACTCCAGACCCACAGCAATGTGGTTAACTCTTACATGCCCTCTGAAATGGCCTAGCAAGCCACTCAGTTGTATCTAACCGCTACGAAGTTAATAAAAAGGAATGAAACCAGACGGACCACCCGGCATCGACCTAGGAACCGGAAACGACAACGGCAAACCCAGCCCTGTCAACCCTGCAAAGTCCTCCTTACTAACATCTGGGGCCTTGTGCCAAAGTTGGGAAAGCTGTCCCACAGACTAGTCAAGCAACAGCCTGACATAGTCATACTCACGGAATCATATCTTGCAGACAATGTCCCAGACACTGCAATCACTATCCCTGGGTATGTCCTGTCCCACCGACAGGACAGACCCAGCAGAGGTGGTGGCACAGTGGTATACAGGAGGGAGAGTGTTGCCCTGGGAGTCCTCAACATTGACTCTGGACCCCATGAAGTCTCATTGCATCAGGTCAAACATGGGCAAGGTAACCTCCTACTGATTACCACCTACCGCCCTCCCTCAGTGATGACTCAGTACTCCACCAAGTTGAACACCACTTGGAGGAATCACTGAGGGTGGCAAGGGCACAAAATGTACTCTGGGTGGGGGACTTCAATGTCCATCACCATGAGTGGCTCAGTAGCACCACTACTGACCGAGCTGGCCGAGTTCTAAAGGACATAGCTGCTAGACAGGGTCTGCGGCAGGTGGTGGGGGAACCAACACAAGGGAAAACATACTTGACCTCGTCTTCACCAATCTGCCTGCCGCAGATGCTTCTGTCCATGACTGTATTGGTAGGAGTGACCACCACACAGTCCTTGTGGAGACAAAGTCCCGCCTTCAAATTGAGGATACCGTCCATCGTGTTGTGTGGCACGATCACCGTGCTAAATGGGATAGATTTCGAAAAGATCTAACAATGCAAAACTGGGCATCTATGAGGCACTGTGGGCCATCAGCAGCAGCAGAATTGTACTCAACCACAATCTGTAACCTCATGGCCCGGCATATCCCCCACTCTACCATTACCATCAAGACAGGAGACCAACCCTGGTTCAATGAAAAGTGCAGGAGGACATGCCAGGAGCAGCACTAGGCATACCTCAAAATGAGGTGTCAACCTGGTGAAGCTACAACACAGGACTATCTGCGTGCCAAACTGCGTAAGCAGCATGCGATAGACAGAACTAAGCGATCCCATAACCAACAGGTCAGATCTAAGCTCTGCAGTCCTGCCACATCCAGCCGTGAATGGTGGTGGACAATTAAACAACTAACTGGAGGAGGTGACTCCACAAATATCCCTATCCTCAATGATGGGGGAGCCCAGCACATCAGTGCAAAAGATAAGGCTGAAGCATTTGCAACAATCTTCAGCCAGAAGTGCCGAGTTGATGATCCATCTCGGCCTCCTCCTGGAGTCCCCAGCATCACGGATGCCAGACTTCAGCCAATTCGATTCACTCCGTGTGATATCAAGAAACGACTGAAGGCACTGGACACTGCAAAAGCTATGGGCCCTGACAATATTCCGGCAATAGTACTGAAGACCTGTGCTCCAGAACTTGCCGTGCCCCTAGCCAAGCTGTTCCAGTACAGCTACAACACTGGCATCTACCCTGCAATGTGGAAAATTACCCAGGTATGTCCTGTACAAAAAACGCAGGACAAGTCCCACCTGGCCAATTACCGCCCCATCAGCCTACTCTCTATCATCAGTAAAGTGATGGAAGGTGTCATCAACAGTGCCATCAAGCAGCACTTGCTTCGCAATAACCTGCTCAGTGACGCTCAGTTTGGGTTCCGCCAGGGCCACTCAGCTCATGACCTCATTACAGCCTTGGTTCAAGCATGGACAAAAGGGCTGAACTCAAGAGGAGAGGTGAGAGTGACTGCCCTTGACATCAAGGCAGCATTTGACAGAGTATGGGATCAAGCAGCCCTAGCAAAACTGAGGTCAATGGGAATCAGGGGAAAAACCCTCCGCTGGCTGGAGTCATACCTAACGCAAAGGAAGATGGTTGTGGTTGTTGGAGGTCAATCCTCTGAGCTCCAGGACATCACTGCAGGAGTTTCTCAGGGTAGTGTCCTAGGCCCAACCATCTTCAGCTGCTTCATCAATGACCTTCCTTCAATCATAAGGTCAGAAGTGGGGATGTTCCCGGATGATTGCACAATGTTCAGCACCATTCGTGACTCCTCAGATACTGAAGCAGTCCATGTAGAAATGCAGCAAGACCTGGACAATATCCAGGCTTGGGCTGATAAGTGGCAAGTAACATTTGCGCCACACAAGTGCCAGGGAATGACCATCTCCAACAAGAGAGAATCTAACCATCTCCCCTTGACATTCAACAGCATTACCATCGCTGAATCCCCCACTATCAACATCCTAGGGGTTACCATTGACCAGAAACTGAACTGGAGTAGCCATATAAATACCGTGGCTACAAGAGCAGGTCAGAGGCTAGGAATCCTGAGGTGAGTAACACATCTCCTGACTCCCCAAAGCCTGTCCACCATCTACAAGGCACAAGTCAGGAGTGTGATGGAATACACTCCACTTGCCTGGATGGGTGCAGCTCCAACAACACTCAAGAAGCTGGACACCATCCAGGACAAAGCAGCCTGCTTGATTGGCACCCCATCTACAAACATTCACCCCCTCCACCACCGACACACAGTGGCAGCAGTGTGTATCATCTACAAGATGCACTGCAGCAATGCACCAAGGCTCCTTCGACAGCACCTTCTAAACCTGCGACCTCTACCAACTAGAAGGACAAGGGCAGCAAATACATGGGAACACCACCACCTGCAAGTTCCCCTCCAAGTCACACACCATCCTGACTTGGAACTATATCGCCGTTCCTTCACTGTCACTAGGTCAAAATCCTGGAACTCCCTTCCTAACAGCACTGTGGGTCTACCTACCCCAAATGGACTGCAGCGGTTCAAGAAGGCAGCTCACCACCACCTTCTCCAGGGCAAATAGGGATGGGCAATAAATGCTGGCCTGGCCAGCGTCGCCCACATCCCATGAATGAATAAAAAAAAAATATTCCAGAGGGGTCTGGTAAATGGAGGGCTGTGACAATTGTGGGGCATGCAGGAAAATCTATAGGCAAGTTTAAACATTGGTTCAATGTTCAAGATGATGGCTAAGAAGCCAGAGCCATGGACTGGCAGAATGGGGTGAAAGAGAGGAGGTTAAGAAAGCACAGTGCAAGTTTTGATAGTGGGTCAGTAATTGACTCTTACGTAAGGAAGCGATCACGTACTGGAGAAAGAGCCTCCGCTAAAGTGCAAGGGAGATCTTCTAGCAGTAGTTCCAAAGTGCTAATCGAGGCCATAGTATGAACTGATTCCACAATGAAACGAAGGCTCGAGGGCAGTCTCGGAATAGAACTAAAAGTAGAAGTTGTCATGATCATGAAGTTTTAGTTGCTGCCATTAAACTTGAGGATAAGTTAATAAGAGAAGCAAAAACATTAGGAATTAGAGAGAGTTTGGAGTCTATTCTGAGGTACCAGATAGGTGACAGTCAGCCTTGTCACATAGATGAATTTGTACTGAAAAGGTTCTTCCCGATGGAACTTATAAGGTTAAAGTGAGATTAGTTGCAAGGGGTTTTGAAGAGCGATTGGGGGATATCAATGTTAGAGTGGACTCTCCTACAGCTGGAAAAGTAACCTTGAAAATCTTTTTGGCTTTTTTGGCCACATATTCATGGGAATGTAGATCCATTGACATAAAAGCTGCATTTCTGCAGGGTGATACTTTTCAGAGAGAAATGTATCTGAAACCAACCAAAGAGGCAGCAGATGCAGAAGGAAAGCTATGGAAACGGAACAAGTGCGTCCATGGTCTTAATGATGCTTCCAGGGTGTGGGATTTCTTGGTGAGATTTATTTTGCTGAAAATTGGTTGTGTTCAACTAAAAGCAGATCCTGCAATGTTTTACTAGTATCATAAAGGGAAACGTTCAGGCATCTTCATGATGCATGTTGATGATTTCTTATGGGGACATACAGCGGATTTTGAGAAATTTGTTATTAATATTAAGGCAGGATTTAAGATTGGAAGTCAGGCTTGTGGGGCCTTTAAATATATTGGTTTAGATATTAAGCAGACTAAGTCTGGAATAAGTTTGTATCAACGATCCTATTTAGAGTGTTACTCACATCCTGGTTAATTATGTTAGGTCATCACAGAAAGATGATGATCTATCTAAAGCAGAGATGGAGCAACTGCATAGCCTGGTGGGTCAATTGAATTGATTGGGCTCTCAGACTAGGCCTGATATTAGTTTTGATGTCCTGGAGTTAAGCATGATGATGAAACATCCGAAAGTTCAGAATGTTTTAAGGGCAAATAAAACTTTGAAAAAACTAAATCTGGAGAAATGTGTACTGAAGTTACCATCCTCAGGTGACCCAAAGAACATGAAGCTAATCATTTTTAGTGATGCTTCACATACTAATCTTGCTGATGGGTATTTGACTGCAGCTGACTTCATAATATTTCTGATGGGTGAAAATGGGAAATGTTGTCCTTTAGCTTGGGAGGCTAAGAAAATAAAACAGGTTGTTAAAACATGTCAGCGGCGGAAACACTGGGTCTTGTGGAGGCAGTGGACATATCAAATGTTTTAGGTGAAATTCTGAACAAGGGACATGCTGAAGATAGGATACCCATTGAATGTTATTGGGATAATCGTTCTTTGTGGGACAATGTACACGCTACAAAAAGTGCAAGTGAGAAAAGATTACATGTTGACCTCACTGGATTGAAACAAATGGTGGAGAGAAAAGAAATCTCCAAACTCAAATGGGTAGATGCAAGTCATCAGCTATCCAATTGTTTCACAAAGAGAAATGCGAGTGCAAAGAGATTGTTGGAGGTGCTTGGATGAGGGGCGTCTCACAATGTAAACACTTTGTCCCCAATATGGAATTTAATTTTGATTTATTTTGAAATATTCTTTGAGCATGTTAATCTAAGTTGTAATGTAAAAGAAAGAAGGGAATCTGAAAATATGTAGGTGAAGGGGTTTTGGAGAATTCGGGTTTTAGTTGAGCACTTAAAAGCAGACACTCACTGGGAGTGGGAGAGGGGATTTGAGAGAGGAGCTACATGTTTGTAATCCTTTTAGTCTGCACAATAAATGTGAAACTGAGTAAACTGAGACAGGGGTTTGGAGAATCGTGTCGGTAGGAAATCCAGCATCGTGCTGCCGCATTCGGCGTCTCGCCTCCCACCACTGCCGCATGACTGGGGGTGGGGGGCCCATGCATCGATTATGCAAACTGGCTGCCCGCTCTGTGATTGCAGTGGGGCAACCGTCCAGGTGACAAATGGGAACGGCACCCACTTCTGGGTCAGGCTCACTAAATTCAGCCCTCAGGGTGCAATCTTGGGTGTCTCATTGTAGAATAAGATAAAATACATAATGAAAGAGATTACATAATCTCGATTTATCAGGATAATATCATGGATGGGAAACAAAAACTAAGATTTAATAGAGGTTTTTAAAATGAAGGGGTCTGATGAGGTAAATAGGAAAAAGGTGGGGAGGCTAGTGGTCATCAAATTAAAAGTGCTACTAAGAGTGATGAAAGGTTACTTTATGCAGAAGTGTTACAGTATGAAAAGCTTTGCACAATGTAGTGGGAATAGTGGAGGTAAAAGCGATTTCATTTTTCGGGAAGAGTAGATAAAACATTTAAAGTAGAAGATAAATATTATGGGGAGAGCATGACAATGGGATTAGTTTGGAATTACTTTAGTAATGAATTGACATAGACACCATGGATTCAATGGCATCCTTCTGTGCTGTAACTTGCTATGCTTCTGTAAAGGATCCTTACAGCCAGTAGCAGAAATAAATTTTCATCTCATCATATGAATTGAATGCAATTCCAAGTTTCTGAGGCAAAAGGTAACATCCAACTCTTCAATTCACAATTAATTTTGGTATTTACTAATTCTATTACTAATAAAATTTCAAATGATCATAAACAGTAACATTCAGAGATTCATCTTAATAAAATAACCCAACTATGAATTGTTCTTGCTGCATACTTTTTATTTGAAAATGCTCATATTTCCCAACGGCATATTGTGCATATGTATACAGCTCATTCATATGTACTGTCAGCAGACATTTGTTTACAATTGTGATTCAAATCAATGAATATTTGCCTAAGGACATGTATATACACTTTGTGGATAGTAAACTCCATCTATTTAAGGTCTTATTAAAGCCCAGATGCCAGGCAGACTTAAAAATTCCCTGACCAACAACAGCATTACATCTGTTCTTTCTCAATTGCTGTATTTTTTAATACAATATTTCAATAAAAATACCCTGGAATTTATTATTCTTTTACATCTACGCAAATGTAAAGCAACATAGATTGATCTTTGAGCGAGGGAAACTCTGAGGTATCTGACACACATTTATATAGCATGTGGTCATGGCCTCAGGGCATCCAACAGAGCTTTACAACCAATGGATTACTCTCTTGGTACAGACATTTTGTTAGGCAGGTAAACACTGCAGCCAAATTGGGCACAGCAAGGTCCCTCAAACACAAAATGAAAAGCTAATCCAGTTTTGACTGAGGGCGGAATGTTGGCCAAGAACTGCCATTAATGGCTTCAGTGTAATGTCTCATCTAAGAGCTGGCACCTCCAAAATGTAGGACTTCATCACTATTATGCTGAAATGTCAGCTTAGATTATGTGCTCAAATTTATAGTGTGGTTTGAAATCACAAGCTCATGACTCAGGCAAAGTGATATTAGCTCAACTAAGCTTACTGACTTTTTGATGAAAAATATTAGATGGGTTCACTGTCATTTATTTCATAGGAATCTACAGGAACACCTGGAAATATTTGAAAACTATCTTTAGTATTAACTGGCAGTTTTAAGCAGGAACAGTGGAATCAGGTGGACAGATTGCAAAGGAAAATGCAGGGCAAGCAATGTGAGATGGGACACAAATGTGTTTGGCACTGATCAGGCAACATTAAGGTGTGCAAAAGAAGACCCTACAATATGATATTCCCTGGATTAGCTGCTCTTATTTACTTAGGGGGCTTTATTTCTTAAATCTCAGGGTTTCTTTTCCTTCCATTTTCTTTATTATCTTAGCAATATAAGCACGTACTCCATGTGCCTTTGTGCTGTTGACACTAGTTTATAAAACATGTTGATTGATTTCTAATACTTTGTACTGGGCCCGATGTACCCTAAAGCATATGTGAAAGCATGAAAATCTACTACTGAAATTGCTCTTGAAGGTCTACTGACTGTTCAACTATAGTAGGGAGTTTTCAGAACTGTGCATCACACACTGCTACATGGGTAAAACTGTTTATGTTTCAAAGATAATAAAGCAAGCTGTTCTGGTGATGTAAATAGATGTGAAAGATTCTACAGTGCTGAGTGATGCACAGGATGCCCTGGCCAATACTCTTCCTTCAACCATTACCACCGATGAATTGGCCGGTCATCTTATTTTTGTTCATGGAAACTTGATGTATGCCAAATGGTTTCCATATTTACTGGCATAACAGACAGCATAGTTTAAACAAACTCATTCTATATATCTGAGAAATGTGATAAGGTATTCTCTAACTCTTCCCTCATAAGAAAGAACAATTGCCCTTTAACTTGTGGAATAATTCTCATGTGACAAGTATCAAACACTCTCTCTTAAAGCCACAGATATCATACTGATATTCATTGTTACTCTTCCCACTATATGTTGAATATTTATGAAGATGATCATGTAGAAAAAGAGCAGAATGACTTTTTGACAATCAACTTGAAAAGAAATACTAGGCAAGTGCTACAGTATCAAATATCATAGTTGAGGACCTGTGAAAGAAATAGTCAAACAATTAATGCATTAACTGAGATATAACTGTGAAGTCTGTGCCTTAGTTTCCAACACAGTTGAATTTTCCCCAGACAGGCCCAGCTCATACTTATACTACATAGAACCACTGCCATCCAAATTGTAATAAATAAGAGGTCATTTTTCACAGTTCTTCTTTCCAGTTTTGTAGACAGGTCTAAACCTCATTACCAGCCTCTCAATACAGCATACATGGAAAAAAAAAAGCTAAATGGACTGCAATACTGTAAAAAGAGTAATTTTTCATCAACAGTTTCCAGCTCCATAAGCAGACCTCTGATTTTTAAAAGTCGCTCTGAACTCTCGCTACAGTGCACACTGCACAGCCCAGCAGCCCATATATAATACTATTTACAAGGGGTAATTTTTCAGTCTCTTTCTTTTCCAGCTCCATAGACAGATCTGCTCACTGCAGTTTGCATAAAACCCAGCCAAGCAGACACTAATAAAATAAAGACTTTTTTTAACACAGATCCCATCAAACCCACAAATTTTCACAGATTTCTTCTCTAGTTACAGATAGGTAGATGATTTCTTACACTCAATGCCAGGATCCTGGCTAGACTTTCTACATCACTATAATACAGAACAATTGGCTCTTGTGAGGGTGAGCTGTACCTATGATTTAGGCAATGCAAATACTGTGCATGTTCAAGATATGCATTTGTACACTTCAGAAGAGCAACTCAAACCATTCATTATAGATCTTTCTGTAATAAAATGTGAGTTTCTTACCAATCCTACTAAGTTATTTATTATATGTGAATTCAATGTAAATACTATTTAATGCAACTTTAATATAATTGTCTGCATTTCCAAAAACCCTCTACTTATTCTTGCAGACAGCTATCCCTCAACCTACCGTTGACTGTGAGTGAGATATTTTCCCCTGTTCTCACGACTAGCGCAGGCATAATAGGCCAAATGGCTTCCTTTTGTACTGTAAGGATTCTGTGACTATAAAGGCAGAAATAGACATTAAAATAAATGCAAAATTGTAAGATAAGTGAACTTGCCAGTTTTTTTTTCCTTTTCTACTTAAGTCTCTGTTTTCACCTCATAAATAGGGTGTGAAATTGGTAGTGAATCTTTGTTTTGGGAAATCAGGTGTTGCTTCTTCAGGCATATTAAGCCCCTATATAATGCTTATTACATAGTGTTGAACTTACAGCACAGAAACAGACCATTCATCCCAACTAGTCTATGCCATTATTTATGCTCCACACAAATGTTCTACACCCTACTGACCTAACCCTATCAATATATTCCTCTTCTACTCTACTCCTTTCTTTCGCATGTACTTATCAAGCTTTCCCTTAAATGCATCTGTGCTATTTGCCTCAACTACTCTTGGTAGCAAATTCCATGTTCCACCCATTTTCTAGGTAAGGAAGTTAATGAGCTTTCAGAGAAAGACTTTTCAGTTTTCTGCAGAAGGAAAATTATAATGACAATCATAGAATCATATAGCACAGAAGGAGGCCATTTGGCTCATCTTGGCTCTACCACTTTTTTGAAAGAGCTATCCAATTAGTCCCACTTCCCCGATCTTTCCCCATAGCCCCGCAAATCTCTCTTTTAAGTATAAATCCAATCCCCATTCAATGTTGGCATCAAATCTGCTATCAGCACACTTGCAGGTAGTGCATTCCATATCATAACAACTTGCTGCATAAAAAAAAGTCTCTTCTCCTCCTGGTTCTTTTACCAACCATCTTAAATCTGCATCCTCTGGTTATCAACCCTCCTGCCAGTGAAAGCAGTTTTTTTTTCCCCATCTACTCTGTCAAAATCCCTCATGATTTTGAATATGTCTATTAAATCTCCTCTTAACCTTTTCTGCTCCGAGGAGAAAAAGCCCAACACCTCTAATCTGTCCATATAACCGATGTCCCTCCTCCCTTGTATCATTCTAGTAAATCTCCTTTGCATCCTCTCTAAGGCACTGAAATTCTTAAGTGTGGTGCCCTGAATTGGACACAATATACTCCAGCTGAGTCCTGACCATTTATGCTAAATTAAATCACTTCACAGAATCACAGACTTTTTTTTTCTCTATGCTTCTATTTCTAAAGTCCAGGATCCTGTAAACTTTTTAGCTGCCTTAGCAACTTGTCCTGCCACCTTCAAAGATTTGTATACACAAAGATTCCTGTATGACAAAGCAGGAATTAATTCATCTGCTTAGCTGGGGTTAATTCAATGATGTAGCAGCCAAACTCTTCGGAAGAATTCAGTTATACTGGGCATTGGTGAGACCACAACTCAAATACTGTGTGCCGTTTTGGTCTCCTTATTTGAGGAAGGATGTAAATGTGTTGGAGGCGGTTCAGAGGAGGTTTACTAGATTGATACCTGGAATGAACGGGTTGTCTTATGAGGAAAGGTTGGACAGACTGGGCTTGTTTTCACTGGAGTTTAGAAGAGTGAGGGGAGTCTTGATTGAAGTATATAAGATCCTGAACGGTCTTGACAAGGTGGATGTGGAAAGAATGTTTCCTCTTGTGGGGGAGTCCAGAACTAAGGGGCACTGTTTTAAAACTGGAGGTCACCTTTTAGGACAGAGATGAGGAGAAATTTTTTCTGAGGGTTACGCGAGTTTGGAACTCCCTCCCTCAGAAGGTGCTGGAGGCAGGGTCATTGAATGATTTTAAGGCAGAGGTAGATAGATTCTTGTTAGGCAAGGGAATCAAAGGTTATCAGGATTAGATGAGAGTGTGGAATTTGAGACACAAACAGATCAGCCATGATCGTGTTGAATTGTGGAGCAGGCTAGAGGGGCCAAATGGCCTACTTGTGCTCCTAATTCACATGTTTGTATGTAAGAGTATCAGTTCAATGTGAATTTTGCTGTTATTGTTACCTGAACTGGTTCAATACAGATTTTGCTACAGTTATCACATTAGTTGCTACTGTGTTGCCATTGCTGAGAAAGATTGACCATGGCACAGGTTCCACTGAATTCCAAACACCAACAGCAATAACTACCATCAGACTTTGAAACAGTTCACCACTTTGCAATCAGTTGAACGGAACTCGGTATAGATCACTTTAAACAAATAAACAAAGTTGGACAACAACGAGGGTTTCATATCCCTCATGGAAAATGAAAAAAAAAAATCTCAAGGTAGGGATGTTTAAGTAACTCATTGCAAACATGATTAAGGCCAGAACTAACCAAGATATAATTGAAGTACAATCGTTAATACAAACTACATTAGCAGATGATGCACATGTTTTAAAACTTGAATTGTAGTTACTGTTTGTCAGAACTCGTAAGTTAATTATACACATAAAAGCAAGTACTGCAGTTTCAATGCCATTATTCTATAAATCAGTCATTCTAAATCAGGAAATGGCTGTGTTAATAAATAGGGATGTACACATTTTCTGCTCTGCTTAATTTCCTAGTTTCCTGCTCTCTGGAGCTGGATTAATGTCCTTGTCTATTACTTCTCTTAGTTGAGTGGCTGTTAAGCTCCTTGAGATGAAATCAGGAAGTACTTCTTCACACAGAGAAGGTAGTAGAAATCTGGAACTTTTTTCGATAAAAAGTAGGTTACTTGATGCTTTCAAGGCTGAGATTGATAGTTTTTTGTTGGGTAAGGGTATCAAGGAATATGGAGCACAAGCTACTAAAGGGCATTGAGGTATGATCAGCCATGATCTAATTGAATGGTCGAACAGGCTTGAGGGGCTGAATGGCCCTACTCCTATTCCTATGTCCATATAAGATGTACAACAATCATTACAGGGGAGTCCTGACTGGCTGGATGTTTTTCCTGTAAAGCAACTTGTGCAGCCAGCTGCTGCACTTACTTTTTCAAACATATTGAAGGCATGAAGTAAAAATGGTTCAAAAATTAGTAATTAAACAAGTTTATTGTTTTAATACTGAATTCCTAAAACCATAACTTTCCAAGTGAAGCTGTTTCATATGTTTCAACAAAAAGTCAAAATAAAAGTAAGTAAGCCATTTTATTAAAATGTGCAGCAGTGACAGCTATAGAATTCATGTGTTGCTGATGTGGAATATTTTATTAGTCCACAAGTGACAGTGAGTAGAAAACCAAAAAGAAAATTGAATACTATACTAAACTGTGATCACAGTGATCACAGAGCTGAGTGCAGCGATAACAGAATGCTAAAATAGAGAATTGCGTGCAAGTGGAAATTTGAAAATTACTAAATGAGTAACTTAAACCAGATAAACCAATTAATTAATAAAATTAAATAATTGATTCAATTTAAAAAAACTAACTAATCCAAAATAAATAAGGGGGAGAAGCAGCAGCGGGATAGGAGCAGAGGTTCAGAGACAAATCAAAAATCGAAAATTGAGGTCACAATCAACAGAGTGCAGGGAAAACAGAAAGCCAGCTGGGTTGACTATACTGGTAAGCCTATTAATTGCTCAAATTAGGAGCTGAGAAATTTATTTTTTTTCAATCAGGGTAGTGTAAAAGTAAACGTTGTAATAAGAGAATAAACACAGAGCAGGACCAGAGGTATTAATTACAATTGATTGTTTAAAAAGGGCATAGAGGGTTTTTGTTTAGATCTTGGATGGGCAGCTGCAACCTGTTGCTTGCAATTCCTGCACCACGTGGAAACTTCAGAACACTTCATGTGTCTTGGGTAACCATGTGTGTAGGAAGTGTATCCAGCTGCTTCAGCTCCGGATTTCTGAGCTTGAGGGGCAGCTGGAAGCATTGTGGAGCATCAGGGACAGGAGAGTTTCCTGGATCATACATTTCAGGAGGTGGTCACCCCACAGGCAGTAGGAGTTCAGAGGTAGGTGGGTGGCCATCTAGAAAAGTAGGAAGAGGCAGGAAGTACAAGAGTCTTCTGGATCTGTGCCGCTCTCAAAGCAGTACTCGGCTTTGATGACTGCTGAGTGTAACATCTTGAAGGAGTGCAGTCCAAACCATGGCACAAATAGGCATGAGAGTGTAGAGGAGGGTGTAGCAAAGTGCAGAAATGCAGTTATAGGTGATTCCATAGTCAGGGGGACAGATAGGCATTTCTGTAACTGTTATCATGAGTCACACATGGCATGTTGTCTCCCTGGTGCCAAGGTAAAGGACATCATGGAGAGGGTGCAGGACATTCTGCACGGGGAAGGGAGCGAGCCAGAGGCTGTAGTGCATGTTGGTACCAATGACATAGCAAGGGCAGGTAATGAGGTCCTACGGCCATATTTTCAGGAGCTAGGGAGCAAGTTAAAGAGTAGGACCTCGAGGGTAGTAATCTCTGGATTACTCCCAGTGCCATGTGCTAGGGAGAGTAGAAATAGGAATATAGGGAGGATCAATGTGAGGCTTGAAGCATGGTGCAGGAGGGAGGGCTTCAGATTCTTGGCACATTGGGAACAGTTCTGAGGTAGGAGGCACCTATTCAAAAAGGGTGGGTCGCACCTCAAAAGGACCATGACCAATGTCCTCGTGGGGAGGTTCACTAGTGTGGTTGGGAAGGGTTTGAACTAAATTAACAGGGGAATGGACACCAGCATATTGAAGTAAAGAGGAATAAGGTACACAAGGTGAGAATGTTAGATAGTACTACTAAGGTGCACAGAATATTGGGAGAGATAGATAGCTCGAGAGTAGGGAATAGTAAGTTATTAGGTGGGGGTAGAGTAAGGGAGGAAGTAGTAAAGTCTAAGTCAGGATTAATGTGCATGTATGCGAATGCACAGAGTGTAGTTAATAAGATTGGTCAGTTATAGGCACCGACTGACATGTGGGAATATGATGTTGTGCCTATAACTGAGACCTGGCTCAAAGAAGGGCAGGACTGGGTGTTCAGGAAAGATATTAAGAGGGGAAAAAAGTGGGGGGAATGGCAGTATTGATTGAGCAGAGTATTACAGTGCTTGAGAGAAAGGATATCTCAGAGGGGTCAAGGACATAATCTATTTGGATAGAGCTAAGGAACAAAAATTACATTGCTCAGTGTGGTCTTTAGGTCACCAGCTATTGTAAAGGATGTAGAGGAACAAATTTAAAAGGAAATTACAGACAGGTACAAGAATTCTAGAGTAGTTATAATGGTGGACTTTAATTATCCAAATAAAGACTGGAATAGTAACAGTGTAAAGGGTAATGAGGGGCAAGAGTTCAGAGAGTGTTCAAAAAAAATTTCTACCGCAGTATGTTTCGAGTTCAATGAGAAAGGAGGCACTGGTGGACCTGGTTCTTGGAGAATGAGGTAGGGCAAGTGTCAGTAGGAGAACCCTTAGTGGAAAGTGATTATTGTATCATTAAGTTCAGGTTGGCTATGGGAAAGGACAAAAAACAATCAAGAGTAGGAATAATTAACTGGGGGAAAGGCAACTTCAATGGGGTAAGAATGGATCTGGGCCGAATAAATTGGAACCAAAGGTTGGGAGAAAAAACAAAAGCTGAACAATGGGCTACCTTCAAAAAAGAGATAGTTCAGGCAGTCAAGGTATAATCCCTTGAAGGGGAAAGGTAGGGCAAATCCAGAGCTCCCTGGATGACAAAAGAGATGCAGAAGAAAAAGTGTGCTTATGACAGATGTCAGGTGGATAATACAACAGAGAATCAGGCTGAATGTAAAAGGTACTGAGGGGAAGTGAAAAAGCAAAGAGAGGGTATGAAAAGAGACTGGCAGCTAACATGAAAGGGAATCCCAAAGTCTTCTACAGGCATATAAATAGTAAAAGGGTGGTAATAGGTGGAGTAGGGCTGATTAGGGACCAAAAGAGGGATATACACATGGAGGCTCCTGACCTCATTACAGCCTTGGTTCAAACATGGACAAAAGAGCTGAACTCAAGAGGTGTGGTGAGAGTGACTGCCCTTGACATCAAGGTAGCATTTGACTGAGTATGGCATCAAGGAGCCCTAGCAAAATTGAGGTCCATGGGAATCAGGGGGAAAACCCTCCACTGGCTGGAGTCATACCTAGCACAAAGGAAGATGGTTGTGGTTGTTGGAGGTCAATCATCCGAGCTCCAGGACATCACTGCAGGAGTTCCTCAGGGTAGTGTCCTGGGCCCAACCATCTTCAGCTGCTTCATCAATGACCTTCCTTCAATCATAAGGTCAGAAGTGGGGATGTTCGCTGATGATTGCACAACGTTCAGCACCATTCGTGACTCCTCAGATACTGAAGCAGTCCATGTAGAAATGCAGCAAGACCTGGACAATATCCAGGCTTGGGTTGATAAGTGGCAAGTAACATTCGCGCCACACAAGTACCAGGCAATGACCACCTCCAACAAGAGAATCTAACCATCTCCCCTTGACATTCAACAGCATTACCATCGCTGAATCCTCCACTATCAATATCCTAGGGGCTACCATTGACCAGAAACTGAACTGGAGTAGCCATATAAATACCATGGCTACAAGAGCAGGTCAGAGGCTAGGAATCCTGAGGTGAGTAACTCATCTCCTGACTCCCCAAAGCCTGTCTACCATCGACAAGGCACAAGCCAGGAGTGTGATGGAATACCTTCCACTCGCCTGGATGGGTGCAGCTCCAACAACACTCAAAGCTCGACACCATCCAGGACAAAGCAGCCCGCTTGATTGGCACCCCATCTACAAACATTCACTAGCTCCACCACCGACGCACAGTGGCAGCAGTGTGTACCATCTACAAGATGCACTGCAGCAATGCACCAAGGCTCCTTAGACAGCACCTTCCAAACCTGCGACCTCTACCAACTAGAAGGACAAGGGCAGCAAATAGATGGAACACCACCACCTGCAAGTTCCCCTCCAAGTCACACACCATCCTGACTTGGAACTACATTGCCGTTTCTTCACTGTCGCTGGATCAAAATCCTGGAACTCCCTTCCTAACAGCACTGTGGGTATACCTACCCTAAATGGACTGCAGCGGTTCAAGAAGGCAGCTCACCACCACCTTCTCAAGGGCAATTAGGGATGGGCAATAAATGCTGGCCTGGCCAGCGTCACCCACATCCCATGAATGAATTTTTAAAAAAGGCAGGTAGAATGGCTGAGATATTAAAAGAATACTTTGCATCGGTCTTTACCAAGGAATAAGATGATACCCAGACCATGGTGAAACAGGGGGTAATGAATACACAAGAATGATTTAATTTGATAAGGCAGAGGTATTAGATAGGCTGTCTATACTTAAGCTGATAAAGAACCAGGACCAGATGAGATACATCCAGGGATACTGAGGGAAGTGAGAGTGGAAATTACGGAGGCACTGGCCATAATTTTCCAGTCTTCCTTAGACTCAGGAGTGGTGCCAGAAGACTGGAGAATTGCAATGTCACACCCTTATTCAAAGGAGGATATAAAGATAAGCCCAGCAACTACAGGCCAATCAGTTTAACTTCAGTGGTGGGGGAAATTCCTTGAAACAATAATTCGGGACAAAATTAATGGTCACACGGATGCCGTTTAATTAAGAAAAGTCAGTTTGGATTTGTTGAGGGAAAATCATGTTTAACTAACTTTCTGGAGTTTTTTGAAGGGCTAACAGAGGGTTGATGATGGCAATGTGTTGATGTGGTGTACATGGACTTGCAAAAGGCATTTGATACAGTGCCACACAACAGACTTGAGCAAAGTTATAGCTCATGGAATAAAAGGGACAGTGACAACATGGATACGAAATTGACTGAGTGACAGGAGTCTAGGAGACTAGGGTAGTGGTTAATAGATGTTTTTTCTGGCTGGAACGAGTGGAGTTCCCCAGGGGTCAGTGTTGGAACCTTGCTCTTTCTGATATATATTAATGACTTAGACCTTGGTGTACAGGGCACAATTTCAAAATTTGCAGAAGATACAAAAATTGGAAGCATCGTGAACTGTGAGGAGGATAGTATAGAACTTCAAAAAGGACATGGACAAGCTGGTGGAATGGGTAGACAAGTGGCAGATGAAGTTCAATGAGGAGAAATGTGAAGTGATTCATTTTGGTGGAAAGAACATGGAGACAATATAGAATTAAAGGTACAATTCTATAGGGGGTGCAGGAAGAGGGACTTGGGTATAGATGTGCATAAGTCATTGAAGCTGGCAGGACAGATTGAGAGAGTGGTCGATAAAGCATACCATATCCTAGGCTTTATTAGTAGGGGAGTAGAGTAGTAGAGCAAGGAGGTTATGTTGAACTTGTATGAGACACCAGTTCAGCCTCAGCTGGAGTATTGCGACCAGTTCTGGGCACTGCATTTAAGAAAGATGTGAAGGCATTGGAGAGAGTGCAGAAAAGATTCATGAGAATGGTTCCAGGGATAAGGAACATCCATTAAGAAAATAGATTGCCGAAGTGGGGACTGTTTTCCTTGGAGAAGAGAAGGCCGAGAGGAAATTTGATAGGTGTTCAAAATCATGAGGGGTCTGGACAGAATAGATAGGGAGAAACTGTCCCCACTCGAGAAAAGATCAAGACCAAGAGGGCACAGATTTAAATTGATTGACAAAATAAGCAATGGCAACATGAGGAATAACTTTTTAATGCAGCAAGTGGTTAGGATTTGGAATGCACTGTTCGAGAGTGCGGTGGAGGCAGGTTCAATCGAGGCATTCAAAAGGGAATTAGATAGTTACCTGAAAAGGAAGAATGTGCAGGGTAATGGGGAGAAGGCGGGGGAACGGCACTGAGTGAATTGCTCACTCAGAGAGCTGGTGCAGACATGAAGGCCTGAATGGCCTCTTTATGTGCTGTAACAATTCTGTGATTTTCTGCAGGTTATATAGACATGGCAGGACAGGTGGTGTGTCGTAACTGTAGCACGTGGACGTTTGTGGAGAGCATTGCGAACTTTGGTTCAGAGTTGTTGAGCTGGAGTCTCAACTGTAGGCATTGCAGGGCATCAGGGAGGAGGAGGGTTACCTGGACAGTTTGGTCTACGAAGCAGTCACACTCCATAGTTTAAGTAGGACAGTAGAGTTGGACATGGACAGGAGGATGTGACTGAGTCAGACAGGTTTGAGGAGCCAGGATGTAGTTAATGGGGGACCTCAGCCCTTGACTTTGACCAACAGGTAGAAGATATTTGCTACCTGTGTAGATGGACACCGACTGTAGCACCATGGTGCAGGAGGCCATTCAAGTGAGAGTGTGAGAAGGAATGTGGTAATGATAGGGGATAGATACTGTTCTGTGCAGTTGCAACCAGGAGTTCCAAAGTTTGTAAAAGCAAAATACTGCAGATGCTGGAAATCTGAAATAAAAACAAAGTGCTGGAAATATTCAGCAGGTCAGGCAGCATCTGTGGAGAGAGAAGCAGACTTAATGTTTCAGGACTGTGACCTTTCATCAGAACTGGCAATGATGAGAAAAGAATTGGGTTTTAAGCAAGTGAAGAGGGTGGGAGGCAATGGGGGGTGGGGGAGGGGAAGAGAACAAAAGGGGAGGTGTGTGATAGGGCAGAGGGCAGGAGAGATTAAATGACATAGCTGTCCTGGAACAAAGGCAAAGTGTGTATTAAGGTTTGTGGAGAGAGTGTTAATAGCAGAATAATGAACAGCTCTGCCTCCATAAAAACAGGCACATGGCTAAAAAAGTAAAATAAAATAAAAAATATAAAAATATTTTAAAGGCCATGCTCTGAAGTTATTGAACTCAGTGTTCAGTCTGCAAGGCTGCAGAGTGCTTAATCAAAAGATCAGGTGCTGTTCCTCAAGCTTGCATTGATGTTCACTGGAGCGTGCCAAAGACAGAAATATTGGCATGAGTAGGGTGGGTGGGGGAAGGATTCAGGAAAAGGTAAATTCAAAAGCAGCTAGGGAAATAGCAAGGCTTTAGAGCAGAGCAGTGTTTTGGTCATAAGCATAATAAGCAGAGTGGGTCCAGAAGGGAGGGAGTGCAACAAAGGTAGTAGGGCATTACTGTCTAAGGTGACATCAGGGAAGATTTGGAAAAAGTCAAAGCTAAAGGCACTATAGCTAAAGACAAGAGGCATTCACAACAAATTAGATAAATTATTAGCACAAACAGAAATTAATAGGTTTGATCAAATAGCCATTGCAGAAATGTGTTTGCAAAGTGACCAAGGTTGGGAGCTAAATATTCCAGGATACTTAACTTTTAGAAGAGATAGGCAAAATGCAAAAGGTTGGTAACTCTAATAAAGAATGGGATAAAGACAGTCAAGAAGGGATTTTAGCTCCGTAAATCAAAAAATAGAATTAGTTTGGGTAGAGCTAAAAAATGGCAAGGGGCACAAAAATTGGTGTGAGTCAGTTAATGGACCCCCAACAGTAGTTATAGTGTAGGGGAAAGTATAAATTAGAGGCATATGTAACAATGATAATCCAGTAATCATGGGGGACTTAATCATATAGACTGAGCATGCCAGGTTTGCAGTAATAGTGTGAAGGACAAGTACATGAAATGTATACAAGATAGTTTTCTAGATCAGTATGTTGAGGAACCAAATAGAGAACAGAATATTTTGAATCTAGTATTGTGCAATGAGAAAGGGTTCATTAATAACCTTGTATTAAAGGGGCCTCAGGGAAGAGTGACCATAATATGATAGCATTTTATATTGAGTTTGGAAGTGAGTTAGTTAAGTCTGAAACTAGGGTTTTAACTCTAAACAAAGCAAACTACTTCAGTATTGGAGGTGAGTTGGCTCAGGCAGATTAGGAAACTACATAAAAGATATGATAGTAGACAAGCAAGAGTAGGATCTAAAGAATTAATACATAATGTGCCACAAATATATGTTCCTTTAAGGCACAAAACCTACAGCAAAAGTGGTCTGTGTCTAACAGGAGTTAAATATAGTACTAGATCAAAGCAAGAGCCTTATAATGTTGCCAAAAAGAGCAGTAAGCCCAAGATTTGGGAGGATTTTTAGAATTCAGCAAAGGAGGACCAAGAAATTGATAAGGAAAGAGAAAAAGAATGAGAAGGCTAGCAAGAGACATAAGAACAGATTTTAAATGTTTCTACAGGTATGTAAATAGGACAAGATTAGTGAAAGTAAACATGGCTTATTAGAGGCAGAGAGAGGTCAAATTATAATGGAGAATAAGGAAATTGAGAGATATTAAATACTTCGTATCTATCTTTGCTGTAGAAGACAAATTCCAGAATAATGGGGAACCAAGGGCCTAGCAAGAATGAGGAACTTGAAGAAATCAGTGTAAGTAAAGAAGTTGTACTGGAGATGTTAATTGGACTAAGTGGTGACAATCCCTTGGACCTGACGAGCTGCATACTAGGGCTTTAAAAGAGGCAGCAGCAAATATAGTGAATGCATTCGTTTTGATCTTCCAGAATTCCTTAGATTCTAGAACAGTTCCTGAGGATTGGAAGGTATAATACATAACCCTGCTATTTAAGATAGGAGAGTGAGAAAAAAAAGGGACTATAGGCCAGTTAGCCGAACATCAGTAGTAGGAAAAATACTAGAATTTATTATTAGGGAAATGGGAATGGGGCACTTAGAAAATCATAATATTAAGCAGAGTCAACACAGATTTATGAAAGGGAAATCATACTTGACAAATCTGTTATGATCTTTTTTTAGGATGTAACAAGTAAGATGAGGAGAAATTTCTTCAGAGTGGCAAGCCTGTGGAATTTGCTACCACAGAAAGCAGGCAAGGCCAAAACATTGTATGTTTTCAAGAAGGAGTTAGATATAGCTCTTGGGTCTAAAGGGTTCACATTATTGTGAAGGAGACACTGAAACTAAGATTCTCTCGTGGAGACTATTGCTTGCCACAGAGCTTACTACTCCACTGCTAACAATCTCCAGGCACTGCTGCCTGGCTCTTCTTTATATCTGAGTACAATTAACTACTCAACACCCAACACCTGGTCACCCTATTACCTTTAACTACTAGGTATTTAACATTCATCAACAGAATTTATTAAACACAAACAGATTCCCCTCTTTTCTTTAAAGTAAATACATATATACATAAAACTAAAAAGGAAAAAGGACAAAAGGATACATTTTTCTTTATCTTACATTAATTATACCATCAACCTTCAACAGCACCAGCCATTAACATACTGCATATTCTTCCCCCTTTTTTTGAATACAAAAAAATTGTTTAAGGCATTACAAGGCCCTATTAACAGAAATTTCCATGGTCTATCAACACATCATAACACAAGACAGTCCTCTTCGAGCATATCCAGCAATTTCTTTGAACAAGCACTTCTTTTCGTAAAACAATCCGTCGACCCATTGCAAATTTTATTTTGCAAATTTTGTTTCTTTCCAACATTTCTTTTATACTCCTCAATCTCTTTTCCGTGACACTTTTTGTTGAATGGACATTGTCCCAGAGAGAATGGTTATCTATATAGCATTCTATAGGAAAATTTTTCTCTGATTGCCCCTTATATGAGTTCCTTTAAAATACTTGATAAATACATACCCATATCTATCACTATCAGTGCAAATGTCTCAGTAGCTCAGGTGCTTTTAACTAACCTCTTTATTTTCTTTGATTCCACGACTAATGGACAAAATTTATAATTTCTTGCCACCAAAAATATAATGAACCCTGCTGCGCTTGAAAAACCATCAGGAAGATTAGCGTGTGAGGCGTCACTAAAAATGACTAATTTAATTTCTTTTGGGTCACCCAAGGTTGGAAATTTGAGTGTACATTTGTCTAAACTCACTTTCTTCAATGCCTTATTTGCTTTCAGCACTTCCCCAACAGTAGCATGTTTTAGCATGGTTCTCAATTCTAATACATCATAGCAACCATCTGGTCTAGTTTGTGCACACAACCAGTTTAATTGCCCTATTAAGCTCCTTAACTGGTTTGCTTCTTCCTTGGTTGCTTTTGTGAGGATCTGGCCTGATTTATCAGGATCCCATGAACATTCTCTAGGTAGGACTGTTGATTTAGGGTTACTCCCAACTTAGCTTGCCTAACATCCAGCCCTATATATTTAAAAGCTCCGGAAGCCCGACTTCCAATTTTAAATTCCTTTTAACTTCATCTACCACAAATTTCTCACATGATGTGGATCCTCCCCACAGAAAATCGTCTACGTGCATCAAGAAAATGCTTGCTAGTTTTTCTTCATAATACCAATAAAAACGCTGCTGGATCTGCTTCTGGCTGAATACAATGAGCTTTTAGTAGGACAGACCTAACTGAAAAATACCACACCCTGGATGCATGGTTTAGCCCATGAACACACTTGTTTAGCTTCCATAATTTGCCCTCTATCTCCAGCTACTTTTTGGTGGCTTTAAAAATATTTCTTTGAAATTTCCCCTTGCAAAAATGCTGCTTTTGATGTCAATAGACTTACATTCCCATGAGTGTGTCGCTAAAAGGGCTAGGAAAATCCTCAAACTTACTTTTCCTGCTGTTGGGAGTCTACTCTATCTTCTTGGTTGCCTAGTTGTTCCTCAAACCCCCACGCTACAAGTCTGGCCTTAGCTTTATACATACCATCGGGAAGAACTTTCTCTGTACAGATCCATCTATGGGACAATGCTGGTTGTCCTTTAACGGGCACCTCCATGTATACACCAAACTCTCTCCAACTGTGAAGCTCTTTTTGTTTTGCATCTTTTACCAACTTACCATCTAACATGTTAGTAGCCACTAGAGCTTCTCTATTGTAGGGCGCCTACTTCTTGTGGTGCTCCTCGCCTGCTCTTTGCTCTTGTTAAACTACGTCCCCTACTAGATTTCCTATCCCCTTATGACATATACGTTATTCTAGTCTCAACTTTCAGTAGTTGACCTGTGGGATAAATCACCTTCTCTCGATCTTCACAATTACTTTGTCCACTCTTGTTTAGCTTGTTATTTGCCACAATCTGTCGCTTGCAAAGGTCCGACATTACGTGCATGCAAAGTAAATGGTCCATCATCAGTTTCCATTATTTGTTCAGATTCTGTCAATGTATAATCAGTGCCAATAAGCTGTGAGGAATGTACTCTAATGGTTTGGTTGCTATGTTGCAAAATTACCATTTAGCCATAACTTTTTCTGGGCCTCTCCATTCTTTCTGCCCTTCTCTTTTGGAATACGCCATGTCACTGGTTGAAAATTTTTTTCCGATGGCCTGATACAACACCTCAAAAGTGCCCTGATTTTTTCCTGAAACCTCTGCCTTAATAAATACTCTTCTCCCTGCATGCATGGCATTCAAATGTTCTGCAAAAATGGAAGTAATTGCAGTCCCCTCTAAAGCCGGGGGATGATGCCACATTACCGAAGGTATTTTCAGATTCCTGCCATAAACTAATTGATAGGAGCTGTAGACTCCAACCATTTGAAGCGTGTTTCTCGTGTGTACTACCCACGCCAGAGCAGTTATCAGTTTACAATTTGGTTGATCAGCTAAAATTTTCAGAGCATTTCATCAATCACGGCATGATTTCTCTTTCAAATCCTATGACTAAAAGGACTTTCTGCTGCCGTGTGTATTGCTACAATATTCATATTTTCACACAAACTCCTGAATTCATCATTGGCAAATTCACCTCCATTGTCAGTTAGAAACTTAGCCAGTGCTCCCAGCTCCGTTCCTATCCATTTTTCTATTATCTTGCCCACTATTACTTTTTTGTCTTAACTATAAATTACCATTGACAGACTGAATCTGGACGCTATGTCTCTAAAGTGTAGAAGAAAAATGTTTTTTATCCCAGGCCTTCAAGTCCATCGCTACGGTTTCATTAAAGTCTCTTGCTAAGGGGAGACTCATTATGGGTCATGATGGCATCCTGTATTTTTTACAGCTATCTCATTTTTCACTGATATCCTTGATAAGTTTAGTAAATCATCTATAACCCCTGCATCTTTTAATAGAACCTTCAATGTATGACAAGATGGATGTGCAAACTGTTGATGTAGTTTTGAAATATTCTGACTTTTCTCCTTTAAATCCCTACCCTCCCCAGGCCATTAATACCTCTAACATTCTGCTTAGAGATGTTAGGTCTTGCTAAAGGAATACAATAATGTCCCAACGGTGTGAACAGCAAATCTACAGATTTCCCAAAAACAATCGCGTTATCATGTTCCATATCCAGTTTCATCTGAGCCTTCTTCATAGATGGCTTACTTAACAGCAAAGATATTTCATTGGATATTATACCTGTACTAATAAAGTGGTTTTCCCCTGTTAATTTACATGGAATTACCCCTCTCTTTAGTGATCTCAACGCATTGTCATCCCCAAACCTGAAACAAGTAGAACTGTCATATTCTTTGATCTTACTTCGGTCTTCCTTACTTAAAGAATCCATGTAACACTGTAACCAGACCACTCCACATACCTCACTGTCTAGTACTGTGCAATTGAATGAATCTGAAACTAGGACAGTAATTACTGGACTGAAGCTTCTTGTGACCAGTACAATTCCTTCCAATTGATCATTGATCAGTATAGTCATCCTCGCCTTCCAAACCTTCAACATAATGTGTCATCTCCAAAACACAGTTATTCCTTTTTGGACAATTCAATGCATAATGATACTTTGAGTCACATCAGAAATAGCTGTTGACCACCCCTTGGTTATTCCTAGGGTTCATCATTCTGCCATAACTGTCCAATTCCTGCCGTCTGTTATAGCTGCCAAAAGGGTCCCCATCCTCAATCTTTTTGTTTGTGATTCTTCTTTCACACAGACATTTGGGCCCCACATGGGCACTGTCTCGAACTACTGCTAGCATTGTATTTTCCATCTTTGGTGTCACTGCTGAAGAGCCATCGGTGCCATGAAAGCAGCCAGAAATTAATGTTTTCCCAAAAACTTTTAAGGCTTCAGATGTCTGATTAAAAAAGCATATCTCTTTCTTTGAATCTAATTCCAGTTAAGACAAAGAGCCTATCCATATTCAATATCCTAGCACAATCCAACAATTTGAAGGCAAGTACTGGTTTAGGAATTTCCATGTAGAATTGCTGCAATCTTGCACATAGTCGGTTAAACTCCATGATTATATTCTTCTATGGAAAAACTATCCATTTTTCTAAATTTAGCAAATTCTGACCACGTCTCATAGGCATTCAATAAATCATCTTTAATATAAATTTTAAGAGATTGTCCAAACCATCCTCATTGTCCAAATGATGAGCCTTTAACTCAGAACACTTTGCACCTGATTTTGTTTCTGGAGGGAAGCGAAAGTGCAAGGACTATTCCTTGCTTTCTCTTTGGTAAAGACGTAGCCTGTGTCCATAGATCAACTTCATTCTTCCATTGATCGTAAGGTTCGGCTTCACAAAATAGTAGTGGAAAATCATATCCCGACACCTTATACCTGGTTTCAGTCATCTTTCTTCAAAAAGAAACTTATGGCTGAATCTTCTGTGAAAAAAACAGTGGCCCACCCACATTGGCCGCATATCGCGGAGCCGCTGCAATCTTCCATGCAGCGGCTCATTTGAATAGCTGGGGCGGGCTGCCCCACCAACCCCTCCCTCCCACCCCCCCTATCACGTGGAGGGGAGGACTGTCCGTCCCCAGCAATGGCATCAGCTGCCTGTGCACAGGGGCTGACGCCCTTTTAAAAGGGTTGTCAGCCCTACAGGCAGATTTAACTATTTAGGGATAAAGCAAATAAAAATATATATATATTTATTTTGCCCCTCTCCCACCCCCAATAACCATAAAATTATTAAAAACACTTAGCTGCACAATCTGACCTTCCCCCACCAAACTGCATAACCTTTAACCTCCAACCCTTCCCACCATCCCCTACACCAATGATGTTACTTTGACCCCATTCCCCCCCACCCCCCCCCCCCCCACACTGAGAAACTTACCTCCTCCCCTCTCACCACCAGTGTGGTGCCCCATTTTCCCGGAGGGGTTTCCGAAAATATAGGACTGCTGGCCCTGGGCTGAAGATCAGAGCAGGAACCCAAGTGGCAACATAAGTATGATTAATTCATCAATTTTAACTTATTTAAATATACAAATGGGAGTCCTGTCACCCAGCAGTAGGTGGAGGGATGGGGGAGGGGGAGGGGGGAACATCACAATACCTTGCTGCTGCCAGCAATATCGGGCTAGGCCCTCCCAGCATCAGGGTGCATGGTGGCCTTCTCCCAGAGGCATCTTCAGGCACCCCCACAGACCCCAAAACCTGGGGGAAAGAACTAAATCCAACCCTTCGCCTCCAATCTTCACTATTAGGCAACCATTCTCTGCTACCAATGTGAGAGAAACTTCAAAGCCTGTTTGTGAAGAAGACCCTGAGACTAGGGTGCTTTGGTGGAGACTATTGCTTGCCACAGAGCCTACTACTCCACTCATAACAATTTTTCGCTAGTGTTGGCTGGCTCTTTATATATACATCTGAGTACAATTAGCTAATCAATATCCAACACCTGTTCACTCTATTACCTTCAACTAATAGGTATTTTACATCCATCAACAGAACTTAGTAGACACTAACAAGTAAGTGGTGAGGAGGACACAAAGAAGATGCAGAGGGATATTGACAGGTTGGCTGAGTGGGTAAGAACATGGCAAATAGAATACAATGTGGCAAAGTGTGAAGTTATCCACTTTAGTCGGAAAAATAAAAAGGCAGAATATATTTTGAATGGTGTGAGGCTGGGAAATGTTTGCATTCAAAGTGACCTGGGTATCCTTGTGCATGAAACACAAAGTTAACATGCAGGTAGCAATTATGAAAGCAAATTATATGTTAGTTTTTGTTACAAAGGGATTAGAGTATAGAGTAACAGTCTTACTACAATTATACAGGGCATTGGTGAGACCATACCTGGAGTACTGTGTACAGTTTTGGTCTCCTTACCTAAGAAAGGACATTCTTGCCTTGGAGGGAGTATGCCAAAGGCGCACTAGACTGGTTCCTAGGATGAGAGGATTGTTCTATAAGCAGAGATTGAGTAGACTAGGCCTATATTCCCTGGAGTTCAGAAGAATGAGAGGTGATCTAATTGAAACTGTTATGACCTGGTGAGAAAGGGGTCCAGGGTTCCCTCTCAGCCTTCATCTGGTCTTACCGTAACAGGGTTTAATTTTAAACACGCCGTTTTCTTTTTAGCTCCCCGCTTAGTGAATCCTTGTTCACTAACTTACAATTATAAGGCAAAGAAACTAGCTGAACAGGTTTTCTTAGGTTTAAAGAAAAAAGGTTAAATGTTATTAAACTTAAGCTCTAATTTGGTTAACGTCTATGGATACGCGATGTGCCTATGCTAGCATACATATGCGATACACACATGCAGATAGAGACAGAAAAGAGCAGAAGAAATAAAGTGGAAAAGTTTGGGGCAATATCTGAAGATGGTTTTGGTTACTGTTCTTCGAGCTCACTGTAGGATCCTTGATTGTAGGTAGGTCTTGCTTTTTGTTCGGGCCCAGTATTCTTCTTAAACCTTGTTTGATGTAGGAGACAGTTTTCTCTTGCGTTCATGTGTCCTCAGTGGGTCCAGAGGCTTGTGAGAAAGAGATGGGAGCAGACAGGAGAGGTCTTCTCACTCCAGGAGCAAACAGTCTTTTTGGGTTCAAAAACTCTGTGGCTAGTTCATAAAACCCTGGACCAGCCAGTTAGTCATGTGACCAGCGGGTTTAACCAGTCCTGGCTTTTGTGGATTGTATTACCTTAGCAGTCTCTGGAATGCTCTTCCTTACACCTTCAATGCCAGGTGATCAAAATCCTTTGTGGGCTAAATGTGTCAGGGAATGGTCCTTTTTGTCTCCGCAAGCACTGTCTGTTAGTATGTAAATGTTTTACAGCTAAGTGTCTGGCAGCCCTTGTAACAGGCCTTCTCTTCTTCCCAGCAAGTTTAAAATCAATGTTCATATGGCAAAATTAACATGCCTCATTATTGGCAGGTGGGGGCCTGAATGACAAAACATATAAAAATTTAAGGGACTTGACAGGGAAAATGCTGAGAATATGTTTCCCCTGGCTGGGGAATCTAAAACATGGGGTCACCAGCTCAGAATAAAGGGGTTGACCATTTAGGACTGAAATGAGGAGAAATTTCTTCACTCATAGGGTTGTGGATCTTTCGAATTCACTACCCCAGAGATCTGTGGATGCTCAGTGGTTCAGTATATTCAAGACAGAGATTGATGGATTTTTGGGTACTAAGGGAAATGGGGATAGTGCAGGAAGATGAAGTTGAGGTAGATCAGCCATGATCTTGTTGAATGGCAGAGTAGGCTCGAAAGGTCAAATGGCTTACTCCAGCTCCTATTATGTCCTTAGCCAAAACAGTAAAGATACTAAATTGAAAGGTGGTCTGGTCAGACTATACCTCAAATGCTGTGTCCAGTCTTGGTCCCCAAGACACGATAAAGACATTAAAGCCCTGGAAACCTCAGGAGGCCGCCACGAGGCTTTGCCACTACTGGTAATATTGGACGGGTCCTCCCAGCGTTGGGCCGCATGATGGCCCTCTCCCGGATGCATCTTCAGGCCCCAACCCCCACCACGGAACTCAACGCCTTGGGGAGAACAAAATCCAGCCCTTAATGTTGCCAATGTTGGAGAGGTTGACATATGAAAATCCACTTAAAGCAAGTCTTTGGAATCATGGTCAGCTTCCTCATTCCATGAAAATGTTCAGATTGAACAGATTGTGTGACAGATCATTCTGATTTCTCAATGGCACATGATGATCTCAAACCATAGTGTTTAATGCAAAACGTTTGTGTAGAAAGGGTTACACTGTTTATTACTTGCATTTGTTATATCAACATGCGCATCATACACCAGTGAATTCTATATTGCGAATCACCAGCATGTAAATCATGGACTTGAAGTACTTTTGTTTAAAATGTAAACCTGAGGCACACTTCTTTTATCCATGTTTAAAACAGGATTTTACCTAATTTCCATTAATATTTTTCAAGGAATATTTTATTTCCTGGCGCCAAGAACACTCAGCAGAACTAAACCAATATTAAGGTCTGATGCCTTGAATACTTTATGATTGGCATCCAGTCGGAAAGTTTTTCCATCTGTTTGCTGGCTAATCCGTCACTGAGCATCTTTCTGCTACATCTGACGAGCTGATATTTATTTCTCTGGAATTGGAGAAGTATTTCATACTACAACATCACAAGAAAAAGGTGCTAGATAAATGCAAGTTTAATATAGAACAAACCAAGCATCTCATAGAGGGAAACATTTTAAAAAGAGGAACAGATGCAGAGCTATAGTTGAATAGTTAAGAGAGATATCTGAAAGCTTGATCAGAAGGATGGGTTTTAGAAAGTTTTTAAAAGTGGGGAAACCAGAAGACTGTCATCAATGTTGCGATGAATGTGGGGGTTGCATAGAAATCCAGAGCGATAATAAGGGTTTCAGCAGCAATGCGTTGAAGTAGGGGTGGATGATATTGCAGAGACGGAAGTAAGCAGTCTTGAAGGTGGATATGTTGTGGGTTTAAACAGGACACCAGGTTTTTCAAGGCATGATCCAGCCCGAATGAGTGCCCAAGGAGGGGGATTAAATTAATGACAATGGCTGAGAGACAAAAAATAAACATTTGTCTTCCCAATGGTCAATTGGAAGAATTTGACTCATCCATTTGATGTCTGTCTGGCGATATGATAGAAAGAAGGTGATTACAGAGTTCAGGGAAGTAATGAACTGGATGTCATCAGCTGATAGGTGGAAGCAAATTCCGTGCATGCAAAGATGGTGATAAGGAAGTGAGGAGGCCATTATATGCTTGGGGATCTATGAGGGTGATTACAGGTATGAGAAAAGAAAGTCAAACATGCTTGCCTTTGTTCTAGCAGAGGTTTCCTCTGTGAGTTACTGTTTTGGAATTGCCGCACAAAAAGATGGATAGTCATTACAATTATGCTGGTATCTTTATGATACGAGACTTTACACAGCACAGATTCTGCCCACCAAGCCAGGAGTTGCCACAGTAAATATGATCAGTCATTATCTACTGGCTAATAACCATCACGAGCATTCACCAAGATACCAGCAGCATTGAAAGGATGGAGGACAGCTAGATTTTTGAATTAGCAGCTGATCTATGGCCAGTTGTTACTAAATGGATACTGAGACTCTTCAGCCTTACCAATCCTATCAACATGGTTTGCCGCTAAGATGTCCCCATTATACAAGCTGAGAATAGAAAATGATTTGTTTTCTACCCAAATCAATTCCTCTTAAAGGACTGAATTCCACTTCAAATTTCAGCCTTAAATGAGGATTTTTTTAAAGAGAGAGATGTCCTGGAACTTCTTAAGAATATGCTTCAGTTGCATTGTGCCATGTGAATTTTAATGGAACCCAGTAAAGTAAGAGTCACCATCAGAAAGTATGAAGTGTAGAGTTTTAATGAGTTCATGAAAAGAATCTAAAGATAAAAGACAAAGCAGCTGCTATTTAAAAAAGAAACCAAGAACAAGTCACATAGAAATCAAACAAAACCATCTGTCATCAAAGAAATTCAGTGCCCAAAAGAAAATCACCCAACAAGGAAGAAGTGGTCAAAACTTACACCAAATCCCGAGGGAAACAGATGTGAGGCGCACTTCAAAGAAAATCGAGTTTGACTGCTAAGACAAAATGAAGAGACTGGATGACTCAGTGGACTGAAACACTTTCATTTTATTGGTGTGGTCAGTAATTTCATTGGCCACAGGTTGAATAATTCCCATGCATAATAAATCAAAAATGATAACTCATACTTTTGAACTAATACACTGCAAAAATATGGTGTTCGAGATTGATTAAAAGAAGTTGTCACTGTACCAAACACAAGTGATAGAGTGTACCTTATGAAAGAATATCGTACGTAGGAGTCTTTTGTTCTCAAGATTCCAACTGTACTTACTTGCAAAGGCAAAGGCTGCAAAATTCAGCTGCTATCTGTGCTACGGAATCACCAAAGACAAATAATGGCAGCTGGAATGCCTCCAACCATTTGCAGCATGCCCCACAGGCATGCCCTGACTGACATGGCACTAGCACAGGCATACCGTTTGTACATGGAAGCATGCAGAATGGGCAGATCGTGACATCAAACAACCTCTTTGGCTGATTTGACACACATGCTGCCAATTTGGACCACACAGGTCCAGTTAACACCCTTGCCTATTCAGCTACATGAGGGTTCCCCCCCACTGGCATTATTTAAAGGGCCATCCAACTTGTAGGTGAGGTGCTTTTGACGTAATTTAGCTCTTGCAAGGTTTGTGAAGGTACTGTGGTGTATTTGTGGAGGAGTTATGGTGACTTGTTGAATTTTGTAGGGAGTGTTGCTGCATCCCGACAGGGAAGTTGGAAATGTTTTCTACCCTGTCAACAGGAAGATTGCTAGAATTATGGGGGCCACAATTGCAGTTCTTCTTGGGTTGCAACATGAGGGACATGGAGCACAGGCAGTAGAGAGAGGAAGCTGTGCACAGAGGGAGGAGGAGAGCTCTTTACAGAAGGCCCTACCCACGAAGGATATGAAGGGAGCACTTCTCTTTTCTCTACATCAGCCATGAGCAATGTCTGAGGCGCCAACTATTCACCAAGGAGGTGATCATTTAACTGTGCTACCTTCTTCAACAGGACCTGCTGCCTTACAGCAGGGCAAGGATGGCACTGCCAGTAGTCGTCAAGGTCACCATTGTACTCAACTTCTACGCAAGCTGATCATTTCAGGCAGGAACAGGCAACATAGCCAGCATTCCCCAGCTCGCTGTGCACGGCTGCATCCGGGAGGTGACAGAAGTTCTGTGAGCCAAGAAAGAGGACATCATCACCTTCTCTGTTACCAGACAGAAGCAGCAGGAGTGGGCACGTAGCTTTGCCACAGTAATGGGATTCCCAATGGTGCTGGGAGCCATCGATTGCATATACATAGCTCTGGGCCCACATATAAATGGGAAGGTGTACTAAAACCACAAAGGCTACCGCTCCATCTACATGCAGTTCATGTGTGAACATTCTCAGAACATCATGTTGGTGAATGCCCACTAGCTTGGCAGTAACATGAAATCTTCACCACAAAGAAACAGGCTGGTTGCTTGGTGACATAGGATACTCTCTATATACCTGGCTCATGACACCTCTCTGCCACACGACCACGTGAGGACAATACATCTATAATGAGAGCCATGCAACCACAGCAAACCATCAATGTCCTGAAGGAATGGTTGCACTGCCTGGACTGCTCGAATGGGGGTGGTGTCCTCCAGTACTCACCAGAGTGGTTGTCCCAGTTTGTTGTCAGCTATTCTGTCCTTCACAACCTTGCTATCATTGAAAGCACAGCCCTTGCTGCCAGGCATTCGGAGGGCACCTCATGTAAGGGGTGTGGGAGGAGGAGGAAAAGAATGAGGAAGAGGAGGCAGGGAGGAGGCATCTGGGACCCTTTCATTCTAGACAGGCCATGCATAAGTGGTTACTGAGACTCCATCTCCCCTAAAATGTCATCCCATCATTACCATTGCACCACAATACCCCACCTTTCACTCCATCTATCATGTTCCATGACAGTAACAAGAGGCTGTCTAGCAGGCCTGCCAATACACCAAGCATCTCGATATGCATGCTCATCAATGTCCTCCTGTACGGCATCTCTTCAAATTCCACTTCTGAATCCACTGTAGCAGAACTCATCTGTCGCCTTGCCCTCCGGGAAGCAGGCACACAAGCCATCCTTTTCCCCGGGCCTGGCTGCACCCTACTCACACTACATCTGCAGCTTGCACCTCATAGCAGGTAGCAGGACAAATGTGAAGTGAGATTTCAGAAGGGACATAAAGCAGGAATATACCGTCAGTCTGATGTTCTTAGTGACACCTGATGCAAAGAGCTCTGTCACAACCATCCCCATGATGTGAAGAGCTGTCTCCTGCAGAGGGGCCAGGTGATGTAGGCATGCCTGTCCCTCTCTGGTTCTGCTCTGCTCCTTCCTGTTATGGGCCACGTCATCGCGCAAGAGAGAGAAGAATCAGTGATTGTGTTGCAATGTGGGTGATTTTCCCATCATAGCTGAATAGCTGGAGGTATATGGAAGCAGTGAGAAGTAGATAGGTAGCATTGGATGGTGCTTCAGAGTGAGGTGGAGTCTCAGTGTTAGGCATGAGTCTTGATTGTGATGGGCCTGTGGTGCATTGAGCAGCGTGACAGGATGGTAGTGCAGTGGAGAGGATGTGTCCTGTGAAGATGCATTCTCTGACCTTGACTACCCATGTAAGGTCTTTGAACTTCTTGCGGCACTGCTGCCAGGTCCTCGAGTGACCTCCCTGGCCACCTGCTCCCATTTCCTTCTCCGGGTTTACCTTGAGGGTCTCCTGACCCCCCCAACAGAAACATTGGGCTGAATTTTATTAGCGCGCCGCACATTGCGGTGGCGCGCTTTGAACTCAGCCTTCCAACACAGAAGCATCACCGCTGAGCTCCTTGATATTTTGCGCAGGAGCTCATTTAAATGGAGGGAGCAGGGCAGCTGCACCTGATGACATAGAGGGGGCGGCCACTCTGTTCCCGGCAATGGCGCCCGGCACCACCGCGCAGGATCCATGTCATTTTTAAAGGGCTTCAAGTCCTTAGCAAAAATTTAAATTTTTAAAGGTATATTACTTTTCAATAGCTCATAAAAAATAATTAGATGATGGAGGCTCTTTTCCAACCCCCAATGTTCTTTTTTATTGCCCTACATTCATAAAACTTATTTTATTCCCAACCACCAAGCATTGTCATCGAGGGAACCGAGCTGAATGCCGTCAAGCAATTTACTTATTTAGGGAGTATCATCTCGTTTGATGCCACCATAGACAAGCAAGTGGACAATAGGCTCTCAAAAGCAAACAGTACATTCGGCAGACTCTACAAACAAGTGTGGAGCAACCACAGCCTCAGAGCACAGACCAAACTTAAAGTCTACAAAGCCATAGTCCTCACACCCTTCTGTATGGCACTGAGTCATGGGTCCTATACCGCAGTCGTGTACACCTTCTCAAGTGCTTCCATCAGCGCTGCCTCCACAGCATCGTCAAGATCTGCTGGCAGGACTGCATCACTAACATTGAAGTCCTGGAAACAGCCAACATCACCAGCATCAAGGCCATCGTCCTGTAAAGCCAACTGCATTGGACGGGTCACATTGCCCAGATGGACGACAGTCGCCTGCCCAAGATCGTGTTGTATGGAGTGCTGACCACTGGTAAAGGGAACAGAGGGGCCTCTGGCAAATGTTTCAAGGACTTCCTAAAGAAGTCCCTCTCTCTGTGCCACATCAACTATCGCCAGTTGGAAGCGCAGATCGTGATGACAGGAGATGCTACATCAGGAGGGCTACAAACACTTTTGAGACTGACGAAGAATCAGCATGACAGAAAAAAGGAGAAGGATAGATCCATTTGTCCCCAGCAGCAACCACACCTTCACTTGTACCTGCTGTGGGAGAATCTGCTGGTCACGGATAGGCCTAACTAGCCACCAGCAGGCCTGCAACCAATAAGTACAACCTTCCCAAAATCTTCGTCCACAAAGAAATGCAAATAAGTTCCCCACTGAATGGTGAATTTGCCTTATAATTCCTTCCTAAAATATCTGAGTTGCATCTAGCATCTTTCTGTAAAATTAGCCAGTGAACAATAATTCGAGCTTCCCTCGAGAGGTTCTTTTATAATTTTCTGTATAAATATTGGCCATTTTCACAGTGAAGATAAGAAAAGGAAAGACTTGCATTTATATGATTTATATTCTCTTTCATGATATCAGGAAATCCCAAAGTGCTTTCAGCAAATGAAGTACTTGTGAAGTGTAGTCACTGTTGTAATGTAGGAAACACACCAGCCAATTTGCACACAGCAAGCTGCTACACACAACAATGTGATAATGACCAGATATTCAATTTTTGAGATGTTGATTGAAGGATAAATATTGGCCAAGACACCAGGGATAACTTCCCCGCTTTTCTTCATAACAGTGCCATGGAATCTTTTACAATGACCTGAGAGGGCAGACGGGGCTTTGGTTTAACATCTCATCCAAAAGACAAGGAATGTGCATCAAATCTATCAAGGCTCCACTGACCAGAATTGAAGGTTATGACCTGATAGCTGTGGTATTAATATTCACCCCCCAAAGTGAATTCATTTATTTGAAACAGCTTGTCAAACACATAAAATGGCTGAAAAATGCATTGTATACAAAGGTCTTAATCAGTGTGTTATCGGGGCAAACTAACGTTTCCTTTACCCCTCTTATGAACACTATAATTATTGTTAATGCTAGGTGTTGTAACAGCTCAAAACATTTATTTGAAATCCGTATTTAGGAAAAAGCAAAATGCTGTAGATGCTGAAAATCTGAAATAAAAACAGAAAATGCTGGAAATACTAGGCAGATCTGGCAGCATCTGTGGAGACAGAAACAGAGTTAGCATTTCAAGTTGATTGCCTTTCATTAGAACTGGGAAAAGTTTGAAATGCAATAGGCTCTAAGTAGATGAAATGGGGAGGATAGAAGTAGGACAAATGGGAAGGTCTGTGATAAGGCGGAAGATGGGAGACAGTAAAAGACAAAACAGTTGGTGGGGCAGAGCCATAGGGCATAATAATGGGATGAGTAAAGAAACAAAAGATGTATCCAGAGGAGGTGTGAATGCCAGACCTTCTTAAAGCAAAACAAAATAAAAACAACATTATGGTCTAAAATTGTTGAACTCAATGTTGAGTCCAGAAGACTGTAAAGTGCCTAATTGAAACATGAGGTGCTGTTCATCGAGCTTATGTTCAGCTTCATTAGAACACTGCAGGAAGCCGAAGACAGAGAGGTCAGTGTAAGAGCAAGGTAGAGAATTAAAATGGCAGGCCATTGGAAGCTTGGGGTCGCGCTTGCAGACTGTTTGGGTGACCACTTTGCGGAACACCTCCAATCAGAGTTTGCTCATCCCAATTTAGAGTAGACTGCATTGTGAGCTGTGAATACAGTATACTAAATAGAAAAAAATGCACCTAAATCGCTGTTTCACCTGAAAGGAGTGTTTGGAGCCTTGGACAGTGAGGAGAGAGGAGGTAAAAGGGTAGGTGTTGCATCTCCTGCGCTTGTATGGGAAGGTGCCGTTGGAAAGGGAGGGTATATTGGGGGTAACAGATGAGTGGACCAGGGTGGAAGGAGGGAACAGTCCCTGCAGAATTTTGAAAGGAGAGGCGAGGGGAAGATGTGTTTGGTGGTGGCATCACGCTGGAAGTGGCGGAAATAGCAGAGGATGATCCGTTAAATATGGAGGCTGGTGGGGTTGAAGATGAGGTCAAGGGGAACCCTATCGTAATTCTGGGATGGCGGAGAAGGAGTGAAAGCAGAAGTGCAGGAAATGGGTTGGACACAGTCGAGGGCCCTGTTAACCACGGTGGGGGGGAGGTGATTCCTTGGTTGAGGAGAAAGGAAGACATATTGAAGTACATCAAGCCATTGTCTCCAGCACTGTTACTGACCTCATCTCCTCTAGAGTTCCTCCCTCCACAGGTTCCAACCTCATAGTCCCCCAACCCTGAAGAGCCTGCTTCTACCTCCTTCCCAAGATCCACAAACAGGACTGTCCAGGTGGACGTATTGTTTTAGCCTGTTGCTGCCCCACTGAACTGATTAATTCCAACCTTGACTCTATTTTGACTCCCCTTTTCCAGTCACATCCCACCCACATCTGTGACTCTTCTGATGCCCTCCGTCACTTTAACAGTTTCCAATTTCCTGGTCCTAACCATCTCCCCTTCACTATAGATGTCCAATCCCTCTACACCTCCATCCCCCACCAACATGGTCTGAGAGCTCTCCACTTCTTCCTGGAACAGAGGTCCAACCAGTTTCCATCACCACGACTTTCCTCTGCCTGGCTGAACTTGTCCTCACATTGAACAACTTCTCCTTTAACTCATCTCACTTCCTCCAAATAAAAGTTGTTACTGTGGCTAACCGAATGGGTCCTAGCTTTGCCTGCCTTTTTGTGGTATATGTGGAGCTTCCTTGTTCCAACCCCCAACTCTTGTTCTGGTACACTGATGTCAGTATTGGTGCCGTTTCCTACTCTCGCCCAGAACTGGTAAACTTAATCGACTTTGTTTTCAATTTCCACCCTTCTCTCACCTTTGCATAGTCAATCTCCGATTCTTCCCTTTCCCTTCCTCGACTTCTCTGTCTCCATTTCTAGGGATAGGCTTTCAACAAACAGAAACTGAACAGGAGTAGTCATATAAATACCATGTCTACAAGAGCATGTCAGAGGCTAGGAATCTTGCGGCAAGTAACTCACCTCCTGACTCCCCAAAGCCTGTCCACCATCTACAAGACACAAGGATGGGTGCAGCTCCAACAACAATCAAGAAGCTTGACACCATCCAGGACAAAGCAGCCCGCTTGATTGGTACCTCATCCACAAACAGACACTCCCTCCACCACCAACGCACAGTGGCAGCAGTGTGCACCATCTGCAAATTGCACTGCAGCTACGCACCAAGGCTCCTTAGACAGCACCTTCCAAACCCGTGACCTCTACCACCTCGAAGAACAAGGGCAGCAGATGCATGGAACACCACCACTTGCAAGTTCCCCTCCAAGCCACACACCATCCTGACTTGGAACTATATTGCCGATCCTTCACTGTCCTAGGTCAAAATCCTGGAAATCCCTTCTTAACAGCACTGTAGGTGTACCTACCCCACATGGACTGCAGCAGTTCAAGAAGGCAGCTCACCACCACCTTTTCCAGGGCACTTAGGGATGGGCAATAAATGCTGGCCTAGCTAGCGATGCCCACATCCCAGGAGCAAATAAAAAAATATTAATTATAAGCCCACTGACTTCGACAGCTACATCGACTACACTTCCACATACTCTGCTCCCTTTAAGGACTCCATTCCATTTTCGTAGTTTCTCTGTCTATGTCGCATCTGTTCTGATGATGCAGCCTTCCACATCAGTGCTTCTAATATATTTTCCTTTTTCATCAACTGAGGAACTCCCCCCCAACTGTGTTTGACAGGAACTTCAATCGTGTCCAACCCATTTTTTTATACTTATGCTCTCATCCCTTGCCCTCCCTCCCAGAACCATGATAGAATCAGAGAATCATAGAATTATTACAGTGCTGAAGGATATCATTCAGCCCATCGTGTTCACACCGGCTTTCCAAAAGAGCAATTCACTTAGTGCCATTCCCCCACCTTCTCCCTGTAACCCTGCACATTCTTCCTTCTCATATAACAGTCTAATTCCCTTTTGAATGCTTCAATTGAACCTGCATCCACTGGACTCTCACGCAGTGCCTGCCAGACCTTAATCACTCGCTTTTGCTTCTCCTACCAATTCTTTAAATCTGTGTCCTCTCGTTCTCGAACTTGCACGAGTGGGAACAGTTGCGATGAACATATGAATTATGAGCAGGAGTAGGCCACTCGGCCCTTCGAGCCTGCTCCACCATTCAATAAGTTCATGGCTGAACTGATTACTCCACATTTTTCACCTACCCCCGATAAGCTTTCACCCTCTTGCTTATCAAGAATCTATCTACTTCAAAGACTCTGCTTTCACTGCCTTTTGAGGAAGAGAATTCCAAGACTCACAACCCTCTGAGATAAAAAATTTCTTCTCAGCTCTGTCTTAAATGGAAGACCCCTTATTTTTAAACAGACCCCTAGTTCTAGATTCTCCCACAAGGGGAAACATCCTTTCCACATCCACCCTGTCAAGACCCCTCAGGATCTTATATATTTCAATCAAGTCGTCTCTTACTCTTCTAAATTCCAGCAGATACAAGCCTAGCCTATCCAATCTTTCCTCATAAGACAACCCACCTATTCCAAGTATTAGTCTAGTAAACCTTCTCTGAACTGCTTCCAACGCCTTTACATCCTTCCTTAAATAAGGAGACCAGTACTGTGCTCAGTACTCCAGATGTGGTCTCACCAATGCCCTGTTTAGCTGAAGCATAACCTCCCTCCTTTTGTACTCAATTCCCATCGCGATAAACAATAACATTCTATTAGCTTTCCTAATTACGTGCTGTACCTGCATACTAACCTTTTGTAATTCATGCACTAGGACACCCAGATCCCTCTGCATCTCAGAGCTCTGCAATCTCTCGCTATTTAGATAATATGCTTCTTTTTTATTCTTTCTGCCAAAGTGGACAATTTCACACTTTCCCACATTATACTCCATCTTCCAGGTCTTTGCCCACTCACTTAACCTATCTGTATCACTTTGTAGCTCCCTTATGTCCTCTTCACAACTTACTTTCCTACTTATCTTTATGTCATCAGCAAATTTAGCAACCATACCTTTGGTCCCTTCATCTAAGGCATTCATATAAATTGTAAAAAGTTGAGGCCCCAGCACTGATCCCTGTTGCACACCACTTATTACATCTTGCCAACCAGTAAATGACCCATTTATGCCTACTCTCTGTTTCCTGTTAGCTAGCCAATCTTCTATCCATGGCAACATGTTATCCCCTGCACCATGAGCTTTCATTTTCTGCAATAACCTTTGATGTGGGGCCGGACGGCCTACTCCTGCTCCTAGTTCTTATGATCTTATGTGGCACCTTATCAAATGCCTTCTGGAAATCTAAGTACAATACATCCAGCTGTTCCCCTTGATCCACAGTACATGTAACTCCCTCAAAGAACTCCAATAATTGGTTAAACATGATGTCCTTTTCACAAAACCATATTGATTCTGCCTGATTACCTTGAATTTTTCTAAATGCCCTGCTATCACATCTTTAATAATAGCCTCTAACATTTTCCCTCAGACAAATGTTAAGCTAACTGACCAGTAGTTTCCTGCTGTCTGTCTCCCTCCATTTTTGAATCAAGGAGTTACATTCACTATTTTCCAATCGAATGGAACCTTCCCCGAATTTAGGTAATTTTGGAAAATTAAAAATAACGCATCAACTATCTCACTAGCCATGTCTTTTAACACCCTAGGATGAAGTCCATCAGGACCCGAGAATTTGCCAGCCCATGCTCCAACAATTTGTTCAGTACCACTTCCCTGTTTTTTTTTATTCATTCATGGGATGTGGGCATCACTGGCCAGGCCAGCATTTATTGCCCATCCCTAATTGCCCTTCAGAAGGTGGTGGTGAGCTGCCATCTTGAACCGCTGCAGTCCATGTGGGGTAGGTATACCCACAGTGCTGTTAGGAAGGGAGTTCCAGGATTTTGATCCAGCGACAGTGAAGGAACGGCGATATAGTTCCAAGTCACGATGGTGTGTGACTTGGAGGGGAACTTGCAGGTGGTGGTGTTCCCAAGTATTTGCTGCCCTTATTCTTCTAGTTGGTAGAGGTCGCGGATTTGGAAAGTGCTGTCTAAGGAGCCTTGGTGCATTGCTACAGTGCATCTTGTAGATGGTACACACTGCTGCCACTGTGCGTTGGTGGTGGAGGGAGTGAATGTTTGTAGATGGGGTACCAATCAAGCGGGCTGCTTTGTCCTGGATGGTGTCCAGCTTCTTGAGTGTTGTTGGAGCTGCACCCATCCAGGCAAGTGGAGAGTATTCCATCACACTCCTGACTTGTGCCTTGTAGATGGTGGACAGGCTTTGGGGAGTCAGGAGGTGAGATACTCGCCTCAGGATTCCTAGCCTCTGACCTGCTCTTAGAGCCACGGTATTTATATAGCTACTCCAGTTCAGTTTCTGGTCAATGGTAGCCCCTAGGATGTTGATAGTGGGGGATTCAGTGATGGTAATGCCATTGAATGTCAAGGGGAGATGGTTAGATTCTCTCATGTTGGAGATGGTCATTGCCTGGCACTTGTGTGGCGTGAATGTTACTTGCCACTTATCAGCCCAAGCCTGGATATTGTCCAGGTCTTGCTGCATTTCTACACGGACTGCTTCAGTATCTGAGGAGTCATGAATGGTGCTGAACATTGTGCAGTCATCAGCGAACATCCCCACTTCTGACCTTATGATTGAAGGAAGGTCATTGATGAAGCAGCTGAAGATGGTTGGGCCTAGGACACTACCCTGAGGAACTCCTGCAGTGATGTCCTGGAGCTCAGATGATTGACCTCCAACAACCACAACCATCTTCCTTTGCGCTAGGTATGACTCCAGCCAGCGGAGGGTTTTCCCCCTGATTCCCATTGACCTCAGTTTTGCTAGGGCTCCTTGATGCCATACTTGGTCAAATGCAGCCTTGATGTCAAGGGCAGTCACTCTCACCTCACCTCTTGAGTTCAGCTCTTTTGTCCATGTTTGAACCAAGGCTGTAATGAGGTCAGGAGTTGAGTGGCCCTGGCGGAACCCAAACTGAGCGTCACTGAGCAGGTTATTGCTAAGCAAGTGCCACTTGATGGCACTGTTCATGACACTTTCCATCACTTTACTGATGATTGAGAGTAGGCTGATGGGACGATAATTGGCCAGGTTGGACTTGTCCTGCTTTTTGTGTACAGGACATACCTGGGCAATTTTCCACATTGCAGGGTAGATGCCAGTGTTGTAGCTGTACTGGAACTGTTTAGCTAGGGGTGCGGCAAGTTCTGGAACACAGGTCTTCAGTAATATTGCCGGAATATTGTCAGGGCCCATAGCTTTTGCAGTGTTCAGTGCCTTCAGTCGTTACTTGATATCACACAGAGTGAATCGAATTGGCTGAAGTCTGGCATCTGTGATGCTGGGGACTTCAGGAGGAGGCCTAGGTGGATGATCAACTCTCTTGCGTTCAATTTTCTTGCGTTCCTCCCGCCCTTCCATTTCCTGACTTACAGCTAATACTGGGATGTTACTTGTATCCTCAATAGTGAAGACCGATGCAAAATAGCTGTTCAGTTCATCTGCCATCTCCTTTATTATCCATTTTTAATTCCAAGACTCACTTTCTATAGGACCAACACTCACTTTAAATATCTATCGAAACTCTTACTATCTGGCATTATATGTCTAGTTAGCTTTCTCTCATACTTTAATTTTACCTTCCTTATCAATGTTTTAGTCATTCTTTGCAGTTTTTATATTCTGTCCAATCTTCTGATCTGCCTCCCATCTTTGTGCAATTATGTGCTTTTTCTTTAAGTTTGATACTATCTTTCAATGTTTTAGTTAACCACGAATGGTAGGACCTCCCCTTGGAATTTTTCTTTCACTTTGAAATGTATCTATTCTGTGTATTCTGAAATATCCCCTTGGATGTCTGCCACGGCATCTCTTTTGGCCTATCCCTTAACCTAATTTGCCAGTTCACTTTAGCTAGCTCTGCTTTCATGCCCTCATAATTGCCCTTATTTAAGTTTAAAATACTAGTCTTGGACCCACTCTTCTCTCCCTCAAAATGAATGTAAAATTCAATCATATTATGATCATTGCTACCTATGGGCACTTTAAATATGAGGTCATTAATTAATCCTATCTCGTTGCACAATACCAGGTCTATTTTAGCCTGCTCTCTGGTTGGCTCCAGAACGTACTGTTCCAAGAAAACATTTTATGTGCTCCTCATCTAGGCTACCTCTGCCCATCTGATTTTTCCAGTCAAGATATAGGTTAAAATCCCCCATAATTATCGCTGCACCTTTCTGACAAGCTGGCATTATTTCTTCCTTTATAGCCTGTCCGACAGTGTGGTTAATGTTAGATGGCCTGTACACCACTCCCACAAGTGACTTCTTGCCTTTATGATTTCTCATCTCTACCCAAACTGTTTCTACATCCTAGTTTCCTGAACTTAGGTTATCCCTCTCTATAGCACTAATACCATCATTAATTAACAGAGCTACCCTTCCAACTTTTCTTAGCTTCTTGTCCTTCCTAAATGCCATGTACCCTTCAATATTCAGGTCCCAATCTATGTCATCCTGCAGCCATGTCTCTGTAATGGCTATCAGATCGTAATTATTTATTTCTATTTGCATACTCAGTCCATCTGTTTTGTTTCGAATGTGTCATGCAGGCCCCCATCTGGCAAGAATGAGGCATATTAATTTTGCCACATGGACATGAAATTTCAAATTGTTGCTGGGAAGAAGTGAAGACCCTATGCAAGGAAGACATTTTTGATTATTAACAGACAGGCTTGTAGACAAAGGAGCCACTCCCTGCTTCAATTCAATCCACAAACAGACGTGGTCAGACAAGTTAGTCACATGGTTAACTGGCTGTGGCAGAGTTTGAACTCAGGGTTTTAAGTTGGAGAGACAATGTTTGAACTGGCAGAAAGCTATTTGCTCCTGGATTGACGCAGACCTCCTCTCCTGTCTGCTCCCATCTCTTTCTCACAGAACTCCAAAAAACGACTGAAGACACATGAACTCCAAGAGAGAAAAGTCGCCGACAGTGAACAAGGTTTAAAAGAATATTGTACCCCAAGCAAAAGCAAGATCTACCTACAAAATGACACTACAGTGAGCTCGAAGAACTGTAACAACAATTCTTTAGATATTGCCTCAAACCTTTCCACTTAAATTTTTCTTCCGCCCTTTTCTGTCTCTATTTGCATGTGCATATCGTATATGCATGCTAGCATGGGGCACAACATGTATCTGTAGGCGTTAACCGAAATAGAGTTTTTAAGTTTAATAAAATTTCACCTTTCTTATTTAATCCTAAGAAAGCCTGTTTGTGCTCATTTCTTTACCTTATAATTGGAAAACGGTGAACAAGGATTCACCAAGGGGCAGCTAAAAACAGTGTGTTTAAAAATAAAACCCTGTTATAGTAAGACTAGATGAAGGCTGAAAGGGAACCCTAGACCTTTTTCTCACCTGGTTGTAACAAATGCTATGTGCATTCAGATACAGAGCCTTTAGTTTTGTCCTTTTATTACTTTTGTAACCTCTAGCCTTATTTGTTGATTTACTCTTAGATTTTATGCTCTGACCCTTCCTGCCACAGTCTGTTTATCCCATATTAATACCTTTCTCGCCTGACTTGTCTCTACTCCTTAATTTTCCATATTTCCCAAATATGATCCCTTGCCCCCACCATTCAGTTTAAATCCCTCTCTACTTCCCTAGTTATGCAGCTTGCTAGAACACAGGCCCCAGCACGGTTCAGGTGTAGACCGTCCCAACGGTACAGCCACCACTTTCTCCAGCATCCCATGAACCTGAACTCACTTCTACCACACCAGTCTTTGAGCCACATATTAATTTCTCTAATCTTATTTGCCCTATGCTAATTTGCACATGACTCCGGTAATAATCCAGAGATTATTACCTTTGAGATCCTACTTCTTAATTTGGTGCCTAGTTCTTCATAGTGACTATGCAGAACCTCGTTCCTTGACCTGCCTATGTCATTGGTACCTACATGGATCACGACAATTGAATCCTCCCCTTCCCACTTTAAGTTCCTCTCCAGTCCTGAGCAGATGTCCCAAACCCTGTCAGTGGGCAGGCAAAACAGCCGTCTGGACTCTCGCTCTTTGCTGCAGAGAACAGTGTCAATCCCCCTAACTATACTGTCTCCTGCTACCACTACATTCCTTTTTTCTCCCTTCACTTGAATGCTTCCTGTACCATGGTTCCCTTTTTTCCCTTTCCTATCTTTCCTGAACACCTTGTATCCAGGAATATTTAACACCCAGTTCTGCCCTTCTTTGAGCTAGGTCTCTGTTATAGCCACAACATCATATTTCCACATGTCAATTTGTGCCTGTACCTCACCAATCTGATTAACAACACTCTGTGCATTCACCTATATGCATATTAACCCTGAGTTAGACTTTATTACTTTCTCCCTTACTCTGACCCCACCTCATAACTTACTATTCCCTACTCTAATGCTATCCAGCTCTCTCGTTATTCTGTGCACCTCTCTGATATTACTTCCTGGTTCCCACACCCCTGACAGGTTACCAGTTTTGCGTCCCTCCAATCTGAGCTCCCTCTCAGGTTCCCATGCCCTGCCAATCTAGTTTGTACCCGCCCTAACAGCAATACCAAATCTCCCTGTGTGGATATTAGTCCCAGTCCTGCTAAGATGCATTCCACTCAGCACAGCTGCCCTGCCATACCTTAACTTTACAGACTATTTATTATAAGTAGAATAGCTTACCAGTTACTCACCAACCAGCTCCTTCCACTGCATCGAAGTAAAAACCAAATACTGGAGGGTGAAAAAAATAGAAAAAAGGAACACCTCCTCCCACTTCACCAAACTCCCTACTCACCAAACACGTATCTGTACACTTTGCTTACAATCTGCACTCCGTTTTGCATTCCCCTTGTCCTCAGCTTCCATCCCACCAGCCTCCATATTCAACGGATCATCCTCTGCCATTTCCACCTCCTCCACTGTGATGCCACAACCCAAACACATCTTCCCTGCCCTTTCAGCATTTCATAGCGATGATTCCTCTGTGGCACCCTGATCCACTCCTGTATCGCCTGCAAAATCCCATCCCCTTCCCACGGCATCTTTCCCGGCAAGTGCAGCAAGTTCAAAACCTACCCTTTTACCTCCTCTTTCCTCACTGTCCAAGGCCACAAACCCTTCCAGGGTGTAATGGCAATTGACTTGTACTTCTTTCAGTTTAGTATAATGTATTCACTGCTCACAATGTAGTCTGCTCTACACTGGGGAGACCAAACACAGACTGGATGACTGCTTTGCAGAATACTTCCATTCAGTCCCCAAGTATGACCTTGAGCTTCCGGTGGCCTGCAATTTTAAATCTTCACCTTGCTCTCACACTGACAACTCTGTATCTTTGTCCATGGTCTACTGCAGTGTTCCAATGAAGCTCAACACAACCTCGAGGAACAGCCCCCATCTTTCAATTAGGCACTTTACAGTCTTCTGGACTCAACTGTTATGGCCAAGTGGTAAGGAGTGTGAGTGTTCAACTCCCAACTGACTGCAGCAATTTTTTTGTTACTAGGGTTTTAACCCCTTTGTGTTTTATTTATCAAATAAACAGAAAGCGACGGGTTATCTTGTAGGCTTTAAAACAGAAGATAAACTATTTACTGAACAATATTCATTCCCGCAATGGTCGCAACCACACCCACATACACATTCCCTCTCATGCACACACACACAAAACGGAGAGGAAAAAGGGTGAGTGGTTTGATGTGAGGTAGGTTTTCATGGTTCACGATAAATCTGTTAAATCTTCTCGGTGGTCAATTTCACTTTTAAAGATGCAGGCCTGGGTTTTGTAGATTTCTCTGGTAGCTGAGAATTCAATCTCGAGATGGGGGATCACTTTCAGTTCTTTGTTGCACAAGTTGAAGTGCAGAATTCACAGCAGAGCACCTTTTTTGGCTTTGGCTGGCTTTCTCTCAGCTCTCAGTTGGACAGGCTTTTGTGATGTTTGTCTTGTTCTCTCTCTCTCTCCTTAGAGAGCTACTTTTAAGATCAAAAAATCTCTTACAGTTGCCTCTGTTGGGAAAAAAAGAGCCCCCTCCCTGTAGTGACTGACAATGGCCCAGGATGTTGCTACTTCACACTTTCTTTGTTTCAGAAGAACCAATTCAATTCAAAAATGCCCCTTTATGGGTTCAGGATGGGTGTAATCGACACCTCTTAGCTTGGAATGTATTCTTTTGTCCTTACCAGACAGCAAGACAGTTTGAATATATAGTTTTGACATTTGGTGGCCATTTCGCGGCACATTGTCCATTCTTTTGAAGGAAAAGTCAATTTTTATAGTTCTTTAGTTTCGGTTCTTGTATTTTCAATCACTGCCCTTCATGTCAGGGTAACACAACATTGAATTCAACAATTTTCAATCTCTGTCCCCATTTTGTTTCCTTTCATTGCATGCTTCAGTCTTAATCTTGTTTTTCTCTTGCTTTTGCTTTTGGACTGCGGCTGTTCATTATTCTGCCATTCACACCTCCTCTGGACACATCCTTTGTTTCTTTACTGGTTCCATTACCACTCCCTTTGACTCAGCCCCTCCAACTCTTTTGTCATTTAATGTCTCCTGTCTTCTGCCCTATCACAGAACTTCCTTTTTGTTCTTTATCCACCCTCCCCCATTTAGAAACCATAGAAAAATTATCACCTACTTAAAGTCTGTTACATTTCTAACTTTTCCCAGTTCTGATGAAAGGTCATCAATCTGAAACATTAACTCTATTTCTCTATCCACAGATGCTGCCAGATCTGCTGAGTATTTCCAGCATTTTCTGTTTTTATCCCTATTTAGGGAGTTTTTTCTATATAGCTGCCAAAAAATTCCTACAGAAATTGTAAGCAGTTGCCAAGGAGTATAGGAAGACAGCTAATGTGCTCAGTACTCTTATGACAAGTGCTCAGCAGATCATGAGCATGCATGTCTTGGAACACAAGTATGGCCAGGATTTGAGGTACCAGATGTTCATCTAAGATACATTTCACTAAATGCTTAAGAAACCCTCCAGTGTACATGTTGAAATAAAGCAGCCCAAAAAACCAAACACCATTATCTTCTGCACTTCCTCAACTCCAATCAAATCCTTTGCTGCATCATTTCCCTACGTTATAACAGTGACTACACTTCAAAAGTAATGCATTGGCTGTGAAGTGCTTTGGGACATCCTGAGGACATCAAAGATACTATATAAATGCAAGTTCTTTCCTCTTCCTTTATTCTACATGGTCACTAGGAAATCCCAGCACAAAGTAAAAATTTAATTTACTTGCCTACATTTCATCATGTGTAAGTGATATGAGTGTACTGTATCAATTTGTTTCCCCAAAGTGCTGGTGGCTCGGGTACATCATATAACCCCTAAATTGTTACATCTTTTAAACCATTTCCTCATGGAAGGAATACGCATGCTAGTTGGCTCCAGCATATCATGGACAAGAGGCTGGGACTGTGGTAGCCATATACCTCACTGGTGGTCATTGAAGATGGTTGTGGTTGTTGGCAGCCAATCATCTCAGCCCCAGTACAGTTCTACAGGAATTCCTAGCAATGACCTAGGCCCAACCATCTTCAGCTGCTCCATCAATGACCTTCCCTCCAACTTAAGGTCAGAAGTGGGGTGTTTGCTGATGGTTGCACAGTGTTCAGTGCCATTTGCGACCCCTCAGATTCTGAAGCAGCCCATGTCCACATGCAGCAAGACCTAGACCAAATTCAGGCTTGGGCTGATAAGTGGCAAGTAACGTTCGTACCACACAAGTGCCAGGCAATGACCATTTTCATCAAGACAGAACCTAGCCATCTCTCCTTGATGCTCAAAGGCATTACAATTGCTGAATCACACTCCAAAATCCTGGTATAATGTTTTGGTGAGACCACATCTGGAGTACTGTGTGCAATTTTGGTCTCCACATTTAAGAAAGGATATACTTGCATTGGAGGCGGTACAGTGAAGGTTCACTAGATTGGTCACAGGGATGAGGGGGTTGTCCGATGATTAGAGGCTGAGTAAGAGGAAAGTGGAACCATTGAACAGAAACTTAACTGGACCAGCCATATAAATACTGTGGCTACAAGAGCAGGTCAGAGGCTGGGAATTCTATGGTAATGTCTCTCCTGATTCCCCAAAGCCTGTCCACTACCTACAAGGCACAAGTCAGGAATGAATGTGATGGAATACTCTCACAATAAACAGAAGAAATAGGAGCAGGAGTAGACCATATGGCCAATTCAAAACGATCATGGTTGATCTTAGGCTTCAACTCCACTTTCCTGCCCACTCGCCATATCCCTCAATTCCCCGAGAGACCAAAAATCTGTCTATCCCAGCCTTAAATGTATTCAATGATGGAGCATCCATAACCTTCTGGGGTAGTGAATTCCAAAGATTCACAACCCTTTGAGTGAAGTAATTTCTCCTCACCTCAATCCTAAATGATCGACCGCTTATCCTGAGACTGTGCCCCTGTTTTTCAGATTCCCCGACCAGCGGAAACAATCTCTATGTCTACCCTATCTGGCTCCTTCAGAATCTTGTATGTTTCAATGAAATTGCCTCTCATGCTTCCAAACTCCAGACAGTATAGGCCAAATTTACTCAGCCTCTCATCATAGGACAACCTCATCCCAGCGACCAATCTAGTGAACCTTAGATGGACTGCCTCCAATGCAAGTATATCCTTTCTTAAATGTGGAGACCAAAACTGCACAGTACTCCAGATGTGGTCTTACCAAAACATTGTGCAATTGTAGCAATACTTCCTTATTCCTGTACTCCAATCCCCTTGCAATAAAGGTCAACATACCATTTGCCTTCCTAATTGCTTGTTGTACCTGCATCCTAACTTTCTGTGTTCGTAGTACAAGCACACCCAAATCTCTTTGAGCATCAACAGTTACAAGTTTCACACCTTTTAAAAAATATTCTGCTTTTCTAATCTTATGACGTTTCTCTACATTTTACTCCATCTGCCATCTTGTTGTCCACTCACTTAACCTGTCTATATCTCTTTGCAGCCTCTCTGTGTCCTCCCCACAGCTTACCTTTCCACCTACCTTTGTATTAACAGCAAACTTAGATACATTACTCTCTGTCTCTTCATAAAAGTCATTAATATAGATTGTAAATAGCTGAAGCCCCAGAACTGATCCTTGCAGCACCCTACTATTCACTGCCTGCCAACTTGAAAATGCCTCATTTATGCCTACTCATTGCTTCCTATCCATTAACCAATCCTTTATATGCTAATACATTACCCCCAACTCCATGAGCCCTTATCTTGCCTATTAACCTTTTGTGTGGTACCTTATCGAAAGCCTTTTGGAAATTCAGGTATACTACATTTACTTGTTCCCCTTTATTTACCCTACTAGTTACATCCTCAAAAAACTTTAATAAATTTGTCAAACAGGATTTCCCTTTAGTAAAACCATGTTGACTCGTTCAAATCATACTATGCTTTTCTAAGTGCAATATTAAGACTTCCTTGCCTGGATGGGTGCAGCTAAAACAACACTCAAGAAGCTCAACACCATCTAGGACAATGCAGCCCACTTGATCAGCACCCCATCCACGATGTTCAACATTCACTCCCTCCTCCACCACTGCACAGTGGCAGTTGTATATACCATCTACAAGATGTATTGCAGCATCTCGCCAAGCCTCCTTTGACAGCACCTTCCAAACCCACAGCCTCTACCACCTAGAAGGACAAGGACAGCAGACGCATGGGAACACAACCACCTGCAAGATGCCTCAGGGTCACACACCATTCTGACGTGGAAATATATATCGTCGTTCTTTCACTGTGTGAAAAACCTGGAACCCTTTCTGAATAGCACTGTGCATGCACCTGCAGCAATTCAAGAAGTGGGCTCAAGAGCAATTAGAGATGGGCAATAAATGTTGGCTTTGCCCGTGACCCTCACATCCCATGAAAGAATAATCAAAAAAATGGAGCTGTTTCATGCAATTGTCCTGCAGCAGATTCAACCATGTACATTGCTGTTTTGCTGATTGGTCTTGCCCATTCTGTGGCACACCAACTAACAATGACTACTTATTTATATAGCATCTTTAATGTAATAAAACATCCCAAGGAGCTTCACAGGAGCATTACAAAACAAAATATGACACTGAGCCACATAAGGAGCCAATAGCTTGGTCACAGAAGTTTGCATCACTTGCAAGGATACCAAAAGGGCCAGATGTAGAGGCACAGAGAATGGAGCCTCTTCTGTATCTATTTTAGCTGTGCACCATTGCTGAGCATGCCCTCAGCATGTCCACTGACTCATGTGAGAGTAGAACTGTGGGCAGCAATGAGGTCTGTGTATCTTTGCCTCAAGGTTCTCTCTATCCAATCATCCAGCATATTGAAGACGACATGAAAACCTCTTTTAGATTTGAGCTCAAGGCCTTTATAGCAGCTGTCTGAGAATCATGGGAGAGACTTGTACAGTGCACACGACCTGTGGCAATGAGGGGCTAAGTTGCAGATGCCAATGATGTTGCCAAGATGTCCATAGTAGACTGCTGCAGTGCAGAAATTCCTTTATCTCTGACTGCAGATTCAGCCAGTGGGGTTTCCCCATACTCCAGACCTTACAACGTATTTCACATTGAGACAAATGATTCCTTCAGAAGATCTTGCTCAGAGATCAGTTGCCTTTTCTAAGTAGACCCTATGGGTGGAATTTTATCAATTTCGTCCCTGCCAAAATGGCGGCACCATTAACAATTCCTCAGGGGGCTTTGCTGTGTCTGCTTAACTGAGCCACTGCATTAACATCACACTTCTGGGTTCCTCGGCCAGGGAGGGTGGGCAGGATGGCACACCAGATTAGTCATTTAAGGATTTCTATTTAAAGGGACCCAGGCAGAGGTTCACAAAGGCAACAGTGAATCTAACAATGCAAAGGGAGAAACTCTCTCATGATGGATATGTGATGGCTGCCCCCAACAACCCCCCACCCCCAACGCACCCCCCACCCCCCCCAATACCTCTACTGGTTCTCGGACCTGTCCCTGGAGGTAATGGTGCAAGCGGTTAGGGTCAGGAGAGAAGTCCTCTTTCTTTGAGGTCAGGAGGAGGTCAGCAGCCTGAACAAGCAGGTGTGGCTAGAGGTTACTGATGTTAGCAGCAGAGGTGTGGTGATAAGGTCCTGGATTCAGTGCCATAAAAGGTCCAATGACTTTATTAGGACCAACAAGATGAGTGTCATACCAATCTCAACTAGCAGCCATCACTCTCTGACTTCCATGGCATTCTCCTACACAGCACTTCTCTGACTGACGCAGCTTGCAGTTACACACATTTCTTTCTCCCCAAATGCCTCCTCAAATCTCCATCCCAGGACACTCCACTCACTCCCACTCTATTACCCTCTCACACTCATTCCTCACAACTTATTCCTCACAGTCACCCTCCTCAAATGTTCTCTCTCCATCCTCAACACTCATCCACTTCCCATACTCATAACTCTGCCTTTTCTCATTGCAGGAGAAGAGCCCATAATCCAGGGATAGGTGGAGAGGTGGATGTGCAGCTATTGCCATCCTGACCGCAATGGAGGAAGATGCCCTGGAGAGGGTCAGGGTGGCAGAAGTAATGAGCATTGGCAATGGAGAGATGGGGATGGCCCAGAGACCTGGTGACAACATTAGATAATGCACTGTCACTTGGCACTTATACACTCATGTTGATTTGATGCCACCAGTAACTGAAATGTCATGACATGCACTATGCTGAGTTTGTACTCTTTCCCAAAGTCAGCACTAACTCATGCCTTTGATCTCCCACGGGTGGCAGAGAACCTGATGTGGGACTAGGCCGAAGAGTCCTCAGAGAAGAGTGAGCGTTCTTAGAATGCACTGTCGCATGACTCATATGCAACCTCTGCCAGTACAGTTGGTGTACAGTACGGTCAGTACATCTTGGTGCATACTGCAGTAGAGATAGATAGGTTGTCACATGGTGAGGTGCTCATCATGTATGAGCAGGAACAGATGCTGGAGACAGGATCGGCAGTGGAGAGTCCCCATTGGAGGGTACAGTGCACTCCAAGCTCTGCTCAGCTGGATGTAGATGCTGAATCTTGGTGGTCATGCACGAAAAGGGAACTTCAAGAGCAGCAGCAGAAAATGTGTGCACATTTGGCAGCATTTCCAGAGGCAGTGCCCACTGTTGGAGAGAGATTGGAGGAGTTGATTTCTAGCATGAGTGCCATGATGTCCCAGGCCATGGAAAGAGAGGCCACCTGCTTGGAGAATCTGACTTGGCAGGCCACCAGGCCACCATCTCAGCTAGCAGCCATCACTCTCTGACCTCACTAGCATTCTCCTGCATAGCACTTCTCTGACTGACACACTTTGCAGTTACACACATTCCTTTCTCCCCAGATGCCTCCTCAAATCTCCATTTGGCCGACACCAATGTCTTGCAAAATCTGTCTGCCACTTTCCACTGGATGGGGAAAAGCTTCACCATGGTCGCTCAACGCCTCACTGACATGCATCAAAGTGCTCTCCAGCTCTCTGCTAGCAGAGAAGTGCAGATATGCTACAAGAGGGAGGATGAAGAAAAAGCGCATGGAAGAAGGCACTCTTCTCAAGGCTCCGACTTCTCATCCCTTGCTGCCACCCCCCCCTCCCCCCCACCCCTCTCGGACAGAGCCTCACATGCTGCCCCAGTGACCAAGTCTGTCCCTGCACAGGTGCAGGTGGGACAATCTTTGGCTCTAAAACCCAGAAGACACCCGCTACGAGCATCCCATCTGTCAGAGCAAAGGAATGAGCAACCTGTCTCTAGCTCTGCTGAAGCTACAATGGTAGCACTATGTAGAAATGGTAGAAAGCAGAAGAGGAAGACTTCTTAGCTACAGAGGGATTCACTTGGGTGTTTGTAACTATGTAAATGTTGTTTTATTTGTGAAATAGTAAATGAGGAAAGTTTCTTTTTTATATGTCATGCCCTCTTCATTGCTGCAATCCAAATTCATCATGGACAAAAGAATGGCATGCCCAGAGTGGAGTACGTGCAAACTGTGTGCTTCTGGTGGAGCAATTTATGACTATGGGAATGCTTTGTGCTGGGGGTCTGGCGGCCCAGAGTGTTCAGGGTTAGAATGCCATATGGCTTTAGGTTTGTAAATTATTGGAACTGTGCCTCTATGAGATCCTCACGGGCTTCTCAGCAGCTATATGTGTGGCTGCAGCCACCTGGCCACATTATGCTCTGCTTCCTTCAGCTCCTCTTCCTCCACTTTTTACGAGCATGCCAAGCATTCTGCAGCTTCCTCCTGCTGAAGCTCCATTCCTCTCTGCAGCGCCATGTTGTGCAAAGCACAGCAGACCACCACAGTGAACGCCTTAGCTGATACATATTGAAGATCTGTTACAGCATCTGAATCTCATTTTCAGAAAGCCAATGGATTACTCAATGATAGCCCTTGTGATACCTCGCATTGTGATCACTGGCAGGGGTCCTGACAGGTGTCATCATCCAGGTCCTCAGAAGGTAGTCCATAACTCCAAGCAGCCATCCCACTCAATCTGCTGGTGCAAACAGGTGCAAACACCTGTGGTAGGCTTGACTGGAGCAGGATGTAGGAGTCATGGCAGCTTTCAGGAAATCTTATGATAAAGTTAGGGTGGTCACAAACAATCTGCACATTGAGGGAGTGGAATCCCTTCCATTTGATGAACACTCCAGGATTATCTAATGGTGCTTTGATTGCCACACATGTGCTGTCTACGATTCACTGAACCTGTGGAAATCCAGCCACTGCAGCAAAGGCAAGCACTCTCTGCATCTGACTGGCCTCATTAGTGTCAAAGTGCACATATTTGTTTATTGGGATATGGACTTGTGGGCTGCAGACAGCCCAGTAGATGTCTGGAAGGAGCCAGAGGTGAATAAATTCAGGGCTGTGATGTCCTTGATGGCCAATGGCAGCTCATGCCCACATGGCCCTCCTTAAGGAGGTCTTGTTCCAAAAGGCTGAAAATGTCAGCAACAAGCTGCCGCAGGAGCTTGAGCCTCCTTAGGCATTGTTGCTGCATCATGTCAAGAAGCTAATCCTCTGTCTGTAGACCCTGTTTGCGGGGGTATCCTCTCCTTTGACCTGCTGCTAATATAGGTCCTGTCTACCCCCGATTGCCTTTCACCCTCTTGTTTATCAAGAATCTATCTACCTCTGCCTTAAAGATATTCAAAGACTCTGCTTCCACCATCTTTTGAGGAAGAGAGTTCCAAAAACTCACGACCCTCTGAGAGAAAAAAATTCTTCTTATCTCTGTCTTAAATGGGCGACCCCTTATTTTTAAACAATGACCCCTAGTTCTAGATTCTCCCACAACAGGAAACATCCTTTCCACATCCAACCTGTCAAGACCCCTCAGGATCTGATATCTTTCAATCAAGTCGCCTCTTATTCTTCTAAACTCCAATGGATACATGCCTAGCCTGTCCAACCTTTTCGCATATGACAAACCGCCTATTCCAGATATTAATCTAGTAAATCTTCTCTAAACTGCTTCCAAAGCATTTACATCCTTCCTTAAATAAGGAGACCAATACTGTACAAATACTCCAGATGTGGTCTCACTAATGCCCTGTATAACTGAAACACAACCTCCCTACTTTTGCATTAATGAGAAGTTACTGAAGTTAAGTATTAACCTGTGTGTCAGTGATTGAGTAGAGAGATAAGACAGGATGAGACCAGAATGGTATTAGATCTGAAGTTGGAAGAAGTCTCCAGCTTAAAACCTCCCTATTCCCTCAGTACTTTTATACCCAATGATGTCCTAGATGGCCACCTCAATTGGATTAAAGTGCCTGGGCTCTACTCCAGCTCTTGCCTACTCCTTTCTATTATATTTTTGTCTTACATGCAGGTAAGTATTCTTAAGATTGTCTATGCTACCTAAATGTGCACAGTGACAAACAATGGTCCATCCTCCATCATTTCTGACACTAAATCAGCGTATATCATGGAGCTATGTTAGTTTATAAGTATTTTTGTCTCTTTAGGATTTTTTTTAGGTGCCCAGGGTTTTAGTTATACAATTGCTGTTTGCATTTCTTGCAATCTGTGATATTGCCACACATGATAAGCATTTAGTGTTTGGTTTCTCACAGCAAGGCTACACAGGATAATCTGTTACTGGTTATTATGGTTCAGCACAAAATGATTTACGGATTATGAGGGTCACAATGTGACATATGTACTTGGAACAGGTGCTTGAAAATGCAAACTTTAAGGTAGGTTTACAGTAGCTGTTTTATTAGGATCAGCTGACTTCTTGATGTGTGTCCATGTCTGCTGTGTCTTGAGTGGTTCGTTCTCACGCCTGCTGAACTGCATGCTTCTGCAGATATTTCCACAGAAAACTGACCTGCTTATCCTTATTTGCAGGATGATTACCTAGAGCCCTTTGATGGAGAGTAAGTCATTGATGAAGCAACTGAAGATGTTTGAGCTTAGGACACTACTCTGAGGAACTCCTAGAGTGATGTCCTGAGGCTGAGATGATTGGCCTCTAATAACCACAACCATCTTTCTATGTGCTAGGTATGACTCCAACTCATGTAGGGTTTTCCCCCTGATTCCCATTTACTTCAATTTTACTCGGGCTCCTTGATGCCACACTCGGTCAAATGCTGCCTTGATGTCAAGGGCAGTTATGCTAACCTCACCTCACCTCTGGAATTCAGCTCTTCTGTACATGTTTGCACCAAGGCTGTAATGAGGCCTGGACCCGAATGGTCCTGGTGGAACCTAAACTGAGCATTGGTGAGTCGGTTATTGCTGAGTACATGCCACTTGATAGCACTGTCAATGACACATTTCATCAGTTTTCTGATGACTGAGAGTAGACTGATGCGCAGTAATTGGCCGGATTGTGCTCTCTCCTCGTGCTTCAGTTGGTCCATCTGGAAGAAGATTTTTGTGTTAAAAAAAAAGTGTACAGTGAACTGGGAGGTGTTGTGGAAATCACCTATTGAAACCGAGAATGACCCTGTAGATTAAAAGTTAAGGGTCATAAAGACAGTAACCAAAAAAAAGGCAGAGAACATGACCAGAAATCTAATAGGGGAAACCGGTACCTAACCTGTATGGAAGGGATAAACCTTGTATATAGTGCTCCAGCAGGGTCCTTATTGACTTTGTTCCGTGATGCGCTAGGTGAATTTATCATATGGCGAGGCAAGCATTGGGGAAGACAATCTCACAAAAGGGTGCTACAATCAGCGTAGGACCCTGATTATAACATTATAGTGAGGTTTTTGAATACTACTGGTGCACATCCTGGATGCATATGGTGGCACCAATCCAATCTGGTGGATCGTGCATTTTCGTTCTGGGACTTCTGCGTGTGTGCCACCCAATGTTTGGAATACTTAGGTGCCCTTTTTGTGTCTGAAAAATTAGCATGATGCTATCATTTCTAGGTCAGAATTTGGCAGTGGGAGTATCATATTAGGGAATTCAAATCACACTAAGGAATAGAGGAAAATAATGGTTCAGTAGGAAAGCACAGCATTATAATTGAATGGGCAAAGCTGCTGTTTATTGAGAAAAAAAATACTTCAGAGAATCAAAATGTCATCAAAAAGGCTTGTATAAGCCCCAGATGCCTGAATTTTCCAGAAATACGGTGAAGTAAACTTCTGGCCAGCTCACTGCAGTGAATACCAAGGGTGCAAATTCCTCTGTAATGTAGTTATTAACTGCTCATTTTTGCTGTGACATTTGTCGTTCCATTAGAGCACTATGTACCCTTTGAGCTCAACACTATAGGAAAGATGTTGAGGCAAAAGCATGGATGCAGCACAGATTAACCAGGATACTGTTTAGTATGAGGAATAGGATACAAAACTTGAAAAATTAGTACTATTTTTGTTAGAAGAGAGATTATGGTGAGATTTGATAGAGCTATATAAAATTATAAAGGGATGAGCTAGAGCAATTAGAAACAGTCTATTTCCAGTAATTGACGGACCTTAAAGGAGGAGACATAGATATAAGATTAAATATAAAAGATTTAGGACAGGAAGTAGGAAAAATCTTTAATACACAGAGTTTTGCAAAGCTGTGGAATATGCTACCAGATTTGGTGATTGAAACAGAGACCATGTCAATGATTAAGTAAGATTAGATAGGTGGGTGAAGGAAAGGGGGATAAAAGGATAAAAGAACAGGGCACATAGAATTATGACAATTGCTCATACACAGGATAAACATCAAACAGGCTGGTTGGGCCAACAGGCCTTTTCCATGTTGTAATTTCTGTATATAATTAACCAGCTCACCTTGCAGGTAGTGTTATCCAAAGTTCACTCCTTCTATTGAAACCAGCGATATTGTGGGTTAATAGTCAGGCAATCATTCCCCAAAGTTTTGCAACTCACAGGCTATTGTCAGATAACATTTCAACAATAGTTACTAGGCTTATGTATGCTAGTGTGTGTTTGTATGTACGCATGCAGCACAAACACCTAAGGACCAAAAGATAAGCGGAGAGGTAATTACATGAAGGGACAGACAATTATTTGTTGTCTGGAGCAGCAGGAACAGGAGGGATGCTGGAATAATCACTCCACAGTCAAATTCTGCCCCTGCACATCCTGACACTGCCCAAACAACAATAACAGCAGCTTGTATTTATATAGCACCTTTAATGTTGTAAAATATCCCAAGGCACTTCAGAGGACTGTAATCAAACAAAATCTGATGTTAAGCCACATGAGATATTAGGGCAGATGATCAAAAGTTTGGCCAAAGAGGTAGGTTTTAAGCAGCATCTTAAAAAGGAGAAAAGAGAGGCAGAGAGGTTTAGGGAGGGAATTCCAGAGCTTAGGGCTTCAGCTGCTGACGGCATTGCTGCCAATAGTGGAGCGATTAAAAATCAGGGATGCTCAAGAAGCCAGAATTAGACAAGCGCAGATATCTCGGAGGATTGTGGGGCTGCAGGAGATTACAGAGATAGGGAGGGGCGAGACCATGGAGAGATTCAAATAACAAGTATGAAAATATTAAATCGAGGTGTTGCTTAACCAGGAGCCAATGTAGGTCAGCGAGCACAGAGGTGATGAATGAAAGGGACTTGGTGCAAGTTAGGACACGGGCAGCAGAGTTTTAGATGACGTCATGTTTATGGAAAGTGGAAGATGGGTGGTCAACCTGGAGTGCATTGAAATAGTCATGTCTAGAGGTAACTAAAGCATGAATGAAGGTTTCACCACCAGATGAGCTGATGGAATCGCACAATGTGGAAATAGGCAAAATTAGCGATGGCATGAATATGTGGTCAGAAGTTTATCTCAGGGTTAAATACGACACCAAGGTTGCAAGCAGCCTGGTTCAGCCTCAGACAGTTGCCAGGGAGAGGGATGGAGTTAGTGGCTAGGGAAAATGTTTGTGATGGAGACCAAAGACAGTGGCTTTTGTCTTCCCAAATACTTTGTGTTACGACTGAGATGGGAGGAGTGCACTGTCTTTTCTAGTTTCACTTCTCCACAGGTCACAACATATATATTTTAAATGTTTACCCAGTTACTGATGCAGTTAATCATATACTTTACTCTTTACCCCAGGATAAAATACACCAACCAGATTTCTTTAATAAACAACAAAATTATCAGTTTATTATAAAACAAGAGTTATCCAGTAATGAAGCAACGCATTAAGACACAGATTGAAATATGAAAGTTCCCTTTTAAAATACCTCCCACATACACACTCACACACACACACACACTGGTTAAAGAAAAATAAAGAAATTTCTTTGCAGAGCTCTTTTACAAAAAAAAGACAAAAATAAGAATACTTCTTAATTCTTGAAGAAAATGGATGAGATATGCTGTGTCCCAAAATGGCATACAGTCTGGCATCCGAGAACATGTAGACGGGTCACTGGGATCTTTTCTGGAGCAGTTCTTTTGAGGTGGCATTAAGGATTAATCCGGCAGGTTTTTCCAGCTTCTCAGGAGAAATGCGACATCAGGGGTTGTAGCTATCATGGTTTTACAGAGAAGTGAAGAAAGAGATGATCTGGGTGTTTCTTTCGTGGCAGGCTGGCTTCGAACTAACTCAAAGCAGTCCACAATCCAACCAGAAAGTCAAAACAATATCCCAAAAGCGACCTCCTGACCATTATAAATCTTGACATGTCACTTCTCTTGTAAACATCTTCTCCAAGTCAACAAGATTTCTGTTGTTTATTGAGCTTAACATAGAAACATAGAAAATAGGAGCAGGAGTAGGCCATGAAACCCTTCGAGCCTGCTCCACCATTCATTGTGATCGTGGTTGATCATCCAACTCAGTAACCTGTTCCCACTTTCGCCCCATACCCTTTGATCCCTTTAGACCCAAGAGCTATATCTAACTCCTTCCTGAAAACATATAATATTTTGGCCTCAACTGCTTTCTGTGGTAGCGAATTCCACAGGCTCACCAATCTCTGGGTGAAGAAATCTCTCCTCATCTCAGTCCTGAAAGGTTTACGGCATATCCGTAGACTATGACCCCTGGTTCTGGACTCCCCCACCATCGGGAACATCCTTCCTGCATCTACCCTGTCAAGTCCTGTTAGAATTTTATAGGTTTCTATGAGATCCCCCCTCACTCTTCTGAACTCCAGTGAATATAATCCTAACCGACTCAATCTCTCCTCATACGTCAGCCCCGTCATCACAGGAATCAGTCTGGTAAACCTTCCCTGCACTCCCTCTATAGCAAGAACATCCTTCCTCAGATAAGGAGAGCAAAACTACACACAATATTCCAAGTTGGTAAACCTTTGCTGCACTCCCTCTACAGCAAGAACATCCTTCCTCAGATAAAGATACCAAAATTGCACACAATATTCCAAGTGGGGCCTCACCAAGGCCCTGTATAATTGCAGCAAGACATCCCTGCTCCTGTACTTGAATCTGCTCGCTATGAAGGCCAACATACCATTTGCCTTTTTTAACCGCCTGTTGCACCTGTATGCTTACCTTCAGCGACGGGTTTACGAGAACACCCAGGTCTCACTGCATATTCCCCTCTCTCAGTTTATAGCCGTTCAAATAATAATCTGCCTTCCTGTTTTTGCTTCCAAAGTGGATAACCTCACATTTATCCACATTATACTGCATCTGCCATGCATTAACCCATTCACTCAACTTGTCCAAATCACCCTGAAGCCTCTCTGCATCCTCCTCACAACTCACCCTCCCACCCAGTTTTGTGTCATCTGCAAATTTGGAGATATTACATTTAGTTCCCTCATCTAAATCATTAATATATATTGTGAATAGCTGAGGTCCTAACACCGATCCCTGCAGTACCCCACTAGTCACAGCCTGCCATTCGGAAAAAGACCCATTTATCCCGACTCTTTGTTTCCTGTCTGCCAACCAGTTTTCTATCCATCGCAATACACTGCCCCCAATCCCATGCACTTTAATTTTACATGCTAATCTCTTATGTGAGACTTTGTCGAAAGCCTTCTGTAAGTCCAAATAAACCACAACCACTGGCTCTCCCTCATCAATTCTACTAGTTACATCCTTGAAGAATTCTAGTAGATTTGTCAAGCATGATTTCCCTTTCGTAAATCCATGCTGACTCTGCCCGATTTTACCACTGTTCTGTAAGTGCTCTGCTATAACATCTTTGATAATGGATTCTAGAACTTTCCCATGACCGACGTCTGCTGCCTGGTCTATAATTCACTGCTTTCACTCTATCTCCCTTTTTAAATAGTGGGGTTACATTAGCTACCCTCCAATCTGTAGGAACTGTTTCAGAGTCTATAGAATCTTGGAAGATGACCACCAATACATTGACTATTTCATGGGCCACTTCCTTAAGTACTCTGGGATGCATACCATCAGGCCCTGGAGATTTATCGGCCTTCAATCCCATCAATTTCCCCAACACCATTTCTCTACTAATACTGATTTCCTTCAGTTCCACTCTCTCACTAAGCTCTGTGTTCCCCAACATTTCTGGTGTGATATTTGTGTCCTCCTTTGTGAAGACAGAACCAAAGTATGCATTTAGTTGGTCAGCCATTTCTTTGTTCCCCATAATAAATTCCCGTTTCTGACTGTAAGGGACCTACATTTGACTTCACCAATCTTTATCTCTTCACATACCTATAGAAACTTTTACCGTCAGTTTTTATGTTCCCCACAAGCTTGCTCTCGTACTCTATTTTCCCCTTCTTAATCAATCCCTTGGTCCTCCTTTGCCGACTTCTAAACTGCTCCCGATCCTCAGGTCTGTTGTTTAATCTGGCAAATTTATATGCCTCTTCCTTGAATCTAATGCTACCTCTAAATTCCCTTGTAAGCCATGGTTTGGCTACCTTTCCCGTTTTACTTTTGCGCCAGATAGAGATAAACAATTGTTGCCGTTCATCCATGCGTGTAAACTTAAAGCACATGAGATTGGGGGTAGTGTATTGTGATGGATAGAAAATTGGTCGGCAGACAGGAAACAAAGAGTAGGAATAAACGGGTCTTTTTCCGAATGGCAGGCAGTGACTTGTGGGGTACCGCAGGGATCGGTGCTAGGACTCCAACTATTCACAATATATATTAATGATTTAGATGAGGGAACTAAATGTAATATCTCCAAATTTGCAGATGACACAAAACTGGGTGGAAGGGTGAGTTGTGAGGAGGATGCAGAGAGGCTACAGGGTGATTTGGACAAGTTGAGTGAGTGGGCTAGTGCATGGCAGATGCAGTAAAATGTGGATAAATGTGAGGTTATCCGCTTTGGTGGCAAAAACAGGAAGGCAGATTATTATCTCAACGGCTATAAACTGAGAGAGGGGAATATGCAGCGAGACCTGGGTGTTCTCGTACACCCGTCGCTGAAGGTAAGCATGCAGGTGCAAAAGGCGGTAAAAAAGGCAAATGGTATGTTGGCCTTCATAGCAAGAGGATTCGAGTACAGGCGCAGGGATGTCTTGCTGAAATTATACGGGGCCTTGGTGAGGTCACACCTGGAATATAGTGTATCGTTTTGCTTTCCTTATCTGAGGAAGGATGTTCTTGCTATAGAGGGAGTGCAGCGAAGGTCTACCAGAATGATTCCTGGGATGGCGGGTCTGACGTATGAGGAGAGATTGAGTCGGTTAGGATTATATTCTCTGGAGTTCAGAAGAGTGAGGGGGGATCTCATAGAAACCTATAAAATTCAAACAGGACTTGACAGGGTAGATGCAGGAAGGATGTTCCCGATGGTGGGAGAGACCAGAACCAGGGGTCATTGTCTCAGGATACGCCGTAAACCTTTCAGGACTGAGATGAGGAGAAATTTCTTCATCCAGAGATTGGTGAGCCTATGGAATTCGCTATCACAGAAAGCAGTTGAGGCCAAAACATTGTATGTTTTCAAGAAGGAGTTAGATATAGCTCTTGAGTCTAAAGGGATCAAAGGGTATGGGGCGAAAGTGGGAACAGGTTACTGAGTTGGATGATCAGCCATGATCATAATGAATGGCGGAGCAGGCTCGAAGGGCCAAATGGCCTACTCCTGCTCCTATTTTCTACGTTTCTATGTTTCTTTAAATGTTTGCCATTGCCTATCCACCGTCATCCCTTTAAGTAACGTTTCCCAATCCATCATAGCCAACTCGCGCCTCATACCTTCGTAGTTTCCTTTTCTAAGATTGAGGACCCTAGTCTCAGAATCAACTACGTCACTCTCCGTCATGATGAAGAATTCTATCATATTATGGTCGCTCATCCCCAAGGGGTTTCCCACCATTAGATTGTCAATTATTCCTCTCTCATTACACAATACCCTGTCTAGAATGAGTGTTCTCTAGTTGGTTTCTTAACATATTGGTCCAGAAAACCATCCCATATACACTCCAAGAATTCCTCCTCTACGCCTTAAGGCATATGACTTCCAGTAAAGGTTGTTTTCAAACAAGATCTCTAAATGAACTTTCAGCAAAAAACAAAGTCCAGCATCAATGAAATCTTCAGACTTACAAAATGAATCCATTTCCACAATTTAAATATGAGTCATCAAAAAAATATTTAACAAAAAAATGGAAGCACTTTCATCATATTTTTCAGGGAAGATCTCTGTTCATCCAGTACTTAGAGACAGTGGAGGGATAGGGAGGGATCAATTATTTTCTTATTCACTTAGCATAGATCAGATATGATGGTCAAGATAAGTCGCTAGCCATTCACAAAAGTCCTTGTAAAGTAAACAGAGGTGGGCAATTGCCCTGTTCATCTTTCTTAATCAGAATTATTGATCTGACCTTATCAGCAATGAAGATTATGCATTACTGGCCTGCCCATGGCGTGCTGGGAGTGGCCCTAGAGTTCGCAGAAACAGGTGGTAATGGGGAGGAACGTTTAGCTCCATAAGTCTAGATTTTAATTTTTTTAAAAGGGGGGGGCACTTAGAATAGCTGCTAAATGAAGTACAAGGAACTGACATCCAAAAGAAAGATTCAATAGAAGTAGAGAAAGATCAGAGTATGCTTTAAAACTGTAAAAATGCATTAAGAAGGAATTTTTAATTTTTTCAATTATTTAAATTGTTGACTTTTTCACTTTTTCTTCTGGAGTTCAGATTTCTCTCGGTGCATTTCATTTCAATTTTGTTTCTTTTTTCCCCCCTTAATAAATTATTTTTTAATCATTTTCTGCTCTTGTTTGCTCTTTTGCATTTGGCCAATGTGCTTTTATTTCAGTGCACAATTTGCATTCTTTCCTCTGAAGTTTTTTTCCCCCAACTCCCACTGCTGTTCTGTTTTCATTTTGGGAGACAGATCGATCCAAATCAAAGCTGGCTGTTTTCATATCCAGAATAAGAAAAGGCTGGCATGGCAAAACAATTTTGGGCAGGTCTGGGAGCCGTATTTCCTCTTCCTGCTGAAGCTGGGTGTAGTCCCAGCAGTGGCCACCACTCCTGGTGGTGCTGCTGGGACCAAGAGCTGCCGGCTGTTACACGGGACTTCCTGCCCCAAGGAGGTGGAAGTCCTGCCCAAGACCAATTAAGGGCATGGGGAATGAAAAATCCCGGCACGGTTCCCCAGGCCCGGTGGAGGCAGGCTCGCCACCAACTTTTCAGCTGGTGGGCGGGGCCTCCCGCCCATTGTAAAATTAATTCCAGTCTAGGACTTTGCATAAGAATTTTAATTTACTATCTTCGATATAAGCAGATGTCATTAGAAGAGTGATAAAATTAATTGGATAGTAAACAACAATTTTTTGGTTGCTATTGGACTTGATACTAATAACATTCATGAAATTGTACTGATTGAGAGCATTCAGATGGTTGGTGAAAGGACTGCATGAGGTGATAACAGGGACTATTGATTGGGGATTGTGTGGTTGGTGGATTGGAGAGGGGAAGGATTCTTCAAGGTGAACCTCTCCAATAATCTGCTGCCTTAGATCTCTAGTAGATGGCAGCACAGCTGAGTTTCCACTTCCTCAGAGGATGAATAAGCATTCCTCATCCCCTTATTGTTGTTCCTCATCTGGCAGCTCCAAGACTTTGCCCCTTTGCATTGCAAAGGTGTACAGCATGCAACAGATAACTACCAAGCTTGAGACTCGCTCGAGACTGTATTAAAGGATGCCTCTAGGTCTGTCTTAATAGTAAAACGTTTGTTTTTAGTCCCCAGTGATCTGTTTTTGTTCTTGTGTGGGTCTTGTTACATCAAAGCTCCACATTTGTGCCCAGGTTCCTGACAAGAGTTGTATGTCAGGTAATGAAGGGATAGCCCTTATCCCTCAGCAGCAAGCCTGTGACCCAATGGTCTGGATAGAAGACAAAGTACTGAAGAGTGGTGCATGATAAAAGCATCATGACTAGTACCAGGAAAGGGGAAATAAACCTGAGTGATTCTCTCCCTGTGGTCACAGACGAGTGAAACATTGAAGCAATGGAAGCCGTTATAAAAAATTGCTGGTTGATGATGGGAAGAATGCAGAGATACATGGGTGCTGTCTATGATCTGCTGTACCTGTGGAAATCTGGAAATTGCACAACTACGTTCCTCTTGCTTGGCAGCCATTGGGAAAAGTGATGAATTCTTGCTGCTTCGCAAAGTCTGCATCTTTGGCTTGTCTGAGTTTGTGGACTATGCACAACAAACTTACTTATATTGGCATAATAAAAGCAAAATACTGCGGATGCTGGAAATCTGAAATAAAAACAAGAAATGCTGGAACCACTCAGCAGGTCTGGCAGCATCTGTGGAAAGAGAGGCAGAGTTAACGTTTCGGGTCAGTGATCCTTCTTCGGGTCACTGACCCGAAACGTTAACTCTGCTTCTCTTCCCACAGATGCTGCCAGACCTGCTGAGTGGTTCCATCATTTCTTGTTTTTATTACTTATGTTGGCATTGTCCCATTACTTGTGGATCAACTCTTGAAAGTTGGGAACTATACTGTCACAGGCAGCTCTATCCATGCCCAGGGATTGGGCTCCAATTTGGTGCAACAGGTCACACAGCTCAATCACTGCCTCTGTGCTGAAGCGGAACCACTTGACACACCGTTCCTCTGTCAAGTTCAAGTCAGTTAGTTGGTTCCTGAAGACCCACATGCTGTAAGGCCTCCTGCACCCTCCCATCATTCGCCCTCTTCTCGCAGTATCTCCAGGTCTGTGCTGCCTCCATTGCTGATGATGATTTTATTCCTCAGTTGACAAATTCAAAAGCAATCAGAATTCACACCTTCCATAATTGTGCTGAGTCAATCCCAAAACTCAGTTTCCAAAACTAATGAACAGCAAAACACAAGCCAAAATAGCCACATCATTGACCCAAAAGCACACCAGCAGGCTATAAAGACTCATGAGAAATTTACCTTAAGAGATGAGGAGCCCTTTAAATTTTACTTGAGCACAGCCTGCTTCCTGATAGTTACTGCCTGATTTGCTGGGCGGGGTAAGGAACTGATGAATCTGGTGCTCCTAGAGCCAATTTCATAGAAGAGTTTTGATTCAGGCTCAGGATCTCTATTTTTAATATTTTAATTAGGACAGTATGGCCACCAGGGTCACCTAAAAGACTCAAAGTAGTGTTAGATGTCAGATGTGCTTTTAGCACAGGACATCGCACTGCTAAATTTCTCACTTTTACCCCCATTTTGCACCTACAAATTAGACGAAACAGGATCCAATTTCTCCCTGTTGCAACCTCAGTGAGATCATTAATGTTAATAATATGAGATATGAATCCCCAGATCAATTTAAAGAATTACATGACAAAATTTCACATTTTAAGCTATTATAAACAACTAAATTAAAGAAATCCCCATGAACTAAATGGTACTCTGTAAGTAGCTGATAACTCAAATTACAAAGAAAGGTGTTTTCTTTACTTATTAAAAATATTTGAAAACCTCACACCACACAAACATTACATAATCCCTTTTGATGGCAAAATCTTTGCAGCTAAAAGTCCCAAATTTGTCCCAGTTGCAATGGGATGGATCTCCCAGACTTTTCAAATTAGATTGAAACAGACTTTTCAATAAAATCCTTTTTGCTCACTTCTCTGAGCAATTCCAACCTAGATATCTGTGAATAAGGTGAATCCTGATGATCCTGTTGGTCTTTTCCTTCTCTGCAAACTTCAAAACAGGTTTAAGCCTTTGCAACCTTTCACTGTATCAGGCTTCTGAGAGCAAGTGTGCCCTCTCTCCCTCTCAAGGTTGCCACTGCTGGTTGTCTTCCTTACTGCCTTCTCTGAGGCTGCAACACTGGGTTCCCTTCTTACAGCCCGTCTGCCTTCAGAAAATCTGTTAAATTTATCTGGACTGAAATGGTCAATAGCTTATTGTCCTGTTACAATATGCAAAGTGCAGAAGTCTGGTTTCACAGAGCCACAACTGCCTTCCATTGTTCCCAGGTGTTAACAGCTGCTTGGTATATTTGCATCTTCAGAATCACTGACTCTTTGTTTATGACCTGAAAGTCTGGGAGGGTGAAACCCATTGTTCTTCAGTAGTTATCCCTGCAATCTCTGTTTTTTTTTAAAAAAAGGGTCTTTAATCTGTGTTCTCTGCTGTCCTGGTAATAAAGATTTCTGTCTTGTCCTTTCACAGAATGTATGTAAGGTCACTTGACTTTCTGGACTCCATCTTCAACTTTTAAAAATCACAGTTTCTAGAACAATCATGCTACAAAGTCCAATGTTCATAACATTCCCTCCTTGAGTGCATCATTGTATATATGCTATTAATAAATCTCGTTAGCCAAATTGAATGCCAGGTCACTAACCAGGGACTGGATGGTTAAAGAAAACTTTTATTTTTGAATTAATGGTCTCTGTTAAGCAAAGGAGGCTAAAGGAAGAAAAGATGAAATGTCTTTAATTAACTATAAATGGACATTCTTAATTTTATTTTTTAAAAGAACAGTTGGCCAGATGCTCCTTTCTTTTTGTTTGTCTGGACAGATTGTTTTGTTAAAGTATTAGCTTTGGAATTTTCCAAAAATCATGCAAACAGCTGAGAAAACGAATCCTGCATGGCCACAATGAACATACTAATACCTACTGTGAAAACACCTCAGCAAGAACATTCACAGTACATGGAGATTCAAATCTGACAACAAATGTTGTCCCAGTGAAAGCGCTGATATCAGAAAATCTTGCAGCCTCGTTTAAAAAACATGACCACTTTAATCTAAAAAAGGTACCTTATTTGTTGTACCTCTATTTGACTTACTCAGTACACTAGTTTAGTGACTGTTTTATTTACTTTGGAAAAGAACTGGCAGTCACCCGTGAGCACACAGTGCTGGTAACATTTGTTACAATTGACTAGTTCTTTCCCATAACGCATGAACAAAATAAAGAATATTTTAAATTTCCAAACCACTTGGCATTCTGATCCTGCTTTACTTACAAGAAGTGAACAGAGGATCTGGTTAAACTCACACAATGATCTTTGGGCAAAAAATAAAAGAGACACCCTCAGCTAAAAAAGATGCTGATGAGATCCTATTGCTTTCCAGCTGGACAAGGATCAAGCAGTGATACGTCAAAGTATTATAATGAACTGCTCAGTCGTAGATTCAGTTTTAAACAAAAAGGAGCTGTAAGAGAACTGTTAATATCCTCCCAGTGATTTTCACAGTAGAGTATACCAAAAAAAAAGAAAAATCCTTTTAAGTATAGTCGGACCAGGACAATTTATTTGGAATTTTTTGAGGCAATTAAACTCAAAACCTCTTTGCACATCCACTGTACAGTATATCACTTTAGTTGCCAATTTAATACATGCTGTTCTATCCCCTTAAAAACATCCTGTGTGTTAACATTCAGGTATGTGCTGGATAACATGCCCTGATGATTGTGGGGCCAGAACCAAACTGCAATTTGAAGAAAGGATTGGCTTATAGAGGTGTAACTGCACAGGACGAGAAAGGCTAAAAATAAATCATTGTCCTTTAAGGTTGATGTCTTTGGGTACATCCTTACAAGTCCAAAACCTTAAATATTTTTTACTTTCATGTGTACACAATACAAAATGGCTCGTAAAACAAATACCTAAGGAGAGCTTGATGCGGCAATCAGGATATTCACTTCTGTAGCAAATCTAAGCCTCAGCATTAATGGACAATGAAATCTAACAGTGCACACATTACCATGTATTAATTGAGTGACCACTACAATGGATGTCAGGCATCACATCACAGGAGGTTCACATGAAATGCCCTCTTAGTATCTATTTGTCACAAAGCTGCTGACATCAAGAGTTCTGTGAGATTCTGTGACCGAGTCTACCAAATGAAAGAAGACTTTGGAAGCTCTGGGATGAAACATGGAAAATAGGGAAAGGAAGGAAATGCTTCAAACTTAATAACACCATGCATATGACAGAATGAACATTACATAATTAATATACAGGCTGATCCTTCAGTAAAAATACACACCCAGAGGTTCTGCTCCTTCTTAGGGTAAAATTCCAGTGCTGTTGAGGCAAAGGCACTGGAATGTGATGGCACGGTGCCTAGAATTGTTAGGTATTTGGCCCTTAAGTTCATCAGTACCAAACTCCAATTGTGAGTTAGTGGTTATGGAAGCATCCTCTACCTCTCTCCTAAACATCCCAACAGCAGTTGGGGTAAATTGCTGGATACTCCAGGCCTCTGACAGGCCCAAAGCATACATCTGGGCCACAAGTGGGTCCAACAAAGATGCGATGCAATGGCAAACAACCCCAGAGAGATGGATTGCTGTTCCAGTAATGGTCTGCCATCAATGGAGTGACTACCAAAGGTAACCTGATACTGGAAATCTTCAGACACAAAAGCCTGTTGAAGTCCCACTGGAGAGACAAGCAGCTGTTCTGAAATCCTGGATGACAAGAGATGGACATGCTTGTAGAGCCAATGATGAACCGGGCACCTGCCCCCGATATGATAACGACCCCATACCTGGAATTTGAACCCAATGAGTCACAACCATTTTCACTCAACAATCCATGCAAAATAAGTTTACTGTGGATTTCTTTCCATATGTAAATTTACAGATCGTCAAACTGTGTCTGTTGAAGCCAAGTATTGCTCTGCAGTACTTTTGCATGATGTGACTACCAAAATAGTAGAAAGCAAACTAGAAGGACCGTGGTCTTTTTCATTTAGCCATTCCCATGTTATAATCAATTCATTTACTTATTTTATGTGAATTCTTTTCTTATTCCTGTTACTTAGTGAAAATTGAGAAAACGGACCAAAAAAGCACCATTGAAATGTTTTCATTTAAAAAAAATTGGTTAGGATTTCCCAACACGATTAACGTTGGTTAAATATAAACAGCAAAAGAGACAGCTGACTTTTTTTGCAACAGAGTATTGTCAATATTGTATGTCTTTTGCAAACAGACTTAATGTAAAAACAAGGGCATGAAGTAAATTTCAGATAAGCAGATTTCCCACAAAATAAATGGGTAAATAATTTTATTAAAATAGGAGACAATAGAATTTCATAAGAGAGCTTTAATTACCAATATTGCACGGCACAATTACCAAAGAAAGTTCAGGATTAATGTTCACAACTTCTCATTTAATACAGTAACTGCTGCTAAAAGATTTTAATTAATCTTTTTGCTATACTGATCAGCTAGCACACATTAACACTAGTATAACTTCAGTTTCAAAGAAACAACACAACGTAATTTCCTAGTTTTGGACATGCATTCCCCTTTAAGAAATGGTGCTCCAAACTTACAGGATTGTCTTTCTGCTTTAACTCAACCCTTGCTCTTGCTCCCTTGCGACCTTTCTCACTTTCCTGCCAATGTCAGAAAACTATGCAAAGGTTGGCGATGATACAAATAAATATATTCACTTATACAGTTCTTCATCATGTCAGCTTTCTCAAAGTGCTTCACACAATAATTACTTTTCAGTACAGTCTCTGTTGCTGTGTAGGCAAATACACATGACGAGCAAATTAAAAGTAAAAGGAGTGATGAGGCTGCTATGGCAGTATCGTGCATTTAGAATATGAAAGGCATGAGCATCGATGGGCTGTCTTGTCCTTTTAAATCCTTTCAAATCCCTGACTTTGTTACGTTATTGTGCATTCTCAACACAATGTACTTTGTAGTTCTTCCATAATTCAAGGGCCCTGAAATTCCACAGGTTGCAGTTCCAATAGAGCTTATGGGGTTAGTGGGAAGCCATCTCAACTGCACAGGGTAAGCAAATGCAAGCATCACTTTGGCTGCATCTTTGCCTCCATCTGCCCATGCCTGCTGGAAACTCTGGAACCTGCCCTCTATTGGTGGGGGGGAGAGGGGTGGTGGTGGTGGAAGGGGGAAGTGGATGCGGTTGCAGAGGACCTTCCCCTGCCTGGGTCCAGCCACTATCTCTTCAGCAAGGTGGGTGGCAATCCAACTTTTAAAAAACTGTAGTTTTCACATGTACTTGGGTACTCCCAATTTAGTGAGTTTCCCCTCCTGGCCACCCTGCCTTTCATTTGTTATGTAAGGGGCAAACAGAAGTTTGTCCTATACAAAGTATTGACAAAATACCCACAAAAAAATTCACATTGGCATAGCTGGATTCCTGCCATTTTCCTGGGTGTTCCGCCAGGCTCCGACCGTGGGATTTTAGGGCCAAGATTTAAAACAGATGAAGAATAGACTCTACCCTTTATTTTAAATTCTTTCCAGACAGGAAAAAAACAGAGCTTAGTGTTTCAATGATCTGCAAGCTGCATAGGAGCAGGCAGAATGAAATCCAAACACCCTGATCTGCAGAACTGCTGAAGTCAATTCATCAAACAGGATGGGCGCTGGCTAGGGTTGGGGCAGAGGTGCAAGCATTACTTAAAATCTGGTGTTCTCTTTGCCAGTGTTGAGAACTGAAAAATGGTTTCTTTCATCCAGGGTGAACTGTTCTGGATAAAACCAATGCCACTAGGACATCCAAAAGCAGCCTCCTAAAAGGTGGACATGACCAATAAAAAAAAAGCTGATCTACTGTCTAAACTGAAAACAATGTGATTAAAAACATTTATATGTCATAACTTGGAGATTGCTGCTTAAATCAAAAAGTACTGGGTTCAAGTGTGAACAGTACATAATCCAAGCTGATTGTCCTGTACAAAATTGAGGAAGTGCTGCATTGTTTTGCCCTTTCAATGAGATGTAAAGCCAAAGCCCCATTTACCTGTTCAGGTGGGTATTTAAGATTCTATCTACTATTCACAACACTAAAATTCCTCCTTCAACCATTCTTACCAAAATCAGATTCATTATTTTCTAATTTTGAAACATTCCTATGAATAAACCAGCTACTGTATTTTTCTACAAAGCAACACAAAACCTCAAAACAATTCATTTAATGTGAAGGATTTTCAGACATTTGAGGGATGTCTTAAGGTATTAAATAAAATCATGTGGTTCTTTCTTTCAAAAAAGTTCCTCTCTAATTTAAACTATCCTAAAAAATTAAAAGATTTTACTTACTTTATTTCTTCTTCCTTTTGTCTACTACAATCCTGTCTATTTTTTTTACAACACTCAGGCAGAAAAGTGAGTGACACTAGCAACGACCAGCATCCTTTGTAAGAGCAGCAGTTTAACAGTCCTGTTCCCCCACCCACCTGCAGCCTTAGCATTCCTCATACACACATGGAAAATGCAAAAGGAGTTGATCTTGCTGAATACCTGGACCTGAGTTGGCCTTATGGTTTACATTCCTTTTAATAATGCATGTCAATCTGATTATGTGAATTTCGCACATCTCTGTGAAGAGATGTCGGATGTATTACTCAAGGAGATACAGAGGAATATAACTATTTCCATAGTAGAATAGGTCTTCTAGAGCCAGAGCTGCAAGGCCATCCAAGGCCACCTGGAGTCTCCCAGACCTGAAAGTCAGCAGCCTTCCACCAGCCATGCTGCAGCACTATGTAGGAGCACTAGGACAGGCAATGGTCCCATGGAAGACCTAAGGAAATTCACAAGGATGATTAGTTTAATTTTGTATGCAACGTGGAATGGTTTATGAATTTGGTCTGTCATGTTAATTTTGTGGCTTTTTTTTCTGCATTACAGCTGAGCAGACGCTGATGGCCAGGGACCAAGGGAAGGTAAGGTGTGGGACTGTGGTGAATGGGGAATTGGGGTTGCGGTTACTGGTATCACACTTGAATAAGTTCTTCATGTACATCCTGACCAGAAAAGTTGCCTCCCATTAGCTTCCTCATGCTCCTCGTATGCCTAGTGGCAGGGGCACTCCCCTCACAATGGTGATGTTGTGCAGCATGCAGCAGACCACGATGAATCTTGACACCCACACTGCCGGGTGCTGCAGGGCTCCTCCAGAGTGGTGTAGACAGTGGAAATGTTGTTGTGACATACCAATAGTCTGCTCTAATCACATTTCAGATGGCAGCATAGCTGTCATTGTATGCATGCTGTACACAAGCACAAGTTGCTTACTGGAGTCAGCAGCCATGCAGATAGCGCTTGTCACCCTATGGTTTGCTGTGATGGCTCTATTGCAACTAGCACGATGGACTGCTGCAGAATGAAGGCATCATGACTGCTGCCAGGATACCGGAGACTGACCTGTGTGATCCTCTACCTATTGTCATTGAGGGAATGGAATCCCTTTCGGTCTTAGTATAGGGCAGAGTTGACATGCAGCACCCTAATGGATGTATGGGCAGTCAATGGCACCCTGCACTATGGGGGAGCCTGCAATCCTAGTGAAGTTGAATGCTTGGTCTGGTGAGAGAAAATGAAATGTAGTGAGCTCACACTGGATACAGTGCTTCAGTTACCTCCTTCATGAACAGCGGTTGGCAAACTGTGAGATGTTGTAAATATCTCCAGCTCCAGCCTGGAAGAAGCCAGATGCATGGTCACCTTCACAGCCACTGGCAATGTGGTCCTTGCCCTGTTCTGAAGTTGTAGTTGCAGTTGCAGCAGGTGGCAGATTTCAGTGAGGATGTCCTTACTGAAGCACAGGTGTCAACCATTGTTCCTTGCTGAGGTTCAGGTAGGAGAATTGCTCCCTGAACACCCAGGATAGATATGGTCTCCTGCTGAGAGCCCTTCTCCCGCTCCTCCTCCTCCATCTTCCAACAGCTTGTTCTGCTCTGCCTGACCTCTGCACATTCTCTAAGTCATGCTGTATTCCAAGGGGAATGGCTACTAATGCCCCCATGTTTGGGAGCAACTGGTTTGTGTAGAATCCTTAAAGTCGACAAAAAGTCCTTGAGCACCTGCCACATCACTCCCTGTAGACGTTTGCAACGTTAACCAACTACAGAAAGCACCAAACACTTGTAGAATCAAAGCAACAGCCAGAAGAAAGCAATCAGCAACCAGTAAGCAGTTGATCATCCCTTTAAATTGCTCTGGTTGGTGGTCTTTCCTGCTGCTGAATGAGAGTTCAGTTGTATGAGGTTAAGAGAGGGTGTTAGATAAAATGTGGAGGTCTAAAATGGCACTGTTGGCATCAAATTAGCATTGCACTCTGACATTGTGATCTCCCTGCTCTGTATATTTCCGGCAGCCGTTCACTGCACGTACACTCACCAGTTTGGCGTCCATGTATTTCACTCCAAAATTATGTGCTTGCTCCACTGACACCATTTGAAACGTCTAAGGGCACATGTAATGCCCTCAAACTAGGCACAAACAATCTCAATTTCACACCGGTAGACAGCATTAATTAGAGCCACGAGACAGAATCTTGTTTTCATTTATTGTGGTCCTGCAAATATTGGAAAAAAGTCATTGTCATCACGCTGTGGAACTTTTAAACAGACTTCATGTCTGCGACCACCAGGAATGAGCTCCAAAAGCTCAGCTGAAAGTTTGCCATGCTGGCTGTTGACTCAGATTTGTATTGTAGCAGACACTAGACGCTAAGTCTGTTGTAATACAAACCTTTTGCCAATGCATTCTTTAATATGCCTTTGTTTTGTAATCCAGTATGGTAACTTGCAAAACAACCAACCCCCTTTGTAGTAATAAACTCAAAGATAAGGTTCTACCATGGTCTTTAGCTATGGGAATTAATTTGAAAAAAATACCCTGGAGATTTCAAAATAACTTTAAAAAAAAGGAATCTTTTGTCATTTTTTTGATTTCAAATGCACTTTTGTTCATGCAAAACTGCATAATTTTTAAAAAAAACTTCAAGCCTGTGAATAAACCACAGATTGTCACACATCTGCAGCACACACTCAATCCATATGCTGGCAATATTCTGATGGGCAATTTAGAGCAGTTCAAAGCTTGTTTGTTTCTTTCTTCTCTGACAGCTTCTTTCTTCCCCTTCTCCTTTGTCGGTTTTCAATATGATTATAATTATCCTTTTTTTCAAAAAAAACTTCAGTATTTCTCTTATTTTCCAGTATTTTTCCTTCCTGTGCTACTTCGCATTCCTCTCTTTCGATTTCTTTATTTCGCTCATAACATAAAACCTACAGAGATGCAAAGAAAGATCAAGAGTAGCACTGCCTCAAAGGACTGTGGGTGGCCAGGACCCCACAGGGCTGGTTACTAACTGCTGAACGGGAAGGATTGAAGTTGGCAACAGTTAAAAACTACAGGGATCAGAGGACACAGAAAACAGAAGAACCACACCTGGTCCCACAACCTGTTCAAATCCATCTTGTAGCCTTCCTGACTTGGTACCCACTTGATCAGAGGTTTTCTTTGCTGTCGTGTTTTCCATCACATGCTTTTTTGACACCCATATACTCTAAGATTAATTGAAGGGATGAGTGTCGAGATCTTGGAGCCAGTTGCATTTTAGGAATTTAAGTTATGTGTTTTTTTTAAATCATTTTCTTTTTGTCTTCTCATTTTATTTTCTGTGCTCTTAACCATTTTCATACACTTATTCCTTTGGTACAGCTTATTTCCCCATTCGCTTATTTCTACATGTTTTTCATCATATTTTTCCTGTTTCTTTCATTCTTCTGCTATTTTCCATTAGTTTTGTTTTCCTGATTTTGGAGTCGTTTATCTCATTTTCTTTCACTAAAACTGCTCGCACCTTACCATTTTATTTAGCACTGAACCATGTAGGAATTTCTAAAACTTAAAGCAAGCATTAAAAGTCTTTTTATAAATACAAATTAATTTCTTCTGTTTAATTCTGCATCTTATTACACACAGTCATTAGTTTAGTTTAGTTTAGTTTTTAGTTTAGAGATACAGCACTGAAACAGGCCCTTTGGCCCACCGAGTCTGTGCCGACCATCAACCACCCATTTATACTAATCCTACACTAATTCCATATTCCTACCACATCGCCACCCTGTCCCTATATTTCCCTACCACCTACCTATACTAGGGGCAATTGCTAATGGCCAATTTACCTATCAACCTGCAAGTCTTTGGCTTGTGGGAGGAAACCCACGCAGACACAGGGAGAACTTGCAAACTCCACACAGGCAGTACCCAAAATTGAACCCGGGTCACTGGAGCTGTGAGGCTGCGGTGCTAACCACTGCGCCACTGTGCCGCCCTAATTATTAAAGTTTCCTTAACATTTTGTAATCAAAGTGAACATCAGAACTCAAATCACAATCTCATCTGACTCTCTATCCAAGTTTCTGTGTGACCAAGGATAGTAGCCACTGCTTTCTTTACACTTATCAACAAGTGGAAAACTAGTATCAAGCTGAAATAAACATGCATGTCCTTCAAAAACAATGTCCTTCTTCAAATAGCACTATTGAATTTTAATATCAACCTGAATGAACAGAATAGACAATTGGGATCTGTATTTAACATCTCAGTATCAAAGGTGGCATCCTTTGATAATGTGGAACTCCTTCATTAATTGACTTGAGTGTCAGCCTAGTTTGAGTTCAAACCAATGTGGAGTTGAAACCCACACTCTGACCTGGGGCACAAATCTGCCAACTAAGTCAAACTAATCCACCTTATAACTTCACTGTCGCTGGGTCAAAATCCTGGAACTCCCTTCCTAACAGCACTGTGGGTGTACCTACCCCACATGGACTGCAACGGTTCAAGAAGGCAGCTCACCACCACCTTCTCAAGGGCAATTAGGGATGGGCAATAAATGCTGGCCTGGCCAGCGACGCCCACATCCCATGAATGAATTTTTAAAAAACACAAAACTGTTTACACAAACATTCAGGACTTCATGCGTCCCTGCATCATGCACTGCTATGTTATATAATGAAGTTCAAATACCATTAAAACTTTGGGCATCTTACATCTCCAATATGCAGTCAAATTCTGTATTTGTAAATGAAAACAAAATCAAACAACTGTTTCATTATGAAGGGTGGCTGAAGATCCCTTCCCTCCAACCATCCAAAATGCACGACTATCAAAGCATTCTAATTATAAATTATTAGCTGGTAGCACTATTAGGTTAGATGTTCTGGATTTAAACCCCACATCAGTATTTGGGTTTCAAACCTAGGCTGAACTTCAATGTAATATGAGAAAGTGCGGTATTGTTGAAGGTGCCATCCTTCAGATGACATATTGAACCAAGTTTGTGCTTGCTGGCTCCTGTACTTTATGTGGATGTTAAAGTGTGTCAGACTAATTGCTTGTAAGGTTTGTCACATTAGAAAGTTGCAAATGTGAACAGAGAAATAAGATAACTGAAAGTATCAATTCTGGAAAGCAATGGAGAGTGATATAATGAATAACCGCAGCTTGGATTTGAGTGGATCCTTCTCTTCCAGATTCTGGAAGTGGGAAAAAAGTCACTACTATTACTACTCTCACTGAAGAATAAAACAGAATTCCCAAGTGTGTATAAAAACACATATTGAATGTGTGACAGACTTGTTACAACCAGGTGAGAAAGGTGTCTAGGGCTCCCTCTCAGCCTTCACCTGGTCTTACTATAACAGGGTTTAATTTTTAAACACACCATGTTTTCAGCTCCCCCTTGGTGAATCTTTTTTCACCGCTTTCCAATTATAAGACCAAGAAACCAGCACAACAGGTTTTCTCAGGTTTGAAGAAGAAAAGTGAAATTTTATTAAACTTAAACCTAAATCCTAATTTGGTTAACACCTACGGATATGTGACGTGCCCACACTAGCATGCATATGTGATACACACATACAGATAGAGACAGAAAGAGAACAGAAGAAATAAAGTGGAAATGTTTGAGGCAATATCTGATGAGGTTTTTTGCGTTACGGTTCTTCGAGCTTACTTTAGTGTCCTTTATTGTAGGTAGATCTTGCTTTTCGTTGGGGCCCAGTATTCTTCTGAAACCTTGTTCACTGTAGGAGACTTTTCTCTCTTGGGGTTCATGTGTCTTCAGTAGATTTGGAGTTCCGTGAGAAAGACATGGGAGCAGGCAGACAGGAAGTGGCGTGCCAGCCAGGAGAGATCTTCTCAGTCCTGGAGCATTCTGCTTTCTGCCCAAAACTGTACAAATTCAAAAAACTCAGGTTGCCCATCAGGTTAGTCATGTGACTAACTGGTTTGACCATGTCCATTTATGTATTTGGCCTTCTTGGCAGTCAACCTGGAATGTGAGCTCCCCCACCTTCAAAATCTGGTGATCAAAAGTCCATTATGGGTTGAATGTGTCAGGGAATGGTCCTTTGTCCTTCCAAACACTGTCTGTTAATATGCAAATGTCTTTCCAGCCATGGCTGAACTGCTTAACAAGTCCTTTCTTTACTCCAGTAACAGTTTAAAATCAATGTTCATGACAAAATTCATGTGCCTCATTCTTGGCAGGTGGGGGGCCTAGCATGACAGACTAGAGAACCTATAGTTTAGAAAGAAACCAATGCTGTCAATAATATCACAAATGCTCACAAGCTGCTATTCAAGGTTGAATAACAATCGATGAAAAAAAAAATGACAACCATAGTTATTGTAAAACAGAAAGCAAACTTTGTGAGAGGTTTATGGAAGACATTTCCATTACCTGGAAAACATTGCATTTGAGTTACTGGAAAACTCATGAAGAGGATAATGAGGAAACACACAATTGATCTTAAAACTAGTATCCTCCCTGGCAGTCTGAAAAAAACTATTGCAACTATGATAGACTTAACGTAAACAGCTTAAATAGGAGAAAAATAGAAAGCATGAAAAGCCACATGAAGGATCACATAAAGACTCAGCTAGAACATGGCATATGAAAGAGCCTCACTGAGAACAATTTTGTATCATTAAAGACGATGAAGAATGTCTTCATATATGTCGTTTGGGACTATCAGCAGAATAAAATGGAGAAATGCAACTTTGTAGGTAGAAACAGATGACTGTGATTCAAAGAATCCAACAAATAAAGATGTCGTACCACAGAGAGTTCTACTTCTGAAAGTTTGACAGGAGGTGATCCATTGATCGAAGCTAAGCTCCTTAGAGTCTTTTTTCCAGTGGTGATATGATGTTACATAACAAACACAACATGATTTGTTTCCACAAATTTTTCAGAGGGGAACTTTGTGTTCGTCAAAGTGAAGCATCTCATTGCAGGAGAACAGATCTACTATTTTGGCTTCTTTCATTCAACCCAGCAATACACCTTAGCTCCAAAGTCAGATGATAACCTGATGTTTCATTTTTCACTCTTAATTAAGGTTCCACTTTAGTGCCAATTAATGTCTAATTGGCCACTATCCACTAATGACTGAATTGTGACTTCCCAAACTCATGTCATATGGGACTCTTACAGCCAGGGAAGAGAACATAGACTGTTGTCCCATCTGTGTGGCACTAGATTCAATTCCAGGCCCTCAAAGTAAAGGATCAATAAGATAAGCCATTTCACTAGGCAGTTTGTTGCTCTTCCCCAGTGTAGTATTTTAATTAGGATTGTTAATTTTCTTTTAAAGGATGATTTTCTTCTTATACTCTGCCATGGTATAAATCTTCTTGAAGATGAGTCTCATGAAACCTTGCAGATAAAACTCACATATATTTAAATACCAAAACTTGATTGTGATGGATTTTTCCCCCACGTTTCTAAGTTCTATATTTCATTTCAACACAAATTCAAATCTCTGTAAAAGCAGGAAAATACTGTTTAACAATAATAGGAAATGAACAAATCTTGCACTAGAATCAGTCACACAGAATAGTTCTTTTTTATGCATGTGGACATCGCTGCTGCTATTAGTACACGGGCTCTATGGAAACAATTACTGCTCTGGATTTTGTTCAGATTTTTTTTTTGTTTAAACATCTACAGGCACAGAATTAAAGGGGATTTTCAAGCTTCTGAGTTTTAATACATTTAATCAAACTGCTCTCAGACCGAAGGTATCTAAATTCTAACCTACAAACTGCAACCTTAGACTATAAACATTTTATCGTACAACAGGTCTTCAAATTCCCTTCCTTTATATTTTTCTGCTATCATAATATGTGTTTTGAATATCAAGATGTGAACCAGGAGTCTATAGCATCATCATTTCCCTCTTGAGCTATTCAACTAAAACAGAAAGAAAGGCTGTAAACAGGACCCTCACTTTAGTAAAGGAATATGCTGGTCTGAACTCAAAAACAGACTGGCAAGATAGTTGATAAACATGCTTCTCTATGCATATTCTGACACAAACAACTCAGTTCACATGAATACAAATAAAACTGTGTATAACTCTCATGTGATTCAGTTTATTCAAGATGAAAAATTCTTCTAGTGACAAAATAAACATTTGGCCTACTTGCTTAAACTGCCCTACTAAGTCCTGGTTCACAGACAGACCCTCTTTCTTTTGTGTCTGATAGTTGCTAAAGCCTTGTGCTAGTGGCAACTGAGTGAGAAAAGGCAGCAATGTTGGGCACAGTGTGGTATACTGCAAAACAGTACTTGTATACAACACATCTCCGAGCTTCAATAAAATTGCTGCAGAACAGGAAACCAAGTGAGAATGCCAATATACTCAGATTGCTGAATGGGTTAATAAATGGATCAGATTGAACATTTAAGGAGGATTCACTCAATACTGCTGTAGGAATACATTGTTGGTTTAAGGCATTCATTTCACACAAAATGAAACAGAAAGATGTGCATTTATATAGCACCTTTCATGACCATCAAATATCCTAGAGCATTTTACAGGCAATGAAATATTTTTGAAGAGTAGTCTCTGTTGTATTGTGGGAAACATGGCAGCTAAGTTGACACAGAAAACTCCCAAAACAGCAATGTGATAATGTCAAGATAGTCTGTTTTTGTGATGTTGATTGAGGTATAAATATTGGTCAGGGATAACTCTCCTTGTGCTATTAGATCTTTTACATGCACTGAAGAAGGCAGACAGGACCTCAGTTTAGCATCTCACCCAAATGCCAGCACCTCTGGTAGTATAGCACTCCATCAGTACTGCACTGGAGTGTTAGCCTTAATTTTTGTGCTGAGGTCCTGGAGTGGAACTTGAACCCACAACCTTCTAACTCAGAGACAAGTGTGCTACCAACTGAACCATAGCCAATACAGCATTAAGGGAAAAGTTGTAAGGGCAAAGTCAGAGTTTTCATTTACAGGTAAATTGAATCATCTTTCCCCCCTCAATTTCCAGGTTTCTGAATGTTATTAGAATGACATGGTACATCAGCTGCACTGGACTTGGAGGGCCAGTAAGACTAGGAGAGGCTGCCAATGACGTCAGGTGACATACTATAGCAAACATTAAGTCTGCCATTTTGATACATGGTAGGTTTCTCATACTGGGCAGACAGAACTACCTGGTAACAACAGTAGAGATGCTTTTGGGAGGCTTATGTTTAGCAAAAAAGCAACAGCAGAGCTGTGCTTTTAAGAAGATTGCCGCATAACATGTAACATGAGCACAGTGCTGTAAGAGGCTGTCAAAGTCAGCATGACACTCAATTTAGAGGAATTAAGCTTCTTCCAAGAGAACACTGAGGACATCTTCAATGCCGCTTCCTGCCCATAGATGTATCAAGGAAGTCAGACATACATTAGTCAGCAAGGTTAATAACTTCATCAATTATACCACATAACAACAAGAATAATATGAGAAGACTAAAGTATTCTGCTGGTTTTCCAAAGGCCAGAGGATGGCCAACTGCAACCACATTTTTGTTTGAGCACCTGGGCACAGCAGTGTGCCATCAAGGAAGAAAGGTGTGCAGGCACTAATTCTAACCTGCCTCCAAGAAGTGCCACTTTTGTAACATTTCTTACAGGGGCTGGCCACATCTGCAAAATCATACCTAAACCACATTTTCATACTCAGCTCTTCATCTATTTCGATCTTCTACTGGGCTTCTGCTATACTGTAACTGATGACATGTAAATACTCAGCATAATGTTCAAGTCACATGCAATGTATTGTTTCCTCTACTGTGTCATGTACGACTATTGGCAGCTTAAATAGGCATGGTATTTCCTTTGTACTTAGACTTCAGATAATGTGACACATCGATTCTAAATGATTTTCTTGTAGAAAGATTTAGTGTGTTGGTTAGTTACATGGTTTAAATGACAGCCTGCTTAGGATCGGTGGCTCTAGATCTCCTGAGCTGTGCATTACTAAGACCCTGCATATGAATTAATCAAACCTGGGACTGTGATGGTTGACTGGTGTTGGCTGCTTTAAGTTATCTCTCTCTTGCCAGTGTGTAGAAAGCGGTAACTTATAGAAGTTATTGTGTGTGCTAGTCACTGCCAAAAAATTGCATTGTTATTGCACCATTAACATATACTGAAGGTTTTATGACCTTAGGATGTCCCAAAGTACTTTACTGTTAATGATGTACTCTTAAAATGTAGTCACTGTTATAATGCAGGTAAACACAGCTGTCAATTTGCACACAGTAAGGCCCCACAAACATTATTATAATAAATAACCCGATAATCTGTTTTAGTGGTGCCAAGAAAGGCTTCCTCCTATGCTAAAATTTCTGTTTCTGAAATCATGGCCATTCCTTGTATCAGTAAAAATGTTAAAAGCTACTGGTCTAAGTTCTATGACATACTTATTTTGTGTCCAGACCACCAGGAAATCTCATTTTAAATGCAATGGTAAAATGCTATGATATTGTACTGCATTACTTAATGTCCGCAATTTAAAGACTACTATATGCATTTATTCAGTATAGTAAACTACTGGCACCTAGTGACAGCATCTAAGTATTACAACAATACCATCCTAAATGGTCCTATTATATATTTTGACCCAGGACCCAAATGCTTTCACACACTTAAGTCCCCCAAGAATACATTTCATAGGAATCTTCAACCCTTGAAGTGTCAATTGCCCAAAGCCTTACATACGTCAAAGAGGCAAGAAAACTGCACTCAAATTTTGAGTTACTGCTGCAAATGCTCTTTCTTGTGCAATATGTAATGAAAATGTAAACTGATTCATAAAGCAGGGGTTTAATGACTTCACTACACATAGTGCTCACAGAAATCATCTTCCAAAATGTTATTTCTCATGCTACATGGACATCATTTACATCAAAATTTTGCTGCTTACTTCAATATACTAGAGTGACGAACAACAATCACTCTCTGGGTTTTTCCTTCACTCAAAAATTGCAACCTCTCCCCTCTTTAGAAAAAAAATGTGCCTAAAGAAACCTGGTGAAATCAATGTAATGAAATGCATCCACAACAGATAATGTAAGTAAAACCTTCGTTGATTTAAGACTATGAGAATCAGTTCCTGCTTTAAGTAACTCCTATTCTCATTTTAGATCTTCACAATGGGCTGCCATTCAAGAGGAGGCAGGGAATCTGTACATCAGTATGTGAAAAATTGATCTCATTTCATTTAATTCTTCGTTCACTGAAAGCTGTTTCTTGACTTTAACCCACAGACCAACAATGCTGAACAAAGCCTTTGTATTGACAAGAGGATGGTCAATAGGATTGCAGACACTTGCGACCTACCACAAGGAATCTGAGGCAGCAAAAGATTAGGGAGACACAATTGATTTGAGGAGATGAGTGCTTAGATATTACTTGCATGTTTTTAAGGGTTTGTTTACATCTACAATGGTAACATCAGTGAAAAGCAGGATTACTTTGTATTGATGGTAAAGCTGTTATACATGATTTTTATTTGGGCGTGAGATGTGGGCAACATTGGCAAAGCAGCAAATTACCCATCTCCAGTGGCCCTGATAGTATTAAGAGTTAACCACATAGTATGGGCCTGGAGTCATGTGCAGGCCAGATGAAAAACAGTAGTGAACCAGTTGGGTTTCGCAACAATCTGGTAGCTTTTATGGTAAATTTTCCTTGATTTATTGAATTCAATTGACAATTTACTTTGATGGGATTTGCTTTTACCCACAGCCTCTGGGTTATTAGTCTAGTGCCATAACCGCCACTGATACTAAAATTTTGTATTGTAAATCCCAATCACAGCCCAACCTGACTCCAGTGGAAAGCAGAGTAAGATACCGAATAAAGGAGTCACACTCCCATTTGACTCTGGAATCAGGTGGGACTCTAACTCCAGATGCCTAGCCATCAAAACCATAGTTATCACGTAAATGCACCCTTAGTTACTTTGCTCTTCAACTATTCTGAAGTTTAAAGGTAATGTACCCTCATTCAAAAAGGCAATTGTAAAGAAACACAGTGTCAGTGACACTGAAAACTGTAATTTCAGTAATTACATTGTCCTTCTCAAACCTTAATGGAAATCAAACTAGCAAAGAATTTGCACTGAAGAGCAAAAAGGTATGTAAGGTATGCCTTATATGCTAAAATTGACTTTATGAAGAAATTTTATGCTTAACTCAATACAGCACAGTGTTTAAATCATCACTTGAAGGTGTAAAGATGTTAAAGCCTTAATCACTGTGTACAATTATTTGCTACCTCAGTTAAAATACCTGTTAAAGTAACGACATTCAACATGTTATGTGTTTGTACATTAATAGTACACAATTATTTCTAGTATTAACTTACATCTTTATATATTTTGGGGGGGAAATTAGATAAAGCCTGAAAATGGACACGGGAATCGCAATGTCTATATATATATATATATAATCCCTATCCCCTCTCTGTGTTCATCTCTCTCTGTGTTCATCTCTCTCCTCACTCTCTCTCTCTCTCCCCTCTCTGTGTTCATCTCTCTCCTCTCTCTCTCCCCTCTCTGTGTCCATCTCTCTCTCCTCTCCCTCCCCTCTGTGTCCATTTCTCTCCCCTCTCTTGCCCCTTATATATACACATTTCTCCCTATTTAGTGAGATACCTGGCATTGTTTTTGCTTGCACAAGTAGTCAATGTCTGCCTGCACACTTGATGGCTTGATGCAGAGAATCTGGATAGATGTCCATCTGTCAGGAGTGATCTTGAACTCTTTCTCTCCCCTCTCGTTCTCTCTATCCCTCTCTGTGTCAATCCCTATCCCCTCTCTGTGTCATCTGTCTCCTCACTCCCTCTCTCTCTCCCCTCTCTGTGTTCATCTCTCTCACCTCTGTGTCCATTTCTCTCCCCTCTCTTCCCCCTTCTTTCTCTCCCCCTCTCTCACGCTGTCCCCCTCCCTTTGTCTCTCTGTCCCCCCTTTCTCCCTCTTTCCCTCCTCCTTCTCTGTCCCTCCCTCTCTGACCCTCCCTCTCTCTCCCCCTCCCTCACTACCCCCTCCCCTCTCTCTCTGTCCACTCTCTCTACCCCTCTCTCTTCCCCGCTTTCACCCCTCCCCCTTCTCCCCCTTCTCTCCCCCTTCTCTCGCCTTCCCCCTCTCTGTCGTTCCCTCTCTCCCCCCCTCTCTCTTTCTCTCTATCCCTCTCTCTCTCTCACTCTGTCCCCCCTCGCTCCCTCTCTCCCCTCCCTTTTCTCCTCTCTCTTTCTGAACCCCCTCACTCCTCCCACTCTCTCTCTGTCCCACTTTTCTCCCTCTCTGCTCCCTCTCTCTTTGCCCTCCCCCCTCTCCCCTCCTCTCTCTCCCCTCCTCTCTCTCTCCCCCCTCACCCCCTTTTTCCCCCTCCCCCTCTCCCCTCTCTCCCCCTCTCCCTCTCCCCCTCTCTCTCCCCTCCCCATTTCTCCCCATCCCTCTCCCCCCCTCTCTCTCCTCCTCTCCCACTTCCCCACTTCTGTTCCCCTTTTCTCTTTGCCCTCTCCCCTCCTCTATCTCCCCTCCCCTCTCTCTCCCCCCTCGCCCCCTTTTTCCCCCTCCCCTCTCCCTCTCCCCCTCTCTCTCCCCTCCCCATTTCTCCCTCTCCCCCTCTCTATTCCCCCTGCCCCCTCTCTCCCCCCATCTCTCTCTCTCGCCTCCTCTCTCTCTCTCCCCCTCCCCCCTCTCCCCTCTCTCTCACCCCTTCCCCTCTCTCTCTCCATTCCCATCACTCCCACCTCTCTCCCCCATCTCTCTCCCCCCTCTCTCTCCCTCCTCTCTCTGCCCCTTCTCTCCATCCTTTCTCCACCCTCTCCCCCCTCTCTCTCCCGCCCTCTCTCCCCCCTACCCCCTCTCTCTTCCTCTCCCCCCTCTCTTTACCCCATTTCTCTCCCCCTCTCCCCCTCCCCTCCTCTCTAACCCTCCCCTCTCTCTCTCACCTCCTCTCCCTCCCTCCCCACCTCCTCTCTCTCTCTCCACTATCTCTTGCCCTCTTCCCTCTCTCTCTCTGACAGTTTATAGGGAACGGGGACTGTCAGCTTTGTGGTTGGTTAGTTTTTTTTGAAAATGCAGCTGTCAGTTTCACAGCTGTTTAGAGTGGGAACAGCAGCTCCTGAACTCAGCACAAGCTCGTGGTTTCCCAGTGGGCTTTAAAGAAAAGGAACCCACCGGAAAACTCTGAACTTGTCCTGAGTTCGGAAGCCGATGTTCCTGCTCCCAGCACCTGTCAGCTGTGAAACTGGGGGCTGTGAATTTTTTTAAAGTCAGTCTTGTCTGGAAGAGGTCAATGGGAAATTTCTCATCTGGGAAATTACCAGTCACGGACCTCAAAATTTTTACCACGAACACTGGTGTCCGTAGACGGACACTTTGCCGACCCTTGTGCGTGGTGCAAATGCCATTTTACACCCAAAATGGCACCTGCAGCGCTGTGAAAACGGGCTATGGAGCCAAACTTTGCATCATTAAGCTCCTTTAAGATTGTCTGTGTAAATGATTTCCTGACTCACACTAGTACTGAATAATATGAATGAAAAAAGCAAAGAACATATTGTTTATTTATGTTATCCTTCACATAAACAAAAAAATTGTCACATGTATGTTATTATTCATTATTTTGTTGTAAAAATGTATCAGCTATTCGAAAGGTTCTCTGGCAAACAATTCTGAAAAACACTTTGCTAATTCTGTAAACAGCGATATTGGCAATAACTGGGATTGTAGATGCTGTCGTGATCACCTTTGCTCCAACAAATGTTTAGCAAGGTTTCCACTAGCAAATCAGATTAGCCCAAACATTCACCCCTTCAAAATAAAAGTGAGCGATTAGAGTTTGCAGATTCCGAATGCAATTCTGTGAACTTGAATGTGGACTGGTGGAGAAGACTGCAAATTTGTTTTTGCAAGTTTCTGGAATATCATTTGAGGTTACTCTGTCAAGTGCAAATATAGTACTAGGCAACCTTTGCTCAGAGTCAGAACTAACATTACCAAGTGTACAGCTTTGTAATCAACAGCACTGTCTACTTTCAAACATTTGCACTGAAAAACACATCAACCTTTCTGTCCATGGTCCACGTTCATTGCAATCTTTTTTGGTTGGATTATCTTAATTGACAATTTTAATTTATAACAGTCTGTTTGAACTCAATCAATCTGTTGAGACTTTAATACATTACTGTTAGTGGTAGCAAGCAGAAAAACAACCCAACAGTATGTTTCAAGGTAGAAGCATTTATTAGAATTCTGATGAAGTTGATGAACTACTTCTGCATCACACTTATTATTTTGACATATTATTCCTTTGTAACACCTTCCTCAGTTGCTGTCGTATTACAACAGGTGCAGGCCTGAGGCGCTACGAGATTACATCAAGGTGTTCTCACACCTCTTGCTGAAATACAGTGTGGCTGACACTACACCTGAATTAAGCTACACAGTTTTCAATAACACAAAGCTAAAAGTACTTTACACAAAACTGTCTAGTGTAAGTAGTTTGCTATGTTTCACTTTAATTTGTCAGGTAATTTTTTTAAGATTAAGCAAGCTCTTAAAACAAATGGAAGAATTAAACGAATAATCAGATGCAGTTAGTACCTGTCATTAAAAAGGCTTACATATCTAAGCAAATCAAGTCATAATGTATCATGGAGTATTCCTAACAGGATGTTAATTTTGTTAAGCAAATAATGCAATCACGATAACCCATTGTCACTAATCTATTGTCATTTCAATGTAGCTTTCCATTGAATTTCTTTCCATTATTACACTAATGACATCTCAGTAGTGAGATATGGTAGCTGTCAGCTGGATTTGCAAGCGACATGGAAAACTTTGAAGCATAAATGCTGATAATGTATAGGGAACAGTCTATGAATTGGTTTGTAAGCTCTAAAGTGCAAGTGTAATAGCTTAACACAAACCCAGTGCTGAAATGATACAAATGTGAAAGCATCCAAAGGTTAATCACTGCTTCCTGAATCATCCTCGATGCAGCAATGTTATCTCATGTTGAATAGAGACTGCTTATGTTCATGTGGGGGGAAATACAGCACTTATTAGAATTGCTACTATTCTCCATAATTTTTCATCTAGCTGCAATAGAAGTTGGCATCTAAATCAATTAAGCTAATTAGTAGAGCACAGGTCTCATTAGAATAAGCTAGATTTGGTGCTTTCTATATTCCAGAACCGCATGGAAGATGGCAGAATCCCCAAGGACACATTGTACTGTGAGCTCGTCACTGGTATCAGACCCACCGGCTGTCCATGTCTCCACTTTAAAGGCGTCTGCAAAGGCGACATGAAGTCCTGTGACATTGATCACAAGTCGTGAGAGTCAGTTGCCAGTGATCGCCAAAGCTGGTGGACAGCCATAAAGGCGGGGCTAAAGAGTGGTCAGTCGAAGAGACTTAGCTGTTGGCAGGAAAAAAGACAGAAGCGCAAGGGGAGAGCCAACTGTGTAACAGCCCTGACAACCAATTTTATCTGCAGCACCTGTGGAAGAGTCTGTCACTCTAGAATTGGCCTTTATAGCTACTCCAGGCGCTGCTTCACAAACCACTGACCACCTCCAGGCACTTACCCATTGTCTCTCGAGACAAAGAGGCCAAAGAAGAAGATGAAGAAGAAGAAGAAGATATTCCAGAGGACACTAATGCCTAGTAGTTCTTGCGTGCCCGATTTTGGGCAGGGGACGGAAGGCATCATCCCTGTGTCTAAATGGTGAGGCCTTAATTGCCCTCAATATTGGGCCTCAGATCTCATTTCCATTAAGAGATAGCTTGCATGGTGAAGCAGAATTAAAGATGAGGCCACTGCAGCAGCCTGCAGGTAAGTTGTGGGGGGGTGCGCAATAGGGGTGATCATTGATGACCCGGATATGAGGTATGGGTGATTAGCATCCAGAAGAGTGGTAGCTGGAGTGGCGGCATCCCGATTCTTTTAATGTGGGATTGGGAGGAACGCTCCCGCTGCACGTAGACATGGTTTACCCTCTGGGCAAGCTAATTTTCCAGTGGAGGCCTCAAATATGCATTGGGCCCTTTATTTGAATGTTAAAAGAGCCTAATGCCAGTTTCAGGAGTGGGCACTACACACTGATCTTTTTGGCGATTAGCAATGAGGTGGGCAGCACACTTTCAGCTTATAATTAGCATGCACATCCGGCCCACCGTATTGGAGGCTTAGGAAGTCATTTAGCACTTATAAATTACGAGCTACATGGCCGAATTTCTAAGCCTAAATACATAAGGTAAATTTATGAGGTTTTGCTGCCAGCACAGAGACTGGTTTCCAGGGGTAAATGTGTATAATTGGGAATGCGATCCTATGCGCCTGATTTGCTGTGTGTGGCATTTTGGAAAATGTGATTTCAGGGACAAAATGAGGCTACACTGCAGACATGACTAAGCCTTATTTCAATGGTATATCTATTCAAATGCAGTACCATGCAGGATTTTCTGACACCACTTACTGCTTTCCAGAGAGGGGGACTTAGCACACCCTGTGCCTGGCATTTAACGGCAGTATTTCCAGTATCTTCAACAAGGGACATCACAGATACCCTCCCAAAGAAACAATGCTCCGGCAGGTTCTTCCCTTTGATCCTAAAAACATAAGCAGGTCAACAGCAGAGTTTTGTGGCTGGTGCAATGTCCAGTGTAACTGCTAGGGTCACACTCCCATAGGTATTTGCGGGCACTGTTAGTCTGCAGTATGAGTTTCTCAATGCTGTCATGACTCATTCATTCTTCAGCAGTTCAGTACCCCTGCACTCTTTCAGAATCAAGCACAAGGCACAAGCTGGCTTCTTGGAGACAAGGGGTATCCAGCATTATAGTTTTCTAACATCAGAAGGGACACTAATGAAGCAGAGGTATGTGACAAGGCTCAAATCTGCACTCAAGTTAAACAGGCCATTGGCACACTGAAGGGAAAATTTAGAACCCTTGGGAGGTTCTGGGGCTTCCTCCAGCGTTCTCCCAATGTAGTCTCACAATTTCCTCAATCCTATTACCAACAGTTCTTCCAGGTGCCACCCGCAAGCCTGATCTGCAGTATGGAAAGCTGCTCTATATGACTGCAGACTTATCGGGACGTCAGTTACTCTTCTCTCAGGGCTGCTGAATGCACCTGCAACGAACTACCTCTCTGGGCTTGAAATCTTCACACCTTGATCTATAAACTTTGTTTTACCTGTGAAAGCATCTGAGGGGACCAGTGCTGCTGCCACGTGAGAAAATGTCAAATTGTCAGAGTCAATTCCTGCTTTCACACTAGGCATGGAAATAAGATATTGGTTGCCACTGATCAGCAAAAAAACAGACCTTATAGAATTAATAATCATCCTTAATTCTTAGGAAGGACTATCCTGAAAATCCTGTAAACTTTCCAAAATGGTATCCTGAAGATCTTGGCATTTGGGAGATATTCTTGTCTTCATTCTCTCCACTCCATTATCCAAGACCTGAAAGTCTGCAGTCAAAGCCTGCTCACTGGAGCGTCTGTGTTCTTTGGGACAGAGCAGAGGTTCCTGTGGCTACCACATACTTCAGCCTATTTTGCATTGTTGAAAAACCCTCTCTAATGTTGCCAGCATGGATGGCATTGAACTCTGCCACCAATCCAGCTATCTGCTGCACATTTTCAGAGAAGCTTTTCAGTGCCTTTATATGAATCCGATGCTCCATTAGCATCCTTCTTTCCACACAGGACACTTGCGATCATCATTGGAAAGCTCTTCAGCTGGGGCCGGCAATTCCTTAACTTCCTCTTTGCAGCACCCTTCCCCATTTCCACTCCCTCTTCCTCTGAATTTCTTGTGTGTTGTGGAGTACAGAGTATCCACCCCTCATCTAAACTTTCTCGATCCCCTGATGACTACTTGGGCTGGTGAGTTTGAGTGAGAATGGGAGTGCTGTCACAGGCAAAGTTCTGTAGGCTGTTCAATCTGTTGCTGGCCCAAGCACTATTTTCTCTGCTTCTTTCTTGTCTCCAGCTCTTGTGAGAAATGCACTGAATTTCGTGCTGTTGTCGGATAATCTTCAGAGCGGGCCAACTTAAGAAGCTGTATGTGAAGGTCACCAGAGGAAGTGATGTTGTGGCACACATAACCAAGGAGTTCTGGGTGTAGACCAACAGAGTGAGATGTGTTTAGTTGTGGCTTGTGCAGTAACTGTGTGTATATATATATATATATATATGTGTGTGTGTTTGTGTGTGTGTGTGTGTTCTAGTTAAAGTATAATAAAAATCTGCATTGTCTTTGGATATTATTTGTAGTCCTGTGAGTCTTACATGAGATCACACACTGAAGGAACAATCAATATTACATGGTGGCAATGTTTGGCATATATTTTTTCAGAATACCACTGAATATTACATCGTGGCAATGTTCGATTTTTTTTGTTGAAGAACACACCAAAAGAGAACAAAGAACAGCCAATTGCCTATCTGGAGTGGCTGAAGATTCAGGCAGAGAGCACAGACAAGGCCCCGGGAGGTGTTGAAACTCTGTGAACACAGTAAGCAATTTGCCAGGAGATCAGAGCTTTCAACTAATCTGGCAGTGGGTTGAAAAATTTGAAAAGAAGTAGTACAGCCATAACTGCTGTAGTTTTCATGAGTTTTGTTTGCTTCATTGATGGGGCCTAAGCCAAAAAGAGAGGGAAGAACCCAACAGCACCACTGGAGGTCCACAGCACTAAGTAAGAGGCTGGTTGTGGCAGGTGCCAGTACTGCAAGCTTCAGCTAGCTTCAGCAAAAAAAGTTCTCTTTTTTTTTAAAAAAAGCTTACAGTTATAAAAAAAAACAGCTGTGTGAACAAAGAACTCCTCTCTCTGTTTAAAACAAAATGTAGTCTCACACTTAAAGGGGCAGGCCTGCAGAAAACACATCTGTTTAAACAAAAAAAGCAAAAAAAGAGTATGCGTGTGAAAAAGAAAACCTGTAAAATGTCCTATATTTATAAAAAAGCAGGATCATTATGACAATGGCTTTCAGATATCCAGTTATAGATTGGAAGGCATTGGACATAGCGTCTGAATATAAACTGTTTCAACAGCGAATGGAACTGTGTTTTCTGGATCAAGAAGTAAGCGAACCAGAGATACATACGATTAAGATTAAGATCGCACTGGGCAATGAGGGCCTGGAATGCATCAGGATTGTCAGCTGAAGATCAGAAGGACCCGAGCAAGATATGGACATTCCTGGAGCAGCAATAACAAGGTAAAGGTAAATTTCTGAGTACATAGGCTTGAGCTTATGACCTACCAGCAAAGGCAAGAAGAGTCCATTGACCAGTTTGTTGCAGGGTTTCAAGACAAAGCTCAATATTGTGACTTTGCAGATAGCGAATTGTCAGAATGGGTTACAGAGCTAGTAACCACGTCCACCCCACTAGAGGTCTTTCAAAAAGACCTGCTAGAAAAGAAGATAGGACACACCATAGATGCACTACTCAGTGATGGAAGGAAATTTGAAGCCATGATGGCTGGGTGTCAACATTTAAAAGCATTGGGGGCAGCTACGACAATTGGTCAGGTAACCAAGGCTCGGAAATCTGCTGAGCCTTGTGGCAAATGTGGCCTGACTCACACAATCCGCAGTTATCTAGTATACCAGGGCCAGTGCAAAGCTTCTGGCATGCGAGGACATTGGGCAGGGCAATGCAGAAGGCTAAGCTCAGATATTGCACACAGGAATGGTGGCAGATCACATGCAGAGAGAACGTCTGCAAGACAGGACAGAAAATGAAACAAAAAGGTATGCCAGCACACAAAAAAGCGCAAGCAGTGACATCAGGTCAGCAGAAAGATAGATTGCTGGGAGGACATGGATGAAGTGTGCACTCGTACAAACAGCGAGCAAGTATTACACATCATTAGCTTGGATCAACATTGTCAATGCTATTATGTAAACTGAGACATTCACCATGATTGAAACTATATGTCCATAGAATCCCAGAATCACAGAATTGTTACAGCACAGAAGGAGGCCATTCAGCCCATTGTGTCCACGCCGGCTCTCCGAAAGAGCAATTCACTTAGTGCCATTCCCTTCCTTCTCCCCATAACCCAACACATTCTTCCTTCTCATATAACAGTCTATTTCCCTTTTGAATGTTTCAATTAAAGCTGCCTCCACCACACCCTCAGGCAGCACATTCCAACCTTAACCGCTCGCTGTGTGAAAAAGTTTTTCTGCATGTTGTTTTTGCTTCTCTTACCAAATACTTTAAATCTGTGCCCTCTCATTCTCGATCCTTTCACGAGTGGGAACAGTTTTTCCCTATCTACTCTGTCCAGACCCCTCATTATTTTGAATACCTCTATCAAATCTCCTCTCAGCCTTCTCTTCTCCAAGGAAAACACTCCTACTTCTCCAATCTATCTTCATAACTGAAATTCCTAATCCCTGGATCTCGTGGATCTTTTCTGTACTCTTTCCAATGACCTCACATCTTTCCTAAAGTGTGGCGCCCAGAACTGGGCACAATACTTCAGCTGAGGCCGAACTAGTGTCTTATATAAGTTCAACATAACTTCCTTGCTCTTGTGCTTTATGCCCCTTTTAACAAAGCCCAGGATATTGCATGCTTTTTTAACTGCGTTCTCAACCTGTCCTGCCCTGATACCATCAATGACTTATGCACATATACACCCAGGTCTCTCTGCTCCTGCACCCACTTTAGAATTGTACCCTTCATTTTATATTGCCCCTCCATATTCTTCCTACCAAAATGAATCACTTTGCATTTCTCTGCATTGAACTTCATCTGCCACGTATCTGCCCAATCCACCAACTTGTCTATGGCCTTTTGCAGTTCTACACTATCCTCCTCACAGTTCACAATGATTCCAAGGTCTATGTCATTAATATATATCAGGAAAAACAAGGGTCCCAACACTGATCCCTGGGGAACTTCACTACAAACATTCCTCCAGCCTGTAAAACATCCATTAACCACTACTCTTTGTTTCCTGTCACTCAGCCAATTCCATATCCATGTTGCTACTGTCCCTTTTATTCCATGAGCTACATGTTTGCTCACAAGTCTGTTGTAGGCACTGTATCAAACACCTTTTGAAAGTCCATGTACACCACATCAACTGCATTGCCCTCATCAACCCTCTCTGTTACCTTCTCAAAAAACTCCAGCATGTTAGTTAAGTGTGGCAAGTATAAGCTCAGAGTAAAGACTGACACTGGAGCAAGTCTAAATATTCTGCCCATCTGTATACTGAAGGACCTGTATCTAAAGAAATGGGAATCTATGGTATGACCCACCACAGTTAGACTGACAACTTACAATGGTTCTCCAATCAAGGGCATTGGAACGATATCCTTGCAGTGCAACTATAGGACCTCCAATGGCTACCACAAATGTTTTACACCATTAACTGCACAAGCTGTCAGAGGACTTCCAGCACGCCGAGATTTACGAATTGTCACAATACAGGAATTCGGTAACTCACTGAAGATGATAGGAAATACCAGGTCGAGTGTATCGGGTCAGTCCATGTAAAGGACAACACAAAGGCTGGGAATCTTGACATGAAGAGGTGATATGACCTAGAGTCTCTTCTCGGGCTTCCGTTCATTACAGTAAGTACCCGGAGGCCAGAGGGATTGCTGGTGATTGGGGATGTTCCCAGTCATCATTTTTATAAACTTTCTAAACAAGGGACAATGAAGGCATTGTATAACAGGCAAGCAGGACCAGAATTAGCTCAATTGTGAGTAGGACAGAAAGTCAGAGTCCTCAAGCATGCGTCGGGAATTTGGTGTCCTGCAGAGGTTGCTAGGATATGCGACCAGCCCAGATCATACGAGGTCCAGACACCCAATGGTGCGATTCTCAGATGGAACTGAAGTCAACTCAGAGAGCTGTACAACACAGTGGCGCAGTGGTTAGCACCGCAGCCTCACAGCTCCAGTGGCCCTGGTTCAGTTCTGGGTACTGCCTGTGCAGAGTTTGCAAGTTCTCCCTGGGACTGCATGGGTTTCCGCCAGGTGCTCCGGTTTCCTCCCACAGCCAAAGACTTGCAGGTTGACAGGTAAACTGGCCATTGTAAATTGCCCCTAGTGTAGGAAGGTGGTAGGAGAATGGTGGGGATGTGGTAGGAAATATGGGATTAATGTAGGATTAGTATAAATGGGTGGTTGTTGGTTGGCACAGACTCGGTGGGCCGAAGGGCCTGTTTCAGTGCTGTATCTTTCTCTCTATAACACTACATGTGATAACCCTATGGCATCATGGACATGCTCAAAGACAAAGTCTGAAGATGAACATACAGAGTCTATGAGCACAGAGGAAGAACCTGCTAACCAGAGTTCTGAGTCACCAGGGTCTCAAAGGAGTCATCAAGAGGAGCTCAGCTCTGGGAAGAGGTTTATTATAACAAGAGCAAGACGAATAAGCTAACCTCCTCTATGTTTTAGGGAATGTTAATTTTACTTACTTGTAAATAACATTTTGTTTTCACCATGTATAGCTAGTCCGAACCACAACATCAGGGTATATTGTACATATATCTTCACCTTTGGAAAAAAAGGGGATGTTGTGGGACGACCTAAAGAGCGGACCACCTTAAGAAGCTGTAAGTGAAGGTCACTGGAGGAAGTGATATTGCATCACACATGACCAGGGAGTTGTGGGTGTAGCCCGACAGAATGAGATGTGTTTAGACATGGCTCATGCAGTAACTGTTTGTATATATATGTTCTAGTTAAAGTATAATAAAAACTCATGTTTTCTTTGGATATTACTTGTAGTCATGTGAGTCTTCCAATATATCACACATCAAAGGAACAAATAATATTACACCTGCTATTCATTTTTTCCTTCCTGTTCTGCTTATGTAAAGGCCCCCCTCACAGTTTCAGAACAGTGAAATCTTTTTTAATTTTTTAGAACTTCCTCTGCACAACTTATGAGTGCAGGATCTCCTTCCTCAGCCTCAGATGCGTATCTCATTTGCCTGCTCCTGTTGTTGGAGTAATGAATGGAGGTCCACCGTTCCTTCTCCTGTAGCTTGCTATTCCCATGAAGTATGTGCACTTTTCTCCTGAGCGAGAACAGTGTGGTTGTTACTTTCAGGCACGCACTACTTTATTCATCGATTATTGGAGAACTCATATCACTTTTCTTATGGAGTTTACACAGCGGATATGATTCTTCACTGGACATATGTGCTACAGTGATTCAACATAATTATTCCATGTGAAGGAGGTCTGTACAGTTCATTTTGTTCACACAATTATACCCTTACTTTTGTGCTGCACTTTTAAGGTTAGTATTGGCTTGTAGTCCAAAAAGTTTAAAATATAGAAGAATGGCTGCTTGTGAGGTCAATAAACTTCTTCCTCCAATAGACAGGGATCCTGAGGGTTGCCACTCACTACCTGTGCTGCATCCTTCCACATGGTCCTAACTGCTGCATTGGTAGGTCTCCAACCACAGAAATGTTCATGAGTGACAAAGTGTGACATCTGAAGTGTAATGAATTTAAATACTGCACTTATACAACATCTTTATCAGAAGAAGAAATTCCAAGGTACTTCCCAAAGAGAGATAGATGGGGGAGCCAGGGAGACCAAACATTTGTTGAAATGATGAGTTTTGGGAATGTTTTAAAACATGAACATCTACTTGCATATATATAGCACAGTTAATGTAGTAAAATGCCCCAAGGTACTTCACAGGAGTTTTATCAAACAAAATTTGACACCAAGCCACATGAGGAGATATTAGGTCAGATGACCAAAAGCTTGGTCAAAGAGGTAGGTTTTAAGTGGCTTAAAGGAGGAGAAGGAGCTAAAGAGTCAGAAAGGTTTACTGAGGGAATAAGAAGGAAGTAGCAATGCAGAGGAGTTTTGACTGGGGGCTGCAGAGTGCAGGGCCAAAGTGGCTGAAGACTGCCACTAGTAGTGTGACGAATGGAGGAAGTGATACATAAAAGGTCAGAGTCAAAGGAATAAAGCAGCAGTAGGTGAGATAAGACTTGAGGAGGTTGTAGAAATAATGGAGGGATTTGAAGATGAGAATGAGGATTTTGATCCTAATGTGTTGGAGGCTGGGAACTAATGTTGGGCCAGTGAGGATGGAGGTGGTGGGCAAGTGAGACATTGCAGAATAGGAATCAAGCAGTTAAGTTTTAGACAAATTGGCATTTATTAAGTGTACATGATTGGAGCTCAGTAAGGAGTAATTGAGTCCAGTGGTGACAAAAGCACCAATAAGGGTTTCAGTGTTGGAGGGATTCAGATAAGTGCAGAGGTAGGAAACATTGTAGAGATAGAACTGGTGATGGATAGTATGTGGCATTTGAAGCTCAGCTATGGGTCCCATTAAAATCAGCTGACAGACTTACTGCTGTCCCTGCCACATTTCAAGCTCAATTCACCACCATAGTTCTACACTTTCAGATTCTCCACAGGCCTTTAAAATATTGAACCTCTGGACCTACATATTTTACCAAAAGCAGAGTTACTCCCTTTCAATGGCTCACGATTCTCTAAGATTCCAATCAGCATATTAAGGCTAAAATTGAGTCAACTGCAATAAATGCTAAATGATTGTATTACCTCAACTTGACAGTAAGTCTTTCAAGTATTTTTTTGAAGTCGACTTATCCTTTAAAACAGCTATTACTGAAGCCCAATGGGATTTGGCGGCACAATGCAGACTCACATCTTTGTTACCTGAACCTTATTTGATCATTTTCACTCAGTGCTCACTGTATTAATAATAGTCTTTAGAATCTCGCTGTTCGTTCAGACTGTAAATTTGCCAAAATTATATTGGCATTGATGTATTTTTTATGTGTTTGTGTATTCCTGGTTCCAGGGAAATCACAGTTGTTGGATGGTGCCGTTTTTATTAATACACATGTATACGAATAAACTTACAGGGGAGGTTGTTCTTCCCTTGTGCTTCTATTTCTAATGCATACAAAATCAGTGAAAAATCTTTAAGATAGGTTGCCCTTTAAAAGATGACTATGTAAGCAGATCCTTGTCCGATTGCTGGCTGTGATTCTGCCTGCTGAGGTTTTCTCATTCACTGGTGCAGTGGAAGTGGTGCCAGCCCTTGACTGTCACTGACAGCTCCGGGGCAAACTCAACTTGAATATACTCACGTACAACTCCCAACTGTTACAGCTGCTTTTTCTGCCCTCCTCTGTAGGTCCAGACAATTATTTTTAGCAATGTATACATTACTTTTAAAACACAACGTCGATGTAAATCTCACTACAGAATATTAGTTTGAAAGAGGCGCTAAGAACTTTTTAAAGGAACTTTCAAAAGCCACTTGTGCTCAAACAACTTGGCCGCCCCAAGTCAGTGGTACAAGCAAGTAAGATTTTTTTTTACGTGAAGTTTAAATTAAGAGGCAGACTCCACCCTTGGGTAGTAGCAGTGAGGTGCTTTAACCCACTTAACTTTTTACTTGCCTTCAACTTAATTTCCGTCGGTTTCCAAAGTGGCCGCAGTTCCTTCAGGAGAGCTTCAATGCCGTTTCTCGGCTCCTTCTCGTCCACGAAGATGTCAAGATGTTTGGTTCCAGCGACCGGGCTGGCTGCAGGAGAACTCTCCATACTCTCCTAGCAAGCATTGACTTGCAATTTGAGCGACTTTGTACGTGTCTGGTGTTCTGATTGCAGCGGGTGCCGGCCACTGACCTCCTGGGCAAGGTGGCAGCCGACACTCTGGAGGACAACCGGCTGGAGTCCAGGATGGAACACCCCAGGCAGACCAACACCCCAACTTATTCCAGGAGTGACATGCCAAGGTAGAAGGCACCAGCATCCTTCTTATTCCTGACAGGACAAGCAAGTACACCCAACAACTACTTACACTCGTTCACTACCTTCACTGTAGCTGGGTCAAAATCCTGGAACTCCCTTCCTCACAGCACCTACCCCACATGGACTGCAGCGGTTCGAGAAGGCAGCTCACCACCACCTTCTCAAGGGCAATTAGGGATGGGCAATAAATGCTGGCCTGGCCAGCGATGCCCACATCCCATGAATGAATTTTTAAAAACTCCAGCAGAGATGTAGGATGCACTCAGCATTTTCTGACACTCCAGTCCAAAGTGATCTTTGTAAAGGAACCTTAAGGGTAACTGACACCCAATTATAATCAAAAAGCAATACACAAAGGCATCCCACATACTGAGATCACACCAACACCTAACCAACACTGCAGCAGTAACTGTTGATTGCATCCAATATTCAGCACACTCTCGGAATTAAGGCCCTGTGAGCGCACCCGACAGCCAAACATATCTTAGGAAAGACACATATGGGCAAACTAGAGCTAAACATATCCCAGTATCCCAGGAGGGCCATACGAGGGCATGTCAAGCCTAACAATACTCCAGGAAGTAAAAGCAGGAGCACCATACACCCAATCAAATTTGAGAGGAGCATACAATGGTGCATATAAGCCAATTGTTCTCCTGAGGGATGCACATGTGGAATAGTACAATCAACCATATCTCCTGATGGTCATCGTATATCCCAACATAGGGAAGCACACAAGGGCACTCTCTGCCTAGTCATGGTCCAGGAGGGACATGCAAGGGCATTAGAGTCCAAATGCACTCCAGGACTCATAGCAGCCAAATTTAGTTTCTGGTAAACCCTCAAAATGGATGCAGATGGGGTGAAAATGCAATAGTAATTGGTGGGAATCAGTTCTGCCTGGTCTTACTAGTCGAGTCTCACATGAACAATTGACCCACCCCTACTCCATTCAAGACAAGCCAGGGCTTCATTTACAATTAGAATGGGGGAGAGAGTGTTCTACATATACTTTCCCAGTATGCAGGTGAACAGGACACCAAGTCTAATCCAGGTCCAAGAAACAGAATATCCAGCATGGCTATGGGCAGACAGTTGAGGCAGAGTTATTTAAAAGGCACAGAATGTGCAGGGCAGGGCACATATGGTTTTATACTACTGGACAGCATTGTTGCATGATCCACAATCCAATTTGTCTCAGAACTAATACGCAGCACACTTCTCCCATGCATGGACTCGATTAGCAATTGATGCTGAGTTTACATTGGTAAATTTTCTTCAGTCCCACACCTTTTATTTTGCTTTAGTTTTTCTCTTTATTTATTCTTACTGTAAACCTGATTATATTATTATCCCTGACCCTTAAATGCCCTCCTACTTTGAGATCACTTACTTATGCTGATTTGTTACTCAGAGCAGGTCTAGTGCTGCCTCTTTCCTAGTCATTGGACTTTAGCATTCTGACTTAGTAAACAATGCTGACTGCTTTCTGTGAACTTCAATCCGACTTTGAGTGCCATTGCTACCAATACCTTAAATGCCTCTGGATAGTAAAAATCGATCCCATCATTACAGCCCTAATACATTTGCAAATTGCTTTGTATTGTCTAGAAATCTCTTCCTCTATTTCTTTCTCACTGGTGATCTGTAATGGATATCCAATATTGTAGCAAGCCCTTTTTATTTCACAATTCAATACAGGGATTCAGTTTGATCACTGCTCTCAACAATACCCATTCTTTCTGGTACTTCTGTCAGCTGGTAATGTGAATGAGACAGTTTCAACTGCTGAAAGAAGGATGGATCCATAGTAATCCTAGAAATTTACATCACGAAAGGAGGCTATTCGGCCCATCATGTCTGTGTTGGCCAACAAGTAGCCACCCAGCCTAATCCCACTTTCTTGGTCATTAGCCTTGTAGAATATGGAACTTCAAGTGTGTATACAAATACTTTTTATATATTATGAGGATCTCTGGCTTTACTACTCTTTTAGGCAGTGAGTTTCAGATCCCCACCACCCTCTGGGTGAAAATATTTCCCCTCAAATCCCCTCAGCTTCCTTTGTTCCAAAGAAAATAAGCCTAACCTATCCAATATTTCCTCAGAACTAAAATTCTCCAGTCCAAGCAACATCCTTGTAAATCTCTCTGTACCCTCTCTGGTGCAATCACATATTTCCTATCGTGCAGTAACCAGAATCACATGCATAACTCCAGCTGTGGCCTAACTAGTGTTTTATACAGTTCCAGCATAACCTCCCTGCTCTTATAATCTATGCTTCGTCTAATAAAGGCACGTATCCTGTATGTCTTCTTCACAACCTTATCTAACTTTCCGTCTACCTGCAGGGATCTGTGGACATGCACTCCAAGGTCCTTATGTTCCTCTACACCTTACAGTATCCTACCATTTATTGTGTATTGTTACAACTGAGGCGGGAAGAGTGCAGTCTTTTCTAGTTCCACTTCTCCACAGGTCACAACATACATTTTAAATGTTTACCCAGTTACTAATACAGTCAATTATATACTCTACTCTTTATCCCAGAATAAAATACACCAACTAGGTTTCTTCAATAAGCAACAAAATTATCAGTTTATGATAAAACAAGACTTATCCAATAACAACGCAAAGCATTAACACACAGATCAAAATATGAAAGTTACCTTTTCAAATACCCCCCACATACACTCACATACTGAAAAAAATAAAGAAATTCTCTCTGCAGAGGTCTTTTATAAAAAAAGACAAAAAAAGAATACTTTGGCCAAATACTTGCTAATTCTTGAAGAAAAAAAGAGAAGATATGTAAGGATGTCAGTTGTCCCTTTTGGTCTGGCATCCGGGTACACAGAGATGGGTCACTGGGATCTATTCGGAAACATTTTGTTCTGGAGATGTTGAGAAATATTCTAGTAGGCTTTCCAGGAGAAATGTGGTGTCCGGGGTTGCAGTTATCACACTGTGGATTCACAGGGTTTTTCAAAGAGGTAGAGAAAGAAGAGCTGACACACTGGATTTCTCAGAGAAACGCAGGAAAGATGAGCTGAGAGTTTCTTTTCAGCAGGCTACAAAACCAATTGCTTTTCAACACTGTCTGCACCCCAACTGAACCAAAACAATATGTCAGAAGCTAACCCACCTCCTGACCCTCATAAATCTTGACATGTCGCTTCTCTGTAAACATCTCCCTCAAGTCACCAAGGTTTCTGTTGTTTATTTATCTTAAGGCATGAGATATCCAGTAAAGGTTTGATTTCAAACAAGACCTCTCAATGTCCTTTCAGTGAACTTTCAACAAAAATACAAAGTCCAGCATCTATGAAATCTTCAGCCTTCCAAAATGAATCAATTTCCACAATTTAAATATGAGTCCTCAAAAATATTTAACAAAAATAATGGAACCATTTTAACAACACCTCTATCCTTGGCGGAATGAAATGCCATCTTTAAATGCATTTCATTACAAAGTATGAAAAAACAGAAGGTGAAAAAATTTATTAAAAAGCATTTACACACTCATTCTCATTCACTCTTTACCTGTAGATAATACAGAACTGCTTTGCACCATCTTTGCACTCAGACAACTCAAAGCAGCTTTAAATCCGAGACAAAGCATCCACAATTACATTATGTTGCCCTGCAATGTGAATAATCTGTAAGTGATAAGATTGCAATAGTAAACTCCATCGGAATAGTCTGGCATTCTGGGTTTTGAATTGTTCCACAAAGGCGAGGGAGTTATGATCATCGTACCAGTGTCTCTCTGTAGTCGTGGTCGACATATACTTCAAAATGCTTAACAGCTAGTGATAAGTCCAGGGTTTCTTTTTCCACTGTTGATTATCTCTTTTGGTGTCAATTTAGCTTTTTGGAAAAGTATCCCACTGGCCTTTTTATGCTTAATCCATCGTCTTGTAACAGAACTGCTCCAACTCCCAGGTCACTAGCATCAATTGCTTCCTTGAAGGGCTTAGTGAAATTTGGAGCTGCCAACACTGGTTCATTAAAAAAAAATGGCTTTCAGCCTCTCAAAAGATGCTTGGCACTCCCCGGACCACACTAACTTGGCTTTTTTATTGTAGCAAATCCATCAGTGGGAACAGCTATAGTACTAAAATTTGGTGCAAACTTGTGGTAGAAACCACACATCCCCAAAAACCTCATGATTTCTCGCTTAGTCTTAGGGGTAGGGAACTCCACCAATGCTTGTACTTTTGCTGTTCTTGGCAACATTTGTCCTTGCCCTACTACACACCTGAGGTGGTTTACCCTCGCTTTTGCAAATTCACTTTTGGCAAGGTTTATCACTAAATCAGCCGATTGTAATTTTCTAAACAGAGCTTCTAGATGTTCCATGTGGTCCTTTCAAGTGTCACTGTACACCAGCACATTATGAAGGTTAGGAACACTGGCTACCACTTGGTTCATTAGTCTCTGAAAAGTGGCTGGGGCATTTTTTAGCCCAAATGGCATCACTCAGCATTGGAAAAGATCATCTGGTGTGACAATAGCCAATATTTCTTTAGCTCAGGGTGTCAAAAGAACCTACCAGTATCCCTTTAACAAATCGATTTTTGTAAGAAATGTGGCACATCCAACTCTGACAATACAGTCTTCCAAGCGAGGAATTGGGTAAGGGTCTGCCTTTGTTACTGCATTAACTGTTCTGTAGTCTATGCAGAATCTAGTTGAACTGTCAGGTTTAGGCATTAACACGAGTGGGGAACTCCAGCTGCTTTGACTGGGTTCAATTAGGTTGTTTTCCAACATGTATTGGATTTATGCTTTCACCTGGGCTTGTTTCTCTGGATTTTAAACAATCAGGATGCTGTTTTATAGGAAAGGATTCCCCTACATCCACATCATGTATGGCTAAGATTGTACATCCTGGTTTATCCCTACAGACTCCTTTAAATGCTGTGAGTAGCCTTGGTAGGTCTTCTTGTTGTTCTACATTTAAAGCATAATGTCTTATCTCCCTAATAATTCAGTATGAGCTAACTGGATAGTAGGAGGTTCAATTGGAGAATTATCCAGGTTTTCTTCTGTCTCAACCTCACTATCCCTTTCATCCTTCACTTTCCATACTACCTGACATACCTGTGCTTGCTTATCCTCTTTCCAGCAATGATATTATTTCAACATATTGATGTGACACAGCCAATTCTTTTTCTGGCGATCTGGGGTGTCAATCAAATAATTTACTTTATCAATTCTTTTGACCACTTTATATGGAGCACTCATAGAGTCATAGAGTTATACAGCACAGAAACAGGCCCTTCGGACCATCGTGTCTGTGCCAACCATCAAGCACTTAACCATTCTAATCCCATTTTCCAGTACTTGGCCCGTATCCTTGTATGCTATGACGTTTCAAGTGCTCATCTAAATACTACTTAAATGTTGTGAGGGCTCCTGCCTCTAACATCTCTTCAGGCAGTGTGTTCCAGATTCCAGCTACTCTCTGAGTGAAAAAATTTTCCTCAATTCCCCTCTAAACCTCTTGCCCCTTACTTTAAATCTATGCCCCCTGGTTATTGACCCCTCCACTAAGGGAAAAAGTTTCTTCCTATCGAACCTATTAATGCCCCTCAAAAATTTTGTACACCTCAATCATGTCAATCCCTCAGCCTTCTCTGCTCCAAGGAAAACAACCCTAGCCTTTTCAGTCTGTCTTCATAGTTGAAATGCTCCAGCCCAGTCAACATCCTGGAACCTCGATTTCAGTGGTTCACCCTGTAAAGGCAGTAATACTATCACCTCATCACCTAATTGAAATGTTCAGGTCTTGGCATGCTTGTCTGCCTATTTCTTCATGGTTGTTTGGGAAGGTTTTAGGTGTTCCTGAGCCACTTTGCAGGCTCTTGTGAGCTGCTCCTGGAACACAGATACATAATCTAGTACAGAAGATTCGTCCTTCAGTTCTAAAAACTTTTCTTTGATTAGTTTTAGTGGACCTCTTATGTCATGTCCATAAACTAAGTCAAAAGGACTAGAATCAGTAGATTCAATAGTTGAATCCCTAGTGGCAAACAAAAGAAATTCTAGCCCTTTATCCCAATCATGGGGATATTCATGACAGTATGCCTTGATCATCATTTTGAGGATCGGATGGTACCTTTCTAATGCCCCTTGTGTCTGTGGGTGGTCTGCTGAAGACCTTATCTGTGTTACACCCAGATTATTCATAACTTTCTGGAAAATTTTAGACATAAAATTGGAACCTTGATCCGACTGAACCTCAATCAGTAATCTATATCTAGTGAGGAATTGGGTTAACTTGTCTACCACTACCTTAGCAGAAATTGAACTCAAGGGAATGGCCTCTAGGAACTGAGTAGCCATATCCATGATAGTGTTACAAAGGTGCCTCTGTTTTTGAGGATTCATTTTTGAAAGATTGAAGAAATGTTAAACTTTGGAGTTTCAAAGGGGTTCATGTAAAGGCCACTTGACTTTGAAAAACAGTCCCTGGAAATGCTTTTTAAAAGGGGCACTGAGAAGTCTTGTGAGGAAGACAAGCCTTTCTGGGAAACCATCTGACTTCCAGCAACAACAACAAGCCTTTCCGCGAAACCACCTGATTTCCAGCTCAATAAACAACAGAACTTTGGACAGCTGGAGAAGTTGTTTACAAAGATGTGACAGGTCAAGATTGATGGAGGTCAAAAGGTTGAGCTCCTGTTGTCGGTTTTGCTTCTGAATTGCAGTTTTGAGTTGCAGTTGAACTGTATAAAAAGCAAGAGAGACCTTTCAAGGAGAGAAGACCACGACCCAGCTCAGCTTTCCAGCACCTCTCTGAAAGACCCTGAGAAGTCCATTCATCTTGTCTCCTGTCTTTGAAGAAAAGCCTGTGAAATTAATTCTCAACGCTGACTGAAAACGGTGTGTAGATTGCAAGCTGAGTGTGGAGATTCAAGTTTGGTGAGCAGGGATTTTAAGTCTTGTTATCTTTATAAGAGTCTGGTCTGCAGTTAGCATTTAACTGGGATTTACCCTTTAGATAAAGTAGGGTAAAGAAAGTAAAGAAGGGTTCAGAAAGTAGGTAAGTTTCTTACAGTCTTAGGCAGGGATTAACACGCTCTACTGCAGAGTAGCTGATTAGTTAAGTAGCTGACCAGTCAAATCTGGTTGCTGCAGTTTCAGCTTCAAAAGGTATAAATACAGAGGTCTAAGTGCAGCATGCAAACAGTGTGCAGATTGCAAGCAGAGTGTAGAGATTCAAGTTTGGTGAGTAGTGAGTTCGGTGAAAGGGGGAGGAGGTGCTCCATTTTTCTACTTTTTTTTCTACTTTTTTCACCCTCCAGTATTTGGTTCTTGCTTTTGTGCAGAGGAAGGAGCTGTGTGGTGAGTACCTGGTAAGCTATTCTATTTACAATAAATAGTCTGTAAAGTTAAGATATGGCAGGGCAGCTCTGCCGAGTGGAATGTACAGCCTGTGGCATGTGGGAAGTCATGGACACACCATGTGTCCCAGACAAATACATCTGCAGGAAGTGTCACTGGCTGCACAAGCTTCAGCTCCGGGTTTCGGAACTTGAACGGTGGCTGGAGTCACTGTTGTGCATCCACGAGGCGGAGGACTACGTGGATAGCACGTTTAGGGAGGTGGTCACACCACAGGTAGGAGCATGCAGGCAGATAGGGAATGGGTGACCGCCAGGCAGTCTAAGAGAATCAGGCAGGTACTGCAGGTGTCCCTGATATGATCAGTAGTGATAGGGGATTTGTTAGTTAGGGGAACAGACAGGAGTTTCTGCAGCAGTAAATGTGACTCCAGGGTGATGTGTTGCCTCCCTGGTGCCAAGGTCAAGGATGTCATGGAGAGACTGCAGGACATTCTTCTGGGGGAGGGTGAACAGCCAGCGGTCATGATCCACATTGGTACCAATGACATAGGTAAAAAGGGTGATGAGGTCCTGAAAGCTGATTTTAGGGAGCTAGGAAGGAGATTAAAAAGCAGGATTTCAAAAGCAGTGATCTCAGTATTACTCCCAGTCCCATGTGCAAGTGAGCATAGGGATAGGAGAATTGAGCGATGAACACATGGCTGGAGAACTGGTGCAGGAGGGAGGGCATCAGATTTCTGAGACATTGGGACCAGTTATAGGGCAGGTGGGACCTGTACAAGATAGACGAGTTGCATCTTAGCAGGACTGGGATGAATATTCTCGCAGGGAGATTTGCTAGTGCTGTTGGGTAGGGTTTAAACTAAATTGTCAGGGGCATGGGAACCTGAGAGGGAGCTCAGATTGGAGGGAAGCAAAACTGGTAACTTGTCTGGGGTGTGGGAACCAGGAGCAAGTATTAGAAAGGAATACCAAGGTGCACAGAATACTGGAGGGGATAGATAGCACGAGAGTAGAGTACATTATTAGGTAGATTCAGAGTAAGGGAGAAAGTAATAAAGTCTGAATCAGGGTTGCTGTGCATGTATGTGAATGCATGGAGTGTGGTTAATAAGACTGGTGAGGTACAGGCGCAGATTGCCATGTGGAAATATGATATTGTGACTATTACAGAGAACTCGCTCAAAGAAGGTGGTTAAATATTCCTGGATACAAGGTGTTCAGGAAAGATAGGAAAGGGAAAAAAGGGGGAGGGGTGGCGGTATTGATTAAGGAGAGCATTGCAGTGCTGGGGAAAAAAGATGTCCCAGAGGGGTTGAGGACAGAATTAATTTGGCTAGAGCTAAGGAACAAAAAAGATGCAGTTACATTGCTCGGTGTTATCTATAGGCCACCAGCTAGTGGGAAGGACATGGAAGAACAAATGTGCAAGGAAATTACAGAGAGGTGCAAAAATTATAGGGTAGTTATAAAGGGGACTTTAATTATCCAAACATTGACTGGGATAATAGTAGTGTAAAGGGCAGTGAGGGGCAAGAGTTCCTAGAGTGTGTTCAGGAAAATTTTCTACAATGGTATGTTGCTAGTCCAACAAGAATGGAGGCACTGCTAGACATGGTTCTTGGGAATGAGGTAGCCAAGTGAATCAAGTATCAGTAGGAGAGCAATTAGGGGATAGTGATCATTGTATCATCAGGTTTAGGCTGACTATGGAAAAGGATAAAGAGCAATCCAGGGTAAGTAAAATTAACTGGGAGAAGGCCAACTTTAATGGGGTAAGAATGGAGCTGGGGCAACTAAATTGGAGTCAAAAGCTAGCAGGAAAACTAATAGATGAACATTGGGCTACCTTCAAAGAAGAGATAGTTCCGGCACAGTCAAGGTATGTCAAAGTAGGGTAAACAAATCCAGAGCTCCCTGGATGACAAAAGAAGTAGAGATTAGGATAAAGAAGAAAAAGTGTGCTTATGACAGATGCCAGGTAGAAAATACTATTGAGAACCAGGCTGAATATAGAAAGTCCAGAGGGGAAATGAGAAAGAAAATAAGTTAAGCTAAGAGAGAACATGAAAAAAGATTGGCAGCTAGAATTAAAGGAAATCCCAAAGTTTTCTATAGGCATATAAATAGTAAAAGGGTGGTAAAAGGAGGAATGGAGTCGATTAGTGACCAGAAAGGGGATTTACACATGGAGGCAGAGGGCACAGCTGAGGTATTAAATGAATACTTTGCATCTTTCTTTACCAAGAAAGAAGATGCAACCCAGGCAATGGTGAAAGAGGAGGTAAGTCAGACACTAGAGGGGTTTAGATTTAATAAAGAGGATGTATTAGATAGGCTGGCTGTACTTAAAGTGGATAAGGCACCAGGGCCGGATGAGATACATCCAAGGATACTGAGGGTGGAAATCGCAGAGGCAATGGCTATAATTTTTTAGTCTTCCTTAGACTCGGCGGTAGTGGCAGAGGACTGGAGAATTGCAAACGTTACACCCTTGTTCAAAAAAGGGGGTAAAGATAAGCCCAGCAACTGCTGGCCAGTCAGTTTAACTTCAGTGGTGGGGAAACTTCTAGAAAAATAATTCAGGACAAATGTGAGTTAATTAAGGAAAGACAGCATGGATTCCTTCAGGGCAAATCATGTTTAACTAACTTGCTGGAGTTTTTTGAAGAGGTAACAAAGAGGGTTGATGAGGGCAATGCAGTTGATGTGGTGTACATGGACTTTCAAAAGGCATTTGATACAGTGCCACACAACAGACTTGTGAGTAAACATGTAGCTCATGGAATAAAAGGGACGGTAGCAACATGGATATGAAATTGGCTGAGTGACAGGAAACTAAGAGCAGTGGTTAGTGGATGTTTTTCGGGCTGAAGGAAGGTTTGTAGTGGAGTTCCCCCGGGATCTGTGTTGGGACCCTTGCTTTTCCTGATATATATTAATGACCTAGACCTTGGTGTATAGGGCACAATTTCAAAGTTTGCAGATGCTATGAAACTTGGAAGCATTTTGAACTGTGAGGAGGATAGTGTAGAACGTCAAAAGGACGTAGACAATTTGGTGGAATAGACAAACAGGTGGCAGATGAAGTTCAATGCAGAGGAATGCGAAGTGATTCATCTTGGTAGGAAGAACATGGAGAGAGAAGATAGAATAAAGGGCACAATTCTAAAGAGGGTGTAGGAGCAGAGTGACCTAGGTGTATATGTGCATAAGTGATTGAAGGTGGCAGGACAGGTTGAGAGAGCGGTTAATAAAGCATACAGTATCCTGGGTTTTATTAATAGGGGCATAGAGTAAAAAAGCAAGGAAGTTATGTTGAACTTGTACAAGACACTAATTTGGCCTCAGCGTATTGCATCCAATTCTGGGCACCGTACTTGAGGAAAGACGTGAGGGAGTACAGAAAAGATTCACGGGAATGGTTCCAGGAATGAAGATAGATTGGAGAAATTAGGACTGTTTTCCTTGAAGAAAAGAAGGTTGAGAGGAGATTTGTTAGAGGTATTCAAAATAATGAGGGGTCTGGACAGAGTAGATAGAGAGATTGTTCCCAGTCGCGAAAGGATCGAGAACAAGAGGGCAGAGATTTAAAGTATTTGGTAAGAGAAGCAAAAGTTGCATGAAGAAAAGCTTTATCACGCAGTGAGTGGTTAAGGTCTGGAATGCGCTGCCTGAGAGTGGGGTGGAGGCAGGTTTAATTGAAGCATTCAAAAGGGAAATATACAGTTATATGAAAAGGAAGAATGTGCAGGGTTATGGGGAGAAGGCAGGGGAATGGAACAGAGGGAGTTGCTCTTTCAGAGAGCCAGTACGAACACGATGAGCTGAATGGTCTCCTTCTGCACTGTAACGATTCTATAATTCTGTGAAAAGAACTGTTCTGAAAGATCCCAGTGATCCATAGACATGTACTTGAAGGCCAGACTGAATGCCAGTTTTGTAACACAACATATCTCATCTGCTGCTTCTTCAAGAATGAGCAAGTATTCAGCCCAAGTGGTTTTTATGTCTGTAATAGAGCTCTAAAAACAAAAAATCCCTTTATTTTTCTGGTTAACCAGTGTATGTGTGTGCGAGTGTGAGAGGCTAAGGTAAAAATGGAACTTTACTATTTCAATCAGTGTGTTTATGCTTTACTTTATTACTGGTTAAGACTTGTTTTATAATAAACTGATAATTTTGTTGTTTATTAAAGAAACTTTGTTAGTGTGTTTTATTCTGGGAAAATTAGAGTAAATGATTGACCATGTCAGTAAGTGGGAAAATTTAAATATATGTTATGACCTGTGGAAAAGTGGGACTAGAATGAACAGTGCAGTACTCCCGCCTCAGTCGTAACAATAGTGAGTATATATTGCTGTCCTGCTTTTGTTTTTGGTAAAATTCCTACACAGTCTACCAACACCCTCCTAAATGATTCCCCAAAAACTGGTATAGCAATTAGAGGTGCCGGTTTTATGGCAGGTTGTGGTTTTCCCACAATATGGCACATATTGCACGTTTTACAAAACTGCACCATGTCCTTGGAAAGACCTGGCCACTATACGTGATGTAGTCTTCCGGATCCCCACATGTTCCACCACAGGAATTTCATTGGCTATCCTTAATATATTCCGGTGATACTTGGGCAGTACCATTATCTGATGAACAACTGTCCATTCTTCGTCTCCACTTCCTCATCAGCCTCCCTTTTAATATAGTAGCCTTCCGGAACTCCTTTTACCTCAGCTTCCATCAGAGCCAATTGTGCCACTTTATTTAATTCTGGATCGGCTTGCTGAGCCTTGATCAGAGAAGATTACTGAATAGTTCCTTTGGATTATCTAAATCACTAAAAGTTTGTAATACTCAGCTATCTGTCTGAGAAGCCAATCTGACCTCCGACAATGGAACTTGTTTGCCATTGCTCAGGTCCCTACACATGAACGAAAATTTTTTGGAACCTTTTCCTGCAACTGTTCCATCTCTTTAACTTCACTTGGTCTTTCTGTGACTACTAGAGAAGCTATTACCTTCGCTCCGGCCAAATAATTCCCGAGGAGTAGGTCAACTCCGTCTACAGGCAAACTATGAACAAGCCCTATAGTTACTGTTCCAGACACTAGGTCACACTCAAGATGCACCCGATAGAAAGGTAAGGGTACATACTCCCTGCCAATACCATTCACTAAAATCTTGGCATTCAGTCCGCTCTCTGGTGGAAAAATTATGCCTCTCCCCAGCAGAAGATTTTGGGTGGTTCCTGTATCCCTAAGTATAATTATAGGTTTACCTGCTTCACTTGAGAGATAAGGAGTTACTTTTTCTTTTGACAAGAATTCCCTGTAACTCTCGGGTATCTTATTCACATCCACGGCACTCACAGCAGTTTTTGTACTTGGCCTGATCTGGCCTACTCTCGGTCAGGGCCCCTTTCTTTGCATTGGCCTTGTGTACCCCAATAAGTCCTATGGGTTTACCCTGCAACTTCCAGAATTCTGCATAAAGATGTCCCACCTTGTGGCAATGGTAACACTTAGACCTTCGGACATCACTTTCACCCTCAGCGTCCTTCTTTCTGGCCTGAGGAGGAGATCCTGGTGCATTCATAGCTGTCCCTTCTTGTCCCCAGCTACTTGCCTTCCTTTCATCCTCCCACCTTCTGTTCTTCTCGGATTTGTGGGGGTGACAGACAAAGGGTTTGGGCTCGTAAACAAGTTCATAATCATCAGTGATTTCCGCTGCCTGTCTGGCCATTGAAACTTTCTGCTTCTCTACATGGATTCTTAATATCGGAGGGAGTGAACTTTTAAAATTCTTCCAGGAGAACTATTTCCCTAAGGTTCTTATACATTGCCTCTATCTTTAGTGCCCACATCCAATGATCAAAATTAATTTGCTTTACCCTTTCAAATTCTATGTAAGTCTGCCCAGACTGTCTCCGGAGGTTCCAAAATTTCTGCCCATAAACTTCAGGGACTAAGTCATGCGCAGTGAGAATAGGCTGTTTTGCCATCTCATAATCTGCAGAAGCCTCCTCAGAAGACATAGCATAAACTTTATGAGTTCTGCCCATCAACCTGCTTTGCATAAAGCAATGACCAGCTTTCCTTCGGCCACTTCATCTGTCTGGCTATCTTTTCAAAAGAAATGAAAAATGCCTCTGCGTCCCTTTCCTCAAGTTTCGGGAGGGCATGCACAAATTTAAACAGCTCTCCACTGGGTCCTATGCTGAGGTCAGTTCTTTCCTCACCAAAACTTTCACTGGAGTCTAGGCCACCCCTTTGTCTTAGTTCCAGCTTTTTAAAATTGGAATTCCTTTCTCTTTCTCTTTCTCTTCCTCAGTCCTTTGCCCTTTCCTCTCTTTCAAGTTCAAGTTTCTTCATTTTCAATTTTCTTACCCGTTCAAGCTCAAGTTTTTCCATCTCTTTTTCCGGTTCAAGCTTAAGCTGCTTCATCTGTAACTGAATCCTAGCTAATTCAACTGAACTACCATCTGGATTGCTGCCTACTCCTTCCAATTGTAAATGCTGTGCTATTAATTCAATTATGTCTTCTTTCTTAGCTCCTAGTTTTAACTCTAACCCCAATTTTGCTGCCAATGCTATTAGCCTAACGTTGGTTAAGTTTCTCAAATTACTCAGGAATACGTCCTCCTTCTCCAGAAAGGTCGTAGCAACTGACAAATCCATTCCGTAATGAAACTTTACTCTAATGCACAAGAAATCTGTTTTTTCCTTTTTTCTTTTCAATTATTATTACCTCACTTACAATTACACGTTATTGGCTTTGGGTTGTCCCGCACAGAGCCCCCAGTTATATGTTACAACTGAGGTGGGAGGAGTGTACTGTATTTTCTAGTTCCACTTCTCCACAGGTCACAATATATATTTTAAATGTTTACCCAGTTACTGATATGGTCAATTATATATTCTACTCTTTATCCCAGAATATAACTCACCAACCAGGTTTCTTTAATAAACAACAAAATTATCAGTTTATTATAAAACAAGACTTATCCAGTAACAAAGCAAAGCATTAACACACAGATAAAAATATGAAAGTTACCTTTTCAAAGACCCCACACATACGCTGGAAAAAAAATTCTCTCTGCAGAGGCCTTTTCCAAAAAAAACAAAAAAAGGAATACTTTGGCCAAATACATGCCAATTCTTAAAGAAAAAAAGAGAAGCTATGTAAGGATGTCAGTTGTCCCTTTTGTTCTGGCATCCGGGTAAATGGAGATGGGTCACCGGGATCTATTCCGTAGCGGTTCATTCTGGAGATGTTGAGAAATAGCCTGGTAGGCTTTGCAGGAGAAATGTGGCATCTGGGGTTTCAGTTATCACACTCTGGATTCACAGGACTTTTTCAAAGAGGTAGAGAAAGAGGAGCTGACACACTGGATTTCTCAGGGTCTCTTAGAGAGGTGCAGGGAAGATGAACTGGGGGTATCGTTTTAGCAGGCTATAAAACCAATTGCTTTTCAATACTGTCCACACCCCAACTGAACCAAAACAATATCTCAGAGGCAAAACCACCTCCTGAGCCTCAGAAATCTTGACACGTCGCTTCTCTGTAAACATCTCCCTCCAGTCACCAAGGTTTCTGTTGTTTATTTATCTTAAGGCATGAGATATCCAGTAAAGGTTTGTTTTCAAACAAGACCTATCAGTGTCCTTTCAGTGAACTTTCAACAAAAAACGAAATCCAGCATCTATGAAATCTTCAGCGTTCCAAAATGAATCAATTTCCACAATTTAAATATGAGTCCTCAAAAAATATTTAACAAAAAATTGAAGCATTTTCGTAACAATATTCCCTTGCCTTGTTTGCCTTTCCCAAATGCATTATCTCACGCTTCTCTAGATTGAACTCCATTTGCCACTGTTCTGCCCACCTGACTAGTCCTTTGATAGCTTCCTGCAATCTATAGCTTTCTTCCTCATTATCAACCACACAGCCAATTTTTGTATCATCTGCAAGCATCTTAACCATGCCCCCCTACATTTGAGTCCAAATCATTGATATATACCACAAAAACCTAGTACTAAGCCCTGCAGAAACCCACTGGAAACCACCTTCCCGTCACAAAAACACCCAACAACCATTATCCTTTGCTTGCTGTCTCTGAGCCAATTTTGGATCCAACCTGCCACTTTGCCTTGGAGCCTATGGGCTTTTATTTTTGTGACCAGCTTGTCATGTGGGACCTGATCAAAAACCTTACAAAAATCCATATCGACTACATTAAATGCACTACACTCCCTGTTACCTCCTGACAAAATTCAATCACGTTAGCCAGACAGGACCTTCCCTTAACAAATCCATGCTGACTGTCCTTGATTAATCCATGTCTTTCTAAACAAAGATTTATCCCGTCCCTCAGAATTTTTTCCAAAAATTTTCCCAATACCAATGTTAGGCATACACCATCAAGAATGTTGGGTTGGCGAGCACCCCTAATAGCAACATACACTTAAAACAGAGTTTAGCTAAAGGTGGTAGGAGTCATGGTTTTGACTGCTGGGGATCAAAAGTGACTTATGCACTCCGCTCTGCTCACAAATAAAGAAAGAACTTGCCCTGATACAAATAGGCCAATGACATATTTTAGTGATCTCTGGTTTGTGTTGATCTTCCCTCGCTCTGTGTACAATTTTAAATTGCCTCCACGAGATCCTTTGCACCGAGTATAATGCTTTATCCCATTTTTCACCAGTATTCGAAGCATTTGGATTTTTACTATGCAGTTTTAAGCAAAACATAATTACATGTGTTTATATCCATTATTACAGTTAAATTAATTTAATCTTCAACTCATTTTTGCATGAGAGACTTTGCCTTTGCAGCCTGCCCTTTGTGAATACAGTTTTATACATACAGAGCACAGTTATATTGACAGAAAGACTTAAAATCACTCAATAATTCTGTCTTGAATTGTTGGAAAGATTTATTAAAGAGACTTAGAAATCTATAAATCCTAAGATGGTAACAATTCCATAGCCAAGCATCAGGCAAAAATTTACAACAATCAGAATTAGACTAGATTCAGGAAATGGAGAAAGACAGACTTGAGTAAATTAAATAAAATTAAAGCTGCCTCAAAAACATAATATTGCAGGAGAAATATGGGACTAAGGTGTAGTGAAGGTTAGACAAAATATAGGCAAGGCATCTGGCACTGCAGACTGAAACCTCAGGTTGCAACAACAACTGAACATAGGGTAGATTATTTAATAAATGTGTGATATAATGAACCTGGGCTGTACAATAGTCAGCATAGATCAGAAATGCCCTTCCTAATAAGACACAGATTTGCCAGTATTGCTTAAAATTCTACCAAATATAAATCTGAGTACTGTTATGCACAGATGGGAAATAATAGATATTTTTCCCTTTTTCACCTCTCAACTGACCAAAGACAGCGTTTTTGTTAGAAATGTGTTTTAACCCCTGAGCATTTTAATGGTCAACAAACAGACAAATGGCAGGTTTTCTCATAGGTTTAAAGAAAAATAAATGTTTTTTGAACAACACCGGAAAATATTTCCAACTTCACCCACGCTCGCATGCACACAAAGACACACATGTACACAAGAAAAGATAGAGATTAAAAGACCATATGTGTTTAACTCTGATGGATTTAAAAACTGTAAACCTGGCATTCTTCCCCAGGGGAGGTGAAGGTTTAAAAATTATACAGGCCTCTTTTCCCTTTTTCCTGGTTCACTGAAGTCAAAACTTGGAAAGATTCAGGAGGGTGAATGGGTTGTTGCAGACATTGTTTTGTTGTATCTCAGTCACAGTTCAATGTTGAAAACCCTGGTACAATTTCTCAGGTATAGAGTTAAAGGTCACTTCCGGTCACTGCCTACTTTTTTTAATTCATTCATAGGATGTGGGCTGGACAGACAAAGAGAGAGCCAGAGAGAGAGAGAGAGAGATTCCATCTGCTTCATTGAAAGAAGAAGGACCCTGCCGAAGAACACCTTCTTTAAACTACAATAAATACCATGGCTACAAGAGCAGGTTATGCCAGTATTTATTGCCCATCCCTAATTGCCCTTGAGAAGGTGGTGGTGAGCTGCCTTCTTGAACTGCTGCAGTCCATGTGGGATAGGTACACCCACAGTGCTGTTAGGAAGGGTGTTCCAGGATTTTGACCCAGCAACAGTGAAGGAACAGCAATATATTTCCAAATCAGGATGGTGTATGGCTTGGAGGGAAACTTGCAGGTGGTGGTGTTCCCATGTATCTGCTGCCCTTGTCCTTCTAACTGGTAGAGATCGTGGGTTTGGAAGGTGCTGGCTAAGGAGCCTTGGTGGGTTGCTGCAGTGCATTTCGTAGATCGTACACACTGCTGCCCCTATGGGTCGGTGGTGAGGGGAGTGAATGTTTGTGACGGGGTGCCAATCCAGTGGGCTGCTTTGTTCTGGATGGTGTCGAGCTTCTTGAGTGTTGTTGGAGTTGCACTCACCCTGGCAAGTGTAGAGTATTCCACCACATTCCTGCTTTGTGTCTTGTCGATGGTAGACAGATTTTGGGGGAGTCAGGAGGTGAGTTACTCACCACAGGATTCCTAGCTTCTGACCTGCTCTTGTAGCCATGGTATTTATTGTAGTTTAAAGAAGGTGTTCTTAGGCAGGGTCCTTCTTCTTTCAATGAAGCAGATGGAATGTCTCTCTCTTTCTCTGGCGCTCTCTTTGTCTGTCCAGCATATACTTTTATGAAGTTCCTCATCAGACCCTTGGTTTCTGTCATGTGACCATGGTTTCTCTTTACCATTGTCCTCTTAAAGGGTGACTGATGGTGGGGCCATTGTTAGACAATGGGGTCCAGGTGCCACCCAGCTTCTTTCCATTTTGATAAAGCGGAGCTTTTTGACACCCATTCATTTGCGTTTGAATGTCTTCCATGCCATTGTTAACCCAATTTGTTGAGGAGAGGTAGCCATTAACACAGAATGGGCTATTTACATTTTAATGCCTTCTCCAAGGCTGGTCCTAATATGAAAAATGCCTCAGTGTTCTTGTAGTTTCCATGTGTATTGGCAGTACAGGATAAGGTCACCTGACCTCTTGACTCCATCTTGTTTTTCAGGAAAAGTGTCCGTTTTGGGGTTGTTTTATAAGTTCATTATATAATTCATAATTTCTCCATACATGAGCATTTCAGTATCATATTTTGAAAATTGAATAAAATTATTAATGTGATGGATAAACCAGATTCTTTAAAGAAGAAATAATTATTTTATTTCCTATTCTGCTTCTGTTCCTCCAGATGCATCATATCTCAGCCATAAAGGTAGGAGGCAGGCAATATTTTCCAAGGTGTCTGCAATGCTATTCAAGCATTAGGAAAGACTAGAGATGATGAGTTGAGGCTCAACAAAATTTAGAGCCTTAGAAATTAAAATCAAAGAGATAATGCTGAAATTGTAGAAGTCCTTACTTACGCTACAGCTGGAGAACTATGTGCAGCTATGGGTGCTCCACCTGCCCCTTATATGATGAATGTAAGAGCAATAGATTCACTAGGATATTGCCATGGATGAGACTTTCAGAGATGAAGAGAGACTTGAAAGGTTAGGGCTTTTCATCTGAGAGTTGAGAAATTTAAGTAGTCACACCATGGAGGTCTTCAAGATTATGTAAAATTATATTAGGGTAAATAGTGATAGAATGTTTCCATTGGTCCCTGAGTTGGTAATATGACAGAAAAAACTTAAGAAAGTCACAAATGGATTTAAAGAGGAGCTTATAATAAAATCTCTACACCAAAGGTATTTAGAATTTGAAACTCTCTGTCACAAAACATGGTTGAAGTAGAGTCCATCAATTCTTCTGCACGGGTACTGGACCATTGTTTAAACGAGAGGTTTATTAAAGGATATGGGAAGTAGATGAGGTGAATAAGTTGTAAAAGCACCAGTTCAGAATTAATGGGTTAATTCCTGTTGCAATATTCTATGAATCTATAATGGGGAGTCACAATGTAAACCCACATCCTGCCTCACCTTGGCAATGTACAAAAAAATGGCGTGGATTTTGCAGTCGGCAGTGAAACAATAGCGCTCATCGCTGACCTTGAAGAAAGCTGCCCACAACGATCTAGCAGTCTCTGTAGCATAGTTTTCCCTTTTCCCAATGGCAATTTAAATCTGCCGCCAAATCTTAGTGTGCAGCAGTGATTTCAGCAAGAGGTAAGCAGCCAATCACATTGAAGTATTCACACACAGCAAACGAAGAAGTTAAAAGCACTTAATATCCTTCACTTTTAAGCGTTTAGATAGCGAAATAAATGGTGATTGGACTAAGATAGAAGCTAAAATAGAGATAAACCAGCTTTAAAAAAATTATTCTAAAAGTAAGTGAAATTTTTTATCATTGTGGAGAAAGTTTACATTCTAGAAGGATAAAATTAGCTTCTCAAGGCCAGTAAGGGTGTTTAGCAGTAATTATGAAGTTAATGCACCATTAAAAACCCAGTTACACCTCATTGAACAGGTTGTAACTTTTTCCAAGGGTTTAGAGAAGACTAAAGGCTGAATTTTATGGGCCCCCCTAGGGATGGGAATGGAGGCAGGGGGGCCCATAAAATTGCATGGCAAGTGGGGGCAGAGTGCCCGTCACCTTCTCAGTGCCTTGGAATTTAGTTCAGGGTGGGGAAGGCCGAATAATGCCTTCCCGCCCAGAAGCCAATTGCAGCCCTTAAGTGGCCAATCACTAGTAACTTAAGGGCCTTTTTCTGCCACTGCTGGTATTTTACCAGCAGCTAGTGGAAGCCCAGTAAAACAAGGTGGCCTCCCTGCGACCTTTGGTGGGGTGGAGGGGCTTCCTCTGTGTGAAATATGTAGTCTATGGTCAGCCCCCAGCACCAAAGGCCGTCTTTCCGCTAACAACACCCCCCCCACCCTCAACAACCCCCCTCCCTAACCTGGGTCTGCCGGACTGGCCCCAGTGACCCTGCCACACTTATGTGGGGTCCTGGTCCCGGGCCTCTTGTAGTGCCAGAAGTGGAGGCGGGATTCCCGTTCTTAAAGGGTTGGGGACCCTGGCACCAAGCAGTTAATTGCCTGAGCACCGTTAAATAGAGCTGGGAGAGGCCTCCAAAGGGACACGGCAGGGTTCCCCTCACCTTTTGAGCCTAGCGTCAGGACCCTCATCAGCTCTATAAAATGCAGCCCTAACAGTGCAAAATTCGAAACTCTGATCAGCTCAGTTGATTTCCCATTGATTGCAGTCTGACAGGGTACCAAAACGATGCATGCTCTGGAGAAGCATAGAATCACTGTCAGCAGCCTCTGGACTTCCTTGTTATTCTGCACACCAAAGGTTGCTGTTAGGTTCAGTGGATTAATAACAGTGAATGCCGACAGTTTTGCCATCATTACCACTGCATATGTCTGGGCCAATATCCTGTACTACTGCATAAGAACATTGTAATTTTGTCTAAGAATACTCATCAGTCAAGCCCTTAAGAGACAGGAAAAGTAAGTCCACTGATCGTAAACACTACAGATCTGGGCAAGCATTTTGAAATATTTGGCCTCATACAGATGGAAAAAGGAGGGAGTAACTTAAATACCAATATATTCCTAACCTCATGCAGCTCATTTAAGTGAGCAGCCCTGAGGCATAAAACCAGAAGCTTGGTGTTCGACTTGTTAAGATAAGTTTTTATATTGTCTTTTGAACATTTTTGCTCTTTGAGCTCATACTATAAACACCTGGAACTGAGAAAAGGCATTCAGCATCAGAAGTTGCCACAGGGATTTCAAGTTGTATCCTTGCCGACAAGTCATAATGCAGAAAGCTGCTACTCAGGTTCACTCCACAATTAGGACTGTGTTAAAGCAGAATTCAGATAAGTACAACTAAATTTTGTTCCCCCCCCCCAGACTTTCATGTTGATGTGTTCTCACTTACAGATCAAAATCAAAAGTTTTTTATTCATTCACAGGATGTGGGCATCACTGGCAAGGCTAGCATTTATTGACCATCCCTAATTGACCTTCAGAAGGTGGTGGTGAGCCACCTTTTTGACAGCTGAGTGGCTTGCTAGGCTGTTTCAGAAGGCATATAAAGAAACAAAAGATGTGTCTGGATGAGGTGTGAAAGGCAGGAGGGGAGAAAAAGGGATGAAAAGAGCAAATCAAAAAGAAGTAGAGACTTCTGATTTTGGTCTGTAAATTGGGAGCGATAGCATTGTGGTTATATTACTAGGCTATTAATCTAGAGGCTTGGACTAATGATTATTTCAGATTTCCAGTATCTGCAGTATTTTACTTTGGTATTTCAGAAAGGAGTTAAGAGTCAACCACATTGCTGCAGATCTGGAGTCATATATAGGCCAGACCAGGTAAGGACAGCAGATTTCCTTTCCTAAATGACATTTGTGAACAACATTCCTGTAATCTCATAGGCCTAAATTTTACACCCCCAAACAAACGGGCTGGTGGCGGGGCGGGGTGGAGCATAAAATTGAGTGGGAGGCGGACGACTGTCCCGGACTCCCTCCTGCCCCCATTGCAAATTTACACGGGGTGGCAGTGGCGAGAAATGGCCCACCCGCATCAGGCCAATCAAGGCCCTTAAGTGGCCATTTAACTGGCACTTAAGGGCCTCCGCCTGCTGCCACGGGTATTTTACCCTTGGCTGGTGGGGGGCTGAGGCCTCAAAAAGCCTGCCTGGTGAAACTAGGCAGCCTTCTTGCGGGCTGGGGGGGGTGGTGCCCTCCTGGTCGGGCACCCTGTGCCCCATGGAGGGCTGCCCCAAAGCCCCAACCACCCTCAACACACCACACAACCCCCACCAACCCCCCCTTGCCTCACCGGGGCCTGACCGATTGTCCCAGGCAAGGCCCTAAAAACTTACCTTTTTTCTGGGGCCATACTTCATCTTCTTGCAATGGTTGGGTGGAGTCCCAGCAATGGTTATCGCTCCCGGTGGCGCTGCTGGGACTAAGAGCTGCCGGCCCGCTGATTGACCAGCAGCTCCATTAGACGGGATCTCCTGCCTCAAGGAGGTGGAAGCCCATCCAAGACCAATTAAAGTCCTGGGGAGTGAAAAATCCTGGTCTGGCTCCCCAGGCTTGGCAGAGACGGGCTCACCACCACCTTTTTGGTCAGTGGACAGGGCCTCCCTCCCATTTAGGACTGAGATGAGGAGGAATTTCTTCACTCAGAGGGTAGTGTATCTGTGCAATTCTCTACCTGAGAGAGCTGTGGAGGTTCAGTCATTGAGTATGTTCAAGACAGAGACTGATAGATTTCTAGATATTAAAGATTCAAGGGATATGGGGATAGTGTAGGAAAATAGCATTGAGCTACAAGATCAGCCATGATCAAGTTGAATGGTGGAGCAGTATTGAGGGGCCGACTGGCATACTTCTGCTGCTATTTCCTATGTTGCTATGTTCCCAACATGGATATGGAATTATCTACTGCTGAATGAATTTTGAAAATCTAGTAAAAAGTTTCTTTGTGCCATTTAAAGGGTTACATTAAGTGGACCACTGCATGAACTTGGCATGTCTTTCCTGGAGTATAGGAGACCGAAGGTTGATCTGACTGAGGTGTTTAAAATGTTGAAAGGACTTGATCTGTAGATACAGAGAAACTATTTCTTCTGGTAGGGGACTCAAGAACAAGGGAACATAAGTTTAAAATTAGACATTGGCCATTCAGGAGCAAAATCAGAAAGAATTTTTTCACACTGAGGGTAGTAGAAACCTGGCATTTCCCCTTGTAAAAACACTGTGAATGCTGGGTCAATTGGAGCTTTCAAGATTGAGGTCAATAGATTTTTATTGGGTACAGGTATCAAGGGATATGCAGCAGAGGCAGGAAATGGAGTTGAGGTGCTGATCAGCCATGGTCTAATAGAATAGTTGAGCCTGCCCAAGGGCCTGAATGACCCTCTTGTTCCTAATGATCCAATGTTTGTATTTTCGCCACTATCTTAAAACTAACAACTTTCCAGGTCCATGCAGTTTGCAACTAGGAAAACAACTCATTCACTGAGCTTGAAAACAAATTGGGAGAAAAGTTTTCTCTAGGTTTCTGTCTTCTGCAGCAAGTTTGAGCAATATAGTGCAGAACTTAAAACCATGGTTTTCAGGCTGAGGTTCCTAGAATCTGGGTCTCCAAACAGTCAAATTTCTGTTCATCGATTATCTGATTTCTGTACTTTGCTGCATTTATTGCCTCATTAGCACATCACTTCTTTTATTGTATAAAGACATAGGCACCTGAAAACAGCTGTTTTCACCATTTCTGCAGGGTTTCCAGCAATCTTCCACCAAAGTTACAGTGGAGAAGCATGAGGAGCTCCATGGAAATTCTACCCTAAAATGTTTTGTGCAATGATAATGCTGCTTCCTTTAGAGATCTGATATTTTGGAAGTTAGGAGAAAGGGCTGTGAGAGTAGTGGGTATTTGCAGTGGTGGGGGGGTTTACCTCACAGAAAAGTTTGAAACCCACTGCTCAGCACAGCCTTACCTTTGGCTTCATAACTCTAACAGTAATGATCTTGGTCAGGACTAACAGGAAAATGGATGAATATTCAACATGTGAAAAAAGACCAGAATCGATATAGACTCCAATCCAAACGTTTAATCTCTTTTTCTTTTATCTCTTGCTTTCTGACCTGCTGTGCATTCTAGCACTTTCCATCATTTTCAGATATCCTGGTCAATGTTCTTCAGAGATTTTGGTTTCCTTATTAAAACAGTACTTTGATTAAATCTTCAGACAAATACTGTAAGTTTCAACTTTAACATATATTCATTTATGTAAGTAAAAAATGTGATTAATATCTGTGTGCATCCAGACTTATATATAGCCTCTACATCTTTCACTCTCAATTTCCTATGCTTGCAGCACCTGTTGTGTGATATTAGATAGGTACATCCAAAGAGATCATTGCTTTTATGGTTGCACAACCTAGTTGCCACATGGCCTGATGGCAGACTATGATCGGGTGAAGCATCTGTCTCATGATTATGGTCTGACAAAATTAGAACAATGTCAGCAATATGCACTGTGTAGTCTGTACAGTATATCAAGTATGTAACGAAATGAGGGCAGCTTGGAAACCTCACCATTCCTATCTGTGTTTCATCTTTAGCAGCCCCTCGTATTTTTGATCCATACTCATCCACTTGCTTCAGAAGTAACAGCTAAATATGTTGGGATTTGTAGCACTTGGATAAATATTTAGAATGTTTAACTTATGCATGTAAAGTGGGGAATACTATGTGAAAACCCAATATAATAAACAGAACCAAAACAGTGTCACAAGGAGCGGAACAAGAACGATTATGCACTTCAAGTTTAGGCAGATGTTGTACACATTAGGGCAATATGAAGTGTAAAATTATAGTGCAGTACATTAAACATGAGACTCATACTTCATCATGCATAAAATTATATATAACCTGTTGTAATGAACACTCTACATTACAGGGTCAGCAGCTGTCTTGCCTGCTTGCAATTTCCTGTACTGGCACATAGGTCATTTCAAGCATCCATTCTGAGTATGGCCATTCTTTTTTTTCTGTTATTCAATTTGTCACAATTTATTCAGCTTCTCTTATCCATCCCTTCCTGAACCAACATCCTCACCATCTCTTTCGAAGGCATTGATTAATTTTGGGGTATGGCCCAACCCCACCACTACCAATAATTCACCAGAGTGACAATATTTCAAGTGTGAGGCTAGACATTAGGCACTAACAGGTTATTCAACCATTACAGTTGAATTGAATGCAGTCCTTACATAACATACACAGATGTATGTACTTTCCAGTAGGAGACTCGGCGCAGCAATTTTAATGGGGTACCCAAGCAGTTTTTTTCCCTCTCTTGCCAAGGGGTTCTGAGGCCAAATCAATCTAGTTAGTTCATCGAGCTCAGCATAGATAGAAGTTAGACCTGGGGCCTTTTTTTCCTGTATATGGACAGTAACCATAAGCCTTATTGTTATTCACCTTTAGTCTTGAAATTTTTAAGCAATGTTGCCCCAGTGAGAATATTATATGGGATTGCTCTTTTTAAATCTTTTAATTCAAAACATCAATTTGTAGGATGTACATTTCATGGACAGCTGATTTTAAAAATATCTTATTTTCTAATTTTCCAGTTTAGTTTTTTTTAACATTGCTTTTGCTCACTCGATTCAAATTCATGGCTGGTGCATGTCTGGGCAGATAATATAAATGGCCTAGAATTTCTTCACAGTCATTTATGCCACTGTTGCAACTTAAATAAGAAATTGCTGGGTCTGCTCATTGGCATCCCCATTGTGCAGTCATTGGTGTAAAGCCCATGTAAAATGGCTGTAATCAGCTGAATTACCTGAAAAACTTGTGTGCAGCCGATTAAAAGTCAGTTCAGTCTGCATGCTTCAGCAGTAGACTGGAGAATAACCGGATAAGAAGCAAACAGTGCTTGTCTCTATCACTTCAGCATCTAATAACATCATTGCATGCACCAAGCCAGAAAAAAATAATATAGAATTTAACTGATTCATACCTGCAAGTCCTCAAACAAGAATCTTAAATTTTAAAAAAGCCAATTATGTAGGCATGATGGGAGAACTGACTAAGGTAAATTGTGTAAATAGACTAAAATGTATGGCGGTAAATGAACAGTGGGAAACTTCTAAAGAACCAATTCAAAATGCTCAACAAAAATGCTTTCCTTTGAAAATCAAAACCTCAGCCAGAAAGACCCATCCTGAGTGGCTCACTCAGGAAGTTAAGGATAGTGTTAGATTAAAAGTAAAGTCTTACAATGTTGCAAAAAAGAGTAGCAAGTCTGAGGATTGGGAGTGTTTTAGAAACCAGCAAAGGACCATCAAAAAAATCAATAACAAAGGAAAAAAATAGAATATGAGAGTAAACTAGCCAGGAACACAGAACAGATTGTAGGAGTTTTTATAGGTGTATTAAAAGGAAGAGAGTAGCTAAAGTAAACGTTGGTCCCTTAGAAGCAGAGACAGGAAAAATTATCATGGGGAATGAGGAAATGGCAGAGGCATTGAACAAGTATTTTGTATCTGTCTTCACAGTAGAAAACAGAAGTTCCATATCAGAAATGGGCAGTAACTTAGGGGCTAAAAAGAGTGAGGAAATTAAGGAAATTCATATCAGCAAAGAAAAATTATTGGAGAAACTTAAAGGACTAAAATCTGACAAATCTCCAGAACCTGATGGCCTACATCCTAGGGTTCGAAAAGAGTTCACTGTAGATATTGTAGATACAATAGCTATGATTGTCCAAAATCCCTTAGATTCAAGAACGAACCATCAGATTGGAAGTTGGCAAATGTTACATCACTTTTCAAGAAAGGTGGAAGAGAGAAAACAAGGAACTACAGGCCAGTTAGTCTAACATCAGTCATTGGGAAAATGCTGGAATATATTATTAAAGAAGTCTTAGCATTGCACTTAGAAAGGCACAGTATGATTAGAACAAGTCAACATGGTTTTATGAAAGGAAAATCCCATTTAACAAATTTATTAGATATTTTTGAGGCTGTAACTAGTAGGGTAGATAAAGGGAAACCAGTAGATGTAGTATACTTGGATTTCCAAAAGGCATTCAACAAGGTGCCACACAAAAGGTTAATTGGCAAGATAAGGGCTCATGGAGTTGGGGGTAATATATTAACATAGATAGATGATTGGTTATCAGACAGGAAGCAATGAGTGGGCATAAATGGGGCATTTTAAAGTTGGCAGGCAGTAAATAGTGGGGTGCCGCAAGGATCAGAGCTGGGGCCTCAGCTATTTACAATCTATATTAATGACTTTGATGAAGAGACAGAGAGTAATGTATCTAAGTTTGCTGATGATACAAAGGTAGGTGGAAAGGTAAGCTGTGGGGAAGACACAGAGAGGCTGCAAAGAGATATAGAGAGGTTAAACAAGTGGGCAACAAGATGGCAGATGGAGTATAATGTAAGGAAATGTGAAGTTATGCACTTTGGTCATAAGAATAGAAAAGTAGAATATTTTTTAAAAGGTGTGCAACTTGTAAGTGTCGATGTTGAAAGAGACTTGGGTATGCTTGTACAAGGAACACAGAAGGTTAACATACAGGTACAACAAGCAATTAGGAAGGCAAATGGCATGTTGGCCTTTATTGCAAGAGGATTGGAGTCCAGAAATAAGGAAGTATTGCTACAATTGTACAGTGTTTTGGTGAGACCACATCTGGAAAACTGTGTGTAGTTTTGGTCTCCACAATTAAGAAAGGATATACTTGCATTGGAGGCAGTGCAGCGAAGGTTCACTAGATTGGTCCCTGGGATGAGGGGGTTGTCCTATGATGAGAGGCTGAGTAAACTGGGCCTGTATTCTCTGGGGTTTGGAAGAATGGGAGGTGATTTCATTGAAACATATAAGATTCTGAAGGGGCTGGATAAGGTCGACCCTGAGAGATTATTTCTGCTGGTCAGGGAATCTAAAACATGGGGGCACAGTTTCAGGATAAGGGGCCAATTATTTAGGACTGAGATGAGGAGAAATTCCTTTACTCAAAGAGTTGTGAAATTTTGGAATTCTCTACTCCTGAGGGTTGTGGATGCTCCATCATTGAATACATTTAAGGCTGGGGTAGACAGATTTTTGGTCTGTCAGGGCATCAAGGGGTATGGCAAGTAGGCCGGAAAGTGGAGTTGAATGCTAAGATCAGCCATGATCGTTTTGAATGGCGGAGCAGGCTCAATGAGCCATATGATCTATCCTGTTCCTATTTCTTGTGTTCTCTGAGGAAATCAAAGGCAGGAGGGACAAAGTCCTGAATGTGGGTGCCACCATGGCACCTCGAAACATAACTTGTGCCCCCTGGAGAGAAGTGGCACTGGCAACAAGGATGTCCCTAGGAATGCAGAGCAACACTGCAAAAGACTCAACAACCTTGACAGGGCTGACATGGTAACGCATTGGGCACTGTCCTTTTCTTTATTGCTCACCCTGTGCACTAGCCTACTCTTCATCTGCTTAAAGCAACATTTTCACAAGTAACTCTTCATCCTGCACTCTGGTTAATGGCAACTCTAACTTAGCATCTTTCACGATGGCTAACTAGTTCCCCTGACAAACACAACCCAAAAACACCATCGTTCAATTTAACAGTGTGTAGTCCCACATCTCTTATTCCATCTCTCCCATGCCACTTGGCTCACACTCCGTAATTGTGAATCTCACACTAAGTCACCCCATTTCCTTGCAGGGCAAATCATCAGCCACCAATGGGAGCATCCCCACCTTTAATCCCCTCACACTTTCAGTCAGCTCCTGGGCACTGACTCGGCTCTTGCTCTGGTAGATGGATCGGCAGGCAGCACTTGCCGAGATCAGATCAGTGAATGAATATCTACACTTTTGCTGTGGCATCCATCTAAACCATCTACAGAACCTGTTACCTCCTTTCTCTGTCTCCTTAATCCAGAGGAATTAACGCTCCCTCAGTTTTATATTCTACCCACAGATTGCCTAAAGATCCAGTACAGCAACAGGGAATATAGGAAGAGCAAGTTAATGAGGATGAGGAGGAAGAAGAGGGGTAACTGAAGAGTTTTCTCTTTCTCATCGTGTATGACAATGATGATGAAGAAGAGGAAGATGTTATTGATGAAGGTTAGAGTCACACAAGAAAGGATGTACTTATGTGGTGCTGATGTCTTCACTCAGGTGATGATCATGTAGGGATATAAAGTGCTGATATGTTGTGTAGTATGATGTGTATTGGCTTGAGGAAATGACCCTTTATTTGAAAGTGGGACAAGGAAGACTCTGGTGTCAAAGGTAGACTTTGTTTCACTGAAGAGAAGGCTGCAGTGATGACATGTGCTATGACACAGTGCAGTTAATTTTGCCCAAATCTCCTTTATTCCATCCTGCGCTGCTCCTACTCCTTTCTTATAATGGTAGAACAAGGGTATGTCCATAGGGAATGTCATTTCTTTTCCCGGGAACCCCTGACTGTGGCTGGTGTTAGAGTGACCTATAACTTGATAGTCATCTAACCCAGTAAGAAGCAAGTCCAAGTCTGTAAACGGAATAGCAAAAAATAAAAGATTTATAAAGTATTTCCCAGTTCCAGAAATCTATGTGAAAAATCTTCAGAATATTTGGAGTCGGGAATATTTAATTTTCAGCTGTATCAGCTGAATGTGGCAGCTGCTGTGCCTCATAAATCTCAGTCTAAATTACCCAGACTGCATTAGCTGCACAAACCTAGGAAGCTTGTAGCTGCAATGACACTGGCTTTCACTCTCAAAACTCCAAATGTGGCCAAGGGGGACATTTGCTAAACAGAGTGAGGCTGAAAAAACACAAGGAAACTCAGGGCAAGTGTTTTCAAAGGGAATAACTGAACTTCACTAAAAAAAATTCTATCCCATTCATGCATTGCGCATGTGCTGAGAACTGTGATGAAATTCATCCCTAGTGTGTTTTACCTGCAACTCAATCCTCAGAAAGAAAGTTAGTGAAAATATACTTACTTAGCAAAGTAAGGCTCATAATGTATGCACTTGTTTTCATATTGCAGTTTCTTAGTCATTTACACAGCTTACTTTGCACCTTGTGATCCATATTTTGTGCCATTGCAAAGCAGTTACAGCTGCACAACAATGCAGAATGTGCACCATATCTAAAGTCAAATCATTTTCAGTTTGGAAATCAGCTCCAAGGACATGACTACATCCAGAAGGTGGTCTTACATGAACATTTGGATTTCACTCCACGTAACTGTAATATAAACAATGCACCAGATTTTGCAGTGTTAATGCCAGCAAAACTGCTAGCATTCACCATTACTCCACTGAAACTGACAGCAACTTAGGGAGTTCGGACATGTGCAGAATAACATGGAAATTGTCATGCAGGCCCCCACCTGCCAAGAATGGGGCACAGATATTTCGCCACATGGACATTAAATTTTTAAATTGTTGCTGGGAAGAAAAGAAGGCCTATTACAAGGGGTTGCCAAGCCTCTGACTAGAAAGGCATTTGCATAGTAACAGACAGTACTTGGAAAGGACAAAGGGACTACTCCCTGCTCCAATTTAATCCACAACGGACTTTTGATTACCAGAGACTGAAGGTGGAGAGGCCAGCATTCCAGATTAACTACTAAAATGGCCAAATACACAAACAGACATGGCCAGATCAGTTTAGTCACAGGACTAGCTGGCTGTTGTTTTTTTTTTTTAAATTTGAACTTGCCATGAAGAATGTGAATGGAGAAAGCTCTTAGTTCCTGGACTAAGAACATTCTCTCCTGTCTGCTGTCATCTTTCTCACTGAACTGAAGACCCATTAAAGACACATGAACCTCAAGAGAGAATAGTCTCCTACAGTGAACAAAGTTTAAGAAGAATACTGAGCCCCAACAAAAAGCAAGAATTGCCTACAAAAGGACGACAGTGAACTCAAAGTACAGTAACAAGAAACTCTTCTGATATTGCTTCAAACCTATCCATTTTATTTTTCTCCTGCTCTTTTCTGTCTCTATTTGCATGTGTGTATTGTGTATGCATGCTAGCATGGGGCGCGGCGTTGTAGCCATAGGTGTTAACCGAATTAAAGTTTCAGTTTCAGTTTTAATAAATTTCACTTTTCTTCTTTAAACCTAAGAAGGCCTGTTTGGGCTGGTTTCTTTACCTTATAATTAGAAAGTGGTGAACAAGGATTCACCAAAGGGGAGCCCAAAACACGGTGTGTTTAAAAATTAAATCCTGTTACAATAAGACCAGGAGAAGGCTGAAAGAGACCCCTAAACACCTTTCTCACCAGGTAGTAACAGAAATTTGGGTGCTAGCATCCAGAATTTTACCGACAGACAAACAAGAGAAATTGGAAATGGGAAGTCAAATTGTTCCCAATCAAAAAAAGAGCAAGATTAATACAGGTTTTCTTGTGGTCGTGTGTGATTGAATACTAACATGTCTGCAACTGAAGCAAGTAGCTCTCCAGCCAGGGTGAAGTAACTTGGGATAAGTTAAAAGCACTATCTATGGAGGAGTTGAGGAAAATGGCTGAGCAGTGTGGGATCACTGTACGTGGGGCGAGGCTAGGAAGTCTGAACTACAAAGGCCAGTGGCCAACCATTTTTCCCCTGAATCTGAAGAATTAGAAGCAGTGTTAGAAGCAGACCCAGACAGAGTACTGCCGGCAAAGATACAATTGGAACAAGGCAAACTTGAATTAGAAGGCACGGAAAGAGAAAGAGAAAGGAGAGACATGAAAAAGAGAGAGAGAGAGGCAGGAGAGGCAGGAGAGGGAGAAAGAGAGAGTCTTCCAGAAGGTATGGGAAGAGAAAGAAAGAGCCTTCCAGAAGGAAGGTGAAGAAACAGAAAGACAGGAGAGAGAGTGAAAGAATATTCCAGAAAGAATGTGAAGAAAGAGAGTTGAAGCGACTTGAGTTAAGTAGGGGGTGACAGAGTGACCCCAGTGAAATCATGGCCAATATAGAGGAGCAGAATTCAGGGCCGGGTACTAAATTGCTAAAACAATCTCAATTAATTCCAAGATTCAATGAGGAAGATGTGGAAGGGTTTTTTGTATGTCTTTTGAGAAACTGGCAATGGCCAACTGAGACCTGATCTCTCTTATTGCAAAGCAATCTAACTGGAGAAGCCCATGAGGTTTATTCCTTGTTGCCAGGTGAGAGCACATCAAATTATGAACTGACCAAAAATGCTATTGTTGAGGCATATGAATTAGTACCCGAAGCCTACCGCCAAAAGTTTATAACCCTCAAAAAACAAGCTAATCAAACTTATTTGGAGTTTGAGAGAAGTAAACAGCTGGCTTTTGACCAGTGGCTGAGGGCCCTTAAAATACAGCTCAGCTGTGAGACTCTCAGAGAAGTAATTCTGTTAGAGGAATTTAAAAACTCTCTCCCACTCTCAATAAAGACCCATGTAGAGGAGCAGCGGGTTCAGGGAGCCCGGCAAGCAGCTGTTCTGGCGGATGAGTTTGCTTTCATTTATAAGTCAGTTTCCCAGGGCAGAACCTTTCCTAATCATCCCCACAAATCCTAAAAGGACAAAGGGTGGGAAGGTGATCTTGGCCCAGGCAGTCCTGGGAGAGAAAGGAAAGCAGGAGACACACGGGGCCCTCCTCCAGCCAAAAAAGAAGGTGCTATGAGCAAGAGTGAGACCCGGAGACCACTGGGCTTCCAATGTAATAAGGCAGGGCATTTAAAAGCTGACTACTGGAAACTAAAGGGGAAACCAGTAGATATAATCAGGGCACACCCGCTCAGTGAAGACGGGGACCTGATGCAAAGCACAGCAGAACAAGCTGTGGCTTTAACTGCAGTAAGAGTGCAACCCAGGAAGCTTACTACAGTCAGTGCAGGAAAAGTTAATAGGATTCCTGATGGTTATCAGGGTTTTGTGTCTGATGGGAAAGTAACCCCATACCCTTCGAGTGGGCCATGCAAGCCCATAGTGATTCTCAGGGACTCAGGGGCCACTAGATCCCTTTTACTGGGAGAAGCCCTGACCTTTCCTCCAGAGAGTACAGTGAACACCAAAATGGTGGTGAATGGTATTGGAAGGCAATGTATGCCTGTACTTGTCCACCGGGTGCACCTGGAGTGTGACCTAGTTTCGGGACCGGTGACCGTAGGGATTGTCCCTAGTTTGCCTGTGGACGGGGTTGACCAGCTCCTAGGTAATGATCTGGCGGGGGTGAAGGTGGTAGCCCCCCCCCCCAGTACTGAAAGAAAGACCACAGGAGGTCAGAGAGACAGGGCAGTGGCAGGAGAGGGTTCAAAATCCAAAAGTTGTTGTCATTGAGTCTACACTCCTCCATAGCGTGTGTTGTAGAGGTTCCCACAGACGATCACCCTTGTAATCATGAATTGATGAGAACTTCCACTCTAACACTATTAGTCTCATTGTAAAAACCTGGAAAAAGTTACTTCTGGTTGAATGAGTGTACTGAGTTTTTAATGGCGTATTAGCTTCATAATTATTGCTAAACATCCTCCCTGACCCCGAAAAGCTAATTTTATATTTGCAGAATGTCAAGTTTGTCCACAATGATTAAAACTTCCACATATTTTTTAAAACAATGTTTTTTTTTCTTTTTTAATGTCTGTTTATCTTTATTTTAGCTTCCATCTTAATACAGTCAAACATTTATTTCACGATCTGGAAATTCAAATTGTGAAGAATTTTAAAACCTTTTAACTTCTCAGTTTTCTGTGTGTGAATAGTTCAATTTGATTAGTTGCCTCCCAGCTTGCTGACATCACTGCTGCTGCATGCCAAAACATCCCCTTCACTTGGTGCCAGATTTAAACTGCTGTGGGGAAAGAGGCAATTCCCACCACAGAGAAGCTGAATTCTAGAAAGCACAGTACTCTCACTGATGGGGTACTGAAGTGACAATCTGAAAGCAGGGAATGAAAAACACTGATACTAAAAAATATTTTTAAAGGAAGCTAAAATTCTGAGAAGGTGGTACAGGGCACAATGTAAAAAGGATTGATTCTTAATATATTTTTGAGAAGAGTTCTTGTGTCAACTATTTGTGTTTTAAGTGAACTGCTAATTGCCATTGTGTAATAAATCTTAATTAGCCCTGCACAATTTTTCATGTGAGCCTGACAATGAAGGTTCCACCATTCAATCAATTGTAAATAGCTCAGAACCAGTAACCTGTCCTGAAAGATTGATCCTTTGCTGAGATACAGATTCATGGAATCCGCCGCCCTTGTTAAAATGTCCAGTCTTCATTTGTGAGTCCAGAAAGTAAGTGTTGGCAAAATATTGAATCATGGCGGGTACAGGCCCAATCCAAGGCCTGCACCTGATATTCACACATATGTGCACCGGCAGTGTCAGCTGTGGCTCAGTTGTCACCTTTAAGTCAGAAGGTATGAGTTCAAGCCTCAGAGAATTGAGTACATAATCTAGGCTGACATTCCAGTGCAGTACTGAGAGAGTGCTGTCTTTCACTTGAGACATTAATCCAAGGCCCCATCCACCATGTCAGGTGGACATAAAAGATCCCATGATACTCTTTTGAAGAAGACCAGGTGGGTTCTCTCTGGTGTCCTAGAATCATAGAATGGTTACAGCACAGAAGGAGGCCATTTGACCTGTCGTGTCCATGCCGGCTCTCTGCAAGAGCAACTCACCTAGACCGACAACAGCCCCACCCCCTCCTTTTCCCAGTAGCTTTGCAATTTTTTTCTCTTCAGATAATTATCTAATTCCCTTTTGAAAGGCACAATGGAATCTGCCTTACAGATCCTAACCACTCGCTATATAAAAAGGTCTTTCCTCGTGTCGCCATTGCTTCTTTTACCAATCACCTTAAGTTGAACCATCATGATTTTGAACACCTCTATCAAATCTCCTCTTAATCTTCTCTTCTGCAAGGAGAGCAGCCCCAGCTTCTCCAATCTATCCACGTAACTGAAGTTCCTCATCATGGAACCATTCTCATGAATCTTTTCTGCACCCTCTCTATATCTTTCGTATCCTTTCAAAAGTGTGGCTCCCAGAACTGGACACAATACTCAGTTGAGGCTGAAAAAGTATTTTATCCAAGTTTATCATAACTTCCTTGCTTTTGTACTCTATACCTCTATTTATAAAGCCTTTATGCTTTATTAACCACTTTCTCAACCTGCCCTGACACCTTCAATGATTTGCGCACATATACCCCAGGTCTCTCTGCTTCTGCACCCCCTTTAGAATTGCCTCTCCTTGTTCTTCCTACCAAAATGAATCACTTCACACTTGGTAGAGAGGTGGTGGCAGAGTGGTAATGTCACTAGACTAGTAATGCTGAGTCCAAGCTAATGCTCTGGGGATACAGGTTTGAATCCCACCACGACAGATGGTGAAATTTGAATTCAATTAATCTGGAATTAAAAAGCTAATCTAATGGTGAGTTCCGAAGAAGGGTCACTGACCCGAAACGTTAACTCTGCTTCTCTTTCCACAGATGCTGCCAGACCTGCTGAGTGAATCCAGCATTTCTTGTTTTTGTTTCAGATTTCCAGCATCCGCAGTATTTTGCTTTTATGAAACTATGTTGATTGTTGTAAAAACCCATCTGGTTCACTAAGGAAGGAAATCTGTCATCCTTACCAGATCTGGTCTATATGTGACTCCAGATTCACAGCAATGTGGTTGACTCTTAAATGCCCTCTGAAATGGCTTAGCAAGCCACTCAGTTCAAGTGCAGCTAGGGATGGGCAATAAATGCTGGCTTAGCCAGCAACACACACAGCCCACAAAAATGAATAAAAAAAACTTCCCTGCATTAAATTTCATCTACCACTTGCCCGCCCATTCCACCATCCTGTCTATTTCCGCTTGACGTCTATCTCTATCCTCACAGTTCATAATACTTCCAGGTTTTGCGGCATCTACAAATTTTGAAATTGTGCCTTGTACACCCAAGTCTAGGTCATTAATGACTTTGGTACCAATGACATTGGTAGGAAGAGGGATGAGGTCCTGCAAACAGATTTTAAGGAGTTAGGAAGGAAATTAAAAAGCAGGACCTCCAAAGTATTAATCTCAGGACTTCTCCCAGTGCCATGTGCTTGTAATCATATGAATAGGAGGATGATCGATTGAACATGTGGCTGGAGAATTGGTGTAGGAGGGAGGGCATCAGATTTCTGAGGCATTGGGACCGGATCTGGGGCAGGTGGGACCTGTAGAAGATGGACGGGCTACACCTTAACAGGACCGGAACTAACATCCGTGCAGGGAGATTTGCTAGTGCTGTTGGGGAGGGTTTAAACTAGCTTGCCAGGGGGGAGGGAGCCTGAGGGGTAGCTCAAATTGGAAGGAAGTAAAGCTGGTAACACGAGATAGAAAAGTAGGAAGCGACATTAGAAGGCAGGTGAAACAAAGGCGAGCATCAACTGGGCGTAGAATGCAGAATGTCAAGAAGACAAGGTTAAGGACACTCTACCTGAATGCATACAGCATTCACAACAAGGTAGATGACTTAAAGGCCCAAGTAAAGGTAAATGGGTATGATCCAAGTGCTATTGTGGAAACGTGGCTACAGGGTGACCAAGACTAGGAACTGAATATTCAAGGATATTCGACATTTAGGAAGGACAGGAAAAAATGAAAAGGGGGTGGTGTTGCACTGATAATAAGGGATGGGATCAGTACATTACTAAGGGAGGATCTCAGATCGGAAGAACAAAATGTGGAATCTGTTTGGGTGGAGCTAAGAAACAGCAAGGAGCAACAAACATTGGTGGGAGTTGTTTATAGGCCACCAAACAGTAGTGGTAGTGTGGGGCATGGCATTAATCAGGAGATTAGAGAAGCATGTAGCATGGGTAATACAGTAATCATGGGTGACCTCAATATGCATATAGACTGGGTAAACCTAATGAGCACTAATGCTGTGGAGGACAAGTTTCTGGAATGTGTTAGGGATAGTTTTCTAGAGCAGTATGTTGAGGAACCGACTAGAGAACAGGCTATTTTAGATCTAGTATTATGTAATGAGAAAGGGCTAATTAATAATCTTGTTCTAAAAGAACATTTAGCGATGAATGACCATAATATGATAGAATTTTACATTATGTTTGAAAGTGAGGTAGTTCAATCAGAAGCCAGGGTGTTAAATTTGAACAAAAGAAATTATGAAGGTATGAGGGGCAAATTGGCTGAGTTGGATTGGGAAAATACATTAAAAGGTATGACAGTACATAGGCAATGGATAGCCTTTAAAGAAATATTATATAGTTTACAGCAACTATACATTCTGTCAAGGCACAAAACCCCCCAAAGTAAAGGCAGTCAACCATGGCTAACAAAGGAAGTTAAGGATTGTATACGATTAAAAGAAAAGGTCTATAAATTGTCAGTAATAGTAGTAAACCTGAAGATTGGGAGGATTTTAGAATACAGCAACGGTGGATGAAGAAACTGATAAAGAAAGGGAGAGTAGAATATGAATGTAAGCTAGCAAAAAACATAAAAACAGACTGTAAAAGCTTCTATAGGTACATAAAAAGGAAACATTTGGCGAAGACAAATGTGGGTCCATTACAGACAGAGTCCAGAAAATTTATGATGGGGAATAGAGAAATGGCAGAGAAGCTAAATGATTACTTTGTGTCTGTCTTCACTGAGGAAGGTACAAGAAATCTCCCAGAATTAGAGATCCAAGGGAGGAATAAGGAATTGAAGGAAATTAGTATTAGTAAGAAGGTTGTATTGGAGAAATTAATGGGGCTGAAGGTTGATAAGTTCCCAGGACCTGATATTCTACATCCCAGAGTGTTGAAAGAAGTAGCTATGGCGATAATGGATGCATTGGTGATCATCTTCCAAAATTCTATAGATTCCGGAGCGGTTCCTGCAGATTGTAAAGTTGCAAATGTCACCCCACTATTTAAGAAGGGAGAGAGAGCAAAAACAGGGAATTACAAACCCGTTAGCCTTACGTCAGTTATTGGGAAAATGCTAGAATCTATTCTAAAGGATTTGATAAATGGACACTTGGATCTTATAGGGCATAGTCAACATGGATTTATGAATGGGAAATCACATTTGATGAGCCTGTTGGAGTTTTTTTGAGGAAGTTACTAACAGAATTGATAAAGGGGAGTTGGTGGATGTGGTATACTTGTATTTTCAGAAGGTTTTTGATAAAGTCCCCACAGGAAGTTGGTTAGCAAAATTAAAGCACATGGGATAGGAGGTAATATACTGGCATGGATTAAGGATTGGTTAACAGGCAGAAAGCAGAGAGTCGGAATAACTGGGTCATTCTCGCATTGGTAGGCTGTGACTACTGGGGTACTGCAGGGATCAGTGCTTGGGCCCCAGCTGTTCACAATATATATCAATGATTTGAATGTGGGAACCAAATGTAGGTTTTCCAAGTTCGCGGATGACAACTAGGTGGGAATGTATGTTGTGAGGAAGATGAAAAGCAGCTTCATGGGGATATGGATAGACTTAATGAGTGGGCAAGAACGTGACAGATGGAATATAATGTGGAAAAATGTGAGGTTATCCACTTTGGTAGGAGGAACACATGTGCAGAGTATTTCTTAAATGGTAAGAGATTAGAAAGCATAGATGTACAAAGGGACCTTGGTGTCCTTGTCAATAAGTCACTGAAAGCTAACATGCAGGTGCAGCAAGCAATTAAGAAGACTAATGGTATGTTAACCTTTATTACAAGAGGATTTGAGGACAGGAGTAGTGAAGTCTTGCTTCAATTGTATTGAACTTTGGTTAGACTGCATCTGGAGTGCTGTGTGCAGTTTTGGTCACCTTACCTTAGGAAGGATATTATTGCCATAGAGGAAGTGCAACAAAGATTCACCAGACTTGTTCCCAGGATGGCGGGACTGTCCAATGAACAGAGATTAGGAAAACTGGGCCTGTATTCTCTAGAGTTTCGAAGAATGAGGGATGATCTCATTGAAACCTACAAAATACTTAAAGGGATAGACAGGGTAGATGCAGCTAATATTTTTCCCCTAGTTGGGGAGTTTAGAACCAGGGCACAATTTCAAAATAAGGGGGAAGCCACTTAGGACAGAGATGAGGAGAAATTTCTTTATTCAGAGTCTTGTGAATCTTAGGAATTCTCTATCTCAGAGCGCTGTGGAAGCTCAATCATTGAGTACATCGAAAGCAGAAATTAACAGATTTCTAAATACAAATGACATAAGGGGATGTGAGAATAGTGTGGGAAAAATGGACTGAAGTAGAATATCAGCTATGATCATGTTGAATGGTGGGGCAGGCTCGATGGGCTGAATGGCCTACTCCTGCTCCTATGTTCCTATCAAGAAAAGAAGAGATCCTAACACAGACCCCTGGGAAATTCCATCTTCCCCCAGTCCGGAAAACAACTGTTCGTTGCTACTGTCTGTTTCCTGTCACTCAACCAATTGCGTATCCATGCTGCTACTGTCCCTCTTATTCCATGGGCTCTAACTTTGCTAACAAGCCTGTTATGTGGCACTTTATTAAATGCCTTTTGGAAGCCCACGTCGACCACATCAACCATATTACCCTCATCAACGTTCTCTGTTACCTCATCAAAAAACTCAAGCAATTTTGTTAAATATGATTTGCCCTGAATAAATCCATTCTGGTTTTCTTTAATTAATTCACATTTGTCCAAGCAACTGTTAATTTTGTCCCAAATTATTGTTTCGAAAAGCTTTCCGACCACTGTGGTCAAACAGACTGGCTTGTAATTGCTGGGCTTGTCCTTAGGCACTTTTTGAACAAGGGTGTAACATGTGCAATTCTCCAGTCCTCTGGCAACACCCCTGAATCTAATGAGGATTGGAAGATTATGGCCAGTGCCTCCACAATTTCTGCCTTTACTTTTCTCATTATCCTTGGATGCATTTCATCAGGTCCTGGTGGCTTATAAACTTTAAGTGCAGCCAGCCTACCTAATACTTCCTTTTTATAAATTTTTAACTTATCTAGTGTCTCAACTACCTCCTCTTTCACTATGTTTTCAGCAGCATCTTCTTCCTTGATAAAGAAAGATGCAAAGCACTCAGCCACGCCCTCTGTCTCCATGCATAAATCCCTACTTAGGTCTCTAATTAGCCCCACACCTCCTTTTACCACCTTTTTACTATTTATATGACAATAGAAGACTTTTGGATTCCCTTTTATGTTAGTTTCCAGTCTCTTCTTACACCCTCGCTTTGCTTCTCTATTTGTTTTTTTTCACTTCCCCTCTGAATCTTCCATATTCAGTCCGGTCCTCATTTGCATTATCAACCTGACACCTAGCATATGCACACTTTTTCAGCTTCATCTTACTCTCTATCTTGTCATCCAGGGAGCTTTGGATTTTTTTTGCCCTACCTTTCCCCCTCGTAGGAATGTACCTCGACCATACCCGATCTTTCTCCTCTTTAAAGGCAGCCCATTGTTCAATTACAGTTTTGCCTGCCAGTCTTTGATTTCAATTTACCTGGGCCAGATCTGTTCTCATCCCATTGAAGTTGGCCCTCCCCCAATTAATTACTTTTACTCTGTATTGCTCTTCATCCTTTTCCATAACCAATCTATACCTTATGATACTATGATCACTGTCCCCTAAATGTTCCCCTACTGACACTTGATCCACCTGACCCACCTCATTCCTCACAACCAGATCCAGCAATGCCTCCTTCCTCATCAGACTGGAAGGTTGCTGATGTACAAAATTCTCTTGAACAGACTCAAGAAACTTCTGCCTCTCTCTGCGCCTCTGTGTGCTTTACACTATTACTATCCCAGTTTATATTAGGATAATTAAAGTCCCCCATTATACCTACACTATAATTTTTGCACCTCTCTGTAATTTCCTTGCACAATTGGTCCCTCTATATCTTTTGCACTAGTTGGTGGCCTATAGAATACACCCAGCAAAGTAATGATACCTCTATTGTTTATTAGCTCTAACCAAATAAATTCTGTCTTTGACTTCTCTAGGACATCCCCTCTCTCTAACACTGTAATGCTCTCCTTAATCAATACTGCTATCATTCCTCCTTTCTTTCCTTCCCTATATGTCTTGAACACCTTGTATTCAAGAATGTTTTAGTACCAAGTCCTGCCCTTTTTTTGAGCCAGGTCTCTGTTATCATTATGACATCATATTTCCAATATGATGGCCAATATTAATCCTGTAACCAACTTTACTAAAGCAGATTATCTGGTCATTTATCACATTGCCGTTTGTGGGGATTTGCTGTGCACAAATTGGCCTCCATATTTCTTATATTATGATAGTGACTACACTTCAAATGCACTTCATTGGATGTAAAGCACTTTGGGATGTCCTGAGGTCATCAAAAGGCACTATATGAATGCAAGTTCTTTCTTTCTTTTCAGCAAGGATCATTGGATAACATCCTGGAAGAGGAACCAGGTTAATTGTCTCCTCCCTAGTTCCTGAGAAAACTATAATACCTCTGCTGTGGGCTCACTCAAGACTAGCTAACTCAGCACAAGGAAAGGATCAGGAAATGTCCTAGACTTCATAGCTCAATTAACTAAAGACAGGAAATTTACCTATGATGCCATTAGAGGAACCTTTTGAAACCTCACTTAATCTTATTTGTACAGAGTCATAGCTATTGGCTGAAAATGTTTACTTTCTTACTTTTCAAGCCTCTACAACACAATAAAAAGAAAATATTTGCAATGATACCACAAGTATTAAGGAATGTCAATAAAAGTCAGATCTGTGATGCAATACTCTACGGGTCAAATATTCACAGATCTCTATCTTGAAATGCTGCACCAGATTCAACTTTCTGATAAGAAGATTTTGTTTTTATGCAGTGAATGAGCTGCTGAAAGAGTGGTGGAAGCTGACTCAGAACTTTCAATATGAAATTGGATAAATACCTGAAAAAGAAAAGAAAAAAAAATCAGGGCTTGGAGCCAGTGGAATTAATTAGAAAGCTCTTTCAAAGATCCAACTTAGGCACAGTGGGCCAAACTGCTTTCTATGGGCTGATTCTATGGGCTGGATTTTCCCTATGTGGGTAGGAAACAGAGGTCAGGTCTGTTTCCAGGTCCCAAGCCTGCCCCCAGGGAGAAACAGTAACTCACTTGCGTTCTTCCCCAGAGCAGCCAATTAATGGCCAGAGGGCAGGTTCGCCAACCAATTAAGGATGGTGAATGGGCTCTTGAAGCTGGAGAGCCAATCAAAGGCCTTCCAGCTTCAAAGTTGCAGAAGGCTGCAATGGAAGATAAGTAAGAGAGAGGGCGCTTCAAGATGGAGGCAGCCTCACTCCAACTTTTTAAAATCTTTAATTAAAAAATAGATTCAGCAGCCAAGCTACCACTGTTGGGTAGGAGGTTGGGGGGGTTGGTGGTGGTGGTGGTGGTGATGTGGCTGTGGCTGCTCCTGCACCCAGGCAGGCGTAGAGGGCTTCTAGGCCTGCCTGGAGTGCTGGGATCTCGGTCTGCCGCAGGGTGGCTGCCTCCAGGAATCTAAACTGCCTCCCCCACCACCTGAGGGAAATTGGAGGCCAACTGGAAAATTCCAGCTAGCCACCTTTAACTGCCTCAATTAGATTCTTAATGAGCCTGATCGGCTACCTGTCACATGTGGGCGGGTAACCCTCCTGGCCCCTGTTACTGCCTATGCAAAAATGGTCTGGAGGCAGGTTGGAAGCAGGGAACTGGCACACAGGCTGATGGGGCTATTTTTAGCTCCCAACCCACCTCCGATCCTGGCTGCAGCAGGAGACGAAAATCCAGCCCATGATTCTCATGGCTAAACTTTACAGCAAACAATAATGGGATACACTGGATAAATCTGTATTAAAGCCAGAGCACACTACCATATTTGCTGGTAACAATAATTTGAATAATTTACAAGGTTTTTGAAATATATTTATTTATAAGATAGGAAATGATATTTTAGTGTAATAAGCATGTTGCTTATGTCAAACCCTGTATTTTGAGCTGGCATGTGCATGATGTGTCATTTTGCAAGCATACGGTTCAGTTGCCAAGCAGATGGAAGATAAAGTTTCTGTTTAAACATTGCACAGATGTAAAGGTGTCCATGAGTTTCAAAGGGTGAATTTGCCAAATCCTGGCAGAGTGTGATTCATCCAGCGTTTTGTTTGGAGTACATGTGGTAAGTGCAAAATAGTCTGTAAATTATGTATCTACAAGCAGACTTCTGTAATTTTGTTTAAGTTATAGAGGGTTATTAGGTGGGCTACCTTCAAGGTTTTAATGACATTACATTGCATGTCCAAAGGCCCATGGACCTGTTTGTTCATTTAATTACAGCACATTCCATACTGCGATGTGGAATGTTAACCTTATGTCGCAGTATAGTCATTAACTGCTTAGTATGTTGGGACTTTTCCAATATATGAGTGTGTCATTGCCTGAGTCAACTGCATGACCCCAATATCTGTGGTGTGACAGGAAATGAGGCAGGGGTGACTTGCCATCGTCATTGTTGGTCATCATTCTGAATCCCCCTTCTATTTTAACAGATGATGACAAGAACATTGCAAGATCTTAAACAATCTGTATTGGTTTACCATCCGGACCTAGTCAATGATCTATTTGGAGAGAAGATGGTGATTAAAGTTGTTTTCGACAGTAGTGCAAAGTTGGCGATAACATCAATGGAAAATTAAATCCTGCAGAGCATAAAATGAACTGCCGATTCTCTATCATCCATTTTGTGCTATTGGCCAAGATGGATTTCACATGCACTCCCCCCTCCCCAATCTGTGTGAAAAGATCAACACAAATGTTTATTTGTACTCTTACACATATTTTCCTCTAAGAAACCCATGTGAAAATACAAATTAAATCAAAAAGTAGTCAAGTTTTAAAGAGCATTCAAAGAAAGTCGTCGGAGGCAGCAGAGACAGAAGAGGTGCAAAGTTCCAACTGTTTTATGAGAACAAGAGAACGCATGGAACAAGGAGCGCCTTTTGTCATCAAGCTTTGGCACCCATAGGGCATACTAGCTTTGAAATTCAATAAGGCTGAACCCATTTTACCCATACAAAATGGTGCAAAAACATCTAATATGCTGAGCACTTTACGCTGTACATGCACACCCGCCATTTTGATATAGGCATCAAAACTGGTGTCCAGGATCCACTTCAGAAACAGGCATTGTACACCGTTACGTAAGTAAATAAGGGCCTAGTGCCTATTTAATACTTGTTGTACCAAATTGGTTTGGCTGCTGTGATCAGGAAAACCAAGTCTACATGTGGCCCACCCAGTCGTCCTCAAGGGACCGTTGCTGGAGGCCATAAAAAAAGGTAGGTTTTAAAAAAATCTTACCTGACTGTAGAGCTGGGAGGTGTAGGAGTACTTCCCCTGGCTCCAGATTAAAACCATAGGCCACCGCCAGCCACCGCTCATTCCCCAGCCACCCCCCTCCCCCACCCCCAACCATGTCCCAATCGCTTACCCCTCTCTCCTGGTCACCCTCTTCTTCCCAGTCGCTTCCAAGACTTATCTAAGGGCCACTGCCAACAATGCATTGGTCCGAAATCCAAATCGTCTTCTATAGTAAACTGGTTGGGGACATCCAGCAGGCATCTTCAGCTCTCTGATGTGATGTAAATGAGATCCAAGGCGTTCCTGTGAAACACCTTAGGATGTAATTTTTCAACATTACAGACGTGACAGTCTTGTAAGTTATTGTTATCTACCCTTACATTCAAACATACAAATTAGGAGCAGGAGTAGGCCACTTGGTCCCTTGAGCCTGCTCTGCCATTCAATAAGATTATGGCTGATCTGATTGTAACCTAGACTCCACATTCCCGCCTACCCCTGATAATCTTTCACCCCCTTGCTTATCAAGAATCTATCTACCTCTGTCTTAAAAATATTTAAAGACTCTGCTTCCACTGCCTTTTGAGGAAGAGAGTTCCAAAGACACACAACCCTCTGAGAGAAAACATTTCTCCTCATCCCTGTCTTAAATGGGCAACCCCTTATTTTTAAATTGTGTCCCCTAGTTCTAGGTTCTTCCACAAGGGGAAACATCCTTTCCACATTGACCCTGTCAAGACTCCTCAGGATCTTATATGTTTTAATCTTCTGAACCCCAGCGATACAAGTCTAGCCTGCCTAACCATTCCTCAAATGACAACCCACTCATTCCGTGTATTAGTCCAGCAAACCTTCTCTGAACTACTTCCAATGCATTTACATCCTTCCCTAAATAAGGAGACCAATACTGTACAGAGTACTCCAGATGTGGTGTCACCAATGCCCTATATAACTGAAGCGTATGTATAATTATATATGCCCTATATAACTAAGAGCGAAGACCAAAGTACGGAAAGTCCTCAGCTGGGAACTCCTCTTTGCTGACGATGCTGCATTAACATCTCACACTGAAGAGTGTCTGCAGAGACTCATTGACCGGATTGTGGCTGCCTGCAACGAATTTGGCCTAACCATCAGCCTCAAGAAAATGAACATCATGGGACAGGACATCAGAAATGCTCCATCCATCAATATCGGCGACCACGCTCTGGAAGTGGTTCAAGAGTTCACCTACCTAGGCTCAACTATCACCAGTAACCTGTCTCTCGATGCAGAAATCAACAAGCGCATGGGAAAGGCTTCCACTGCTATGTCCAGACTGGCCAAGAAAGTGTGGGAAAATGGTGCACTTGCACAGAACACAAAAGTCTGAGTGTATCAAGCCTGTGTCCTCAGTACCTTGCTCTATGGCAGCGAGGCCTGGACAACGTATGTCAGCCAAGAGCGACGTCTCAATTCATTCCATCTTCGCTGCTTCCGGAGAATCCTTGGCATCAGGTGGCAGGACCGCATCTCCAACACAGAAGTCCTCGAGGCGGCCAACATCCCCAGCATATACACCCAACTGAGCCAGCGGCGCTTGAGATGGCTTGGCCATGTGAGCCGCATGGAAGATGGCAGGATCCCCAAGGACACATTGTACAGCGAGTTCGTCACTGGTATCAGACCCACCGGCCGTCCATGTCTCCGCTTTAAAGACGTCTGCAAACACGACATGAAGTCCTGTGACATTGATCACAAGTCGTGGGAGTCAGTTGCCAGCGATCGCCAGAGCTGGCGGGCAGCCATAAAGGCGGGGCTGAAGTGTGGCGAGTCGAAGAGACTTAGCAGTTGGCAGGAAAAAAGACAGAAGCGCAAGAGGAGAGCCAACTGTGTAACAGCCCCGACAACCAATTTTATCTGCAGTACCTGTGGAAGAGTCTGTCACTCTAGAATTGTCCTTTATAGCCACTCCAGGCGCTGCTTCACAAACCACTGACCACCTCCAGGCGCTTACCCATTGTCTCTCAAGACAGGGAGGCCAAAGAAGAAGAAGACCTCCCTATTTTTGTATTCAATTCCCCTCACAATAAACGATAACATTCTATTAGCTGTCCTAATTACTTGCTGAACCTGCATACTAACCTTTTGCGATTCATGCACTAGGACACCCAGATCCCTCTGCATTTCAGAGCTCTGCAATCTATCACTATTTAATTAATATGCTCCTTTTTTATTCTTACTTCCAAAATGGACAATTTCACATTTTACTCCATTTACCAGATCTTTGCACACTCACTTAAACTATCTATATCCCTTTGTAGCCTCCTTATATGTCCTCTTCACAACTTATTTTCCTACCTATCTTTGTGTCATCAGCAAACTTAGCAACCATACCTTCGGCCCCTTCATCCAAGTCATTTATATGAATTGTAAAAAGTTGACGTCCCAGCACAGATCCCTGCGGCATACCCCTCATTACATCTTACCAACCAAAAAATGGCCCATTTATGTCAACTCTCTGTTTCCTATTAGCTAGCCTATCTTCTATCTATGCCAATATGTTCTGTACCCTTCTTCTGCAATTTACAAGCATTTAAAACCCAAGCTTAGTGGCACCTAAACTGATTCTTGATTTTTAATTGTTTTATCTCTTGCTCTTTCAGCCTCAGTGTCCTCCTGCACTACAGGCCTTTGTCCTTCACCTATGATCCTTCGTCTGAAGAACTGCTCCTTCTGGTTGCTGGATGCTTTTTCTCTGCACCTTTAACTTAACACAATGTACAGCAATGTCACCAGCAAAAATCTAAATCTTCTATCCATCGCTTTCCAAGCCTTTTGATTTGTGAAATTATGCATCTCAGTGGGACTGATAACAGATATTTAAAATTGCAAATTGTAATAAATCACCAACCTCCCTTTTCTAATATCCTAATTGTCAATGTTAAAACAGTTAAGCAAATAAATAGCTTTAAAAATAAAACACCCAGACAGTGCCCTCTGTGTACTCTGAATGATATGGAAGTAGGACTGATTATAAAGAGATGATAGTAATAATATGTAGAGACATTTAAAAGAAAAAACAAATCAGATAAAATAATTGCAGAGCTTCAAACAGGCGGGTCTGTCATTTTCAATATAGGCCTATAATTGGACCAAGAACATGAAATCTGGTTTTGAAAAAGTGCTCTGTGAAGACATGACGAGGGCAACTTTCACTTACAATCAAAATATTTTTTCTGAAGTGTGGTGAATATACTATTTTCAGGATTTTTTGAGTCTGAGTTACATGTTAAAATGTTACTGTGTCAGACACATGCTATTGCTGAAAATGTCACGAGTTTGCGATGCTTGCAGCACCTCCCCCCTCTTATTTCTGTACTGTCACAAGTAGTGTGATTGTGACAGGTTGGCAAGATCTGGAAGCTGCATTTTGCCAATTAAAAAAAACATATCTTTCTCCCTGCAGGCTGGCCCAATGGCACAGTTGGTAAATGCAGAGCCCAATGTGATAGTACAATATACAGAGTAGCAAACCCCACATTTGACCCTTGGTCTGCATCAAATTAGCTGATCACAGGCTGTGGGGTTGGGGTGGGGGTGGGGGTGGGGGTGGGGGCCACAATAACTGATCTTCATATGCCAGACTGCCTTGTGGAGGCAGTAGTGGGCGGAGTGGGGAGCGAAGAAAATCAGTGGGGCCTGTTCTCTCTCACTGTTCAGTGACCCCTGCTGGAAATATGAATATTTGGCAAAGACGGGTCCCGGCAAGGTTCTAATGTCACCCATGGAAATATATCCCGTTGGCATTCACTGTCTAGGTTCACACTTAAAGGATGAGTGAGATACCAAAGGGCTGCTGGACTTAATTCAGAATGAGCCTTTGTCAAGCAGATATCTCATGTCGAATTATAAGAAATAATTTTTGTAACTCTCCAAAATGCAGTATTCAGAGTTCTTTGTGCCAGCTGTATTTTTAATTACTTTCCACTTATGAAGAGTCTTGTAGGCTATTAACTGGTATATTAATTGAACTGAGTTTAACTCTTAAAATGAAAAAACATATTCACTGCTGCCCTGGCTACCAGTATTTATGTTTTTGTTATGTTGATGAATGTACCAGTAGCACTCCACTATTCTGAAGTTATGCTAATCCATGCATTTAAAATATTATATATTCAATCCAACAAGCCCCAGGAAAATAAATCTGAAACATCCGGAACCTTGTCACTTTAATAATTGAGCTGATGGCCTATTATGTTGTATTGTGAATCAATCTAGTATCATTTGTGGGCTCTTGAGGTATCAAGCATTGGCAAGAGGCCAGCTCTAGATATACTATCGAGTAGCTGCAGGTGCATCTGAAACCTATTTGTCATTTGCCATTGATAAAAAGAATGGCTCAGCAACAATGGTGGCCAGGCTCTTCATGTAATTGTGTACAAGCATCTGTAAATTGCTATTTGTTTCGCAGGTGCTGTGTGTGCCTTACAAAAAATGCCAAAGGATACAGACAGACAAGGGAGCTGAATTGAACAGTGATTTCCACCCACAGCTGTTCAGAGCTCAAAAATACAATATTACCTGCATTGCTGTAATGAGTGCTGATTAAAAGTTTGTTTTCTATTGTGTGGCAAATCGTTTCTCAGTGCTGTCAAACTGAATGTGCTTCATGTTTTCTTCCCACAACAATTGACAATATGTTAATATGGAAGGAAGATCTTTTACACTGAGTTACTGGAGGTAGAGAACAAATGTTCATAATTTCCCATTAAAGAATTGAGTTGATTTGTGATAAGGCAGAGAAAATGTCATAATTTGCCTGTGATGCCACTACCTGCAACCCATCAATCTCAATTTGCATCATTAAGACAAGTGTGAAACATTATCTCCTCTATAATATACAAGGCAAACATTTCACCCTCAATGTACTTACTCAGATTTAAAAACAATTAATTTAATTCTGAGGCTCCTGACATTTGATTCAATTTTATTTTGTTGAAAATGGTAAATTGCAGCTCCTTTCAGTGAGTTTATCTGCTGGCTACCTGAGCTACAAAGACCAGCAAGATTCCAGTTTTGATGCCTGACCAGGGCTGAGTTAGCTGATCTCATTTGTAGTGGTGTTACAGTGTATGACATATGATAGTGGTGCTTGAGGAAGGGAGGAAATAACTGACCAGGCTTCCTGTTTCGATTGCTATCCAGAGACCCCCTTTTCCTACTGGGAAGTTTTAGGCTCTGCCTACTTCCACCTATGGAACATTGCCCAACTCCACCACTGCTTCAGCTCATCTGCAACTGAAATCCTCATCCATGCCTTTGTTTCTCTAGACTTGACTCTTCCAACATTTACATGGCCAGCCTCCTAGTCTCCACCCTCCATAAACTTGAGCTTATTCAAAACTCTGCTGCCCATATCCTAACTTGTACCAAGTTCCATTCACCCATCACCCCTGTGCTCGCTGACCTACAATGCATACAGTGCAGCAATGCCTCAATTTTAAATCCTCGTTTTCAAAACCCTCCATGGCCTTTTCCCTCCCTGTTGCTGTAATCTCCTTCCAGCCCTGTAACCTTCCAAGGGCCCTGTGTTCCTCCAATTTTGACCTCTTGCACATCATGGATTTTAATCACTCCACCACTGGTGGCCGTGCCTTCAGCTGCCTAGGCCCTAAGCTCTGGAATTCCATCTCTAAACCTCTCCACCATTCCTCCCACTCTCTCATTTAAAATGCTCCTTAAAACCTACATCTTTGACCAAGCATTTAGCTATCAGTCCTAATATCTTCTTACGTGACTCGGTGTCAAATTTTGTTTGATAACATTCCTGCAAAGCGCCTCGAGACATTTTACTACATTAAAGGTGCTATATAAATGCAAATTATTGTGTTTGATGCTTCTAATGGTCCAATAACCTATTGGAAATCACTATTCAAGCTCATTAAATAAATAAAGTCTATTTGGACAGGGTAAAATAAGTTAACTGATGTTTGCGGAGCCATAACTCTCCAAGGAGAAGGAGGGTAAGGGTGAGGAAATTGACAAGGAAAAGAAGAAAAAATAAAATGCTTAACTATGTGTTTTTGACATGCATGCTTTAAATGCATTGTCTGTGATATAATAAACATAACAAAGTGCCCTCGTCCAACCAAGTCTGAAATTCGTAGCGATTTGTTTCATAAAACAGCATGAGATGTCACTATGACTTTAGGTTATGAGTTTTGTTAATAGCATTTTTTCATATTTCATTGATCCAGATTATTAAAATGTGTTTAAAGTTCAAATGAAAGTTTGCCATGCTGCAAGACATTCAAACAAGCTTTTAATGAAAAGTTTTAAGACTAAAGTAGGGAACAGTATATCAAAATGAAACAGTCAGCTGTCTAATGTAACTATGTCAACAGTGGATGGGCTCATTTAGAGGGGTAAGAATGTTAGGGATACCTGGATTTAGTAATAAATTAAGGGTTGATGTAATGGTGCTGAGCTGTTAACTTGATAACACTCACTGCCACTGGGCAGAGGTAAGTGCAGCTTCTTTTCAGTTCTCACCTGAACTATGCTGAGTGAGGAACCATTATGCAGAAGCTATTATATCTGCTAGCAGGAAGAGAAAATTTGACAAGAAAGGCATTCTATGGCCACTCCTGTGAATGAGCTACAGGGATTGTTGTCAACAGTTTAAGAGCAGCCCATGCACCAACTCTCCTCATTGCAGGTGGCAGACTAGCTGGACAAAGGGAATGGAATGAAAATACAAAATAAAGGGTGATGGAACTGATCGATGAGAGACACTGCTGTTTACCCAAAACATAAACCTCTGATTTACTTTGTAATCACATAACCCAATCTGATGCTGAATTTCAAAGGAGTCCTGCAGTCGCAACACTGTGGAAGAGTTAATTTTCATCACGCTGTGCCTCAGAGGTAATGGCCTGGATTTTCCTCTACTAATCCACCTCAAATTGGACAGAATGATGGAAACATTGGGAAAAACATCGGGAAAATAGGGCCTTTAGGCATATTCTGCTTTGCTGCTCTCGATCTTCCTTTCACCAGCTCTATCAGGATGCCGCTGGCTTCCCCTATCCCATTCGATTGCATGTAAGTTACAGCAAGGAGGTGGGGCCTAAGTAGCCGCACCATTTCCCTCTCTTCAGCTGCCAACATGGACCCAAGAAGAGGGGTAATGGTAATCACAGTGGCAGTGGTGGAAAAATAATGGGTGCTTCAAGGCTGCTTTCCCTTACCATTTTAGGCTGAGCCCCAGTTTGAGGCCTAAAAACTACCTGATGCACCCCTCCCCCCTTCAACTGTGATGCTCTTCTGCCCCTTTTAAATTATCCAGACTATTCAGGCCCTGCAGCAACAGTCCTGCTACTTCACTCCCAGAGTTTTCCTCAGGGCATCTGGTGAGCTCCCGCTTGCTGGCGGGGGCCCTGCAGGAAGCCCATCATGTGTAGATACTGAATCTGGCCCAAGAAACTAGGTCAGTCTCAAGTTGGGGTTGGGGAAACATAAGGAAGCCCCTGAGGCAGGAAAAGGGAAATCAAAGCCCCGATGTCAATTTACACCCAGATTTTATGCCAGTGTCACACAATGTCACTGCCTTCTCATTAATTGTCTCTGTCAATTTTTCTCTCAAACAGTTCTAAAAGCATTGACTTTTTGCCAAGCTATTGGTCCACAGGTGCCAGATGCCCTCCAGTACTTAACTGTTACTCATATAAGATTTAAGAATGAACGTTAGCATACTATTTGACTTGGGCACATCACAGTTAAATCCATATGTGCGCTGCCAATAGCAAGAAAGAATTTGCATTTATATAGTACCTTTTATCTCCACAGGACTGTCAGCAAATTTCTTTGGCCTCCTTATCTCGAGAGACAACGGGTAAGCGCCTGGAGGTGGTCGGTGGTGTGTGGAGCAGCGCCTGGAATGGCTATAAAGGCCAATTCTAGAGTGACAGGCTCTTGCACAGGTGCTGCAGAAAGATTTGTTTGTCGGGGCTGTTACACAGTTAGCTCTCCCCTTGCGCTTTTGTCTTTTTTCCTGCCAACTGCTAAGTCCCTTCGACTCGCCACACTTCAGCCCTGCCTTTATGACTGCCCGCCAGCTCTGGCGAACGCTGGCAACTGACTCCCACGACTTGTGATCAATGTCACAGGACTTCATGTCGTGTTTGCAGACGTCTTTAAAGCAGAGACATGGACGGCCGGTGGGTCTGATACCAGTAGCGAGCTCGCTGTACAATGTGTCTTTCGGGATCCTGCCATCTTCCATGCGGCTCACATGGCCAAGCCATCTCAAGCGCCGCTGGCTCAGTAGTGTGTATAAGCTGGGGTTGTTGGCCGCCTCGAGGACTTCTGTGTTGGAGATACGGTCCTGCCACCTGATGCCAAGTATTCTCCGGAGGCAGCGAAGATGGAATGAATTGAGACGTCGCTCTTGGCTGACATACATTGTCCAGGCCTCGCTGCCATAGAGCAAGGTACTGAGGACACAGGCTTGATACACTCAGACTTTTGTGTTCTGTGTCAGTACGCCATTTTCCCACACTCTCTTGGACAGTCTGGACATAGCAGTGGAAGCCTTTCCCATGCGCTTGTTGATTTCTGCATCGAGAGACAGGTTACTGGTGATAGTTGAGCCTAGGTAGGTGAACTCTTGAACCATTTCCAGAGCGTGGTCGCCAATATTGATGGATGGAGCATTTCTGACGTCCTGCCCCTTGATGTTCGTTTTCTTGAGGCTGATGGTTCGGCCAAATTCATTGCAGGCAGCCGCAAACCTGTTGATGAGACTCTACAGGCACTCTTCAGTGTGAGATGTTAAAGCAGCATCGTCAGCAAAGAGGAGTTCCCTGATGAGGACTTTCCGTACTTTGGACTTCGCTCTTAGACGGGCAAGGTTGAACAACCTGCCCCCCTGAATTAATTACTTATAAAGTGTAGTCATTGTTGTTATGTAGGCAAAAACAGCAGGCAATTTACATACCACAGGTTCAAAAAATAATCATGAGATAATAACCAGTTAATCTGTTTTTGGTGGTGATGCTTGAGGGTTAAATGTTGGCCTGAACATCAGAAGAACCCTGCTCTTCTTCAAAGAGTGCCATGGGATTTTTTTTACAGCCACCTGAACAAGTTGGCAGGGCCTTAGTTTAATGTCTGATGTGAAGAATGGCACCTCTGACAAGGCCGCACTCTCTCAGTACTAGACTGAAGTACTAGCTTAGATTATGTGCTTAACTCCTGAACTGGGACTCTTACCCAGAAGGAAGAGTAAACCAAGCTGGATCCATAAGAATTCTTTAATTGTGAGAAAGTTTATTAAGTACATTTTAATGCAATTTGTACGCTCAACTTGAACTTATAGCTAGGGTCTTTTCCCTGGTGTACTCATTTAATATCACCATCTTCAATTCAAGATTAGAATTGTAGCAGACAGCTCCTTGACGAACTTTCCAAAAACTTAATGGCATGCACATAGTAATTTAGCAATTCACATTTACAAAAGCTGTTCTCAATTGTTAGTAATCACACTTAATTTAACATGTAATTTCATTCAACGATCTACAAGACAACAACACACCTGTTCACAATAATACAAAGAGTATACCAGGTGATGAATAATACTGAAAATTAGACCAACAAAAGATGCTTTTCCATTGCGTTGTTGCCTTTCGTTTATATGTGGTATTTGTAAAAGTCACTATTATATTTTTACTTGCAGCAAAATAAATGCCTGTAATTACTACATTTAGTATGGTTTGTTGTGTTGTGGAAGGAATTATGCCTGAGATGAAAGCTTCAAGAATTTTGTCTCTGTACGTCTGGAAAATTTTTGCCCAAATCTTAATATGACATTCTCTTATCGGTTTACTTATTTAAATATTTATCCAGTGACTCTTTCCGAAAAGCATATCTGAGCAGACATCGAGCAAGGGCAGGATCAGGCTCAGCTGTGATGCTCTACAGAGTTGAACAGCCTGCTGACTCTTATTGCACAAGTTCACACATGAATAATGGCCACTTTTGTGAGGTACTGGAAGTTACCTTGCACCCATGGAACTTAACCAAAATTTGAATCAGCACCTTGAGGGGAAAAAGAGCAAATACTTTTTGATCTACTTTATTCCTCTCTCTTTTACTGAGTTTCTTGTCATTTTGGTCAAATATCCATATTCAAATATATTAAGTGCCGACAAAAGCAGGTTGAATAATTCTCCACACATACGATGAATTTGTCAGAGGCCACAGTCTCAACTGTTGTACTTTCTTAACATCTCACTGATTTTGAAATGACAACTTAAATTGAGCAAAGATTGGGAATTTACTCACTCCTAGCTGCCTGAATATGACATTTTGGCGACGTTATCTGAAAACATAGCGTCAGGCTCCACATGTAAGCTGATGACACCCAGCTCTACCTCACCAACACTTCTCTCGACTCCTTCAGTGTCTCTAAATTGTCAGACTGGTTGTCCAACATCCAGTTCTGGATGAACAAATATTTTCTCCAGCTAAACATTAGGAAGACCAAAGCCATTGTCTCCCAACCCCACCACAAACTCCCTTCCCTAGCCATCTACTCCATCTCTCTCCCTGGCAACTTCTTGAGGCTGAATCAAACTGTTCGCAAGCGTGATGTCATATTTGGCTCCGAAATGAACTTTCGGCACCTGTACTAAAACTGCCTATTTCTACCTCAATAGCATCACCCTGCCTCAGCCCACTTGCTGCTTCAACCCTCATCCATGCCTTTGTTACCGATAGACTTGACTATTCCAATGCACTCCTGCCCAACCTCCCATATTCCATCCTCCGTAAACTTGAGGTCATTCAAAATTCTGCTGCCTCTGTCATAACTTGCACCAAGTTTCCACTCATCCATCGTCCCTCTGCTCACTGGCCTACATTGGCTCCTGATAACACACGCTTCCATTTAAAAATGCTCATCCATTCTTTCAATCCCTTCATGGCCTCATCCTCCCTAACTCTGTAATTTCCTGCAGCCTTAGAATCCTTCAAGCTATCTGTGCTCCTCTAATTCTGGCCTCTTGAGCATCTTTGATTTTAATCACTCCACCGCTGGTGCTGCTTTCAGCTGCCAGGGCCCTAAGCTCTGGAATTCCCTCTCTAAACCTTTCTGCCACTCTTCCCCTCTTATTATTTTAAGATGCTCCTTAAAACCTACCTGTTCGGCCAAGCATTTGGCCATCTGCTTTAATACTTAAATATAAATGATATTTATAGAGAGCATTTGACATAATAAAACATCCCAAGGCACATCACAGGAGTTTACAAAGCAAGATAGAGACCAAGCCACATAAGGCGATATCAGGGCAAATGGCCAAGAGCTTGGTCAAAAAGGTAGGTTTTAAGCAGTGTCTTAAAGGAAGAAACAGAGATAGAGAGTCAGAGAGATTTAGGAAGGGAATTCCAGAGTTTAGGGCCTAGGCATCTGAAGGCACGGCCACCAACGGTGGAGCAATTAAAATCGGGGCTGTTCAAGAGACCAGAATTAAATGAGCTCAGATATCTCAAAGGGTTGTGTGGCTGGAGGAGATTACACAAATAGGTGGGGTGAAGTCATGGAGGGATTTGGAAACAAGGATGAGAATTTTAACATCAAGGCATTGCTTAAACGAGTAAAATTCCAACACAAGATTTTAAACAGTCGGGTTTAGTCTCCAATAGTTGCCAGGGACAGGGATGGAATTGATATCTAGGGAACTGAGTTTGGAGTGGGAACCAAAGACAGTGGCTTCAGTCTTCCCAATATTTAATTGGAAGAAATTTCTGCATATCCAACACTGGATGTCAGATAAGCAGTCTGATAATTTAGCAGCACTGGAGGAGTCGAGAGAGGTAGTGGTGAGGTAGAGCTGGGTGTCATCCGCATTCATGTGAAAACAAATGCGGTGTTTTCAGATGATATCATCAAGGGGCAAAGGATAGATTCTTGGGGAACATCATAGATAACGGTAGAGGAGCAGGAAGCAAAGCCATTGCAATTGATAATCTGACTATGATTAAATAGATGAGAATGGAACCAGGCAACTGCAGTTCCAACCAGGTGGACAGTGGAGAGGTGTTGGAGCAGGATGGTGTGGTTAATCTTGTCAAAGGCTTCAGACTGGTCAAGAAGGATGAGGAGGGGTAGTTTACCTTTGTCATAGTCACAAAGGATATCATTTGTGACTTTGATAAAAAGCTGTTTTTGTACTGTAGCAGGTGCAGAAATCTGATTGGAGGGATTCAAAAATGAAAATGGGAAAGATGGGCACGGATTTGGATGCAACAACACGTTTGAGGGCTTTGGAGAGAAAAGGGAGATTGGAGACAGAATGGTAGTTTGTAAGGACAGTGGGGTCAAGGATTGTTATGTGATGACAGCAGATTTGAAGGAAAGAGGGACAACACCTGAAGAGAGAGAACCATTAACAATATCAGCTAACATTGGGACCAGGAGGGGAAGTTAGGCGGTCAGCAATTTAGTGGGAACAGGATCGAGGGGGAAGGAGGTGGGTCTCATGGACAAGATGAGCTCAGAGACGGCATGAGAAGAGATAGGAGAGAAACTAGAGAAAGATACGATTTCAGGGCAGGGCAGGGGGCTACTTTAGATGAAGTTTGGTCCAGTGAGCTAGTGGAAGGGAGGGAAGTGGCAGAGGTAGCTGATTGGATGGTCTGGATCTAATGTAGCTCAATGTCAAATTTTATTTGATAATACTCTTATGAAGCACTTTGGGATGTTTTAATGTTTTGCTATGTTAAAGATGCTATATGAATACAAGTTGCTGATAATGATGATTTAACATATGGATTGTTACAGAAGACAAACTCACTTTAGTTGGAGGGATACTATCTATTGTCATATTATTTTAGAAAGGCAAGGCCTAGACAATAAAGTCAATATATCTACATTGACTTGTTCAGACAAGTTAAATTATGTTATGCACAACATTCAGGCATGTGTATCAATGGGAGTTCCTCGGCCTAGCTTTCTTTAGCTAATGGCAGGTAAGTAATAAAAATAATGTAAAAGAAAATCCCTTCCAGTAGATATGGGCTGCACCTGCTTCCGGGCCTAGGCTTAGCACTGCATGACCAGCCTACACCTGAACCAGGAGGCCCAAGGATTGATAGAAATTGGTCCTCAATCTTCATCGGCATAAGATCCCAGTGTTCTTTGCACCTGAACAGGCAGCACTCCCAATCAAAGACAGTAATGTCAGGCTCTCCTGTCTCACCTATGTCCCGGCTGGGGGACTAGAGTGGGCTATGGGGAAAGACCTGATCACACTTCCTGTGGAATGAGACGAGCGCTTCTGTTCCTGGTGGCTCCACTGGAAGGGATTCTTTTTTACATTATTTTTATTACTTACCTGTCATTGGCAGCTGCAGGAGCCACTGAAGAAACCTGAGTGGAATAGGCCTGACACCTGCCTTGCTGATTCTCAATTACTATCAGGTAATAGGACCCCAATTTATGGCACCTAATGCCTGTTTTAGACGTTGGCCTGGGACACCTACAGAAAGGAACCCCTAAATTTAACAGTAGGCCCAATACCTTTTTTTAATATTTGTTAATGGAATGTGGGCGTTGCTGGAGAGGCCAGCATTTACTGCCCATTCCTAATTGCCCTTGAGAAGGTAGTGGTGAGCCGCCTTCTTGAACCGCTGCAGCCCATGTGGTGTAGCAATGCCTACAGTGCTGTTGGAGAGGGAGTTCCAGGATTTTGGCCCAGCAACAGTGAAGGAACGGTGATATAATTCCAAGTCAGGATGGTGTGTGGCTTGGAAGGGAACTTGCAAGTTCCCATGCGTCTACTGTCCTTGTCCTTCTAGGTGGTAGAGGTCATGGGTTTGAAGGTGCTGTCAAAGGAGGCGTGGTGAGTTACAGCAGTGCATCTTGTATATGGTACAAACTGCTGCCACTGTGGACTGGTGATGGAGGGAATAAATGTTCAAAGTGGTAAATGGAGTGCCGAACAAGTGGGCTGTTTTGTCTTGGATGGTGTCAACCTTCTTGAGTGTTGTTGAAGATGCAGTCATCCAGGCAAGTGGAGAGTGTTCCATCACACTCCTGATTTGTGCCTTATAGATGGTGGACAAGCTTTGGGGAGTCAGGAGGTGAGTTACTCATCGCAGAATTCCCAGCCTCTGACCTGCCTTGAAGACACAATATTTATATGGCTAATCCAGTTATATTTCTGGTCAATGGTAACTCCCAGGATATTGATAGTGGGGATATCAGCGATGGTAGTTCCTTTGAACATCAAGGGGAGATGGTTAAATTCTCTCTTGTTGGAGATGCTCATTGCCAGTCCAAATTGGGTGCAGATCATCTCACTGCTAAATTGATATGTTGTTCAGCCATTTTTCATCTGTAAAATGGGTGGAACACATACCAAGTTCAACTCCAATCTGTTCCTATGTATCTGTAAGGATAATATCAAAAAGATTAAAAGGAGATTGTTGACATTTTTAGAATAGAAATTTCATTCAGTCACTAATGAACAACTGAATGTAATTTATGTTGTTCCAATGTCACATACATGTGGCAAAGTGAAATTTTAGTAAGATAATATTTTGGAATGCCACAAATTTATAAATAGTGCATTGGCAAAGAACAACAGACTTGCTTGGTTGTGTATGTTTTGCATTGGGGAAACATCTTTACTACAACATGAAATGTACAGTAGGGTATTGGTTTTCTCAAAAAAACCAGTCTTTTGGAATATCTGGCATAGTGTCTGCGTTCTGGGACACAAAACCATAAACACATAGTTATACAATAAATGTTGCGCCAACAATAGCGCTCAATTAATATGTATATTGCTTTTTTAAAGGGAATTTACAGGTGGAATGAAGCTTTATGCCTGCAGATCCCTACACAATAGTACAGTTTTGATCTTGGCATTGTTGTCATGGATGAGGATGTATGTCTGGCATGTCCTTGTAAAGTCTCCACTGAACTAGGTCGATCTTTTTCTTGGTGATGATGGAAAAAAGAGGGTTGCAATGAGGTTATAGATGATGGTGGTATGCAATTCTGCTGCTGATGGTGGTCAACAGTGTCTAATTAAATTGTATTTGTACGGTGTCAACTTTACATATGATGAGATATTATGGACAAGAGGTCATATTTTCTCATTTGTTTGTATGCTTCATTCAATGTTCACACCATTGTTAGTCTGGAGTTTGAGACGGGCCAATTCATTGAAAACTTCAAGAGTACTGTGCCGAGGTAACTGGCAAGAGGTTGGTTTATGGGAAGAAATCTTTCCTCTAGCCAGTTTCCTTCCCTAGCACATTAAGCACCACCAAAAACCTAGGGTTCGTGTGCATAGGTCTTTGAAGGTGTCAGAACATATTGAAAGAATTGTTAGCAAAGCATATCTTGGGCTTCATAGATAGAGATATTTAGCACAAAAGCAGGGCGGTTATGCTGAACCTTTATAAAGCTCTCACAACTAGACTATTGCATCTAGTTCTGGTCACCACACTTTAGGAAGGATGTGAGGATCTGGGAGAGGTTACAGAGGAGATTTACCAGAATGATTCCAGAAATGAGGGATTTTAACTACATGGTTAGGTTGGAGAAGCTGGGATTGTTCTCCTTGGAGCAAAGGAGATTGAGAGGAGATTAAATAAAGGTGTACAAGATTATGAAAGGTTTAGATAAGTTAGACAAAGAAAAGCTGTTCCCATGGGCTGAAGGTACAAGAACTAGCGGACACAGATTTAAGGTTTTGGGCAAGAGATGCGAGAGGATGTGAGGAAGAACTTTTTTACACAGTGAGTGGTAATGAGCTGGAACTCGCTGCCTATGAGGGTGTTGGAAGTGGAGCTGATCACTGATTTCAAAAGGAAATTGGATGGGCCCTTGAGGGAAATAAACGTGAAGGGCTACGGGGATAGAGTGGGGGAATGGGACCGATCAGATTGCTCTACAGAGAGCCGAATGGGCCGAATGGCCTCCTTCTGTATCATAATGACTCTAACTACACCTTCGAATGGCAACTGGTGTGAAGAGCAAATGTTAGTTAGAACAGATCTGAGACAGAATTCCAATATTCTCCCATTGTAACTATCAGGAATGAACTGATGAAAGTACTTGACATGGAGGAAACATTTACACTCAGCGAGAAGATGCTTACAATGGAAACTTGGATCCTGCAGGAAGTACTTGCAACAAGTCCATTCCATCCCTACCTACATCATCACATTGGAAAATTGCACTACAATTTTCGGCAAGAAAAAAAGATATTTCGATACCATTTTCCAGCTCACAACAATATTATAGAAAAGCATTCAGTCAAAAAAAAAACTGACCAGAATAGAAAATGGTCTTTCAGGCTCCTCCAGTTCTCCTTTTCACTGAAACACTCCTGATAATAGAGTAAAAGTTTTTGGCAGATGGTTTAGTTTTTATCCTTCAATTATTGCCAAGTTGAAAATCCCGTGGTGACTAAATATTTTTGTAGAGCTTCAAACATGCGCTGTATATTTTGTGTAATTTGTTAGGTTTTTCTGTTTGGCAAATCAAGCCCATTTTGTAAAATGCAAATATGTCACAGTTTTTAGCATGCTGTAATTAAACAGTAACAATGTAGTATTTTCCTGTGCTGCATTATATAGTACTCATTAAGGGCTTTCAAAGCTTAACAATGACAAACCACCTGGTCTTGTTACCATAGTTAAATTCATAAAACTCTTTTCTTCTGCAGTGAATCAGGGTGTAATTGTATGAGATACATCAGGTCAGAGATGCTATATTGTACACAGATATAATTAGCCCAGCCAGCAAGCTTCTTATTTTAAGGGCAGTCGGCTATGCTGATTATTAAGAAGTCTGCAAAACATGTAGGCTGCTGTATATCAGGATCTCGCTGTGCTATCGTTAATATACACACATTTAAAAGGGAGAAAACATTGCAGATAACTATTAAAGACTCAGTGGCTTCAAACTGTGACTCTTTCATGCTGCCATTATCTGCATTTCGTGCAAAGGGTCTTTGACCCCAGAGAACAGCTTTTGATGCAGTGAGTGATTTAAGTTGAATAAATGCGATGAAATCAAAGCAACAGAATGTACGAATGAACTTTTCATCTATACAAAACAAAGTTAAAGTTTTAAAAAAGGATAAAGGTAAAGGGGGAATTATGATTTTGCCATTCCCAAGTATTGCTTCTATTTAATTATTAAGTCTCCTATTCCTTATGAACTGTCCTTGGGAATTTTAAATTATGTTATAGTGTTTGATGTTTGCTACCTGATAGAAGAACATGGAAAACCTTGTAACTCCTCTTATTCAGCTCTAGTTTCTGCTTGCAGTAAAATAGTTGCAGCCCTTGGAGTAATGAATTTCTTATACAGCTTCTAGCAAAAATACTTTTATTCCATATATCAAAATTAGATTTGTGAGAAATCATTATCATAAATACAAGCAATACCAAAAAGAACAGTACCCAGGTGGGAGAGAAGGACCTGTTTGGTCTGACATTTTATATCTAGTTCAATGGTAGGTACGAGTGCTGAACAATATTGAGAATTTAAATCAGTTCCTGTATTAACTCAAAAATAGATTGCAGTTTCCAAAGGCAACAAAAATTCTTAAGAAGGAATTGTATGTGTTACAATATATTTCCACCTTGCAGTACAGCTCAAGTTGTGGATATGGCTTATATACACACCAATACTGCAATTTGGATAATTTCTGAAAGACTTGGATTTTGCTTGATTTTCAAAATAGCATGTCTTTGTGAGTTATTTTGATAACTGCTTTCTATCTGAAAAGTAGTTGAAGAAACCACTAACTTGTTCATTTGGGATCTGTACATTTATAAACAAGACATTTTTTGTAGTATGCCTGGACAGCTGTTCCGAGCTGAGCCCATTGTTCATACCACGCTATGAGGCGATGATATTCTGAATGATTTACCACTTCCCAATCCACCAGCATTGGGGTCAAGAAGGCAGTTCACGACCACCTTCTCAAAGGCAATTAGAGATGGGCAATAAATGTTGGCTGAGCCAGCGATGCCCACATCCCATGAATGAATTTTTTAAAATTGTGGTGTTAGTACCACTGCTCTGCTTAGTTTGCAGTAGAGATAGTGGAGGTGAAATTGATCTACGCCAGCAGCACAAAATGGGCTCATTGTGAACCGGCAGCCGATTTTTTTCACCGCGCTTGTTTTTATTTTCCATTGACTTGGAAAATATTGGCAAGATGCTTACTTGCAAACCAAGTAAAAGCAACAGTGAGACTAGGAAATGAATCTCCAAAAATAGTCTGAAGTATCATTCTGTGACCTTCCGTGAAAAGAAGATCAGGTGCAGTGAACAATTGACTGCCAATTCACTATTGGCTGGATTTTAAGAGCCCGCTGGCAATCTCGGCAGTCTGTTTGTCTGCATTCATCTATTCCCATGGGACTGAATCTTGTGAAAACATGTGAAACTCAAGGAGGTTTGCCACGCAAACAAAGTTTTAAGAAGATTACTGGGTCCCAACGAATCGCAAGACCATATCTTCAATCAAGGGCTACAGCGAGTTTGAGAAGCAGTAATAAGATATTGCCTCAAACTTCCGAAGAAGGGTCACTGACCCGAAACGTTAACTCTGCTTCTCTTTCCACAGATGCTGCCAGACCTGCTGAGTGAATCCAGCATTTCTTGTTTTTGCCTCAAACTGTTCCACTTAGCTTCTCTTCTGCGCTTTTCTATTCCTATCTGCATGTTTATATCATGTGTGCATGCTAGCATGAGCATGTCATATATCCGTAGGCATGAACCGTATTAGAGTTTAAGTTTAAGGATTTAATAAATTTCCTCTTTCTGCTTTAAACCAGAGAAAGTCTGTGTGTGCTCAGTTCTTTGCCTTATAATTGGAAACTGTGAACACGGATTCACAAAAAGGGGAGCTCAATACACAGTGTCTTTAAAAATAAAACCCTGTTACAGTAAGACCATGTAAAGACAGCAAAAGACCCCTAGACATTGCTCACCTGGTTGTAACAATCCGCATTCTGTGCCGAGCGCCCAGCTTCACCATGTGTTCTTCCAAATCTGAGACACTTAGCAGAGACAGCCCGTGCCTAAAGGTAGCCCATTGAGGGAGCAAGGGTGAAGGCAGCAACTCACAATTCAGACATGAAAGAAAAAGCATTTTACTTCAATGAATGTGAATTGCAATAACAATAAAACTTTATAAAGCAATATAAATGGCAAATGAAAAGCGCCATTTGTCCTGGAAGTGGAAAGAGGGAGATAGTAAGACTTTGCAAGTAGAGAAAGAGAACAGCTATGCTAATGGCAGTCCCATTACCTCCCCTGCTGGGTTTTCCTACATGTCTTCTCCCCACGTCCGCTCTCAGGGGACGTAATGGGGTTAGCTGTGAAAGAAGGTGCTTGTCGTTGAGATGCAGCCATGCACCTGCCAGCATGTGACGATGCCTAACCCCCTTGCCAGCTCCCCATGTTGCGCTCCCTCCTGTGTAGACACATGCAAGCCCCAAACAGGAGAGTGGTATGGAGGACTCACCTTGGAAGAACGAAGGAGGTAATTCACTCTCTTCCTGTACTGGACCCAGTTGCATGGGGTGACCGCATGGCTGCTGACCCTAGCCAAGCTGTTCCAGTACAGCTACAACACTGGCATCTACCCTGCAATGTCGAAAATTGCCCAAGTATGTCCAGTACACAAAAAGCAGGACAAGTCCAACCCGGCCAATTACCGCCCCATCAGCCTATTCTCAATCATCAGTAAAGTGATGAAAGGTGTCATCAACAGTGCCATCAAGCGGCACTTGCTGAGCAATAAACTGCTCAGTGACGCTCAGTTTGGGTTCCGCCAGAGCCACTCAGCTCCTGACCTCATTACAGCCTTGGTTCAAACATGGACAAAAGAGCTGAACTCAAGAGGTGAGGTGAGAGTGACTGCCCATGACATCAAGGCAGCATTTGACCGAGCATGGCATCAAGGAGCCCTAGCAAAACTGAGGTCAATGGGAATCACGGGGAAAACCCTCCGCTGGCTGCAGTCATACCTCGCACAAAGGAAGATGGTTGTGGTTGTTGGAGGTCAATCATCTGAGCTCCAGGACATCACTGCAGGAGTTCCTCAGGGTCGTGTCCTAGGCCCAACCATCTTCAGCAGCTTCATCAATGGCCTTCCTCCTTCATAAGGTCAGAAGTGGGGATGTTCACTGATGATTGCACAATGTTCAGCACCATTCGTGACTCCTCAGATACTGAAGCAGTCCGTGTAGAAACGTAGCAAGACCTGGACAATATCCAGGTTTGGGCTGATAAGTGGCAATTAACATTCGTGACACACAGGTGCCAGGCAATGACTATCTCCAACAAGAGAGAATCTAACCATCGCTCCTTGACATTCAATGGCATTACCTTCGCTGAATCCCCCACTATCAACATCCCAGGGACCACCATTGACCAGAAACTGAACTGGAATAGCCATATAAATACCATGGCTACAAGAGCAGGTCAGAGGCTGTGAATCCTGAGGTGAGTAACTCACCTTCTGACTCCTCAAAGCCTGTCCACCATCTACAAGGCACAAGTCAGGAGTGTGATGGAATACTCTCCACTTGCCTGGATGGGTGCAGCTCCAACAACACTCAAGAAGCTTGACACCATCCAGGACAAAGCAGCCTGCTTGATTGGCACTCCATCTACAAACATTCACTCCCTCCACCACCGAAACACAGTGGCAGCAGTGTGTACCATCTACAAGATGCACTGCAGCAATGCACCAAGGCTCCTTAGACAGCACCTTCCAAACCCGCGACCTCTACCAACTAGAAGGACAAGGGCAGCAAATGCATGGGAACACCACCACCTGCAAGTTCCCCTCCAAGTCACACACCATCCTGACTTGGAACTATATCGCCGTTCCTTCACTGTCGCTGGGTCAAAATCCTGGAACTCCCTTCCTAACAGCACTGTGGGAGTACCTACCCCAAATGGACTGCAGCGGTTCAAGAAGGCAGCTCACCACCACCTTCTCAAGGGCAATTAGGGATGGGCAATAAATGCTGGCCTAGCCAGCGGCGCCCACATCCCTGAATGAATAAAAAAATACCTTCTCTGCAATCTCCATCCAGGCTCGCTTGGTCAGGCGGGAGGACCTCTTCGTGCCATCCCTTGGAAAGAGTATCTCCCACCTTTCCCTTGCAGCCAGGAGGAGAATCGCCAGGGAGGCATTCCTAAACTGTGACTTCCCTCAGACATAGTGCCCAGTTGCTCGTGCTCTGTCCTAAGGATGATACATCCTTCTCCTGGGTGGGTGGGGGAGGGGTGGGGGGGTGTATCTAGGAGGTTCAACAGCGGCTCCAGCAGAACTCTGAAATCAATCAATGCATGAAAGGCAGCAATACAAACAGGGCTGGCCGCACTTTCAATGTGGCACCAGCACCTGCGTTGGAGTCATCTGACGCAGCAATCACCACCTCAGAGCCCATCCCTGTCACGTGATTGCACTGACCCCACACCTTTGTTATGTAAAATATCCACCTGCCACATGATCCAGGTCAGCCAGCCGCATGCATCACAGGCGGCGACAGCACTGGGGTTCCGAGACCTGCGATGGGCTCATTTACTTCATCCCTATATGTGTGCCCCCCACCCCACACCTTGGTGTTCCATGGTGGATATATATTTAAGATGATAAAATATAAATCCACAATTTTGAGTACTCACGCCTCTGCGTATGGAAACACTGGTCTCAGATCACATTAGTTTTTTTGAATTCATCTGTGGGCAGTGAGCATTGCTGGCTAGGCCAGAATTTCTCACCCATCCCGAATTTCCCTTGAGAAAGTGGTGGTGCTGCCTTCTTGAACTGCTGCAGTCCATGTTGTGTAGGTACACCCACAGTGCTGTTAGGAAGGGAGTTCCAAGTTTTTGACCCAGCGGCAACGAAGGAACGACAACAAATTTCCAAGTCAGGATGGTGTCTGACTTGGAGGGGAACTTGCAAGTGGTGGTGTTCACATGCGTTTGCTGCCTGTGTTCTGTGATTTGCTGCAGTGCATCTTGTAGATGGTGCACACTGCTGCCATTTTGCACTGGCGGCGGAGGGGATGAACGTTTAAGGTGATGGATGGAGTGCCGATCAAGCAGGCTGTTTTGTCCTGAATGGTGTTGAGCTTCTTGAGTGTTGTTGGAGCTGCACTTATTCAAACAAGTGGGGTGTATTCCATCACACTCCAGACTTTTGCCTTGCAGATCGTAGACAGGCTCTGGGGAGTCAGAAAGTGTGTAACTCACTGCAGAATTCCTAGCCTCTGACCTGCTCTTGTAGCCACAGTATTTATATTGCTGGTTCAGTTAAGTTTCTGGTGAATGGTAACCCCCAGGATGTTGATGGTGGGGGTTCAGCAGCGGTAATGCCATTGAACATCAAGGGGAGATGGTTAGATTGTCTCTTGTTGGAGATGGTCATTGACTAGCACTTGTGTGGTGTGAACATTATTTGCACTTATCAGCCCAAGCTTGAGTATTATCGGGTCTTGCTGCATGCAGGTTGTACAGCTTCAGTATCTGAGGAGTCACAAATGGAACTGAACACATTGTGCAATCAACAGCGAACATCCCCATTTCTGACCTAATGATGGCGGAAGGTCATTGATGAAGCAGCTGAAGATGGTTGGGCCTAGGACACTACCCTGAGGAATTCCAGCAGAGAACAGCTGCTCAGTCAATGCACCACAGGGAACCATACTCCAAAAGTGTCTATGTCTTCAAGAGGGAGGCAGGTGTGAGAGAAAGGGAGAAAACTTTACTTTAAAAAAACTGTTAAACATTTGAGCTGGAGTGTAAAAGGTCTGAACACTGTGTGAGTGATATCAAGAGTACATTGTACCAGAGGAAGTGGCTGGCGAATCTGATTTTAAATTATTGTGGATTCTAATTATAATGTTAGAAGAGTGACCTTAAGTCCATTCACCCCCGCCTCCGATATTGCCAGGACAAGGCAATCAAGAGCTGGCAGGTGGAAGAGATGGCCAATTAAGAAAGACAGGTGGTCCTTTCACACTGCTGGCCCAATCAGAGAGCTGGCAGCTCCGCAGCCTCAGCAGCGCCACTGGGAGCGGTGGCCCCTAATAAGGCAGCAGAGAAATGTGAGGGTGCCTCCATTTTGAGGTGTCCTCGCAGGGTGGCAGAAAGTTGTAAAGTTGTTTTTTTGCTGGGGTCAAACAGGCAGGCCCCAGCAATCAGAGGAGAAAAACCTCCGGCATCAGCATCGAGGCCGCTGGTTCGGTCTTTGCCGCTGGTGGCCCCTTTCACAGGAAGCCTCTGGGAAACCAACCCCATGCAGCCAGCGACCTGGGAAAATGGCCGCCCACCTTTGGTTGGTGGGCAGCTGAACTGCTGCTGTTCCTGTCTCTGGGAAACTTCACCAGCTGCATAACTGCATCGGAGAGCCATCCTGACATGGCTCTCCCGCATTTTACCGGCCCACCCCACTCCCAGCACATCACCCTGGGGCAGGTAAAATCTTGCGGTTAACTCCGTTTCTCTCTCCACAGGTACTTCCAGCATTTTCCAGCTACCACAGCATTTTGCTTTTGTATTACTGTCTAATCTAACATAGCTGGCTATTCTATTACAGTGATAAGAAATAGCTCAATGCACTAAATGGGCTGGATTTAATGCCCCCCCGGAGATGGGGAAGCCCATAGAATTGGGACAGGAGGTGTGGTTCGGAGGGCCCATTGCCTTCCCATCGCAATACGATTAAGTTGGGGACAGGAAAGGTCAAAGACAGCCTATTATTAGCCACTTAAGGGCCTTTTCCTGCTGCCGCTGGAATTAAGCCACTGAAGTGGGGGGGTGGGGGGCCTCCCCCACACGGGGAAGTCACTCGATGAAACAAGGAGGCCCCCTGCTGGCAAGCAACCCACCTCCCGTAACAACTGCCGCCCGGACGCATCGTCCACTCTCACCACCACCACCCCCCCCTACCATTTGCTGGGGCCAGCTGGATTGGCCCCGGCGACCCCGCCTCACTGAACATCTCTCTGGATCTCTCACTCTGGGCCTGCTCCCAGGCCTCCAGTTGTACCAGTAGTGGCCATCGCTCCTGGTAGCACTGCCGATACTACTGAGCTGCCACCCTCTGATTGGCTGGCAGCTTGTGGAGGCGGGAATCCTGTCCTTAAAGGGACAGGGGCCTCGGCACCGGGCATTTAAGTGCTTGAGTGCCATTGAATTGCGCTGAGAGGGCTCCAAATAGCCGAGGCAAGGTTCCCTTTGCCTTTTCACGCAGCGCCGGGAGACCCACCAGCATGACAAAATCCAGCCCAATATCTTTATCTTAAGGATCTTATCAGGATTTTTCCAAGTGGAGCATTCCTGTGGATTTTGCTGCTTGGACTCTCAAATCAATATAGCATTTTACACTCAGCAGAAACAACAGAGATTATAATTCTTAATCAGGTCCATTTCCCATATACAGCTGATCCCAGTTAATGGAGGAGTACTTAATGGGAGAATTACTTTACAGACAACATTTTCTCAGGCACCAATTAATTCTCATTGTACATAAATCAGTTCTGATGGATTTTGCTTAATGGGAACAATCTAATATAAATGGGACAATTCTAGCGCATTCTAATTAATAGGGTATGACTGTAAATGAGTGGGACAGTGGGTTGTGAAAGTGTCACTGTGCCAATGGCATGGTTAAATACCTTTCTTGATTAAGAGATATTTGGGCAGCCCAGTGGTTGTTGTTATTTAAATATAAAAATTATTTGATTTTCTTTTTTGCTAGCAGCAAGTTCATTGTACTACATTCTGATTCTTGAACCTGTGTTTTGTGAGAACTCACACACCCACTGTATTCTGTGGGAAAGTGTACAATGTGAAATGTCGTAACATGCCTTTCATTGTTGTAACATCCTATAGCTGTCAGAAATCTACCTGTGATTTACAAGGAATGTTCTTGCATTATTATATCACTCAACTGCAGCAAACACATATATCATTCCAAAGATTTGGTTTAATGAACATCCCATTTTGAAACTGGTTTTCAAAAGCACATTCACAAAAACATACAGCTTATGATATTTCATGGGACTTGCTATGGTGAAAACACTAAAAAAATTATTCTCTCACTAACTTGCCAGGTATTATATTCCACTATTTTCATATTGTTCATGTAACTATTCTTCACATTTTAACCTAGGCATTGGATAATAGGCTTCTTCTTTTGGGCCTCCTTATCTCGAGAGACAATGGATACGCGCCTGGAGGTGGTCAGTGGTTTGTGAAGCAGCGCCTGGAGTGGCTATAAAGGCCAATTCTGGAGTGACAGGCTCTTCCACAGGTGCTCCAGAGAAATTTGTTTGTTGGGGCTGTTGCACAGTTGGCTCTCCCCTTGCGCCTCTGTCTTTTTTCCTGCCAACTACTAAGTCTCTTCGACTCGCCACAATTTAGCCCTGTCTTTATGGCTGCCCGCCAGCTCTGGCGAATGCTGGCAACTGACTCCCACGACTTGTGATCAATGTCACACGATTTCATGTCGCGTTTGCAGACGTCTTTATAACGGAGACATGGACGGCCGGTGGGTCTGATACCAGTGGCGAGCTCGCTGTACAATGTGTCTTTGGGGATCCTGCCATCTTCCATGCGGCTCACATGGCCAAGCCATCTCAAGCGCCGCTGACTCAGTAGTGTGTATAAGCTGGGGATGTTGGCCGCTTCAAGGACTTCTGTGTTGGAGATATAGTCCTGCCACCTGATGCCAAGTATTCTCCGAAGGCAGCGAAGATGGAATGAATTGAGACGTCGCTCTTGGCTGGCATACGTTGTCCAGGCCTCGCTGCCGTAGAGCAAGGTACTGAGGACACAGGCCTGATACACTCGGACTTTTGTGTTCCGTGTCAGTGCGCCATTTTCCCACACTCTCTTGGCCAGTCTGAACATAGCAGTGGAAGCCTTACCCATGCGCTTGTTGATTTCTGCATCTAGAGACAGGTTACTGGTGATAGTTGAGCCTAGGTAGGTGAACTCTTGAACCACTTCCAGAGCGTGGTCGCCAATATTGATGGATGGAGCATTTCTGACATCCTGCCCCATGATGTTCGTTTTCTTGAGGCTGATGGTTAGGCCAAATTCATTGCAGGCAGACGCAAACCTGTCGATGAGACTCTGCAGGCATTCTTCAGTGTGAGATGTTAAAGCAGCATCGTCAGCAAAGAGGAGTTCTCTGATGAGGACTTTCCGTACTTTGGACTTCGCTCTTAGACGGGCAAGGTTGAACAACCTGCCCCCTGATCTTGTGTGGAGGAAAATTCGTTCTTCAGAGGATTTGAACGCATGTGAAAGCAGCAGGGAGAAGAAAATCCCAAAAAGTGTGGGTGCGAGAACACAGCCCTGTTTCACACCACTCACCACTCACCATAATAGGCTACCTCAGCATATAATGGTGGCAGCACAGCAGAGCCTGAAGGGTTTCTTCCCTCAGCATACATACATGTGCACTTTGAATTTTGTTAGTTCCAGTTTGGTTTATGGAGGGGAGTATATCGTGATTTAATTATTCCATCCAGCTTAGACTGGGTATTTACATGAAAGAAATGACATCTCACATCTTCCCACCTTCCCAAATTCCTGCGACTCCTGGAAATACTCAGCAGGTCAGGCAGCATCTGTGGAGAGGAAAACAGAGTAAACAAAATATTAACTTTGCTTTTCTCCCCACAGATGCTGCCTGACCTGTTAAGTATTTCCAGCATTTTCCGTTTTTGTTTCAGATTTTCGGCTTCTGCAGTATTTTGCTTTTGTACCTGCAACTCCTGTTGGCTGAAATGATATTCGAGAGGCTGTGTCCAGAAACCTGCACTGTTTCACCATAATTAGCTAAAGAGATCTGCCTGGAGACAAGAGGGCTTAAGGGTGTAAATGTAAATAAACTGGCTCTCGCAGTTTCAAATAAATGTCTCGCAGTTAAAGTGCACAGTGCATCAAGTAACTCAGACACAAGAAGCTACCATACGGAGCACAGTCTGGTCTGTTATTATCGTCATGTTATTAGGGTAACTTCAAGAGAGCTGTGCTTTCAAATCACAGAAACGTGTTCAGCAAGGTCATGTTAAATCTTGTTTAAATTACTTCTTACCAAGACAGAAAAGAAACAAACTATTCGAATAGCACTTTATAAACCCTTTAAGCAATTATTAGGAAAACAATCAAGCTATTCTTCACTCAGTTCCATACAATGAAAACCTTCTTTTAACCCTTTGAAAGCTGCCACTGCAGCAATGTTTTGCAAATAAAGAACAGCAAAAAATGGAACAAAGTTAAAGGGGCCTTGCCCTTGTTAAAAAAATTAACAAACTTGTTTGTGACAATAATGTACATTTTCATGTGGTACATAGAGGGCATTTGAATGACATTTTAATGATATTTAAATGATTATTTACATCTCCGTGTTCTTTGTTTCTAAGCAAACAAAATAAGTTTGCAAAAACATTTTTTCCCACACAGACTGTTCCCGTTTAAACTTTCCAATGTGTTCAGTCACAAGAATAGTAAACTGATTTTTCTCCTTTTGTTTGTTGTATGCTTTATTCATATGTAGCAGCATAACATAAAAATGTCATTTGTGTAGATAAATGTAGTTAGATATGTACATCCAGAGTTCAGTAGTTGCAGCTCAAAGGTTGCAGGCTCAATTCCCAAAGATTCCAGTTACTTGAAGATGTTTACCTTTGGAAGGATGACTTTCAAACTGAGCCATCAGATATGTTGTGTGTTGTAGTTGTGATTGTAGCATAGCTAGGGCATTGTTAATAAAGTTTCAGAGTCTGGATAAGGTCAACTAATAGCTCTTATTATTTACACATCTCTATTTACACTCTCCACAAGCCTCTTTATCTAGAATCTTTCGTGCTGTTACTCTCTTCTTCCAAAGCCCATTACCATGTGACTATTACATCATTATCACTACAATGGGAGGGGTTGCTCTCACTGTCTCCAGCATTAACCCTTTCAGGTCCTTTATACTACATCTCCCCCCAAGTCTTTATCCAAACATTTTCTTTAACGTATATACATTCTTCACTTTACCTATTACCCTTTCTCCCCCCCAAGTGTCTGGCTTCACAGATTTAGTCTGTTAGGAGGTTTCATGACTCTCCCTGGTCTTAAGAACATAGGAAATAGGAGCAGGAGTAGGCCATTTGGACAGTCGAGCCTGATCTACCATTCAAACAGATCATGGCTGATCATTTACCTCTGCGCCATTTTTCCCCACTATCCCCATATCTCTTGATGTCATTAGTATCCAGAAGTCTATCAATTTCTGTCTTGAACATGCTCGATGATTGAGCTTTCACTGCCTTCTGGGGTAGAGAATTACGCAGATTCACCACCCTCTGAGTAAAGAAATTCCTCCGCAATCTCAGTCTTAAATGCTACCTTATTCTGAGACTGTGTCCCCTGGCTCTAGACACACCAGCTAGAGGAAACATCCTATCCATATCTACCCTGTCACCCCTTGTAAGAATTTTGTAAGTTTCAATGAGATCACCTCTCATTCTTCAAAACGCTAGGAAAAATCCTACAAGTAACTTTTATAAAATAAAAAACTGGCAGCCAAAATGGCCACTGCAATTTATATTTGAAACACCAGTAGATTAAACTGGAGAAGAAAAGTCTCACCAAGCCTAGCCGGAACAATGGCTTGCTTTCAGTGATTGAATTGCTTTATCAACATGGTCATCAAGGCTATCTACAACCATTGACTTTGAAAGAACCAACTCTCTCCAAGAGTGACTGGACATCTTGAGGCATGTAGCACCTGGAATACAGAGAAGATTCCAGTAAAACAAGACCTCATTAAAAACAAAGGGGCTTGATAGAGTCATGTGACTGCCTGCACAGCTCTGAAGAAACTGTAAAATTTTTCACACAGACAACAGACAGTGGTAACTGAAAAGTCATCAGTGAAGCAGGCTCTCTCTCTCCCTCTTTCCCCAGTAAATATCAAGAGAAGATCCAGCTGCGACTGGGAACACCCTCACAGACCGCTACAGCCAACAACAGGGAATGAGAATCAACCCCCTCTTCTGCCGTCAGGAGCCTTGAGCAAAGTGAGCCCACCACCATGCACTTGGCCCAGCGAGAACCTCAGGACTACAATTTCAGCTGAGAACTATTGGACTCACATACTTTATTTAAATTCTATTTATTCCAAACTTTAATCCAACCACCAAATTTTTTTTATTTGTTTATGGAAGGTGGGGTTCGCTGACTAGTCCAGCATTTATTGCCTATCCCTAATTGCCCTTGAACTGGATGGCTTGTTAGGCCATTTCAGAGAGCATTTAAGAGTCAACCACATTGCTATGGGTCTGGAGTCACATGTAGGCCAGACCAGGTAAGGATATTAAACTTCCTTTCCTCAAGGGCATTAGTGAACCAGCTAGGTTTTTACAACAATTAACAATGCTTTCATGGTCACCACTAGACTAGCTTTTTTTTAATTCCAAATTGTATTAATTGAATTCAAATTTCACCATCTGCCATAGTGGGATTCGAACCCATGCCCCCAGAGCATTAGCCTGGGCTCTGGATTACTAGTTCAGTGACATTCCCATTACACCACCACCTCCCCTTACGCCACCACTTCCCTTCTGTTTCCCTTTGTAATTTGTTTGCGTGTTTGTGACTCTCATGTGAATGTGTGCGTGAATGTGTAGCATATTTTTTAGTATTTTTAACTGAGTTAGAATGTTAAGTGTAATAAACTTGCCTCTTTCTTGTTTAAACCCAAGAAAACCTGTCTGATTGGTTCTTCTACAATCATATTAGAGGAACAGGAGCAAACGTTGACTGATGTGGTAAATTCAACCACTGTGTTAAAAAAGGATAAACCCTGTTGTGGTCAAACAAGGGAAGGGGCAAACGGGGAGCCTGACACCCCCTACTCACCTGGCCGCAACACCTTCCTTAAATAAGGAGACCAAAACTGTACACAATCCTCCAGGTGCTGTCTCCCAAAGGCTTTATACAATTACAGCAAGACATCTTTACTCCTGTACTCAAATCGCCTTGCAATGAAGGCCAACATACCATATGTCTTCCTAATTGCTTGCTGCACTTACATTCTAACTTTTAGTGACTCATGAACAAGGACACCCAGGTCCCTTTGGACATCAATACTTCCCAACCACTCACCATTTAAATAATACTCTGCCTTTCTGTTTTTTCTATCAAAGTGGATCACTTCACACTTATTCACATTATATTCCATCTGCCATGTTCTTGTTCATTCACTTAGTCTGTCCAAATCCTCTTGAAGCCTCCATGCATCCTCCTTACAATTTACATTCCCACCTAGTTTTGTATCATAAGCAAATTTGGAAATATTACATTTGGTCCCCACATCCAAATCATATATACATAGATCGTGAACAGCTGTGGCCCATGCACTGATCCTTGTGGTACCCCACTGGTAAAAGCTTGCCATCCTGAGAATGACCTGTTTAATACTACTCTCTGCTTTCTGTTAACCGATTCTCTATCCATAGCAGTATATTACCCCCAATCCCATGCGCTCTAATTTTGTTTACTAACCTCCTGTGTGCGACCTTATCAAAAGCCTTCTGAAAAATCCAAATACACCACATCCACTGGTTCTCCTTCAGCTATGCTACAAGTAACATCCTCAAAAAACTCCCAACAGGTTTGTCAAACATAATTTCCCTTTCATAAATCCATTTTGACTCTACCCAATCCTATCATTATTTTTCAAGTGTCCAGTTATCTCATCCTTTATAATTGATACTAACATTTTCCCTACCACAGACATCAAACTAACAGATCTGTAGTTCTCTGTTTTCTCTCTCGCTTTCTTCTTAAACAGTGGGGCTACATTTGATACTTTCCAGTCTGCAGGAATCCTTCCAGAATCTATAGAATTTTGAAAGATAACTACCAATTAATTCACAATCTCTATCGCCACCTCCTTCAACTCTCTGGGATGTAGCTCATCTTGTCCAGAGGATTTATCAATTTTTAATCCAATTAATTTTTCGAGTACAACCTCACGATTGACACTAATTTCTTTCAGTTCCTCATTCTTACAAGTCCCTTGGTTCCCTAGATTTCTGGGAGATTTTCTCTGTCTTCTTCCATGAAGACAGGCACAGAGTAATTGTTGGGTGGCACAGTGGCGCAGTGGTTAGCACAGCAGCCTCACAGCTCCAGGGACCCGGGTTCGATTCTGGGTACTGCCTGTGTGGAGTTTGCAAGTTCTCTCTGTGTCTGCGTGGGTTTTCTCCAGGTGCTCCGGTTTCCTCCCACATGCCAAACACTTGCTGGTTGATAGGTTAATTGGCCATTATAAATTGCCCCTAGTGTAGGTAGGTGGTAGGGAAAGATAGGGACAGGTGGGGATGTGGTAGGAATATGGGATTAGTGTAGGATTAGTATAAATGGGTGGTTGATGGTCGGCACAGACTCGGTGGGCTGAAGGGCCTGTTTCAGTGCTGTATCTCTAATCTAAATCTAATCTCTCCGACCTTTCCCCATTCTCCACCACAAATTCTCCCGTCTCTGCCTGTAATGGACCCACATTTGTCCTTGCTAATCTTTTCCTTTTCACATACCTAAGAAGCTTTTACAGTCTGCCTTTATGTTTCCAGCTAGCTTGCATTCATATTCTCTTTTCCCTTTTTTTTTATCAGTTTCTTGGTTCACCCTTTGTTGGATTCAAAATTGCTCCCAATCCATGGGCTTACCACTTTTTCTGGTGACCTTATAAGCCTTTGATCTAATGCAATCTTTAACTTTAGTTTCTTGTTCTAATCTGACTGGGATCATTAGTAGTCTTCTTTCTAGGCCTTGATTGCTGACTTGGTTGATTTTTACTAAGGATTGTAATATCCTGTTTGCTCTGGGTTTCTTCATCATCATCTGGCTCTTCCAAATAAATGATTGACTGTTACTTCTGGGGAATAGGGATAATGTTTCTCCTATTTTTACTTATGTTCCGTTCTGTTATGTATATCACATATGATCTCTGGTAGTTTTCATCTCTGTGGATTACAGTACCTTCCCTTTCTAGGTCTCATATCCATACTCTTTGGCCTTCACTCAGTTTCGGTCAGTCTCTGGCATGAAATCTTTTGTTGTAATTTTGAGTTTGTTACCTTCTATAAGAGTTTTCCCAGTCTCATAGTCTCTCATAGTCCTGGACATCCAATCCTGGAAGCAATTTTTGTAGGCAACATAGGAAGTTGCGTTCTTATTTTCCTGCACATCAGTAACTCTGCAGGTGATAGTCCACACATCAACAGTGTAGATCGATAAATTAGAAGTGAAGTTGGAAGGTCTTCATTCTTCTTCAATAGGAGTTTATGGTTCTGACAGCTCTTTCTGCTTCACCATTCGACTGTGGATAACGTGGTGAACTTATGAGATGTTGAAATCCCATTCTTGTCGCAAACTGCATGAAATATTCATTTGCAAACTGTGGTCTGTTGTCTGACAGTACTTAGTCAGGGATACCGTGTGTAACAAATATGTGTTGTAGAACTCATAACTGCTTCTGTTGTTATTAAATACAACCACAATACACTTCTATCTGTCTTGAGAAATAATCAATGATGATTATGTAGGACTTCCTGTTGAACATGAATAAATCCATACCTAGACACTCCCATGATCTGTCTGGAAATTGAGTAGCTATCAGAGGTTCACACTGTTCTGGTCTTTGTACTGCACAGATCTGGCGGTTGTGGATCACATTTTTAATGTCTTTGCATAGTCCTGGCCACCACACTAATGACTGAGTCCTTGTTCTGCACTTCGTTATTCCCATGTGGCCTTAATGTAGACGTTCCAAGATATCCGATCTAAGTGAACTGGGAATTATTAGTTTGTCATTATAAACTAACAAATCATCAATGATTATGAAGTATTTTCTATACTCATAGAAGGTTTTCATTGTCTTACCACTAGGACGTTCTTGTGGCCACCCTTGTGTGCAATACTACCTTCTACGAATGCATTCTTCATCGCTTTTTTGGGCGTGACAAATTTCTTGCAGTTTCTGCATACTTGCCGGCCATTGTTGTACTTGTTCTTTGGCCTCCTTATCTCGAGAGAGAATGGGTAAGCGCCTGGAGGTGGTCAGTGGTGTGTGGAGCAGCGCCTGGAGTGGCTATAAAGGCCAATTCTAGAGTGACAGGCTCTTCCACAGGTGCTGCATTAACATATTGTTTGCCTTTGCTCCATGACTTCTTGGTCAGCTATGTGGCCTTGTCCAATCTACACCTTCTCCTTTGTTAGCTCTTGCCCCACCCCCGGCTCACTTGCTTATAACCTTTGACATTTCTAATATTTGCTGGTTCTGAAGAAGGGTCACTGACCCGAAACGTTAACTCTGCTTCTCTTTCCACAGATGCTGCCAGACCTGCTGAGTGGTTCCAGCATTTCTTGTTTTTATTTCAGATTTCCAGCAACCGCAGTATTTTGCTTTTATATTACTGAGGACACAGGCTTGATACACTTGGACTTTTGTGTTCTGTGTCAGTGCGCCATTTTCCCACACTTTCTTGGCAAGTCTGGATATAGCAGAGGAAGCCTTTCCCATGCGCTTGTTGAATTCTGCATCGAGAGACAGGTTACTGGTGATAGTTGAGCCCAGGTAGGTGAACTCTTGAACCACTTCCAGAGTGTGGTCGCCGATATTTATGGATGGGGCATTTCTGATGTTCTGTCCCATGATGCTCGTTTTCTTGAGGCTGATGGTTAGGCCAAATTCGGTGCAGGCAGCCGCAATCCTGTCGATGAGTCTCTGCAGACACTCTTCAGTGTGAGATGTTAATGCAGCATCGTCAGCAAAGAGGAGTTCCCTGATGAGGACTTTCCGTACTTTGGTCTTCGCTCTTAGACGGGCAAGGTTGAACAACCTGCCACCTGATCTTGTGTGGAGGAAAATTCCTTCTTCTGAAGACTTGAACGCATGTGAGAGCAGCAGGGAGAAGAAGATCCCAAACAGTGTAGGTGCGAGAACACAGCCCCGTTTCACGCCACTCAGGAAAGGAAAGGGGTCTGATGAGGCGCCGCTATGCTGAATTGTGCCTTTCATATTGTCATGGAATGAGTTAATGATACTTAGTAGCTTTGGTAGACATCCAATCTTTTCTGGTAGTCTGAAGAGACCACGTCTGCTGACGAGCTCAAAGGCTTTGGTGAGATCAATGAAAGCAACGTAGAGGGGCATCTGTTGTTCACGGCATTTCTCCTGTAGCTGGCGAAGGGAGAACAGCATGTCAATGGTGGATCTCTGTGCTCGAAAGCCACACTGTGCCTCAGGGTAGACACGCTCAGCCAGCTTCTGGAGTCTGTTTAAAGCGACTTGAACGAAGACTTTGCCCACTATGCTGAGCAGGGAGATTCCACGGTAGTTGTTGCAGTCACCGCGGTCACCCTTGTTCTTATAGAGGGTGATGATATTGGCATCGCGCATGCCCTGTGGTACTGCTCCCTTGTCCCAGCACAGGCAAAGCAGTTCGTACAGTGCTGAAAGTATAGCAGGCTTGGCACTCTTGATGATTTCAGGGGTAATGCCGTCCTTCCCAGGGGCTTTTCCGCTGGCTAGAGAATCAATGGCATCACTGAGTTCTCATTTTGTTTTCTGTACGTCCAGCTCATCCATGACTGGCAGAGACTGGGCTGCATTGAGGGTGGTCTCAGTGACAACATTTTCCCTGGAGTACAGTTCTAGGTAGTGTTCCACCCACCGGTCCATTTGCTTGCGTTGGTCAGTGATTGTGTCCCCTGATTTAGATTTGAGGGGGGCAATCTTCTTGATGGTTAGCCCAAAAGCTCTCTTAATGCCATCATACATTCCTCTGATGTTTCCGGTGTCAGAGGCCAGCTGAATATGACTGCATAGGTGTTGCCAGTAGTCATTTGTGCAGCGCCTGGCTGTTCTTTGTGCAGCCTCTCTGGCTGCTTTAAGTGCTACGGATGTTAACTCACTGGGAGCTTTCTTGTAGTTCAGCAGTGCAGTGCGCTTAGCGGCTATGACAGGTTCCAGCTCTTCAATGTGAGATTGAAACCAGTCTGCATTCTGCTTCACACGTTTGCCATAGGTGGTCATTGCTGAGTCATAGATGGCGTCTCTGATGTGTATGATATATATCACATGCAGCATTACTGGCTGCGTAATTGTGTGCTGTATTTCTTTAGTGAGCATAGGTTTTTTTTAAGGTAACGGTTAGAAGAAAGATTGTTAACAAAAGTTCCTTAAGACAAAACTCAACTGCTGTTTCCCATTGAACAGGTGCCAGTTCTCACCAGTTATCAACTAGGAAATGAAATCCAATTCACCAGTTGACCTGCTGGTATCCAGTTGAAATGTTGGTACTTACCAGTTAATGAAGAGTATATACTAAGTACACTTCCAAAATAAGTTGGATAATGATCTTGCTTTTCTCTCTTTTACCTCCTGTTATGATCAGGTGAGGAGGGGTCACAAGGCTCCCCTCTTGTCCTTCCTCTTATTTGACTGCAACAGAGTTTATTCCTTTTTAGACAGTGGATGTGCTAACCACCTCAGTGAGGGTTTTACATTTTACCTTTGTTCTGATTGCAAAAGAACTAATCGGACAGGTTTTCTTGAGTTTAAACACGAAAGACGTGAGTTTATTATACTTAGAAATCTAAACCCAATCTCAATAAAATAATAAAATTATGCTACACTTTCTTTCACACACACATACACTCACACAAGAGAATCACACAGACACAAATAGATTCCAGAGGAATAGATTTGAGGAATAGATTTGTGTTGGATTAGAGTTCAGAACAAATAAAAATAATACACAGTCTGTATTGTCTGGTGACTTTAATGGTCTTCCGGCTGAATTCATGGTCCTGAAGTTCTGCGTTGATAGTTGTCCTTGGAGACAGTTGAGCAGAGGGCTTCCTTCTCGGTATCTTTGTTTTGGATCTAGCAGCCAGCAGCTAGGCTTTGCATGCCCCGCCAGACCTTCTGGGGAGAGACAGCGAGAGAGAGGCAGTCCTACTGGCTTCTGCACAGAATAAGTCACTGGCTTGTCTACTTTGTCCCAGGGAAACTCCCAGCTTTCACAGAGATGGACAGGTGGTCACATGACTGTCTGAGTGTATTCTCTGGTGCCTTCTAATGAGATTCAATTTTAGGAATTCCAGTCTCTACCCTTCACCCTTTCAATGTTAATGTCCCAGGATGGCTTTGAATGTTCTGCTAATAAAAGCAATCTCAGGTAGTTCAATCAATAGGGTAAGCCATTGTGTTGGGTAAAGTCAAATCAGACATATGTCTCCTTTTGATGCCTTGGAATGTGAAAGGTGTTTCAGATACAAATTGCAGTGACCATCTTGGCTGCCAGTTTTTTAAAGGTTAACTGTAGGATTTCAGCTCTTTTTTCATGAAAAGCTTAATGTAGGTTTCCAACCGATGAATTAAAATTCCTCATTTGACATAACATGTTTTCTTGACACTCCATTTTTCACCTGTGAAGGTGCTGAATCATGTTAGGGTCGAATGCCCCCAATACCTTGCAGGTATTCATGAATGAGCCCAGAAAATGAGTGCCTGCAGGCTTTAGACTGTAGAGACCAACACAACCAAGACTAAACTTCTCCACACACACACATCTTTCTGGTAGGCGTTCCTGAAAGCATTCAGGACTCGGAACCCTAGCAAAGCCAATTTATAGAAATGAATCCAAAGAAACTAGTACACATTGCCACCACAGCACAAACTTTACTATATACCAACATACTGTCTTAAACTTTCTGACCCATGCCTTTGTTCTCTGGAATTCCTTTCTAAAACCACAGTACCTCCCTGCATTCAAAAATATTCATAAGTTTTAATTAATCATTTCTAGTTGGTTATTTTAGAAAGAAAATGTGTTCTACAAATCAAATTAGGATAAAATAAACCTATATTGTTCGTTAATAGTGGAAAAAACATTTATCATGAGAATTGCTGAAGTAAATAAATTAGTAATCAGTTACTAGGGACATATTTGAAAATATTGATATTTTCATGCCACTGGCCTAGCCATCTAAACTCCAGTGGTTGTCCCCTTGATCTTCCACAATTTTATTATATAATACAATTTTGAAATAGAAAGTGTCATTAATTGATACCAAAATTGAATTTTGCAAGAGGTCTTCATTCATGTTCCTCCTACTGTTTACACTGCACCAAGCTTACTGATATAAATAACACTGTCCTTTTAACTTATTTGTCAAAAAAAATAAATGTTGCATATTTGAAGCTGTTATAGTAATGTTTTTCAGCTAGCAGCTTTTGGGCAGGGTGTGAGTATCTGCCCAAATAAGAAATCTGTACACAAATGCACAGAGCCTAACAAATGAAACCAGTGAGTTATAGCATAAATTCAGTTTAGAGGATATGACATAGTAGTGATTACAGAGACCTGGCCACAAACTAGGCTTTTAGATTGGGAGCTAAATACTACAGGCTACAGGATCTTTAGAAAGGTTGAGAAATTATTCAGTCAAGGTATTTAAAATGTAAAGGAATTTACTAGGGTGGACACAGAGAAACTACTTCCTCTGGTGGAGGAATCCAGAACAAGAGGGCATAATCTTAAAATTAGAGCCAGAACAATTGGAAGTGAAATCAGAAAGCATTTTTTTTTTCACATATAAGATAGTGGAGGTCTGGAATTCCCTTCTCCAATAAGGCTGGATGAATCAAAATTTTCAAGACTGAGATCAATAGATTGCTATGCGCCGCCACATGCACACACTGGACCTCTCTCTCCAGCAGCACCGCCTCACCTTATCTCAAAGCTGTTCTACTCCGCAGTTTCATTTCATCTTACGTCTCATCCGACGCATTAACAAAAAACTTTTTTTCTTCCTTTCAGGTGTTAAGGAACGCAAGCTCCAGCAGCTGATGGAGACTAATGCCCCTCCAGATCCTCCCTCCGCTTCACTTCCCTCTGACCCCACCCTTTCTGATCTGACCCCTTGCCGTGTATTCACTATACCCTCTGACCTCCCCTTCTCTGATGCTGAGCGTTCTGTACTCAGCAAAGGTCTCAGTTTTATCCCCTTACGCCCACACCTCAATGAATTTCGCGCTCGGCATGACTTTGAGCTCTTCTTCCGTCGCCTCCGCCTCCGGGCTCACTTCTTTGACCAGGAGTCCTCCCCCCGACCAGCAGACCCATTCACCCGCCTCCAGCATTCTCCCTCTACCTGGACCCCTCCCCCTGGCCTCTTACCCGCTCTTGATCTCTTCATTGAAAACTGTCGGCGAGACATTGGTCATCTCAATTTCTCTGTCCCCCTCACTCACTCTAACCTGTCCCCCTCTGAACTTGAGGCACTCCATTCTCTCAGGTCTAACCCCAACATGGTCATCAAACCTGCAGACAAGGGTGGTGCTGTTGTCGCATGGCGTACCGACCTCTACCTCGCAGAAGCTCAACGCCAACTCACGGACACTTCTCCCTACCTCCCTCTGGACCATGACCCCACCACCGAACATCAAGCCACCGTCCAAAGGACTGTCACTGACCTCATCTCCTCTGGAGATCTTCCCTCTACAGCTTCCAACCTCATAGTCCCACAACCCCGGACAGCCCGCTTCTACCTCCTTCCCAAAATCCACAAATGGGACTGTCCCGGCAGCCCCATTGTGTCAGCCTGCTCCTGCCCCACTGAACTTATTTCTTCCTATCTAGCTCTATCTTTTCTCCGCTGGTCCAGTCTCTTCCCACCTACATCCATGACTCTTCTGACGCCCTACGTCATTTTGACAATTTCCAGTTTCCTGGTCTCAGCTGCCTCCTCTTCACTATGGACGTCCAATCGCTCTACACCTCCATCCCCCACCAGGATGGTTTGAGGGCTCTCCGCTTCTTCCTGGAACAGAGGCCCAACCAATCCCCATCCACCACCACCCTCCTCCGGCTGGCTGAACTTGTTCTCACATTGAACAACTTCTCCTTCAACTCCATGCACTTCCTTCAAGTAAAAGGTGTCGCTATGGATCCTAGTTATGCCTGTCTTTTTGTGGGATATGTCGAGCATTCTTTGTTCCAGTCCTACTCAGGCCCCCTCCCCCAACTCTTTTTCCGGTACATTGATGACTGTATCGGTGCCGTTTCCTGCTCCCGCCCCGAACTGGAAAACTTTATCAACTTTGCTTCCAATTTCCACCCTTCTCTCACCTTTACATGGCCCATCTCTGACACTTCCCTTCCCTTCCTCGACTTCTCTGTCTCCATCTCTGGGGATAGGTTGTCTACTAATATCCATTATAAGCCCACCGACTCCCACAGCTATCTTCTTCACACCCTAACTCCTGTAAGGACTCCATTCCATTCTCCCAGTTTCTCCGTCTCCGACGCATCTGCTCTGATGATGCTACCTTCCATGACGGTGCTTCTGATATGACCTTTTTCCTCAACCGAGGATTTCCCCCCACTGTGGTTGACAGGGCCCTCAACCGTGTCCGACCCATTCCCCGCACCTCTACCCTCACCCCTTCCCCTTCCTCCCAGAACCGTGACAGGGTTCCCCTTGTCCTCACTTTTCACCCCACCAGCCTCCATATCCAAAGGATCATCCTCCGCCATTTTCGCCACCTCCAGCGTGATGCCACTACCAGTCGCATCTTCCCCTCCCTTCCCCTGTCAGCATTCCGAAGGGATCATTCCCTCCGCGACACCCTGGTCCACTCCTCCATTACCCCCACCACCTCGTCCCCGTCCCAGGGCACCTTCCCCTGCAATTGCAGGAGGTGTAATACCTGCCCATTTACCTCTTCTCTCCTCACTATCCCAGGCCCCAAACACTCCTTTCAGGTGAAGCAGCGATTTACTTGTACTTCTTTCAATGTAGTATACTGTATTCGCTGCTCACAGTGTGGTCTCCTCTACATTGGTGCCACTAAGCGCAGACTGGGTGACCGCTTTGCGGAACATCTCCGCTCAGTCCGCAAGCAGGACCCTGAGCTTCCGGTTGCTTGCCATTTCAACACTCCCCCCTGCTCTCATGCTCACATCTCTGTCCTGGGATTGCTGCAGTGTTCCAGTGAACATCAACGCAAGCTCGAGGAACAGCATCTCATTTACCGATTAGGCACACTACAGCCTGCCGGACTGAACATTGAGTTCAATAATTTCAGAGCATGACAGCCCCCCATTTTACTTTCATTTTTAGTTATTTTTTCTTCCTTTTTTTTAACGTTCTTTTTTACAATTTTTTTTTGCATTTATTTCATTTCATCTTAGTTTGTTCAGTTTGCTTACCCACTGTTTTTTTCAGGTTTGCACTTGCTGCTGTTCAATATTCAGTGTATTTACACCTAATCTGTACTAATGCTTTGTCTTTCAACACACCATTAACATATTGTTTGCCTTTGCTCCGTGACCTTTTGGTCAGCTATGTGGCCTGGTCCAATCTAGACCTCCTTTGTTATCTCTTGCCCCAACCCCACCTCACTTGCTTATAACCTGTGACTTTTCTAATATTTGTCAGTTCCGAAGAAGGGTCACTGACCCGAAACGTTAACTCTGCTTCTCTTTCCACAGATGCTGCCAAACCTGCTGAGTGATTCCAGCATTTCTTGTTTTTATATCAATAGATTGTTGTTAGGTAAGGGTATTAAAAGATATAGAGTACAGCCTGGTAAATGGAGTTGAGGTACAAATCTGACATGATCTGATGGAATGGTGGACAGGCTGAAGAGCCTGAATGGCCTTCCCTTGTTCTAGGGTTGCCAACTCTGGTTGGAGGTATTCCAGGAGATGTCATCACATGACCTTATTATCAGTTTATATTTTGTTTCCCGCTCGGTGGCCAGCCAGATTTAACTGTTGGCGATTGGCGAGCATGGAAACTATTGGTTAAAGATTGCAGTTGTGGACCATTGAGGACGGTCCCCAGCAATTGAAAAAGATCTGGGGGGGACTTGGAGTGTGGCAACGAGGAGGGAAAGATGCAAAGATCAGGGCATAGTAGGGGTGGGGGGATGTTGGAGATGGCAGTGAGAAGGGAGGAAAAGATGTGTCTGAACATGGGAGTGTAGAGGGAGAGGAGCAAATATTACAGGTTTGGATGAGGGAAATGACTGTTTGCGGCAGCTAAGACAAATGGAAGGAGGTTAGTTTGAGGGGTAGGGGGAGCACTCCCGCTAGAGTAGACACAGAGAACATGTTTCCACTTATGGGGAAGAGCAAAACTAGAGGCCATCAATATAAGATAGTCACCAAAAAATCACATAAGGAATCCAGAAGAAACTTCCTTCCTCAAAAGAGTGGTGAGAATGTGGAACTCGTTGCCACAGGGAGTGAAGTAATAATATACATGCATTTAAGGGGAGGCTAGATAGGCATGTAAGGGAGAAGGGAATAGAAGGCTATGCTGATAGAGTTCGATGAGGAAAGACAGGAGGAGGCTCAAGTGGAGCATAAATGCTGGCATGATTGGGCCAATTGTCTGTTTCTGTTCTGTATATCCTATGTAATCCTATGCTGTGTTATTAAAAAAAAACAGATCTGCTTAATCTGGCTGCTCCTGTCTCCATTTAGCTGTCAGTTTGCCCGAGCCCTGGAAAACCCAGCTGGCCAATGTTAAGTTTAAATTCAACTCCCAACTGCATTTAAATATTATAATGAACTCTCTCGCCTCTCGAAGGGGCAACACAGACACGCCACGCAACGCACCACCGTAAAATGGCAGTTGCCGTGTATGCGGTGTGTTGGGGTCATGTTACGTGATTTCTAATTTTTATCTACCACTGACTCTCTCCCACCCATCGCAGAGGAGTTAATATCGATTCCTTTGTTATCCAATTGGATGATTCTTGACTCTTGGTCAAACTGTCATTTTTCCATCATCTCTAATATTTGAATATCAAATGAAGAAAAGAGTTTAAAAAATGAAAAAGAAGCTAGGTCAATCCTGGAGTGCTGGCAAGCCCATCTTGTTCCTATGTAGCTCAGGTCTCATGCAGCCTCTGATAACATGAAGATAAACTTCAGGAACTTTATAAGACAGGTGACATAAAAGCCCTGTTTCTTACAGGGTCATGATGCCAGTACATCCAAAAGGTGCACCATTCGAACTCTTACGGCCAAGCCACACCTGTACATAATAGTGAGGTGCCCAGTGCAGTTGGTTGCAGGAATACCAGCAGCAGTAACTAAAAATGCCACAGAATAATTCAGTTAAATTGCTCTCCTATAGGACAGACTGCAATATTTTTTAAAAAGCTCCCTTTTTGTGCCATTGAATAAAATTATCATCTTTGAAGAAAAACTCCAATTCATCAGGACTCAACTGTTTGATACAGGCTGGTCATGACTGCACTTCTTTCTTACATTTTTTAATTTGAAACAATTTTGTAAGATTGACACACCCAGCACCCCTCCTTTCGCAAAATCCACTCGCTCTCTGTACTCCACTGAATCAAGTTCAAGATCCTTGTCCTTGTTTTGATTTCCTCCATGATCTTGTCCTCCTTTCCATTTTCTTTACAACATTACAACAATGACTCCACTTCAAAAGTACCTCATTGGCTGTAAATCACATTAGGATCTCCTGAGCTTGTGAAAGCTGCTATATAAATGTAAGTTTTTTACCTTATGCCAGCCATACAACCTTTCCTGCATTCTGCACTTTGACTCCACATTGCTATTTGACCCCTGCTCCACTACTAAAGTCAGCATTCAATCACTACAGCCCTGTCCTCAGGAATTCTCTTCCTCAGCCACTTTATCTCCCTTCTAACCTTTAAAAGCCTCCTCAAAAAACTTTCTTTAACTGTGGTCTCTTCCTTCCCCACATGAATCGCTGGATTTTGTACACCCGCCGCTGGGAGCAGAAGCAGGTGCGGAACATATATTGGTATTGGTTGCCTGCTGTGTAATCACATAGCAGGGCCAGCCTTGGTGACGCTCTGGCATCACCTGTTGAAGGACGAGGTGCTGGCACCATTTTTAAAAGGCTGCCAGCCCTGCAAACAGTACACCCCCACCCCCGCCATACCAATCAGAGTGCAGAGTTCACCCCTTTCCCACCTCAATGGCGCCAGCTTTCCCTGAACGAGAAAGTGAAGGTGCGTGAGTGCCGCACATCACGCTGAGGATTGGAAACTGAAGGTAAGATCGCTGCAGTTTATATATTAATATATCCAAAGATGCAATTTAAATTTGCTAGCTTGTGTCCCATCGCAAAGCGGCAGAGGGGCCGTCACGGAGCTTCCCTGCTGCCGGGTTGATCGGGTCCGGTAATCCCGGCGTCTGGTGCCGTGGCGACCCTGGCCGTTGCGATTTTCCAGCCCCTCCACCACGGAACCCGATGTCGGGCTGGAAAAAAAATCCAGCCCTAAGTATTTTCTTCCCCTCCATTGCCCCCACCCCGCTCATGGTCTAGTTTTCACCATGTGAACTTTCTGAGACATTTGATTTAGAGATACAGCACTGAAACAGGCCCTTCGGCCCACCGAGTCTGTGCCGACCCTCAACCACCCATTTATACTAATCCTACACTAATCCCATATTCCTACCACATCCTCACCTGTCCCTATATTCCCCTACTACCTACCTATACTAGGGGCAATTTTTATAATGGTCAATTTACCTATCAACCTGCAAGTCTTTTGGCTTGTGGGAGGAAACTGGAGCACCCGGAGGAAACCCACGCAGACACAGGGAGAACTTGCAAACTCCACACAGGCAGTACCCAGAATTGAACCCGGGTCGCTGGAGCTGTGAGGCTGCAGTGCTAACCACTGCGCCACTGTGCCACTCTTTGTGGGTGGCTGCATGTTGCTGTATTTTCACTTTCTCTATGCTTTCAGTAATGTAATTGAGCTCAACTAAAACTTGTCACTCACTCTCAGCCCCCTTAGCACCTGCCCCCAACCCCCAACAAAAGGTTTCACCCATCAGTATTATGGACTGCTCAAAGCATTCTACTGGCACTGCCCCTACAGCAGTCATTTGTCAACATAATGCAGTGTAAGTCTGCTAGAATGATGCAGTTGTAGCTGGTGACTGCATTCTCCCTAATGTCATAAAGCAGCCAAGTGAGAACTGTCAGACCTTCAATGAAGACTGTGATTCCAGCACCTGCCACAGTGTTATTGTGACTTGGGACAAAATTGCTAGTAATATGTAATTAATTTTAATGTAAACATGTTCAATTGATAGTCATTGAATGTCTTGATTCTGTGACTAAAATTCAGAAGGTTGAGATATTCAGTGCTTATCATACTTATTCCAATTTGTATCTTAATCTTAAGCATTACTGCAGCTTACTTGATGTTGTGATCTGTAAATTCACTCCCCAGTGCGGAATTAAGATATACAGTCTGCAAGCTGCCAGGTTTGATCTTGGTCTGTATTGAGTTAAGGAAAGAAAGAACTTGCATTTATATAGCACTTTATACAACCTCAGGATGTCCCGAAGCACTTTACAACTAATGAAATAATTTTTGAAGTGTAGTCACTGTTAGCAGAGATTGGCAATTGGCTCCAGCACCCTGGGCTTGGAAGGGGGACATTTGTCAGGGTACATGTTCTGAAGTGTCAGCTTGCTGGAAAGTGTGTGCAGATATACAGGAGAGGAGTGAATACAGCTTTGCGAGGCTGTTGTGGAACAGCGCCCCAGTATGAGTTAGTTTCTTCATAATAGGAGGAAAGAGAGTTAGAAGACCAATGAAAACACATTAATATTGGCTGGAATGTTACGTTGGCTGGAGGCCCCACCCACCGGCCAAGAAGTTGGAGGCGAACCCACATCCGCCAGGCCTGGGAGCCACTTTATGATTTTATGTGGCCCAGGCCCTTAATTAGCCTTGGGTGGGGCTTCCGCCCCTCTGAGGCAGAAGGTCCTGCCTCCAAGAGCTGTTGGTCAACCAGGAGCGGTGGCCACTGCTGGGACTGCAGCCAGAGAGAGGATCAAGAGAACGCTGGCCCCAGAAATAAGGTGGGTGCCCCTGGCAAGGCCCCACAAAATCGACCAGGCCCCAAGGAGGTTGGTTGGGGAGTATAGTTCTGTCAGAGCAGTTGGGTCGTGGGGGGCCCACCTTGGGGCACAGGGTGCCCTATCAGGAGTACTCCCCACAGCCCGCAAGGAGGCCGCCAAGTTTTACTGGGTGGCCTCTTGGGGGTCCTGCACCACCTGCCTGCTGCTGGTAAAATACCAGTGGCGAGTGGAAGCCCTTAAATGGCAGTTAGTTTATACATTTTTTTAAATTCATTCATGGGATGCGGGCATCATTGGCTAGGCCAGCATTTATTGCCCACTCCTACTTGCCCTTGAGCTGCCTTCTTGAAACGCTGCAGTCCATGTGGGGTAGGTACACTCACAGTGCTGTTAGGAAGGGAGTTCCAGGATTTTGACCCAGGGCCTTAAGGGCCTTAATTGGCCTGGGGCAGGCAGGCCATTTCTCGCCACCACTGACCCTCGTAAAATTGTAGCGGGGGCGGGCAGGTGATGGGAATGGCACCCCCCGCCTCCCACTCAATTATACGAAACCTCCCCAACCCCTCCAGCCCACTCCTGCGGCAGGGGGGCATAAAATTCCAGCCATTATTTAAAGGTATCCATCGTCAATTGTGATTAACTGTAAAGTTCACACATTCAAGTCATATACACTGAGCAACTAGATGACATGTACTTTTTAATTAATATATTCATACTGAACCTACTTAGCATGAGACTAATTTTACACGAGACAGTATTGGGAGAACAGCAGGTCAAATACAAAGCAAATATAAACTAGAGTTAGAAAATGCAGTGTTAAAAAAGTAATATGCACAGATTAACAGGATCCAACAGGTTAAATAATGCATCAGTTGTAATGACGTTTATATTTTACTATGAAAAGCTCTGTTTTTCTAAACATTTGCGGGTAAAGGAATAGGGCTGGATTTTACCAGCCGTTTGGAGACAGGCATCAAGCTGGGAGGGCAGGTAATATGGGGGGGGGGGAAGGACTCGGGAGAGGAACCCGACATCTTCCCATTGCCATAACATATTACCAGCGGTGGGAATGCACTGGGCGGCCAATTGATTCACTTAAGTGCTCAATTAAGGGCCACTTCCTGCACCACTGGTATTTTGCCCAAGTCGGGAGAGCCTGCTACCATGTGGGGAGACTGCCAGTTAAACTTTGGTGGCCTCTCTGTGGGTTCTGGGGGGCAGGGTGGACCTCCTTTATAAACTCCATCAGGAAATGGAAGGGACGGAGGAACTCAAGAAAATTACAATCACCAGGGAAGTGGTTCTGAGCAAATTGTTGGAGCTACGGGCTGACAAGTCCCCGGGTCCTGATGGACATCATCCTAGGGTCTTAAAAGAAGTGGCTCATGAGATAGTTGATGCGTTGGTTTTAATTTTCCACATTTCTCTAGATTTGAGGAAGGTTCCATTAGATTGGAAAATAGGGAATGTAACTCTTTTATTCAAAAAGGGAGGGAAACAGAAAGCAGGAAACTACAGGCCAGTTAGCTCAATATCTGTCTTAGGGAAAATGTTAGAAGCTACTATTAAAGACGTTATAGCAGGGCACTTAGAAAAATTCAAGATAATCAGGCAGAGTCAACATGGTTTTGTGAAAGGGAAATCATGTTTAACCAATTTATTGGAATTCTTTGAAGAAGTAGCATGTGCTGTGGATAAAGGGAAACCGGTGGATGCATTGTACTTAGATTTCCAGAAGGCTTTTGATATGGTGCCACACCAAAGATTATTGCAGAAAATAAAAGTTCATGGTGTAGGGGCTAACATATTGGCATGGATAGAAGATTGGCTAGCTAACAGGAAACAGAAAGTAGGCATAAATGGGTCATTTTCTGGTTGGCTTGGTGTAACAATTGGTGTGCTGCAAGGTTCAGTGATGGGGCCTCAACTTTTTACAATTTATATAAATGACTTGGATGAAGGGACCAAAGGTATGGTTGCTAAATTTGTTGATGACACAAAGACAGGTAGGAAAATAAGTTGTGAAGAGGACATAAGGAGGCTACAAAGAGATAGGGATAGGATAAGTGAGTGGGCAAAGACCTGGCAGACGGAGTATAATGTGGGAAAACGTGAAATTGTCCATTTTGGCAGGAAGAATAAAAAGGAAGCATATTATCTAAATAGACTGCAGAGCTCGGAGATGCAGAGGAATCTGGGTGTCCTAGAATCGCAGAAGATTAGTATGCAGGTACAGCAAGTAATTAGGAAAGCGAATGGAATGTTATCATTTATTGTGAGAGGAATTGAATACAAAAGTAGCGAGGTTATGCTTCAGTTATGCAGGGCATTGATGAGACACATCTTGAGTACTGTGTACAGCATTGGTGTCCTTATTTAAGGATGGATGTAAATGCATTGGAAGCTGTTCAGAGAAGGTTTACTAGACTAATACCTGGAATGGGCGGGTTGTCTTATAATATTGGACAGGCTAAGCTGTATCCGTTGGAGTTTAGAAGAGTAAGAGGTGATTTGATTAAAACATATTAGTTCCTGAGGGGTCTTGACAGGGTGGATATGGAAAGGATTCTCCTTATGGGAGAATCTAGAACTGGGGTCACTTTTTAAAAATAAGGGGTCACCCATTTAAGACAGAAAAGAGGAGAAAATCTTCTCTCAAAGGGTCATGTGTCTTTGGAACTCTCTTCTAAAGGAAGTGGCCCTGGAAATACTGGATGCATTGGTGGTCATCTTCCAAAATTCTATAGACTCTGGAGCAGTTCCGACAGATTGGAAGGTGGCAAATGTAACCCCACTATTTCAAAAAGGAGGGAGAGAAACAACAGGGAATTACAGACCAGTTAGCCTTCCATCAGTAGTGGGGAAAATGCTAGAGTCTATTATAAAGGATGTGATAACAGTACACCTAGAAAGCATAAACGGGATTGAACAAAGTCAGCATGGGTTTTCGCAAGGGAAGTCATGCTTAACAAATCTACTGGAGTTTTTTGAGGATGTAACTAGTAGAATAGATAAGGGAGAACCAGTGGATGTGGTGTATTTGGATTTTCAGAAGGTTTTTGATAAGGTCCCACATAAGAGGTTAGTGTGCAAAATTAAAGCACATGGGATTGGGAGTAATATACTGGCATGGACTGAGAATTGGTTGACAGACAGGAAACAGAGAGTAGTAATAAACAGGTCTTTTTCCAGGTGGCAGGCAGTGACTAGTTGTTAACCGCAGGGATCAGTGCTTGGGCCCCAGCTATTCACAATATAGATTAACAACTTGGGTGAGGGAACTAAATGTAACATTTCCAAGTTTGCAGATGTCACAAAGCTGGGGGTAATGTGAGCTGTGAGGAGGATGCAAAGATGCTCCAATGTGATTTGGACAAGTTGGGTGAGTGGGCAAATGCATGGTTGACGCAGTATAATGTGGATAACTGTGAGGTTATCCACTTTGATTGTAAAAACAGAAAGGCAGATTATCATCTGAATGATGATAGATTGGGAAAAGGGGAGGTGCAGCGAGACCTGGGTGTCCTTGTACACCAGTCGCTGAAAGCAAGCATTCAGTTGCAGCAAGCAATTCGGAAGGTGAATGCTGTGTTGGCCTTCACTGCAAGAAGATTTGAGTACAGAAGCAAGGATGTCTTACTGCAGTTTTACAGGCCGTGATGAGATCACATCTGGAGTATTGTGTGCTGTTTTGGTCTCCTTATCTTAGGAAGGGTGTTCTTGCCTTGGAGGGAGTGCAAAAAAGATTTACTAGGCTGATTCCTGGGATGGCAGGATTGACGTATGAGGAGAGATTGGGTCGACTAGGCCTATATTCATTAAAGTTTAGAAGAATGAGAGGGGATATCATCGGAACCTAGAAAATTCTAACAGGACTAGACAGGCTAGATGCAGGGAGAATGTTCCCGATGACTGGGGAGTCCAGAACCAGGGGGTCACAGTCTCAGGATACGGGGTATGCCATTTAGAACCGAAATAAGGAGAAATTTCTTCACTCAGAGGGTGGTGAACCTGTGGAATTCTCTACTGCAGAAGACAGTGGAGGCTAAGTCATTAAATATATTCAAGAAGGAGATTGATATATTTCTTAATGCCAAAGGGATCAAGGGATATGGGGAGAAAGTGGGAACAGGGTACTGAATTAGACAATGATCCTTTTTTGAATGGTGGAGCAGGCCCGAAGGGCCGAATGGCCTACTCCTTTTCCTATTTTCTATGTTTCTATGTTTCCTCAAAAGGGAGTCGAAACCAGGTCTTTAAATATCGGGGTTGTTGAGAATGTGGAGTTAAGGTTACAATCAGATCAGCCATGACCTTATTGAATGGCGGAGCAGACTCGAGGGATCGAGTGGCCTACTCCTGCTCCTAATTCATATGTTCGTATGCATACGGAGGGGACCCCAGTGGCAATGGCTGCCCCCGCAGCTACAGCACCACCTCTTGAAGGTGACCTCCCTCACCCTCAATCGCTGATGCCTGCCTCCCTGGTCCTGTCTGTTTCAAATTAACTTACTCCTCTTTGAGGTGCCCTCTGCTACATCTTGCAGCCTCAACAGTAGCCACTGCTAGCGGTCAGGCTGCTGAGGCTGCTGAGCTGCCAATCCTCTGATTGGGCTGGCAGCTTTGGGAAGTAGGGGGGCATGGTGGGGGGCAGGGGGGTGGCGCGCCGGCCGCCATCCTTAAATGGAGGATGGCAGCCCCGGCGGTAGCCTGTTAATTGGTTGCTGCTGGTAAAATGCTGGCCCAGCATCGCACCATTTGCCAGGGTGGAATGGGTTCCTGCTTTCGGCCGCAGCGGCAGGACTTGATCATTGCTGGAAAAATGCAGCCCATAATTTGTTTTTAACAAAATATGTGAAGGAAGATTTGTGTCCGCTTAGCTGAATTGGTTGCACAATCAACTCTGGATCAAGGATTTGTGAATTTGAGCCCCACTCCAGGATTTGCCACATAATCCAGGCTGACATCCAGTGCAGTACTGAGGGAGTACTGCACTGCCAGAGAGGTTGCCTTTCAGATGTGACATTGCACATGGGTCCCTTCTGCCTATTCACATTCACTTTAAAGACCCCACAGCACTACTTGAAGAAGAACAGGATGCTCTCTCAATAAACATGCCCTTTATTCCTTCCTCAACCTAACAACAGATTAACTGTTCAGCTAATTATTGTTTGTGGGATGTTTCTGACACAGAATGGCTGTCACCACATTGAAGTCCTAAAATAAATTCTTTGAGTGAAATGCTTTAAGAAACTTTGATGCCTCTATGAGGCACTACAGAGAATCACAGGGGTAGAAATTTGTTCATGTAGGGCTGCTTCTAGAATGGCTGTGCAGACCGATGTTGATTTCTCGGGGGCAGGCAGTGTCATGGGCTGCTATCTGCACAGCTTTCTTCAATGATATCGGTGGTGAACGCTGCATGGACTGTGACAATGCCTTCCCTTGGGGATCGACGTAAGTCTGCATCGCACTGCTAGAAGCAATGCTGAACAAACACATTTCTCCCCCATAGACTCTTACAGCACAGAAAGAAGCCATTTGGCCTAGTCTGCCTGTGCTGGTTCTTTGAAAGAGCTATCCAATTAGTCCCCTTCCCCAGCTCTTTCCCCATAACCCTGCAATTCTTTTCCTTGTCAAGTATATATCAAATTCCTTTTTAATGTTACTATTGAATCTGCTTCCACCATCCTTTCAGGCAGTGCATTCCAGATCATAACAATGCGTTGCGTAAAAATAAAATTCTCCTCATCTCTCCCTTGGTTCTTTTGCGAATTATTTTAACTCTTTATCCTCTAATTATTTGGTATGATATATAAGTATTTCTTTGCAGATATTAGTCTGAACAGATAAAGGACAGTAACTTGCATTTTAATTTGCAATTGGAACATACTTCGCTACTCTAATAATAATGAAGACAATTTTACAGTAATAAATAAAAGACAGCAGCTTGGTGGAAACACTTGTGTAAGCAAAGCTGTAACCCTATTCTCTATTCTGCCCAGTCTGTGGAAGTTACTAAGGGTATTTATAGGGAGAAGAAAACAGGACCATATTTAATTTACAAAGGTATTGCATAGAAGATGATCACCTGGTTATCACATTGTACTAACACTGAAAGCTAAGTATAAAACAAATAATAATAAAAACAGAAAAGGCTGGAAATATATAGCAGATCTACCAGCATCGGCAAATAAAAATGTCAGGGCCAATTTTCAAGTGTTGTTCCTTTATCAGAATTGAAACAAGAAGGCAAATATCCTTCCTTTACAGTATTGACCCAAAACAGAGAAAGGATAACAACAGGTAAAAGTTGCTGGACCAAATATGTTAAAAATGAGCAAAAAGAAGTTTAATAATCTGGCATTTGTTTCAGACCTGTTGTATATTTCCAGCATTTTCTTTTTTTGTTTCAAATTTGCAGGGTTTCTTTGAAATTGCTGATCTTTTGGGGTACTTTGAATTTTGGCAAGTGATACGAGACCACTTTGAGGAGATAACTTCATATCACTTGTGCCTCACACCAGCAACAGTAGAGCCATTGCAAAGTCATTTATTTAATGAAAAGCTCTCCTGTGCTCCAACTTTGTATGTTAACATTTGTAAAAAGCTGCATTCACATTAAAAATGTCACAGGCATTTCTATACCAGTAAGTGGACATTTAAGTAAGTGGGGCAGAGCTTCATTTTGCCTGCATTGTATCTCAAGACTGCCAGCTCGCACTGTTCCATAGTAAGTAACAATGTCATATTGGTAACTCTTAAGTATAAAAGAGGCAGTTTCACCAGTTAATACACTACTGAAAGCAAGTACAATAAATTCCTGTCCAGTAGCCATATGGTGGTGATAGGATTTAATGTGTTGCAATTGCATTTACATAGGCTGTCAAGTCAAGCATGTTATTTAAGTGTTCTATCCATTCAGGAGCTAACTGAAGGGCATTGTGAATATCTGTTAGGGAACAGGGAATCCTTGCTGGTGGGTGCAAGCAGCAAGTATGTAGGAAATAAAAACAAGAAATGCTGGAATCACTCAGCAGGTCTGGCAGCATCTGTGGAAAGAGAAGCAGAGTTAACGTTTCGGGTCAGTGACCCTTCATCGGAACATGTAGGAAACATCTTCGAACTGGCCACAACAGTAAAGGGGGGAGCCATAAAGAACCCATTTTTAATATTTGTACCATATCTGATCATTCCACATCAGAAGTGTTTGAACTTTATCCACAGATGGCACGATAGCTCAAAACATCAGGGATCTGGCCTGTTGAGTTTGTCACTGAATAGGCATTGGCTCTGTTTAATGCTTGTGCTTGCCACCTAGTCCGCCATCTGGAGGAGACATCTAGATTCCTTAGAGAAATTGTCCAATCAGGGTGCCTTGAGCTCAGATGGTAGCTCGGTTTCAGGTATACAGTGTTTATATTATCACCATTCTTTTCAAACATGATATTTATCAGGTGGGGAGCAATGCTGTTTTGTGAGACTGGATATGGCACTGTGTTGGAGTCTTCTGAGCAGCACCAAGTTTTCTGCTTAGTGCCCAGGCTGAATCTTGTCATGTTTATTTCCATGGTAGCCTGGTCTTATCATGCTCTTCTAGAAGCATAGAAGCTGCCTAAAAGATTTATGGCGATGTTGGGATCACCATTTTCTTCATTTGCTTGAGGAGTTCTGCATGCTCTTCCTCTAGGTGGGAACTGTGGATCTTATAATGACCTCCTGGAATTGCCTTGGTGGCAGCTTGGTGACCCTCATGTAAGCTTCATCCGTCAAGATGTTGCGCAGGGTACAAGTCGTATGGTGGTCAGTGAATTGTGGAAAGACAGGCAAATTTTCTTTTGGATAGTTCCGGTGAAGGATTTTATTGGTACTCACAATAGGTTTGGTTACTCCAACTTTGGTAAAGATTGGACTGTGGAAAACATTTCAATGCACCATCTATGATGTGAAGTGAATGATTGTCTGTGTTGGTGATCCAAGTGAGGTCAGGAGAGTAGTCGTGCTTCCATCTGGCAGAATGAAAAGTATCACCTTATTCTGAATCATGAATGAGTTGAAGTTCATGGAATGTGACCCAGTGCAAAAGGCCAACTCCATTTCATTCTGAGTCTAATTGCAGGTAGTTTGGCAGCTTTAAAATTTCTAACATAGAGAGCAGAGTTTGGTACCTTCAGAAGAATATTTGGTATAGGCCAAGTTGGCTAGAAGGCTTGTATGCATTTGTCTTTCTAAAATGACTCACTCTCACAATATCACATAGATACGAATTACATGGGAGTGGTTCATGTCAACAAGATCTACTTTAACATTGGCTGTACGACCATATTTGCTGTGCAGAGCATAAGTTTATTTTTTTGATGGCCAATGTCCAAGGTTTCAAGAGCATGGTCAAGATCGCTGAGATTGCTTGAGAGCCCATATTGGTCAGGATCTAAAACATCAGCAGCTTTGGATTCCCTTGCCGATGGGAATTTAACTGCATTGCACCCCCATGATAGAATAATATAGCAAAGGAGAAAAAACACATGCAGAGCCAAGAAAACGAAAAAAGCACCATGACATTTTTGGGTTAGAGTTTCACCGTGCAATATTATCAATGAACCTATTAACATGTTTTCCAACATGTCTCTATCTGATATTTCAATGTAAGCATTAACCTGAAAAAACAGGTTAAATCCTTCATTAAAGAAATGGACAGAGAAATGCTGTTACTAATGTCGCACTGCGATTTCAACCCACTTAACTTCAAACCAGCTAACCTGTAAGCTGGATCAATTTCAATGCTGCACTCAATTCATGGGTCTCTGCCACTCAGTATAGATTTTCCATTTTTTCTAATCCTTTTCCTGTTTGTTTAAAATGTATGAAATCTTTGTATCTGATCCCTTGAGTCAACCTATCATTACTATTTTGTGACTCAATTTAACATGAGCACTGCACACTCACTGCACAAATTTAGTTTTGCTCAACTGAGACAACGGTGGAACAATTTATTAATTTTATTTTATACACGAATGAAAATTAATTTGGATTAAAGAAGAAATTGAAAGCATCAGCTATTCTGTGTCCAGGCCTTAATTTTTCACCTCATCTCACTTCGCACATAACTGAATTCTAAATGTTTCCACGGTTCCAGAGATGGTGTTAGTACTAAGTGTTGACTCATTTAACATAATCACCATCTTATAATGAAACAGTTAATATTAGGATGACAACTACCATTTTTTTTTTGCCAAGGGCATCAAGTAGCAGTTAGGAAGAGGCGACAGTAGTGTAATTACCAGGCCTGACAGACCTTGTTCATTTCTTGCTACCTTTTTTTTCTCTCGTGCAGCTGATGCAGTGAGGCACAATGTCAACAATCAAAATGGAAATGAAGGGAATGCGAAGATCCAGGTGAATAATTACCAAGGGTTAGAGACCTGTGATACCTCCTGAAGTGTCAGGGTTGACAAGATGCCCATTTTTTTACTCTCTCGGTGTGAAGCATGCTGACTTGTTGTTGATGGATTGAGTCAGTAATATCAATTAAAATCTAGGCAATTGCTATCTAGCTCTGATTCTTTTTAAAGCCTCAACACAGATTTTAAATGCAACCCATGCAAATTACCATTAACCCTTTGCTATTGTAAAATACTACCTCTGTACTCACTAATAGGAAGTTATCAAAGTCAACAGTTTCATACAACTGCCTGTTAGCAAAAATAATATAAAGATACAGGGCAAGAATATTCCAGTCCTAACCAAGGTGAAATACTGGTGGATCTCTGGATTTGGGGCTGGAAAGTTTTGCAGAAGTCAGGTCCACTGGGATGTGATCCTGTTTTTTTGAGTTGCTATTTTCCGATGGGGGCCCACAAGCAGACGACATGCATTTTGAACCTTACCTAAGGTGCACTAACCTACATTTACCTACACTAAGGTAATCACTCCCAGAGGGCCTCAATTACATCATGTCTTGAGATAAAATGACTCCTTTTCACACTGAAGTATAAGTGGCTGCAGAGATTGCGGATTCATTGGTTGTAATATTTCAAAATTCCCTAGATTCTGGAAAGGTCCCAGTGGATTGAAAAACCGCAAATATAATAACTCTATTAAAGAAAGGAGGGAGACAGAAATCAGGAAACTGTAAGCCAGTTAGTCTAACATTTGTCATTGTGAAAATGCTAGAATCCATTGTTAAGGAAATAGTAGCAGGACATCTAGAAAATTATAATGCAATCAGGCAAAGTCAACATGGAGTTATGAAAGGAAAATCATATTTGACAAATCATGTTAGAGTTCTTTGAGGATGTAACAAGCAGGGAAACCAGTAGATATCGTGTATATGGATTTCCAAAAGGCATTCGATAGGGTGCCACATAAAAGATTAGTACACAAGGTGAGAGCTCATGGTGTGCACCTTCTCCTTTGTTATCTCTTGCCCCACCCCCACCTCACTTGCTTATAATCTGTGACTTTTCTAATATTTGTCAGTTCCGAAGAAGGGTCACTGACCCGACACGTTAACTCTGCTTCTCTTTCCACAGATGCTGCCAGACCTGCTGAGTGATTCCAGCATTTCTTGTTTTTGTTTGGGAGTAATATATTAGCATGGATAAAGGATTGGCTACGAACAGGAAACAGAGAGTCAGGATAAATGGGGCATTTTCAGGTTGGCAAACTGTAACTAGTGGAGTGCCACAGGGATCAGTGCTGGGGCCTCAACAATTTATGATCTACATTAATAACTTGGATGAAGGGACTGACTGTATTGTAGCCAAATTTGCAGATGATACAAAGATAGGGAGGAAAGCAAGTTGTAGGGAAGACACAAGTCTGCAAAGGGATAGAGATGGGTTAAGGTTAAGTGAGTGGGCAAACATTTGGCAGCTGGAGTATAATGTAGGAAAATATGAGGTTGTCCACTTTGGTGGGAAGAATAGCAAAGCTGAATATTATTTACACGGGGAGAGCATATAGGATGCTGCAGTATAATGGGGTCTGGGTGTCCTTGTACATGAATCACAAAAAGCTAGCATGCAGGTACAGCAAGTAAAGAAAGGCAAGTGGAATTTTGGCATTTATTGCAAAGAGGATGGAGTATAAATGTAGTGAAGTCTTGCTGCAACTGTACAGGGCACTCATGAAACCACACCTAGAGGAATGTGTATAGTTTTAGTCTCCTTACTTAAGAAGGGATATAGTTGCATTGGAAGCAGTTCAGAGAAGGTTCACTCAGCTGATTCCTGGAATAAAGGGGTTGTCTTATGAGGAAAGGTTGAGCAGGTTGGACCTATACTCATTGGAGTTTAGAAGAATGAGAGTTGATCTTATTGAAACATGTAAGATTCTGAGGCAGCAGGGAGGGTGACAGGGTAGATGCTGAGAGGAAGTTTCCACTCCTGGGGGAATCTAGAACTAGGGGGCACAGTTCCAAGATAAGGGGTCTCCCTTTAAAGTCAGAGATGAGGAGGAATTTATTTTCTCACAAGGTCATTAATCTTTCGAATTTTCTACCCCAGAGAGCAATGGAGGCTGGGTCATTGAATATATTCAAGGCTGAGTTAAACAGATTTTTGATCTACAAGGGCATCAAGGATTATGAGGGCCAGGCAGGAAAGTGGAGTGAAAGCCACAATCAGATCAGCCATGATCTTATTGAATGGTGGAGCAGGCTCAAGGGGCCGAATGGCCTACTCCTGCTCCTATTTCTAATGATCTTATGAAAACTGTAATGGCTAATATCTTCTATTAGGTCGAAAGGATCCTGCAGGCAGCTGAGGGCTGCTCCATCTTATGAAGCCAGATGAGGATGGGCACCACTGAAGTGCCTGTGCAGGAATCAGTAGTCCACATAGAATTACAGATTCATACAGTAGTGGAGGAGACCACTCAGCCCATTGTGTCTGTGTCAGCTCTTTGAAAGAGTTATCCAATTATTCCCACTCCCCTGCTCTTTACCCATAGTCCTACAAATGTTTCTTTTTCAAGTATACCCCTTAGAAAGTTTCTATTGAATCTGCTTCCACCACCTCTTCAAGTTGTGCATTCAGATCATAACAACTCGCTGCGTAAAAAAAACCTCCTAATTTCCCCCTTAGATTGTGATACATGCATACATGACCATGCAAATAACCCCATCTCCATAATTTAGGAGAGGGATGGCAGTCAAGCCTGTGGACAGATGGCAATTATGCTCTGGCACTCTTCTGCCAGTGCGGTGGACCATTGAAACTAAATCAGAATGCTCTTTGATGTCTATGATGCAAACTTCCTCTCATTTATAAAGCAGAGGAGACTGCAGTGCTACTATTTATATTTAGCAAATGCAAATACCCGGAGCCAAGTGATAGCCTCCTCGTTTGCTGACTTTAAGGTGATTAGCCCACCACTTAATCTGTAAAGGGGGCACACCTCGGTAATATGTAGCATTGTTTGTATCTCTCCACAAATGCATAAGGGGTTTGTACTGGGGCTCCAGTGGTGGAGATTGGCTGCACAGAGTCCCTGGCTTGTTCTGAACCTGTTTAGCAAGGACCACTCTCGCCATGATAGTTCAAAGCCTGCCATTCGACAGATTGGGTTTGTCACAAGGAACTTGTTAGCGACTTCCCGTGTTTCCCATTCCTTGATCCAAAGGATGTCTGCTGGTAGATCTTGCTCAGGAAGGTTGCTCCATATGGGTGACGAACTGGAAGGGGGGCAGTAGATAGATTAAACATGTCATGATGGAGTGGTAAGTGAGATGCAGCACAGATGGCTTCAAACAGCTAGTGGGTTTTCATCAGTCGCCGGATGTGTGGGGGAATGATGTTTGCGAGGACAGGAAGCCAGCGGATGGGTATTGAGTGGAGGGTTCAAGTTATGATGTGCATTATTGCATTCAATTGAGTATCAACAAGACATGTGTGTGATAACCTATGCCAGACAGGTGCACAGTACTCAGCTTCTGAGTATGATAGGGCAAGTGCTGAGGTCTGGAGTGTTGTGGCGACAGCGTCCCATGTAGATCCAGCAAATTTAGTTAATAGGTTGTTTCTGCTTTTGACCTTTGCTGCTGTTTTCTTCATGTGCTCCTGGATGGACAAAGTCCTATCCAGAGTCACTCCCAAATATGTTGAGTTGGGGTCATGCTTTAGTCTCTGACCATCCATGTAGGGACGCAATTCTTTTTTAGCACTGGCATTGTGGAGGTGGAATACACTGGATATGGTGCTACTGCATCTGTTTCAATGTAAAATTGATACCAACATATGAAATGATCATGTACTATTTTTCCTAATTGCCTCCCTTCCTCTCAAGATGCTGAACAATGCTGAAGTATTGTTCCATGGATGCCATCTAGTATCTTGTCAACTAGTCAGTTTTCTTTCATAATCAAGAAATTTGAATATGGGGGCAACACACACTGAAGCTGACCTTGTTCTAAACCACTGTACACTTCCAAAAGTGGCGACTGAATAGTGATGAGGAGCAGGACCTGTGGTATATTGTGATGTCTTTTGTGTACTGCCCTCTCACAGAATTCACCGGTACAGCAATGTGAGTCAGGGTCTTTGATTAAGACTAATCAAGCAATTTCAGACCCAACCATTAAGTGGAGTTGGTATTCAAAGTCAATGTTCAGGGTCAACACAATCTGAGATGTTAGGAGAGCAAAGTCAAGCTAACGAGAATGGAAGAAGATACCCAGACAGAAAGAGAATGAAACTAGATAGGTTAATTGAAAGTATGTAGAAATGAAGGAGAAATAATTTGTATCTTCATTACATTTTGTCAATGATGATATTTTTGTTAAAAACATACTGGTCGTAAGGAAAACATTTTTTTATCGTAAATTATTCTGGAAGTATTGGTTATATACGTTTTCATTGTGATCACAGTAATAACAGATATGCAACCCAACCTGTTAAATATCAGAGTATTGTTATTGTATTGTGGGAAATTATGTACAAGTACCATTTTACATTTGAATGTAATTATTTTTTAAGTGGTGAGGGAGTGTGGTATATTGTGATATCTTTTGTATACTGTCCTATCTGCTGCCCTCTATGTTGGGAGGTGTAAATAAAAGTTTCCAACATGGCTGCTCCCAGTGAAGACCTCATGTAGTTTTATTCTGAATACACGGCAGGACCTGAGCTGATTTCCCCTAATCCTGGGACACTGAAATCAATTATAGCAATTTTACCACTGACCATGTTGAATTGAGTAAACTCAATTACGGGGTGGCACAATGGTGCAGTGGTTAGCACCGCAGCCTCACAGCTCCAGGGACCCGGGTTCGATTCTGGGCACTGCCTGTGTGGAGTTTGCAAGTTCTTCCTGTGACCGTGTGGGTTTTCGCTGGGTGCTCCGGTTTCCTCCCACAGCCAAAGACTTGCAGGTGATAGGTAAATTGGCCGTTGTAAATTGCCCCTAAATTGCCCCTAGTATAGGTAGGTGGTAAGGAATATGGGATTACTGTAGGGTTAGTATAAATGGGGGTTGTTGGTCGGCACAGACTCGGTGGGCTGAAGGGCCTGGTTCAGTGCTGTATCTCTAAAATAAAAAAATAAAAATAAATAAAAAACATAGATGGTGAATGGAAGATGGATCCTTGTCGCTCACTGTGCCCAACTAACTGCACTCGCACGCATTGTTAAAATCTGAGTTTTCAATTTGCTCACACCTTTAGTTGTAAACTTCCACAGTGTTTTGGAGCACACTGATAAAAAGTATTCAAAAACTAGTCTATGATATTGTCATTATCACTAAGCAATGGTCTAACTCCATGAAGAAAACTGTCAAAAAGAAAATAGGAACCAAAAGAACTGTTTTTAAAATACCTTTGCATCCAAAAATACAATGATTAAATAGTGTAGGTCAGATGATCGGCGCAACATCGAGGGCCGAAGGGCCTGTACTGCGCTGTAATGTTCTAATTCTAATTCTAAAGTCTAGAAAGAGAATTTAAGGATACAAGAAAACCATTCATGACGCATTTCGGGATCGTTAATTCCCAGAATATGTCCTGTTGTCAAAAAGGATTTGGGTTAGAAATCATTGTGCATGTTTTATGGATGTGAAACACTGTCTGATTCCGAGTTACACTCCAACGCTACCTGAAAAATGTCCAACTTGAAAATGGAATGGTCCATTTTACAGATGTCCCTGACAGCCACCTAGAACAGCATTCTTCTACAGACAACCAAAGCTAAGTTTTATTTTCAATAAAACTTCCTGTGGAGTCAAGCGAAGCAGGAATGCTCCTCCTGGCTCCACAGTACTGCTGACAGCCGCTGCAGGCCACTGTTGGACCCTTCCCACTGTCCTCCCTCCTGCCACTATCCTCAAGCAGCAGCTGACGAGGCAGAAGGCCTCAAATTCGTTGCTTCAAAAGGTGCATTTCCTGTGGAGTCACAGCACGGGCCGGCAGCTCACTCAGATTATTTAGCTGAGGCCTAATTTATGGCTGGTCTGACGCCTCCTGTTTTGGGTGTGGACTGTGGTCACATCACTGAATGTCCGGCCTTTTATCTTCCAAAACAAAAATCTAGAACCGATTCGAAGACTTCAGCAAGCCTGAGCATGCTGCCTTGTGCAGCACGTTAAAATGACCTCACAAATAGCTGAAAAGCACCACCGTGCAACAGCACTTACAAATGAAGGGCAAGGGTTTGTGATTGGTATGAAACAGAAACAGAGAAAATGCAAATCAAATCTGTGTAGGAGTGCGAAAAGAAAATTCATCTCCTTAAACACAGAGAGAATCTATAATAAGATCTTTGATGGTGGTGTTGCCTATAAAGCCCTGTGAGCTGGTGGCAGAAGTGCAGTGACAGGCACATGTTTGACATTACTCCACTCCTCAGCATATTGTAGAACTGCTAATTTCTCCTGGCCCCGAAAGCACTGACACCAAGTTGTGATACAGAGAGTATCGTCTCCAGGCTGTTTGCAAAATCATCATCCAATGCCGTCAAGTGAAAAACAAACGGATCCTGAGCATTGTAAATTGATACTATAATTGTATTTCATTCTTTATAGTTAACAGAATGTTTAATAACATTTTTTTAATAATATTTTATATTTTTGTTGCAATGTTTGTTATAGAGAGATGGTATTTTTGACTTTGCATTCTTAAGTGATCATCAGCGTAGCAATTGAATTGCACCCCAAAATGTGTAGGAATTGCATGAAGTTGGTGCTGCCAGTTCATTATAATGAGGCAGGTGTGCAACCAGCACTACCCATGCTATTCATTGGCTGTACACTTGTTTATGTGAGTGGGAAGTGAGGCTTCACTGATGTCACTTAAAGATAGCCAGCAATGCAGACAGCAGGGAATGGTTGAGAAATGGCTGCAAGAACACCAGATGGGGCCCCCGGGTTATCCGATGCTGCTTTCAGGAATTGTTCAGGAAGAGGGAGATCTTGTTACCCATTGGGGGCAGAAAGTCCTCCAGCAAATATTTTGTCACCAGAGGGAAGAGATTGCAGAGGAGTTTAGCATTCGGTCCACGGTTGTTGCACAGGGAAAAGCCCAATGATCTTAACAGAATTGTTTCGGTTGTCTCTTACCTCCTCAGATCCACCGCCTGCAGTCTCACTTACGTCCCCCACTTCCTTTCACTCTCCTATAATCACTGAGCCATACATTACACACTTCCTCCTCATACTGTTACACCTCCTAACGAACCACAATTGCAATCTCACATCTTTCACACAACATACAAACTACTCGACCCACAACAAGCATATTCTCCAAACACCTCACAAAGCTGTCACTAACACACTCCTTTCCAGCAGGATAAGATGATGCACAACATGCAGCAGGTCACAATGACCAGAGGAGGTTGAGTCAGCCAGCACATCCTGTGCCCCTGGAAGAAAATGTATCGGCCATAAAGGGCAGGGACCATCACGGCCGCAGCAAGTGGAAATTCTGGAGGAGATGTCACGCAGCACCTCTTTGCACCTTATCTTCATTTTCCTTTCTTATTTGTAATTCACCCTCCACACTCTGCATGAGAAACTGCTCATATTCCTTGTGGCATGGCTCTCAGGGTAGGCCTGCTATGCAGGTTTCTGACAGGAGTCATGAGTCATATCTGAATATGATAGTCCTTCTCACCCTGTGGCCAGCCTGTGACCTGACAGCCTGGTTGGGATAAAGGTGACATGGAAAACTGGCACAGGATCAATGAATCAAACAGTGCTGCTAGGAAACTGGGCACAGACCTGCATGATTTATGGCCTATGGTCAAAAACAAGCTGGACATTGAGGGAGTGGAATCCCTCTGTATTCAGAAAGATGCCAGGATGGTGATGGGGAGTGCACAAGGCAATGTGGGTGCAGTCCATGGCACCTTGTACCTTGGGGATGCCTGCAGTGCGGGCAAACCTTCTGCCATCTTGTCATGTTTCTCCCTGTTCATTAGGAAGGTGATGTAGTTGTTCCTCCTGGCATACAGAGCCTCTGAGGCATTCTGGATGCGGGAGGCCTCAGCCAACTGGGAGATGTCACTGATGTCACCAGTTAAAGCATGGAAGCTGCCTGTTGCATAAAGGTTAAGGTCCATGGTGATCTTGACAGCCACAGTCATGGCTGCACATGCTCTGCTTTGAGGCTCAAATTATAACTGAAATAAGTGGCATACGTCAGTGATAGCCTCCTTGTTGAAACAATGGCACTTTACACATTGCCCTTCACTGAAGTTAAGGTAGGAGAAGTGCTTCCTGAAAAGCTACTGTGGGCATGGCCTCCAGCACAGCACTCACCTCCTTCCTCTGCTCCCTGTTGCACCTGACTATCTATTTTCTTCTTTGATGTTTCCCTCCTCCTCCAGCCCCAACAGCAGACCTATCTGACCACCCATGGCTGCAATAAAATTACTTTGAAGGCAGATAGATGTGGTCCACAATGAGCTACAGGCAGCATTTGACCAAGTATGGCATCAAGGAGCCATAACAAATTGTAGTCAATGGGAATAAGGGGAAAAACTCTCCACTGGTTGGAGTTATACCTAGCACAAAGGAAGATGATTGTGGTTGTTGGAGACCAATCATCTCAGCCCCAGGACATCACTCCAGGAGTTCCTTAGGATAGTGTCCTAGACCCAACCATCTTCAGCAGCTTCATCAATGGCCTTCCTCCTTCATAAGGTCAGAAATGGGGATGTTCGCTGATGATTGCACAGTGTTCAATCCCATTTGTAACTCCTCAGATACTGAAGCAGTCTGTGCCTGCATGCAGCAAGACCTGGACAACATTCAGGTTTGGGCTGATCAGTGGTAAGTAACAGTCATACCAAACAAGTGCCTGGCAATGGCCATCTCCAACAAGTGGGAATCCAACCATCTCCTCTTGACATTCAATAGCATTACCATCGCTGAATCCCCCATCATCAACATCCTGCAGGTTACCATTGATCAGAAACTTAACTGGACCAGCCATATAAATACAGTGGCTACAAGAGCAGGTCAGTAACTGGGAATCCTGTGGCGAGTAACTCACCTCCTGACTCCACAAAGCATGTTCACCATCTACAAGGCACAGGTCAGGAGTGTGATGGAATACTCTCCACTTGCCTGGAGGAGTTCAGTTCCAACTGAAAGTACTTAAAGAGGAGGTAGATAGATTTTTGAAATATCGGGGCGTTGAGGGCTATGAGGAGCTGGCCAGAAAGAGGAGTTGAGGTCTGGGGCAGATCAGCCATGATCTTATTGAATGGTGGGGCAGGCTTGAGAGGCTGAATGGCCGACTCCTGCTCCTATTTCTTATGTTTAACAACACTCAGGAAGCTCGACATGATCTAGGACAAAGCAGCCCATTTGATCAACACCCCATTCACCACCTTAAACATTCACTCTCTCCACCACAGGCGCACTATGGCTGCAATGTTTGCGACTTACAAGATGCACTGCTGCAACCCGCCAAGGCTCCTTCAACAGCACCTTCAAACCTGTGACACCTACCACCTAAACGAACAATGTCAGCAGACACATGGGAACACTATTAGCTGCAATTTTCACTTAAAATCAAACACCATTCCTGACTTGCAACTATATCGCCGTTCCTTCACTGTCGCTGGGTCAAAATCCTGGGATTTCCTCCCTAACAGCACTGTGGCTGTACCTACACCACATGGACCACAGCAGTTCAAGAAGGCAGCTCACCAACACTTTCTCAAGGGCAATTAGAGATGGGCATTAAATGCTGGCCTTGCCAGCAACTCTCACATCCCATGAACAAATAAAAATAAAACAGGCTGTTAGCAAAAGTCAGAATTAAGTTGTATAAGTCAGGAAATAGTGAAGAAGTTAATCAGCAGCCTAAAAGTACAAACTAGCAACTATTCTGTATAGAGGGGATGAACCCTTTAAAAAAATGCCCCTGCAGGGTCCTTGCAGTCTGTTAGTGCCATGATGTGCTGGTCGGGTTTATCCTATTTCACAAGTCAGGCACTGGGGCAGCCCAATTTCACAAAAGGGTCCTATAACAACCATAGGACCCTTATTTAAATAGTATAATGAAACTTTTACATGCTTCTGGAATGCATCCTGGGCACCTACGAAGGTGCATGATTCAATCTAGTGGTCAATGTACTTCAGCCACATAGGAAGAGCATGTGCACAATGCATTGACCCTTGGGCACCTGATTTATGTCTGTAAAATGGGAATTGTGTCAGCAAATTTCTACACATCATTAAGAAGTGTTCGATGACATTTTCCAATTTAGCATAAAGTAAACTCATAAAAACTCATCATCGTGTCATGTGCAAATGGTGTCATTGTGCTGGCACATGATACAGCTCTTGCCTCTTCAATGAAAGCAAGTTTGAAAAACACTTCTTTCTTGAAGACCCTGCCCCTTTAAGGTCATGTAATTCTACCCTTTGCTTTATGGTATGTGTACCAGAACAGAGAAAGCTTTTTATTGGGATAACTTTATCAAACTATTCTTCTACAGGAAATACCATGAAATAAATCTGTACATGATCCTGACTGGTAATAACATGCCCTGCAAATGCCTGTTACAAATATGTGGATTGTGTTCATTTCATTTTTAAGTAAAGTACTAACAATGTCAATCAAGAGATTGAATTAATCGTTTGATCTTAGATCAGAATGGTGGCTGATTTAAATTACTAAGACCTGTGTGGTTGACTCTTAACTGCCCTCTGAAAAGGCCTAACAAGCCATTCAGTTGTACTAAACTGCTAAAACAAAGTACAAGAGTAAAACCAGATAGACCACCTGGCATCGACCTAGGCACTGGATTTGGACACAACAATGGTACATCCAGCCCGGTCAACCCCTCAAAGTCCTCTCTAACATCTGGGGACTTGTGCCAAACTTGGGAGAGCAACAGCCTGATATAGTCATACTCACCCCATAATACCTTACAGCCAATGTTCCAGACTCCTCATTCACCATCCCTGAGTCTATCCTGTCCCACCGGTACAGAGGTGGTGCACAGTGGTATACAGTCAGGAGGGAGTATCCATGAGAGTCCTCAACATTGATTCTGGACCCCATGAAGTCTCATGACATCAGGTCAAACATGGGCAAGGAAACCTCCTGCTAATTACCACCAACACCCTGCCTCAGCAGGTGAATCAGTGTTCCTCCACATTGAACACCAGTAAGAGGTAGTTAGAGCACAGAATATACTCTAGGTGGAGGACTTCAATGTCTATCACTAAGAATGGCTCAGTAGCAACACCATTGATCAAGCTGGCTGAGTCCTGAAGGACATAACTGCCAGACTGAGACTGCAGCAGAGTGGTGAGAGAATCAACACTCGGGATAAACGTACTTGGCCTTGTCCTCACCAACTTATCTGTTGCAGCTGCATCTTCCATGACAGTATTGTTAGGAGTAACCACCACACAGTCCCTGCGGAGACGAAGTCCCATCTTCACACTGAGTACACACTCCATTATGCTATATGGCACTATCATCATGCAAAATGGGTTAGATTCAGAACAGATCTAGTAGCTCAAAATGGGCAACCATTAGGCGCTCTGGGCCATCATCAGCAGAATTGTATTCCACCACAATTTGTAACCACATTGCCTGGTATATCCCTTATTCTATCATTACCATCAAGCCAGGAGACCAAGCCTGGTCCAACATAAGGAATGTAGGCATCCCAGCACCAGATATATCTAAAAATGAGGTGCCAACCTAGTGAAGCTATGAAATGTGTAGAACTGCAAGCAAAGACTTGTATCCTATTATTCCAAAACTGAATGGACAGGAATATCACTGAGCTGCACTATCATTGCTTGTCTCGCCCTTCATTTTTTATTCTGTTTTTCCTCTCTGATCTCTCTTTTGTCAAAGTGTTGGTTGTATGAAAGATCAATAGGGATGTAATTCACAGCCTGCACTTTCTTATACTGTCCAACTCAATGCACACATACTACTTTCCCTGTGTTTTTTTTTTCACTCTTGTTATTCTCTTTCCACTTTTTCTTCCTTTGAGCTCCTTTCTTTCACCTTTTGCCTTTGGCTTCTATCATTTCACTCCCTCTCTGTTAGAGCCTCAGAAAGAGTCTAACCTCATGGGATATATAAACATAGTGTATTCATGAACTTGAAAGCAATTTGGAAACTTATCAATTTTAACCAAGAAGTCAAATTTTATTTTACTTAAACATTAGGTAGGCGATGAGCTGAGTGATTGATATTGATATTGGTAATGCGACCTAATTTAAGCAAAACTGATGAGCTGCCAGCAATAATCAAGCAATGACAAGCATCTTGCCAATGATGTGTTAGGAAAACCAGGCGACTTTTCCACCAAGATCAACTGGCAGAGAGAATATGATGTGGGGCACATGTTGCGGTGAAAATAGGAACAACAAAAGGATCATCATGTTTTCTGAGTGGCCTGTAGTGGTCACTTTAAGGACCACTGGTTTGGCTGCTCTATGTTCAGTTTCACTGGGAGACGTCATAGGACCCTGATTTAAATGTATGGACAGGCTCCTGTTGGAGCATTGGCTACCTTAATGAAGGCCTGCTTGAAAACCGCAACAGACAGTTTTTGGGCAGTAGAACTTGGCAGTAAGCTTTTCTTCCACAATTTTTTTCTCACTACTGCCTCATTCATGCTGAAAAATGAAATGCCAATGGTGTCTTACAGTGAAAGTTAAGACATGCTCTGTGGTCACAGTGTACTGCAGCGATCTGATTGATCATTTTATATTGTGATACTAGGAACCACAACTTTCACAGGCAGATTTTTAGGGAAGTAATGGTAGAAATGCACCAAGTGACAGAAATAATTCCACAGCAGCAGCGCTGAATTATGCCTGCTTAATTAGAATGCAAACTGCATCCAAATAAGTGGCCTTTGCCTACAATGCAGAATTGTTTTTTTAGGTGAAAGTCCTATCCAGCTGTAGTCCAGCCATTCTTCCACGGGTGTTAAAGGTTATGCAGAAAAGAGGTTTTTATTTGTTTATTTTTAGATTTTTGTAGTCAGTCTTGTTTCCTTTTTGGTATCAGAATATGTAGAAGATGCTTATGTTAACAGAAAATTAGCCAAAAGTTGCTTCCAAAACTGTTGACAAGCCGATGTAAATAAAGCCTTTCCAATAGTTTAGAAGAACGAGCAAGTGCCTTTATCCAAAAAAAATCATACTGTACTGAAATAATACCCAAATAAGAGTTGAAACTGTTGTCATTCACCCATATGTTCCCACACAACAGTGAGCAATTCATCAGAGAAAGCTGGCAAGGCAAAATAGTCAGAGCACAATAGGTCTAGTTAACGTCTTTATAAACTAACATCCTATATATACTATGTTAGGCAAAACAGGATATGTAAAGACACACTTACAAACTGCATTTCCACTTGTGTGTATAAAAATAGGCCAAGTCACTTCAATGGAATTACACTATATTTCTATTTGCACTCAATTAGAATTCATATGTCATTCCTAAAACATTTTGCAAGGAGATTCTCTGCTTTCTCTATAATTTCCTTAGAAAATTTGTCTGCAAATGTGGTAATAGACGCATTTATAACATCTGAAAGATTCAATTTCCCTTTCAATCAAACTATAGTATGAATAGCTTTTCCCATTGAATGCAACAATGAGGAGCTATTACTGCACTGTGAGAGATGGGCTGCCTCAGCTGGCTTTTATTAAAGGCTGCCAAACAGTTTACAATATCTAGAATTTGTTCTGGTTTGCCTGCACTTTGATGCAGTTTTGTCTCTAATTCGTTGTCAACACATTGCCTTGTTTAATAAATAATACATACTATGCCCGATACGCAATGTTATTTAATGCAAATGACACCATTTTTTTTGTTTAGGCAGAACTTATTTGCTAAAGCACGTCATACTTTACGTTAAGAATGACAGGGACGTATACATTCTTAATTATTGGAAGTAACCTTCACTTCCAGATTCCAAGGAGGGGGCCTGTGCTCAGCTTCCTGATCTCAGCAAGCACAGCAGTTGGATCAGTACAGTTAGCTGCAGTGTCTTTGGGCTAGGCAAGGGAGAAAGCAGCCAGAGTTTTACTGGTGGCCCCTATTCAGTGCCCTTTGCCAGCACTTTGTACATGTGTGGTTATTAGATGAAAGCAAATCAGGCTCAGTGGAGAATACCCTTACAGTCAAACAGTTATCAATGTGGAATACTCATGCGGTATAGCCACTTGGGCAAGACCCCGGAGACCTGTCAGCATCATTGGAAATCTACCCCAGCAAATAGTAAACTTGTTTAGGCAACAAAGGGGAGACAACTGAAAAAAAACCTGTGCAATAGTGTAAGATGGATGATAGCAAGTCAGCAGCCCGTTTTACCTCTCTCCCGATTTTTACTTCCATTGAAGTTGGTGGAAATAAAAATCAGAAGAGATGTAAAGCAGCTTTACACCATCATGCAAAGATTGCCCTCAATGTGTCAAACATGAGGGGGAAAGTGGCAGAGATGCAGAGAGGGTGCAACAGTTTAGTTCCACAACTGCCTCAGTAAAAGACTTACTAAAACAAGGCAAGGCCACAAATTAATATCAATCAAGACTAAACACACACAAGGACTGTGGGCAACACAGGGGAGTGATTCATAGCAATTGAATCAATACTACATTTAAGAAAATAATTGACATCCTAACCACAAGAAGAGAGAAGAAAATCCAACTATTGCAAACTACCTCCAAAGCAGTGCAATAATAAAACTGCAGAGATCCAAACTGCTGCAGCAACAAAGGAAAATCTAAAAAGGAAGCAGTGATCAGATTATTCCACAACAAAAGAACCAAGTACAAAGCAAACTGGGAGTCAAAAGATGATAACTGAGACCCTGAAGATGAATCAAACACCTCATGACAAAGGCAAACTATCAACAGGAAGATTAATACATTTGCTGTCAGTCAAGGGATTAGATCAGACCTTCCAGGAATGTAATTATGAAACAGGAAACATTAAAGTTGTTCTTTAAATGGTGCAATGAATTTTCCTGCAGTTGATCAGAATCTGAAAGAGCAGAGGAATGTTCTGAAGTAATCATAGTTCAACAATGATTATAACTCAATTTTTCCCAGGGTCTCATGGTATTTTTTCCATTCATATAAACAAGTAACAACTAATAAACACATTAATGTTAGACCACTGTTCTGATCGATGCCAATAAAATAAAATTAGGTAAAGTGCATGTAATTGCATAATAACTATTCAATTGTCTCTTAAAACCCTGAAACCCTTCCTGCATTTATTTCATCCAGTAATCTACAGTGTTGGATGACCTAATTGCTGTCTCATGATGCATCTTCTCTCCTACTCTTTTCAATTATGGGTTTTGTCCCTGCAGCTAACAGGTTCCTTTATCCTATCTATTTCTCCATCCATATTACATGTACAGTCCACACTTTCAGTAAAAACACTGTGGAACTCTCAACTTCTCTGACCTACGTTGCTGATTGCAGACTGACCATTGGATTGGCTACCTCTCTTTATCAACCCCTCCTCTACAAACTCCTTTGCTTTGTTTAACTCTAACTCATTCGTAATCTCAGGTTTTCCCCTCGCTGGAACATAGGAACAGGAGTAAGTATTCATCACATCAAACTTGTTCTCCCATTTAGTGAGATCATGGCTGATCCGTAACTTTTATATACTTGTCTAGCAAATATCTATCAAACTCAGATTTAAGTTTATTCCTTAATCCAGCATCTACTGCTTTTAATGGGAGATAGTTCCACACTTCTACCACCCTTTACAGGAAGAAGTGTTTCCTAACTTCTCTCCTGAATGATCTAGCCCTGATTTTAAGGTTATGTCACCTTGTACTCGACTCTCTCACCAGCAGAAAAAGGTTGGGCATAAATTTCATCTCCATTGTGCCCTTGAAGGTGGAACAATGGAGGCCTAGCCCATTCTGCTGAGGCGCTCTGTGCCGCCAGCACTTATTCTGGTGCAGCCCATGTGATGTACCCTCTTGAGAAGGGTGCCCATGTGAGTGTCCCCAGTGTGTGCCAGTAACCTGTGAAGGAGTGCTACTCTGACGTTGCACAGCCCAATGGACCCAATGGAGTCCCTCATTTGGACCATACAGATCCACACCATGAATTCCATGTCACTCTGCAAATAACAAGAGCTAAGCTGCTAGATGGGCCCTGCAGTAGTGTGATTTAAAGGGACAGGCACCCAAGCTGCAGATAAGGAATTTTTAAAAACTTCTGCGATTGCGAAGTGTCTGGAAGTACTCTGTAGTGTTTTTGGAGGTATTGTGGTAAGTTCCTGGTTTTGCCAGAGAATGTTGCTGCCTCCTCCTAGGCAGGGCAGAGAAATTGGTGACCTGTCCAAACAAAGGCTGCAACAGGTATGGGGGCAGCAGTGGCAATGCCTCTGAGTCTGCGGCACAACAGGGAGATAAAGCAGAGGCTGCTGAGAGGGCAAGCCCTGCACGATGCCCTCTGCTAACATGGAGCTAGATTGCTCCATTCTTCTTGGCAGTGACAGGAGGCTGTCTGGCAGGCCAGCCAATGCACCCAGCATCTCGGTGTGCATGCCCATCAGCATTCTCCTGCATGCATTGGGGTCTTCATCTGAGTCCTCTACAGCAGAGCTTGTCTGCTAGCTGGCCCTCTGGTGAGCTGGCAATGAACTATTCTTTATGCCTGGCCTGCCTGCAGCCCACTTGTGCCTGGATAGCTCATCACATGCTGATTCCAGCTCTAAACGAGCCTCCAAGGTATATGCAGTGCCAGTATCTGAGCTGGTGGCTGTGAGTAATAAGTGACGGCGCGTCATCAATGCTGTGCTGTTGCTCTCTTACTGCCTCACTGGAGTGTCAACTGTGGTTCAGTGAGTAGCACTCTTGCCTCTAACTCACAAGGTTTTGGGTTCAAGTCCCATTCCATGGCTTAAGCATAAAAATCAAGGAAAATGCTCCAGTGCAGTGCTGTGGGGATGCTGCACTGTCAGAGGTGCTATCTCTTAGATGAAACATTAAACCAAAGCCCCATCTGCCTACTCAGATAGATGTAAAAGATCCCATGGCACTATTTTGAAGAAGAGCAATGGAGTTATCCCTGGTGTCCTAGCCAATATTTATCCCACATATCAACATCAGAAACACAGATTAACTGGTCATTATCACATTGCTGTCTGTGGGGGTTTGCTGTGTGCATACTGGCTGCCGCGTTTCCTACAGTACACCAGTGAATGCACTTAAAAAAAAAAGTATTTCACTGGCTGTAAAGCACTTTGAGACATGCATTGGTCATGAAAGGTGCTATATAAATGCAATTCTTTCCTTTTCTTTTTTCATAAGGCTGTTGTGGCTGGGCAGGCAGCAGTTTTTTGGTGTGACTACCCTTTTTATTGTAATATAATTGTAAACACTTATTGTGTTAGGCTTACTATCCCTTACAAATTTATTTTCATATTCCCTTCTGCAGCTTTTCCTATCTTTTTTGTCTTACTGTTTTCAGCCATAGCTCTGTTGGTAGTACACTTCCCTCTGATTCATAAGGTTTCATATTCAAATCCAACTCCAGGGCTTGAACACAAAAATCAAGGCTAACATTCCAGTACAGTACTGAGGGAGGTGACTTCTTTAGATGAGATGTTAAACTGAGACCTCATCTGCCTACTCAAGTGGATGTAAAAGATCCCATGGTACTCTCAAAGGTACTTAATTGGCTCTAAAGCACTTTGAGATGTCCAGTGGTCATGAAAAGTTCTATGTAAATGCAAATTTCTTTTGTTATTCTTTATATCACTCCCAGTCCCCTGCATTTACACTATCCTTTGCGCTTTTGTATGCTCTTTCCTTTAGTTTTATATTATCTCTCAACTCTTTTGTTGACCATTTTATTTGGTAAGTAGGACTTGTGTCCCTAAGGGGTATATATTGATCTTATATTAAGCTAAATTATTTTTGATCATCTGCAGTTTTACCCAATGACAATTTTGACCAGTTTGCTGTCGTCAGTCTCTGTCTCATCCATAAGAACTTACGAACATAAAATAAGAAATTGGAAAAAAAAGTAGGCCATACGATCCCTTGAGCCTGCTCTGCCATTCAATAAAAATTATGGTTGATCTGATCTTGGCCTCAGCTCCACTTTCCTGCCTGTTCCCCATGACCCTTGACTCCCCTGCAGTTCAAGAATCTGTCAATTTCAGCCTTGAATATAGAGTCGTAGAGAGATACAGCACTGAAACAGGTCCTTCGGCCCACCGAGTCTATGCCGACCAACAGCCACCCATTTATACTAACCCTACATTAATCCCTACCACATCCCCATCAGTCTCCTACCACCTACCTACACTAGGGGCAATTTACAATGGCCAATTTACCTATCAACCTACAAGTCTTTGGCTGTGGGAGGAAACCAGAGCACCTGGCAGAAACCCATGCAGTCACAGGGGGAACTTGCAAACTCCACACAGGCAGTACCAGGAACTGAACCCTCGTCACTGGAGCTATGAGGCTGTGCTGCTAACCACTGCGTCACTGTGCCACCCAATTGAATACATTCAAGGACTCAGCCTCCACAGCACTCTGTGGTAGAGAATTCCAAAGATTCACAAACATCAGAGGGAAGAAATTCCTCCTCATCTCTGTCTTAAATGGGTGACCCCTTATTCTGAAATCTAGTTCTGGATTCTCCCATGAGGGGAAACATCCCCTCAGAATTTTACCCCGTCAAGCCCCTTCAGAATGCAGTGCCACAAGGGTGGTAGAGGAATACATCTTCAAATGCCATATCCTACCCACTGCACCATGAGTCTCAACCACTGCTCAAATCACCACACCCCTATTTGCTCACCTACCAATAATCTCTATCAATCACGACTTATACCTAACATTCAAATGTTTTACTTCACCCTCACACACTTAGCACTGTTGCAATCTACACATACCTCACAGTTTGTACACACTGCCAGCTATTCAACTATGACAGCAACATCACCCACACATATTGCACAATGCTCACTGACACACTTCTCTCTCTTTTGCAGGAGAAGGTGGCACAAAACTGAAGGCAGTAACTAACCAAAGGGGAAAAGACACACCTGCATGCTTTACGGCGGAGACAGTGCTGACCATTAACAGAGGAACTATTGCTGAGGCCTTGGCCAGTGCTCGGGATGAATTCATTGAAGATAGTGGTATCCTCATACCTAATCCTCCTTCTCACATCCCACCCCCTCCTCATTCCACAATCTTTTCTGACTTAGAAGCTACAGATGCTGTAAGCATTACTATCACCCTTCCCTCTACTATTCCAGGTAGCCAGGCAGTCACGGATAGAAATGGAACCTAATCTTTCCACACTTTATAAGCTTTTATTTACAAAGATACGCATTACAAACATGTACCTCCGAACTCAACAACCACAGTTTCAGTCTGCTCCTATAAATAGGAGCACAGGTGAATCCCCAGTTAATGTGCACCACCTGAATACAATTAAACACTCAATAAATATACAATTAACATTCTTTTCCCCACAATTTAATGCTTGTGCCATTTTGCTAATAAGTGCAAACTAGACAGGTAGTGGAGGAAGACTGCGAAGAGAGTAATGATGAAGGCATACTGTCACCAGATTTCACTCTCGTAACTGCCAGCTCAGATACTTACACTGCATGTATCTTAAACGAGAGCATAAAGACAAGATCTGCACCTAGTGAGACAGCGGGCACCAGTGGGCTGCAGCCAGGGCAGAGATCAAGGATAGTGAAGGTGTCAGCTCACCAGAGGGTGAGGTCGCACATGAGTTCCATTGCAGAGGACTCAGTTGAGACCTCAATAGGCCAAGCTACAGAAGAAAGCTGATGTGTGTGCACAATGAAATGCTTGGTGTGCTGGAATGCCTGCCAGAAATCCTGCAGTCAATTTTAAGGAGCACCGAGGAATCTAGCACCAATTTGGCATAGGACTTTGCACAGAGCTTGGAGACCATCCTTTCCAGCATGAAACTGGTGTCTAACTTCATCAAAACACTTGTGGACCCAACCACGATGCAGCATCTGATGGCCGACATCTCAACTTCCTTTGCAGTACAAGCAGCTTCCACTAAAAGTCAGTGTGCTGCAATGGAAGCTCAGACTGGAGTCATGCAAGGTCAGCTGACTGTCATGCAAGCTCAGACTACTGTCATCATGACTATGGAAACCAGTTTTCAAAGGGACTTGCAGGATGTCACAGCAGTCCAGCAATCTCTCCAGATTACTAAGATTGTTGAGGCGCCATCCCGGGTGTGTGGCAGTGGCTCCATGAAGCATGAATCTACTCTTCTCTCTCAGAATGTCAGCGTTTATGAACATACGAATACATGAATTAGGAGCAGGAGTAGGCCACTTGGCCCCTCGAGCCTGCTCCACCATTCAACAAGATCATGGCTGATCTGATTGCAACCTCAACTCCACACTCCCGCCGACCCCCAATAAGCTTTCACCCCCTTGCTTATCAAGAATCTATCTACATCTGCCTTAAAAATATTCAAAGACTTTGCTTCCACCGCCTTTTGAGGAAAAGAGTTCCAAAGACTCACAACCCTCAGAGAAAAAATGTCTCCTCATCTCTGTCTTAAATGGGCGACCCCTTATTTTTAAACAGTGACCCTTAGTTCTAGATCCTCCCACAAGAGGAAACATCCTTTCCACATCCAACTTGTCAATACCCCTCAGAATCTTATATGCTTCAATCAAGTAGACTCTTACTCTTCTAAACTCCAGCGGATACAAGCCTAGCCTGTCCAACCTTTCCTCATAAGACAATCTAGAAATTCCAGGTATTAGTCTAGTAAACCCTCTCTGAACTGCTTCCAATGCATTTACATCCTTCCTTAAATAAGGAGACCAGAACTGTACACAATACTCCAGATGTGGTCTCACCAATGCCCAGTATAACTGAAGCATAACCTCCCTATTTTTAGGGAGGTTATTAACCCTATTAACCTCCAATTACCCTCACAATAAACAATAACATTCTATTACAAAAACAAAAAATGCTGGAATCACTCAGCAGGTCTGGCAGCATCTGTGGAAAGAGAAGCAGAGTTAACGTTTCGGGTCAGTGACCCTTCTTCGGAACTGACAAATATTAGAAAAGTCACAGATTATAAAAAAGTGAGGTGGGGGTGGGGCAAGAGATAACAAAGGAGAAGGTGCAGATTGGACCAGGCCACATAGCTGACCAAAAGGTCACGGAGCAAAGGCAAACAATATGTTAATGGTGTGTTGAAAGACAAAGCATTAGTACAGATTAGGTGTGAATACACTGAATATTGAACAGCAGCAAGTGCAAACCTGAAAAAAACAGTGGGTAAGCAAACTGAACAAACTAAGATGAAATTAAATAAATGCAAAAAAAGATTGTAAAAAGTGTAAAAAGGAAGAAAAAATAACTAAAAATGAAAGTAAAATGGGGGGCTGTCATGCTCTGAAATTATTGAACTCAATGTTCAGTCCGGCAGGCTGTAGTGTGCCTAATCGGTAGATGAGATGCTGTTCCTCGAGCTTGCGTTGATGTTCACTGGAACACTGCAGCAATCCCAGGACAGAGATGTGAGCATGAGAGCAGGGGGGAGTGTTGAAATGGCAAGCAACCGGAAGCTCAGGGTCCTGCTTGCGGACTGAGCGGAGATGTTCCGCAAAGCGGTCACCCAGTCTGCGCTTGGTCTCCCCAATGTAGAGGAGACCACACTGTGAGCAGCGAATACAGTATACTACATTGAAAGAAGTACAAGTAAATCGCTGCTTCACCTGAAAGGAGTGTTTGGGGCCTGGGATAGTGAGGAGAGAGGAGGTAAATGGGCAGGTATTACACCTCCTACGATTGCAGGGGAAGGTGCCCTGGGATGGGGACGAGGTGGTGGGGGTAATGGAGGAGTGGACCAGGGTGTCACGGAGGGAACGATCCCTTCGGAATGCTGACAGGGGAAGGGAGGGGAAGATGCGACTGGTAGTGGCATCACGCTGGAGGTGGCAGAAATGGCGGAGGATGATCCTTTGGATATGGAGGCTGGTGGGATGAAAAGTGAGGACAAGGGGAAACCTGTCACGGTTCTGGGAGGGAGGGGAAGGGGTGAGGGTAGAGGTGCGGGGAATGGGTCGGACACGGTTGAGGGCCCTGTCAACCACAGTGGGGGGAAATCCTCGGTTGAAGAAAAAGGAGGTCATATCAAAAGCACCGTCATGGAAGGTAGCATCATCAGAGCAGATGCGTCGGAGACGGAGAAACTGGGAGAATGGAATGGAGTCCTTACAGGAGGTAGGGTGTGAAGAAGTGTAGTCGAGGTAGCTGTGGGAGTGAAGCAGCAATTTACTTGTACTTCTTTCAATGTAGTATACTGTATTAGTTTTCTTAATTATTTTCTGTATCTGCAAACTAACCTTTTGTGATTCATGTGCTAGGACACCCAGATCCCTCTGCATCTCAGAGCTCTGCAATCTTTCGCCATTTAGATAATATGCTTCTTTTTTATTCTTCCTGCCAAAATGGACAATTTCACACTTTCCCACATTATACTCCATTTCCCAGATCTTTGCCTACTCACTTAACCTATCTATATCATTTTGTAGCCTCCTTATGTCCTTTTCACAAGTTACTTTCCTACCTATCTTTGTGTCATCTGCAAATTTAGCAACCATATCTTCGGTCCCTCCATCCAAGTCATTTATATAAATTGTAAAAAGTTGAGACCCCAGCACTGATCCCTGTGGCACATCTTGCCAACCAGAAAATGACCCATTTATGTCTACTCTCTGTTTCCTGTTCGCTAACCAATCTTCTATCCATGCCAATATGTTACCCCTACACCATGAGCTTTTATTTTCCACAATAGCCTTTGATGTGGCACCTTATCAAATGCCTTCTGGAAATCTAAGTACAGTACATCCACCGGTTCTACTTTATCCACAGCACATGCTACTTCTTCAAAGAACTCCAATAAATTGGTAAACATGATTTCCCTTTCACAAAACCATGCCTGATTACCTTGAATTTTTCTAAGTGCCCTGTTATAACGTCTTTCTAACATTTTCCCTATGACAGATGTTAAGCTAACTGGCCTGCAGTTTCCTGCTTTCTGTCTCCCTCCCTTTTTGAATAAAGGAGTTACATTCGCTATTTTCCAATCATATTGAATCTTCCACAAATCTAGGAAATGTTGGAAAATTAAAACCAATGCAACCATTATCTCACTAGCCACTTCTTTTAGAACCCTAGGATGAAGTCCATCAGGACCCAGGGACTTGTCAGCCCGCAGCTCCAACAATTTGCTCAGAACCACTTTCCTGGTGATTGTAATTTTGTAGATTTTGAAACTTGAAACAACTATAGAAAGCACCAAAAATATATAGAATTGTAGCAACAGTCCTAAGAAATCAACCAGCAACTAACCTGTAAGTAGCTAATGATATCTTTAAATAATGGGAGGGCTTCCTGCTGCTCAATGCGTCGTCAGCTGTGCAAACTTAGGAGAGGGCGTTGGCTGGAGTGTTGAGCTCCAAAATAGCAGCCCTGTTGTCAAATCAGTGTGTGACATTGTGAGGTGCCTGCTCTACCTACTTCTGTCAGACATTAACTGTATGCACTCTAACGTCTTTACTACGATGGCATCTGGTGCACTTCACACCAGAAGTGTGTGCATGCATCGCAGACACCATTTTGGATTCCTAATGGTACTTGTTCCACTCAAAATACAGATGCCGCCAAGCCCAATTGCTTGCCCAAAGTTTACAAAATCACCCTTGTACCAATTGCTGCCACATTGTTGAAACTGAAGTGCTATAAGACTTTCTTACGTGCATGGGCTCTTACATAACACAAAACATTGAACTGAAGCCAATTTAGCTTCTGTTGTCATATTTCTTTTGCATCATTGTGCAACAGAAGTCACTTTTCAGTGAGACAAAGTGCATAGAATGTAATTATCAATAGAAGCTTACAGTTAATAGAATTACTGTTGTGACTAAGGAGCACTTTTACTGTGTCAGTCCATTGTAGAATAATATAGTTCTGCACTCCTAAAGCATATCTCCTATTATTGGATTCTCATCTCTAATATCTAATATGTTTCGCATTATACATGGTACACAGAACATTTGTACATCTTCCACACTTACTGTGCTTACATAATTTATTTCCACATATTTCACAGTCCTAGTTATATGCCATATAATCTGTTTTACAAATCACTACATGGTGGATTTCATTGACTCTGACATTGGGTATGCAAGTGTAAGTGAGTATTCAGCTCCATAGAAAAGAGAACATTGTGGATTTGGGCCACACTTCAATTTGTAACAACCTTGTTCTTAACATACCCTGACCGCAAGACAATTCAAATACATTCTCTTTTAGCCCCAGGAGACTAGTTTCCTTATTGCTCTCAACAGTTTCACTTCTAATGCAAGCATAATGTGAACAACATTGCACCTGACAGCACTTTTATTTTTTTTCAAAGTGAATTATAATGGCAGGTAATGCCCTTTAGGATAGATAATTGTAGCTTGGGTCAACGACACAACACACGATAAAATATATATGTGTAACAGAATGAAATACATCAACCAGTATAAAAAATACATTAAAAAGCCATTCTCCTTTCTTTAAAATCACAGTTCTGTCTCCTTTTGTCACTGTGGCTCTGTTCACTGTCATCTTTTGAGGCAAGGTTTAGCAATGCTGTTGTTTGAAACAGTCGACAGGAACTGACATTAATGCAGCTATGTTCATGCTCTTCTTAAAAGAATCTACCATCCCACTGTGTAAAGCCATCAGCTATTAATGCAATGCATAGGTCAATTTAATCATGCAAGAACTTTCCTATGTTAAAGTTTGAGAATATACTTAATTTTATGTACACAGAGATATATTAAGAAGTAGTATAATACCAGTTTTAAAACATTCTAAACACAAAGCGGAAAAAACAGCAAAGGGCAAATGATAACATGTGGTACAAACTTAAAAGGTGAATGAGGTATATGTAGGGATTACAAGAAAGGTTGGCTGGAGATCTTGTAAATTTTTCATTGATGCGACTATCCACGAATGGCATTTGCTGTCAAAAAGAATGTATGCCAGCACAGAAGTTGCTAAAGTACATTCAAGAAAATCTGTCCTGATGTAAATAACCTGAGCACTGATGCATTGATGAGCATTGATGTGACCTCTTGAAAAGCTGGCTTTTGAATATTTAATGCTAATGTTTTCAATCTGTATCAGTAATACTCAAGGAAACAAATAGGAAGAAAACAAATCTCTACTTAAAAACTTTGCTGCTGTCACATCCGAAGTACAATTCTGAAAAGATGCTCAAGATGTCCGAGTCTTCAATTCTATAATTATACTTTCTCACATACTCAAGGACAAGAATAGCTTGTAATTTGGTAAGTGATCATTCTCTAATTTCTAGTTTTTCATTTCTATCTTTTTCCATTGTTACTTTTCTTTCCCCTTTCTATTTTATCTGTAGTACTATGGTAATTGATCCAAAGTTCCCTGTTTTATTCTCCCTGAGCTCTAAATGTACTGCCTTATGCATTGTACAAACTGAAGTTGGGTGTTCTGGATAGTTTTAGCATCTGAGGAAACACATTTGCAGGAAACGTGTTTGCCTCAGACGTAGCATAAGCACGAATCCCAAATGGTGTGCTGCCTCCCATGTGGCAGGATAAAGGCAAAATAAATTGGGTGCAGAAGCTGTTCATAGAAGGGACATCAGCTGAAGTTGTGTTTCAATTGGCATAGGGGAGAATAGAATTCTCATCCTGAAACAGAAAGATTCCTGAAGTTAGGATGCAGATTGAAAAACAGGAACTCAGAGGTAATATTCTCAGGGTTAGCAGCAATGTTAGCAGGCATGCGCCATGGAGAGGTCACTCCATAGTCGCCTCACAGCGACCAAAACAACACGGAAGGCAGCAGTTACGGGTTATATGTCCAGCTCAATTGGCATAGAGATTGGGCGCCACGGGCTGCCTTTGTTGGTGGGAGAGGTCATCGCACCTCACTGGACAGCTACCGCCTGCCACAAACCGGGCAGCCCCCGGTCAGTAAGGTTCTGTCCCGCCACAGTCCACCTGCTTCAATGGGTGCTTGGAGCTCAGGGTCATTGCCTGACAAGTGGACTGTAACACTGTACCAAACAGCACGACAAAAAAAGGAAAGAAGGTACCAGCCCTTCGTTTTGCAAGCTGGAACGTCAGAACTATGTGTCCTGGCCTGTCGGAAGACCTCACACAAATCAACGATTCTCAGAAGACTGCCATCATTAACAACGAGCTCAGTAGACTCAATGTGGACATTGCAGCACGTCAGGAGACACGCCTCCCTGCGAGCGGATCTCTAAGAGAGCAAGACTACACCTTCTTCTGGCAGGGTAGGAATCCTCAAGAACCAAGATAGGATGGAGTGGGCTTCGCCATCAGAAACTCTTTGCTTAGCATGATTGAGCCACCCTCAAATGGCTCGGAACGCATACTGTCCATCCAACTGTTCACCGCCTCTGGTTCAGTACACCTACTCAGCATCTATGCTCCAACGCTCTGCTCCCCACCTGAAGCTAAAGACCAGTTCTACGAGGAACTCCATAATATCATTAGTAGCATCCCCAATACTGAACACCTGTTCCTGCTGGGGGACTTTAATGCCAGGGTTGGGGTCGACCATGACTCATGGCCCTCCTGCCTTGGGCGTTATGGAATTGGAAGGATGAATGAGAATGGACAGAGACTGCTTGAGTTGTGTACCTATCATAACCTCTGCATCACCAACTCGTTCTTTCATACTAAACCCTGCCACCAGGTTTCATGGAGGCACCCAAGATCACATCGCTGGCACCAGCTGGACCTCATCATCACAAAGCGAGCCTCTTTAATCAGCGTTCAAATCACATGCAGCTTCCATAGTGCGGACTGCGACATCGACCACTGCCTGGTGTGCAGCAAGGTTAGACTCAGACCAAAGAAGCTGCATCTCTCCAAGCAGATGGGCCGCCCGCGCATCAACACTGGTAGAATTTCTCATCCACAGCTGTTACATAAGTTTCTAAATTCACGTGAAAAAGCCCTTCAAAACACCCCTACAGGGGATGCAGAGACCAAGTGGGCTCAAATCAGAGACGCCATCTATGACTCAGCAATGACCACCTATGGCAAACGTGTGAAGCGAAATGCAGACTGGTTTCAATCTCACTTTGAAGAGCTGGAACCTGTCATAGCCGTTAAGCGCATTGCACTGCTGAACTACAAGAAAGCCCCCAGCGAGTTAACATCCGTAGCACTTAAAGCAGCCAGAAGCGCTGCACAAAGAACAGCCAGGCGCTGCGCAAATGACTACTGGCAACACCTATGCAGTCATATTCAGCTGGCCTCTGACACCGGAAACATCAGAGGAATGTATGATGGCATTAAGAGAGCTTTTGGGCTAACCATCAAGAAGATCGCCCCCCTCAAATCTAAATCAGGGGACACAATCACTGACCAACACAAGCAAATGGACCGTTGGGTGGAGCACTACCTGGAGCTATACTCCAGGGAAAATGTTGTCACTGAGATTGCCCTCAATGCAGCCCAGTCTCTGCCAGTCGTGGATGAGCTGGACGTACAGCCATCAAAATCGGAACTCAGTGATGCCATTGATTCTCCAGCCAGCGGAAAAGCCCCTGGGAAGGACGGCATTACCCCTGAAATCATCAAGAGTGCCAAGCCTGCTATACTTTCAGCACTGTACGGACTGCTTTGCCTGTGCAGGGACAAGGGAGCAGTACCACAGGACATGCGCGATGCCAATATCATCACCCTCTATTAGAACCAGGGTGACCGCGGTGACTGCAACAACTACTGTGGAATTTCCCTGCTCAGCATAGTGGGGAAAGTCTTCGCTTGAGTCGCTTTAAACAGGCTCCAGAAGCTGGCTGAGCGCGTCTACCCTGAGGCACAGTGTGGCTTTCGAGCACAGAGATCCACCATTGACATGCTGTTCTCCCTTTGCCAGCTACAGGAGAAATGCCATGAACAACAGATGCCCCTCTACGTTGCTTTCATTGATCTCACCAAAGCCTTTGACCTTGTCAGCAGACGTGGCCTCTTCAGACTACTAGAAAAGATCGGATGTCTACCAAAGCTACTAAGTATCATCACCTCATTCCATGACAATATGAAAGGCACAATTCAGCATAGCGGCGCCTCATCAGACCCCTTTCCAATCCTGAGTGGCGTGAAACCGTGCTGTGTTCTCGCACCCACACTGTTTGGGATCTTCTTCTCACTGCTGCTCTCACATGCGTTCAAGTCTTCAGAAGAAGGAATTTTCTTCCACACAAGATCAGGTGGTAGGTTGTTCAACCTTGCCTGTCTAAGAGCGAAGACCAAAGTACGGAAAGTCCTCATCAGGGAACTCCTCTTTGCTGACGATGCTGCATTAACATCTCACAGTCTGCAGAGACTCATCGACTGGATTGCAGCTGCTTGCAACGAATTTGGCCTAACCATCAGCCTCAAGAAAACGAACATCATGGGACAGGACGTCAGAAATGCCCCATCCATCAATTTCGGTGACCACACTCTGGAAGTGGTTCAAGAGTTCACCTACCTAGGCTCAACTATCACCAGTAACCTGTCTCTCGATGCAGAAATCAACAAGCGCATGGGAAAGGCTTCCACTGCTCATCCAGACTGGCCAAGAGAGTGTGGGAAAATGGCGCACTGACATGGAACACAAAAGTCCGAGTGTATCAAGCCTGTGTCCTCAGTACCTTGCTCTATGGCAGCGAGGCCTGGACAACGTATGTCAGCCAAGAGCGACGTCTCAATTCATTCCATCTTCGCTGCCTCCGGAGAATCCTTGGCATCAGGTGGCAGGACCGTATCTCCAACACAGAAGTCCTCGAGGCGGCCAACATCCCCAGCATATACACCCTACTGGTCCAGCAGCATTTGAGATGGCTTGGCCATGTGAGCCGCATGGAAGATGGCAGGATCCCCAAGGACACTTTGCACAGCGAGCTCGTCATTGGTATCAGACCCACCGGCCGTCCACGTCTCCGCTTTAAAGACGTCTGCAAACGCGACATGAAGTCCTGTGACATTGATCACAAGTCGTGGGAGTCAGTTGCCAGCGATCGCCAGAGCTGGCGGGCAGCCATAAAGGCGGGGCTAAAGCGTGGTGAGTCGAAGAGACTTAGCAGTTGGCAGGAAAAAAGACAGAAGTGCAAGGGAAGAGCCAACTGTGTAACAGCCCCAAGAACCAATTTTATCTGTAGCACCTGTGGAAGAGTCTGTCAGTCTAGAATTGGCCTTTATAGCCACTCCAGGCGCTGCTTCACAATCCACCGACCACCTCCAGGCGCTTACCCATTGTCTCTCGAGACAAGGAGGCCAAAGAAGAACATATTAGCTAGTGTGGGAGAAGCCAGTTTAGGAAATTAAATGAGCGGCTAGAGATTTAGGAAGATGAATGTGTGCCTAAAGATATATGTGGATTGGAGGCAAAAGCCTTAGACTCATTCAAGCAACAGTTAGAATTGTGATGGGAGAATGGTAAGGCTTTCACTTGGGCTGGAGGAGCTAAATGAATAGTCTCATCTGCATCTACTTTCTAATCTTGTGCTGTGGGAGAAGCATTAAGAACAATAATGTTCTGTATTTGAACCAAGACAGTATGGGCATCTGCCAGATTAATAGTTGTAGTTTTGGGAATTATTGTGAGGATTCGAGAAACTTGGCTGGGACTGAACTAAATCAATTGGATAGTGAATGATAAGAAGCGCATGCATTTTCCAGTAAGAAAATTGAAACTATGGGCTGAATTGTATCAGTGCGCCGCGCTCTGCAGTGGCACACTGTGCAGTCAGCGGCCTTCCAACACGGAAGTACCACTGCCGAGCGCTTGCGATATTATGCACGGAGGCTCGTGTAAATGGAGGGGGCAGTGTGGCCGCCCCCAATGACGTGGAGGACTCGGCCGCCACATCCCCGGCAGTGGCATCTGTCTCCACCATGTAGGCGCCGGCAGCTTTTTTAAAGGTCTTCCAGCCCTTCAGGAGAAATTCACATTTTTAAGGGTGCCAGTTTGATAAAAATGTCAATAAAAGTTTAATTTAACTTTGAATTCCCTCTTCAACCCCCCAATACTCAATACATAAATTGATCTATCCCCAAAAAAACACTTTTTAAAATTTCGAACTGGCCCCACCCCCTGGACTTTAGCATCTTTGACCCTCAACCCCTTCCCAACATCCCCACAACCAATAGTTTTCCTGCTCCTCCCCCTCCTGTCTTGATAATCTTATTCCTCCACCCTCCCAACCAGTGTCTTGCCTCGGAACTCCGTTCGGAGTTTCAAAGGCATGTGAGCTGCAGCCAGTTGGCCATTAAATCGCCGTGGGATGGCCACCGGCGGCAGGTAAGTTCATCTGCATGTTAATTTATCTAATTTTAATATTTAAATGAAGGTCCCACCACTTGGTGGAGGGGAGCCGAGGCTTTGCCATCGCCGCTAATATCCGATGGGACCTTCTCAGCATCGTGGGTCGTGGCGGGCTGTTCCTGCTAGCATTTTACTGGCCTCCCTGCCACAACCCACGGCGATGAGGGGCTGGTAAAATGCAGCCCTATGTGTCCATTCTAGGGATCCTAATATCCAGGTCTGAACATAAAAGAAACTCTTAATGTCTGCAGGTTAATACCTCATGTTATAAATGTTTGGTTTACTTCAGTGCAGACCTTTGTTCCAATAAGCATGTCTCTTATTCATAATCTAGTTGCCAACTTTCTCACAATATTCTTGCTTCTCTGTTACTTCAGATCTATTCCTGTACTTCATAGCTATAAAGATAATATGATTTTATAAAAACAGACATGAACAAGACTTCTGAACTCTGACAGTTCTGGCCCCAAATCCTCACACATCAATGTTAAAAAATAGTTTGACTAACTCTAATTGCACAATGGAACATAATTTCATTTGTCAGGCACTTTGTTTGAGGTTAAATGCTCAAACGTGATGACAAAGTCTGGCATAACAAAGGAAGAATAAATCATCCAACATCATCTCTCATTGTCTTTGCAGAGAAACAGACTGCAGATTCAAGTGCAAAGATCATCAGTGGAGCAATGGAAATGTTGAAAGCCATAGCTGCAAATATGATTAAAGCAAGCTGGAAGAAATAGCCGATATTATTAAAGAGATTTATGCAAACTGCACTTGCTGTCTGGTGTACAAAATACGCTGCTTGGTAAATGGATAGAGAATGGAAATGAAGGTAGAATTGTCAGCTAAACTATGAGCTCCAATATGGAAAAGAGATAAGATTAAAGGCATAAGATGCTGCTGGAACATAAGAATACTGGGTCAGCTGAGGGGCTGAATAAACTGCTTCAGTAAAATATACAAGCATGTGGGCTTCCAGAGCAGCCTCGATTTTGGACATGAAATAGAATGCAATTATCAATCACTGGGAGAGAAATTGGCTAACTCCCAAAAAATGGATGTGGGGATCGCAGTATGTGATTAACCCATGCCCGTTCATTATGTTGCAGGTAGCACATTAAATTGGTTCTGCTTGCTCTTTTAATTGATTGCTGTGTGCAGCCAGTGCTCCCCGTGTTCTTCATTGGCTGCATGCATCAGCAGGTGGCCTGATATCGCAAGCGGCCATCGCTACTTAAAGACCATCTGTGCCTCTTGAAGGGGAAGTGCAACGTGGCTGCAAGTGATCGGAGTTTTTCCAAATATCAATCTGGGCTGTAATATTTTGAGCAATGGTTGAACATACAAGGGAATGAGCAAGAAATGCACTGGAGGGCTAGGTGGAAGAGGTGTGGAAACGAAGAGATGTCCTGTATTCGTAGGAGGAAGGAGGCCCTTCAGAAAAGTGCTCAGGAGGCATTGGGAGCAAGTAGCGATAGAAGCTAATGCCAGGAGTGCTTTTCCAAGAACATGGATGCAGTGCAGGAAGGAATTTAATGATCTGACACAAGCTGTCAAGATGAGTGAGTTCATCTTCAAACAGCATATCCTACCAACTGTACCACTAGTCTCATGCACTGCCTAATTCACGACACCTACCTACCAACAATCTGTATTAATCACTGCTCAACCCTAAAATGCATATGCTTTACCTCATCCTCACACATTTAGCATTGAAGTAAGACGAGCACCCACAACTCACAGCTTGAACTCACTTGTAGCTATTCAACCATGACAACCACATTACCCAAACATATTGCACTGACACACTTTCCTCTTTTTTGCAGGAGAAGGTGGACATAACAGATGGCAGCAGGAAAGAACTGCAGCAGGGTAAGGGGCATCATTGAGGCCATGGCCACTGGTGGGGAAAGAATCAATCATGACGGTATCTGCATACTAAGTCTTCCTTCTTTCATCCCAGTTCTCTTTTCTTCCATAATCTCTTCTGATTCACAAAATGCATTTCTTATTTTCTACTTTCCCCTCACTGCAATCCAACCCTTGCCCCTTTTTCCTTTCAGATACACAAGAACTGGAACCTTCCAAATCAGTGGAGGAAGAGAAAGAAGAATGAAAATGAAGAGACACAGTTACTTGATCTTACAGTCACAGCCACAAGCTCAGTGACTCACACTGTATTTTCGAGGCTGGGATAGAGGAGAGATCTGCACATGGTGAGATAGAGGGCACAAGTGCGCAGGAGCCAGGGCAGAGGAAAGGGTAGTGCAGGTGTCATCTTGTTGGAGGTCAAGGTTGCACATGAGTTCTGCTGCAGAGGAGTCAGATGAGGACTTTGATGGGTCAGGCTATAGAATAAGGCTGATAAATGTACATAACTAAATGCTTGGTGCACAGGATCGCCTACCAGGAAACCTGCGTTCAGTGTCAAGGAGCATGGTGGAGTCCAGCACTACTTGGCAGAGGGATTTGTGCAAAACTTGGAACCCATCCTTCTCAACATGGAACAGCTGGTCAACTCCATCAAAACACCTGTGGAACCAATCACGATGCAGCATCTGATGGTTTATGGCACAGCATCTATTTCAGCACAAACAGCATCCTTCAATGGGTAAGTAGAAGCTCATACTGTTGCTGACATGACTATGGATACCAGTGTTCATAGGGGTTTCCATGGCATCACATTAGGCCATAAATCTGTCCTCCAATGCTGAGGCATCGTACCGGGAGAGTGACAGCACTTCACAGAGCACAAACCTGCTGTTCTCTCTTAGGATGACAGCATTACTGCTCCCACACCTCCCACTCAGCCGGTGCCCTTGCTGTTGACTGTCGGCCAGCCAGTCCAGATTTCTGCGTTCTGATGAAAGGTCACTACCTGAAACGTTAACTCTGCTTCTCTCTCCACAGATGCTGTCAGATCTGCTGAGTATGTCAAGCACTTTCTGTTTTTATTTCAGATTTCTACAGCCCCTGCCAAGACTGTGTGTCTGAAGCTCTAGGTCCAGAGCTGCTCAAGGTCATCCTAAAAGACCAACTGCAGTCTCCTCAATTCAAAGTCAGCAGCCTTCCACCACTTATGCTTAGTCATTGGGGAAACACCTCACAGGAGCATGAGGATAGGCAAAGGCACTTGGAATGCACACGGTAACAGTTTATTTTTGTTTGCAGAATGTAATGATTGAACTTATAAATTTGGATTTGAATTTGCATTTTCGGTAAACAAGTTAATGTTACAATTGTTCCCACGATCATAGCCAAATTCAGGCATGATGATTTCATTGCTGACATCAATACTTTGACAGATGTTCTTTGGGCCTCCTTATCTCGAGAGACAATGGATACGCGCCTGGAGGTGGTCAGTGGTTTGTGAAGCAGCGCCTGGAGTGGCTATAAAGGCCAATTCTGGAGTGACAGGCTCTTCCACAGGTGCTGCAGAGAAATTTGTTTGTCGGGGCTGTTGCACAGTTGGCTCTCCCCTTGCGCCTCTGTCTTTTTTCCTGCCAACTACTAAGTCTCTTCGACTCGCCACAATTTAGCCCTGTCTTTATGGCTGCCCGCCAGCTCTGGCGAATGCTGGCAACTGACTCCCACGACTTGTGATCAATGTCACACGATTTCATGTCGCATTTGCAGACGTCTTTATAACGGAGACATGGACGGCCGGTGGGTCTGATACCAGTGGCGAGCTCGCTGTACAATGTGTCTTTGGGGATCCTGCCATCTTCCATGCGGCTCACATGGCCAAGCCATCTCAAGCGCCGCTGACTCAGTAGTGTGTATAAGCTGGGGGTGTTGGCCGCTTCAAGGACTTCTGTGTTGGAGATATAGTCCTGCCACCTGATGCCAAGTATTCTCCGAAGGCAGCGAAGATGGAATGAATTGAGACGTCGCTCTTGGCTGGCATACGTTGTCCAGGCCTCGCTGCCGTAGAGCAAGGTACTGAGGACACAGGCCTGATACACTCGGACTTTTGTGTTCCGTGTCAGTGCGCCATTTTCCCACACTCTCTTGGCCAGTCTGGACATAGCAGTGGAAGCCTTACCCATGCGCTTGTTGATTTCTGCATCTAGAGACAGGTTACTGGTGATAGTTGAGCCTAGGTAGGTGAACTCTTGAACCACTTCCAGAGCGTGGTCGCCAATATTGATGGATGGAGCATTTCTGACATCCTGCCCCATGATGTTCGTTTTCTTGAGGCTGATGGTTAGGCCAAATTCATTGCAGGCAGACGCAAACCTGTCGATGAGACTCTGCAGGCATTCTTCAGTGTGAGATGTTAAAGCAGCATCGTCAGCAAAGAGGAGTTCTCTGATGAGGACTTTCCGTACTTTGGACTTCGCTCTTAGACGGGCAAGGTTGAACAACCTGCCCCCTGATCTTGTGTGGAGGAAAATTCCTTCTTCAGAGGATTTGAACGCATGTGAAAGCAGCAGGGAGAAGAAAATCCCAAAAAGTGTGGGTGCGAGAACACAGCCCTGTTTCACACCACTCAGGATAGGAAAGGGCTCTGATGAGGAGCCACCATGTTGAATTGTGCCTTTCATATTGTCATGGAATGAGGTGATGATACTTAGTAGCTTTGGTGGACATCCGATCTTTTCTAGTAGTCTGAAGAGACCACGTCTGCTGACGAGGTCAAAGGCTTTGGTGAGATCAATGAAAGCAATGTAGAGGGGCATCTGTTGTTCACGGCATTTCTCCTGTATCTGACGAAGGGAGAACAGCATGTCAATAGTCGATCTCTCTGCACGAAAGCCACACTGTGCCTCAGGGTAGACGCGCTCGGCCAGCTTCTGGAGCCTGTTCAGAGCAACTCGAGCAAAGACTTTCCCCACTATGCTGAGCAGGGAGATTCCACGGTAGTTGTTGCAGTCACCGCGGTCACCTTTGTTTTTATAGAGGGTGATGATGTTGGCATCGCGCATGTCCTGGGGTACTGCTCCCTCGTCCCAGCACAGGCATAGCAGTTCATGTAGTGCTGAGAGTATAGCAGGCTTGGCACTCTTGATTATTTCAGGGGTAATGCTGTCCTTCCCAGGGGCTTTTCCGCTGGCTAGGGAATCAATGGCATCACTGAGTTCCGATTTGGTTGGCTGTATGTCCAGCTCATCCATGACTGGTAGAGGCTGGGCTGCATTGAGGGCAGTCTCAGTGACAGCATTCTCCCTGGAGTACAGTTCTAGGTAGTGCTCAACCCAGCGGTCCATCTGTTTGCGTTGGTCAGTGATTATGTCCCCCGATTTAGATTTGAGGGGGGTGATCTTCTTGATGGTTGGCCCAAGAGCTCTCTTCATGCCATCATACATTCCTCTGATGTTTCCGGTGTCTGAGGCCAGCTGAATATGGCTACATAGGTGTTGCCAGTAGTCGTTTGCGCAACGCCTAGCTGTTCTTTGTGCAGTACTTCTGGCTGCTTTAAGTGCTGTGGATGTTAAATCGCTGGGGGCTTTCTTGTAGTTCAAAAGTGCAATGCGCTTAGCGGCTATGACAGGTTCCAGCTCTTCATTATGAGATTGAAACCAGTCTGCATTTCTCTTCGCACTTTTGCCGTAGGTGGTCAAAGCTGACTCATAGATGGCGTCTCTGATGTGGGCCCACTTGGTCTCAGCATCCCCTGTGGGAGTGTTTTGAAGGGCTGTTACAAGTGAATTGAGAAATTTTTGTAACAGCTGTGGGTGAGAAATTCTGCTTGTGTTGATGCGTGGGCGGCCCTTCTGCTTGGAATGATGCAACTTCTTTGGTCTGAGTCTAACCTTGCTGCACACCAGGGAGTGGTCGGTGTCGCAGTCCGCACTGTGGAAGCTGCGTGTGATTTGAACACTGTTTAAGGCGGCTCGCCTTGTGACAATGAGGTCTAGCTGGTGCCAACGACGTGATCTTGGGTGCCTCCATGAAACCTGGTGACAGGGTTTAGTGTGAAAGAACGAGTTGGTGATGCAGAGGTTATGATAGGTACACAACTCAAGCAGTCTCTGCCCGTTCTCATTCATCCTTCCAACGCCATAGCGCCCAAGGCAGGAGGGCCATGAGTCATGGTCGGCCCCAACCCTGGCATTAAAGTCCCCCAGCAGGAATAGGTGTTCGGTGTTGGGGATGCTGCTAATGATGTTATGGAGTTGTTCATAGAACTGGTCTTTAGCTTCAGGTGCGGAGCAGAGTGTTGGAGCATAGATGCTGAGTAGGTGTACTGGACCAGAGGTGGTGAGCAGTCGGATGGACAGTATGCGTTCCGAGCCATTTGAGGGAGGCTCTATCATGCTGAGCAAGGAGTTTCTGATGGCGAAGCCCACTCCATGCTGTCTTGGTTCTTCAGGATCCCTGCCCTGCCAGAAGAAGGTGTAGTCTTGCTCTGCTAGAGAGCCACTCGCGGGGAGGCGAGTCTCCTGAAGTGCTGCAATGTCCACATTGAATCTACTGAGCTCGTTGTTAATGATGGCGGTCTTCCGAGAATCGTTGATTTGTGTAAGGTCTTCCGACAGGCCAGGACACATAGTTCTGACGTTCCAGCTTGCAAAGCGAAGGGCTGGTACCTTCTTTCCTTTTTTCATGTTGTTTGGTGCGGTGTATCAGTCCACCTTTCGGGCAATGACCCTGAGCTCCAAGCACCCATTGAAGCAGGCAGACTGTGGCGGGACAGAACCTTATTGACCGGGGGCTGCCCGGTTTGAGGCGGGCGGTAGCTGTCCAGTGAGGTGCAATGACCTCTCCCACCGACAAAGGCAACCCGTGGCACCCAGTTTCTACGCCAATTTATCTGGACTTATAACCCGTAACTGCTGCCTTCCGTGTTGTTTTAGTCGCTGTGAGGCAACTATGGAGTGACCTCTCCATGGCGCATGCCTGGGCAAATTTATGGAGGTTGAGAGTTGCCCAGTCGTCAAAACCCCCCTCTCGGCCTTTCTGGTGGGGTCCAAAGGAGTGCAGGACACGACGTTTGGCACCAGTATGGCTGCAGGAACTGCCGGAAACATGCCAAAGGTGACACATGACCGCCTACGGGGTTCCGCTCCGGATTTTCTGTTAGGGTTTACTCCCTTAGCCTTGGTCTCTCCCGAGACGCCCACAAGGCAGTGGGGTTGTTGGGGTCCCTACACAGGTGTAGGATGGTGCCGGTGGGAGGAGGGGATGCAAGGGGGAGGGGTAGAGGGAGGGGGTGGGGGGGGTGCAGGGGAAGGGGGTGCGGGGTGAAGATGGTGCGAGGGGGGGGCGGGCTGGGACGGGGTTGTGAGGGGGTGAGCTGAGAGGGTGGAGCAGGGAAGGGGACGTGGGTGGGGGGGGGGGGTGGAAGGGGGGTGGAAGGGGGGTAAAGGGGGGGGAGGGGGGGTGGAATCTGGTGCAGGTAATAAGCCATTTCCTCAGTGCCCACCATCGACGTCCGGAAAGCTCATCCACGTCCTTCGGGAGGTGAAGCATCATTTGGCAGACTTAGAGGTGATTACATTTGCTAAGGGTTTTTTTTTTTGCAGTGGTTTAAATAAAGGCATGCAGCATTGCCGACAGTGCGCTGCAGATGCTCTCCGAGCCATCTCCCGCGGGCGCTTTGAAGTTGCGGCCGGGGGGGCCGTTCGTGGATGTTTTGGGTGTTCGGGGCACCTTTTCACAGGACTTCTCTCGGGTCCCGCAGCTCCTTCTTCACCTCAATGGACTTACCGCATGCCGTGGCTGCAGACACTCTGGACTGTGAAGACAGCAGGATCGGAGATTGAAGTATCGGCAGCTGTGCTCGTCAGTTTCATCCGGATCAATTTCATTGAGAAAACAAAGAGCAGGTGTGGCTGGGGGAGGGCAGTGGGCCCAGGTAACATAGACTAAACTAACTGTTAACTTTTAGATAGGGCTAAAATGAACTGATTTAAAGAGCCAGGGGAATTTAAACAGTTTAAGAGGGCAGATTGGGGGAGAATTGACAGATGTTACAGCTATGTAAACCAACTTTTCCTTAAACAGAATCCATTAAAAAAATAATCAACTAAAGCAAAATACTGTGGATGCTGGAAATCTGAAATAAAAACAGAAATGCTGGAAATAGCAGCTCAGGTGGCATCTGTGGAGCGCAAAAGAACATTTCAGGTCAATGACCTTTCATCAGAACTGGAAAACGTTAAGAGATGTAACAGGTTTTAAGCAAGTACAGAGGCAGGGAAAGGAGGAAGAGGAGGAATGAACAAAAGAGAAGGTTGGTGTAGGGTGGAAATGACAAATGTGATAATGGTACAAGCAAAAAAGAGAATGTACTGGGACAAATAAAGAAGCAAAGGATAGGTCCAGAGGAGGTGTAAATGACTACAGCACAATCATTACCAGCAGCTGCTGACCAAATAAATGGGAGCAGCAGTTATGATCTGAAATTGTTGAACTCAATTTTGAGTCGAGAAAGCTGTTAGGTGTCAATAGAAAGATGAGGTGCTGTTCCTCGAGCTTCCATTGACCTTCATTAGAACAGCGACAGAGGCCAAAAACAAAGATGCTAGAGTGGGAGTGGGAGTGGGGTGGAGAATTAAAATGACAAGCTCAGGGACACCAATATAGTCATCAATTTATTGAAAAAGAAGCGAGGGAAGCGACTTGAGGGGCATTGAGTACAAGAGTTGGCAGATCATGTTACAGTTGTATAGGACTTTGGTTCGGCCACATTTGGAATACTGCGTACAGTTCTGGTCGCCACATTATCAAAAGGATGTGGATGCTTTGGAGAGGGTGCAGAGGAGGTTCACCAGGATGTTGCCTGGTATGGAGGGCACTAGCTATGAAGAGAGGTTGAGTAGATTAGGATTATTTTCATTAGAAAGACGGAGGTTGAGGGGGGACCTGATTGAGGTGTACAAAATCATGAGAGGTATAGACAGCAAGAGGCTTTTTCCCAGAGTGGGGGTTTCAATTACTAGAGGACATGAGTTCAAAGTGAAAGGGGAAATGTTTAGGGGGGATATGCGTGGAAAGTTCTTTACGCAGAGGGTGGTGGGCACCTGGAACGCGTTGCCAGCGGAGGTGGTAGACGCGGGCACGATGGAGTCTTTTAAGATGTATCTAGACAGATACATGAATGGGCAGGAAGAAAAGAGATACAGAACCTTAGAAAATATGCGACATGTTTAGAGAGAGGATCTGGATCGGCGCAGGCTTGGAGGGCCGAAGGGCCTGTTCCTGTGCTGTAATTATCTTTGTTCTTTGTTCTTTGAGTAGGACTGGAGCAAAGAAGGTTCCATGTATCCCATGAAAAGGCAGGCATACCCAGGACCCATATGGCTTCCCATAGCAACACTTTTTGTTTGGAGGAAGTGAATGGCGTCAAAGAGAACTTATTAAATTGTGCAATCAGGCGGAGAAGGGTGGTTGTGGATTGGCACTGATTGGGCCTCTGTTCAAGGATAAAGTGTAGGGTCCACAGGCTGTCCTGGTGGAGATGGAGGCATAAAGGCATTGGACATCCATGGTGAACAAATAATCAAAGAATTCATTTCCAGCTCCCGCCCTGAACTGGAAAACTTTATCAACTTTGCTTCCAATTTCCACCCTTCTCTCACCTTTACATAGTCCATCTCCAATACTTCCCTTCCCTTCCTCGACTTCTCTGTCTCCATCTCTGGGGATAGGCTGTCTACTAATATTCATTATAAGCCCACCGACTCCCACAGCTACCTCAACTACACTTCTTCACACCCTGCCCCTTGTAAGGACTCCATTCCATTCTCCCAGTTTCTCCATCTCTGATGCATCTGCTCTGATGATGCTACCTTCCATGACTTCTGTATGCCTTCCTTTTCCTCAACCGAGGATTCCCCCCCACTGTGGTTGACAGGGCCCTCAACTGTGTTTGGCCCATTTCCCGCACCTCTACCCTCACCCCCTTCCCCTCCCTCCCAGAACCACGACAGGATTCCCCTTGTCCTCACTTTCCACCCCATCAGCCTTCATAGCAAGTTCTCCCTGTGTCTGCGTGGGTTTCCTCCGGGTGCTCCGGCTTCCTCCCACATGCCAAAGACTTGCAGGTTGATAGGTTAATTGGCCATTATAAATTGCCCCTAGTATAAGTAGGTGGTAGGGAAATATAGGGACAGGTGGGGATGTGGTAGGAATATGGAATTAGTGTAGGATTAGTATAAATGGGTGGTTGATGGTCGGCACAGACTCGGTGGGCCGAAGGGCCTGTTTCAGTGCTGTATCTCTAAAACTAAAACTAAAACATATCCAAAGAATCATCTTCCGCCATTTCCACCACCTCCAGCGTGATGCCACTACCAAACGCATCTTGCCCTCCCTTCCCCTGTCAGCATTCCGAAGGGATCATTCTCTCCACGACACCCTGGTCCGCTCCTCCATTACCCCCACCACCTCGTCCCCTTCCCACGGCACCTTCCCCTGCAAGCGCAGGAGTCATAATACCTGCCCATTTACCTCCTCTCTCCTCACTATCCAAGGCCCCAAACACTCCTTTCAAGTGAAGCAGCAATTTACTTGTCTTTCTTTCAATGTAGTATATTGTATTCGCTGCTCACAATGTGGTCTCCTCTACACTGGGGAGACCAAATGCAGATTGGGTGACCGCTTTGCAGAATTCATCGCTCAGTCCATAAGCATGACCCCGAGCTTCCAGTTGCTGGCCATTTCAACACACACCCCTGCTCTCATGCTCGCATCTTTGTCCTGGGATTGCTGCAATGTTCCAGTGAACATCAATGCAAGCTCAAGGAACAGCATCTCATTTACAGATTAGGCACGCTACAACCTGCCGGACTGAACATTGAGTTCAATAATTTCAGAGCATGACGGGCCCCCCATTTTACTTTTATCTTTAGTTATTTTTTATTTTATTTTTTGTATTTATTTTATTTTAGTTTGTTCAGTTTGTTTCTACTGTGCCTACCCACTTTTTTTCATGTTTGTGTTTGTGGCTGTTCAGTTTTCAGCCCATTAACACCCCATCTGTACGAATGCTTTGACTTTCAGCACACCATTAACATATTGTTTGCCTTTGCTCCATGACCTTCTGGTCAATTATTCTGTGACCTTGTCCTATCTTTTGTTATCTCTTGCCCCACCCCCGCTTTACTTGCAGAAAATCTTTTAGAACAAAGAACAAAAGTACAAGGAAAATTACAGCACAGGAACAGGCCCTTCGGCCCTCCAAGCCTACGCCGATCCAAATCCTCTATCTAAACCTGTCGCCTATTTTCTAAGGGTCTGTATCTCTTAACTTCCTGCCCATTCATGTATCTGTCTAGATACATCTTAAAAGACGCTATCGTGCCTGCGTCTACCACCTCCGCTGGTAATGCATTCCATGCACCCACCACCCTCTGCGTAAAGAACTTTCCACGCATATCCCCCCTAAACTTTTCCCCTTTCACTTTGAACTCGTGTCCCCTTGTAATTGAATCCCCCACTCTGGGAAAAAGCTTCTTGCTATCCACCCTGTCTATACCTCTCATGATTTTGTACACCTCAATCAGGTCCCCCCTCAACCTCCGTCTTTCTAATGAAAATAATCCTAATCTACTCAACCTCTCTTCATAGCTAGCGCCCTCCATACCAGGCAACATCCTGGTGAACCTCCTCTGCACCCTCTCCAAAGCATCCACATCCTTTTGGTAATGTGGCAACCAGAACTGCACGCAGTATTCCAAATGTGGCCGAACCAAAGTCCTATACAACTGTAACATGACCTGCCAACTCTTGTACTCAATAACCCGTCCGATGAAGGAAAGCATGCCGTATGCCTTCTTGACCACTCTATTGACCTGCGTTGTCACCTTCAGGGAACAATGGACCTGAACACCCAAATCTCTCTGTACATCAATTTTCCCCAGGACCTTTCCATTTACTGTATAGTTCACTCTTGAATTGGATCTTCCAAAATGCATCACCTCGCATTTGCCCTGATTGAACTCCATCTGCCATTTCTCTGCCCAACTCTCTAATCTATCTATATTCTGCTGTATTCTCTGACAGTCCCCTTCACTATCTGCTACTCCACCAATCTTAGTGTCGTCTGCAAACTTGCTAATCAGACCACCTCTACTTTCCTCCAAATCATTTATGTATATCACAAACAACAGTGGTCCCAGCACGGATCCCTGTGGAACACCACTGGTCACACATCTCCATTTTGAGAAACTCCCTTCCACTGCTACTCTCTGTCTCCTGTTGCCCAGCCAGTTCTTTATCCATCTAGCTAGTACACCTTGGACCCCATGCGCCTTCACTTTCTCCATCAGCCTACCATGGGGAACCTTATCAAACGCCTTACTGACGTCCATGTATATGACATCTACAGCCCTTCCCTCATCAATCAACTTTGTCACTTCCTCAAAGAATTCTATTAAGTTGGTAAGACATGACCTTCCCTGCACAAAACCATGTTGCCTATCACTGATAAGCCCATTTTCTTCCAGATGGGAATAGATCCTATCCCTCAGTACATTTCTTATATCTGCCAGTTCTGAAGAAGGGTCACTGACCTGATACGTTAAGTCTGCTTCTCTCTCCACAGATGCTGTCAGACCTGCTGAGTATTTCCAGCACTTTCTGTTTTTATTTCAGATTTCCAGCATCTGCAGTATTTTGCTTTTATCAAAGAATTTGTGGCTTATTAATTTTCCCCCACTTCAAAATGATTTTACATCACTGTTTCATTTATTTACATGGATGATATTGCAATATTTACTTGGAGAAATCAAATTTTTGATATTGTGATGTCATATTGACAAAGTAACACTTAATATGGTAATGCTAAGCTTATACGGCTGGGAGCATAAAAAGACATATTATATGCCATCATATTAACAGGCAAGGGGAACTAAGTGAGATGCTTACTATGAGCACATAACCTACCCAAAGACAATTCACTCAAGACTGAAGTATAGGAAGTAAATGGTTCTGCAACCATCGAACATCATGGGACAGGACGTCAGAAATGCTCCATCCATCAATATCGGCGACCACGCTCTGGAAGTGGTTCAAGAGTTCACCTAAATCGGCTCAACTATCACCAGTAACCTGTCTCTAGATGCAGAAATCAACAAGCGCATGGGAAAGGCTTCCACTGCAATGTCCAGACTGGCCAAGAGAATGTGGGAAAATGGCGCACTGACATGGAACACAAAAGTCTGAGTGTATCAAGCCTGTGTCCTCAGTACCTTGCTCTATGGCAGCGAGGCCTGGACAACGTACGTCAGCCAAGAGCGACATCTCAATTCATTCCATCTTCGCTGCCTCCGGAGAATACTTTGCATCAGGTGGCAGGACCGTATCTCCAACACAGAAATCCTCGAGGCGGCCAACATCCCCAGCATATACACACTACTGAGTCAGCGGCGCTTGAGATGGCTTGGCCATGTGAGCCGCATGGAAGATGGCAGGATCCCCAAAGACACATTGTACAGCGAGCTCGCCATTGATATCAGACCCACCGGCCGTCCATGTCACCGCTTTAAAGACGTCTGCAAACGCGACATGAAGTCCTGTGACATTGATCACAAGTCGTGGGAGTCAGTTGCCAGCGATCGCCAGAGCTGGCGGGCAGCCATAAAGGCGGGGCTAAAGTGTGGCGAGTCGAAGAGACTTAGCAGTTGGCAGGAAAAAAGACAGAAGCGCAAGGGGAGAGCCAACTGTGTAACAGCCCCGACAAACAAATTTTTCTGCAGCACCCATGGAAGAGCCTGTCACTCTAGAATTGGCCTTTATAGCCACTCCAGGCGCTGCTCCACACACCACTGACCACCTCCAGGCGCTTACCCATTGTCTCTCGAGACAAGGAGGCCAAAGAAAGGATTCTGCAATACAACTATAGGTTGAGTATTTACAGTTTCTACTCTGCTCACAAAATCCTTCCTTATTACATAAGTGCACACCACAAAAGAACAAAAATGGGCTTAGCAATGCCATTCATGAGACACTCATTTTGTTTTCAAATAGTAACCTCCCAAAAATATATGTAGCCACCTATGCTTAAATGAGTTTGTAATCTGCCTCACTCTTGCTGATCATAAATGTCACTCTTAATATTTCCCCTTGTTGACAGCACCAAGATTCTTCAACTCAGCTGTAAACTTAGTTGTCATTTTAAAGAGTATGGCCTCCCTGCAAACTCAGCAGGGTGCACATGCTTGTATTATGATGGCTGATCAGAATGCCTGGTACGTACGTGTTGTTGAAGGGATTATTAGCAGCTCCTATGCTGATAACTCTTAATCTTTTAATGACATTAAACCTTTTTAACTAGCCAGCACAGTCTGACTGAGCTTTTAAATATCCATGTATCCATGAACAAATTGTTGGAGATACGGGCTGACAAGTCCCCGGGTCCTGATGGACTTCATCCGAGGGTATTAAAAGAAGTGGCTCATGAGATAGTTGATGCGTTAGTTTTAATTTTCCAAAATTTCCTAGATTCGGGGAAGGTTCCGTTAGATTAGAAAATAGCGAATGTAACTCCTTTATTCAAAAAGGGAGGGAAACAGAAAGCAGGAGATTACAGGCCAGTTAGCTTAACATCTGTCTTGGGGAAAATGTTAGAAGCTATTATTAAAGAAGTTATAGCAGGGCATTTAGAAAAAATCAAGGTAATCAGGCAGAGTCAACATGGTTTTGTGAAAGGGAAATTATGTTTAATTATGGGGCGGCACAGTGGCGCAGTGGTTAGCACCGCAGCCTCACAGCTCCAGCGACCCGGGTTCAATTCTGGGCACTGCCTGTGTGGAGTTTGCAAGTTCTCCCTGTGTCTGCGTGGGTTTCCTCCGGGTGCTCCGGTTTCCTCCCACATGCCAAAGACTTGCAGGTTGCTAGGTTAATTGGCCATTATAAATTGCCCCTAGTATAGGTAGGTGGTAGGGAAATATAGGGACAGGTGGGGATGTGGTAGGAATATGGGATTAGTGTAGGATTAGTATAAATGGGTGGTTGATGGTCGGCACAGACTCGGTGGGCCGAAGGGCCTGTTTCAGTGCTGTATCTCTAAACTAAACTAAACAATTTATTGTTTATTATATGTGCTGTGGATAAAGGGAAACCAGTGGATGTATTGTACTTAGATTTCCAGAAGGCATTTGATAAGGTGCCACATCAAAGGTTACAACAGAAAATAAAAGCTCACGGTGTAGGGGGTAACATTTTGGCATGGATAGAAGATTGGTTAGCTAACGGGAAAGAGAGAGTCGACATAAATGGGTCATTTTCTGGTTGGCAAGATGTAATGAGTGGTAGGCCACAGGGATTTGTTTTGGGGCCTCAACTTTTTACAATTTATATAAATGATTTAGATGAATGGACCGAAGATATGGTTCCTAAATTTTCTGATGACACAAAGATAGGTAGGAAAGTAACTTGTGAAGAGAACATAAGGAGGCTACAAAGGGATATGGATAGGTTAAGTGAGTGGGCAAAGACCTGGCAAATGGAATATAATGTGGGAAAGTGTGACATTGTCCATTTTGGCAGGAAGAATAAAAAAGAAGCATATTATCTAAATGGTGAGAGATTGCAGAGCTCTGAGATGCAGAAGGATCTGGATGTCCTAGTGCATGAATAACAAAAGGTTAGTCTGCAGGTACAGCATGTCATTAAGAAAGCTAATAGAATGTTATCGTTTATCGCGAGGAGAATTGAATACAAAAGACCATCTACAAGATTTACTGCAGCAATGCACCAAGGCTCCTTAGACAGCACCTTCCAAACCCACGACCTCTACCAACTAGAAGGACAAGGGCAGCAAATACATGGGAACACCACCACCTGCAAGTTCCCCTCCAAGTCACACACCATCCTGACTTGGAACTATATCGCCGTTCCTTCACTGTTGCTGGGTCAAAATCCTGGAACTCCCTTCCTAACAGCACTGTGGGTACACCTACCCCAAATTCACTGCAGCGGTTCAAGAAGGCAGCTCACCACCACCTTCTCAAGGGCAATTAGGGATGGGCAATAAATGCTGGCCTGTTCAGTGACGCCTACATCCCATGAATGAATTTTTAAAAAAACAAAAGTAGGGAGGTTATGCTTTAGCTAAACAGGGCATTGGTGAGACCACATCTGCAGTACTGTGTACAGTTCTGGTCTCCTTATTTAAGGAAGGATGTAAATGTGTTGGAGACAGTACAGAGAAAGTTTACTAGACTAATACCTGGAATAGGCAGGCTGTCTTACAAGGAAAGATTGTATCCGCTGGAATTTAGAAGAGTAAGAGACGACTTGATTGAAACATATAAGATCCTGAGGTGTCTTGACAGGGTGGATGTGGAAAGGATATTTCCCTTGTGGGAGAATCTAGAACTAGGGGTCACTGTTTAAAAATAAGGGGTCACCCAGTTAAGACAGAGATGAGGAGAATTTTTTTCTCTCAGAGGGTTGTAAGTATTTGGAATTCTTTTCCTCAAGAGGCGGTGGAAGCAGAGTCTTTAAATATTTTTAAGGCAGAAGTAGATAGATTCTTGATAAGCAAGGGGGTGGAAGGTTATTGGGGGGTAGGTGGAAATGTGGAGTAATCAGTTCAGCCATGAACTTATTAAATGGGGGAGCAGGCTCGAAGGGCCGAGTGGCCTACTCCTGCTCCTAATTCGTATGTTTGTATGTTCTTTGGAGGATTCTGAGGATGAGTAGGAGGAAGACAAGGAGGAAGACATGGAGGAGGGGGAGGAGGGGGTCAAGGCAGAAAGTGCTGTGGGCATTGCATCACCAGCGATGGACATTCATGCCTGGGATGCTTTCATTATTGCATTTAGGTTCCACCACTTCACCCATTGAACAACCACATGCAAAAGCCATATTTGTCCCTGCCCCCACTACCACTAACACAAAGTAGTCCTGAGAACAGCCAAGCATCCCTTTCACAGCCTCCTATTTCTCAGTATAAATTCATGTCTTCCCATTCATTGTCACATTTGGCCATATTTGAAAAGGCTAATTGGCAGCCAGCAAACAAGAAAGGCTAAGAAGTGAAACTGGTGCAAAACAATCATAATTATGTGTCTCAAATATACAACAGAAACTTAACATTTTAACAATGTGTAACTCATCCATGTGCATACCCTTGTGCCACTAAAAATCTTTACTCTTCCTTTTCCTGCCACTTCTTTGAAGTGCAACACCTGTAGCTTCAGCAAAGGCAGATGCAGACTGCTGAGATCCCTGCTCTGACTACTGAGATGCTCTTGGGTGATCTCCTCTGGGTTTTGGAGCCCATGAGGGCCTCGGCAAAGACAGCTTCAACTGCACCTGTGTAGGGGCAGGCTCGGCCTTCAGGACACGAGGCTGCATGTGGAATACTGACAGGCAAAGGCAGGGATGGGGGAGGGGCAACAGATGAAAAGAGGTAGCGCTTAGAGTTCCCACTTCCATGTCCCCTTTCACCATTATCCCTCTCATGGCCCAACCGCACTTCCTTTCCGACAATGAGCTGGAGAGCACTTTGCTGCAGATCAGTGGGGCGCTGAATGGTATCGGTCATATTATTTAAGGCGGCGTTTATACTGTGCAAGCCATTGGTGAGGGCCTGCATGCACTCATGTGATTGCTGCATTTGATAGACAAAGACATCATCACAGAGGACTGTGATATCCTGGCACCCATCCATGAGATGGACTCCTCCAATCTCTCTGCAGGCATGCACAGTGTGTCTGGAATGCCTGCCAGTATATTGCACAATCTCTGCTGCTGTTCCACATGTCCTGTTCTTCGTCAGCCCCAGAGGTACAGCATCTGTATCCAGCTCAGTAGAGTTTGGAGCATCCTATGCCCTGTCTCAACTGCTGTCCCTGTCTCTACCATCTGCTCCTGCTCACTTGTGCTGTGTGAGTTACCAGGTGAAGAGCCAATTATGCATCTTACCAGTCCCACTGAAGTGCGAGGATTTGAGCTGGTGCATGTTCTGCTTGAGTCCTGTGACGGTGTATCCTCAGAGTGAGTGACCTCCTCTGAGGAGTCTTCGTCATGATCATCAGCCCGGTGGACCACCTCCTCAGCGTCACGTGGAAGATAAAAGATATGAATGACTACTGTCAACTAACAAAGGGAAGAAAGTTTGACTATCATTATGCACATGATCATATTTCACTCACTGTTGACATCAAGACAACACGAGCAATTGTTGTATGCCATGTGCCTATGTGATAGTTATTTCTGTCACCAGGTAGCCAGCAGGCCCCCATCTCCCTATCTTTGAGGACCAGGCATACCAGTTCCTCCTCTGCAATTGTTATTGGTGATACTTGTGGAGGGCCACCTCCAGTTCTGTGCTCTCTTCTCCGATAAGGAGAGAAAGAACAGACTTATAAGTGACAGTTATGGCATATGTTGAACAAATGGATGAAGAGCATTTGTTGAGGGTGACTATGAGGAAGCGGCATAACATTGCATAAGGATGAGGGTGTGTCTCAGTGGTGGATGGACAGATGAGGATGTGAGAAAGTGCATAGACAGAGAGAGAGATGGGTGTACCTCCAAAGTAAGTGGGTATGAGGAGTAATGTGCTGGAGTAGGCTTGAGTGGGAGGGTGTTTGGGTGATATGCATAGCAGGATGCAGGTAAATGTACTCAAACCTGTCATGCCCTGCTTAAATCATTGAAATGCTTCATAAAATTGCATCTAGGAGTGTGGCCCTAGGCTCCTATATTGACATCTTCCCTGGTTCCTCCAACCACTCCTTCTTGGTATCCCCAGCCGGCTTCTTTCTCCTGTCTCTAGGGCACAGTATGCCGCAGCCGCCTCCCCCCCACCCCACCCACCCCCCCCCACCACACCCCCAACCCTGGGTCCACACAGCCCCCAGCAACACATCCAGGAAGGTGTTACAGAACTGAGGTGCAGCCTTTGTCTTTTTTGACTTCATTCTCCCACTTTCTTCCCTTGGATCTGAACACCAAACTCCATTAACTTGCATACTTGGAGTGTACCTTTAAATACTGAAGTTGCTATTGAATCATGCAAGTCATCACAATGCCTCCTGGCATTAATTGGTTGGGAAACTGGGAAATGATATGTTAATGCAGTGGCTGTGTTAAAAGGTCATTGACCGAGGCACTTCACATAATACCCCTGCTGCCAGTGCATCTGAACATTAAAGTCCAGGCCATTGTCTCCAAATTACAGTTTCCAAACGGTACCAGATATCCTTGTCAAAGTGACTTCATTGATAGAGTAAAAGCACTAAATTTTTGAATGCATCGAATGAATTGGGGGAATTCTTAATTCTTTAATCCAGCAAAGACATCAAATTGACAAGAAAGCCACACTGGGCAGATTGTCTTGGTTGTTGATGCTATTTCTTTACTCAAAAATAGTGATGATTGGGTTATTCTTTAGATTTGCTGAGGTATTATTGGCTTATCGCTGTTGCACTGTCAGCTAAAAATGAGGTGTACAGAGTTTTACCCCCCAGGAATTGTTCAAGGTCTCCTCGTGCTGGCATAGTCAATATTTGTGAAGTGTGTCCATGTATCAACATAAGGCTGCAACAGGATAAAAATTTAAAAACAGAAACAGCCAATCAATCTGATACATGACCTGGGAATGCTGAGTACTGACACACGACTTAAAATAAAATAAAGGAAATAGTTCCAATATTCAGAAATGATAAACATGAGAAAAATTCATGCATATATATATAAAAGATCAAATATCTTTCGTCCAGAGAACTTTTTATGTGTCACAATTCTGGCATTACACTGTACACATGCAAATTGCTGTGTCACACTTGCTTGGTACAAATGTAAGTTTCATATCACAGCAGAAAATTGCAACTAGCTCTGTAAGAAAGGTAGCAATCAAAAGCAGGAACAAACCGTGCTGATGAAACAGTACTAAGGACTAAAACTGCAAATCAGAACACTTGAAATTATGAATCAAAGTCATCAATAAACCAACAGTTACTAATAAAACAATGGTAAGGAGGAGAATAGGAAGCAACAAAACTGCTCACAATTGACATTCATTGACAGAAAATGCTGATTATATAATTTTTCTGACCACCTCACACTTCCAAATAATGAACAATATGTGGCATCAGGCAATGGGGAATAAGAAAATGGCGGTGGGGGGAGGGGGATAGTTGGGGGGAGCAAGGGGCTGCACAGTTGGTATGAATGACGAGGCATGTTGGAAATTGGGCATAGCTAGAAATAATCAAAACTTAAATAACTGTAAAAGAACACAACAAAATGGTAATTCTGAGCTGTAATGGACACCAGTCCAAACCATCGAATGCCTTTACCAATACAACTGCATGTCACTGTCTGAAGTCACCCCAGCAGTCCACATTCTATGAGGATTTTCAATCAGCATTTGCTCATTCTTCTCTCTAAGTTCAATTGAAGCTTTTTTCAGTAGGAACATCCAGAATTAATCATTGTCCAAAAGCACCAAAGTACAAGTACAGTGTTCTAACCTACTTGCTTGGATTTACTGACTGGGCACAAACTTGACCAGAAGTACAGCATTGTTCAATTTGCAGCAGTACCACCAGCATTGGTAGGAGTGACCACCGCACAGTCCTGTTGAGACAAAGTCCTGTCTTCACATTGAGGATACCCTTCATCATCTCATGTGGCACTACCACCATGCTAACTGGGATAGATTGAGAACAGATGCAGCAGCTCAAAACTGGGCATTCACAAGGCCCTGTGGGCCATCAGCAGCAGCAGAATTATTTAAAATGACAATCTGTCTGGCATATCCCTTACTGTGCTATTACAATCAAGACAGGGAGCCAACTCTGGTTCAATCAGGAGTGTAGAAGAGCATGTCAGGGGCAGCAGCAGACATACTAAAAATGAGGTACTAACCTGGTGAAACTATAACACAGGACTACATGCATGCTAAATAGCAGAAGCAGCATCTATCAACAGCTATGCAGTTTCACAACCAATAGATCAGATCAAAGCTCTGCAGTCCTGCCACATCTAATCAGGAATAGTGGTGGGCAATTAACAACTAACAGGAAGAGGAGGCTCCATGAACATACCCATCTTCAATGATGGTGGAGACCAGCACATGAATGCAAAAGTCAAGCCTGAAGAATTGGCAACCATCTTCAGCTAGAAGTACCGAGTGGATGATTCATCTTTACCTCCTCCTGTGATTCCCACCATCAAAGAAGCCAGTCTTCAGCCAATTTGATTCACTCCACGTGATCTCAAGAAATGGCTGAACACATTGGTTACAGCAAAAGCTCTGTCAAAATCCCACCTGTAGTGCTGAAGGACAGTGCTCCAGAACTAGCTGCACCTCTAGCCAAGCTGTGCCAGTACAACACTGAAATTTATTTATTTAGAGATACAGCACTGAAACAGGCCCTTCGGCCCACCGAGTCTGTGCCGACCAACAACCACCCATTTATACTAACCCTACAGTAATCCCATATTCCCTACCACCTACCTACACTAGGAGCAATTTACAATGGCCAATTTACCTATCACCTGCAAGTCTTTGGCAGTGGGAGGAAACCGGAGCACCCGGCGAAAACCCACGCGGTCACAGGGAGAACTTGCAAACTCCACACAGGCAGTACCCAGAATTGAACCTGGGTCCCTGGAGCTGTGAGGCTGCGGTGCTAACCACTGCGCCACTGTGCCGCCCTAACCAACAATGTGGGTATACTGCCCAGATATATCCTATCCACAAAAAGCTGGACAAATCCAATCTAGTGAAGTACCACCCCATCATCCTAGCCTCAATCATCAGCAAAGTGATGGAAGGTGCTATAAGTGCTATAAAGTGGGGTCCATCAGGACCACTCGGCCCCAGACATCATTATAGCCTTGGTCCAAACATGGACAAAAGAGCTCTGAATTTCAAAGTCATAGAGTCACAGAGTAGTACAGCACAGAAACAGGCCCTTCGGCCCCTTGAGTCTGTGCTGGCCATCAAGCACCTATCTATTCTAATCCCATTTTCCAGCACTTGGACTGTATCCTTGTATGCCATGGCGTTTCAAGTACTCATCTAAATACTTCGTAAATGTTGTGAGGTTTCCTGCTTGTACCACCCCTTCAGGTAGTGTGTTCCAGATTCCAATCACCCTCTGAGTGAAAATTTTTTTAATCAAATCCCCTCTAAACCTCCTGCCGCTTACCTTAAATCTATGCCCCCTGGTTATTGATCCATCTGCTAAGGGAATAAAGTTTCTTGCTATCTATCCTATCAATGCCCCTCATAATTTTGTATACCTCAATCAGGTCCCCCCTTGGCCTTCTCTGCTCTAAGGGAATAAACCCTAGCCTATCCAGTCTCTCTTCATAGCTGAAATGACCCAGCCCAGGCAACATACTGGTGAATCTTCCTTCAAGTAAAAGGTGTTGCTATGGATACCTGCATGGGTCGTAGTTATGTCTGTCTTTTTGTGGGATATGTTGAACATTCCTTGTTCCCATCCTACTCAGGCCCCCTCCCCCAACTCTTTTTCCGGTATATTGATGACTGTATTGGTGCCATTTCCTGCTCCCGCCCCAAACTGCATAACTCTATCAACTTTGCTTCTAATTTCCACCCTTCTCTCACCTTTACATGGTCCATCTCCGACACTTCCCTTCCCTTCCTCGACTTCTCTGTCTCCATCTCTGGAGATAGGCTGTTTACTAATATCCATTATAAGCCCACCGACTCCCACAGCTACCTCGACTACACTTCTTCACACCCTGCCTCCTGTAAGGACTACATTCCATTCTCCCAGTTTCTCTGTCTCCGACGCATCTGCTCTGATGATGCTACCTTCCATGACAGCACTTCTGATATGTCTTCCCTTCTCCTCAACCAAGGATTCCGCCCTCACCCCCCCCAACTGTGGTTGACAGGGCCCTCAACCGTGTCCAACCCATTTCCCACACCTCTACCCTCACCTCTTCCCCTCCCTCCTAGAACCGCGACAGGGTTCACCTTGTCCTCACTTTCCACCCCATCAGCCTCCATATCCAAAGGATCATCCTCCACCATTTCCGCCACCTCCAGCATGATGCCACTACCAAAGGCATCTTCCCCTGTCAGCATTCCGAAGGGATCATTCCCTCCGCGACACCCTGGTCCACTCCTCCATTACCCCCACCACCTCATCCCCTTCCCACGGCACCTTCCCCTGCAATCACAGGAGTCATAATACCTGCCCATTTACCTCCTCTCTCCTCACTATCCAAGGCCCCAAACACTCCTTTCAGGTGAAGCAGCGATTTACTTGTACTTCTTTCAATGTAGTATACTGTATTCGCTGCTCACAACGTGGTCTCCTCTACATTGGGGAGACCAAACACAGACTGGGTGACCGCTTTGCGGAACACTTCTGCTCAGTCCGAAAGCATGACCCCGAGCTTCCAGTTGCTTGCCATTTCAAACTCCCCCCTGCTCTCATGCTCACATCTCTGTCCTGGGATTGCTGCAGTGTTCCAGTAAACATCAATGCAAGCTCGAGGAACAGCATCTCATTTACCGATTAGGCACACTACAGCCTGCCAGAGTGAATATTGAGTTCAATAATTTCAGAGCATGACGGGCACCCCATTTTACTTTTATTTTTAGTTATTTTTTTCTTTTTTCTTTTAAAAAATTTTTTTGTGTTTAATTTATTTTATTTTAGTTTATTTTAGTTTGTTCAGTTTGCCTACCCACGGTTTGTTTCATGTTTGTGCTTGTGGCTGTTCAGTTTCCAGTCCATTAACACCCCATCTGTACTAATACTTTGTCTTTCAACACACCATTAACATATTGTTTGCCTTTGCTCCATGACCTTCTGGTTAGTTATTCTCTGTGACCTTGTCCTATCTACACCTTCTCCTTTGTTATCTCTTGCCCACCCCTGCTTTACTTGCTTAAAACCTTTCACATTTCTAATATCTGCTAATTCTGAAGAAGGATCACTGACCTGAAACGTTAACTCTGCTTCTCTCTCCACAGATGCTGTCAGACCTGCTGAGTATTTCCAGCATTTCTTTTTTTTATTTCAGATTTCCAGCATCCATAGTATTTTGCTTTTATTATCCTGGTGACTCTCCTCTGCACCCTCTCCAGTGCAATCACATCTTTCCTATGGTGCGATGACCAGAACTGTACACAGAGGCGAGGTGCGAGTGACTATCTTTGACATCAAGGTCGCATTTGACTGAGTGTGGCATCAAGGAGCCCTAGTAAAAATCAATGGAATTGCAGGGAAACTCTCCACTGGCTGGAGTCATACCGAGTACAAAGGAGGGTGGTTGTGGTTGCTGGGGCCTAACCATCTTCAGCTGCTTCATGAATGGCTTTCCTGTCATCGTAAGGTCTGAAGTGGGGATGTTTGCTGATGATTGCACAGTGTTCAGGAACATTCACAAATTCTCAGATACTGAAGCAGTCCATGCCTGCATGCAGCAAGACCTGGACAACATTCAGACTTGGGCTGATAAATGGCAAGTAACATTCATGCCACAAAAGTGCCAAGCAATGACCATCTCCAATAAAACAGGGTCTAACCATCTCCCCTTAATGTTCAACAGCATTACCATCGCAAAATTCCCCACCATCAACATCCTGGGATTTACCATTGACAAGAAACTTAACTGGATTAGCCACATAAATACTGCAAATCAGAGGCTGAGTATTCTGCAATGAGATATTCACCTCCTGATTAACATACTCTCTTTTTTTGGACTAATAATAATCTAGAGACGTGAGTTCAAATCCCACCATGGCAGTTGGGGAATTTAAATCCAGCTAATTAAATAAATCTTGAGTAGAAAGCTAGTACCAGTAATGGTGACCATGGAACTGCTGGATTGTCAGAAAAACCCAACTGGTTATTTAGTGTCTTTTAGGAAAGGAAACGTGCTGACCATACCTCATTTGGTCTATATGTGTCTTCAGGCCCACAGCACTGTGGTTGACTCTTAACTACACTCTGAAATGACCTAGCAAGTCATTCAGTTGTCAACACCACATTCTTAATGGCAATTAGGGATGGGCAATAAATGTTGGGTTTGCCAGCAACACCCACATGCCGTAAATGAATAAATTAAAAAAGCCTGATTAAATATATTGGGTGAGCACCGGGTCTTAGTAATGACTCTGATTGAGACCTCGTATTTTATTCAGGGGTGGACAATTGAATCAGAAAGCTACTGCAGAATTTAAAGGTCATCAGCACCTCATGCAGAGGAAGACTTTGCAGATCAGAGGGTCAGAATACAACCCCATTTGCTTTTAAAAGAATGATGCTGATATAGAATCAAGTTTTAGCACAGGAGCAAGAACAACCTTCAATATCCTATGCATGCTGCGAGTGGATTCCTCCATCCAAGTCACTTTAGATGACAGGTGACAGAGTGTATTAGCTGCATGCATGGGATGTTGGAGCTTGTTTCACAACACCTAAAATGTGTAACAGCTCCAAGAACACCTACAGTAGAGACTGTCGGCACTTTCTTTTTAATAGATGCTGGATTATTGCAGTAGAAGTCTGGGCTCCCAGGGGGCTCTCCCTTCTGGCTTATTGGCCTGTTACAGACAACCATGAGCAGGGCTTCACTGATCCCATTGGTACAATTAGATTTGCTTGTTCATAGGACAGTGATCATTCTGAGTCAGTAGCCAATACCACTGGCATGAGAGGAATATGCAAATATCCACCTCAGCTACTAAGTATCATCACCTCATTCCATGACAATATGAAAGGCACAATTCAGCATAGCGGTGCCTCATCAGACCCATTTCCTATCCTGAGTGGCGTGAAACAGGGCTGTGTTCTCGCACCTACACTGTTTGGGATCTTCTTCTCACTGCTGCTCTCACATGCATTCAAGTCTTCAGAAGAAGGAATTTTCCTCCACACAAGATCAAATGGCAGGTTGTTCAGCCTTGCCCATCTTAGAGCGAAGACCAAAGTATGGAAAGTCTTCATCAGAGAACTCCTCTTTGCTGACGATGCTGCATTAACATCCCAAACAGAAGAGTGTCTGCAGAGACTCATCGACAGGATTGCAGCTGCCTGCAACGAATTTGGCCGAACCAACAGCCTCAAGAAAACAAGCATCATGGGACAGGACGTCAGAAATGCTCCATCCAACAATATCGGCAACCACGCTCTGGAAGTGGTTCAAGAGTTCACCTACCTAGGCTCAACTATCACCAGTAACCTGTCTCTCGATACAGAAATCAATATACGCATGGGAAAGGTGTCTGCTGCTATGTTCAGACTGGCCAAGAGAGTGTGGGAAAATGGCGCATTGACATGGAACACAAAAGTCTGAGTGTATCAAGCCTGTGTCCTCAGTATCTTGCTCTACAGCAGCAAGACCTGGACAACGTATGTCAGCCAAGAGCGACGTCTCAATTCATTCCATCTTCGCTGCCTCCGGAGAATCCTTGGCATCAGGTGGTAGGACCATATCTCCAACACAGAAGTCCTCAAAGCGGCCAACATCCCCAGCATATACACACTACTGAGCCAACGGTGCTTGAGATGCCTTGGCCATATGAGCCGCATGGAAGATGGCAGGATCCCCAAGGACGCATTGTACAGCGAGCTCGTCACTGGTATCAGACCCACCGGCCGTCCATGTCTCCGCTTTAAAGACGTCTGAAAACGCGACATGAGGTCCTGTGACATTGATCACAAGTCGTGGGAGTCAGTTGCCAGTGATCACCAGAGCTGGCGGACCGCCGTAAAGGCAGGGCTAAAGAGTGGCGAGTCGAAGAGACTTAGCAGTTGGCAGGAAAAAAGACAGAGGCGCAAGGGGAGAGCCAACTGTGTAACAGCCCTGACAACCAATTTTATCTGCAGCGCCTGTGGAAGAGTCTGTCACTCTCGAATAGGTCTTTATAGCCACTCCAGGCGCTGCTCCACAAACTACTGACCACCTCTAGGCGCTTACCCATTGTCTCTCGAGACAAGGAGGCCAAAGAAGAAGAAGAAGAAGATAGTATGGGCTCTCAGAATTGAAGCACATGCATAACCTCCTATCAATCCATCCAATTTCCTGCATGTGTTGTAAAAAACACAGGGTCAAGTTGCCCATGTAACAGCATGAAGCACAACAAGGGTCGATCTCAGTATTTAACTGCTGTGAGATAAGTGTCACTTCAGTGGTTCCTTTTACAGTGCTGTACCCAGTTATCTCACATACCGTCCTTCAAAAAGCACCTAAAAGCATTAAGGGTACACTCATCACACACCGACACCTGAAGCAATAGGCACACACACACCGTGGAGTGTCTTGTAAAATTAAGATATTGCTAAAGTTGTTGTACATGCAGACATTTTTCTTGGAAAGATGTGGAAGTTGCTTTCATTAGGTGTTATGACTTGAAGCTTTGTGAATTGCTGCATGCAGAGAAGGATCTACAGATAATGACATGTTTGTGAAGAGAAGGGGAAAGGTGCGGACAGGAATGTTAATGCACTGGATAGATGCAGATGTTAAATATGTATGACAGGAGCATGAATGTTTATTGCAGGTGGCAACTGGCCATCCACCACATCTTCTTCAGCTTATTACTCCTCTTACCTTCCTTTTCTGGGCCTCCATAATCAGTCTTTATACTGAGACAAAAGTTGTCCAGCAGGCAGCATACAAACACAATCATTGAGCAGGATTATGAGGACTACACTTGAGGAGCATCTGTACAATAATGACTTAGTAAACAACCGTCAACATGGATTCAGAAGGGAAATATCCTGCCTTAATATTTTTGATTAAGTGGCAATCCAAGTGAATCACAGAAAGCCCTGCAACCTGACATACCTAGATTCCCAAAAGGCAAAGGTCACAGCTCCAAACAAAAGGCCATTATTTAAATTCAAAGCTGTAGTGATTCAGGTAAACCCCATGAATGGATAGGAAATTGGCTGAAATGTAGATAAGGATTTGTCATTATAAGAATGAGAGGAACTACTGAATGGAGTGTCCCAGGTGCGTTGAGACCACCACTAATCCTAATTTACATAAATAATCTGGATTCACAAATGATTTCCATTCTGGACCAAAGCAAAGTGGTCAAATTGGCAGATATACCAAACTAGGAAGGGCAGTGGAATTGGAATTGGCTGCACAGAAATTACCAAATGAATTGGAGAAAATATGTAAGTGGACAGAAAAATGGCAGGTGAAACTTAATGCAGTCCGTGTAGAATTCTGCACATAGGCAGGAAACATAAGTAGCACATATACTATGTGAATGGTGTTGGAATATTTAAGGTTGAGGTTGAAGGAGACCTAGCAGTCTTTGCAGGCACGGCATGCAATTTGTCCCATCAGTTCAAAGCAAAAACGAACAAAGCCAATCAAATGTTGAACTACATAGCCTGACCTGTAGGATATGAGTCAGAGGATGTAGTGATCAGAGGTATAGTGCTGTGACCAGACTGCACCTTTGAGTATTACATCTGGCTCCAGTCACTGAGACACAAGCGAGACATTTAAGCATTGGAGGCAGTACGGAGAACAGCCACAAGGATGATCATTAGTGTTAACGATCTGAATTTTGAGGAAAGACAGGAGAAACTTGGGCTATTCAGCCTGGAAAGGAGGTATCTAAGAGGTGATTTTATAGAGGTATATAAGGTAATTAAAGGCCTGGGAAAAGTGAACCCGGATTACTAATTTAAGTTAAATTTTGAGGATGAGGATGAATCGATTCAAACTAGTGAAAGGTAGAAATAGGATTGATGTCAGGAAATTCTTTTTCACAGAAAAGTATTGTTTCATATCTGGAATAGATTTCTAAGAGCAGTGGAGACAAAGATTCTGGAAACTTTTCAGAAACAACTTGTGCTGACATTTGGGGGAACCTTAGGATCTTTCTGGTTGGATGAATTAAGATGGACTGAATGACTCTCCTCATCTAGAAAAATCCTGTGATCCAGTGACTATACTACATGCTACTCCAGATCAATCCAAGCAGCTGAACTATACCTGAACCACCAATAATGCACTTAATAATTTATCTCGTGCATGAATAGACTTCTTTTCAGGTATATTCTGGGAAACCATACAGATGTCATGAACCATGGCTGCATTTCACTAGATTTGCGTTTTGTGTTTTCAGTGAAGGATAATAACTTTGGAGCATGTAAATGGAGATCAGAATGGAAAAGGTTATCAATGGTAATGGCAGCAATCCTGCTGCTAGCTTGAATAGTTTGATGCAATTTGCTAGACTAGTACTGCATACTGTATTTTTATATAATGAGGTTACTGAGCAGATTGTTACTGTATGAAATGTTAACTTTGTGTTTGTGAAGCATGATAACATAGTTTTTAAACCACAACATCTTGAAATACCTAATCAATGCCTAATTACTATTCTGAAATTTTGTGCAAAGGGGATGTTTTAGCAGATGGTCCTTGCACGGGAAATGAATAAGGAAGTGAAATCTATGGGAATAGACAGCACAGTGTTCAAATATTTTTCTGGTGAGAATGCAGAGGTTAGGAAAATAGGTGAGTCTATCTTTGTAGTAAAGCAGTTGGGAATATAGAGTTGATCTGCTAATGAAATATTGAACAAATACATTCAAAGGTAACATTAACACTGGAACATAGAATTGTTATAATGAGTGAACTGGGGAGATGTAGGATCCGACAGCTTGTTACAGGAAGAATACAGGATTAGGACTAGACTTGGGGTTGACAGGTTCTCAAGACTGAATAGTAACCAGAGAGAGAAAAGAGTAAACAAACAGAAAGTGCTGGAAATACTTAGCAGGTCTGGCAGCATTTGTGGAGCGAGAAACTAAGTTAACATTTAAGGCCGATCACCTTTCATCAAAACTCTGATTAACTCTGTTTCTCTCTCCACAGACGCTGCCAGGCCTGCTCAGTATTTCCAGCATTTTCTGTTTCTATTTCAGATTTCCAACATCTGTAGTATTTTGCTTTTGTATGAGAGAAGAGAACATGCTGGTGATCAGGGAACTGGTATTTACTGTTTGCAAGGACACCGTTAGACGTCCTCATTTCATGCAATAAAGTTTATGTAAAGTTTGATGACAAAGTGAAATTGCTGATGGAGAGCTATGCTGGCTCTCATGAAACAGTGATAAGAAAGATTATGTAAAAAGATAATCTGCGAGAGGTGGCACGCTGCAGTAAGTAAACCTTCGGAGAAAAAGAGATATTGTCTGAAATACTCTCAGGATAAGTTAACTACTATATCATGGTAGCAAGGCTGCCCTATAATATACATGTTGTCATTCTATTTTAGTCAACGATGCTACAATGTTGGTGCATATATCATTAAATAAAGATTTGTTTGATTTTTATATAAATGTGAAACTGAAACTGAAATAAAACTGAACCAAAAAGGTATATAGGGACATAGGGGCAAACTTTCCTCGGCAAGGAGAAGAGAGTTTGGTGCAAGAGGGAATTAAATCCCCTAAAAGTGACATTAGGTCAGATTTGCAATCCCAACATAGAATAGAATAGAATCACTGAAAGTTTAAGGCACAGAAAGAGGCCACTTGGCCCATAATGTCTGTGCCGGCCGAAAAATGATCCACCTATTCTAATCCCATCTTCCAGCATTTGGTCCATAGCCCTGCAGATTATGACACTTGAGGTGCATATCCAGACTCCTTTTGAATAAGTTAAGGGTTTCTGCCTTAACTACACTTTCAGGCAGTGAATTCCAGACCCTTACCACCCTCTGGGTGAAAAAAGGTTTTCCTCATCTCCCCTCTAATCTTTCTACTAATCACTTTAAATCGATGTTCCCTTGACACTGACCCCTCTGCTAAGGTGAATAGACCCTTCACCTCCACTCTATCCAGGCTGCTCAAAATTTTATACATTTCAATCAGATCTCCCCTCAGCCTTCTCTGTTCCAAGGAGAGCAACCCCAGCCTATCCAATCTTTCCTCATAGCTGCATTTTTCCAATCCTGGCAATAGCCTCATAAATCTCCTCTGTACCCTCTCTAGTGCAATTACATCCTTTCTGTAATGAGGTGACCAGAACTGCACACAGTACTCAAGACATCATCCTGCCCTCTTCCAAGTTTCAACGGGGTGGGATAAAAAGTGAGCGGGAACCCCCTTGGATCTGTCAGGCAAGTAATTAAGGTAATTAAAAAGCCAAAAACTGAGTTAAACTCCAATTCTGTATTTCATAGAGTCATACAGCACTGAAACAGACCCTTTGAGTCTGTGCCAACCATCAACCACCCATTTATACTATCCTACAACAATCCCATATTCCCTACCACATCCCCTCCTACATTAATCCTATATTCCCTACCACCTACCTACACTAGGGGCAATTTACAATGGCCAGTTTACCTATCAACCTGCAAGTCTTTGGCAGTGGGAGGAAACCAGAGCACCCGGCGGAAACCCACGCGGTCACAGGGAGAACTTACAAACTCCACACAGGCAGTACCCAGAACCGAACCTGTGTTGCTGGAGCTATGAGGCTGTGGTGCTGACCACTACGCCACTGTGCCACCCACCAAGGAACCTGTTTCCCGACCTGTCAGCAACTTACCAGGGTCATCGAGGTGGGTGCACAGTGGGAAGAGCTTCTTCAGTGAAACTGACAAGCTGGAAGACTTTGATCAGTGAAACTGAAGATCTCCAGACATGGCCAGGTGAGAGACTGCAGAGAGGCATGAGTGTTCACTATGGCTTTTTAAAGAGGAGGGAAAGAGATCATTTGTAGGGACTGACTGTGAGGCATGGGTGTGAGAGGGCAATAGAATGAGGGTCAGTGTGACTGTTGGCTGCTCAGATGGAGATGTGAGGTGCCTGAAGAGAAAGGAATGAATGGAGAAGCACGTTGTGTTGTCCTAAGGAGTGCCATGCAGCAGAATGCTAGGCAAGTAAGTGTGTGAGACTTGGCACCTGAAAGTGCTGTGCAAAGCACCTGTCATACCCTCCTGAGATGCTGGATCCTCTTGGTGTACTGTCTCCAGTTTAGTAGGACCACATTTCTGCTGCTGACTTCCTCGGCCACTTCCAGCCATCCCTGCTTGGCTGGACAGACTTCTTCCTCCAGTTCTTGGGAATGATAACCCTCACTGCAGCCCCTCAGATCCCACAGCAGGACCTCCATGTAAGTGTGAGAGACCTGGAGAGCAGCCTTTCCAAGTCTCCTCTCCATTCCTGTGGTTGCTGAAGGCTTAAACATCCAAGTGCTGATGAACTGTCCAAACACATGTTGTGATTCCTTTAATTTGAAATTCTTCCTCTGACACAATGGGTGCACCATCCTGCCTGTCCTCCCTAATTGATCGGGGAAGCAGGAGGCGAGATGCTAATGCTGTGGCTCATAGAAAGTGCCACGGCTAAGCTCAACAATTAGTAAATCGGGTTCCTGACCTGGGAATAGTTCTGCTGTTCTGGCAGGGACTAAACTCCCAAAATTCTGGCCATAGTTATTAAGTTCTCCAACAGCAGGGTTCACTCCCATAAAATTAAACTTGGTAGCATTCCTGCCTCCACTCCAGAAGGTTGTGGGTTCAAATTCCACTCCAGAGAGTTGAGCAAAAAATCCAGACTGACACCTTAGTACAATACTGAGGGAACACTGCACTATTGGAGTAACTTTCAAATCAGACGTTAAACTAAGGTCCTATCTGCCCTCTCAGGTGGACATAAAAGATCCAATGGCACTATTTTGCAAAGGACCAGGGAAATTCTACCCAGTATCCTGGCCAACATTTATCCGGTAACCAATGTCATTAAAAGAGATTATCTGGTCGTTATCACATTGCTGTTTGTGGGAGCTTGCTGTGTGCAAATTGCCGCATTTCCTACATTACAACAGGACGGCACTTGAAAAGCACTTCATTGGCTGCAAAGTGCTTCTGTAAGGATGTCAAGGTTCTTTTCTTTCTCTCTTTCCCTTTGGAAATGATGGTGAAAAATTAGGGAGGCACTGCAGTGGGACTCTGGTCTGTGATGACTTTGGGACTGGAATGAGGTTTCGCTGAGATATGTAAGACAGAGACTGCAGGCTGTTGAACATGATGGTGTCTTCTTTATTCTGTTTTACCAGCATGTATGTTCTACAGCAGCCCCAAGTGTACACAAACCACAATGCAATTACAATTTTAAAACACTATAACCCTGCATGGTCCACTATCCAATCTGAACCTTCTTAATTATGCCAGTATAAGTGATGGCCCCAATTAGTAAATTTAGATTAGTATGTCTTTTTCTTCCATTTTACTATTCTTCACATCTTTTCACTCCTCCCTTTTTGACCTGTGTCCTGTCTGATGCCCTCTCCTTTTTTGCTCATGTTGTATTACTATGGAAAATAAGTTAAAATTTAGAAAGTTAGAAATTAAGAGGAAATTCAAATAGAATCTTGCTTTTTTTATCATTATCTTTGCCTTTTTTTCTTGTTTGCCTGTATCACATTTATGTTTCTCATGCCTTGCCTCTTTCATCCATGTATCCATGGGCGGCACAGTGGCGTAGTGGTTAGCACTGCAGCCTCACAGCTCCAGGGACCCGGGTTTGATTCCGGGTACTGCCTGTGTGGAGTTTGCAAGTTCTCCCTGTGTCTGCGTGGGTTTTCTCCGGGTGCTCCGGTTTCCTCCCACAAGCCAAAAGACTTGCAGGTTGATAGGTAAATTGGCCATTATAAATTGTCACTAGTATAGGTAGGTGGTAGGGAAATATAGGGACAGGTGGGGATGTTTGGTAGGAATATGGGATTAGTGTAGGATTAGTATAAATGGGTGGTTGATGTTCGGCACAGACTCGGTGGGCCGAAGGGCCTGTTTCAGTGCTGTATCTCTAATCTAATCTAATCTAATTTCTTTTACCTAATTTGAATAGGGATTTTTATTTCCCTCTTGTCAGTCTCTCTCTCTTAGAGAGTGAAAAACGTCATTTAATTACAGGTTTCAAACATAATGATGTTTGTTTGCTTGTTTAAATATCTTTCATACAATGATTTTGAACCATCATATTATGTTTAATTTCATTTCAACTGACAGTTTTAAAAATTAAAATGTTGAAAGAAGATATCAGCTTGTCCAGCCCTGTGACTTCACCCAGCTAATTTTTCTAAACATTGCAAATTATTTTTTCATTTTTTGTTGCCCTCCTTCCTTAGCCATAAATAAAAGCATTGAACAGCAAAGAATGACTAAAAGATTGATAAGGAAGGTAACATTAGAGTATGAGAGAAAGATAGCAGAAATATAAAGACAGATAGGAAGAGTTTCTATAGATATTTAAAAAAAGAGTTAACAAAGTGAGCATTGGTCCTATAGAAAGTGAACCTGGGAAAGTAATAATGGATAATAAGGAGACGGCAGATGAATTGAACAGATATGTTGCATCGGTCTTCACTATTGAGGATCCAAGTAACGTCCCAGTATTAGGTGTAAGTCAGGAAATGGAAAGGAAGGAGGAACTCAAGAAAATTACAATCACCAGAGAAGTGGTACTGAACAAATTGTTGGAGCTGTGGGCTGACAAGTCCTGGGTCCTGATGGACTTCACCCTTGGGTGTTAAAAGAAGTGGCTAGTGAGATAGTTGATATGTTAGTTTTAATTTTCCAAAATTCCTTAGATTCAAGGAAGGTTACGTTAGATTGGAAAATAGTGAATAAACTGCTTTATTCAAAAAGGGACGGAGACAGAAAACAGGAAACTACAGGCCAGTTAGCTTAACATCTGTCTTAGGAAAATGTTAGCAGCTATTATTAAAGAAGTTATAGCAGGGCTAAGAAAAATTCAAGGTAATCAGGCAGAATCAACGTGGTTTTGTGAAAGGAAAATCATGTTTAACCAATTTATTGGAGTTCATTGAGGAAGTTACATGTGCTGTGGATAAAAGGAAACCGGTGGATATATTGTACTTAGATTTCCAGTAGGCATTTGATAAGGTGCCACATCAAAGGTTATTGCAGAAAATGAAAGCTCATGGTGTAAGGGATGACATTTTGGCATGGATAGAAGATTGGTTAGCTAACAGGAAACAGAGAGCAGACATAAATGGGTCATTTTCTGGTTGGCAAGATGTAATGAGTGGTAGGCCACAGGGATTTGTTTTGGGGCCTCAACTTTTTACAATTTATAGAAATGATTTAGATGAATGGACCGAAGGTATGGTTGCTAAATTTCTGAGGACACAAAGATAGGTAGGAAAGTAACTGTGAAGATGACATAAGGGGGCTACAAAAGGATATGGATAGGTTAAGTGTGTGGGAAAAGACCTGGCAAATGGAGTATAATGTGGGAAAGTGGGAAATTGTCCACTTTGGCAAGATGAATAAAAAAGAAGCATTTTCTTTTTATTCATTCATGGGAAGTGGGCGTCACTGGCTATACCAGCATTTATTACCCATCTCTAATTGCCCTTGAGAAGGTGGTGGTGGTGAGCTGCCTTCTTGAACCGCTGCAGTCCATGTGAAGTAGGTACACCCACATTGCTGTTAGGAAGGGAGTTCCAAGATTTTGACCCAGTGACAGTGAAGGAACGGCGATATAGTTCTAAGTCAGGATGGTGATGACTTGGAGGGGAACCTGCAGGTGGTGATGTTCCCATGCATCTGCTGCTCTTGTCCTTCGAGGTGGTAGAGGTTGTGGGTTTGGAAGGTGCTGTCTAAGGAGCCTTGGTGCGTTGCTGCAGTACATCTTGTAGATGGCACACACTGTTGCCACTGTGCGTCGGTGGTGGAGGGAGTGAATGTTTGTGGATGGTGTGCCAATCAAGCAGGCTGCTTTGTCCTGGATGGTGTCGAGCTTCTTGAGTGTTGTTGGAGCTGCACCCATCCAGGCAAGTGGAGTGTATTCCATCACACTCCTGACTTGTAAATGGTGGACATGCTTTGGGGAGTCAGGAGGTGAGTTAGTCACCGCAGGATTCCTAGCCTCTGACCTGCTCTTGGAGCCATGGTATTTATATGGCTACTCCAGTTCAGTTTCTGGTCAATGGTAGCCCCTAGTATGTTGATAGTGAGGGATTCAGCGATGGTAATGCCATTGAATGTCAAGGGGAGATGGTTAGATTCTCTCTTGTTGGAGATGGTCATTGCCTGGCACTTGTGTGGCGCGAATGTTACTTGCCACTTATCAGCCCAAACCTGGATATTGTCCAGGTCTTGCTGCATTTCTACATGGACTGCTTCAGTATTTGAGGAGTCGTGAATGGTGCTGAACATTGTGCAATCATCAGCAAACATCCCCACTTCTGACTGTATGATTGAAGGAAGGTCATTGATGAAGCAGCTGAAGATGATTGGGCCTGGGACACTACCCCGAGGAACTCCTGCAGTGATGTCCTGGAGTTCAGATGATTGACCTCCAACAACCACAGCCATCTTCCTTTGTGCTAGGTATGACTCTAACTAGCAGAGAGTTTTCCCCCTGATTCCCATTGACTCCAGTTTTGCTAGGGCTCCTTGATGCCATACTTGGTCAAATGCTGTCTTGATGTCTAGGGCAGTCACTCTCACCTCACTTCTTGAGTTCAGCTCTTTTATCCATGTTTGAATCAAGGCTTTAATGAGGTGAGGTGCTGAATGGCCCTGTCTGAACCCAAATTCGGTATCACTGAGCAGGTTATTGCTAAGCAAGTGCTGTTGATGACATCTTCCATCACTTTGCTGATGATTGAGAGTAGACTGAAGCGGCGGTAATTGGCCGGGTTGGACTTCTCCTGCTTTTTGTGTCCAGGACATACCTGGGCAATTTTACACATTGCCGGGTAGATGCCACTGTTCCATACTGGAACAGCTTGGCTAGGGGCGCAGCATGTTCTGCAGCACAGGTCTTCAGTACTATTGCCAGAATATTGTCAGGACCCACAGCCGATGTAGTATCCAGTGCCTTCAGTTGTTTCTTGATATGATGTGGAGTGAATCGAATTGGCTGAAGTTTGGCATCTGTATTGCTGGGGACTTCAGGAGGGTGTCGAGATGGATCATCAACTTGGCACTTCTGGCTGAAGGTTGTTGCAAATGCTTCTGCCTTATGTTTCTCACGGGTGTGCTGGCCTGCCCCATCATTGAGGATGGGGATATTTGTGAAGCCACCTCCTCCAGTTAGTTGTTTAATTGTCCACCACCATTCACAGTTGGATGTGGCAGGACTGCAGAGCTTAGATCTGATCCGTTGGTTATGGGATCGCTTAGCTCTGTCTATTGCATGCTGCTTATGCAGTTTGGCATGCAAGTAGTCCTGGGTTGTAGCTTCACCAGGTTGACACCTCATTTTGAGGTATGCCTGGTGCTGCTCCTGGCATGCCCTCCTGCACTCTTCATTGAACCAGGGTTGGTCTCCTGGCTTGATGGTAATGGTAGAGTGGGGGATATGCCTGGCCATGAGGTTACAGATTGTGGTTAAGTACAATTCTGCTGCTGCTGATGGCCCACAGCGCCTCATGGATGCCCAGTTTTGCATTTCTAGATCTGTTCGAAATCTATCCCATTTCGCACGGTGATAGTGCCACACAACAAAATGGACGGTATCCTCAATGTGAAGGCGGGATTTCGTCTCCACAAGGACTGTGCGGTGGTCATTCCTACTAATACAGTCATGGCAGATTGGTGAGGACGAGGTCAAGTATGTTTTTATCTCTTGTTGGTTCTCTCACCACCTGCCGCAGACCCAGTCTAGCAGCTATGTCCTTTATCTAAATGGTGAGAGATTGAAGAGCTCTGAGATGCAAAGGGATCTGAGTGACCTAGTGCATGAATCACAAAAGGTTAGTATGCAGGCACAGCAAGTAATTAGGAAAGCTAATAGAATGTTATTGTTTCTCACAAGGGAAATTGAATACAAAAGGTTTTGCTTCAGCTATACAGGGCATTGGTGAGACCACATCTGCAGTACTGTGTACAGCACTGGCCTCCTTATTTAAGGAAGGATGTAAATGAATTGGAGGCAGTATAGAGAAGGTTTACTAGACTAATACCTGGAATTGGGTGGGCTGTCTTACGAGGAAAGATTGGACAGGCTAGGCTTGTTTTCTGCTGGAATTTAGAAGAGTAAGAGGCGACTTGATTGAAACATATAAGATCCTGAGGGGTCTTGACAGGGTGGATGTGGAAAGGATGTTTCCCCTCCTGGGAGAATCTGGAACTAGGGGTCACTGTTTAAAAATAAGGGGTCACCCATTTAAGACAGAGATGAGGAGAAATTTTTTCTCTCAGAGGGTCGTGAGTCTTTCGATTTCTCTTCAATAAGGCAGTGGAAGCAGAGTCTTTGAATATTTTTAAGGCAGAGGTAGATAGATTCTTGATAAGCAAGGGGGTGGAAGGTTATCGGGAGGTAGGTGGAAATGTGGAGTAATCAGTTCAGCCATGAACTTATTGAATGGCGGAGCAGGCTCGAAGGGCTGAGTGGCCTACTCCTGCTCCTAATTCGTATGTTCATATGTTCATTCACATTGCATAATATTGCTTAACTACTGCCTCAAACATTTTAATTTCCAATATATTTATTGTAATACAATCAGTTCCACTTATATAAAGCTGGATAGGGAGTGGACGCGACACAGAAAAAAAAAATCACAAATCCAAATTCATCAAATTCAACAGTAAATTTATTGCTTGCAATTGGCATTAGTACCCTTTCCATATGACAGAATCCATTGATAAGCAATCAGTGTGGGATTCAAGGCTATGTCTAACATTCTTCAATTTGGACACAAGGATCACCTGTAATTGTGCTCGTAAAATCAGTTGTAGTGGGAGGACCAGCTCATGCTAGAGTTACAGTTGATTTTTTTAGTGCATTGCTCAAAGGAAGAACGTTATATATTTAAGCTTGAATTTGTGCCACTTTAACAGAACAAGCATAACCGTGTCTGACCTTAGGAAATAGAAGTATTTGTGTGAAGGGGAGAGGGCAGAGATCCAAACGACTTCATGTATGCTGCATAGCATTTGCTCTTGGAGTTGCCAATAAACCCATTCAACTAAAGTATGGTCGAGTTGAGTTGTGATATACATATATTTAACTAAGGGGCTGCTTAGAACCATACCCAGCATGGGGAGGGGGAAGCAGTTACTCATTGGAATTTTGATCGGGCGCCCCTTTAATTGGCATGGAGACAGGTTGCCTGTCCAATTAAGGGCAGCAGGCAGGCTCTTGAAGCCGGAAGGTCAATCAGAAGCCATACCAGCTTCAGAGGAGCAGCGGCTGCAGTAAATGGTAAGTAACTGTGAGGGCACTTCAAAAGGAAGGTGCCCTCGCAGCCACTTTAAAAAAAAAATTTGATTAGAAAATAGAGAAAGCAGCCAGGCCACCACTGTAGGAGGATGCCTTCTAAAGGGCAGCCTTTTATTGCACCCCAACCCAGGCAGGCAGGGTGGGTTTGCAGGCCTGCCTGGAGCACTGGCACCACTGTCTGCCGCTTTCTTCCATTACCTATCCTTAACAAGGCTCTTAATGAACCTAATTGCCTGCCCACCCCGTGGGGACAGACGGCCTTGCCAGGCCCCAAACCTGCATCGGCCAATATCGGGCCTTGTAATTTTCAGGACCATCTGCTTCCATTCCCGACCTAAGCGGGGCCTGAAATTCCTGCCCAGAGGTGTGGGCAATTTAAATTGCCCAAGTTACTTAACTCCTATGGGAGTTAATGGTTTCCGATTTTAACCTGTTCAATTAAGCAGACGGCAAGAAAACCGACCCAGAGCTGTCGGGGTCCTCTTTTACAAACACATGTCAAGTCCCAATAACATCGATTTTAACTAAATGGCCTGAGCAAGATGCCACAGTGAGTTTCTTGCCAGGTGAAGACAGCAGGGAAGAGGATCGAGGCCAGAGAAGACCCAAAAAGGTAAGGTTTTTTTTCACTTTCCTTGTGGGGCCAAAAGGTACAAGAGTGCACCTCGACCTGATCACGAGACTTCCACAGGAGGGCCCTAGCAGCCAATCCCACCGCTGAGCTGGTCTAAGCGGGAGGCCCTCAGGATATACTGTTGTGGATTTAAATAAGGACTGGGAGTTAAAATGTCTTGAGCCTCATTTCTGGAGCAGCGGGTGAGTTTCTAACTCACACCACTACTCACTGGCCGCAAACTGGCCTGGAGTAAAACTGAGTCTTAAGTGACAAACCTGGTGGTGCTAGCAGTCCACAGACGATGTCACAGGCTTAAACAGTTTTTAGTATTCATTAATATGAAGGAAAGATACAGATTAGGATGATCAGAACATTGAGTGAAATGTAGCTAGACATGGTAATATTATTGTTCCCGCTTTTTTTCTAAAAATTGTATGAGCATGCATTTGGTGAAATTTAAACACTAAAAGCAGTATATTGTGTGCGATATTAATAAGAAATAGATTAAGACTTTCCTATTCCACTGTCCGTTATTTTAACAAAGGCATTAACTCATAAAATAAACCAGTTAACACATTAAAAATGCAGAGGGATTTCATATGAACGTGCTAACACTTTTGTCATTAATATAATCTATATTTTTTTTCCTAAGATTGATCAGTTTATTTAAATTGCATTTCATTTCTGCTTATTGGATTACCAGAACTTCTGAAAGCTAACATCTATATTACGAGATAGTCATCCAACAAAAAGAGTAACAATTTTGTAAAAATGCTTTAAAGTTTATGGTTAACATTTTCAAAGTAAATTAACTGTATATAATAAATCACAGGTAGTTCAGCAAAGTAGTCATTTTACTGAGCTAGTAATTAAGAGGCTTGGACTTTTCTAGAGACATGAGTTCAAATCTCTCAATGGCAGCTGGGGAATTTAAATTCAGTTTAATAAAAATAAATAAATCTGGAATAAAAAGCTCAATGTCCTTTAGGGAAGGAAATCTACCATCCTTACCTGGTCTCAGTTGTATGTGACTCCAGATCAACAATTAAACCGGACAGAGCACCCAGCATTGAGTAGGCACTGGATTCAGACACAACAAAGGCCCACCCAGCCCAATTGACACCGCAAAATCATCCTCCTCATGAACATCTAGGGATTTGTATCAAAACAAAGAGAGCTGCCCCACAGACAGATCAAGCAACAGCCTGAAATAGTCATACTCACAGAATCATACTTTTCAGACAATATCCCAGACACTTTCATCACCATCCCTTGGTATGTCCTGTCCCACAGGCAAGACAGGCCCACCAAAGGTGGCAGCACAGTGATATACATTCGGCAGGGAGTGGCTCTGCAAGTCCTCAACATTGACACTGGAACCAATGAAGTCACATGGTAACAGGTCAAAATTGGGCAAGGAAACCTCCAGCTGATTACCACTGACCTCCCTCCCTCAGCTGATGAATCAGTACTCCTAGTATCATAGAATCATTGAATTATTACAGCACAGAAGGAAGCCATTCAGCCCATCGAATCCATACAAGCACTCTGCAGGAGCAATTTAGCGAGCCCCATTCCTCCACCCTTTTCCTATAGTCCTGCAAATATTCTCCTTAAAGTGCTTATCCAATTCCCTTTTGAAAGGCACAATTGAATCTGCCTCCAGCACACTCTCAGGCAGTGCATTCCAGCTACTAACCATTGCTTTAAAAAAGTTTTTCCTAATGTCATGTTTCGTTCTTTGCCCATCACTTTAAATCTGTGTCCTCTGTTTCTGGAACCTTCCACCAATGGAAACAGTGCTTCTCTATCTACTCTGTCAAGACCCCTCATCATTTTGAGCCCTCTATCAAATCTCCTTTCAACCTTCTCTTCTCCAAGGCGAACAACTCCAGCCTCTCCAATCTATTCACATAACTGAAGTCTCCTCCATGTTAAACACCACTTGGAAGAAGCACACAGGATAGCAAGGGCACAGATGTACTCTGGATGGGGAAAATCAATGTCCATCTCCAACAATGGCTTGGTAGCACCATTAATAACTGAACTGGCTGAGTCCTGAAGGATATAATTGTCAGACTGTAACAGTGGCAGGTGGCAAGGAAAGCAACACGAAGGGAAAACCTACGTGACCTCATCCTCAGGATCTGCATGTTGCAGATGCATCTGTCCACGACAGTATTGGTAGGAGTGATTATGCACAGTCCTTGTGGAAGGTATGCCATCACACTGAGGACACTCTCCATCATCTTGAGTAGCACTGCCACCATTACAAACAGGATAGATTAAGAACAGATCTAGCTACTCAAAACTGGAAATCATTGAGATGCTGCGGGCCATCAGCAGCTGCAGAATTGTATTCGACCACAATCTGTCACCTCTTGGCTGGCACATCCCTCACTCTGCCATCAAAAGCAGCCAGGAAACCAACCCTGTTCAATGAGATATGTCAAAGAGCATGCCAGGAGTACCTAAAAATGAGGTGCCAACCTGGCGAGGCTACACCACAGAACTATATGCATGCTAAACAGTGGATGCAGCATGCGATAGACAGAGCTAAGGGACCCGTAAACAACCAATCATATCAAAGCTCTGCAGTCATTCCATAGCTAGTCATTTTATGTTGGTAGATAATTAAACAACTAATGGAAGGAGGAGGCTCCATGAACATCCTCATTCTCAATGGTGGCGGAGGCCAGCACATGAATGCAAAAGACAAAGATGAAGAGTTTACAACCATCTTCAGTCAGAAGTGTCGAGTGTATAATCCATCTTGGCCTCCTGAGATCTCCAACATTATAGAAGCCAATTCAATTCACTACACGCAATATCAAGAAATGGCTGGACACATTGGATACAGCAAAGGCTATGGGGACCGACAATATCCCAGCTGTAATGCTGAAGATTTGTGCACCAGAACTAGCTGCGCCTCCAGCCAAGCTGTACATCTACAACACTGATTTCTACCTTTCAATGTGGAAAGTAGCCCAGCTATGTCCTGTGCACAAAATGCAGGACAATTTCAATCTACCCAGTTACCGCCCCATCCGTCTACTGTCAGTCTAATGTCCTTTAGGGAAGGAAATCTGTTGTCCTTACCTAGTCTGGCCTACATGTGACTCCAGACCCACAGCAATGTGGTTGACTCTTACATGCCCGCTGAAATGGCCGAGCAAGCCACTCAGTTGTATCTAACCGCTACGAAGTCAATAGCACTGTGTGTGTACCTATCCCACATGGACTGCGGTGGTTCAAGAAGGCAGCTCACCACCACCTGCTCAAGGGCAATGAGGGGTGGGTAATAAATGCTGGCCTGGCCAGCGACGCACACATTCCATGAATGAATAAAAAAAAAGTCAGCAGCAAAGTAATGGAAGGGTTTACCAACCATGTGACACTTACTCACCAAGAACCCATTCACAGGGTCTGCCAGGACCACTCAGCTCCAGACCTCATTACAGCCTTGGTCCAAACATGGATAAAAGAGTTGAATTTCTGACGTGAGCTGAGAGTGATTGCCCTTGACATCAAGGCAGCATTTGACTGTGTAGTATCAAGCAGTCGTGAGTAAAATGAAGTCAATGGAATCAGGAGGAAAACTCTTTACTTGCTGAAGTCATACCTTGCACAAAGGAAAATGGTTGTGGGTGTTGGAGGCCAATCATCTCAGCCCCAGACCATCGCTGCAGGAGTTCCTCAGGACAGTTTCCTAGGCCTAACCATCTTCAGCTTCTTCATCCAAGACATTCCCTCCACCATAAAGTCAGAAGTGGGGATATTTGCTGATGATTGCACAGTGTTCAGTACCATTCGCAACTCCTCAGATAATTGAGCAGTCTGTGCCTGCATGCAGCAAGACCTGGACAACATTCAGCCTTGGGCTGATAAGTTGCAAGTAACGTTCACGCAATGCAGGTATTAGGCAATGATCATCTCCAAGAAGAGAGAGTCTAACCACCTCCTCTTTGTTAATTTTATATCAATTAGGTGCTAATTGTACTCAGATAGTGGGCATTAATTGGGGACTCACTTCTGCACTGAAAGTGTGGTGGATGTTTGGAGGTGTACGATATGCAATGTGCGGCTCTGTAAATAAAAGTTTGTTAGTGAAAAATACTAGGCACCAGTGTTCTATCCTTCACCGCTTGGCTATTTGAATTCTAACTCCCTTGACATACAACAGCATTACCATCATCGAATCTCCCAGCATCAACATCCTGGGGGTCATTGTTGAAACTGAACTGGACGAGCCATATAAATACTGTGGCTACAAGAGCGGGTCAGAGGCTTGGAATTCTGCAGTGAGTGACTCACCTCCAGACTCCCCAAAGTCTGTCCACCATCTACAAGGCAAAAGTCTGGAAGATAATATAATACTCTCCACTTGCCTGGATGAGTGCAGCTGCAACAACACTCAAGAAGGTCGACACCTGTCAGGACAAAGCAGCCGGCTTGATTGGCACCCCATCCACCACATTAAACATTCACTCCTTCCACCATTGGCGCACAGTGGCAGTAGTGTGTACCATCTACACTATGTAATGCAGCAACTCACCAAGGCTTCTTCAACAGCACCTTCCAAATCCACAACCTTTACCACCTAGAAGGCCAAGGGTAGCGAGCACGTGGAACACAATCACCTACAAGTTTCCTTCCAAGCCACACGCCATCCTGACGTGGAACTATATCACCGTTCCCTCACTGTGGCTGGGTGAAAAACCTGGAACTCCCTCCCTAACATCACTGTGGGTTTATTTTTATTCATTCATGGGATGCGGGCGTCGCTGTCCAGGCCAGCGTTTATTGCCCATCCCTAATTGCCCGTGAGAAGGTGGTGGTGAGCTGCCTTCTTAAATTGCTGCAGTCCATGTGGGTTGGTACACCCACAGTGCTGTTAGGAAGGAAGTTCCAGGATTTTGACCCAGCGACAGTGAAGGAACGGCGATATAATTCCAAGTCAGGATGGTATGTGACTTGGAGGGGAACTTGCAGGTGGCAGTGTTCCCATGCATCTGCTGCCCTTGTGCTTCTAGTCGGTAGAGGTCGCGGGTTTGGAAGGTGCTGTCTAAGGAGCCTTGGTGCATGCTGCAGTGCATCTTGCAGATGGTACACATTGCTGCCACTGTGCTTCGGTGGTGGAGGTAATGAATGTTTGTGCATGGGGTGCCAATCAAGCGGGCTGCTTTGTCCTGGATGGTATTGAGCTTCTTGAGTGTTGTTGGAGCTACACCCATCCAGGCAAGTGGAGAGTATTCCATCACACTCCTGACTTGTGACTTGTAGATGGTGGACAGGCTTTGGGGAGTCAGGAAGTGAGTTACTCACCGCAGGATTCCTAGCCTCTGACCTGCTTTTGTAGCCACGGTATTTATATGGCTACTCCAGTTCAGTTTCTAGTCAATAGTAGGCCCTAGGATGTTGATAGTAGGGGATTCAGCGATGGTAATGCCATTGAATGTCAAGGGGAGATGGTTAGATTCTCTCTTGTTTGAGATGGTCATTGCCTGGCACTTGTGTGGCACGAATGTTACTTGCCACTTATCAGCCCAAGCCTGGATATTGTCCAGGTCTTGCTACGTTTCTACACGGACTGCTTCAGCATTTGAGGAGTCGCGAATGGTGCTGGACATTGTACAATCATCAGCAAACATCCCCACTTCTGACCTTATGATTGAAGGAAGGTCATTGATGAAGCAGCTGAAGATGGCTGGGCCGAGGACACTACCCTGAGGAACTCCTGCAATGATGTCCAGGAGCTCAGATGATTGACCTCCAACAACCACAACCATCATCCTTTGCGTTTGGTATGACTCCAACCAGCGGAGAGTTTTCCCCCTGATTCCCATTGACATCAGCACCACACAGACTGTAGTGGTTCAAGAAGGCAGCTCACCACCACCTTCGCAAGGGCAATTAGGGATGGGCAATAAAAGCTGATTTTGCCAGCGACGCCACATTCTGTGAATGAATTTTTTAAAAAGTGAATATTGAAAATGAACCAGTAACTGTAGACAGCATTAGCGGATTAAAAAGAACATTGAACTCTTGATTGCTGTTTAGTGAAGTGCCACTTTGCTGCAGAATTGTATTTATTTATTTGAATTTCACAAATTTCCTCTGTTAGAAAATTTCCTACACACTTGTGACTATTGTGGAATATTTCCATAGAGCAAATTTGTTGTTACTTTTAATTATCTGTAATTTGGTGGACTGTCGAGATAATAGAGGTTAAGCAATATATTGTGCAGAAAGAATCTACAGTTCAGAAGACAAGTGTTTTGAAATTAATAATTTGTGCAATGAAGAACAGTGGGCTGAATTTTATCAGCCCATTGCAGATGGGATAGGAGGCGGGCAGGGTGGTACAATGGTGACAAAAGGGGTTGGGAGGGAAGCCCGGCATCTTTATATCATAACTGGATATTACCAAAGGCGGCCGGGCTGCTGGGAGGAGGTCACGCTGAGACCCGGCGGGAAGGTAATGAAGCCAGTTGAACAGGCAATAAACTGCGATTTTACCAGGTTTTTCTAATTTTTTGATGGGCGCATGGAAACAATAGAGCTTCAGAGCCTTGCTAGCTATAAAGAGGTGGAGGCTGAGCAGGACATTGGTGTTGATTGCGGTCGGCAGCCATTTCAAGTTGTAACTGCCTTGGCAAGGAGGGTGTAACTGAGTGAACAGCGGACTTGGCAATCAGAAGCAGGGACAAACTTGCCTAGCACAGCAGGGGCATTCTGCTTAAGTGCCCTCTCGGACTTGGCACATGTATGTACAGAGCATGGCAGGGTGGGGGGTTGCGGTGTGCAGTGAAGGATCAAAGAGCTGTGTGCTATTTGCTATGGACTGCATTCACTCAGGCTACGAGACCTCCAGTGAGGAGGGGCATCAAAGAGGGAGAGAGCTGCAGCCACAGGCAGTGGAGTGGCAACAACCAAAGGGGAACCAGGATCATGAGTCTGGAAAGAAGTAGGGTGGGGAAGGGTGCAGAGCAGAAGGGCACAGAGGGGCACGTAATCAGCCTCTTGCATGCAGAAGTCAATACCCTCAGAGAGGGTCTACCGTCGGAGGCTCAACTTCCTGCAGATGTCGGGAGCAGCAGTGTCAGTAAAGACTGCACCTCTACAGAAGACTGTCACCGAACAACATGTCATGATGGCGGACAAGCTGAGCCCGATGTGGAGGGGTGGGCACCCAATGCCTGTCGCTGAAGGTCATCAAGGCACTGAATTGTAATGCCTCAGGATCATTCCAGGGATCCACTGGAGATATCTATGGGATTTCCCAATCTGTGGCTCATCACTGCATCAAGGTGGTCACCAATGCCATCTTCAAGGGGCCAGCCAGTATGTGCGCTTTCGCACTGATCCAGTCAGGCTCAGAGGGCTCTAGAATTCGGGGTCATCGCTGGATTCTCCCAGGTGCAGGGTGTCATCGACTGCATGCATGTGGCCATCAAGACAGGGCAGCACAGTGGTGCAGTGGTTAGCACCGCAGCCTCACAGCTCCAGCCACCCGGGTTCAATTCTGGGTACTGCCTGTGTGGAGTTTGCAAGATCTCCCTGTGTCTGCGTGGGTTTCCTTCGGGTGCTCCGGTTTCCTCCCACAGCCAAATGACTTGCAGGTTGATAGGTAAATTGGCCATTATAAATTGCCCCTAGTATAGGTAGGTGGTAGGGGAATATAGTGACAGGTGAGGATGTGGTAGGAATGTGGGATTAGTGTAGGATTAGTTTAAACGGGTGGTTAATGGTGGGCACAGACTCGGTGGGCCGAAGGGCCTGTTTCAGTGCTGTATCTCTAAATCTAAAAGACTCCCACAGATCAGGCAGCAGCCTCCATCAACAGGAAGGGCTTCCACTCACTCAATGTAGAACTGGTCTGAGACCACAGCAAATGGATCCTTCAAGGTTCCCGGGAATCTGTTATGATGCCTACATGTTAAGGCAGTCCCAGATGCCCAACAGTTTCAGGCTCCCCCGTGTGCCATTAAGGATGGATACTGGGTGATAAGGGTGGCTCACTAAAGAGATGCCTGCTTAAACCTGTGAGGAACTCAAGCACAAATGCAGAAGAAAGATACAGCAGCTGCCGTTGGACAACTGGAGTGACCATTGAGCAGGCCATAGGCCTTCTGAAGATGCAGTTCCAATGCCTGGTGGATCTGGTTAAGCCCTTCAATATACCCCAGCAAGGGTCTTGTGTATCATGGAGATGTGCTGTACTCTGCACAACCTGGTACTACAGAGGGGAGAAGCTTTGAACAATGAGGGCAACCCGGAGCATGATGCCTCCTCTGAGGATGAAGATATGGAGGGGGATGGTGACTAGGCGCAGCAGGATGAAAACCCCGAGAGACAGTAGACAAAGCAGGATCAGTTACGTGCAAGGGACGCTCACGACTTGCTAATACAGGTCGTTTCACATAAGCCTTACTTACACACCCAGTCAATCCGATAAATCTTATACCTTCTGTAGCCTGTTATCGTGTCCTTGAATGTCCTTAGCATTTTCCTGGAGCCGTCATTACATGAGGCAAACTGATAATTGCCCAGTAATATTTAAAAAACTAAAGGATTCTTTTAGTGGTGAACAATTTCATAATTCATTTAAGACAAATACACATTAAGGTGACATCTAACATCAGGATATAACCCAGTGGTACCCAAGTGCAGCTAGGTGGACTTTTTCACGTACTTGCAGGTGCTCTTATGTGGTGCTCCCCCTGTGCTGTCAGCTGAGGTGGAGGCAGGCTGCTGCTTTTTCTGCTCCATGACTTTCAATGGTCATCCTCTAGTTGCCTGAGGCCTGGAGGGGCCCAGGAAACTGAGAGCCTCCTGCACAGGTGCAGGAGCCCCTTCTGTCTCCACAGCTTCATGAGGCACTGGTGTCACTGTTAAACGGGCCATCCATGCCCGACATGCCCTGAAAGCAGTCCCCAGATGCTGCAAACAGCCACTCCTCCACCCTTTCAGGGCAAACTTGGCCCTCCCTCCTTACCTGAGGAATCCGAGGAGTTGATGATAGCTCCAGGCATCCCAGCCATTGCTCCACAGAGTTCATGGAGGTGGTGATGGCATGCAGGTCCATGCACACCTCTGGCATCCACTGGGTGGTTTGTGGGATATAGGAGGAAGCCATCCATGCACACGCCAGAGTCATGGCTGCACTCATGGCCTTGATGGACTGGATGGACTCCTCCATCATCTGTGTATGAGTGCACATGGTCTCTGGAAACTCCTGCACCTCACACTAAAGCGCCAATATCTGCTGCCTTGTTGATGACTCCAGAGGCATGTCTTCAACCTGAAGCTGAGCATCACTGGGCCCTTCCACACTCCTCTGAGTGTGAGTGTGGCTGTCATTGCCTCCATCAGCTGCTCATACTCGTCTGTCCTCTGCTCACCAGATTGTGACCCCCGACTGACTGTGCACGACTACTCACTAACATGAGAGTACCTGCACTGATGGAGGGTTTGGGAGAATGATGTGACGGTGCAACCTCTGGAGTCTCCTCTTCCTCCTCAGAGGTGGGGGGGCTGTCACTCAGGCTCGGTGGCCGGCTACTCTTGTCTATGACCTGCAAGAGAAATAACACTGATGAGAGGGCTATGCACTTTACAACACATCCTTCGAACTATACATCATCTGGAGCTCTACATGAGTAGTGGTGCACAAATGGGCAACATGCTTTGTGATCGCCAGAGGGTCTCTTGCACCCATCCATTAGGCCACTCACTCTCTCAGGGCTCCACACCCGTCTCACCATCTGTGATTTCCTTGCCTACCTCCATTTCACCCAGCTCCAATGTCTCCTCCTCCATAACAGGATGGCCATGTAGGGCACGCCACCTCCAGTTTTTGACATTCCCCCTGCATTGTGAGCTCTCTTCTCCTGTAAGCACACACATTCCCATTGTTAGTCACCCATCAAGGACAGGCATGACTCCTATGTTGGTGGCAGCCTGACTGTCCAATGTGGTGCCACAGGCAAGCCTCCTGCATCCAGCCAATCAGCACTGGCTGTGCAGGAGTAATCTCTGCCTGACCGGTGTCCTGCACAGAGAGACTAACATGCATCTGACAGCCAATGCTGGTGCCTGGGCATTTCCACTAACTGGGTGGACAATCCTTTCTCCAATTTCATATTCACCTTCAATTACATTTAAGGCTGCAAGCTACCAGGTCATTGACTGTTTTTTGGCACTGCAACCAGGTACAAGGGACGCCCCCATGGCTGCTGACCTCCTCTACAATCTCCATCCAGGCCTGCTTGGTTTGGTGAGCCAGTCTCCTCCTCCTTTTCTGAGGGAACAGGACATCACTTTGTTCCCTTAAAGCCTGGAGGAGTACCTTCAGGGAGGCATAGTTGAATCTTGGAACGATCCTTGATCTACCTTCGGCCATGTCTTCACTTTGTACTGCTGCCAGGGCTCTCTCACAGCTCCCTCCAGGGTGGCTGCACTATCCTGTGCTGTTGGCTGGCTTTTAAAGATGGCACCAGCGTTTCAGGATCCGAACTGTCCTCAGTCCATGCTATCTCACTAGCCGCATCCCCAGCCTGATAGCACTTATTTAGCTGGCCCTGACAATATAGCGCATGAAATTCCAACACCACTTACCCTCTCCCTCCCCCCGCCCGTGTGGCCACCCCACCCGCTTTCAATCCCTGCAGTGGGACTTGCTTGCTTGAGGTAAAATTCCAGCCAGTTTCTCTGAAGGGACTGAATGTCTGGGGGATTACAATTTGCTCACCTGGGAGCCCATCCAGAGCCATCTAATCCTGGGAAACATCTTGCCAGACTCTCATGAAAAAATATTTCCAGACACATGCACCTTCTTCCCTCCCATTGTCCCCAGAGCAGTGTGTAAAGACAGAATTTCAAAACAGCATATCAGCCGCTGATAACATCAGCAAGGTTAAACCTGTGGTGGGGTGGGAGCAGCAAATAGATCTGCAATCTACCCTGTTTCTGCTGTGTGCTGAGAGTCAAAATACCCGCTAAAGTCTTCCATGTCACTGCTTTAAATGTTGCTTTCCTTTATCTCTGTTGGGTCAACAGATGAATGATCCATGTCTACTGCATTTGGCCACACAATTTTGATCACAAGTTAGTAACTACCCTGTGGGAGGTGGGCTGGGCTATAGCCTGTGTCCCAATAATCTGAGCGGCATGTAGCCAGTATTGTACATTTACTCCACCTTCAGGTTGCAAAACAAAGGAGATCCTTTCAGAGAGCAGCCAATAGAGTTGTACATTTAGCCATAATATTCATATATGAAAAATATAATACAGCTTTTACAATAAGAAACACGATGGATTTTTATGTCAGTCATATACATAACCAGGAAAATGATGGACATCTCACTTCCTGCCCGGACAGAGGTCCTTTAGTGTGAACACTGATTAGATATTTAGTTCAACAGGGTTAGTTGTAATAGGTGCATGTGTCCTACATGATAAGCAACAAGGGGTCACGGTGGAAACCCTTTTTATTATAAACAGTACAGTGAACAATCCTGCAACTTACTGAAAAATAATGCTGTTGTTACACCCTGTGGTTTGACTTATGATCAATAAAGTGACATTGCTGACGTGGAAAGAATCACATGATCATGGTCACAATGACAGCAAAAAAGCTCTGTTAATTCTAGTGGCTGAGCAGCAACTTGAATTTAACTCGTCATATTGTTAATTAATTAACAGCAGTGGGGATACTGGAATTAATGGGGTTTTTTTTGTTTTGAATTGAGAAACCTAAAATCATTAATGCAGGACAGCAACAAGGGTTAAAAAAGCAAAAAGGAGACAAAGTAAATCAAGAAACTTGATCACTTGTATCAGGTAATCCTCTGTTATAAAATCGTGACTTTGCCAGTTTTAAACAATTTTAACCAGTAGGGAAATTGCATAACACATTTTTATGTCAACAAATGTGCTGAAGTTGCCGTAGCAATGTATCAGCGCTGTTAACGCACAAGTATGTCAGTACTTCTTTTAGTCATTTTGACATTTCTGAATTGATTTTCTTTCAAGAAATCTTGTATGAGGCTAAAAGATTCATGAGTTAGCCAATTGGACTTTACCACCCAAAAAGACTTTGATTTTTTTTTTGCTATTGTTCACAGCACAGTAAATTATTTCACTGACATCCCAGGCCACAATTGTGTTTTTTTTTCTTGATGGCTTCAGCAAAATACTGCATTATTGAGGCTGCTGTTAGATAACAAATTGATTGAAGGCAGGTTACTTATATCTCAAATTTCTTGTAACATTGTGGACCTTTGGTTGTTTAACTGAATTTAACTCCTTTATTATAGAATTGAATTTGGGAGTAAGTCATGGTGAAAGCTAATGCAGTTCATAAATTGCTGTTCTGTTCTTCAGGCATCACTGTGTCAGTCTTAAAAGGAGCACTACCCTTTAAATTGTGGGCTGGGACTAAGGCAATTTGTCAATCTTGGCAACACTTGCTCTGAAATTATGGGTAGAGACTGGTAGCAGAACAGTTTTACACATGGAATTACGTGGAATGTTGTATTTTGCCACTGAGTACACAATACTAGAATGAAGAAGGACAATGGGCAGAAAAGTTGAATGTGACATGGAGATGACACAAGAATGACATCTTGTGACAGCAGCAGCATACTTAGTTATGACAGGTTGACTGATACCATTTTAAGATAATTAGGTTTTTGTTCCTGGTATTTCAACACCATTCATATTTAACCTATTTTTCTGTACTTTTGCCTTTACTTTACCTCCTTTTATTTTTCAACCTGTTTGACTGAAAATGAAGTCACACACATATCCATATATGATATATATGAATTAGTGGTATCCAAAGCATTTTAAGAACTTTGAGTGATAAGTAACCTGCTTTATCCGTTTATACTCATCCCACTAGCATAACGGCATATTGTTATCTATAAAATATGCCCCTGCCTGAATGTACTTTAAAAAGGAAAACTGAACAATTATTGTCCCTTGGGTAGTAAGAGGAAAAAGGTCTGCCAGCATTCCTGCTCTTGATTACCATTCGGTGAGCACTGCTGGAAAATGTACGGTTGAGAATAGGATTGGGCTAAGCCGTCATGGCTCCCCACTTCCCCCGACCCCAGCAAATTTGTACAATCTGCCAACTCTGCCTAAACTTACACATGCAGAATTGCACTGAAGGCAATCAGCACCCTTGGAACCATACCCCAGATTAAGTTCGTGGCTTTAGGAGAAAGTGGCAAGGAAATTGGGGAGCAAAATGAAACAGTAAAGATGAAAACATCTTCATTTTCATTTTGTGAGTGGGCTGCGAGAGGGACTCTTCTATTAAGTGAGCGAGAGCAATCAGGCTGCATTAACACTCCTAGGGATGATAGATGACTACTTTGTGTGCTGGATTCTCTGCCAATAGATAAGGCTCGGTAGTCTCTCATGCTGCAGCACAAGGCTGCCCTTTACGGAAGGGCTGGGTGAACTGTACACACCTGTCAAAGAAGCAGTGCTTTTGGGAATCCTCTTTGGCTTTTCACTTAAGTTGAACATGATGATCATAATCAGCAGTGTCGTGCTGTGCACTGGAGTATTCTACAGCATCTGTGTGAATCAAAATGTGGCATGATATAGGGAATAGGAACGGGACAGCTATTAAATATCCATCAAGTCATTCTGCATCAGTCTTAATGCAATCAGAAACACATGACTACGTCGACTAATCCCTTTCAATCTAAAATGATTAAGTAAGTCTTTAATTCTGAAGACAAATGAAAGTGTGGAAGGATTTATAAATGGTAATACCCAGTCTTTTTAAATGAATTTCTCGAAAGTTCTTAATGGCATTTTTTTTATCCCAGTCTTCTGCCTTCCTCCCCTGAAGACATTGATTCCTGCTGCATAGGTGTCAGAAGCCCTCCACTAACTCACCAGAGTAACCAATCTTCATTTATGAGCCAAATGAACAGGTATCTGCAATCTATTTGACAATGGAGGGTATCCTAGCAGAGCCTGATCCAACATCCACACGCTGCACTACCCAGTTGTACAGGAGTCACTGGATGATAATCTGGGGAGGGAACCCTAGCTGATCTTCCCCATCCCGAAAGACAACTCAGATTACAGGGATAGAATTTGTGGTTCAAAACCACACTACATGGTGCACTTGGCCACTCAGCAATGTGGGAAGTTCAGCCTTTTCTCCCCTGAAAACAGTGGGAGCAGTGATTGTTCTCGTAAGATCGTTATGAAATACTTTCTGGTTTTAGCTCATTAGTTCCCTTCATTTTGCTAGAGTTATTTAGTAAAACCCTTATGTCAGCTTGATCAAGGTAATTTCATTAAGCCATTGTTACCGTTATGACTCGGGCAATTTGTGATTTATAAAAATAAATTTACAGCAATCAGTAATTGAGGCACATTCACAGTAGTCAAGATATAATAAGCTCCAATCAATTTTTTTCATTTAATATGTAGGCTATGACCCTATTTTTCATAAGAATGTTCAGCTATTTCATCTCCAAATGAAGAGACTGTCTGAAAGCAATTACATGGGTGTGTTAATTGGGTATGTTATCTTCGAACCCTATAATCCATTAACCCCTGAGGTACAGAATTATCTTACTGTGTGCAGTAGTAACTACAGTAAACACATTATTTCAGAAATACACTGCCTGTGCTCTTGAATATTTATGAGTTAACTTAAATGAACATCAAGCCATTGTTTCCTAGACTGTTCTGGACCTCATCTCCTCTGGAGATCTTCCCGCCACAACCTCCAAGTTCATCGTCTCCCAACTCCACACACCCGCTTTTACATCCTTCCCAATATCCACAAACCAGACTGCCCTGTAGGCCCATCCTTTCATTCTGTTCTTTCCCCTGATTTTTTCCCATAGTGACCCTATTTTTTCTCCCCTTATCCCATCTCTTCCCACCTACATCTGCATCCCTTCCTACACCCAGTCACTTTATCAGTTTACAGTTTCCTGGCCCTAACCATATCCCTTTCACCATGGATGTCCAGTCCTTCTACACTGCCATCCCCCACAGGACAGCCACTTCTTCCTTGAACAGAGGCCCAACCACTCCCCATCCAACACCATCTTCCTCCACCTGGTTGAACTTGTTCTTGCATTGGATAACTTCTTCTTTGACTCCACTCTCTTCCTCCAAATAAAAAGCATTGCTTTGGGAACCCATGTGAGTCCTATCTATGCCTGCCTTTCTGTGAGATACATGGAACATTTGTTGTTCCAGTCCTATTCACATCCCGTCCTTCACCTCTTATCCTAATACATTGATGGCTGTATCAATGCCGGTTCCTGCTCTTGCATCGAACTGGAGAATTTCAACAACTTTGTTGCCAATTTCCACCTTCCCTCATCTTCATATTTTCCATCTCTGACTCTTCCCTTTCCGACCTTGTCTTCTCTATCTCCATTTCTTAATAAGTTATGGAACCGATCCAAGGGGATTTCCCATTTACCTTCAATCCCAGTGAAAAACGGAAGTGGGTGGAATGATGTTGGGATTTACGTGCCTGCAGGCACATAAGATAGGTTGTCAATCAATATCTACTATAAGCCCACTGACTCCCATAGCTACCTTGACTACACTTCTTCCCACCACTCTTACTGTAAGGACTCTATTCTATTCTTCCAGTTTCTCCGTCTCCGTCACATCTGCCCTGAAAACAGCAAATTCCATACCAATGCTTCAGATATGTCTTTCTTCTTCCGCAACCAAGTATTTCCCTCCATTGTGGGTGACTGTGTCCATCCCACTTCCTGCACTTCTGCCTTCACCCCTTCCCCTCCCTTCCAGAACATGATCGTTCCCCTTGTTCTCATCTTCCACTCCACCATACTCAATGGATCATCCTCCACCATTTCTGCCACCTCCAGCATGATGGCACCACCAAATACAACTTCATCTCCCCATTCAACATTCCGAAGGATACTGTTGTCTCTGTGACACCCTGGTCCAATCCACTATTACCCCCAATATCTCGCCCCCTTTCCACAGCACCTTTCCATGCAAGTGCAGGAGATGCAGCACCTCTCCTTTTAACTCCTCCTTCCCAACATCCAGGGCCCCAATCATTTTTTCCATGTGAAACAACAATTTACACACACTTCTTTTGATTTTTTATACTGTATTCACTATTCAAGATGTGGTCCTCTCTACACTGAGGAGACCAAATGCAGATTTGTGGAACACCTGGCTTCAGTCCTCAAGCATGACCCTGAGCTTCCGATCACTTGTCATTCCCACTGCCACTCTGACATCTCTGTCCTTAGTCTCCCACACCATTCAAATGAAGCTCAATGTAAACTCAAGGAACAGCATCTCATCTTTCAATTAGGCACTTTACAGTCTTTTGTACAAACCTTTGAGTTCAACAATTTCAGACCATAACCACTTCTCCCATTCTTTTGGGCAGTAGCTGCTGGGACTGATTCTATTGTTGCCATTTGCAGCTCCTCTAGGCCCAACTTTTGTTTCTTTACTTGTCCCACTACCAGCTCCTTTTGTCTTGCACCATCATTCCTTTTGACATTTAATTTCTCCTGCCATCCAGCTTATCACAGACCATCCCTTTTGTTCTCTTCCTCCCTTCCTCCTTTCCCTACCTCTGTACTTGCTTATTACATGTTACACCTCTAACTTTCTCCAGTTCTGATGAAAGGTCTTTGACCTGAAATATTGGGGAGAATTTTCCCAGGCGGGGGGGGGGGACTTTATGTGCATGCAGGCACATAAATCCCAACATCATTCCACCCACTTCCTTTTTTCACTGGGATTGAAGGTAAATGGGAAAGCCCCTTGGATCGGTTCCATAAGTTATTAAGATTATTAAAAAGCCAATTAGGAATGATTTAGCCCACAATTCTGGATTTCCCAGCCAGGGCTCCTGTTTCTGACCTGTCAGCAACTCGCCAGAGCCACCAAGGCGAGTTTCAGTGAAACCGAAAAGCTGGGAAGGCTTTGATCATTGAAACTGAAGAGCTCCAGCCATGGCCAGGTGAGAGACTGCTGTTCAAATCACTTCTTCTCTCAGAGCGTGCTTTCAGTGCTTGACAGGTGATTGCCAAATTCTTGGATGGCATTTCACCTGTCTCGCACTACACCCACCTTCAGCTGCAATTCCCTACTGCCAGCCTTCACCACAGCAAGGGAGCAGCTTATGCAGCAAAAGGAGAAGCCAACATCACTGCCAACAGCACCAGCAGGAGCAACACCTGCAGCAGCACCAGTTGCCTTCTCCTTAGCCACATGCCCCTCCACAGGGCAGAGGGGATGGACACCGAGATCCAGCTGGAAAGAGGTGAGAGCCCCAAACGCAGGAACAAGCAGAGAATCAGCTGTTCCAGTGCTGAGCACCAGTGCCTCAGGAGGTTTAGGCTCTCACGGCAGGTCACTGCTGACATCTGCAGCCTCCTGGAACAAGTCCTCCTTCCCAATAGAGCAGGTGGGCACGCATTCCCAGTGGCCGATTAGGTGCCTGTCATTGGAGGTCCAACCATCAACCACCCCCCCGACCCCCCTCCTCCCAGGTCTTTGCCTTTTGCCAAGTTGTGTGCTCTCTTCAGCTGCAAGGAGACAAAAAAAAGGCGTGTGAGTGCTCGTAATGGCCTGTGTGGAGAGGAGGGAAGGATAACATTTGTCGAAGGTCACTGTGAGGCATGGGTGCGAGAGGGTAATAGGCTGAGGCTGAGGGTGAGTGAGAGTGTTGGCTGTTTAGATGGGGATGTGAGGTGCAAGTTGGGAGAGGAATGGCTGCAGCTGCAGGGTGTGTTGTTCTGAGAAGTGCTGTGCAGGAGAATGCTGGGAAAGTTAGAATGTGGGGCGTAGCACCTAAAAATGCTGTGCCAATCACCTGTCATGCCACCCTGAGATCCTGGATCCTCGGTGCACTGTCTCCAGTTTGGAATGACCATACTTCTGCTGCTGATTTCCTCAGCCACTTCCATCCATGCCTGCTTGTTTGGAGAGGCTGTCCTCTTCCTCCCATCCTTGGGAGAGTTTACCTCACTGCAGCTCCTCAGATCCCACAGTAGAACCTCCAGGTAAGAATGAGGGACCTGGGGGGCAGCCTTCCCAGGTCTTCCTGAAACTCCTGTGCTTGCTGAAGCCTCAAAAATCCAAATGATGTTAAGTCCTTGTAACCCATGTTGTGGTCCCTTTAATTAAAAATCTTTCCTTTGACAAAATGGATGTGTGTCCCACCCTCACTAATTTGCTGGGGAACCTGGAGGCAGGATGTTAGTGATGTGGCTCATGGAAAGAGCCTCAGCAAAGCCCGCCAATTAGTAAATTAGGCTTCCGACTCACAAATGGTCCTTCTGTTAAGGCAGAGTCTAAATTCACAAAATTCCACCCATTAACTCTGTTTCTCTCTTCAGAGATGCTGCCTGACCTGCTGAGTATTTAGAGCATTTCGTGTTTTCACATCTTGAATACCTGCTTTTCAAAGCAAGTATTTGATTTCCACTCCTCTCCATTCCCAAGTGTTTACTCTCATGCTCTGCAGCTTCTATGTAAACTGTACCTTAGAGATTCTTCATGTGAGTGTCGGCAAGTTGCCTGATCATGGAGGGTATAACTGTCAATCCCAATCCTATGTTAAGCAGGCATCCTCACATTGCAGTTACAGCAATGTTCATTGGATTGTGATCAGGAGTGGTGACCTTGGTCAATCTTATCCCTTCCCTAGGGGTGATAGGTCAATTTCAGCCAATACAATAAAGATCAGGAATTGAAATTAGAACTGTCCTGTTTTGAATGTCTCAGTACCACAATGAGTGACACGTTTAAGCACTAAACTATTAGGGAAACTGACTTTTGTAGGACCTGAATTGCTGTACGCATTGAAAGAGAGGTGAGAGTATCTCACCCCTGCATTTTTGCTCTCAACACATGAACCAAGATCATGTTTCAATCACAGTACAAGAATTAACAAGTACATAAATTGAATCTTTATCTCAGTTTGTCAGCTTGAAGCTGTTTGTGATTCTGAATAGCTGAAGTTGAGAGAACAACTGACTAGAATTTCACATTTCTCACAATTTCGACTGAGCAGAGTAACCATGAACAGCAAATAAATTCTCATTGCATATTTTTGTGCATTTTTATCATATTGATTGAGAGAGGTAATTCCCCTGTCCAATTGAGTTAAATATTGAGTTATTGCTAATCTATGTAACAGGTACTGTCATTTAGTGGTTATGTTATTGGACTGTAAATCAGAGGCCTGGATTAATAATCCAGAGAACCTATTTTGAGAATTTAAATTCAGTTTAAAAAGTCTGAAAATGAAAATCAGGGAACAGTAAAAGATTAAGACAAACAAGGGAGTCAAAGGGTATCGGGAGTAGGCAGGAAAGTGAAGTTGAGTCCACAAACAGATCAGCCATGATCTTATAGAACGGCAGAGCAGGCTCGAGGGGCCGAAAAGCCTACTCCTGCTCGTAGTTCCTACGTTCATATGTATATTTGTATGTACATTGCAGTTGTCGGATTATTGTCATAACCCAACTGGTTCACTACTCTTCATTAGGGAAGGAAATCTGCCATCCTCCAGTCCCACACCAAAGTGGGTGACTCTTAACTGCCCTCTGAAGTGGCAGAGCACTTGCATACAAAAACCAAAATACTACAGATGCTGGAAATCTGAGAGTTCCAATGAAAAGTCACAGACATGAAATGTTAACTTTCCTTCTCTCTCCACAGATGCTGCCTGACCTGCTGAGGATATCCAACATTTTCTGCTTGTATTACATTCACATGTACCACCACGTCTCAGGGTAGCTCGGGATGGGCAATAAAAGCATTGCCACGCACCCTGAGAATGAATAATTTCAAAAAAAGCTGCATGGAATAATTTTAATGGCTGCAGAGAGCCTTCACTTCCATGGTACAAATAGGTTCACCTGTGCCATTGAGCACCATTCACGTCAAAGGCCATCACAACTTATTCTTCTTAGTAGTGCTCAGTGATCAAGGTTCTTTCACACTCATGAAAGAATGTCATTATCTCACGGTCAGTAGTGAGATATCCTCTATTTAATTTCTCATGCAGGTTGATATAAAACAGAACAGGTTTGCTATACAGCTCCACAAAGTAGTTCCACATTGACCCGTTTGTTAAAGCGACTGATAGTCTGTAATCTTGTATTTTATTTTCTGTAAAAATAAAGTCAAGCAGTTAAGCTTCAGAGCATTAGATTCTTCTCAAATTCCAATTACTTAAAAATCCATTAAAAATCACAATAATATTTCAAATGTAAATACAAAGCAAGTGTTTGGTCCACTGGAGCCTTTGTAACAACAATTAACCACGGCCTGAAATGAAACGGGCTGCTGGGAATAATAAATATGTCTATCAATAAATCTAAAATGTCATAAAAGGATAATTGTTTTGTAAGACACAAAACTGTTGTTTTTTTTGTAACAATATTGAATGTAAATGTTGCACCGGAACAATGAAGTCAAAGAGACCGGGAGAAAGCATATGTATAAGTATATATAAGTATATAAATGGCAGTTGTCTAGAGCAAAGAAAACAAAACAGTTAGCTATTGTTCAAAATAATTTTTTGCGGATGTATTACATGACAACAGTTCATTCCAAGTGGAAATGAAATTCTTTAACAAATTGCAATGAGTCGCAACCTCAAGCTATTTAAATTTGTAGCAAAAATAAAACCACAGTCAATTCACAAAGTTAACAAATTTAATTCAGAATCTGACTTGTGGCACAATTGGACCTATCAGTCAGTAAAATAAGAGCTACTGGCCTCGCAATTTAAGATGATCCACTGGGCCTGACATCTGCACTCAAGGCAGACACCGTTAGCACAACGCGAGTTTGAACAAAGATAACAGAGATAAATCTGAATTCATTCTGGAAGCAGTCACACTCAATGACATATTCACTGACTGCTTCAACAGCTCATTTGATAATGTCCTTTCTGCGCCATTCATTTTTCTGAAAGATGAAAGCTTGCTGAAGATCTCATCTGCTCAGTCAGGCAGGCAAGAGAATTTGATATTAACAGAAAATAAAAAGGGAGGGAAGGAGGAGGGAGTGGGTAAAGCAACTACTTCTGATTAATTAACAGTTTCTTAGCCCTGACACAGACAACTAAATGTCCCACCTCTTTTGCTGCATCTTCAATTAGACACGCGTCATAATTCAACAACGTGTCAATGGGCCTGTTCAGCCTCATGGAATTATACTTGGGAAAAGGGAATACATTAATCATAATAATTAATTGCTTGTGGAGTGGGAACATTGTTTTCTGTCTGGGCATGTAATGTGATATATACTTTAGAAAGTGTTTCCGATGACTGCCCTCAGAATGTTTGATTTGAAAATAGGTTTAGGAGTAGGCTGGAGAGGTGAGGGTCAGAGCCATTTACAAGGGCTGTTCAGGGAACCAAGATTCCCCATGCACAATCCTCAATATTTCAAGGGGCACTCACATTTTAATAATATCATGTTGAAACGTGCCGACAGTACTGAAGGATTAATTAGGTTCCAACATTTAGGAATCTTAGGATTTATTTGTTTAATGCCAAAACCAACAGCAATCACATGGTTCAAACATTTTTTTCCCTCCTTTATCCTGAAGCAAGTTGTAAAAATTAATTGTACACTTCTACTGCTGGTACTGCTGCAAAGCTATTACTCTCTCTGAAGCAGTGTGAGTAGACAGCATGGAATTATACTGTCCGCTCATAATGCTCTGCAATCTGGAAAAGCCGTGCTCTGCATGTGTGTATTTAAATAAACAAGCAGATTTCTTTTCACCAGCTCTAACTATTGTTGAAATCTTTACATTTCTGATGATAAATAGAAAGGAGTGCACAAGTTCTCCATGGATTTAGCAATCTAGGACTGATTTAGTGAACTAAATCTAGCCCTGTGATTTATACACAACACCCCTTTGTGAAAGTAGTATGCAGATTTTAATTCTTTACCTCCTCTATTGTTTTCTCCTCCCCTTTTTGTTTTCTGGAGTATGTTCTATAGACATATAGGAACAGGAACACGTCATTCAGCCTCTTGAACCTGTTTTGCCATTCAATTAGATCATGGCTAATGTGTGCCTTGGCTGTATTTACCCACGTTTGTTCCATATCCCTTGATACTCTTACAGAACAAGAAGCTATCGATTGCAGTCTTGAAAATTTTGATTGACCCAGCATCCACACTCTTTTGGGGCACTGAATTTCAGAGTTCTACTAACCTTTACATGAAAAATTTATTTCTTATTTCACTCCTATATGGCCTCGTTCTAATTTTAAGAATATGCCCTTTTGTTCTGGACTACCCCCAACAGATGGAACAACAGCTCTGTGCCTACCCTATCAAATCCTTTAATCAATTTAAAAAGGTCACCAAAGTGCCTCTTTCCCAACTCTGAGAGCCATCGCATTGGCATTGGCACTGGCACCCACCCAAAATACTTAAATGTTCCTGACCCTGGGAAATGGGCCAGGACTAGGGGTACAGGCAAGAGGTGAACATGAGATCCACTTTACTGAGGATCAGCTGCATTTACTGGTCTTCTCTCTATGATCAGCTTTTAATTTTCCAAAAAGGAAAAGTTAGTACAAGAACAAATAAAACAGAGACAAGCTGTTGCATCAACAGCTGATTCCGATAGCTTCATTGATCTGGCTCCAAGTCTGTTCGGCTTGAGTACATTCAAATTGAACCAAATATCCAAACCATGACGGTTCTGCCAGCTTAGTTAGCAGGTTACCTTGGATTACTATAATAAAATAAAAGCAAAATACTGCGGATGCTAGAAATCTGAAATAAAAACAAGAAATGCTGGAAATACTCAGCAGGTCTGGCAGCATCTGTGGAGACAGAAGCAGAGTTAACGTTTCAGGTCAGTAACTCTTCTTCAGAAGAAGGGTCACTAACCTGAAACGTTAACTCTGCTTCTGTCTCCACAGATGCTGCCAGACCTGTTGAGTACCTTGGATTACTGACTGGTTATGATCAAGCCTGTTAGATGGCAACTTTGGAAGCCTTAGTACATCAACAGTTCATTATTTTATGTTTCAAGAATTTTAACACTTTTCTGGACTAAATGTGGCTTAAACTGGTAGCGAAGTGTTGATTTGATGTCAGTTGGGTGCAGTACTGCAGGGATGTTAGCATGACAGTTGAAACTAAAGCCCAGGATGAATGGTACTGGTTCTTGGGTTCCAGTAAGATGCTGATCAGTGGATGTTCTGCAGTTCTCATGTATTTTACCTGCAGACTGTGGCCTTAATGTGTCTTTGGCATTATTCTTTTTTTTTCCAAATAGAAAAGGATAAAAAGAATAAAACTTGTTTTAAAAACCCATATTTTGACAACAAAATAAAATTACAAATTTTGTTTTACCTAGTGAAGTGCAAAACAACTGCATTACTTCTTACTGAAGTACTCTGAATCAATATTTATACGTTTAATCATTTTTACATTTTACATGCATACATTAGCAGTGCCTAATGCAGCCATTCAAATTATTACCAAGTGATTAACATGGGTGTTGATTCAGCAAAAAATGGTAATCAAATAAAAATGTATCCGCACACTGGTCTGTTACTAATATTACCATATTTCAGCAGTTGTGTAATCACTTTAATACTAATTTAACTATATTCACAAATTTTCATTAATTATTACCTTTCCAATCTTTTAAAGTAGTCCATTTCTTCTGCAGACCATAACACATAAAACACATTTTAGCCAAGATAATTTTGTGATGTATAATCTTTAGCTTTTCAAAGAGGCGATTGCTGCCGATATTGCTCACTTTGTCAGCCAGAGATGATGCATTGAGGTGAGCAAACATTTTCCCATTTTTTCACACTCAGTTTCAGCAGTCAGCATACAGGGTCAAGCATTAATAACTCCAAACCAGCACATCCAAGTTGCATGTAGGGGCAAGGTTTTTTTTAATCTTTTACCTAACAACTGCCCTTATCCCTAAACCTTTCCTTCTTCTGATGATCTACAAGCTTTTGAGACCTAGGCCAGAATTTTACCTCTCCTGGCAGCTCCGTGGTCCAGGAGGTGGAAGTGTGTGTTGAAATCATTCCCGCTCCGCACTCAGCTGTTGCCCCGATCGAGTGGTACGGGTTCAATTAGCGTGTTGGCGGTGGATTAATGGTTGAAAAGCTCGCGTGCGGGTGGAAGGGTGAGCGTCGGCGGACGCAGGGCCAGAGCCAGAATAAGGTGCTGAAAGCTATTTCAAAGGGCTTTCAGCACCCTTAGTGGCTCTGAGACAGCCACTTACATCAAGGAGGATGGTGGGAGGAGCTAGAGCTGAGCACAGGGAATATTCCTGGCTCAGGGGGATAGGAGTGCAATTGCATTTAAAGGGGCGACCCATTCAATAATGATCAAGCTAACAGAGACCTTGGAGGACCAGAACCCGCTTGCGGCAATGACAGAGAGAGGCAACTGCATAGCTCCAAGATTCTCAGAAGACTCCCTGCATGTCCTCCTCCAGGTAGCTGAAGCAAGGTGGGAGGTTCTCTTCCCAACAGACAGAAGGAGGAGGCCTCCCCAAGAAGGCATGGTTGGAGGTTGCGGAGGAGGTGAGCAGCCACAGGGTTGTGAGGAGGACATAGCTTCAGTGCCGCACGCGGGTCAATGACCTTCTCCACTCTGCTAGGGTAAGGAGCATGTCACAGTCATCGCAGCTTTGAATTAGTATGAGAGGGTCACCAGGTGTTGATGCTGCAAAGTCAAAGCCATCCATCTGGAGTGAATGGCTGCAGCCCTGTCATGGGCCATAGGTTGGGCACATCTGATACTCACCATGGTCCAGAAGTGTGCCAACTATGCACTTCAATGGCAATGGCTCCAGATGCAGTAGCCATGACAAGGGATGAGCGGGTGCTCCTTCAAGTCAAGGAACTGAACTGATTGCCATGTGTTTCCACAGGAGGAGAGGGCACAGAATGCCCGAGAGATGCAACGGACCGGTGGCGGTGTCGCCAGCATGGCAATTCTCACGAGTGTGGAGGAGAAGGCATTGCTGTTTGCAGGGGAGGACGGAGGATGCTCAGTAGCTGATGGTGAAGCCAAAGCACCTGGCCAGGAGTGTGAGTTCCCCAGAGCACGGGCGAGGGTGGGTGGGGGGAGGGGGGAGGGTGGGGGGTGGGATGGGATTGGCTCAAACAATGAAGGTTGCTCGTGAGGTCAAAGTCACACACATGTGTCCACACTACAGTCAATGACATGTCCTTCAGTCTGGTGTGTTGATCACACCTGATCATTCTGTTTTCCCCTGCAGGTGAAACACGGCAGCAGCCAGGCACATCCGTCTCCGAGGCACATCTGTCCACCTCTGAGGAGGAGGAGGAGGAGGATACCTCAGAGGGTATATCCTCTCCCCGCACCAAGCACCGGCTCAGAAACAGTCACCTCTGTTGAGCTCGGATTCGGATTCGTCCTCCGCTCAAGTGCCAGACCAGCTGCCAGAGGAGTATTGGCTGAAGCCTCTGACACTAGGAGGACTGTGGGAAGCCAGGCCAATGCTAAGCCCCATGCTGATGATGAGCCTCTGAGGACATCCATTTGGCGGGAGATGCTGCAGGTGCAGCGTGAGGTCTGTGGAAATCTGGCGGAGTTACCAGAGACGATGCCTGCTCTGGTTCGGACCTTGGAGATCTCCATCCAGGCCATGACTACCGCATGGACCCTGTCATCTATGCAACTGGCCTCCTCTATTAACAGATTGGCAGCTGAGGGGGAGGGCCTGATCCAGCAGGCCCTGCAGAACCTCACAGATTCAGTGAGCTCTATGCAGCAGTGTCTCAGTGAGCTGGTGACGAGGCTTCTGCGACATCCAACAGTTGCCCATCTCTCTGAGGTCATGCAGGGAGGCCCAATTGAGCCATGTGAGGGCACAGGATCAGTAGCTGCATGCATCTGGGGACTCCTCTCAGGGCGCTCCTGATGCGTGCAGCGGCTCCTTGCCCCCTCTATCAGTGACATTAGCACCTCAGAATCCCCGGGTGACAGAGGGTGGTCCTGAAACTGTTCAGGGTCACCTCAACATGCCGGGGCCCTCATGACCTCAGGCAGTCAGAGGATGCCCACCAAGGTCATCCCAAGCCACGGGGTGTCTGAACAGCCATGTGCCTCTGCTGTGGCTGGCGGCAAGGGGTCGTCGACACGCGTGAGCACTCGCAAACATTTTAATAAATCACATTAACTGCACTTAGGGGTCACTGGTGTGATTTAAAATTATTTATTTGTTGTTCGACTTCACACAAAAATTAAATTTCTCACTAGGCATTTTTAATCTGCCTCAAGTCAATGATGATATTTTCGGAAATCCTGTTGTTCTGCATGAGATGGAGACTTGGGGGTGGTGACACATTTTGGCCTTGTTGTGTTTGAGGGAAAGGTGGACCATTGCAGCTGAGATTTGCACCTGCAAGTGAGTGTCTTAGTGCTTCCAGCTTATGTGGATGCCTGAATTCAGATTGACATGTCAGTCGCTGGATGATGAGCCTCTGATCAGGACTATTGCCTGAGTATTAGAGCCTCCCAAGCCTCCCTTGCATTTAACTCCAGCAAACCTCCAACTCTTTCCCACTTCGTTCAGGTGGCTGCCCCCTCCTCCTCCTCCTCAACCCTTTCACCATCCTCATCTGAGGATGCCTCGTGCTGAACAATGTCCTCATCCTCCAGGGCATCCCCCCTCTGTAGCGTCAGGTGATGTCAGGTGCAGCAGGTGACAGCAATGTGATATGCCCTTGCTGGCAAGTACTGTAGGGCACACCTGAGCGATCCAGACACCTAAATCTCATCTTCAGAAGACCTATGGTCTACTCAGTGGTGATTCTGGTGGTTGCATGGCTCGCATTGTACCATTCCTCTGCTTCATTCCTTGGGTTCCTCACCGGTGTCATCAGCCATGTCTTCAGCGGGTAATCCCTGTCGCCAAGTATCCATCCTTGCAAGCAATCGGGGGGGTGGCTGCTGAATAGTACTGGAACCTGGGAGTTCCAGAGAATGAATGTGTCGTGACTGCTTCCTGGATAATGAGCACACACCTGCAATATACCCTTGTATACAAGTTGCACATTCATTGAGTGAAACCCCTTTTGATTAATGAAGGCCCCTGTCAGACCTGCAGGTGCTCTAATGGCCACATGTGTGCAGTCAATCACTCCTTGGACCATGGGGAACCCAGCGATGGCGCTGAAGCCTCTGGCTCTCTCGGCCTGACTGGCGGACTCTGTCTGGAACTTGGTGAACTGGTTGGCATGCCTGAATATGGCATCAGTTACCACCTTAATGCAGTGCTGCGCTGATGTGAGATTCCACACATGTCTCCTGTGGAAGCCTGGAAGGAGCCTGATGTGTAGAAGTTCAGAGTGACCGTGACCTTTAGTGAAACTGGCATTGGATGGCCACCCATGCAGTTGGATGCGATCTCCACAGCAAGCATCTCACACAGAGATGTGACAGTCTCTTGGGACAGGCGCAGTCTTCTAAGGCACTGACGCTCCAGCATCTGCAAAATGCTCAACCACTGCCGGTACACTCTGCCTACTGGGTAGACTCATCTCCTCACAGGTGGTTGCTCCCGGCGCACTCTGTGACCTTCTGCCCCTCCCCCATTACCAGGCTGCTGTTGGCCAGCAGGTCACTGATTTCCTTGGCCACTTGTCCTCCTTTCCCTCCTTGTGGTGTTCTCTTCCTCAATAGATGAGCCACCTCCAGAGCGAACAATTCCCATAACTGCAGCATCCCAAAGGTGTAATGAGAACAGCTATTTGCTGCCTGCTGCAAGGACAGGCACTCACAACCCCCCTCCCCTGCACAGAATTAATCACTGATGCTGTGGCCCTATCCGGACTTTCACTCACTCAGGTGAACCCTGGAGAACCAGCAATATCATCCCCGAACTTGTAATCAACTCATAAATCTACCAGAAATAAATGAAAAATTCAGTACTTCCAGCTCCTTCACAGACACACTGGTTGCCGCTCTTTTAAAGCTGTCAGGCTCCCGACTCCCCCATCGACCTGTTTGCCTTCTGTAAAATGTGACAGCTGATGTAAAATGGCTGTCTATTGGATTTTCAAGTACTTCAATTGGCCCTTAATTGTTGTAAATCGGACAGCGAGTGGCGCCTCGACCTCGCCTGCTGTCCGACCTGCATAGGATGGGGATTGGGCGTCATAAGGTCGGGGACCTAACCTGATGTCATCGCCCACCATTTTTTGTCTTGGCCGCCTCGGAGGATGCCCGATTTACCAGGTAAAATTCTGGCGCTAAGGTTGGTGCCATTTAATCAATAAATCTTTATTTATTTTTGTGTTCTTTTTTTCAACCGTGCTGATGCCCTACAGAACAGGTCATAGTCCTTTACCCGAAATCCTGACCCCTGATCACAACCTTAAGGGTCTCAGTGCACTGCTCTGTGGAAAAAAAAGACATTTGGTGTTGTTTGTGCACTAACTCAGGGGATAATAGAAAATGGTTAAATATATGATTTACAATCCTTTTTCTCAGTTGCAGGAGTCTGCTTCAGGTGAAAAGGCCTGTGTTTATATCTTGTGAGTAATGCACTGTACTTTGTGCATCTACAGCTAGCAGACTTCCCTCCATGTATTATGCTGAATTCAATGTAGCATTTCATGTGAATTGATAATTATGTGCGGCTGTCTGTGTCTTTTCATTACAGCCATTCGAATAAAGAAGCTCAGCCCTCTCGTTAGGAATGTTTGGATTGTTTTACATAGAGAGGAAAGCGATTTGAAGGTAAGGAGTACAGTGCATTCTGTTTAGGTTTGTATCAATCTTGGTTATTAGGTTTTAGATAACTCCAAGAACGAATATTTCATATTTTTAATATATAGAAAAAGAAAGTGTTCTCATTATACATGTAAGCTTAGTAATTACTGTTACCAATATTAATAGTTGAAAGCTTAACTGATGTATATGGCATTCCTCTGCAATTTAATTTTAATGCAGCAGTTAGACCATTTATTTTGGCACCTCTGCTAAAGTTTGATAGAGAAATGACATAGGAGTGTGCGAATCATTCATCTGCTAATGTCAACAACAATTTCCAAGCTATAACTTTATTAACTCACTCTTTGAACTTATTTATTGGTTCTCTCGTGTCCCAGTGTAATGTATCAACTGCGTTAATGGTTCAGTGGGTGGGCAACTTGTTCTCAAGCTCTATTTATACTATACTGAAACTGCAACTCAGTGAAAACTTGCTCTGATTTTGCCTCCCTTGCCCTCTAGGAGCTTGCTGTTTTCTTACAGTGACATGGCTGAAATTAGTGATTTGACACAATGGGCATGGTGGGTAGAAGTTAAAACTGTACCGTATTGCATTAGATGTTGGTGCTACACTGCACTGTATCACCACTTTCCCAGTTCATATGCATGATAGGAAACCTTGGGCTGAATTTTGCTGCAGATTTTGGGAGCCTGATATCGGGCCCCAAACCTACACATTTGGTAGCACACCCACCAGCTTAATTTAATTAGTAGGCTGCCTCTGCATTTGCCGACAATTTGTGGACAGCAGGAGGCACATGGATGCGGGACGGCCAATCGGAGGGGCCAAAGGGAGGGCTGGCCGACTGGGATAGGTGAGCGCTGTTTAGGCAGAAAGAGAGGGAGAGGGAGGGAGACGGCACCACAAGATGGAGGTGCTCAACTAATGGTCCAAATGGCATACAAAAACTACGGCCCAGAAATGTCAGGGTCTTCAAGGGAAAACAGTACAGAGTCACAGTGCAAGGTCTTAAAGTAAGTCTTAAAGCAAAAGGAACAGCAGAAACATGGATATCAAATGTTCCAGCCTGGACTGGAAAGCCTTGGATATCCTATCTGAGTTCAAACTGTTCCAACAGAGAATGCAGTTATGCTTTACAAACCAAGTAATTATAGAACAAGAAAAACAGGCTATAAAAATAATGATAGTGATTGAAAATGAGGGATTGCGCAGAATCAATACCTCTGGATTATCTGAACAGGACCAGAAAGATCCTGCAAAGATATGGAAAGTGCTGGAAGATGAGCTCTAATTCAAAGTGAATTTTCAAATTCACCACCTGGAATTGATGTCTTACAGGCAACAACAATAGGAATCAATAGACCAGTAGATGCTGTAGTAAGGGCAACAAAGGTGACTTTTCGGAAGCTGAGCTGTCAGACCAAATAATGGAGTTGGTGATTGTATCAACACCATTGAATCATTTCAGAAGGACCTCTTGGGAAAAAGAAAGGTCATAGCATTGACAACGGCTGGAAGATGGCGAGAAATACAAAGGAAATACCAATTACAGCTGGACAACAGCACCTGCAAGCACTAAATGCAGCCAACAGTAGCAACACCGTAACCAGGTCAAAAAGAACAAGCAAGCTGTGTGGTAAGAATGGTCTGTCCCACTCACAGCGAAATTGCCCTGCATTTAGGGATCTGTGAAAGGTGTGCGGTGCAAAAGGAAACTGGGCCTGCCTAAACAGGAATTCTGGCTCCAAAGATATGGCAAATATACACTCAGGGTCAAAATTGACACCGGAGTTAGTGCAAATATGCTACCAGACCAAATCCTCAAAGATATGTTCCGAAGTCATTGGAAGTCTATGATACGACTGACAGCTGCAAAGTTATCTGCATACAACGCATCACCCATCCCTTGTAGTGGCACATTAACAATGCAATGCAGATATGGCAAGTCGGCATGGAAACCACAAACATTCTATCTAGTAGACACAAGCGGACCAGCATTGGCAGGATTACCAGCGTGTAAGGACCTCAGATCATAACTATGCATGACAGCATTGCCAAGGGAAAATTCCCAAGGACCAGAACATGCTCACAGATTCTGACCAGCATCAAACGGTACAGTCTGGAAACCCAGCAACAGCACAACTATGCTGCGCCTTCACTTCTGCTCACTAGAGAACCGCCAGCATCACAGTGAGCCAGAACGGACAGGCATCTCCATGAGACCAAGTACTCTTCCAACAAGTCCTCGACCTTGAGCCCCAAGCCTTCAGATGCAGAGAATGAGGAGAGGCAAAGGACACGCAATGTCAAGAGGTGGAGGAGGAATGAGTTGAAGCATTGTCTGTTGTTTCTTTGAGATGAGGTGCCAGAATGTTCCAAGAATGACAAGGCCCCAAAAGTGGTCACTTTGAGAAGAGCAACAGAATATAACTTCAGTAAGAACAACAACAGATGAGACACATAGTCCCTGAGCAAGAGTTGTCAAACTACCGAGATGCTATATGGACTTTTGAGCATCTATACTTGTAAAGTTCATAATCTCTATACCTATGTAAATAATTTTGATGTTACGTAATGCTTTTTTTTTTGCTTTTAGCATACGAGAATTATCTTTGGAAAGAAGGGGGATGTTGTATGATTGCCTTTAAGGGTGATGTCCCTTTAAGATCTTAATATGCTAATGAGCTAAGTACCAGGACATGGTCATGTGACATGCCAGTCTCACTCTGTAACTGTAACACCAAGAGGCAAGACCTGTGAATAGTTAGCTCTGCACTGTATATACTTGCTAGCTTTAATAAACCTGTTTGAGATATTCAATCAACTAAATGCCATGCATCTCATGTATGTTGCATCAGACAACATAAAAATCTTCTCAATACACCTCATACTACCTTTCTGCTCCTTTATATGTGAATATGAAAAATTATATGATGGTGTTTCGATCTCCCGCTATGAAGTTGCCTCCAATGCATTGCCAGGCATCCTGACAGCGTTGGGCCCATGCGCCATTCATAAAATTTCAGTGAAGTGCAAAAATAGGGTCTAATTGCCCCTTTAAAAACCTTAATTGGTTATCCACTGCTGCCAGGTGGATCGTCGTTGCCGCTGGGAACCCATCTTTGGGAAAAGCACATGGAGGCGGGAACACATTGGGGAGCCAACCCAACATGCTGTTTTCTAAATTTCCATGAAGAAACAGCAATATAGTTCCAAATCAGGATGGTGTGTGGCTTGGAGAGAAATTTACAGGTGGTGGTGTTCCCATGCATCTGCTGCCCTTGTCCTTCTAGGTGGTAAAGGTCGCGGGTTTAAAGGTGCTTTTGCAAGAGCCTTGGTGAATTGCTGCAGTGCATCTTGTAGATGGTACACACTGCTGCCACTGTCCATCAGTCGTGGAGGGAATTAATGTTGAAGGTGGTGGATGGGATGCCAATCAAATGGGCTATTTTGTCCTGGATGGTGTCTCTTGAGTGTTGTTGGAGCTGAACTCATCCAGGCAAGTGGTTTTCTATGCTTCTATGGTTCTAAGTGGAAAGTATCCCATCACACTCCTGACTTGTGCCTTGTAGATGGTGGGTGAGCTCTGGGGAGTCAGGAGATGAGTTATTCACTGCAGAATTCGCAGCCACTGACCTGCTCTTGTAGCCACAGTACTATCCACCCCCACTTCCACGGGGCTAGGAAAATTCCAGCCTTTAAATATGTTGTCTGATTCTTCAATTCCCCTTTCCCATCTGGATCAAAACATGGAGGAACTTTTAATGGACACATGCCATACTTATTTATAGTGCTTGCTGTTATTCTTCACTAATCAGCTATTGATGATCACCTTTTAAACTTGCAGCAATTACATAAAAAAGACTTACATGAATCTCTGGTTAGGCTCCAACTGGAGTATTGCATCCAGTTCTGGTCACTAGACTTTATGAAGGCTGTGAGGGTCCTTGAGAGGGTGCCAAGGAGATTTACCAGAATGATTCCAGGGATTGAGAATTTCAGTTATCTGGTTATGTTGGAAAAACTGGGATTGTTCTCCTTAGAACAAAGGAGATTAAGGAGAGATTTAATAGAAGTGTACAAGATTATGACAGGCCTGGATAAGTTAGACAAGGAAAAGCTGTTCCCATTAACTAATGGTACAAGGACTAGGGGACACAGATTGCAAGTTTTGGGAAAGAGATGGGGGAGGGGGGGGAGGCAGTGGGAATATGAGGAAGAACTTTTTTACGCAACGTGTGGTAAAGACCTGGAACTTGCTACCCACAAGCGTGGTGGAAGCTGAGATAAACAATGACTTCAAAAGGAAATTGGACGGTCACTTGAAGGAAATGGACTTGCAGGACTACGGGAATCGAGTGGGGGCGTGGGACTGACTGAATAGCTCTGTGGCGAGCTGGCATGGACTTGATGGGCTGAAAGGCCTCCTTCTGTGCTGTAAATGACTCTATGACTTAGGTACCACTTTTCAGAACCTTAGGACATCACAAAGTGCTTACAGCCAATGAAGTGCTTTTGAAGTATAGTCATTGTTGTAATGTAGAAAATGCAGCAGCCAATTTGCAAACAGCAAGCTCCCACAACAGCTGTATGATAATAACCAGATAATCTGTTTTAGTGATGTTGATTGAGGGATAAATATTGGCCAGGACACCAGCAATAAATCCCTTGCTCTTCTTTGCAATAGTGCCATGGCACCTTTACATTCACCTGAGATAGCCTCAGCTTAATGTCTTATCCAAATGACAGTACCTTTGACAGTGCAGCACACCCTCTGTACCAGAGCTTTATACTCAAGTGCCTGGAGTGGACCTGAATCCACAATCTTTGTGACTCAGAGGGAAAGGTACTGCCAACTAAGCCACAGCTAACACTCTAGACTAATAACCCTTCAAATTGGATCCTCACAAATCAAGTACACAGGCCATTGAAAATGTTTACTGCAACACCCAAAACCAGCAAACAAAGACAGTGCTCCTATGAACTCTCATGTAACATTTATCTATATGGTGAAAACGTTGATTTCTTTCTGTTGAGAACTGTAGATGAAGAGCCATTATCATTAATCCAAGACACCATCAAAATTAAAATGAATATCCAGTTATGAATGGTGGTGGACAATTAAACAACTAACAGGAGGAGGAGGTTCCACAAATATTCCCATCCTTAATGATGGGGGAGAACAGCACATCAATGCAAAAGACAAGGCTGAAGCATTTGCAACTATCTTCAGCCAGAAGTGTTGAGTGGATGATCCATCTCGGCCTCTTCTTGAGGTCCCCAGCATCACAGATGCCAGTCTTCAGTCAACTGGATTCACTCCACGTGATATCAAGAAATGACTGAAGGCACTGGATACTGCAAAGTCTATGGGCCCTGACAACATTCCTGCAATAGTACTGAAGACTTGTGCTCCTGAACTGACTGCTCCCCTAGCCAAGCTGTTCAGGTACAGCTACAACACTGGCATCTACCTGACAATGTAGAAAATTGCCCAGATCTGTCCTGTACGCAAAAAGCAGGATGAATCAAACCCAGTCAATTTCCTCCGCCCCCCCCTCCCCACTCCCACCAGTCTATTCTTGATCATAAGCAAAGTGATGGAAGGTGTTGTCAACATTGCTATCAAGCAGCACTTATTCAGAAATAACCTGCTCAGTGACGCTCAGTTTGGGTTCCACCAGGGCCACTCAGCTCCTGAGCTCATTACAGCTTTGGTCCAAAGATGTACAAAATAGCTGAACTCAAGAGGTGAGGTGAGTGTGAATGCCCTTGACATCAAGGCAGCATTTGACCAAGAGTGGCAACAAGGAGCCCTAGAAAAACTGAAGTCAATGGGAATCAGGGTGAAAATTCTCCACTGGTTGGAGTCATACCTAGCACAAAGGAAGATGGTTGTGATTATTGGAGGTCAATCATCTCAGTCTCAGCACATCACTGCAGGAGTCCCTCAGGGCCAACCATCTTCAGCAGCTTCATCAATGACCTTCTCTCCATTGTAAGGTCAGAAGTGGGGACTTTCACTGATGATTGCACTCCTCAGATACTGAAGCAGCTTGTGTCCATATGCAGCAAGACCAAGACAACATTCCTGCTTGGGCTGATAAGTGGCAAGTTACATTCGTGCCACACAAGTGCCAGGCAATGACCATCTCCAAAAAGAGAGAATCTAACCATCTCCCTTTGACATCCAATGGCATGACAATCACTGAATCCCCCATTATTGGGTTACCATTAACCAGAAACTGAACTGGAACAGCGATATAAGTACTGTGGCTAGAAGAGCAGGTCAGAGACTACAAATTCTGTGGTGAGTAAATCATCACCTGACTCCCCAAAGCCTGTCCACCATCGACAAGGCAGGAGTGTGATGGAATATTCTTCACTTGCCTGGATGGGTGCAGCTCCAACAACACTCAAGAAACTCAACACCATACAGGACAAAGCAGCCCATTTGATTGGCATCCCATCCACCATCTTTAACAATTCATTCCCTCCAGCACTGATACACAGTGGCAGCAATGTATACCATCTACAAGATGCATTGCAGCAACTCACCAACGCTCCTTCGACAGCACCCTCCAACTCCACTACCTCTACCACCTAGAAGGACAAGGGCAGCAGATGCATGGGAACACCACCACCTGCAAATTCCCCTTCAAGCAACACACCATCCTGACTTGGAACTATATCACTGTTCCTTCATTGCTGCTGCGTCAAAATCCTTGAAGTCCCTTTCTAATAGCACTGTGTGTGTACCTACACCACGTGGACTGGAGCGGTTCAAGGCGGCAGCTCACTATCACCTTCTCAAGGGTATTTAGAGATGGCCAATAAATGCTGGCCAGTGATGCTCGCATCCCGTGAAAGAATAATAAAAAAAATTAGGCAAGAGAATGCGATAACCAGTGGTAGTTAGCTGATGCCATATTTGGGCTGTCAAAGCTTGTAGATTGCAGGAGTCAGAATGAAGAGAGCCAAGGGGTTATATCATTTTGAATAAGAATCTTTTTGTATTTGTGCCCAGAAATACCAGCTAAAGCTGCTTTGTGATGTCACTTGGTCACTGTGATGTCTTGATTTGATGGATTTTTCTCCTACATAGGTGTCATAAATCAATATAATTGGTAGGCATTCAAAAGGCTGACAGTGCTATTATTTTCACAAGAAGCTTCCTCTGTATCAGACATATTTTAGACTGTAGTATTGCAGAGAAGGTTTCCAATTGCTTTCTTTTCTAATATATGTACTATTATGGAAAATATAGTGGCATAGGAACATTTAATCAATGAATGAACTAAAAAAAACTTCCAGCTTTTTGTTAATCTTACATTTGGGACCCAATTCTAAAATTGGAAAAGGCACAGTGGCTGTCATATTCTTTCTTTTCTTTTTTCTTTTGGGCCTCCTTATCTCGAGAGACAATGGATACGCGCCTGGAGGTGGTCAGTGGTTTGTGAAGCAGCGCCTGGAGAGGCTATAAAGGCCAATTCTGGAGTGACAGGCTCTTCCACAGGTGCTGCAGAGAAATTTGTTTGTTGGGGCTGTTGCACAGTTGGCTCTCCCCTTGCGCCTCTGTCTTTTTTCCTGCCAACTACTAAGTCTCTTCGACTCGCCACAATTTAGCCCTGTCTTTATGGCTGCCCGCCAGCTCTGGCGAATGCTGGCAACTGACTCCCACGACTTGTGATCAATGTCACACGATTTCATGTCGCGTTTGCAGACGTCTTTATAACGGAGACATGGACGGCCGGTGGGTCTGATACCAGTGGCGAGCTCGCTGTACAATGTGTCTTTGGGGATCCTGCCATCTTCCATGCGGCTCACATGGCCAAGCCATCTCAAGCGCCGCTGACTCAGTAGTGTGTATAAGCTGGGGGTGTTGGCCGCTTCAAGGACTTCTGTGTTGGAGATATAGTCCTGCCACCTGATGCCAAGTATTCTCCGAAGGCAGCGAAGATGGAATGAATTGAGACGTCGCTCTTGGCTGGCATACGTTGTCCAGGCCTCGCTGCCATAGAGCAAGGTACTGAGGACACAGGCCTGATACATTCGGACTTTTGTGTTCCGTGTCAGTGCGCCATTTTCCCACACTCTCTTGGCCAGTCTGGACATAGCAGTGGAAGCCTTACCCATGCGCTTGTTGATTTCTGCATCTAGAGACAGGTTACTGGTGATAGTTGAGCCTAGGTAGGTGAACTCTTGAACCACTTCCAGAGCGTGGTCGCCAATATTGATGGATGGAGCATTTCTGACATCCTGCCCCATGATGTTCGTTTTCTTGAGGCTGATGGTTAGGCCAAATTCATTGCAGGCAGACGCAAACCTGTCGATGAGACTCTGCAGGCATTCTTCAGTGTGAGATGTTAAAGCAGCATCGTCAGCAAAGAGGAGTTCTCTGATGAGGACTTTCCGTACTTTGGACTTCGCTCTTAGACGGGCAAGGTTGAACAACCTGCCCCCTGATCTTGTGTGGAGGAAAATTTCTTCTTCAGAGGATTTGAACGCATGTGAAAGCAGCAGGGAGAAGAAAATCCCAAAAAGTGTGGGTGCGAGAACACAGCCCTGTTTCACACCACTCAGGATAGGAAAGGGCTCTGATGAGGAGCCACCATGTTGAATTGTGCCTTTCATATTGTCATGGAATGAGGTGATGATACTTAGTAGCTTTGGTGGACATCCGATCTTTTCTAGTAGTCTGAAGAGACCACGTCTGCTGACGAGGTCAAAGGCTTTGGTGAGATCAATGAAAGCAATGTAGAGGGGCATCTGTTGTTCACGGCATTTCTCCTGTATCTGACGAAGGGAGAACAGCATGTCAATAGTCGATCTCTCTGCACGAAAGCCACACTGTGCCTCAGGGTAGACGCGCTCGGCCAGCTGTCATATGATTATCCTGAATTATGCCAAGAGTGACACACTTAATAGTTTTTCCCAATCTTTGGGTCCCCTCTCCTCTACAGAAGATGCAGAGTCATGGTGGCTGGTTGTTCCACAGGTACTTACTACTCTCTGTTACATTACCCAAGTAGCAAATCTCCATGTGTAATCCTATACAATGAACCTCAGGAGATTATTTGATTGAGGGGAAGGGATGTTGCAACCCAAACTGATCCTGTCTTTCCTAAGCATACAGTTCCCAGCTGGGGTTACTGGATTTCCCCATCCTTCACTTAGGAACATCGAGGCTAATCGTAACATCTCGTTAGCCATGCTCCAACTGAGATCAGCTAAGGAATGAATCTGAAACCTTTTGAATTTCCACACGGTGCCGTGCATTTATCAACAGAGTTATCAGAGGTATATTTAATTTTAAAGGGACATTACCCTCATTGAAAAATCTTTGAAATCTTTTCTTTGATGTTGCAGAATGAAATTGCATCAAAAATCACTAATGTATTATTTAACAAAAAAAGGTTGTCTTTTGGTAACATCATCTTGTCACTTCCCTGTGATTTCACTGCACCAAAAATGATTTTTTTGTTAGCAATGGAGACAATCGCCCTTCAATACAGTTACACAAGTTTCACATTGAAATGCATTGCGAACCAAATTGCTTACTAAGCACAGCTAATTTATGTTGTAGCAGATTTAATGAGAAGCATTGATGGGTTGATTTACATCCTGATTAGAATCAGGCCTCAGGTCTAATAAGCATGTGAATGAAGTTAGTTACTGTCAGTCTGCACTAAAAGGACTGAAGTTGGCTAAAAGTGTCCTGCCTTCAGATCCTTCAATGAACAGCATTGATTTTCTCTGTAAGCCTTCAGTGTTCAAATGGAGAACTGGGAATATCAGCTCTACTGACATTTCCAGAGTTGGCAAATGTTGAAAACGCATTCCAGTGAAATTAGTGGCCAAGGTAGGGATAATTCTCCTCTCCTCCTCATCCAGAGAAAGATTTTGAGATATTTAATTCAGTGCTAAAATCACTGTTTACGTGCTTTGTTGGTAGTTTCTGCAATGAAATTTGCTGAACTTGATACAATTAATTTATTATAGAAAAAGTTTCACATTCAAGCAAATAAATAATACATAATGTACAGACTACAAAACACAATCTAAGTTATTTGGTATATTTTCAGTCATAATTTGGGAACAGCATATGAACCAATGAGACTTGGTAAACCTATATTTACAGGACTCACTTATTCTGGATTTTTGTCTTTTATTGCAGTTATTTTACTGTTACAATATATAGACACATCAGAAGATGATATTGTGTAGATGGTACATGGTAATAAGTCCCATTGAGTAGTTGAATTATGACCAACTGTGGGAACAATAGCATTGATGCTAGCATGGATAGCTATACTTGCCTGCTGTGGCAGTGCCTCCTGGGTTTAGGCTGCCCCAACAGGGTTTGACGCCTGCTCTGTTTGGGTTGGATGGACGTCGCCTGCGTATGCACTGTGGATTGAGACCCTATGGAAGATAACCCAGTCAGAGAAGATCAAGCACTTCCTGAGGCTGAACCAAGTGAAATTCTTTCACCTTTGACCTTGTTCTTGGCCACTACCACTGGCTGACAGGCATATCACCAGCAGCCCCCACAGTTTATAGATATTTTGAAATCACAGGGTTTATCACAATAAATGGGGAAAGGAAATAACTATGGGGTATTTGTAAACTTAGCAGATTTTTTTCACCCCTGAAATTTCGTTCCCTTGAGCCCCTTGCTGAATTTATTTGCTTGAGCTGGTTTATGGTTCCAAGGGTAGCTGCAGCTCTCCAGTGTCTTGCACGATTGGCAACTAATCATAAAAGCAAAATACTGCAGATGCTGGAAATCTGAAATTAAAAACAAGAAATGCTGGAAATACTGGCAACTAATCATGTTCTCTCACTAATGGCCACTCACAGTTAGTTTCCAGTGTGAATCATCAGATAACATTCAGCATGATTTTCCTTTCCTTCTTCCAGGAACCCTTAAAACATTTCTTTAAAAATTGATTACTGCATTGTTAGAGTTGAATACCTGACAAATTGCAATTGGTACAACTTTACAAATTGTATTAAATTTAGCAAAATGGATAATAACAAATAAGTTATATAAAATATATAGAAATCCACTTCCACACAGATCTATTTTTATTATTAATTTCAGTGCATTAGAATGGGGTGGGTCAGGCTGGGTTGAATTAGACTGGAGGGACGCCACCTATGATGCAAATTGAGTCACTCAGATGGGATGTCGACCTTCTGCGCGGAGACTCTTCAGACTGTGGGAGCAGGTGGGACGAGTGGTAGTGTGATTCATAACACTTGTACTTTTATCTTCTGAAACAGTTTAAATAGACGCTAGTTATTGGCATGAGGATTTTCCTTTCAGATGGATAACAATCACAACTAAAATGGAGTTCATTCAGGGATTTCAATCTTCATTGGGTACAAGGGCTAATTTTGAGAGATGAGGCTATTGGCATGGACCCTTGCTAATGACGTAAGGTGATCATCAAACCAGGCCCGAAGCCCTGTGTGTCAGAGGCATAGTGTAAGGCTGGAAATACTTAGCAGGTTTGGCAGCATCTGTGCAGTCATCTTTCATCAGACATTTGGCTATAACCAGTTGACTTGGTAACTATTTTCTACAGAGGAAGTGATAAACATGTCACATATCTATGCATTTCTTGGAGACCAACTTGCAAATGAATTATTCCACACAACAATTCTTCTCATGGAGTTCTGGTAAAGCCTTTACATCACCAGATCCTACCCAGCACAACTGATGATGTCTGCCAAATCATTCAGTCAGCTGTTTACAGCAGTATCAAGTAAATGACAAAGTCCCTATTTGCAAGGGGCAACATAACATGTTTATCAATTCATCTGTAGAAAATAGTTATCAAGTCCATATCTGATGAAAGATCACAGACGTGAAACACTAACTTGTATCTTTCTCCATAGATGCTGCCAGACCTGCTGAGTATTTCCAGCATTTTCTGTTTTTATCCCAGGCGTTAGGCTTCCCAAGTGTACAGGATATCGTAGATGACACCCATGTGCAGTACATGGGGCTTGGCTGCAACCTCCTAACATGCAGGGTGCATTGAGATCCTGTGGAGACAGTGGGCTGAATTTTATGAGCCCTCCAACGTCGTGGGTTGTAGCTGGGGGGCCTGGGAAATTCTTCCGGGAGAGGCCTGCCACGACCTCTGATGCCAAGAAGGCCCCGCCGTATTTTAAAATTAAGTTTAAAATATGCAAATCAACCTATCTTGTCCCGGCAGCTGTCCCACACCGATATTCCGGCTGTCGGCCGTAATTCCCATACAGAGTTCCAAGGTGTGACACTGGTGGGGAGGCGGGAGCAGTGAGATTAACAGTGCAGGATAGGGGAGTGGGTAAAACACTTTTCATTGGCTGTGGGGATGGTGGGAAGGGGTTGAAGGGCAAATGTTACGAGGTTGGGGGGATGTTCAGTTTGGGGAATAAAGTGCATTTTGTTGATATTGGGAGGGGGGTCATTGGGAAAGGGCCTCCAGCATTTATTTAAATTTTTACAAAGAATGCACCACAATATAACTTTAAAAATTAAAATTTCTTGGAAGGGCTTGAAGCCCTTTAAAAATGGCACCGGCGGTGGAATGGTTGCCAGGGATGGAGCAGCCACCCCCTCTACGTGATCCGGGGTGGATGCTCCACTCCCTGCATTTGAATGAGCCCTTGCATGAAATATCGCAGGGCCCCAGTGATGGCGCATCCACGCCTGAAGACTGCCGGGATCAGAGCATGCCACCGCAATTTGTGGCACTCATAAATTTCAGCCCAGTATCTTGAACTGCCAAACAGGGTAATCCTATGCACACCCACCTCATGCCAGGTATAAAATGCTGAACTAGTCTGTTCAGAAATTGTATTTTGTGCTTTCACATTAGGTTTGGCATCACTTCAGTTTTGCCTGGCACATTTCTCCCAGTTTTCATTTTGGCAAATATTTAAAATTAACTTAAAAGTATTATTAAGACTAAAGCAATATTTGTCCCCACATGCAGTCATTTGCCATTAAGTGCACATTATCACCTATTAAAAACTTTACTTCTCCATGCACTTACTGGGCTGAATTTTATCAGCTCTTCGTCAATGGGGTCATGGCGGGGGTGGGGGGGCCCTTAAAATGCTTGCGAGAGCATTTTGCTCGTCAGGTCTTGGTGCGCCCCACCCCCCAGGCCACTCTGTGGCGGGGCCTTCATTTAAATAGTAAAATCAATGCAAATAAATTTACATCTACTTATCTGGTCCCGGCGGCTGTCCCACGCCAATTTTACGGCCGCCAACCGCACCTCACGCGCCTTCGAACTCCATTCGGAGTTCCTAGGCAAGACCCCGGTGGGGAGGAGGGAGGACTGAAATTGTCAGGGCAAGGGGCGGAGAGAACAGGAAAAACACCTCTTATTGGCTGTAGGGATGGTGGGAAGGGGTTGAGTGTCAAAGGTGATTAAGTTTGGTGGGGGGGGGGGAAAGTTCAGAACCTGAATAAAACTTTTTTTCGGGGGCAGAGGGCCATTTACACCTTTATTACGCACTGGGGGTGTGGGACAGGGAATTGAAAATGTGAATAAATATATATATCTGCATTTTTAACCCTTCTGTCACTTTAAAGCTTTTAATGAGGCCGAAGGGCCTGAAGCCCTTTAAAAATAGGGCCGGCACCTGCACAGTGGCACTGGACGCCGTTTCCGGGGATGGAACGGCTACCCCCTCTATGTCATCGAGAGCGGCTGCCCTGCCCCCTCCATTTAACTGAGTCCACACGTGAAATATCATGGGGGCTCAGCAGCGACGCTTCTGGGTCTGAAGGCCACTGAGTTCAATGCGTGCCACCACAATGTGCAACGCGCTGTGTCAACTTTTCCCGACATATCTTCCTATATCACATCTACAATGGACACTGCCTTTGTAAACCAGTCACACTGTAATTACCTCCCCCTGGTGTGCCATTCTGTCACTACACTCTGGCCAGTGATATGCTGTAGCACAGGGTCATCCAACCTTTTTGGACGGAGCGCCACATTGCAATTTTTGCTCAGCCCAGGGGGCCAGTGAACAAATTTCAAAAAATAAAGTCATTAAAAATTTATCTTACTAATAAAAACAACAACAAAGGTGCATTTTTATGAAGGAGCTTTAAATGAGAAGACCAATTTCTCATCACTATATTGAAAACTAATTTAGTGACATACCTACCATAGTTTTTGCTTTAATAAGTAGTCAGTCTCTGCCTGCACACTTAATTCAGTGATGCAGAGTATTCTGGATAGATGTTCACTTTTCAGGAGAGACCTTGATCTCTCTTCCCCCTCTCCCCGTGCTGTGTGTGTGTGTCGTTCTCTCTTCCCTCCCCCATCACCCGCCCCCCCCCCCACCCCGCCTCCTGCTCCTCTAGGATTAGGGGACACACATTGAAAGTTTTGTGCAAAAGATGCAGGGGGAATATGAGGAAGCACTTTTTTATGCAGCGGGTGGTAATGACTTGGAACTCGTTGCCCACAAGGGTGGTGGAAGTGGAGATGATCAATGACTTCAAGAGGAAGTTGGATGGCCACCTGAGAGAAATAGACTTGCCGGGCTCTGGAGATTGAGCCAGGGAGTGGGACTGACTACATAGCTCCGTGTAGAGCCAGCATGGACTCAATGGACAGAATGGTCTCCTTCTGAGCGTAAGTAAATAACTCTTTGTCACCCCAGGGCCGGATCCTGGCCCATGGGCCGTATGGTGGACAACCCTGCTGTAGCACCTCAGTTTTGCATCTTCCAGCTCCTTAGCCTGCACTGCAGAACCACTCAATATCACAACTAACTCTACTTCCTCTAATTGCCTGTAAATTTCCTATTATGTTATGAATAGTTAAGATTTTATGAAAGTGACTGTTTTGTTAAAAATATTTTTTTTAAAGGAATTTATAGTTAAGCTGGGTAAATGTTGGATCAGTTTTTTAATCAAGAGGACTGAGGGAGCCAGATTGGCAACAGTGTTCCTGTTTGTCACGTGGCTCAGGGTAGGCTTCAAGCAGAAATCCTGGCAACAGGGGCAGTAAAGTCACAAGTGCTCCTTTGATTGGACAAGCCTGTAGTAACAGAGAACATCTGGATGGGCAGAAAACTGCCAAGCTGTTCGCTTGTTAGTCAGTGTATATGCTTTACCTTCTGGAGGAAGAGACCAGATTCTTGCTGAATGTTTTTTAAAAGTCAAGTGCTGCTGCAGTGTTAAAAAAAGGACAGAAGAAGGAGGGAATTCCAAGGAAGAACAGAAGACTACAAGCCAGCTCGCTTTCTCGCAATTCCCTAAAAGACTCTACGAAGTTCACAGTGAATTCATCTTGTTTTCTGTATTTCAAGAAGGCCTGCTAAATTACCTTTTCAACGCTGCCTGAAGAGAACTAATTTCTGGAAGATTCTAATGTTTTTGTCTACGTGTGGTCGGAGGTTGGACTGTGTGCCAGTCTGGTGCAATGTGTCTCATCTATTTTTTCAGGAATGGACATGTGATGCCTGGGTGTGTTTTTTTTGTCTATAATAGAACTCTGACGTTAAAAATCCACGTTTTACGTTTTGTGTGTGTGTAGTGTGTGTGTGTGTGTGTGTGTGTAGACTAAGGTAAAAAGGGACTTTAAAAATTGATTAAGGTAGAAAAGGGGACTTCTTAAAATTTACTGTTGGATTTTAATATCTGTGTGATATTGCTTTACTTCATCAGTAGTTAAGCCTTGTTTTATCATAAACTGTTAATTTTGTTGTTCAGTAAAGGAACCTGGTTAGTCTGTTCTATTCTGGGGAAAATAGTGTATCCGATCGTGTCAGTAAGTGGGAAAATTTAAAGACTATGTTGTGACCTGTGGAGAAGTGGGACTGAATTAACAGTGCACTCCTCCCGCCTCGGTCGTAACAAAGATAAGATCAAATATTACATAAACACAAGGAATGTATGACTGAATTACATCTGTATGCCCTGCTGCATTTATCCCCTACTGACTGAAGAGCATACTTGGACTGGAGTTTCAATATTGGTTGCAATCATCGATTCAGGCACAAATTGCACTCAAAATTGCACTAGTTTTCAGAAGTTTTTTTTGTTCAAGATATCACTCAACGTCATTTGCATATTGTTAAGCATAAAATCTGCCATGAATCAGTGCAATTGGGAAGCGCTTTAGAATATAATTTTTTTTTTAAATATTGCATTGAAAATTATTCCTTGATACATTTAAGAATGGTAACCTGGTGCAGAGTTATTAATACTGTTGAAAATTGGTTTATCACAAAAATAAACATTTGTAATCTGAGTATCTTGTCCACCACCTGTGAGTAACCTGATTATAAATAACTGAAAAAGCCTACACAAAACTCTACAGTCCTATTTACTAGTTACATTGATGTACAATAGTCATTTTCTTAGCAAATATAAAATATATTTGAAAGCTTTTAAAACATGTCTATCAGTGTCTATGTGCCTCAAAAGCAGCTTAATTCTAAAAACCTCCTTGAAGTCCCGCAAATGGGTGAAATTGGTGAAAACTCGCAATGCTGATTAATTCGATCGGGGGGGTGGGGGGGTGCGCAGCCAGTTTTGCCAGCTTCTATTGTGACCTTTTTTTAAACTAGCGCAAAAGGCCGTAGAAACTCTATTTGCGTTGAATATATTTTGCGCTATAAATTCTGCAATCTTTTGCATTGATTTGGATGATATTGAGTGAATTGTGCTGAAAAAAGCAGTGCAACCAAACAATGAGTCCTTCCCCTGGTCTTCATGCCACAAAGTGCACCCACCACCATCAGAAATCAACTGCTATCCCTTTAAATTTGAACAGCTGGCCAGGCTTTGCATATTCCCCCAATTAGGCTAGCAGCTAGACAAGGCCAAAGTTGTGCTTAGAGCTTAAGTTAATTATTCAGATAAACTGACCCAGCATATCTGGCCACAGTTACCTTTGGACAAGGCAGCCAACCATTCCTGGCACAGACCTTGCAGTTCTTGCAAAATTTGGGGCATTAAAGTTTAAGACAGTGTATTCCAAAGGTTATTGTAGTTACTAAGACCCAGTGACTGAAACTTGAGCACAGTAATAGTTATACAAGACTCCCTGTTATATTTGTTTCAATGGGTAACAGTTCCTGTTTCTGATAATCACTCTTCTTTTGATATGAACTCCATAGAATCCTCACTCAATACCAGTACAAACTTTCACATAAGAAGCTTGTATTTCACAGACAGACATACCACTGCTGCAAAATGGTCCAATGTGAAGCTCCATTAAAGTTTAAAGAATTTTATACCTAACAGGAGCAAGCCTCTTACAAATATATCTGCATATATTGATCATTGAACAGAGGCATAGTGATAATATTACAAGACTAGTAACCCAGAGGCCTAGACTAATGCTCTGTAGACAATGAGTTTAATTCCTACCACAGTAGTTGGGGGAATTTAAGTTCAATTAATTAGTAAATCTGGAATAAAAAGCTAGTCTCAGAAATGATGAACATGAAACTATCTTGTTCACTAATCTCCTTCAGGGAAGGAAATCTGTCATTCTTACCCAGTCTGGACTATATGTGACTCCAGATCCCACAGCAATGTTGTTGATATTTATCTGCCCTCTGAAGTGACCCAGCAAGTGACTCAGTTGGATCCAGCTGCAACAGAAAAGTCAAAGAAAAGTCAACCCAGATGGAGCACTGGCATCGACCTAGCCACCGGAAATGACAAAGGCACACCCAGCTCAGTCAACCCTGCAAAGTCCTCCTCACTATCATCTGGGGACTTGTGTCAAAATTGGGAGAGCTGTCCCACAGACTAGTCATACTCACTGAAACATACCTTACAGCCAATGTGCTAGTCTCCTTCATCACTATCCCTGCGTATTTTCCGTCCCAGTGGCATTGCAGGTTTGGTCCAAGCATGAACAAAAGATCTGAATTCCAGAGGTGAGGTGAGAGTGACTGCCTTTGACATCAAAACAGCATTTGACTGAGTGTGGCATCAAGGGACCCGAGCAAAACTGAAGTCAATGGAAAACAGGGGCAAACACTCCACTGGCTGGAATCATACCGAGACAAAGGAAGATGGTTGTGATTGTTGGACATCAATCACTTCAGTCCCAGGACAAGACTGCAGGATAGTGCCCTAGGCCCAACTATCTTCAGCTGCTCCATCAATGACCTTCCCTCCAACATTAAGTCAGAAGTGGGGATGGTCGCTGATGTTTGCACAGTGTTCAATACCATTTGTAACTTCTCAGATCTGAAGCAGTCTGTGCCCACTTGCAGCAAGACCTGGACAACATTCAGGCTTGGGCTGATAAGTGGCAAGTAACATTTGTGCTACATAAGTGCCAGGCAATAACTATCTCCAACAAGAGAGAATCTAACCATCTGCCCTTGGCATTCAATGGCATTACCATTGCTGAATTCCCCCACCATCAACATCCTGGGGGTTGCCATTGACCAGAAGATTAACTGGACCACGCATACAAATATTGTGACTACAATAGCATGTCAGAGGCTTGGAATTCTGCAGCAAGTAACTCTCCACCTGACTCCCCAAAACGTTTCCACCATATACAAGGCACAAGTAAGGAATGTGATGGAATACTCTCTACTTGCCTGGTGACTGCAACTTCAACAACAGTAAAGATGCTCGCCATCATCCAGGACAAATCAGCCCGTTTGATTGGCACTCCATTTATCACCTTAAACATTCACTCCCTCCACCACAGTGGCAGCAGTGAGTACTACCTACAAGATGCACTGCAGCAACTCACCAAGGCTCCTTCAACATCACCTTCTATTCACGACTTCTATCACTTAGGTGGATAAGGGGCAGCAAACGCATGGGAACACCATCAAGTTCCCCTCCAAGTCACACACCATCCAGAATTGGAAATCTATCACCGTTCCTTTACTGTCGCTGGGTTAAAATCCTGGAACTCCTTCCCGAAGACTACTGTGGGTGTACACCACATGGACTGCAGTAGTTCAAGAGGGCAGCTCACCACCACCTTCTCAAGGACAATTAGGAATGGGCAATAAAAGCTGGCCTTGAATTCATCCCATGAATGAATTTTAAAAATCCCAAACAAACAAAAGTTGAACAGTAGTCTTAAAACTTTGACAGGGACTCAACAAAGACAGCTACCACAAACATCAAATGCACAGCACGTACTTTCAATGCTTCATGTGCCATTTTGGTCCAAAATGGCTTTCACCCTGTGTGCATGCACTTTTTGTGTCATCTGCGCTAGACACGATTTTGGTGAGGTTGTTAGCATGGGTGCTGGGAGCGTACACCAGAAGTATGCAGAGTAGATAGATTGTGATGCCAGTCAGCGTGTAATGCTGATTTGACACCAATGGTGTCATTTTCAACCTCAACGCTCCAGCTAATGCTCTCTCTTTTAACTTGAATATCTGAACATCTATCCAGCAGCAGGAAGGACCCCCCCCCCACCCCACCTCCCGCCACCAGTGCTATTTAAAATGATTATCAACTACTTTCAGGTTAGCTGATGATTGATTTCTATTGGCTGTTGCTGAGTTAGTAGAAGTGCTTGGTGGCTTGCACTGCTACTTAAAGTTGGTGACGTCTACAGGGAGTGGTGTGGCACATTGTGAAGGCCTTGATTGTCACTTCAAGGGTTCTGCTCGGACCAATTGCTCCCAGTCATGGGTGCTGTAATTTCTATCCCCCTTGGTCTCCAGGGGATAGGAAGAATCAGCAGAGGTGACACAGAGGAAGACAAACTGCTTGAAGAGGGAGGAGGTGAAGGGGTAGAAGGGCTCTCAGCAGGAGGCTTTATTCACCCAAGGTCTCAGAGAGCAATTCTTCTATCTCAACCTAAGCCAGAAACATTGGATGGGATGTCTCCGCTTCACTAAGGAAGTGTTCACTAAAATCTGCCACTTGCAGGCAGACCTGTAGCCTTAGAGTGAGGCAAGTACAGCATTACCAGAGGCTGTAAAGGTGATCATGGCCATGAACTGCTTTGCCTTGGGCTCTTTCCAGGCTGGAGCAGTGGACATCTCTAACATCTCGCAGTTCACCATCCACTGTTGTGTAAGAGAGGTAACTGAGGCACAGTAAGCGAAGAGAAGGGAATACGTTGTCTTCTCACTTTTCAGACAGAGCAGGCGGAGTGTGCACATGGCTGTACCAGGATAGCAGGCTTCCACATGGTGCAAGGTGCCACTGACTGCACACATGTTGCTTTGCAGGCATCTTATCTAAATTCAGAGATGTGGTATCTTCTTTGGCCTCCTTGTCTCGAGAGACAATGGGTAAGGGCCTGGAGGTGGTCAGTGGTTTGTGAAGCAGCGCCTGGAGTGGCTATAAAGGCCAATTCTAGAGTGACAGACTCTTCCACAGGTGCTGCAGATAAAATTGGTTGTCGGGGCTGTTACACAGTTGGCTCTCTCCTTGCACTTCTGTCTTTTTTCCTGCCAACTGCTAAGTCTCTTCGACTCGCCACACTTCAGCCCCGCGTTTATGGTTGCCCGCCAGCTCTGGCGATCGCTGGCAACTGACTCCCACGACTTGTGATCAATGTCACAGGACTTCATGTCGCGTTTGCAGACGTCTTTAAAGCGGAGACAAGGACGGCCGGTGGGTCTGATACCAGTGACGAGCTCGCTGTACAATGTGTCCTTGGGGATCCTGCCATCTTCCATGCGGCTCACATGGCCAAGCCATCTCAGGCGCCGCTGGCTTAGTAGGGTGTATATGCTGGGGATGTTGGCTGCCTCAAGGACTTCTGTGTTGGAGATACGGTCCTGCCACCTGATGCCAAGGATTCTCCAGAGGCCGCGAAGATGGAATGAATTGAGACGTCGCTCTTGGCTGACGTACGTTGTCCAGGCCTCGCTGCAGTAGAGCAAGGTACTGAGGACATAAGCTTGATACACTTGGACTTTTGTGTTCCATGTCAGTGCGCCATTTTCCCACACTCTCTTGGCCAGTCTGGACATAGCAGAGGAAGCCTTTCCCATGCGCTTGTTGATTTCTGCATCGAGAGACAGGTTACTGGTGATAGTTGAGCCCAGGTAGGTGAACTCTTGAACCTCTTCCAGAGCATGGTCGTCGATATGTATGGATGGGGCATTTCTGACATCCTGTCCCATGATGTTCGTTTTCTTGAGGCTGATAGTTAGGCCAAATTCGGTGCAGGCAGCGCAATCCTGTGGATGAGTCTCTGCAGCCACTCTTCAGTGTGAGATGTTAATGCAGCATCGTCAGCAAAGAGGAGTTCCCTGATGAGGACTTTCCGTACTTTGGTCTTCGCTCTTAGATGGGCAAGGTTGAACAACCTGCCACCTGATCTTATGTGGAGGAAAAGTCCTTCTTCTGAAGACTTGAACGCATGTGAGAGCAGCAGGGAGAAGAAGATCCCAAACAGTGTAGGTGCGAGAACACAGTCCTGTTTCACGCCACTCAGGATAGGAAAGGGGTCTGATGAGGCACCGCTATGCTGAATTGTGCCTTTCGTATTGTCATGGAATGAGGTGATGATACTTAGTAGCTTTGGTGGGCAACCGATATTTTCAAGTAGTCTGAAGAGACCACGTCTGCTGATGAGGTCAAAGGCTTTGGTGAGATCAATGAAAGCAACGTAGAGGGGCATCTGTTGTTCACGGCATTTCTCCTGTAGCTGGCGAAGAGATGTACCGCAGCTATAAAGGTTACACCTGCTCAACATGCAACTGACATGCTGCCATAGGCAATGCATCATGCTCCTCAATGCCTGGTCATGATGCCTTTATTTTGCACCAGGCTGTTGAACCATTAGCAATTGAGCCACCATGAAAGACGAGAGGGGAGCTACTGGGCGACCATGGCTATCCGCTAACAACCTGACTCATTACTCCAGAGCACAACTCACACACACACACGTGCAGCATGCATGTAACAGGAACCATGCTCCCATATGAAATGTCATCAACCACACAATTGGAGTGTTGAAGCAATGCTCCCACTGTCTGCACTGCTCTGAAGGAGCCCTGAAGTACTCTCCAAAGCTTGTGTCATAATTTGTCGGTGGTCTACTGCATCTTGCATAACCTCGCCATCATGAGGGCACAGCACTAGCCGCCAAGCATACGGCAAGAAGCTGGGGAGGAGGAGGAGGAGGAAGGCGGGAGACAATCAACTCATACCTTTTTTGGTTGAGCTATCTGTGATTGGCTCATCCGACTGCAGTACCAGTGAATGTAATGCTAATTCCTCATTCCACATCAGTGACATACCTTACCATCCCTCTGTTATGGACCTCCACAATGTCCTCTTGGCCACAATGCTGAAACAAAGGCATTCCAAGCCAACTTTATGAAACAAGCCAATCAATGTTCCATTAAAAAAAGTCAATGAATCACCCTTGTGCATTCCCTTAGTACCTGCCTTCTTTGTGCCTTTGCCTGTCCTGTGCTCCTATGGAGTGCTACCCCTGTGGCTGCAGCATGGCTGGTGGAAGACTGTGGTATCCACAACCATGATGGACGCAGACTGAGCCTGCATGAGAGCACGTTGATCCGGCATGGCATCACGCTGAGCCTGTATGCCTGCATTCTGAACTTCCATTGCAGCACCTAGACATTGGGTGCCTTCTGCTTGTGCTGCAATGGAAGCCATCAGACATTGCATCATTGTTGGGTCTGCAAGTATCCTAATGGAGTTGGCCATCACTTGCGCACTGGAAAGGATAGGCTCCTTGCTCTACGCAAAGCTGTGTGCCAAATTGGAGCTGGACTCTTCCATGCTCCTTAACAGTGACTGCAGGCTTTCTAATAGGCCTGCCTATGCACCATCCATTTCTGTGTGCATACTTATCATATTTTTTCTATATGCCGCTCCATTGAAGACCTTACCTGAGCTATCCTTTCCCCCTGTCCTATGTGTGCATGATGACTCGCTGGGCTGAATTTAGTCGAGCTGGCAGGGGTCCCGGCGTCAGGCTGAAGAGGAGAGGAGAACCCTGTCTCGGGTTTTCAGAGCGCCCCGACGCAATTCAATGGCACTCAGGCAATTAACTACTGTGCACCCTGGTCCAGTCCCTTTAAGGACAGGGATCTGCCTCCAAAGGCTGCTGACCAATCAGAGGGTTGACAGCTCAGTAGTATCAGAAGCGCCACTGGTAGTGGTGGGCACCTCTGGTACCACACCAGGCCTGGTATCCAGGCGCATTGCTGGACCCACAGACCCCAAGTAAGTGTGGTGGGGCTGACAGGACCAGTTCGGCAGGCCCTGGCAAGGGGGTGGGTGGGCATTGAGGGCAGGGTGTGTTCGCGGAGTGGTAACCTTTCCTGCCGAGGACCCTCTGTGGGCCACAGATTGCTTACAGAGGAGGTCCCCCCCCCCCCCCCCCAAGCCCGCAGGGAGGCCGCCTTGTTTTACTGGGTGACCTCCCCGTGTGGCAGCAGCCACTCACCACCGCTGGCTTAATTCCAGCGGCAGTGGGAAAGGCCTTTAAGTGGCCATTAATTGGTCACTTAAGGACCTCAATTGGTCTCTGGGCAGGAAGGCCATCTTTGTATTTCCCATCCCCGACTTCATTGCGGTGCGATGGGAAGGTGATGGGCACTCTGCCCCACACCTTACAGCCCATCTCTGAGGGGCCCATTAAATTCTGCCCACCACATGCAGACCCTGCCTCCAATGTACCCTCTAAGAAATGTGCACTGTCAGTATCTGAACTGATACTGCGAGTGTCAGAGCAAGGGATATTTCTACATCATCAGTCTCTTCTTTCTCTACCTCTTTTTGCTCCTGCATGACTACCTGGCCAACCTGCAGTTCTTGGGTATTGAAAGGAGAAAGGCACAAGGGTAAGATTGTGTTGCATGGAGTGGTGGGGGTGGGGTGGAAGTAAAAGGTGCATCCTTACACCATGTGCAGCTTGTAAATCAGAAGAAAGTGAGGGATGAGGAGGCAGTGGGATGTGATGAAGGAGAATTAGGTATGAGAATACCCTTATTTTCAATGTTTTCAACCTGGCCACTGGCCATACCCTCAGCCATGACTGCTCTAATGATGGAAAACACTGTCTCCTTCATGGGTGTCAGGATATGCAGGCATGTCTGTCTCCCACTTGTTAGCTCCTGCTGGCTCTGGTTGTGACCTGCAAGAGAAAGGGATGTGTGTCAATGAGTGTGGGTCAATGTGTTTGACTGCTATGGCAGACACGGTTGAATCGCTGACAGTGTGTGCAAGCTGTGAGATGGGATATGAGGCTTGCAGTAGTGCTAAGTGTGGATGAGGCGAAGCTATGAATGTTTGGTTTGAGTCGTGGTTGATAGAGGTTGTTGGTAGATTAAAGAAGTGGGGTGGTGAATGGAGCAGTGTGTGAGGCTAGTGGTTGAGTTGTGGCAAAATTGCATTTGAGGATGAATTCGATGACATTAACCACTCGTGTGAGGTCATTAAACGTTGTCTTGCACTGCATCCAGGCCCTGGGGCCGACACTGCTTGCATTGACTGTGATAGCTATCTGCTCCAACTACATTCTTAGAGTTTGTCTGGAGGGCTTCCTATGGATAGAGGACCTCTCTCCTTCTGTTCTGTCCACCTCCGGCACCAAGGTCTCCAATGCTGCCTCAGAGAATCTTGGAATCTGCTCTCTGCCCTGTTGCACAATATTCACTCTTCTTCCAGGTCAGACACTCTTTCCCTGCCACTTCCACATTTCTTTTGGGTGAATTGCAGGGAATTGTGTCAGTATATTGTTGTTAAATCTGATTACAAGTTGTTTGCAGTTACTGCAATAACACAGACGAACCTCTTTAAAAACCTTACACTCAACCCCGCCCCAGCCCAGGTTCACAGACACTCAACACTCCTCCACCAGCCCTCCCCCCAGTGGCACTCTCCACCCCCTTCCCCCTGCCCCAAGACTCTCTCCACCAGCCCTTCCCCCCAGTGACACTCACCACCCCCTTCACCACTGTATCGGTGCCGTTTCCTGCTCCCGCCCCGAACTAGAAAACTTTATCAACTTTGCTTCCAATTTCCACCCTTCCCTCACCTTTACGTGGTCCATCTCTGACACTTCCCTTCCCTTCCTCGACTTCTCTGTCTCCATCTCTGGGGATAGGTTGTCTACCAATATCCATTATAAGCCCACCGACTCCCACAGCTACCTCGACTACACTTCTTCACACCCTACCTCCTGTAAGGACTCCATTCCATTCTCCCAGTTTCTCCGTCTTCGACGCATCTGCTCTGATGATGCTACCTTCCATGACGGTGCTTCTGATATGACCTCCTTTTTCCTCAACCGAGGATTTCCCCCCACTGTGGTTGACAGGGCCCTCAACCGTGTCCAACCCATTCCCCGCACCTCTACCCTCACCCCTTCCCCTCCCTCCCAGAACCGTGACAGGGTTCCCCTTGTCCTCACTTTTCATCCCACCAGCCTCCATATCCAAAGGATCATCCTCCGCCATTTTCGCCACCTCCAGCGTGATGCCACTACCAGTCGCATCTTCCCCTCCCTTCCCCTGTCAGCTTTCCGAAGGGATCGTTCCCTCCGCGACACCCTGGTCCACTCCTCCATTACCCCCACCACCTCGTCCCCGTCCCAGGGCACCTTCCCCTGCAATCGCAGGAGGTGTAATACCTGCCCATTTACCTCCTCTCTCCTCACTATCCCAGGCCCCAAACACTCCTTTCAGGTGAAGCAGCGATTTACTTGTACTTCTTTCAATGTAGTATACTGTATTCGCTGCTCACAGTGTGGTCTCCTCTACATTGGGGAGACCAAGCGCAGACTGGGTGACCGCTTTGCGGAACATCTCCGCTCAGTCCGCAAGCAGGACCCTGAGCTTCCGGTTGCTTGCCATTTCAACACTCCCCCCTGCTCTCATGCTCACATCTCTGTCCTGGGATTGCTGCAGTGTTCCAGTGAACATCAACGCAAGCTCGAGGAACAGCATCTCATCTACCGATTAGGCACACTACAGCCTGCCGGACTGAACATTGAGTTCAATAATTTCAGAGCATGACAGCCCCCCACTTTACTTTCATTTTTAGTTATTTTTTTCTTCCTTTTTTTTTACATTCCTTTTTACATTTATTACAATCTTTTTTTGCATTTATTTCATTTCATCTTAGTTTGTTCAGTTTGCTTACCCACTGTTTTTTTCAGGTTTGCACTTGCTGCTGTTCAATATTCAGTGTATTCACACCTAATCTGTACTAATGCTTTGTCTTTCAACACACCATTAACATATTGTTTGCCTTTGCTCCGTGACCTTTTGGTCAGCTATGTGGCCTGGTCCAATCTGCACCTCCTCCTTTGTTATCTCTTGCCCCACCCCCACCTCAATTGCTTATAATCTGTGACTTTTCTAATATTTGTCAGTTCCAAAGAAGGGTCACTGACCCGAAACGTTAACTCTGCTTCTCTTTCCACAGATGCTGCCAGACCTGCTGAGTGATTCCAGCATTTCTTGTTTTTGTTTGTGACCCCCTTCACCTCCCCTGAGACACTCTTCCCCCCCCTTCCCTCCCCCTTCCCTGAGACTCTCTCCACCAGCCTTCTCTGCAGTGACACTCTGTATCCCCCCTCCCGAGAGACTCTCCACCCCACCTCAACCCAGACACTCTCCAACCTCTCAAAGACGCTCTCCAACACCCTCCCCCACCAGAGACATTCTTCAGAACCCCCCCTCCCCCTCCCCGAGACACTCTCCACCCCCTCCCCCCAGAGACACTCTCCACCAGCCCTCACCTCCCAGTGACACTCTCCACACCTAGAGAGACACTCCCCAACCCCCTCACCATCCCCCCAGAGACACTCTCCACCCCCTCCCCCCGAGACATTCCTCATCTCCTCCCCAACACACTCTGCACACACATTTCCCTCCCTACCCCCTCATCACAGAGAACACTTCACAAGCGCTGCCCCCAGTTCACAGAGGCAGTCTCCACACTCACTGCCCCAGTCTACACCATTACTCTCCACCTTCTGTCCCACTTCATGCTGGCAAACTTCATTCCTTGCATCCACTTCATGTTAGCACTCTTTTCCTCCTCTTGAGTCCAAGAGGCTACTCTTCTGCTCTCTCTACAACTTGCATTGGCACTTTTCTCGCCTCACCCTCAGTTCATACTGGAGCTTTCTCTTCCTGCCCTCCTAGGTCATGCTGAAAATTCTGCTGCTTCCATCTTAGTTTCCGTAAGCATTCTTCCCACTTCCCCAACCAATTCATGCTGAAACTCCTCTCCAATCCTGGACTGTATATGGTGGCAATATTCTTCCCTCTCCCTCCCAGTTCACAAAAGCTATATAAGTTGTGCTCAAAGTAATATTATTTTGTATTTAAGTGAATGTAATATTAGTATTTTCCTCGTGCAGTCCTGCTTTCTTTTCATATATCTTTTATGTCTCTTGACTGGGTACCATATTACAGAAAAGGTTGAGCCCTGTGGACCTGTGGGGAGAATGCCGAGAGCGGAGCCTATAAATCAAACCCAAGGATCGAGGCCCTGTCTCTTACCTTCCGGGAGGGGAGCGAACCTGTGGGGAGAACACCGAGAGCGGAGCCTATAAATCAAACCCAAGGATCGAGGCCCTGTCTCTTACCTTCGGGAGCGGAGCGGAGAGCAGTCGGACCTCTTCCAGCGTGCCAGAGTTTTGAAAAAAATTTAAAAGTTTAAAGTTTCTTTTAAATATAGTAAGTAGTTTTTTTTAGGCAGTTCTGTAGTAACGAGGACCAGGGAAAAAGGGCCCGAGAGTAACTGATATTATTGGACATTAAGATCTTCCAGAAGGTTTAATTTAATTTAAAGGGTTAAGTCATGGCAGGAGAGCTCAAAGCCGTGGTGTACTTCTCGTGCTCCATGTCAGAAGCCGGGAACATTTCCAATGCCCGGGACCAGCATGTGTGCAGGAAGTGTGTCCAGCTGCAGCTCCTGGAAGCCTGGGTTTCGGAGCTGGAGCGGCAGCTGGGGACACTGTGGATCATCCACGAGGTGGACGGTATCGTGGATATCACATATAGAGAGGTGGTCACACCGCAGGCTCAGACCCCACAGGCAGGAGGGGAATGGGTGACCACTGGGCAGAGCAAGAGGACTAGGCAGGCAGTGCAGGAATCTCCTATGGCTATTCCCCTGCAAAACAGGTATACTGCTTTGGATACTGTTGGGGGGAATGGCCTCTCAGGGGAAAGCAGCAACAGCCCAATTCGTTGCACCATGGTTGGCTCTGCTGCACAGGGGAGGAGTAAAAAGTATGGGAATGCAATAGTTATAGGGGATTCAATTGTAAGGGGAATAGACAGGTGTTTCTGTGGCCGCAAAAGAGATCCCAGGATGGTATGTTTCCACCCTGGTGCTAGGATCAAGGATGTCTCAGAGCGGTTACAGAACAGCCAGTGGTCGTGGTACACATTGGTACAAACGACATAGATTTTTTTAAAAAAAAGGATGAGGTCCTAAAAGCAGAATATAGGGAGTTAGGAAGTAAGTTGAAAAGTAGGACCTCAAACGTAGTGATCTCAGGATTACTACCAGTGCCACGTGCTAGTCAGAGTGGAAACAGCAGGATATATCAGATGAATACGTGGCTGAAGAGATGGTGTGAGGGGGAGGGTTTTAGATTCCTGGGGCATTCTGGGGGAGGTGGGACCAGTACAAACTGGACGGATTACATTTGGGCAGGACCGGGACTGATGTTCGAGGGGGAGTATTTGCTAGAGTGGTTGGGGAGGGTTTAAACTAAAATGGCAAGGGGATGGGAAACTTTGCAAGGAGTCAGAGGAGGGGGGGTCAAAGACGAGAACAAAAGACAGTAAGGGGAATAAGAAAAGTGATAGGCAGAGAAATCAAGGGCCAGAATCAAACAGGGCCACAGTGAAAAATAGTGGGAAGAGGACAAGTAATGTTAAAAAGACAAGCCTTAAGGCATTGTGCCTTAACGCGCGGAGCATTCACAATAAAGTGGATGAAATAATCACGCAAATAGATGTTAACGGGTATGATATAGTCGGGATTACGGAGGCATGGCTGCAAGGTGACCAGGGATGGGAAATGAACATCAAGGGATATTCAGTATTTAGGAAAGACAGACAAAAAGCAAAAGGCAGTGGAGTTGCATTGCTGGTTAAAGAGGAAATTAACGCAATAGTGAGGAAGGATATTAGCTCTGACGATGTGGAATCTGTATGGGTAGAGCTGAGAAACACTAAGGGGCAAAAATCGTGAGTGGGGGTTGTATATAGACCCCCAAACTGTAGTGGTGATGTTGGGAATGGCATTAAACAGGAAATTAGAGATGCATGCGATAAAGGAACATCTGTAATTATGGGTGTCTTTAATCTGCATATAGATTGGGCAAATCAAATTAGTCACAATACCGTAGAGGAGGAATTCTTGGAGTAAATACGGGATGGTTTTCTGGACCAATACGTTGAGGAACCAACTAGAGAACAGGCCATCTTAGACTGGATATTGTGTAATGAGAGAGGAATAATTGACAATCTAGTGGTGCGAGACTCCTTGGGGATGAGCAACCATAATATGATAAAATTCTTCATCAAGATGAAGAGTGATGTAGTTGATTCTGAGACAAGAGTCCTGAATCTTAGTAAAGGAAACTACGTAGGTATGAGGCGCGAGTTGGCCATGACGGGTTGGGAGACGTTAAAGGGATGACAGTGGATAGGCAATTGCAAACATTTAAAGAGCACATGGAAGAACTGCGACAATTATTTATCCCTGTCTGGCGCAAAAGTAAAACGGGAAAGGTAGCCAAACCAGGCTTTACAAGGGAAATTAGAGATTGCATTAGATCCAAGGAAGAGGCATATAAATTTGCCAGCATAAACAACAGATCTCAGGATTGGGAGCAGTTTAGTTTTCAGCAAAGGAGGACCAATGGATTGATTAAGAAGGGGAAAATAGAGTATGACAGCAAGCTTGCGGGGAACATAAAAACTGACTGTAAATGTTTCTGTAGGTATGCGAAGAGAAAAAGATTGGTGAAGGCAAATGTAGGTGCCTTACAGTCAGAAAGAGGGGAATTTATTATGGGGAATAAAGAAATGGCTGACCAACTAAATGCATACTTTGGTTCTGTCTTCACAAAGGAGGACACAAATATCATACCAGAAATGTTGGGGAACACAGGGCTTAGTGAGAGAGAGGAACTGAAAGAAATCAGTATTAGTAGAGAAATGGTGTTGGGGAAATTGATGGGATTGAAGGCCGAAAAATCCCCAGGGCCTGAAGGTATGCATCCCAGAGTACTTAAGGAAGTGGCTCTAGAAATAGTGGATGCATTGGTGGTCATCTTCCAAGATTCTATAGACTCTGGAACAGATCCTACAGATTGGAGGGTAGCTAATGTAACCCCACTATTTAAAAAGGGAGGTGGAGAGAAAACAGGGAATTATAGACCAGTCAGCCTGACGTCGGTAGTGGGGAAAATTCTAGAGTCCATTATCAAAGATTTTATAGCAGAGCATTGAGAGAACAGTGGTAGAATTGGGCAAAGTCAGCATGGATTTATGAAAGGGAAATCATGCTTGACAAATCTACTAGAATTCTTCGAGGATGTAACTTGTAGAGTTGATGAGGGGGAGCCAGTGGATGTGGTTTATTTGGATTTTCAGAAGGCTTTTGACAAAGTCTCACATAAGAGATTAGCATGTAAAATTAAAGCACATGGGATTGGGGGTAGTGTATTGCAATGGATAGAAAATTGGTTGGCAGACAGGAAACAAAGAGTAGGGATAAATGGGTCTTTTTCTGAATGGCAGGCAGTGACTAGTGGGGTACCGCAAGGATCAGTGCTAGGACCCCAGCTATTCACAATATATATTAATGATTTAGATGAGGGAACTAAATGTAATATCTCCAAATTTTCATATGACACAAAACTGGGTGGGAGGTTGAGTTGTGAGGAGGATGCAGAGAGGCTTCAGGGTGATTTGGACAAGTTGAGTGAGTGGGCTAATGCATGGCAGATGCAGTATAATGTGGATAAATGTGAGGTTATCCACTTTGGTAGCAAAAACAGGAAGGCAGATTATTATCTGAATGGCTATAAACTGAGATAGGAGAATATGCAGCGAGACCTGGGTGTTCTTGTACACCAGTCGCAGAAGGTAAGCATGCAGGTGCAACAGGCAGTAAAAAAGGCAACGGTATGTTGGCCTCCATAGTGAGAGGATTCGAGTACAGAAGCAGGGATGTCTTGCTGAAATTATACAGGGCCTTGGTGAGGCCACACCTGGAATATTGTGTGGAGTTTTGCTCTCCTTATCTGAGGACGGATGTTCTTGCTATAGCGGGAGTACAGCGGAAGGTTTACCAGACTGATTCCTGGGATGATGGGACTAATGTATGAGGAGAGATTGAGTCGGTTAGGATTATATTCGCTGGAGTTCAGAAGGGTGAGGGAGGTTCTCATAGAAATGTATAAAATTCAAACAGGACTTGACAGGATAGATGCAGGAAGGATGTTTCTGCTGGTGGGGGAGTCCAGAACCAGGGGTCATAGTCTAAGTATACAGGGTAAACCTTTCAGGACTGAGATGAGGAGAAATTTCTTCACCCAGAGAGTGATGAGCCTGTGGAATTCACTACCACAGAAAGCAGTTGAGGCCAAAACATTGTATGTTTTCAAAAAAGAGTTAGATATAGCTCTTGGATCTAAAGGGATCAAAGGGTGTGGGGCGAAAGCCGGAACAGGTTACTGAGTTGGATGATCAGCCATGATCATAATGAATGGTGGAGCAGGCTCGAAGGGCCGAATGGCCTAATCCTGCTCCTATTTTCTATGTTTCTATGTTTCTAAGTACGTTCAAACAAATTTCCTACTGTCCGACATTGACTATACCTGCCTCTTACTTCTGCAACTTCTTGTGGTGTTGACATGTCACTGCCAGAATGGTCCTCAGCTGGAATCATCACTGCTTTTGCACAATTGTTCATGGGTATCTATTGTCATAGAATGCCACTGCCAGGGCAGCCAACTGCCTGCTCCTGTGCTTCTCAATTCATGCCACTGATAGAGATAAGTCTTCACATTGCCCCAGTTTTGCTGAGGGTAAAACAGCAGATATGTATGTTTTCTGAATCCCTCCCATATGCATGGTTGCCTTTACACAACTCAATTGAAGATAAAGCCTTGGGACAACCATGTTCCACTGTAGATTGATGTATGGATGAAAATACCCATTTAAATGTTGCAATTTCTTTTATGTGAAATCAGATCTAAAATACCTGCATCTTGACAAAACTGAAGGAGGTCATGCATATGTGCCCTGCTTGCCCCTCATCAATATAAACTAGTCAACTTCACAGTCGCATATGTAACTCATGTCTTATTCTGCATCAGATCAGGAGACCTATTCCATTTAATTCACATTTCACAGTTTGAAAGGAATGGTATCATTTCATATCAATGGTGCTTTTCTCACATCTGTGCTTAGCCTTATCTTAGCAGTCTTTCTCATCCCACAAAACCTTTTACACTTTTCCTGACTGGTCCTCCTTGTTTGGGAGCCTGAGCTTACCTGGTCAGTAATCTGTTGCCAGGTTGTTATCTCTGCTGTTTACTGGTGCAGTCTGGCTTCTTCAAAAAGATTGCTGTGTTTAGCAAATTCCCCCCTTATTATTATCTCCATGTCCCCCACGCTGAATCTGCATTTCAACATCTTCTGTCTGTCACAAAGAATTTGATTTGCTATATCTTGCAAGCTCCACAGTTGAATCGATTAATCTTCATTGTTTGGTGCCAATTTAGCCCATTGGAAACTGACAAATAAAGGCGACCACCATCCAACCCATGAACTGTACGTAACCTGGTACATGGGGAGATAGTGTGTGCGGCTAAAAGTGGTAATTAGTGTCCACAGCAGTGAAATGGGATGTGTTAAAGTGGCAATATGGTGTAACTGAACTGCTAAAGGGGAAGTGAATGTACTGAAACCTGCAAGGTCATGATGAAGGCATGTCTAACCTGTTGCTAAATTTGTCACTGACGTGCCATGTGGGCTGGTTGCTTGGAGACCGGAGGTCAACGGAGTGAGGTAATGTCTAGTTATCAGACAAGGGCTGGAGAACAGAGAACTAGCTTACGTGGACGCATGTATATGATCTCTATTAAGGATAAGATTTTGAAACGCTGAATAAACGTGCTATGTGTGAACAATAATTTGGTAGTCTTGAGTCATTGATACCCAGAGTTAACCTCCAGACCAGTAGTGGGGATAGACCACAGATTAATTGGCGAGCCAGCCAGGAGATTGAAGGTAAAAAAATAACTAGACTAACCATGGACGCATTAGTACAAGGTTACATAGGGGAAAAGGTGCCCCTCAAGGAACGATGGTGCAGACCATCGTCCATATTGAGGACCCGGTACAGGAGGCAGACGAGTGGACACAAGGGTCCACTCGGAAGCTGGCCATAGAAAGGGCCGTCTGGCTGATGGCTTATCGGCAAAGGAAACAAAATGACCAGGAGGAGATACAGAAGTTAAGACAGAAGTTCGAGGAGAGAGAAGCAGTAGTGAATAGATTACTAAAAAAATTGGAAGGGGAGCAACAAGGTTGTAAGGAGGATTTAGAAAAGCATGAGGTTGAAAAGGAAAAGTGGTGTAGCCGACTACAGTTTGTTGAGAGTCAGAGTGTGAACAATCAGTGCCAGAGTGGCTCCTGGGCTGAGGAAGCACACACTCAACGCTGCAGGGTAATAGAGTCTGAGGGACAGTGCACTGACCTAAAGGTTGCATACTAGTGCCTTGTTAAGGAGAAACAGCATAGTCAGTATCAAAAAGGAGATTATGGTCCTTGCCAGGAAAAGGTGTGCAGATTGAAGCAGGCGCTGAAATGAACTAAGAGCATAGAACGTGCAATGGGAGGAGTGGTAGACACTAGTGATAGTGAATCTGATGATAGGAAACCAAACAGAAGGGCTGATGAACTGACAAAAGAGGGAGCCAAAAAGGGTAGTCCCTGGGACCCCTATAAATCCGGAATGGTGGCGGTCATAACGGGCAGGCAATAGACCACATCAGTGCCCTTACATCCTGATTTCAAAGGGGTTCAACATAAGGATCCAGTTTTGAAGGCTATCACCAGGGAAAAACAAGAAGGGAAAGAATTGGAAGGACCATGTCAGGCTAGTGATATAATGGACATGCTATTCAAGGGAGACAAGTGGGTTGTGCCCAAAGGGTACCGACAAGAAGTGATGCAGTTAGCCCATGGAGGCCCTTGTGCGGGGCATCCTGGAAGTGAGGGAACTTGGGAATGTAATAAACAAGTAGGATGGTGGCCCGGGATGAGATCAGATGTAAAGGGTTATCTAAAGGATTGTTTGGTATGCCTTGCAAATAACACCGATCCCTAAAAAGGGAAGCCAGAATTGGGAGTGACCCAAAGGGTGGAGGGACCATGGCGGTCAATCCAGATTGATGTTATCGGACCCTTATCACCACCAAAAGAGGGATAAGCACTGCCTGGTATTAGTGGACAATTTCACTAAATGGGTAGGGGCTTTCCCCTGTAAACCAGCCACAGTTTTGTGGTCTGCTAGGACTTTGGTCAAGGAGGTGTTCTCGAGGTGGGGCCCGCCTGATACAGTGGCAACTGGCATGTGTCACACAACCCCCAGTCATCGTGGATAGAGGAACGCATGAACAGAACCATTAAAACAGCTTTGCGGAAAGAGTTGGAGGGACGGTCCCGGCGATGGGGTGAAATACTGTCCCTAGTCCTCATGCATATAAGAGGACAGAAGTCCAAAGGGACAGGGTATTCCCCCCCATGAATTGGTGAAGGAGAGGCCCTTGCATACCCCCAACCACTTGTTGATACCCACGCTGATGGAACAGCAGGCCCAGGAGGTAACTAAACATAAATTCATCTGAGATCTGTGGAACCAACTGCAATTTTTGCATGTAAGTGCAGCTAGTAATATCAGGATGAAGCATTGGCAGAACAAGCGACTGCTGATGCCGGGCAAGTCCCAAGAATGACCAGGTCATGGTAAGAAACTATGCCAGGGTGGGAGTATTTGAACCCTTGTACAAAGACCCATATCACATTGTGGACAAGGCCAGTCCTATGGTTTATGACATCCAATTTCCCAAATGTATTAAATGGTTCCACATTAAGCAAATGCAGAAAGTGCGGGAAAGGTAGCTAGTAGCACATCCCGAAAGGAACTCGACTCCTCGATAAGCCCATTAGTTTGGGACGAGGATGACAATGGTAACGACTCAGAAGGGTCGGAAGAGGACACCCCTCCAATACCCCATTGGGACTGATGAGGGCGACGGCGAGGTCGCCACAATCCGATTGCGGGGAGGATGCCCCTCTGACCTATCGGTTCCGTCGAAGTAACCAGAAACGACGAAAGCCGCAGCACTGGGCTGAATTCATTATGGATTTCTAACCCCTCTGGCAAGGCCTTTGAGTAAAAGAGCCTTCGCAACGTGTAAATATTTTGTCTTGCAAAATTAATTACAGCTGACCAGTGACGAATAGAGAGGCCCATTCTATCTTGCAGAATGCTACTCATCATACTGATACTACTGGGATTGGAGACAGGCGGAAGTTCAGTACCTACTAAGTGCAAAAAACAAATTGCTGCAGTAAGGAAGGCTCAGATGGCATAAAAATAGATGGCAACTACCAGGGCAATATGGACACAACCAGTACGATTGTGGTTTACGTCACCATCAGGCAATGGATATGTGTCGAGTGTCTGGAGGGAAACAAGATCAAGGTCCCCTCCGAGGATGAATACCTTCTCCTGCTCTTCGTGAGAGAGCCCTGCAGTGAGAGTGACTATAAAGTCTGATTTAAGTGCATGAGACCAGGGGGCGGGTTGATCCTCCCCAAAATGGGAGGGGTAACACCGATAATAGTATTGTGTATCAGCAAGAATGAGAAAAGGAAATATGTATTGATACAGGGAAAGAGAGAACCGATCACGGCCCCTCCTACCACAGCAGCACTAACGAATAAAGGCCAAACACCACGGAAGCAATTAACAGATTCCCCTTGCCCAGCATTAAGCCCTGGACCAGAGAATGGACTAGTGTTGACAAAAACGAATAAAATTTTTTATGATACTGTACACCATGAATTGGTACCCATGGTTCTAAACACCTCAGATTTGGGATTACTCCTGTGGTGCTCAAATCTGACTACAAAAATATATGAAAGATTGGTGAAGTGAGTGATCAAAAAGTAAACCCAGGTACAAGGATCCCAGGCCAGAGCTCCGGAGGGAGACTGGGCTTGGAGACATGTGACCTGGCCGGGAAGGGGTCTTGGGGAAATTTGAGAAGGAGTGAAAGAGGATTGCTGAATGATGTAATAACAGGTTTTAATACCGGGACAGGAGTAGTAAACACCCTAGACATAGCCAATTTGGACCAAAAGGTTAAGACCCTCATCGCTCAGCTGAAAGAAATTCTAAGTGATGGACAAAAGATCCAAACCAATGGGTTCCAGAATGCCCAAAGACTGACCAAATGGGTTAAAATGTTGGTGCCCAACATGTAGGAGCATGCGAAAACAATCAATAAATTATCTAGGGAAGTGGAGGAGTCAGGAAAGAGAGCAGCAAAGAACAACAACTGTTCTACCTATGGTAGTTGGGTTGTTAAACAGGCCTGGGCAAACCCAAGGCAAATTCACCAAGGAGAGGTACTTCTCTGGATCAGTAATGATCAGGTTAAGAATTTGGTTTCGAAACCCACCAATCTGACTAGTTGCCAACTCAGGGGATTAACGTGTGTGTATGCGACTAATACTAACTGTATTGAAAAGGGGAGAATGTTATTGGGAATGGTACTGGCAATACCTATTATTACTGTGAATCATGCACCAAAGGATGTATACTTGGAGAACATTGGAGTAATGAGGGAAGGACACCATGTTATGTATCATCACATTCACCCCTATGCGGTCCACTCTAGGAAAGTAATGCTGGGAACGTCATTGAGAAGGTCTTGTATGGGGGAATCAACTATCGTGTGTTCACATCCTGTCTATGCCACTGAGGAAGCATTCTGTGGTTTTAATGCAACAGTTAACTGCACTATGGAGGCAGTATCAGTGGTTATAAGTCCAACTCGGTTGGCTTACATGAGAAAGGGGAAATATTGTGTGACTACCTCCCAGACATCATTCTGGCACGGTAGGACACAGTGCCCCCTAGAGAATAGTACCGGATGTTTTACCCCGACACTTCTCTCAAGGATAGGCCAGGTGGGATGGTGGACATACACAAGCGAGAGGTAGTGGTCCTCAATTGCACAAAGTTTGAGGGACAATCTGGGACTGTATGTTAGCCAATTCTCATACCCCATATCCCCATTGCCAGAGCATATGACAGAGGTTAGACAAGGGCTGGACCGAGTGCGTAAGATTTATTACATCCTCAGCAAAGGCGTGGGCAGGTGCAACGGGGCATTGAGGAAATACAGGTGACCACCTGGTGGGAGGACCTGTAGGACTGGGGAATGAACGTGCAAGTTCACTCCTGGATCAGAATATTCTCACATGTTCTGATTGTAGCTCAGTCTATGGTGTTGCGCTGCCTCCTCATCATATCCTGTCAGTTAAGGTGATGAACTAAGAAATGGGAAAAGCAAGCACTTATACGAGAGGCTTTCCAAGAAGGGACTCCTTGGGGCAGGTTGGAGGATCATGAGTTGGAAGGTTTTATTGAAACCTAACTGGACCCTGAAGGGGACAGGTAAGGTTTAAAGGGTGGAGATCTGTAGGCGACTGCCATCCAACCCGTGAACTGTATGTAACCTGGTACATGGGGAGATAATGTGTGCAGCTAAAAGTGGTAATTAGTGTCCACAGCAGTGAAGTGGGATGTGTTGAAGCAGTAATATGGTGTAACTGAACTGCTAAAGGGGAAGTGAATGTACTGAAACCTGCAAGGTCACAATGGAGGCATGTCTATCTAACCTGTTGCTAAGTTTGTCACTGACGTGCCATGTGGGCTGGTTGCTTCGGAAACCAGGGGCCGGCGGAGTGAGGTAATGTCTAGTTATCAGACAAGGGCTGGAGAACAGCGAACTAGCTGAGCAATGTAGTCGAAACTGGAGGGATGAGGCTACCAAAACAAGCAGATGTCAAAACCAGTGAAAGGTTGACCAACTATGGTTGACATAGCACACCCGTGGTGTTAGCAACAGCTGACTGACCAATCACTGTGCATCGGGTAGTCAGGTCTGGCCCATCCCGAGCTGATCAGGCAGGTAGCACACAAGGAACAAAGTATAAGAAAGCGTGTTCCAAAGTGCTAGCTAGCTAGCTAGCTCAGGACAAAGTAGTCTGATCAACTACTTGGAGAACCAAAATGGGAGGACTGAACATCCACTCTGTTCCGACTCTCAGGTGAACCTAAGTAACCTAGTTTACGTGGACGCATGAGTATCTCTATTGAGGATAAGATTTTGAAACGCTGAATAAACGTGCTATGTGTGAACAATAATTTGGTAGTCTTGAGTCGTTGATACCCAGAGTAAACCTCCGGACCAGAAGTAGGGATAGACTACACAAACCAGTATAATTAAGGGAAAGTGACGGGTAAATGATTTTTGACCACTAATAACAACAAATTCACTGTTCAGAAATGCAAAAAAGAGCAGAAAGCGGCTACGTTAGTTTACAACTACTGACCTAGCCAAAATAAAAAATGGAAGAAAAGCATTCTAATGTTTGGAGTAATAACTAGCCACTGGTTCCAGCCCAACTGATACCTTTGCTAAGCCGAAAGCAGATGAGTGTCCATCACTGATGGAGAACTTTAATGAACATGGGGGTAAAAATAGATTTTTGACAGATTTCCGATCAGCTTTTATATCCAACTCTACTGGGAATCTGACTGAACTGATACAACCATTCCCATAATCCTTTTGAATCTAAAATTTGTGTGCAACTTACAGATGTTGTGTAACAGAATTTGTGAGAAAACAGGTTTCAAAATTTATACCAGCTGTAGCAAACATCTCACTGCACATTAATTAGGAAAATGGATTTAAAAGATAAAAAGTAAAGATGGCAGAAAGCTTTTTTTTTTGCAGCTTATTTTAATGCAATTCATATTCATTTGATTTTCAGCATTAACAAGTACTTTGGGTAAGTGACAAGAGGAAACATTGGGGCCAGAAATTTCTCACCATTAACTCAACCTTTCTCAGTCAATTTTCAAATTTCTCACTGACTAAAAAACCACTGGAAAAAATCCAGCATTAAGGGAATGTTAATGTGACGAAAATGCTCTCTAATTTATTGTGAAAACACAGTTAAGAAGCAGTCTATCATCACAGTTGCTGTTCATTGCTTGAAGCTACCCCCCTCCCACTGCCCCCATAGATTTATACAGAAGGCAGATTACTTCGTAGAGTAATGGGCTCAGACATCTGAATGTGCGTACAATAACAGTATTGTAATTTTTTCTGTCACAGAGTAATGAACATTCCATGTTACTCTGCTTGTTGACTACATGTTGGAAGAAATTTACATGGAAACATTAATGTAACTGTCATGTTATATCTAAGGGCAATGATGCAGAACTGGTTTGAGACAGCGCTGTGTAGTGATGATGCTCATGGCAGACAGGATTTGGACACGCAGTAGTTTTAAACACTGTTAAATAATTTCCTTATTGACAAGCAGCTTGGGTCACACCAGCATCCGACACAATGGAAATGAGACAGCAAAACTAAATACTGCAGAGTAATATCAACCATTTAATATTTGCTGTATATGGAAGTTAATGCTTTACTCCTGATCAGAAACAATGCAAAATAGGTATTATACAAAGCAAAAAAAAGTCTTCAGACGGCAATATCTGCTGTACATTGCTTTTCCTATTTGTTCTTTGTCTTATCTATCTAAATGAACATCACATATGACAGCTGATGACATTGCTTTCATTCATACTTTGCACCATAAAAGTACACATTTTTATTGTATTCAATTTTCCCATATGCAGGAAGAGGATGCTATTCAAATGGAATTCAGAAGTGGAACATTTTACAACTATCTCTGCTTCCTCAGGGAACCATCACAAGCTGTTTGCTCATTGCATGCATCTTTAGATTCTACAAGATCCTGGGCAACTATTTCTTGCAGAGCGAATGTAAATTATACTGTCTGAAACATCTGGGGCATTTCTCTTATGCGGCTGAACTATATTTATTTCTAGGACTGATTATTTAAAGTCAAACCTTTAAAGTAAAACCTTCAAATTTTATTTTGACCTGACTATTTTTGGACATAACCTATCACATAATATGCACTACACATCAAAATAATCCATTGTATATGAAGTGCTTTGAGATATTTCTGACAAGGATGATAAGGCATTATATAAATGCAACTCTTCCCTTTTTCTTTTTTTGTGAATTGATAACTAAGAGTATGGTGATGCCTTTGGGAGGTCACGAGCTGAATCTCTAGTGACTAGTTCGAAAGTCCAATATTGTCTTTAAGCATGAGAATTATAAATTGTCTGTTTCAATCCGAGTTGAATATACAATGTAAATGCAGAGTTTCAAACTGAATTTAGCCTGGCAGAGTGTAATGACACCTCCCCAGTAGATTCTACACTAGGACCAATTTTGAAAACAGTACAGTAATTTTTAATTCCCTCCTTCCCCGCTTACAAAGAATCAGTTCATTTTCATTCTGATCCCTGCACCAGCTCCAGTCTACTCATGAGCTTTATCCTTACAGCTTTATAAAAGATCTTGTATTTATACAGCACCTTTCCTGATGTCTGAAAGTGCTTCACAGCCAATGAAGTATTTTTGAAGTATTGTCACTGGAGTAAGGTAGGAAGATGTAAAACTAATATACTGTTCAAAACAATATCCTAGTTCTGTTAGCAGATATGTATTGGATTGCTCTAACTGGAAGGCAGTGATGTTAATGACATTCTCAACCTACAACTACATTATTCTGGAAAAGCATTCATGGGTTTTCTTCTTCCTGCAGTCTGCCTCATCACCAATGAGCATTGGGGAAGATTTTTTTGGACATGGGATCTCTAGATTTAGCCACAGGTTTCTGTTACTTTGCTTCTTCCAGGAAGTTGTGGGGCAGTGCTAGTGGGTTGAGGGTGTGGGGGTGGGGAGGGGCTGCAGGATGGGAAGGAAGGTGGGTATAGGGATGAAATTAATCAAGGATGAGAGAAAGTACATATGGAGCTAATGGAATTTTTTTTATCCTCAATACATAAGTACATAACTCTGACATTGTCCATTCAGCTACTGGACTTTCAGTAAAGCACTAGTATTTATTATAAATAACATAAAAACTGCCACCCCATCCCCTAACACGCACATATTTGCTTCCTCTCTCCCCAAAGAGTAAGTCACAAATGCTATTTTCCCCTAATTAAATTAAATCTGAATAATTTAGGATATGTGATTATTTTTGCACCAATGGATACCCAAGGGAGAAGTGAATTTTAGCAACTCAGCAAAAGCTTCATAAGTGAGAAGCGGAGCTGCAAGTACAACTGATGGCAGGACAAGGCCATGTTTGTGCACCAACTGTGAGCCAGAAAACTAGTGTTCAAATTGTTGAGCGACAGTGCTCTGACTGGAGTAAATAGAATCCTATCAGGCACATCAGGACTTTTTTCTCTTTTCCCCATCTATGGGTTGCATCAATTCTTTGCCTCACTTCTACATTAATTCATATATTGTCACCTTCCACATATTGCCTTGAACAAATTACAAACTGGTGTGCTTTTTGGGTTTCAATAATATGCTTTCTTTCTACAAAAGAATCAAGAGTCCTCCTTCACAGTGCATTTAGTGATGTTTTCACAAATGCCATCAGTGTACCCCTAGTTTTTTTGCCCTACATCACACAGTGATAGAAATTCCTCCGTGTGCCTCTTTTAATAAATTGGTTAACACACTTGGATGAATTTCCTCCTTTTGCTATTTTAACAAGGTCATTGACACAGCATTTAAAATAATTTGTTAATAATAGCACCCAGAGGATTCTAGGGATGACTGTAAAACTGGACGGTGAACCCCAAGTGACCTACCTGAGTTGAATCAGCTTGGATTAATTCAACAGTTATCCAAATATTGCCCAGTTCAAATGTTTCAAATTCAAACTCACCCAGCCTTTTCAAAAATGCAAAATAGCCTGGTTGGGAAGAGAGGTAGGCTTTACAGTGATGAGCAGACTTTTTAGCCCGATGATAAATTTATAATGATAAGATCTAGCCAATCGCTAAAGATATAAAGGGCTAAAAATCGGTCCGTGCCGTTTTTTGAGTGTGAGGGTTGCTGTGCAAGTAGGTAGAATGCAAATTTCATGATGCCTCCTCATTTAAATGATCAGAACATACAGCCAGGCGCGACCCATGCTACTGGCTTGCTGCACACTCAACAGAGAACCTAAGAGATTGTGAGCCTAGCTCTTAAAGGCAGACTGCCCTTCTTTAAGGGAAGCTGCACTGAGTAATAGAAGGCTGTTTCTGATTGATATTGGTGCAAATCTGAACCAGGAAAATGGAGCACTAGGCCAGGGAGAGGCCTCACAGGTTCACAAAGGCAGCACTGGAGGTGTTAGTAATTGAGATGAACAGAGAAGCAAGGCCATGTTTTTGCAGGGGACCAGATGACCCTCAAGGCAGACCCTCTGAAGAGAATGGGAGCAGGTGACCAGAGAGGTCAATGCCCGGAGTCTGGGCCCAAGGACCTAGCAGCAGTGCTGGAAGAGGTTTAATGAACTCACGCAAGGTCAAGGTCAGTGAATGCAGCTTCATGTGATATCTACAGGACACAGTTTAAAAATAAAGGGTCTCCCATTTAAGACAGAGGTGAGGAGAAATTTTTTCTCTCAGAGGGTCGTGAGTCTGTGGAAGTCTCTTCCCCGGACAGCAGTGGAGGCAGGGCCATTGCATATTTTTAAGGCAGAGATAGACGAATTCTTGACAAACAAGGGAGTCAAAGGGTATCGGGAGTAGGCAGGAAAGTGGAGTTGAGTCCACAAACAGATCAGCCATGATCTTATAGAATGGCAGAGCAGGCTCAAGGGGACAAATAGCCTACTCCTGCTCCTAGCTCGTATGTTCGTATGTATCTCATACTTACCAAACCCTCACCCTGCTCAAAGCACCACATTCCTATCAGTCAGCAGAACTCAGGACTCATGCCTAACATTCATAATACTCCACCTCACCTACACACACAATCAATGATGCCAGCCTTACAACCACCTTTTGCTGCCTCCACATATCTCCAGCTACTCAGCTGTGGCAGGCACATCGCCAAAACGCAACACAATCACTGACATTCTAACCTTTCTCTTGCAGTACAAGGTTGCCCATAACAGGAGGGAGAACCAACGATGGGCCGGCACGACTCCATCCACTGAACCTGATGGAGGAGATGGTGCTGCAAATCACGGGGACGGCAGCGAGGATGATGGTAAGTTACTGCCTTACGCTCTTCGCAATTTCTTCCTCATCCTGATATTGCACATGTGGTGAAAGCTGCAGATAGTGTGATTATAGACCTCCTGCTTTCTGCCCCAATCCCCCTCTCTCACCCCTCCCCTTCTGCTTTGATGCTTTCAGATGCCCAAGAGCGCCTGCCTGACAAGCTACAGCATTCCCAGGATGAAGAGGAAGAGCAACCCCACTTCGGTGATGAACAAGAACCGTCACTTGATCTAACACTCATAGCCACCAACTCAGATACTGGCACAGCGTGTACCTTAAAGGCTAGTATAGAGTCGGGAGCTTCACGTGGTGAGTCACTGGGCATTAATGAGCTGCAGCCAGGACAGGGGAAAAGGGTGCTTCATGTGCCAGCTCCCTAGAGGGTGAAGTCGCAGGCAAGTCGCCAGTTCGATGAGGTTCCATGTTGCTCTGTGATTTTCATTGTATACGTGCTTTTGTTACATGGTGGGATGGCGAGTGGGGGAAGGAGGGGGTGGTCACCAGTCATGTACAGAGGGGGTTGCACTCGTCCCCATGTCAGAACATGATGAAAGGTCACAAATCTGAAACATTAACTCTGTTTCTCCACAGATGCTGCCAGACCAGCTGTGTATTTCCAGCACTTTCTGTTTTTATTTCAGATTTCCAGCATCTGCAGTAGTTTGCTTTTATTTTAGAGGATTCTATGTTAGGTTCATCTGTGCCAAATTACATAATTCTTTAAACTTAGAATGATACGAACATAGGAATAGGAGTAGGCCATTTAGCCCCTCAAACCTGTTCCACCATTTAATGAGACCATGGCTGATTTGTAATCTAACTCCCTATATCTGCCTTTGCTCCATATCCTTTTGTTAACAAAAATCTATAAATCTTAGATTTTAAATTAATAATTGATCTAGAATCAATTGCCATTTGTGGAAGAGATTTAGCATTACAAGATCTGAATTTCTGACCATCCAAAGGAGAATCCCAATCCAAAATGAATTAACTCAAAATTCCCAATCCTCCATTTAGAAAGAGGTTTATATTTGTTCTTTGGCCGCATTTACTGCCCATCGCTAGTAGCAGTGATTCTGTTTTCCATAACTGAGTGGTTTGCCAGGTCAGTCAAATATCAATCATGTAGGGCTGGATTTTATTATCTCACTGCCAAAAGCAGAGCTTTCCCCCCTTCCCCACCAACAATATCCACTTGCAGAGCTCCCTCCTTCCCCACCAACAGTATCCACTTGCAGAGCTCCCTCCTTGCCCCCACAACAATATCCACTTGCAGAGCTCCCTCCTTCTCCACCAACAGTATCCACTAGCAGAGTTCTCCCCTTCCCCCCAACAGTATCCACTTGCAAAGCTCCCCCCTTCCTCCCCCCCACCAACAGTATCCACTTGCAGAGCTCCCCGCCCTTCCCCACCAACAGTATCCACTTGCTGAGTTTCCCCCTTCCCCCCCCAACAGTATCCACTTGCAGAGTTCCCTCCTGCCCTCCCACCAACAGTATCCACTTGCAGAGCTCCCCCCTTCCCCCACCCCACCAACAGTATCCACTTGCAGAGCTCCCCGCCCTTCCCCACCAACAGTATCCACTTGCTGAGTTTCCCCCTTTCCCCCCTCCCCCCAACAGTATCCACTTGCTGAGTTTCCCCCTTCCCCCCCCCCCAACAGTATGCATCTGCAGAGCTCCCCCCTTCCCCCCCACCAACAGTATCCATTTGCAGAGTTTCCCCCTTCTCCCCCCCAAACAGTATCCACTTGCAGAGTTCCCTCCTTCCCCCCCACCAACAGTATCCACTTGCAGAGTTCCCTCCTTCCCCCACCCCCAACAGTATCCACTTGCAGAGATCCCCCCTTCCCCCCCACCAACAGTATCCACTTGCAGAGCTCCCCCCTTCCCCCCCCCCCACCAACAGTATCCACTTGCAGAGCTCCCCGCCCTTCCCCACCAACAGTATCCACTTGCTGAGTTTCCCCCTTCCCCCCCCCCCAACAGTATCCACTTGCAGAGTTCCCTCCTGCCCCCCCACCAACAGTATCCACTTGCAGAGTTCCCTCCTGCCCCCCCACCAACAGTATCCACTTGCAGAGCTCCCCGCCCTTCCCCACCAACAGTATCCACTTGCTGAGTTTCCCCCTTTCCCCCCCCCCCCAACAGTATCCACTTGCTGAGTTTCCCCCTTTCCCCCCCCAACAGTATGCACCTGCAGAGCTCCCCCCTTCCCCCCCACCAACAGTATCCACTTGCAGAGTTTCCCCCTTCTCCCCCCCCAAACAGTATCCACTTGCAGAGTTCCCTCCTTCCCCCCCACCAACAGTATCCACTTGCAGAGTTCCCTCCTTCCCCCACCCCCAACAGTATCCACTTGCAGAGATCCGCCATTCCCCACCAACAGTATCCACTTGCAGAGTTCCCTCCTTCCCCCCCACCAACAGTATCCACTTGCAGAGTTCCCTCCTTCCCCCACCCCCAACAGTATCCACTTGCAGAGATCCGCCATTCCCCACCAACAGTATCCACTTGCAGAGTTCCCTCCTTCCCCACCAACAGTATCCACTTGCAGAGTTCCCTCCTTCCCTCGCATCTGCAGATCAAGCTCAGTGACAATTTCCAATGTGAAAAAAATTCCACAAGGTAACAACAGATAATTAACATAACCCTTGCAGGCACCGATGAATCTTGCCTTGGTGGCACCAGCTTTTCAAAGATGGGACATGAGTGCCGCACGTTATGCATAAGATTGCAAACGCCTTGTAGGATCGCGGTGAATTCGATACAAATTCATGCAAAATGGTATGTAATAGATTTAAATTATGATCTTGTCGTGTCATCACGGAACTTCGCTGCCTCCAAGAAAATCTGAAACCAGTATTATGGCATAGGGTTCCGTGGCAGACGACTCCGTACCAATTTTCTGCCCACCCACCGCCCCCCCCATCAAAAAACCCACCTTCCAACGGAGCATAAAATCCAGTCCATAGTGTGGGACTGGAGTCACATGTGGGCTAGGCTGGGTAGAGATTGCAGATTCCCTTCCCTGAAGGACATTAGTGCACTAGTTGGGCTCTTACAACAGGTTGGTATCTTTCATATTCATTTCTTTCTGGTGCCAATCCACAAATGATCAGATTTATTGAATTAAATTTCGCAATATGTTATAGTAGGATTTGAATTGAGATTTGTTAGTCGAGTACCATAACTGCTATATTAGCATAACCCACTCTTTCCTGTTCCTTAATACTACCTTCCACTAGCATTAGTCGTGGTAAGAGTAATTTAACATTTCCCTTCAACTGCTTTATCATTTATGTGGTATTGGCGAATAATATTGCAATGGATCTCTAGATGCCTTCAATTAAATCACCCAACAAATATGTTTGAGACAATTCTCTCAAAAGTAAAGCCAGTGATACGCACAAGGTGTTATTTTTTTAACCCAATATTTTCGACATGTGCCATTTACTCACTATTTTACTCAAAAAATAGACTGGGGTTCAGTAATTCCCATGGAACATTTAAAATCAGTTTGCTAAATTGGTACTTTCTCAATTGACCTGCAAGCTTCTCTTAACCCATCTTTCATTCCAAGTGAATGCCATTTCTTTACACAGCTGAATATTTTTAAAGTCCCTGTACCAGATAATGCTAGTGTCAGGTATCATGTTAATATCCAAAGTAACCAGGCCCTGGTAAATTCTGATGGCCAAAAGTCTTTTATTGACTTTTTCTTCTAAGATCTCTAGGAAGCCAGAGGCTAGCTTCCCTCCCCAAACACTACTACCATTACCACAGCTGCGATGTCTGGAGTTTTTTCTGGGTAGTAGTTGCATATATGTTTTAAAATAATTCTGGTGGAAAAGATCATGTCTCCTTGATACATAAGTTTAAACCTCCAATGTCATCTGTTTCCACCCTTGTGAGTAAGAACATGCAGCATTGGTAAACATTGTGATATGCTGAGATGACCTGGAAGTGTTAATGTCATTGCATATCAACCAGGCATTAGAAACAACTATTCAGGGCTTTCAGGTTTTAATTTCAACAATTTTAGAATTTGAATGACTCTCCAATGGGTCATTATTGGGTGTGATCGAAACGCTGGTGTTTGTGAATAAATCTCACATAGTGCAGTTTGTGTCACTATGAGTTCTGAACTTAGTCCAGCGTTTGCCCATACTGCACATTTGTATGTAGGCATGTAACAATGACCATTAGTGCAGGACAGCACCGAGGTTGAAAAGAGGAGATTGGATGAGGTAAATTAAGGAGTAGTGGTTAAGCAATGTCAAGATTTGATTTTGTGGGTGAAAGACAAGACTGAGGGGTATAACTGAAAGACATCAGAATTATGGAAAATAGCCTGGCTTGCTCTCAGTCTGCTATAATAATGTCTTGGATACCCCACAGAATGACAGGAAGCTGTTGAGAATAATTGCATCATTCTGTTTCCTTGTTTCAAGGGAGATGGACTGATTGTCCATTTTAATATAAGGGCATAGCATTTAACTGTCAGCCATGGCTTATTGACTATCACTGTTACTTCTGAGTCAGATGGTTGTAGGATCAACTCCTGCTCCAGGAATTAAGCACAAAAATCAAGGCTGACACTCCAGTGCTGTACTGAGGGAGTGTTGCACTGTTGGAGGTGCCGTTTTTCGGATGAACTGTTAAACCGAGACCTTGTCTTCCTTCTCAAGTGGATGCAAAAGATCTCATGGCATCATTCTGAAGAAGAGCAGGGGAGTTATCCCTGGTGTCCTGGACAATATTTATCCCTCAATCAACATCACGATAACAGATTATTTGGTCCTTATCACATTTCTGTTTGTGGGAGCTTGCTGTGCACGTATTGGCTGCTGCATTTCCTACAATAGTGACTACATTTCCAAAAAAAGTACTTCATTGGCTATAAAGTCTTTGGTTATGAAAGGCACTATATAATTGCAAATCTTTATAAAGAAAAGATATGGGGCTCCATTGTTTGTTACAATGCCCTATGACTGTGAAAAGTGATAGACATTTTTCTATGGGTAGCAGCTTGCATGTGGGTGGAAGATAAAGTATGCTTTAATCATAAAGAAAACCATATAGAGAGCTCAATGATTTTGTGTTTAGTGTGTCATTTAAAAGGTCTTATTGATTAATAGTCAACAGAGTAGAGGATTGACTCTAGAAAGGAAGTCTGATTATTTAAGTAAGGTTAATAATCCCGAATTATATTATGCCTGTGACCATATGTTCTCCTTTGTAACAGTTTAATTGCTCTATAACTTTCATTGCAGCTCCTTTTAAACAGGGCTGCTAGCAACCACTGGCACTGTCACTTATTACAGAGACAGTGATCTCCATTTAACTATGTGGGACCAACAGCATTAAATGGCTTCACTGTCAAAAGGAGGTGTTATGCTTTGACTGCCAGTCACTGTTGCACAATATCACTTTATTACATTAGGATAATTTTGGTCAATCAAAATAATTAGAAATGGTGAAAACAGATTGATACACAATTGCAGCTACATGGTAATGAGTTCAGCACAATATAGCATGGCATTTACCCTGAGGAAGAGCAGATTCTGCACAGGCATATCCTGAGCATGACCAGTGTTTACAAGAGCAACTGCTAAGGGAGATCAATATTCACAGGGGCAACTTCTCAGGAAGATCAGTTTCTACAGAGTCAATTACTCGGGGTGATCAGTGTTCACAAAGGCATGCGACCAGTATCCACTGGAGCAAATATTGAGGGAGACCAGAGTTCACTGGGCAACTACTGGCTGAAATCAATGACAGTATCAATGGGGACAACTACTGAACAAGACAGTTCATTTACAACCTACCCTTCCTACCAATGATCTTGAAATACATTTTTGCTACTTGAATTCTCATCCACCACTCTCACCGGTTTTTTTCTGAATCTATTCAGTCCAGCTTCTGTTTCACACTCGCAACATGGAAACTGTCCTGGTTAAAGCCACCAACAATATCCTATATAAAGTTAATCATAGCACATCATCTCCCTCCCCTTAATTTCTCTGCAGCTTTTAATACACTCTCATCTGCTCCATTGCCTATCCTCCATGGTATTACCATTTCATAGTTAATGGTGGCTCCACCACTGTGGGTTTTCCATTTTAAACATGCGTTTTACATGTTTATTGGAGCTGGCATTCAAACAGACTGGTCCATTTTAATCAACCATAGTTTAATGTGCTGCCTGAACCACAGTGGACATTGGAATTACCCAGATTCACCCAACTACTATCAGAAATAAAGCACAGACATTCTGGAGGGAGTCAGCATTAGATTGATTTAGAAATGCACTCAAGAGGATGTGAGTACATCCAATATGGATGTTATTATTGTAAAGCTGTAAGTACTGTAGTGGGCTGGGGAGCAGTTAAATGCTATTTTCCAAAACTCCCACTAGACATTTAAGTGGGTGGAGGGAGGGTCATTTTTATGTGTACTTTAGCACTAAGCATCAAAAAACGTTTTCCAAAGGGGTACAAGTAGAACAGTGGAGAGCAAATGGAGTGCATATGAGTCTAGTTTGTACCTGAGTGAACCCACTGGATAAACATGGACCATGAGCAGGTCCAGAAATTAAGCTTTCTAAATATCATCCTTTTAACTTTTTCCCAGTGAGTGAAGTGAATTCAATTGAGAATGTCATTCCATTTTACTGCCTATACTTCAGAGCTTTTAGGAAAAAAATCAATATAAAGTATTCTCCTCAAAAGTGCAAGCAGAACATGACTTTGTTACTCACTTTATAAATAGGAGAGTTTAATTTTTTCTCTGAATTGGGAATATTGTAATTAATAATCACCTAGAGAAACATACAGAGAGTTTTCACCTCACAACAAGTTGACCATGAAAGTCTTGGGAGCTTGGGAATAAAACTCTGACAAGAACCATGAAAAGGAATAATTAGTGATTTATTGATTTTTAAACAAAAAACAAGTCATAGACTATCTTCTAAAAATACATCTTTGACAATATAGTATATTGAAAAACGTCATGGCACATAGAATTAAAATTATATCCTCAAATAGCCTTCTCATTCTGTGGTTCATTCTACATGACTTCCAAGATTCATAAAAATATTTCTTTACCTTTGTCAGTGATTTATGTCAGTGTGTGTCAGTATAGATGACAGATTCCTCATTCTACACTCGAGTTTGTGTACACTGAATTGTGCTTATATCTATATGGATTTGTATAAATCTATGATTCTCATTTGTACATATGGATTTGTCAAGATTTTAGACATTCCGATGACCAAGTATTTTTGTATAACACCAAGATTTCTCCTCTACATTGGGGAGACCAAACGTAGACTGGGTGACCGTTTTGTGGAACACCTCCATTCAGTCTGCAAGTGTGACCCTGAACTTCCAGTGACCTTTCACTTTAATTTTCCACCTTGTTCCCACTCTGACCTCTCTCTCCTTGACTTACTACAGTGTTCCAATGAAGTTCAATGCAAGCTCAAGGAATAGCACCTCATCTTTCAACTGGGCACTTTACAGCCTTCTGGACTCAGCATTGAGTTCAACAGTTTTAGATCATAACCTCTGCCCTCATTTTGTTTCACGTTTCTTTGCTGGTTTGGTTTTTTTCTCTATTTTCTCTCTTATTTCCTTTACTTTGTGATTGGATAGCTGCTATCCTACCATTCACACCTCCTCTAGACACATATTTTGTTTATTTACTTGTCCCATTTCGATTCCCTTTAGCCTTGCACCATGAAACTAATTGTCATTTAATCTCTCCTGCCCTCCACCCAATCACAGACCTTTCCATATGATCTTCTTCACACCCTCACCCCTTTCACTTGCTGAAAACCTATTTCATTACTAATGTTTCCCAGTTCTGATGAAAGGTCATACAGACCTGAAGTATTAACTCTGTTTCTCTCTCCACAGATGCTGCTTGACTCACTGAGTATTTCCAGCATTTTCTGTTTTTATTTCCTTTTGCCAATATGCATTTTCATAGATTAGAGAGCTCCTGTTGTCTACATGAATTTAGAATAGTAAATGCTGGTCCAGACTGGCCAAGAGGGTGTGGGAAAATGGCGCACTGACATGCAACACAAAAGTCTGAGTGTTTCAAGCCTGTGTCCTCAGTACCTTGCTCTACGGCAGCGAGGCCTGGACAACGTATGTCAGCCAAGAGCGACGTCTCAACTCATTCCATCTTCGCTGCCTCCGAAGAATCCTTGGCATCAGGTGGCAGGACCGCATCTCCAACGCAGAAGTCCTCCAGGCAGCCAACACCCCCAGCATATACACCCCATTGAGCCAGCAGTGCTTGAGATGGCTTGGCCATGTGAGCGACATGGAAGATGGCAGGATTCCCAAGGACGCATTGTGCAGCGAACTCGTTAGTGGTATCAGACTCACCGGCCGTCCATGTCTCCACTTTAAAGACATCTGCAAACGCGACATGAAGTCCTGTGACATTGACCACAAGTCGTTGGAGTCAGTTGCCAGTGATCACCAGAGCTGGTGGACAGCCATAAAGGCAGGGCTAAAGAGTGGCGACTCAAAGAGACTTAGCAGTTGGCAGGAAAAAGACACAAGTGCAAGGAGAGAGCCAACTGTGTAACAGCCCCGACAACCAATTTTATCTGCAACGCCTGTGGAAGAGTCTGTCATTCTAGAATTGGCCTTTATAGCCACTCCAGGTGCTGCTCCACCAACCACTGACCACCTCTAGGCGCTTACCCGTTGTCTCTCGAGACAAGGAGGCCAAAGAAATGGTGGTAATAAGCAGCAACTTCATATTACCAGAAGTAGAGACCTTTTCTCCCTATCCTTTGGCATAGAAGTTTTGCATTATGGAGATGGAAGCCATATAACTGTTGCTTCAGACTGCAGTAACCTGGCCAAAGTGACGTTTTAGACTGCTAAAGTTCTTTAAGACCTACAATATACAACCTCACAATGCTAATTTTGAGCAAAGACCAATTCCAGGGAGCAATCACCAAATGCAAAGCAATTGAACTCAAGAAAGCACTCAGATACAACAGGTCAAGTTGGATGCAACTTAAGCATGGGAGCTAATGTTTCTTACTGACCTGTTGTACAATTTGCAATTTTTTTTTGGTGCTGTTGCCACATTGGAGAATAAATCTTAAATCAGGACCCCAAAGTTACTACCTGTATTTCTGATATATGCATATTAATGTCAATATGTATTTAAACTTTATATATGGCTCCCACACACCTGCAATGCCCATGAGTATCCCTCTAGTCTAAAATATACTTTTGGTCACAAAATGTGACTCTTTACTGCGCTGGTGTCAGCACAATGGGAACTAGGTGATGAAGAAAATAGCAGGGGGGTCCCCTCCCGCGACTTCCTGCACAGCCCACGCCAATCACCATGTTTTGAAGGGCGATAGCACAGGTGTCACATGCATATGCTGGAAGCAAGCAGAATGGGCCGATTGTGATGTCAATCAGCATTTAATACTGATTTGGCCTGAGAGCTGCCATTTTAAACCCTGCAGATCCTGTTAACGCCCTCTCTTAAACATGCACAGCTTAATATAAGTTCAGTTGTATGAGCCTGTCCCACCAGCGCATTTTAAGATATCATCATTTAACTTTCAGATGAGATGCTTTGGCTATCTTTTTGCTGCTGTAGGAATAGTGGAAGTATTGAGTTGTTGGAGGATTTGCCAGAGGTTCTTTCAGCAGAAGAGAGTAGTGCTGGACCTTTGGAAGGAGCGTTGTGGTTTTGATAGGCCTCTGAGGACACCAATTGCTCCGAGTCATGTGAGACTATAGTTGCAGTTTCTCTTGGTCTGCAGCATGCAGGAACAGAGGCAGCAGAGAGGAGGGCTCTCAACAGGAGACCTTACCCACCTAGATCTTCAGGGAGCACTTGTCCTACCTTCACTTCAGCCAGAAGCAGTGTCTGCAGCAGCTACAAGGAGGTGGTGACAGAAATGTTCACCCTTTGCAGCCTCAGAGCAAGATCAGGATGGCGCTGCCAGGGGCTGTCAAGTTGACCATGGCCCTCAATTTCTGCATTAGCAGATCCAGGCTGGAGCCAGTGACATTGTCAACATATCACTATCCACTGTCCATTACTGCATCAGGTGACAGAGGCCCTATATGCCAGGAGAGGGGATTTAATTGGCTTCTCTCTAAGCTGAGAGAAGCAGGAGGAGCGGGCACCTGACTTTGCCTGGACAGTGGACTTTCCCCTTGAGCAGGGAGTCATCAACTGCATGCACATGGTTCTACGGGTACTGCATCTCAATGGAGAGATGTTCCACAACTGCAAAGAGTACCACTCATTCAATGTGCAGTTGGCATGCAACCACACCCAGACCGTCATGTTGTTGAATTCCTGCTAACCTGGCAGCAGTCACGATGCTTTCATACTGCACCAGTCAACCATTCCCACCATCTTCAAGCAACCACGTCAAACCAGAGGATGACCGCTTGGCAACAAGGGCTACCTGCTGTACACGTAGCTCATGACTCCCATCTACAACCTGATTCCACATGGACTGTGCTCCTACAATGACAGCCATGCTACGACCAGGAACATCATAGTGCAGGCCAGGAGACTCCTCAAATAATCATTCCACTGCCTAGACTGCTTGAGGGGAGACCTCCAGACATCACCGGAGCATAGCTTTGTGGTGATCTGGTGCATCCTCCACAGCCTGGCCATCATGAGGTTGCAGCCCTTGCCATCAGAGCTTCGTCAACCACCTCAAGAGGAGGAACAAGAGCAGGAAGAGGAGAAAAAGAAGAGGCATCATTGCTTTGGATGAGCTTTCTGGGAGCATCTCATCAGACTCTGGTTCCCCTGAAAAAAATCCCCAGATCACCATTCCTCTACACTTCCCCATCTTTCCTTTCCATCTCTCTGATACAGGTCATTATTGCATCCTCTTGGCCACGAGAAGCTCGACTACATCCAGGACAAAGCAGCCGCTTGATCGGCATTCCATCCACCACCTTAAATATTTACTCCTTCCACCGCTGATGCACTGTGACAGCAGTGTGTACCATCTGCAAGATGCAGTAACTTGCCAAGCCTCCTTTGATAGCACCTTCCAAACCCACAACCTCTACCACCTGGAAGGACAAGGGCAGCAGGCACATGGAAACACCACCACCTTCAAGTTCCCCTCAAAGTCACTCATCATCTTGACTTGGAGATATATCATCATTCCTTTACTGTCGCTGGGTCAAAAACCTGCAGCTCCCTTCCTAACAGCACTGAAATAAAAGATAAAACAAAACAACCATTCCATACCAGCTTTATCCAACAACACCTCCAATAATACAAGCAATACTCAACTATTCACCCTTGTGCTTTCCCTTAGTGCTTGTCCTGTGGGTGCCTTTACCTGGCTGAGTTATCCGATGCAGTGCTACCCCAGTGATTGCAGCATGACAGATAGAAGACTGTTGACTTTGAATGCAGGAGACTGCAGGTGATCTTGTAAGACACCCTCAGGCAGTCGGGTCCGCTAGTGTTATCATGGAGTTGGCCACCACTTTCATGCTGGAAAGGATGGACTCCAAGCTCTGTGTGAAGCCCTATGCCAAGTTGGAGTTGGACTCCTCCATGCTCCATGCTCCTTGACAATGACAACAGGCTCTCTCCTCAGCCAGCCAATGTACTAAGAATTTTTTTTTAATTTGTTTGTGGGATATTGTCGTCGCTGGCGAGGCCTGCATTTATTTCCCATCCATAATTGCCCTTGAGAAGGTGGTGATGAGCTAGCTGCCTTCTTGAACCGCTGATGTCCTTGGGTGTAGGTACACCAAGCATCTGAGATGCTTATGAAACATGACCTATGCCTACAATGGCAGACCATTGAGGGAGCAAGGTTGATGGCAGCAGCTCACAATTCAGGCATAAAAAAATGAGCATTTCACAACAATGAATGTGAACGCTATTTATGACAAATGTGCAGAAAACAATATTATGGGCAAATTTAATATACCTGTGAATCCCCAAGCGCATCTAGATGCTCTTCTTTATAGATTTATGAGTACTTCTACAAGGCTTGACCCCTGCTTCTGCAGCTGGACTGGAGGCAGGCTGCTGATCAGGCTGTCCCTTGGCCTGGGATGATTTCGGCAGCCGTCCTCTGGCTGCCTGAGGCCTGGAGGGCCTAGCTGGCTGAGGAGTTGCTGCACTGGTGCAGGAATCTAAGTCGTCGAGGCTCCTGGAGCTGGGCTCACTGCTGGAGGAGCAGATGTAATACAGCCACTGCCCACATTCAGAGCGCCCTGAGGGGAGCCCCCAGGGGTGGAGGTCAACCACTCCTCCTCCCTTTCATGGCTCGCTTGAACCTCCCTGCAGAGCAGAGAAGGACAAGGAGCTGGAGAAGACTCCAGGTGCCTTGTCCTTCTCTTGCCTTGCCACTGCTGTGTTGAACTCATGGCCAAGGCAATGATGTTCAGCTCTGTGTGCAACTGTGGGATCCGACTCTCCATGAGAGTCATCAACGTCTCAACGGAGGAAGGCATGCACTCGCATGCCTGAGACATGGCACCACTCATGGTATGGATGGACTCCTCCATCGTCTGCTCATGGCTGCACATGATCTTTGGCAGCTCTGCCTGATGTTGCCTTACCTCATTCTGCAACTCCAGCATACCCTGTGCTGTTGACACCAGAGGATCGTCTTCAGTCTGGGGCTCAGCATGGGCTTGGCCACCCACAGTCCTCCAGCTGTCAGTGGTCTCGGCTGTCACAGCCTCTGTCAGCTGCTCAGCCGCATGCATGGTGCTCTCACTAGCTTGTGACCCTAAATGTAAGCCCGATGCATATCTGCCGAGGTGAAAGTATCTGTGCGGGTGGAAGGTGCAGGAGAATGATGTAATGATGAAGCCTCTGACTGCACCTCCTCCTCAGAGTTCGATGGCTGTCCCCCTGTCACAGCATCAGCGCGTGCCTCCTGCAGACAAAGACCTGCCTGAGAGAACACAAACATCTGTGGGTTTGGTTGTGCAGATTTCCTCATGCCCAGCATGCATGATGTGGGTGTCTGGAAGGGTGGCAGAGGATACATGAACAAAATCCTCAGTCTCTTGTGCGGAGACTCCTGTCTCACCATCTGCTATTGAACAGCTGCCCTGGGCCCCGGCTAGCTCCAGTGCCTCCTCATCAGCTGAAGATCTGGGATGCCTCCGCCAGTCCTCAAGGTCTCCCTTGTATTATGGGCCCATTTGTCCTGCAAGTTCGAAGAGGGACGTAGTACAACTTTGCAGGAAAAGCAAGAGAACAGTTATGGTAGTGGCAGTCCCTCATCCCCTGATTGGGTTTCCTACGTGGCTCGTCTCCACATCTGCTGTCAGGGGACATAATGGGGCTGAGCTGTGAAAGAAGGCAGCCTGTCGCTGAGATGCAGCCATGCCTCTACCAGGATGTGGTGATGCCTAACACCCTTACCAGCTCCTTTGTCATCACTCCCTCCCCATATCGCACTCCCTCCCGTGTGGCCACATGCAAGACGCAAAGAGGAGAGAGGTGTGGAGGACTCACCTTGGCGAAATGAAGGAGGTCATTAACTATCTTCCGACACTAGATCCAGTTCCAAAGGGAGGGGAAGGGGGGGTGACACAACGGCTGCTGACCTCCTCTGCGATCTTCGTCCAGGCTTACTCAGTCAGGCGGGAGCATCTCTCTTGCCATCTCAGGGAAAGAGGATCTCCCGCCTTTCCCTTGCAGCCTGGAGGAGAATCTCCAGGGAGGCATCGCTAAATCATGGAGTCACCCAGCATCTTGCCTCTGACACGGTGCCAGGTCGCTCCTACTCCGTCCCAACAGTTATTACTCCTTGTGCACCATGGGTCCAGGTTTTCCAACACCTCTTCAGCAGGGTCCAGTAGCACTCCAACTTCACTGCCTCACTGAAAGGCAGCAATACAAGCAGGGCTGGCAGTGCTTTAAATATGGCGCCAGCACTTGCGCTGGAGACATCTGATGCCACAATCACCACCTCGTAGCTGACCCCCATCGTGCAATTGGGTGGGCCCCATGCCTCCGTTATGGCAGGTGGCTGCCTGCCGCTTTAGATTAGATTAGATTAGATTAGAGATACAGCACTGAAACAGGCCCTTCGGCCCACCGAGTCTGTGCCGAACATCAACCACCCATTTATACTACTTCCTACACTTATCCCATGTTCCTACCAAACATCCCCACCTGTCCCTATATTTCCCTACCACCTACCTATACTAGTGACAATTTATAATGGCCAATTTACCTATCAACCTGCAAGTCTTTTGGCTTGTGGGAGGAAACCGGAGCACCCGGAGAAAACCCACGCAGACACAGGGAGAACTTGCAAACTCCACACAGGCAGTACCCGGAATCGAACCCGGGTCCCTGGAGCTGTGAGGCTGTGGTGCTAACCACTGCGCCACTGTGCCGCTTGATCACAGTCGGCTGGCTACACACATCACATGCGGCGATAGCATCTGCTTCTGGGCTCGCCGGAACAGGATCACAAAATTCATCCCTCCATATGCAAACCCCATCTCTATACTACCCTCTAAGCTATGTTCTATGCTGCTATCTGAGCTGGTATCTGCGTGTGTCAGATCAAGTGATGGTGCTTCTTTACCAGAGGTCTGCCCTTCTTTGGGCCCTTCATCCTCAGTTACCACTAGCTGGCCAGGTGGCAGGTCTTGGGTATCTGATAGCGTAAATGCAGAAGGGGAGGGTTGGAGTGAGAGAAGTGGTGAGGGGAGGAAGCGAGAGGTGCATGATCACATCGGTCATTGCTTGTACTTCATACCAGATTGCAGGATGAGGGTGAGGTAGGATTTCAGAAGGTTCATAAGGCAGGAACATATCATCATCCTGAATAACTTCAACATGCCAATTGCCACGGCCTCAGTGATGCCCGCACCAATAATGCTGAGCACTGTCTCCTCAAAGGGTGTGAGGACCTGCAGCAGTGCCTGTCCCCCGCCGGTTCGTTGTTGCTGCCTCCTGTTATGTGCTACCTTATCCTGCAAGAGAGAGGGAAAAGTGTCAGTGAGTGTGTTGCTATGTGTTTGGATGGTGTGCCTGCCATAGCTGAATAGCTGAAAGTATGTGGAAGCTGCGAGATGTAGGTATGAGGCTTGCAGCAGTAGTAAGTGTGTAAGAGTGGGCAGACCAGTAGCAAGTAACATTCATGCCACACAAGTGCCAGGCAATGACCAACTCCAACAAGAGGGAATCTAACCATTTCCCCTTGACATTCGACGGCAGTACCATCACTGAATCCCCCCACCATCAACATCCTGGGGGTTACCATTGACCAGAAACTTATCTGGAGCACACATATAAATACTGTGGCTACAAGAGCAGCAAAGAGGCTGAGAATTCTACAGCGAGTACCTCACGTCCTGACTCCCCAAAGCCTATCCCTAATCTACAAGGCACAAGTCAGATCCCATGAAAGAACAAAAAACAGATGGAGCATTTGAATGTTAGAAATGAGTCCTGATTGCTAGAGATTGCTGATGGGTGAGTGATGGGGGTGCATTGAGTAGTTTGAGAGATTGGTAGTGCGATTGGGAGGAGATGGCATTTTAAGATGCATTCATTGACCTTGACCACTCGTGTGAGGTCATTGAATTTATTCTGGAACTGTCCAGGTCCTTGGGGCTAAATTCCTGGAATTGACCTCTGTGGCTATCAGTTCCCACTGCCTGTGGAAAGGTGACCTTACTCCTCCTTTCCACCTGCAGCACTCAGGTCTCCAGTGCTCCATGTGATAACTTATGAGCCATTTCTGTAGCCTGCTATTCCATTTCTTGCTCAACGTCTTTCCCAGTCACTTCCAAGTCCTGCTGCAGCAAGAATGCACCTCCCTTTCAAGAGGTGCAGGCCGGCTTTAAGAAGTGTAGGTTAGCTTTAATTGGCATTAGCCCTACACAAACCTGAGCCCCCTTCTGAGCATCTAGCCAGTCAGCAGCATGTTTAGTGCTGGGCTGGATGCCAAATCATGGAAATGATGTTTGCATACTGCCTGCATCATCTCGATCAGGCGCAGGGTATTTGTGCATAACAATCTCCATGTCCACTAATGGGCCTTATCAAATATTTCCCCTTTTGGGTTTACAATCAGAATAACATCTACCAAGGAGTGGGTGAGATGGAAGGCCCTGGAAAACCTAGGGGATCAGGTTTGAAATTCAGACAGAAGATGCTAACAAAATACAGTAGATCTACCTGCTCTGAAAAGAGAAACAGGGAGGACATAGTCCCCTTGTTAACAGTGTTCTGATGAAGGATATGCTGCACCCAAAATGCTCCACTCCTACCAGACACTCCTTCCCTTTCTTTCTGATTGTATTATTTTGCTTCTACATCTTTTATTTTTCAATGCTGAAGGAGGACACTGGTTCAAAATGTCAACTACCTGTTCTCACCACAGATCCTGACTGACTGCTAGTGTTTCTCCAACATTTTTTGATTTTCGTTTCAGATTTCCAACATTTGCACTATTTTGCTTTTATTAACAGAGAGTCATAGGGTCATAGAATCATCACAGCACAGAAGGAGGCCATTTGGCCAGGACCTGCACTGTTTTTAACAGCGGAAAGTGAGATAACCTGCAAGTGACAAAAAATTACCAGAGGTCATCAAAGCTAACAAGAGGTGACCGCGTTAAAGCACTCTGGGTAACCCTTACAATACAGCTTAAAGAACAAACTGAAAGAGATCATGTGCTTTTGTCTGCAGGCATAAGGCTAGTCAGGGTCAGCTGCAGGTAGAGCTTCACCAAATTATGGCCTTGGGGTATGTTTTTTGGGATCTTGTTCTATGCTGTTTGAAGCTGCCTGACTGGAATTTATGAAACTCTCAGTCTCGCTGGGTGGGTTTGTTCTACTTTTAACTCTTGTAATATTAAGTTTACATTATAAATTACATTGAAAGATGATACAGCAACTATCCGTTTAGATAAGTTGAAATGTAGAATTTTTAAAATGTATACATTGCAATAATTTGAATGCAAAAATATTATAATTAGATTTCTATAAATAATCTTTCAAATGTTTGAAAAAAATTATATTTCAGCACATATAAGCTAATGCTATCCCGGTGAACTACCAGAGAAATTTGAACTTACTGAGAATTGATGAAACAAACATAATTTACACCAACGTTTTAAGTTTAAATCTGTCAAACACACTACAGCTCTCTCTCTCTCTCTCTCGCTCTGTCTCTGGTGATGTAGAACCATCTATAGCTTTTGGCGGTCCCCACAGAATTAGCTCTTTCCACTAACAAAATGCAAAATACAAAATTAATAAAAACACTCTTTGAAACTGACAAATCTGCCTTGGGCAAAATATCTGCTCGTCAGATGCTTAAAAATTAATCAGTATTTTTCGTACTGCTGCTCAGGTTTTACGAAGCACCATTGCCTAATAATCAGAATTTTCTAAGGGCTCACAATACACACCATTCCTCTCATCTCAGCTTAGATGGAATATGATTTACAACAGACAACTAATTGCTCTCCTTTTCAAGACAAAATAGTAGCAAAAAAATGGATGACAATGTAGACCTTTTAACTAAGAATGTTAGCATTCCCAATTATCTAGAAGTAGAAATAATGTAAAATAGCTCCTATCACTGTGTCTAACATGACAGAAAGTTTGTTTTTGTAGATAGAGTGAAAGATTAATTGTCAGTTCTGTTGAAATAACTTCATTTTTCAGAAGGAACATTGCTACCTATAAAGGTAGTGGAGTTGACCACTAGTTAAGACAAGTGAGGCGATTCATATTTCACTGCTTGCAGGTACAAAGCTCAAGAGAGACCTAGGGAGGAATTGAACCTGAAAAAACTGAATGAGTTTGGGAGCAGGCAGCTGATTAAAAGGGTTGAAATTGAGGACGCATTGGGAAGCTGGCAGCAACTTGCCGACTTCCGCCTTAAACTTCAGTGTGCTTGGCTGCATGCGGAAAACGCCCGTGGAACAGGCGGGTTGCCAATTATAATATGTAAAAAGACTATGGACAGCTGCTTTAGCTGTGGATTTCAACTTTAACTGTGTGCACGGCTTTCCCAGGCATTGTGGAACTCGCCAGTGAAAACAAAGCAAAAGAACAACGAAATTTGAGGGACTGAACAAATGACAGGCAAAAAATCCTTTAAGTACTGAGACCTCACACCTGCTTCCTTGCCTAAGTGAAGGCCTTTTCTCACAGGACTTGTTCTGAGAGTGCGCTTCTGCTACTTTGGAGTTTTGTGCATCTGATCTCCACTTTCCATGTGTCAAATATCAGTTCAGCTTGGGAGTCACCTCTGCAGCTTTATCTTGAACCTCTGATATGGAAGAAGCTGAGGAGCAGCAGCAACACAAGCAGCAGCAGGAACAACAGCAGCCTTCACCTCACATACCTGCCACTCCGCAGGAGAGAAGGGGATGAGCACAGAGCTCCAGCTCGCAGGAGATGATACCCCCAACACAGGGTACATATGCAGAGGATCAGCTTCCCGGACATGTCTGAGCACCAGAGCCTTAGGAGGCTCAGGGTATCATGTCAAGTTGTTGTTGATGTTTGCAGCCTCCTGGAAGAAGACCTCCTGTCAAGTGGACCAGGTGGGCTGTCAAAGTCACCACCACACTTAATTTCTTCACCTCTGGCTCCTTCCAGGTATCTTCAGGAGATATTTTCAGAATCTTGAAATCTGTTGCTCACAAATGCATTTCACGGGTGCCAAAACCATTTTTGCCAGGACCAGGAATTATGTGCAATTTGCAACTGATGCCAGTCAGAATGAGAGGGTACTCAACTTTGTGGCTCTGGCTGGCTTCCCACAGGTCCAACGAGTTGTTGACTACATAAATGTGGCAACCAAGGAGTCCCCAGATCATCTTGGAGTCTTTGTCAATGCACTCCATCAATGTGCAGCTCATCTATAACCACATAAAGATCAGGTGCAAGATTTGCAGGGAACTGCCATAATACTTTTGTTCTTTGCCAATCAAGCCTCCCTGACCTCTTCAAACCTCAAAGCAGAGCTAATGGCTGGCTCCTTGGCGACCAGGGCTACCCACTGAGGACATGACTGCTAACACTGGTGAGGAGCCCAGAAAATGATGCAAAGGTGAGCAACAATCAAAGCCATATAACCATGAGAGATGTCATTGAACAAGCTATCAGGATGCTGAATATGTGCTTAAGATGCCTGGTCAGATCTGGGGGTGCCAAATCTGGGGGTGCCTTTCAATATGCACCAGCCTAGGAATTGAGAATGGTTGTGATGTGCAGCGTCTTGCAAAACATAGCCCAGCAGCAAGGACCGGAGCTCCAGGAGGAAGAGGGTGAAGAGTACATTACCTCTTCAGGAGGAAGAGAGGACTTAATTTGGTGCGGCACAAGCATTGGAACACATAGCTGCCCGATATGTCCAGATGCCCTACCTCTGGCACGCTTCAGTTAGACTAAAGCAGTGAACGCATCTGGCAGCCAAATTCTGAACCCACTTGGCCCCTCAGCCCCCCAACACAGGGCAGTCAGTTGGCAAAACATCCCTGTCACAGCCACCCATTGCTGAACTTTAACTCCTGACTTACCATCCATCACAGCGAGAAGGCCACTTGCCAGGCAGCAGACAAAAATCAGCATATGGAAAAATGGAGCAAATGAATAATTTTAACCATATGGAAAAATTAAATAGAAACCTAGGGCTGCATTTTACGGGTCCCCTAGGGACAGGAACGGAGGTGGGGGGACCCTTAAAATTGCGAGGGAAGGTGGGAAGCGGGGTGCTTGTCGCCTTTCTGACTCCCTGGAATTTAGTCAATTAATAGTAGCCGACTAATGGCCACTTAAGGGCCTCTTCCTGCCTCCACCTCAATTTAATGGAAGGTGGTGGGCCCACTGCCGCCGAATGGCGATGCCGCCGGGTAAACCTGGTGGCCTCCTAGCAGGGTGGGGGAGTCCCTCTTTTGGGAGCAATCCAGGGTCCCCAGAGAGACCCCCGGCAGCGATTGTCACCTCCCCCACCCCAACGTCGGGACCTGCCTGAATTGCCCCGGCGACCCCAACCTCACTTACTTCTCCCGGGGTCTTCATCACTCTTCGTACTACAGGGCCTCCTGCAGTACTGGCAGTGGCCACTGCTCCCAGTGATGCTGCCAGTACTGCAGACTGCCAGCCTTCCAATTGGCCAGCAGAACTTGGAGGCGGGATCTCGTCCCTTAAAGGGATGGCGTCCCCAATGGCAGAGAGTTAACTGCCTGCCCACCATGGAATTGCAACGGGGGTCTGATGAAGGGCCGAAGTGGGGTCACCCCATGCCTTCCAGCCTGTCGCCAGGATCCCTGTTCCCAGAATAAAAATCAGCCCTTAATCTAATATTGCAATAAATAACCATGTGCAACTACAAATATCTTCCTTTTCTTACTACTCCGATGTGGTGCCTATCCTGGGGCTTAAGCAGGGTAGAGGCAGGCTGCTCATAATCCTCCTCTGACTGCTGAGATGCTGTTGGCTGCCAGACTCTTGGTTTGGAGCAGATGAGGACCAACTACCTATGTTGCTGGTTCCACTGATATGTGTGTCTATGAGCTGGTGGACGGTCTGCATAAGTCCTGTGACCGTGCATCCTCAGACTGAGTGAGCTGCTCTGAAGAGTCTTTGTCCTCCTCCTGCACCAACTCTTGCAGGACGCCTGATGGGTTTAGTGGGAGGTGAAAGACATGATATAGAATTATCACGATAAGAAGGTTTTAAGTCATCATTGCGCACATGATCATATTTCACCAGCTGCTGACATCATATCAAAATGAGTAAGCTTTCTGTGCCATGTGGCTGTCTGATATATAATTCTGTCACCAGGTAGCTGGGAGGCCCCCAACTCTCCATCTCTGATGGCCAGGCAGACCGAGAATTAGCTAATCTCTAGCACCTCCTCCTCTGCAGCTGTCAGCATGGAGATGACCAGAAAGCTGCCTCTGCCTCTCCCTGGTGTTCGGTGCTCTTTTCTCCTGCAGGGAGAGAAGGAAGAGATCTATGAGTGAGAGCAATGGAGTACATTGAGTGGATGGATGGGCAACATTTGTGGAGAGTCATCAGGAGGGGTAGATGTGACATTGCATTAAGATGAGGATGAGTTTTAGTGGTGCATGACCAGATGAGGATGTGAGGAGGTGCCTAGATGGAGTGGGATGGGTGCACCTGCAAAATGTGTTTCATGACCATCAGACATTTCGAAGTGTTTTGCAACCAATTAAGTACTTATTGAAATGTTGTCACTGTTGTAGTGTAGGAAATGCAGCAGCCAATTTTCACACAGAAAACACCCACCAACAACAATGTGATAATGACCAGATAATCAGTTTTAGTGATGTTGATTGAGGGATAAATATTGGCCAGGACACCAGGGACAACTCCCAGTTCTTTTTTGAAATAGTGCCATGGGATCTTTTACATCCATCTGAGCAAGCAGATGGTGCCTCAGTTTAACGTCTCATCTGAAAGACGGCACCTCTGACAGTGCAGTACTCCCTCAATACTGTACTGGTGTGTCAGCCTTGATTTTTTTTGTGCTCAAGCCTTGGAGTGGGGCTATGAGGAGTGAAGTACAGGAATAGGCTTAGGAAGGCAGAGTGTGGGTTCGACACACATCAGAATAAACCTAAAAGTGCCCTGCGGCTCACATTTCCAGACCTGATTAGGTCATTAAGCCTCTTCTGGCATCGTATCCAGGAGAGTGGCACCACAGTCCTGCTGCTCACTTCCTCTGCGATTTGAAACCATGCCTCCTTGTTCTCTGCGGCAGATTTCTTTCTCCGATCAGCAGGTAAGAAAATCGCCCTGTGGGCCCTTACAGTCCATGGCATCTGTTCTAGGGAAGTATCACTGAAGCATGGTGCTGCCTTGCAATGTTGCGTGTCCATTGCTGCACTTTCATACTCTAATAAAACGCCTGGACATTCTTGCCAGCTTCATCCTAGCAGGATCCCTTTAAATATTTTAGCTGAGTTAACTTCATGCGGGTCAACATCTCGTCCACTATTGTAATTGATCATGAAACCCAGAAGTCAGATGCAAATGCAGTGGCTGTGTTAAAAAGCCACTGACAAACACATTGCTGAAACTTTCAGGTTCCCCATGTGCTGCCAACGCATTAGAAAGTTAAAATCCTGCCCTTGGAGCTGGATTCGTCTCCGTGATTCCACCCAAGATGGAGGAATCATGGTAGAAAATGAGGGAAAATTGAGGCGGTGACCTCCGGGAATGCCGCTGGTTGCTCCTTCTCTGTACACCACATGGACAACCAGGATGTGGTGGAGGAGGGAGGAGTTTGGGGGTTGGGGTGGGGAGGCTCTGGTTCCCTGGTATCCTGGGTTCTACCCAATTTACCATTACTTCTCAGGGCTGTCTTGTGGCAGGTTGCGGTTTGCCCCATGAAATGGTGGAAATTGCCCTGACATCTCTCAAGGGACTTTTATAACCCCGAGCAGGGTATCACCCTATCATGGTTTCTTGATTTATCTCACCTTAGGCTCTACCATTTTCAATCTTGGTGATATCCACCACTGTGAGCCAGCACTAAGGTTTCTCAAGTTATAAATATCTACAGCTTGCTATAAAGTTGGAAAACAAAGGTTTTCCAAGATAGTTCACAAAAACCTCTGGCTTCTGTGCACACCTTGCAACTGTAATTTTATCAAAACTTATCTTTTTAAAAAATACATAATCAATATAATACACGCAACTAAGCAGTTAAATATATTGTGATACTTGTTTTCCAAGTGTTGCTGCTGTGGAGATAACATCTGTTATTGCTACATCAAAGTTGCTGTGCTTTCTATTGATATCTTGAACGTTAAAGCTTTTAGTGGCTGGGCAACCAGGGAAAAGAATTATTTCAAGTTCACAGGTTATAAATATTAATTTAGGATATATTATGCACATCATTATTTAAATAACTTGTAAAATGCCTTTCTTGGGTGAATGATCTTAATTATACATATGCTTTTTTAGCAATATTCATTAAAACATGTATTCCCTCTAATTGACAGCCAGAACAGTTCTCATTTTGTAAATGAAATTACTGGCAATCCTCTAGGAACCTCAGTGACATTTGTGCTTCTCGTCCTTACATGTGACAAGAGTGATAATGTTTGGTCCATCTGGAGATTTTCTTATATTAAAATACATTCCAAATTTAATCTGCGATCAAATGTTTTACACACACTGGTTTTTGAATTTCTGGGAGTTTTAATGACAATAAAAGGACTGAGTAGGCTGGGGAGAGGGGGAAATGTGTGGGCAATACACTTTCCATTGCATATATTGTGAAACTACCAAAGAAACAGAAACAAAACCGTTCCTATTTGTATTTGTTCCAGTGTATGCATTTCTAAAGCTTTTTTTTGTATTTTTGCAAACCCGTCGTGACTGTACAAAGGTCACATCAAAAACAGAGATGAGGGAGAATGGGTAGCTCCAGAAGTGAGCTGACCAAGACTTCAGTTACCTACAGTAGTGAATAGATTAAACATTAATGTCCGCGACATATTCTATTCATGACGCTTGTAATACGTTCCAACTGAATTCATTTTCACTTGTATTTGTTGCGAGATGCAGTCCTCTTGAGCTAACCATTTTGCATGTTATAATGACTTGTGTGCTGCACAGAACTTCCCATGAAACAGTACAATAAGACGATGCATTAGGGAACTAAAAACCAATATTTCTGCAATCTTATGGACAGGCTACCCCTCCTAGTTGTCTCTCCCAAAAGGCTTCTAAGAAACATAATTCAGCTAATGAGATGAGACATCCAGGCCACAGGCTGACCCATGATTGGCATCAAATCTAGCTTGTGCAGTTGTTGTGAAGTCTACTGAAAGCACACGGACATATGTGATACAGCAGCATTTTGTTTTGTAGACCCAAAGTGTTCTGATGCTGTGAGGCTCTTCCCCATCAGCAAAGTTACAAACTGACAAAAGCTTAGCACAACTCTGATTGTTTCATTCAGCAGCAACCCAAGTGCTGAGATTATTTGCCGATCTTCCAATATACCTAACTGTCATGGATTGATGCAAATCTTCTAAATCACTCCTTTTTTTAAAATCAAAGATTAAACTGGGACAGAACACAATGGAATTGTGCTCCTCAGAATTGCTCTACTGATAAAAAACAGAATTCGGCTTCCTTTGAACACCCAAATCAGAGTTAGCTGATCTTAGCTGAGCTGATGGTTGCAGTATTACAATTGGACTCAATGGCCGCGAAATTCAATAAGACCTGAAAATGGGCACAGGGATTGCAATATGCAATTAACCCATGCCAATTGCTTTTGATGCAGGCAGCATACAAACTTTGTGCTGCCTGCTTATTTAAATTATTGTAGTGTGCAGCCAACACGAATTGCGCTGTTGAGTGGCTGCACATTTGAGCAGGGGGCACAAAATTGAGAGGATAGCCTGACTGAAAGCTAGCCTGCCTTCTTTAAAGCCAGCCTGCACCTCTTAAAGGGGAGGTGCATTGTGGATGGAAGAGTTGCTAGAATTTGAGTTTGAGCCCTGATGAACACTGAATTATAGCACAGAGTGGCAGATCGTGGGCTCCAAGATTTGCCAATGCTGCACTGAAGGTCTTGGTTGAGGAAGTGCAGAGGAGGAGAGATGCCATCTATTAGCTGGTGGCATGAGCTGTGCGCTCATGATGGTGAGGCTGTGCAGCATCTAATTAGTGACCACCACTAATCTTGACACACGCTCTGCCGAGCAGGGTTCCTCCGCAGTGATCCAGGCAGCAGACGCACTGTTAAACACCCCTGTAGTCTGCTCGATCACATGTTGTGTGGCATCAAGGCTTTCGTTATATGCATGCTGCCCATATGTGTGTGGGTTTCACACTGGAGTCATGAGCCACGTGGTTAGCAGATAGCCCTTGTTGCCCAGTAGCCGCCCTCTGGTTTGTTGTGGTGACTCATATGTAGGTGGTACAGCAGACTGCCACAGAATGAATGCATCATTACTGCTTACAGGATACTGGGCATTGACCTGCATGATTCACTGCATATGGTCACCCACCAGCTGGACATTGAAGGAGTGGAATCCCTTTCAGCTGCAATACATCTCAAAATTGGCCAACAGCACCCGCGAAGTGACGTGTGTGCAGTCAGTGGCGCTGTGCACCATGTGGAAGCCTGCAATCCTAGCAAAGCCACTTGCTCACTCTGCCTGCTTCTCTCTGGCAAGAAAGAATGTAATGTATTCAGCAAAAAAATGGGAGTTACGCATCCTGGACTGAATTTTAATCGCTTGCTGCTTACCTTGGCGGCGTGCTTTCAACTCAACGGCCTTCCAACATGGAAGGGCTGCCGAGGAGCCATCGCGGTATTTTATATGGGGGCTCATTTAAATGGTGGGGGCGGAGTGCCCACCACCGATGACGTGTAGGGGTGGCCTCCGCATCCCTAGCAACGCTGTCCGGCGCCACCGTGAAGGCCCTGGTGCCATTTTTAAATGGCTTTAAGCCCTTAGAGTTACTTTAAATTTTTAAACGGGCAGCAATGTTAAATTTTCATTAAATAATAAGAAATATGTGGATGGCCCTTCCCCAACCCCCCAATGGTCATTTCAATGCCTGAAATGACCAACACATGCCTTTTTCCCTACTTGAACGTTATCCCCTAAACTTGTAACATTTGGCCTCTCACCCCTTCCCACTATGCCACATCCAATAAAAATTGATTTCCCCGCTTCTCCACCTCTACTGCCCTGAAATTTTTATTACTCTCCCCTCTCCACCAGGTTCTCACCTCGAAACTCCATGTGGAGTTCCGAAGGCGCATGAAGGCCGAATGGAGCCGTAAAGTCAGCGTGGGACGGCAGGTAAGCTCATTTGAATATAATTACTGTCAATTTAAATATGCAGATGAAGGGCCTGCTGCCAGGCACCAGGGGGAGCCACACCGAAGTCCCACCGGGCCCTTCTCGATGTCACAGGTTGAGGCGGGCCTCTTCCTGCAACATTTTACTGGCCCCTGCGTCATGACCGCGCATTGAGGGGCTGGTAAAATTCAGCCTCTTAAGTTTGTGGTCAATGTCCCTAAGTTAAAGGGCGGCACAGTGGCGCAGTGGTTAGCACTGCAGCCTCACAGCTCCAGCGACCCGGGTTCAATTCTGGGTCCTGCCTGTGTGGAGTTTGCAAGTTCTCCCTGTGTCTGCGTGGGTTTCCTCGGGGTGCTCCGGTTTCCTCCCACATGCCAAAGACTTGCAGGTTGATAGGTAAATTGGCCATTATAAATTGCCCCTAGTATAAGTAGGTGGTAGGGAAATATAGGGACAGGTGGGGATGTGGTAGGAATATGGAATTAGTGTAGGATTAGTATAAATGGGTGGTTGATGGTCGGCACAGACTCAGTGGGCCGAAGGGCCTGTTTCAGTGCTGTATCTCTAAACTAAACTATTAAAGAAGGGAAAATGGTCAGTGTTCCACTGCTGATTTTGGGTGTGGTGATAGGGTAAGGATTGATTCAGGTTCAGCTGTTTACAAAATCAATAAACCAAACAATCAGCATTCAGCATCAAAGTTGCATTTAGCAATGCAATTCTACCACGTATTTATTCTTGAAATTCATCTTGATGGAGACTGTTAATCGTATGTCATCATGACAGGTTTCTGCTCAGACACTTATTCATACAAGGGAAGGTGTGATAATTCGATAAATCAAGTCATCACATTGCCAGTTGCACCTTGTATCATAAACATTAGTTTTATCTTAGTTTTAGGAAAAACAAGATGAAATTCTTTTTAAAACAATTTGTTTTGTTGCTTGTCCGGACATGAACTTACTGGAACATTTTCCAAATTTAAACGTATAACCTTGTAGTGCCATCGTCTGGACGAGCTTTTATAGCATATAAAGATAATGGCCTTGAACATCCAATGGGCCCACGTTGCCAATAATTAAACCGTAATAGTGATCACTCTGGAACTCTGCTGCAGACTCCAGCAAAGTTCTTGGGGTCAGATGGAGCAGCCGACAAAAGCCAATATTTGGCAGTTTGGGGTGCACCTATAGCACACCACCTGCTTAAACCAACTAAAGCACCAGAGGTAACTGGTTTTCTTGAGAGTGATCAGATCCACCCCCCCCCCACCCCCCCACAAGGAACAATCAGTGTGCCCCTAGTGCCCTCCTCCTTACAAATGAGCCTCTTCAAACGACTCCCACAGAGTAAAAAAAAAAATTCTAGCCCCCTCACCTTCGGGTGTCCAGGTTGCAAACCCTAGCTGGGCCACATTTCATTCCCTTTTGGCTAGGTGTGCATGCTAAGACCAGCCTATGGCGATTGTACTTTGAATCACAATTGAGAGCCTAGGAGTGGGAAAACAAAATTTACGACAACATCCTGCATTTATATTTCATCTTCATCATAGTCAAACATCCCACGGTGCTTCACAAGAGTGATTATCAAACAAAGTTTGGCACTGAGCCACATAAACGGATATTAGAGCAAGTGGCCAAAAGCTTTGACAAAGTGGCAGGAATTAAGGAGCATCTTAAAGGGAGAGAGCGAGAGGTGGAGAGGTTTAAGGAAGGAATTCTAGAAGTTAGGGCCTAAGTAGCTGAAGGCACGGCCACCATTGGTGGTGCTGAGAATATCAGGGATGCACAAGAAGCCAGAATTGGAGGAGCGCAGAGATTGTGGATGATTGTTGTACTGGATGAGGTTACAAAGATGAAGAGGGCAAAGCCATGAAGGGATTTGTGAATAAGGATGGGAATTTTAAAATGAATGCATTGCTGGGCCAGAAGGCCATTGTAGGCCAGCAAGCACAGAGATGCTGGGTGAATGGGACTTGTTTTGGGTTAGGATATGAACAGCAGGGTTTTGGAGGAGCTCAAATTTATGGAGAGTGCAAGGTGGGAGGCCATCCAGTAGAGCAAGGCATGGATGAGGTTTTCAGCAGTGGATGAGCTAACCCAGGCAGTGATAGATGATTTATGGAGGTGGAAGTGAACAGTCTTGGTGATGCAGAGGATATGGAGTTGCAAGATCAGTTCAGCATCAATGTCAAGGTTGTGAACAGTCTGGTTCAGACTCAGATAGGAACCAGGGAGATGGGGCAAGGGAACAGAGTTTGTGGAAGAGAATGAAGACAATGGCTTAGGTCTTCCCAATATTTAATTGGAGGATATTTCTGCTCATCCAATACTGGATATCAGACAAACAAGAGGTATGACAAATCAGAGGTAGTGGAGTGGTCTTAGAGAGGTGGTTGTGAGCTAGAGCTTGGTGTCATAGGACCATAGACTGGTACAGCACAGAACATTAGCATACATGTGAACATGATGTCTTGTTTTCATATGTTGTCATCAAGGGTCAGCTTACAGATGAGAAATAGGAGGGTACCAAGGATAAATCCTTGGGAACTCCAAATATTAAAGAAAGGAAGAGCTTGCATTTATCTTTCCCAACCTTCTTTGGAAATAGTGCCATTGCATCTTTTACTTCAGTGGGCAGATGGGGCCTTGGTTTAGTGTCTCATCCAAAAGACAGATAGAGTGCCCCTGCTCCCTTGCAATGACTTTGTAGGAGTGGGCTGCAGCTTTGCTCCCACAAAGTCATACAGGAAACTCTGACTCATGAATGGGATCCAGCCCCTTCAGATCTCTGCCACATTTGGGGCCATTTCAATGGATTTCTGCTGAATTTATTACAGTCGTCCAGCAGAACCAACATGTTCGCAACACTACTTATGATTAAGTTTCTTTTAAATACTATAAATTTGTTGAGTAATAAAACATATAGAGCCATCAACCCTATTGCCTTCTCTATCATTTCCACCACACTTAGCAATTCTAACCTCTTAAGTTGAAACACAAAAGGATTGAAGTTTTGGTGCTAACTGGCAATGTGGTGACTTGCAAATGATGGATCGAGATCAGATAAGGACAATTCTGAATTTTAAACAAATTTATAAACACCAGACAAATATTTCTAATTATATCATTGGTTCACAAATGTAATGTTAATTCCCAGACTTCAGGGGGAATATCTATGTCACAAAGATGGTAATCTGAGAGGTGAGGATTTGGGCTACCAATGCTTTTACATTAAGTAGAGTTTGTGAAAGAAGGCCAAACAGAAAAGAAAATAGGCTAGGTGGACCATAGTACAAGCAACAAAATGTCCACAGGGAAGACCCTTTCACTGGGAAGTCTTGGTTGGGGTTTATTGAAAGACTGCTCTTTGCGGATAAGCTGGTACTGATAGTGTGGAAATGATGGCAAAAGAGTACTCCAATGGTTCGAGAAGTTTGACATGTCTCATGGGTGGTGATCGAAATACTGCAATGGACAGGATGAGAATATGGATCTTGATTACAGCACGCTGGCCTGCTGTTCGTACCTCCATCCAGGCCCATACTCTCTACTGCAGGACCAACAGGTTCTGCTGGGTGGCAAAGGAGACAGTTTTTGGATGAAGCAAGTAGTGAGACAGTAACTGTGTCTGGTTAAATATGAAGGGCATGTACCAGCTGGGTAGCTGCCCGGTAAGTCAGTTTTAAGCTGATATCAAAACTAGCTGACCAGACTCATTACAATTATAGTCAAGGTATCATTCAAATTCATAACACATGCACAACTATTATTTTATGATCAATTAATACAATGGACTCAAATGGATACCAATTCCTTTTTCATTGAAAATAATATTTGCCAAAATGAAACCAGCTCTTCCTACTTTGAAATTATCTTTCCCTTTGCAATCTTTCTATTAGGGGATTAATTTGAAGCTCATATAATAACAGAAAATGCTGGAAATACTGAGCAGGTTGGGCAGCATCTGTGGAGAGAGAACAGAGTTAACCTTTCAGGTCAATGAACTTTCATCAGAATTGGGTCAGCTACTTGAAATGATGGCCCTGACCGCTACTGGGGCAGGATTTCCAAGCTGCGGGGTGGAAGTTCTGCTTCGCTGTAAAGTTTTCATTTCATGGCGTACATGGGTTTTTTCAACACGGTTCCCCGTCCGGAAGACAGCCTAATTTACAGGCTTAATTACCTTGTCGGGTGGGAAACACTGCAGAAGAGGTGGCAGCCAAGGAGCAGGTAGATAACCTGTTGCTGGAGTAGAGATCATGTGGGGGATGGTGGGTTCAATGTGGCTTGTAAGGTCGTGGGTGATTGCGAGGGGGCGGACACAGATCAGGAGCAGGGTGGTGGGGGTGGTAGTGGTGATGGGTGACGTGGGGGGTCTGACTGTGGGGCAGTGGTCGGTGATCATGGGGGTGGGGGGGGTGACAGTGATAGCGGGGGAGGGGTTGCTGATCGTCGAGAGGGGCTGGTAATCAAGGGGCTGGGGGTTTCAGTGATAGCAGGAGGATCTACCTGTTGAGGCTGGGCTTTGGTGATTATGGAGGGTGTTGGCAATAGCAGTGGAAGTTCAGGGATCATGGGGGGGGTGGGGGGGGGGGTGCGGAGTGTTGGCGGTCACGGGAAGGGTTGGTGATTACGGGGTAGGTAGTGTAGGTAGTGAATGTGTCGGGGGGGGGGTGTCAGAATTCATGGGGGGAATGGTGGGTGGAGGGGCTTCAGTGATCACTGTGGGGAGCGATGATCGCGGTGAGAGTTGGTGATCATGGCGGGGGGGGGGGTGGTGGGGGGGGTCAGTGATCATAGGAAATGTTGATAATATCCTAGTCCTACTGTCCTAGTACATGAATTGCAAAAGATTAGTATGCAGGTTCAGCAAGTAGTTAGCAAAGCGAATAGAATGTTATCGTTTATTGTGAGGGGAATTGAATACAAAAGTAGGGAGGTTATGCTACAGTTATACAGGGCATTGGTGAGACCACATCTGGAGTACTGTGTACAGTACTGGTCTCCTTATTTAAGGAAAGATGTAAATGCGTTGGAAGCAGTTCAGAGAAGCTTTGCCAGACTAATACCTTGAATGCATGGGTTGTCTTATGAGGAAATTTTGGACAGGCTAGGCATGTATCTGCTGGAGTTTAGGAGAGTAACCGGCGACTTGATTGAAACAGACAAAATCCTGAGGGGTCTTGACAGGGTGGATGTGGAAAGGATGTTAGGATGTTTCCCCTTGTGGGAGAATCTAGAACGAGGGGTCACTACTTAAAAATAAGGGGTCGCCTATTTAAGACAAAGATGAGGAGAAATATTTTCTCTCAGAGGGTCGTGAGTCTTTGGAATTCTCTTCCTCAAAAAGCAGTGGAAGCAGAATCTTTGAATATTTTTAAGGCAGAGGTAGATAGATTCTTGATAAGCAAGGGGGTGAAAGGTTATCAGGGGTAGGTGGGAATGTGGCGTTGAGGTTACAATCAGATCAGCCATGATCTTATTGAATGGCGGAGCAGGCTCGAGGGTCCGAGTGACCTACTCCTGCTCCTAATTTGTATGCTTGTATGTATATATGTTCGCATACATTGGCATGTCCGAACGCTGTGGGGGCAGGGGCCGAATCATGGGGTGGTGTTCCAATCTGGGAGTGAAGCAGGTTAGCTTCGGGGGTTGGGGAAGCATTCCTGCTCCTCCTGGCCCACAATCAGTGAGGAAAAAGCACTTAGCTCTTCCACTTTTTAAAGTTCGACATCCCACCCAACCCAATGCCACCTGTTTTTTGGGGGCAGAGAGAAGTTAAAATTTCCCTCTTTAAACCGATTTCTTTCTCCACAAGTTTTGGAGTGTTCCAAGCATTTCCTGTTTTTCATTCAGATTTCCAGCGTCCACAATATTTTGCTTTTATTTTCAGTTTATAATTAATTGATTAAAGGATTTCAGAAGCTGAGCTCAGAAGCGCAACACACAAGTTCAATAAATTACACACAACGAACATTTATTCCCTATTTCCCTAGAACTTCTGTCAATTTTAATACCTTTTTGAAATGAACACTTTGGGCTGGATTTTCAAATGTTGGCAGGGCCGGGATCCCATGCGGGCACAATTTGAAAACCAAGGTCCGGGACGTCGTCTCTAGACCCCGATGCCTTTGGAACCTTCTGCAATATTCAAATTGCTTGCAGGGGGAGGTGTAGGGAATGGGAAACTTGCTCGCCTCCAATTAATGGCCCATTAAGTCTTTTCAATGGGCCAGGGAAGTCAGCACTGCAATTTTTAATGGAGATTTTGGTGAATCCGAACAATCTGGTGCACAAGAACACAAGAAATAGGAGCAGAAATAGAGCATACGGCCCATCGAGCCTGCTCCGCCATTCAATATGATCATGGCTGATCTTGGGCTTCAATTCCACTTTCCTGCCCGCTCCCCATATCCATTGATTCCCTGCGAGACCAAAAATCTATCTATCCCAGCCTTAAATGTATTCAGTGATGGAGCATCCACAACCCCCTATCACAGATAATTCCAAAGATTCACAACCCTTTAAGTGAAGTAATTTCTCCTCATCTCAGTCATGAATGAATGACCCCTTATCCTGAGACTGTATCCCCATGTTCTAGATTCTCTAACCAATGGGACCACCTCCCAACTTCTACCCTTTCAAGCCCTTTCAGAATCTTGTATGTCTCAATTAGATCGCCTCTCATTCTTCTAAACTCCAGAAAATATAGGCCCAATTTACGCAGCCACTCATCATAGGCTAACCCTCTCATCCCAGGGACCAATTTAGTAAATCTTCGCTGCACTGCCTCCAGTGCAAGTATATCCTTTCTTAAATGTGGAGACCAAAACTGCACACAGTATTCCAGGTGTGGTCTCACCAAAGCCCTGTACAATTTTAGTAAGACTTCTTTATTCCTGTACTCCAATCCTCTTGCAATAAAGGCCAACATGCCATTTGCCTTCCTAATAGCCTGCTGCAGCTGTATGTTAACTTTGTGCGTTCCTTGTACGAGTACCCCTAAGTCTCTCTGAACAGCAACACTTACCAGTTTCACACCTTTAAAAAAAAATATTTTGCTTTTCTATTTTCATTACCAAAGTGAACAACTTCACACTTCCCTACATTATACTCCATTTGCCATCCTGTTGCCCACTCACTTAACCTGTCTATATCTCTTTGCAGCCTCTCTACATCCTCACCACAGCTTACCTTTCCACCGAGCTTTGTATCATTATCAAACTAAGATACATTACTCTCTGTCTCTTCATCCAAGTTATTCATAGAGTGTAAATAGCTGAGGCCCCAGCACTGATCCTTACGGCACCCCACTATTCACTGCCTGCCAACTTGAAAATGCCCCATTTATGCTCACTATCTGCTTCCTGTCTGTTAACAAATCCTCTATTCATGCTAATATATTACCCCAACACCATGAGCCCTTATCTTGCCTATCAATCTTTTATGTGGCACCTTATCGAATGCCTTTTGAAAATCCAGGTATACTACATCTACTGGTTTCCCTTTATCTACCCTACTAGTTACATCCTCAAAAAACTCTAATAAGTTTGTCAAACAAGATCTCCCTTTAGTAAAGCCATGCTGACTTGTTCTAATCATACTATGCTTTTCCAAGTGCAATGTTAAGACTTCCTTCATAACAGTTTCCAGCATCTTCCCAATGACTGATGTGAGGCTAACTGGACTGTAGTTCCCTGTTTTCTCTCTACCTCCTTTCTTGAAAAGCGGTGTAACATTTGCCAACTTCCAATCTGATGGGACTATTCCTGAATCTAAGGAATTCTGGAAAATCAGAGCCAGTGCATCCACTATCTCTGCAACTATTTCTTTTAGAACCCTAGGATGTAGGCCATCTGGTCCCAGGGACTTGTCAGATTTTAGTCCCTCAAGTTTCTCCAATATTTTTTCTTGGCTGATATCAATTTCCTTAATTCCCTCACTCTCTTTAGCCCCTAGATTACTGTCTATTTCTGGTATGGAACTTGTGTCTTCTACAGTGAAGACAGACATAAAATATTTTATTTATTTAGAGATACAGCACTGAACCAGGCCCTTCGGCCCACCGAGTCTGTGCTGACCATCAACCACCCATTTTATACTAATCCTACATTAATCCCCTATTCCTACCTCATTCCCACCTTCCCTCACTTCCCCTACCACCTACCTATACTAGGGGCAATTTATAATGGCCAATTTACCTATCAACCTGCAAGTCTTTGGCTGTGGGAGGAAACCGGAGCACCCGGCGTAAACCCACGCAGTCACAGGGAGAACTTGCAAACTCTGCACAGGCAGTACCCAGAATTAAACCCGGGTCACTGGAGCTGTGAGGCTGCAGTGCTAACCACTGCACCACTGTGTTCAATTTGTTCAATGTCTCTGCTATTTCCTCATTCCCCATGATGATTTCTCTTGTCTCTGCCTCTAAGGGACCAACATCTACGTTAACTACTCACTACCTTTTTATGTACTTTTAAAAGCTCTTACAATCTGTTTTTATATTGCTGGCTCGTTTACTTTCATATTCTATTTTTTTCCTTTTTATCAACTTTTTGGTGGCCCTTTGCTGGTTTCTAAAACACTCCCAATCCTCAGACCTGCTATTTTTTGCAACATTGTAAGCCTCTTCTTTTAGTCTAATACTCTCCTTAACTTCCTGAGTGAGCCATGGATGGGTCTTTCTGGATGAGTTTTTGTTTTTGAATGGAATGTCCTTTTGGTGAACCCTTTCCTTCTAGTCTATTTACCCAATTAACCTCAGCCAGTTCTCCTCTCATACCTTCATAATTGGCTTTGTTTAAGTTTAATATTCTTGTTTGTGATTGAAATGTGTCACTTTCAAACTTAACCCAAAATTCAATGGCATTATGATCACTATTTCCCAGTGGATCTTTTACTATGACAGTGCTTGTTAACCCTGCTTCATTACACAATACGAGATCTAAGATAGCTTTATCCCCAGTTGGTTCTACAATGTATTGCTCCAAGAAACTGTCATGAAAGCATTCTACAAATTCATCTTCTAGACCACTGTTGCCAATTTGATTGTCCCAGTCTATATGCAGATTAAATTCCCCCACAATTAATACATTACCTTTTTATATGCTCTAATAATTACCCGTTTAATATTCTGTCCAATAATTTAACTGCTGGTAGGGAGCCTGTAAATTACTCCCACCAGTTTTTTATGACTCCTGCTATTCCTAATTTCCATCCAAACTGATTATACTTCATGATCATCCGAGGCCACATACCTTCCTATTAATGTCCTTCTGCCATCCTTTACTATCAGGGCTACCCCTCCTCCTTTGCCATTCTGACTGTCCAAAATATTGTGTATCCTGGAATATTTATCTCCCAACTTTGATCTCCTTGTAACCATGTCTCGGTAATGGCAATTAGATCTAGATCATTTACCTCTATTCGTGCCATTAGTTCATCTACCTTTATTATAAATGCTTTGTGCATTCAGATAAAGGAACTTCAATTTCATTTTTTACCTCTATTCCCTGCAATGACCTTATTTGCCAATGTACAATTTTTGTTAAACTCTCTGTCCCTTCCTGTCCCATTCTGTTGGGAGTTACCCACATCACTATCCTGCTCTGATGCCTTGACCTCTCTCTTTGGATTTCTAAATTTACCTTTCCACAAAGCCTCTCCCACCTCTGTTAGTTTAAAGCCCTGTCCACAGCCCTAGTTACACGATTGACCAGGACACTGGTTTCAGCCCAGTTCAAGTGAAGCCCATCCCAATGGAAAAGCTCCCTCTTCCCTGAGAACTGATGCCAGTGCCCCAAGAATTGAAACCCCTTCTTCCCACACCACTCTTTGAGCCATGCATTTAGTTCTTTAATCTGCGTGACCCTGTGCCAATTTGCACGTGGCTCAGGTAACAATCTGGAGATGATTACCTTTGATGTTCTGCATTTTAGTTTGAACCCTAACTCCTCAAATTCTCTAAGCAGAACATTATTTCCAGTTCTACCTATGTCATTGGTTCCCACATGGACCACGACAAATGGATCCTCCTTCTTCCACTCCAGGTTCCTCTCCAGCCCCGAGGAGATGTCCTTAACCCTGGCACTGGGCAGGCAACACAGCCATCGGAGCTCCTGCTCCGTGGCTACAGAGAACAGTATCTATCTCCCTGACTATACTGTCTCCCATCACTACCACATTTCTCTTCTCCCCCCCCCCCACTGGAATGGCATCTTTCACCATAGTGCCATGGTCAGTCTACTCATCCACCTTGCAGTCCTTCTCTTCACACAGGTAGCAAGGACCTCGGACCTGTTGGACAAGGTCAGGGGCTGAGGCTTCTCCATCACTACATGCTGATTCCCCCTACCTGCCTGACTTGCAGTCACACACTCCTGTCCCTGACCATTGGCCACCCCTAATGTTCTCCCTACTCTAAAGGGTGTCGCTGTCCTGGAACAAAGTGTCCAGGTAACTCTCCCCCTCCCTGATGCTCTGCAATGTCTGCAACTCAGTCTCCAGCACATGCGAGCTGCAGACACTTACTGCCGACATGGTTGTCCAGGATTGCAGTGCATTCCACAGATTTCCACATGCTGCAGTTGCAACACACCACCAGCCCTGCCATCTCTGTACACTCTTTTTTAGTCAGTCAATTAGTTAATAATTCAAGCTGAAGGAATGGAAAGTTGCATTCACCTACCTTGTAGTCAGAGAAAGAAGACTCACCAACTGCTGGAGACTGAAAAAGATAGGAAAAAGAGCCCCTCTTTCCCTCTCTGCACTGAATTCCCATTGATTGACAGAAAACTGCCACTACTGGCTGCTTCTTGTTTAACAAGGCTATTTACCTAACCAGCAGATTTAAAGCCTGAGACTTAATCTAAAATTTAAACTGGACAAAAACTTACCAGAACTTACCACGTGTACCAAATTTCCAAATTCACTCAGGCAACTGTTCCTTCTCAACTGCGTTCGTCTCAGAAGCTGGTCTGCTTTATCCAAGGATTCTGATAACTATTGTAGCAGAATGCTGAGCTATAAGTCAACACCTATTGAGCCTAACTACTTCCAGCTGATTGACAGACAACTGCCACTGCTTGCAGCCTCTTGTTTAACAAGGCTATTTGCCTAACGAGCAGATTTAAACTTGACTCTTAGTCCATAATTTAAACTGGGCAAAAACTTACCAGATCTTACCATGTGCACCAAATTTCCAAATTCACTCAGGCAACTGTCTCTTCTCAACTGCGTCCCCTCACTGTCTGGTGCACAGCTGTTAGGTTCGCTGCGGGGTGAAGGAAGTGTTTTTTTCATGTTTAAAATGATCAGGCCCTCCGGTCTCCTGTGCTGGAACACGTGCGGTACCGCAGTACCTCTGTTTTGGCTGTTTCCACTCTGTTTCATCCCTTTATGCTGCTGGCCCTTTGAAGAGTTGCCTCTTCTCTTCGGCAAGGCAGTAGCATGCCCCATCATGGCTGCCGCTTATCTTTGCCGCTGGCGCCAGGCAGGCAGCTTTACTTCCTGGAGGTGCTCAGTGCCAGAAATAGGGTGCCGAGCTCGCCTCCTACCCAATTAGGGCATTAGCATTTAAAAATAATGCGCAAGTGACACAGTGGAGGTGCGAAGTCAGGACCCAGAATTCTTCCAGGCTTTGGGTTCCCCATCCTGCTTTTAAAATTCAGCCTTTTGTCTCAGACTCTTGTAACTATTGAAATTGTCTGAGGCATTGAGTACAAGAGTTGGGACGTCATGTTACATTTGTACATAACGTTGGTTAGGCCACATTTGGAGTACTGTGTGTAGTTGGAGTACTGTGTGTAGTTCTGGTCGCCGCACTGCAGGAAAGATGTGATTAAGCTAGAGAGGGTGCAGAAAAGATTCACAAGGATGTTGCCTGGTTTGGAGGGCTTGAGTTATAAAGAAAGATTGGATAGGCTGGGTCTGTTTTCCCTGGAGCGAAGGAGGCTGAGAGGGGACATGATGGAAGTATATAAAATTATGAGAGGCATCGATAGGGTAGATAGCCAGAGTCTGTTTCCCATGGTAGGGGTGACTCAAACTAGAGGGCATAGATTTAAGGTGAGAGGGAGGAGGTTTAAAGGAGATCAAAGGGGTAAATTTTTCACACAAAGAATAGTGGGTATCTGGAATGAGCTGCCAGAGGAGGTGGTGGAGGCAGGAACAGTAGCAACATTTAAGAGGCATCTGGACAGGTACTTGAATGAGCAAGGCATAGAGGGATATGGAATTAATGCAGGCAGGTGGGATTTGTATAGATAGGCATTATGGTTGGCATGGATGCGGTGGGGCCTGTTTCTATGCTGTACGACTCTATGACTCGATGAAATTTCCATCAGAAGCACAAATTCTCTCTGGAAGCACATCAGTGGGAAAATCACAAACTTGAGGTAATGGCCGGAATTTATCGCTGGGCAGGAGGCCCCGCTCACAGGTCAAAAAGTTGGTGTCGAGCCCGCCTCTGCCAGGTCTGGAGAGCCAGGCCATGATCTTTTGCTCCCCAGGCTCTTAATTGGTCTTGGGCGGGACTTCCACCTCCTTGCAGCAGGAGTTGCCGGCCAGTCAGCGGGCCAGCAGCTCTTAGTCCCAGCAATGCCACCGGGAGCAATGGCCACTGCTGGGAATGCATCCAGCCATCGGCAGCAAGGTGAATGACAGCCCCGGAAGATAAGTAAGTTTTTAGGGCCTCGCTGGGGACAATCGGCTGGGCCCCGGTGAGGCAAGAGGGGTCGGTTAGGGGAGCGGGGGGAGTGTTGTGCGTTGGCGGTGGTTGGGGCTTCGGGGGCGACCTCCGTGGGGCACAGAGTGCCCGATCAGGTGGGCTCCCCCAACCCGCAAAAAGGCCGCCTAGTTTTATCAGGCGGGGTTCTTGAGGATTTTGCCGTCTGGCTGTCAAGGGGAAAATACCTGCAGTGGTGGGAGGAGGCCCTTAAGTGCCAGTTGATTGGCCATTTAAGGGCCTTGATTGGCCTGGGGTGGGCAGGCCATTTCTCGCCACCACCACCCCGTGTAATATTGCAGCAGGGTGGGAGGGGGTTGGGAATGGTCTTCCTGGTCCTCCCCCACTGCCACCAGCCTGCTTGTTTATGGAATGTAAAATTCCAGCCAATGATTCTTAATCACATTTTTCAGGATTTGTTTTTTGACTACCTTTCCACAGAAAGAATTTGGAAAAGATTTCTCTTAAGTGTTGAACTTTTAAAGCAATATGTATTCGTACAGGTTTAACAACAGTATGGAGATAATAGGTGGTTAAGCAAGAAGCAGTTTGTTCAGCTTGTCTCAGTAATTGGTAAACATATCACAATCCATTGGGCTGAATTTTAATCTGTAGACATGCTAGGAGCTTGAAGAGGTCTGATAGTATGTGGGAAACTTGGAAATAAGCATGTTTGTCAATCGCTTTTTAATTCTGCCACCTCTTTATCATTTTACATTTGGGTTTCCCATCCATTTAGCATCAGCAGGCGTGATGACAATGCAAATGATGTGATTTTAACTCCAGTATTTAAATGGATACTCCAAACTTGTAAGTTGAAGAAGCTTTGAGTTGTCATTGAGAACTACAGACTGCTTCCTATGTAATGGAGTTCGGCAAAAGCTGCATCATACTTCAGCAATGCCTTCCTGGATGGGCTGTTGGAGGCTGTAAGGGCCAGTAGGGAGATACTCTTCCATAGTAAAAGGGGGAAGAAGCCTGCAGCTGAAAAATGAGGGCGTGATTTAAGGTTGCTGAGGAGGTCAGGATTAGGATTGTGGTGCCATGCTGCTGGATCCAATGTAGGAAGCGATGCAATGACCATAGCAGGGCATGAAAGGTGAGAGAATCAGCTCATTGCTATACATTCTGAAGTGCTTATCACCCTAACACTCACACTCAAGCCGACTCCAGCACATCACTCTTCACACAAACTCCCATCCATCTCTGTCTATGCATTTCTTCACATCCCCATCTATCCATCCACCACTGACACTAACCCTCATCCTTATGCGATATCATTCTTCTCCCTCACAGTCACCCCTCAACAAATGCTGTCCATCCATCAGATGAACATATTCCATTACTCTCACTCATAGGTCATTCGTTCCCTCCTTGCAGGAGAAGAGAGCACAGAACACCAGGGAGAGGCAGGAACCAGAAGTGACCCTCTAGTCATCTCTCAAGTAACATTTGCAGAGGAGGAGGCACTGGTGATCAGCGGAGTCTCAGCATGCCTGGCTGTTAGAGATGGGGAGGATGGGGCTTGCCAACTGTCTGGTGGCAGAATTAAATATGAGGCAACCACATAACAAACAACACTCCCTCATGTTGACTTGGTGTCAACAGTCACTGAAATATGAAATATTTCCTTCACAGTGTTCATTCATGTCTTTTTTCTTCAACAGGGCCTTTATGCATCCAACAAGTGGTCCAGGTCATCCATGCTCCTCAGAGCAGCTGATTCCATTTGAGCATGCATCTTTACAGTACTCATGCAGACCATGCATCAGCTCAGATACTTGCACTTCAGTTGGACAAGTTAGAAAGACAATTGGGTCTTTCACCAGGTGACTCACACTTATCAAGGGAGCAAGAGCAGATGCTGGAAACAGGGACAACAGTGGAGAGTCTGCACGGGAGAATGCAGGGCTCTGCAGCTCTGCTCAGTGGGATGCAGATGCTGTAGTCCAGGGGTCTTTGACAAAGAGGATACTTCTGGAGAAGTAGCAGAGAATGTGCAATGTACTGCCAGGTGTTTCAAGGACACTGTACACAATTACAGAGATTGAAGGAGACCGTCTCAAACATGAGTGCCATAATGTCACAGGCCTTTGCAAAGACGTTTTCTTTCATGGAAACTGTGGTCTACTGTATGAAGTATCAAACGCAGCTATCACTTGAATGCATGTAGGGTCTCACCAATGATTTGCACACAGTGGGCTGAATTTTATCAGCCCTCTACAGCGGGCCTTTGAAATAGCAAGGGAAGGCAGGGGGTGGAGTGCCCCTCACCTTCCCAATGTCATTCAATTTTGTCAGGGATGGGGAAGGCCGTTGAAGCCAACTGAAACCCTTAAATGGCCAATTAATGGCCATTTATTGGCCTCATGCTGCCTCCGCTGTCATTTAAGCAGCAGCTGTTGCAGAAAGATCCCTTCTGCTTGGAAAATCTGTGACACACAGAAAGCCCCCAGCAACAAAGGCCACCCCTGCGCCAACACCCATTCCCTTGCCCTCCACAACTGGCACACCCCAACCCTTCCCCAGCGAGCCCGCCCCACTTAACTGCAGAGCGGGGCTCCATGGCTGCTCCTGGTCCTGGGACTCTTGCAGGACCAGCAGTAGCCAATGCTCTCAGTGGCACTGCAGGGACTGCTGAGCTGCCAGCCCTCTGATTGGCTGGCAGCTCTTGGGGTGGGATCTTCTCCCTTAAAGGGAATGGCATCCCCAATGACGGCAGTTAATTACCTGCTCGCCTTCGAATTTGGTCGGTGGTGCAGTGGTTAGCACCGCAGCCTCACAGCTCCAGCAACCCGGGTTCAGTTCTGGGTATTGCCTGTGTGGAGTTTGCAAGTTCTCCCTGTGACCGTGTGGGTTTCTGCCGGGTGCTCCAGTTTCCTCCCACAGTCAAAGAGTTGCAGGTTGAGAGGTAAATTGGCCATTGTAAATTGCCCCTAGTGTAGGTAGGAGAATGGTGGGGATGTGGTAGGGAATATGGGGTTAATGTAGGATTAGTGTAAAAATGGGTTGTTGGTTGGCACAGACTCGGTGGGCCGAAGGGCCTGTTCAGTGCTGTATCTCTAAATAGTAAAGGGCGGAGGCAGGGTTGCTCCCCTGTCTTCTGGTCCATCACCGGGATCCCAATTGCCGAGATAAAATCCAGCCCCATGAATGCCACTCTAAATAGGATGAATGATACCTTAGCCTTGATGTTTCATTGCCCCACTTTTCACCTATCGCTTCCCGCTCAGTCAGTACCCCACGTGCTGCCACATGTCCTGATGACCAAATCTGCCCCTGCACAGGTACAGTTGGAACAGTCTTTGGTGGGGCCCTCATGGGCTCCAAAATCCAGAGGATGTCGGTCAAGAGCATCTCAATAGTCAGAGTAGGGATGTGAGCAGCCAGCCTATACCTCCACTGAAGCCATTAGGGTTGCACCACGTAGAAGTTGCAGAAGGGCATGGACATGGGTATGTTACATTTTGTTTGGTGGTTAAATTTCTCTTTTAATTTGAACCACATATATATTATTCTTTTGCACCACTTCACCATTTTGCCCATTCTTGGTTGCTGGCTGGCATGTGGTCTTTTCAGTTGTGTAATGATGAATGGGCAGACATGATGACAAGCAATGGGGTTGCATGCAGTTGCAGGTTTGCTTTGTGTTAAGAACATTGAGTGGGTTGGGAGGGCAGTGTGGGTAAAGGTGGCTTTTGCATGTGGTTTTTAGATAGTTGCACTGGTGGAATCTAAGTGAAATTCAAAATAGCAACCTGAACAGGAGTGTGTGCACTGGTGATGTGTTGGCTGCACCACCTTCCACTTCCTCATCCTCATCTGTCCTTCTGCAGATCTAAACCTTGCTGCTGTGCAATGTTGTGCAGAGTCTGGATGCATATTGAAGGACACCTCCAGATCTGTCCAGGCACCTGAAGTGCATCTTCAGCACACCGACGGCTTGCTCAATGACTCACGTGGTGGTCATATGGCATTCATTGCATTGCTCCAGGGCCTCATTCCTCGGATTTCTGAGAGATGTCATTAACTACCTTTTAAGTGGGAATCCCCTCTAAGCAACCAGCCAACAAGTTCACTTCAGGAGCAGAGATCAGAGAGGATCGACTGGCACAAAATGAAGCAGCATTGCAGTTGCCTGGGTACCTTGTGCACATGTGCAAAAACACCTTTGTGTTTGCAAACTAGCTGCACATTGATGGAGTGAAATCCCTTGTGGTTGATGAGAGATCAGGAGATGCCTTAACTGCCATATGAATGCAGTCAGTGATGCCTTGCACCTGTGGGAAGCCAGCCAGAGGCAAACAGCACAATGTTTTTAAACAAACTGAACAAACACAAAGCTGCTGTGCTGAGTGCTCCCGCTCAGTGCAACTGTCAGAGAGAAGGAGAGAGAGGTGGGGTGGTGGGGGGAGGTGGTCTGGGGGCAAGAGAGAGGTGGAAAACAGAGAGAGAGGGGAACAGGGGGGCGGGAACAGAGAGAGAGGGGGAAACAAACAGAGAGAGGGGGCAGACAAAGAGGGGAGGGAAATAAAGAGAGGGGGGAACAGAGCGAGAGAGGGGAAGAGAGAGAGAAACGGGAAACAAAGAGAGAGGGACGGAGAGAGAGAGAGACAGAGAGAGAGAGTGGGGAGAAACAGAGAGAGAGAGTGAGGGGAAACAGAGAGAGAGAGGGGAAGCAGATGGGGGAACAGAGAGAGAGGGGGAACAGAGAGGGGGGGAACACAGAGCGAGGACAACACAGAGGGCAGAACACAGGGAGAGACAGAGGCAGAGAGAGAGATCTCACTCCTGAAAGATGGACATTTATCCAGAATACTCTGCATCACTACATCAAGTGTGTGGGCAGAGATTGACTACTTATGCAAGCAAAAACAATGTCGGGTATCTCACTAAATCAGTTTTCAATATGGTGATGAGAAAGTAAGTCAATAAATTGGCCTTCTTATTTAAAGCTTCTTCACAAAAATGAACATTTGTTGTTGTTTTTATTAGTAAGATAAATTTATAATGTCTTTATCTTTTGAAATTTTCTCAACGGCCCCTACCCCGGCCCGAGCAAAAATCATAATGCGGCCCTTCGCCCGAAAAGTTTGGACAACCGTGATCTAGAACTAGGAGGCACAGTTTCAAATTAGGGATCTCCCATTTAAGATGGAGATAGAGAAGAAATTCTTCCTCAAGAGAGTCATTAGTGTTTGGAATTCTCATCTCCAGAGAGCAGCGGAGACTGGGTCATTGAATATATTCAAGGCTGAGTTAGACAGATTTTTGATCAACAAGGGAGTCAAGGGTTATGGGGGGCAGGCAGGAAAGTGGAGTTAAGGTCACAATCAGATCAGCCATGATCTTATTGAAAGGTGGAACAGGCCTGAGGGGCCGAATGGCCTACTCCTGCTCTTATTTCTTATGATCGTATGTTGTTATGTTCCTGTAAAGTTGTAGATTTGTGAGCAACAAGCTGCTGTTGATGCTGCTGCTCCTGCCCGCTGTTGGTGCTGGTCATCTTGGTCCTCATCTGATGTCCAATCAAAGACAGCAAAAGTGGTACCCATGCTGATCTAATAGCTCAGAGCTCCAAAGTGAAGATCAGACTTCCAAACTTCCAAAGTGTAGATGAGACCTTTAAAGTATGTAAAGTAACCTCCAAAGTCTGTGAAGCAACCTCTCAGTACAAGTACTATAAACAAACCATTTCACACAACAGGTATGAAAGTAGCTGAGTATTTAGTATTTATAGGCATTTTTTCCTATCATGGCTTCAGTCCCCTCAGTTGCTGCTGTGTTCTCACCTTGCTTTCACTCACGAGTTCCAGGAAACCCATGGACCCAAAGTTAATGTACAAGACCCATGTCAATATTGTTCTAATTGAGAGAGTAACACATGTCAATTGACAACCTGCCTCTCCCAAGGGTACTGTATGCACACAGCCTAGTGTTTTGTTTTAATTCATTTGTGTAATGTGGGCATCGCAGGCCAGGCCAGCATGTATTGCCCATCATAATTGCCCTAGAGAAGGTGGTGGTGAGCTGCCTTCTTGAACCGCTGCATTCCATAGGGTGTAGGTATACCCACAGTGCTGTTAGGAAGGGAGTTCCAGGATTTTGACCCAGCGACAGTGAAGAAATTACGATATAGTTCGAAGTCAGGATGGGTGTGTGGCTTGGAGGGGAACTTGCAGGTAGTGGTGTTCCCATGCATCTGCTGCTTTGTCCTTCCAGGTGATAGAGGTTGTGGGTTTGGTAGGTGCTGTCTAAGGAGCCTTGGTGAGTTGCTGCAGTGCATTTTGTACATGGTACACACTGCTGTCACTGTGAATCTGTGGTGGAGGGAGTGAAGGTTGAAGGTGGTGGATGAGGTGCCAATCATGCGGGCTGCTTTGTCCTGGATGGTGTCGAGCTCCGTGAGTGTTGTTGGAGCTGCACCTATCCAGGCAAGTGGAGACTATTCGATCACAGTCCTCACTTGTGCCTTGCAGATGGTGGACAGGCATTGGGGAGACAGGAGGTGAGTTAGTCGCCACAGAATTCCCAGCCTCTGACCTGCTCTTTTAGCCACGCATTTATGTGGCTGCTCCAGTTCAGTTTCTGGTCAATGGTAGCCTCCAGGATGTTGATAGTGGGGGATTCAGTGATCGTAATGCCATTGAACGTCAAGGGGAGATGGTTAGATTCTCTCTTGTTGGAGATGGTCATTGCCTGGCACTTGTGTGACATGAATATTACTTGCCACTTATCAGTCCAAGCCTGGATGTTGTCCAGTCTTGCAGTATATGGACATGGGCTGCTTCAGTATCTGGGAAGTCATAAATGGTGCTGAACATTGTGCAATCATCAGCGAACATCCCCACTTCTGAGGAGGGAAGGTCATTGACGAAGCAGCTGAAGATGGTTGGACCTAGGACACTGCCCTGAGGATCTCCTGCAGTGATGTCTCGGAACTGAGATGATTGACCTTCAACAACCACAACCATCTTCCTTTGTGCTAGTTATGTCTCCAACCAATGGAGAGTTTTCCCCCTGATTCCCATTGACTCCAAATTTTCTAGGGCTCCTTGAGGCCGTACTCAGTCAAATGCTCCCTTGATGTCAAGGGCAGACATTCTCACCTCACCTCTGGAGTTCAGCTCTTTTGTCCATGTTTGGACCAAGGCTATAATGAGTTGAGGAGCTGAGCGTCAGTGAACAGGTTATTACTGAGCGAGTGCCACTTGATAGCACTGTCGACAACCCCTTCCATCACTTACCTAACGATCGGAAGACTGATAGGGTGGTAATTCGCCGGGTTGGATTTTTCCTGCTTTTTGTTCACTGGACATACCTGGGCCATTTTCCACATTGCTGGGTAGATGCCAGTGTTGTAGCTGTACTGGAACAGTTTGGCTAGATGAGTGGCTAGTTCTGGAGCACAAGTCGTCAGTACTATTGCCGGAATGTTGTCAGGGCCTATAGCCTTTGCAGTGTCCAGTTCCTCCAGCCGTTTCGTGATATCACGTGGAATGAATCGGATTGGCTGAAGACTGGCATCTGTGATGCTGGAAGCCTCAGGAGGAGGCCAAGATGGATCAGCCTCTCGGCACTTCTGACTGAAGATGGATGGAAATGCTTCAGCCTGGTCTTTTGCACTAATGTGCCAAGCACCCCCATCATTCAGGATGAGCATATTTGTGGAGCTTCCTCCTCCTGTCTGTTGTTTAATTGTCCACTGCCATTCACAACTGGATGTGGCAGGATTGCTTGCCTTAGTTCTGATCCGTTGGTTGAGGGATTGCTGTGCGCTGTCTCTTGCATGCTGCTTCTTCAGTTTGGCGTGCACGTAGTCCTGTGTTGTAGCTTCACCAGGTTGACACTTCATTTTTAGGTATGCCTGGTGCTGCTCGTGGTGTGCTCTTCTACACTCTTCATTGAACCAGCGTTGGTCCCCCGACTTGATGGAAATGGTAGAGTGGGGGATATGCCAAGCCATGAGGTTACAGATTGTGGTTGAATACAATTCTGCTGTTGCTGATGGCCCACGGCACCTCATGGATGCCCAGTTTTGAGTTTCTCGATCTATCCCATTGAGCATTATGGTTGTACCACACAACACAATGGTGTGTAGCCTCAATGTGAAGGCGGGACTTTGTCTTCAAGGACTGTGCAATGGTCACTCCTACTAATACTGTCATGGATAGATGCATCTGTGACTGGCGGATTGGCAGAACGAGGTCAAGTAGGTTTTTCCCTCTTGTTAGTTCCCTCGCTACCTGCTGCAGACCCAATCGAGCAGCTATGTTCTTTAGGCCTCGGCCAGCTCGGTCAATAATGGTGCTACCAAGCCACTCTTGGTGATTGACATTGAAGTCCCTCACCCAGAGTACATTTTGTGCCCTTGCTACCCTCAGTGCTTCTTCCAGTTGGTGCTCAACATGGAGAAGCACTGTTTCATCAGCCAAGGTGGCGGGGGGGGGGAGGTGCGGGGAAGGGGAGGGGGAGGTGCAGTAGGTGATAATCAGCAGGAGGTTTCCTCGCCCATGTTTGATCTGATGCCATGAGACTTCATGGGGTCCGGAGTCAATGTTGAGGACTCCCAGGGCAATTCCCTCCCGACTGTATACCACTGTGCCGCCACTTCTAGTAGGTCTGTCCTGCCGGTGGGACAGGATGTACCCAGGGATGGTAATGGTGGTGTCTGGGACATTGTCTGAAAGGTATGATTCTGTGAGTATGACTATGTCAGGCAGTTGCTTTACTAGTCTGTGGGACAACTCTCACAGTTTTGGCACAGGCTCCCAGATGTTAGTAAGGAGGACTTTGCAGGGTCGACAGAGCTTAGTTTGCTATTGTCTTTTCTGATGCCTAGGTTGAGGCTGGGTGGTCCGTATGGTTTCATTCCTTTTTTTAGACTTTGTAGCTGTTTAATACAACTGAATGGCTTGCTAGGCCATTTCAGAGGGCATTTAAGAGTCAACCACATTGCAGTGGGTCTGGAGTCATATATAGGCCAGACCAGGTAAGGATGGCAGATTTCCTTTCCTAAAGGACAGTACTGAACCAGATGGGTTTTTACAACAATTGACAATGGTTTCATGGTCACTTCTAGACTAGCTTTTATTTCCAGATTTTATTAATTGAATTCAAATTTCACCTTCTGTCATGGTGGGATTCGAATCCATGTCCCCAGAGCATTAGCCTGGGGCTCCAGGTTACTAATCTAGTGACATTACCACGACACCAATGCATCCCTGGTGCACTGAATGCGGAAGTTGTCAGGTTAGAGCCGACATCCAAATGCAGTCACTTCTGCCAGATTAAATTCGCCACCTGGACCCAACACATCTGCTCTCGAGGTTAAAATTGACCCCCATGCACCGCCTCCCCCACCAACCCCACATTGCATTTGAAAGTATTTGGTCTCGAGCATTCAGCAGTGGTGGTCTGGCAGACCTTCCCTTCTAGTTGTGAACACAGGGCAATAAAAAGAGACAGAGACACAGATAAGCAGTCAGATTCAGCCAAGGCTGCAAAGTCGGTCAGATTCTAAACAGAAAGCTTTGGCCAGGTTCTGAAGAAGAATACAGGAGGGTAATTAGTGACTACTTTGCTTAAGTCAAGCAAGATGACCTGCTGACGTAGGGAAGCATAGCATGTTCATTATTTTGTTTCATTGCACAAAGTCAAGTTGTAATGAGGGAATTAACTGAGTCCTGTTATAACACTGTTCTGTATATTTACTCACTGAAATAAAGCAACTTCAGGATTTATATTTGGCTTCATTTTACCTTGTGTTTTCTCAGTCTGCCCTCAAAATGATTGGAGTGGTGTCTGGGTGCACAAGCAAAAGGTACAAATATCTGGTTCAGTTCTTTTCTAATGCTGTCATGTAGGTAGATAATATAAGGGACAAGTGATCTGCTTACAGGATTGACTGATGCTACTGAATTTGTAACATTCACTCTTTCAAATGTTATAAACTGGGCAAAATAATCCTACTATGGTATATTCGGTTAATTTAACATGTGTGTATCTTGTTCTTATTATTCCAATTTTCCCTTTTAATCCCTTACCTCAGGTAAGGACTTGAGATGTGGTACATTACATAATGCAGCCCTCTGGTACAGGTAAGCCTGTACAATGAATATTGGTGGACAATTGGACTGCAGGTGCCATCCCAATCAAGTCCAATGATGTTTTCTCCTGTTGTCCACACATTTACATTTTTAGAATGGGTCAAGGAGTTGTAACCCTGGATGATGTTTTGAGGATGCTGAGATAAATTATAGATTGCCACTCAGGTGAAATTGACCAATTCAGCAGAGTCCAGGGGTGAGACCTTTCAAATATTGTGTACATGGTAGTTTGCCTGCCTATCCAGAACTTTAATCTGCCCCCGAATATGTTCATGTGGCACCACTTGCTTCCCTCATGTCATATCTTGACACTGTTCTCAAGATCCCAAGCTAAATATCAAATTCATGGCTTAGGTTTAGTCTTAGTCTCTAGTGTTGCATAGAATCTACAGCCGAGAATCAGGCTATTTGGCCTAACTGGTCTATGCCAGTGTTTATCCTCCACATAAGCCTCCTCCAACCTTGCCCTCAAATAGCCTTTATTCCCTTCTTCCCCCATTTATGCATCAAACCATCTCTTAAATGTGTCGAGCTTCTCCTTAGTAATGACTCATCACTGCAGTAATAATGATCAAATTTCATGCTGGAGAGTTATAGGATCATTTATGGCACAGAAGGAGAACATTTGGCCCATCGAGTCCATGCCGGCTCTCCACAGAGCTATTCAGTCAGTCCCACCCTCCCACACGATCCCTGTAGCCCTGCAAGTCTATTTCCATCAATTGGCCATCCAACTTCCTTTTGAAGTCATTGATCGTCTCCGCTTCCACCACCCTTGTTGGCAGCGAGTTCCAGGTCATTAACACCCATTGCGTTAAAAAAGTTCTTCCTCATACTCCCCCTGCATCTCTTGCTCAAAACTTTCAATCTGTGCCCCCTAGTCCATGTACCATTAGTTAATGGGAACAGTTTTTCCTTGTGGTGAAGTTGTCCCTTTAAAGCAAGCGGAAGATGCTACCAATATGCATTTCTCAGCATCGGTTCCCTGATGTGTGCTAGCTCCAAATTTTTTAAAAATGGGATCTTAGTGCATGCTGTCACTTCCAAAATGTATACCAAAGACGACAAGAGATAAAATTTCATCCTAAGTGTCTAACTGACATTCCATTGACCATTATGAATGGAGTCACAAATGTGAAAAAATAATCTAATATTGAGAAATTCAGTAGTGCTCAATCTCACCAAGACTGAAAATAATAGGATACAAAATGAGATAAATGAAAAATTGATAATTAGGTTTGGTTTTAATAGTCTATAGATAATCAGGTAAAAGGAAGACTGGGAAAAGTAAGAAGTTCCACAATTTTGTTAAGGTATTGGGAACAAATTAGTTGGAGTAGAGATTTGACCTCAGTGAGGATGCATGGGAAAAGGAGGAATGAGAGAGAAAAATTAAGAGGGGAAATGACCTTTATAATATCAATAAAATAGAAAGACAAGATAGAGAAAATAAGTTGGAGACTATAGGTGGAAGAAGGATTGTCTACTAGAAGATAGGTTCTTGGTCTGTTTTTAAAGATAATTTAATACTGTGCTGCACTGGTATGATAAATTAAAGGCACCATTTTATTCTTTTAATGTTATTTGAGGGAATGGAAAGAAGCTAACATTAAATAACTTGAAGAAAAAATGAAGGGTTCACACTTGTTCAGTAAAGACGACATTCCCTGAGAGAGATTTTTTCTCTACGCGTTCCAGTAATACTAAATTTATCTTAAAATTACAATCCCATTTCATTTCAAATAATGAGCATTTAATTATTGATATCAAATTAATTTTTAACACAGAATTTTTTTCCCCTTTGAAGTGTATTAACATTAGTAAATCAAAAAAAAAGCAAGTTAAAATTCTCAAGCCAGAAATCAGTGCTATAGAGCCAGCGACTGGCCCCTGCTACATGTAGCCCACCCACCTGTGCTAATTTACACAGTGGGGATCAAGGGACAGGTGCGTGACAGGGTGCGCATGGTAGGCTCCTTTCCTGACTGCACTGGCTTGTGAAAATGCTCCCCAGAAGTACCCATAGTTTTTTTCATAATCATGCACTTAAGTTAAATAATACATTCAATATGTCACAACCAGGAGGACTTTCATGATAAAATGTGATTTAACCCCTCTTTTATTCCTGTTGATAATACTTTCTGTTATCTTGGGACTATTGGTCATATATAATTTCTAACCTTGTGAGACATAATGGACTTGCGATAAGACTTAGATGCTATGCAAAGTGAAGCTGAAATACAGGATATCAGCGCCCTTACATTACGAGACAAAAAAAGCATTATTTCCACCTCAGAGCTCCTGAATCCTTATATTATCATACTTGCTTGTGATTATAAGAGCTTTCAAACAAGGTCATTGTTTGCCTTAAACTGAATTGGATGAGCACTTTGTTTATGTACACTAATTTCATAGTATGTTGCACCTTTTATTTCTCTAGTCTCTTCATTAGGAAGCATGTATGGTTCATTTAATACTGTCAACCTAAACCAACAATTTTAATGCTATCTGCAACAACAGTGAGAAATCAATTGGACTGAAATGACTGGAGGCAGTAATGGGAAGCAAATATTCAGTTGTCCAAAATCCTAGCATCCAGTTCATTCCAGTCCAGTAACAAGGGCACATTGTGAAGCTGGGGACCCTTGTGCTTTAGACTGCTGGACCATTTGTGATGCAATTGCACACTTAGCCCCATAAATCCCTTGGGTCATAATCCAGATGATTACACGATGATAATGCCTGACAGTGGCCACCAGCACTGACCTGGTTGGAGTTTGTCAGATCAGTGGTGAGCTCCTTATTAGCACATAGCAAGAGGGTGCAAGTGCCATTTCGGGGACATATCTGGTGCTTGCCTGTCCCATGCCCATGGAAACTCCAATGTTACTCTGCTTATCATAGGCAGGAGAGTTTTCCCCAAGCCTCCTCTGACTTAAACAATCATCCTATCAGCCCTCTGAGCAAGGTAGGCCCCCGTCTATAAAAGCTTTGACAAAAAGGTCTGGGTGGTCTTTGTCGGTTTGGGCCACTTGCTGGTGTGAAGCCCATGGGTAGAGGTCCCATGCTTCCGAACCTTTTGGGGTAATCCTCAACTTACTGAGTGCGGAACAGGCACAGAATGGGGAGAATTTTATGCTCTCCCCCCATGGTGGGTTTAGAGGTGGAGAGAGCATACAATTGGGAGGGAAGGTGGCAAAGGGATAACCGCAACCGTCCCGCCTCCACTGAAATTAAATCCGGATGGGAAGGCTGAATGGCCTTCCCAACCTGCCACCAATTGAGCCCCTTAAGTGGGCAATTAATGCCTAATTAAGGGCCTCATCCCGCTGCTGCCACAATTAGCAGTGAAGCGGGCGGGCCTGTTGCTGCATGGGAAGTACGGCAAGAAAAACCATGTGGGTTGCTTGCCAGCTCCAGGAGGGAGGTGTGGGGTCCCTTGTTAAAAGGCACTTAGTGCAAGAACGAGGGACCCAGCTGAGTGGGACCAGCACAGTTTAAAAGAGCAGCGGCAGCGGGAAAGAGTGATACTGAGTGGGACCAGCACAGTTTAAAAGAGCAGTGGCAGCGGGAAGGAGTGATACTGAGTGGGACCAGCAGAAGGAGCGGAGAGCAGTTGGACCTGTGTGAGAGCAGTCCCGGTGCGTGGAGTTTTGAAAAAAAAGACAACAGTGACATCACAGGAAAGCTGCAATGTGATTGGCTGGTGAGTAACTGCTGTTAGGGAATAGCTCTAAATAGCTGGCTTAGTAACTAAGGAAAGAAAGGTCTACAGTTTATTTTCATATATAATAAGTAGTGTTTTTTAGGGAGTTCTGGAGTAACGAGGACCAGGGAAGAAGGGACCCAGAGTAATTGATATTATTTGATATTAAGCATCTTCCAAAAGGCTTAATTTAAAGTGTTAAGTCATGGCAGGAGAGCTCAAAGCCGTGGTGTGCTCCTCGTTCTCTATGTGAGAAGCCGGGAACAATTCCAATGCCCGGGACCAGCATGTGTGCAGGAAGTGTCTCCAGCTGCAGCTCCTGGAAGCCCAGGTTTCAGAGCTTGAGCGGCGGCTGGGGACACTGTGGAGCATCCGCGAGGCGAAGAGTATCGTGGATAGCACGTATAGAGAGGTGGTCACACCGCAGGCTCAGACTCCACAGGCAGGAAGGGAATGGGTGACCACCAGGCAGAGTAACAGGACTAGGCAGGCAGTGCAGGAATCTGCTGTGACTATTCCCCTGCAAAACAGATATCTTCTTCTTTGGCCTCCTTATCTCGAGAGACAATGGGTAAGCGCTTGGAGGTGGTCAGTGGTGTGTGGGGCAGCGCCTGGAATGGCTATAAAGGCCAATTCTAGAGTGACAGGCTCTTCCACAGGTGCTGCAGAAAAATTTGTTTGTTGGGGCTGTTACACAGTTGGCTCTCCCCTTGCGCTTTTGTCTTTTTTCCTGCCAACTGCTAAGTCTCTTCGACAAGCCACACTTTAGCCCCGCCTTTATGGCTGCCCGCCAGCTCTGGCGAACGCTGGCAACTGACTCCCACGACTTGTGATCAATGTCACAGGACTTCATGTCGCGTTTGCAGACGTCTTTAAAGCGGAGACATGGACGGCCGGTGGGTCTGATACCAGTGGCGAGCTCGTTGTACTGCTTTGGAAATTGTTGGGGGGAATGGCCTCTCAGGGGAAAGCAGCAACAGGCCAATTCGTTGCACCATGGTTGGTTCTGTTGCACAGGGGAGGAGTAAAAAGTATGGAAATGCGATAGTTCTGGGGGATTCAATTGTAAGGGGAATAGTTAAGAGTTTCTGTGGCCGCAAATGAGATTCCAGGATGGTATATTGCCTCCCTGGTGCTAGGGTCAAGGATGTCTCAGAACAGTTACAGGACATTCTGAAGGGGGAGGGTGAACAGCCAGTGATCGTAGTACACATTGGTACAAACAACGTAGGTAAAAAAAAGGATGAGGTCCTAAAAGTAGAATATAGGGAGTTAGGAAGTAAGTTGAAAAGTAGGACCTCAAAGGTAGTGATCTCAGGATTACTACCAGTGTCACGTGCCAGTCAGAGTAGAAATAGCAGGATGTATCAGATGAATATGTGGCTGAAGAGATGATGTGAGGGGGGTGGTTTTAGATTCCTGGAACATTGGGACCAGTTCTGGGGGAGGTGGGACCAGTACAAACTGGGGGGGGTTACACCTGGGCAGGACCGGGACTGATGTCCGAGGGGGAGTATTTGCTAGAGTGGTGGGTGGGTTTAAACTAAAATGGCAGGGGGTTGGGAACCTTTTCAAGGAGTCAGAGGAGGAGGGATCAAAGACTAGAATAAAAGACTGTAAGGGGAATAGGAGAAGTGAAAGGCAGAGAAATCAAGGGCCAGAATCAAACAGGGCCACAGTGAAAAATATGGGAAGGGGACAAGTAATGTTAAAAAGACAAGCCTTAAGGCTTTGTGCCTTAATGCGTGGTGCATTCGCAATAAAGTGGATGAATTAATCGCGCAAATAGATGTAAACGGGTATGATATAGTCGAGATTACGGAGCCATGGCTGCAGGGTGACGAGGGATGGGAAATGAATATCCAGGGATATTCAGTATTTAGGAAGGACAGACAAAAGTAAAAGGCAGTGGAGTGCATTGCTGGTTAAAGAGGAAATTAACGCAATAGTGAGGAAGGATATTAGCTCTGACAATGTGGAATCTATATGGGTAGAGCTGAGAAACACTAAGGGGCAAAAAACGTTAGTGGGGGTTGTATATAGACCCCCAAACTGTAGTGGTGATGTTGGGAATGGCATTAAACAGGAAATTAGAGATACATGCGATAAAGGAACATCTGTAATTATGGGTGTCTTTAATCTGCATATAGATTGGGCAAATCAAATTAGTCACAATACCGTACAGGGGGAATTCTTGGAGTGTATATGGGATGGTTTTCTGGACCAATACATTGAGGAGCCAACTAGAGAACAGGCCATCCTAGACTGGGTATTGTGTAATGAGAGAGGAATAATTGACAATCTAGTTGTGCGAGACCCCTTGGGGATGAGCGACCACAACATGATAGAATTCTTCATCAAGATGAAGAGTGATGTAGTTGATTCTGAGTCTCGGGTCCTATGAAGGTATGAGGCCATGATGGAGAGCACTGTTTCAGTGTTTCCCCTACTTGTGTCGTTGAGGTTCTTATTGGGGTTTGTGTACCTTGCCACAGATGAAGACCGGTTCATTTCCCAATAGACAACTTATAAAAGAGGGAAAGTAGAAGACTGAGTTCAGGCTGCCTATCGAACCTTTCGAATAGAAAATAGAAGGATTTCATAACCTGAAAAGTGCAGATAAACGTGCATCGTAGCAGTCTACTTCCTATGATGACATATAAGGAGGGCTCTTGGTAAAACTTCAGTGAACATTTTTTTTGCTTATTTCTGTTCAGTTTCTACCCTGGTTATTTTTCAGTAGAAAAACTAAATCTGTACGGAGGTAAAATTGGTCTTCAGTGATATCAATCACCTAACATGCAATAGGGAATCAGCATCCTGCCCTAGCCCTGAACTCCCATCTTTCTCCAGTTTCTCTCCCTCCCTGAGCTCATTTTATCCATGAGACCTTATCCACCTCCTACGCCCTTGATCCTATTCCACAAAACTGCTGACCACCTAGCTTCCCCTCCTGGTTCCCCTGTTAGCCGATACTGTTAATGGTTCTCTCTCTTCAGGTGTTGTCCCTCTCTCCTTCAAATCTGCCGTCATCATCACTAAAGGCCTGCTACCCGACCCAAACCCAACGGGACCCAGCGTCATGTGTCGAGTTCAGGTCAGATTGGGTCGGGCCTGTCATCCAGGTCTGGCTTTCGGGCTCGGGTCGGGCCGAGTCCGGGTCAGGGTCGGGCCGCTCACTTAGGGTAAGTCTGCTGGTAAGTATTGAAATTAAAAAACTTACCTGAGCTGGGAGTCCGGGTCGAAACTGAGTCTGCGCAGTGAGCAAGTGACGTCACTATGACGTCATCGTGCATGCACTGCAGCTTCCTGCAGCTTTGGTGTCAGGAAGGTAAGTAAAAGGATGGTTGGGTCGCACTTGGGTTGGGTTGAGTCAGGCTCGGGCTCAGGTCAGGTTGGGATCGGGGCAAAATCAGAGAGACTCAGGTTGGTGGAGCTCGGGTCTGCTGTGGTTCGGTCGGGTTCACTTTCCCGACCTGAGCAGGCCTATAATCATCACTCTCCTCAAAGAATCAACCTTTAACCCCGCTGTCCTTGCAAACTATCATCCCATCTCCAACCTCCCTTTCCTCTCCAAAGTCCTTGAACATGCTGAAGAGAGAAAAAGATTGGTGAAGACAAATATAGGTCCCTTACAGTCAGAAACAGGGGAATTTATTATGGGGAACAAAGAAATGGCTGACCAACTAAATGCATACTTTGGTTCTGTCTTCACAAAGGAGGACACAAATATCATAGCAGAAATGTTGGGGAACACAGGGTTTAGTGAGAGGAGGGGAACTGAAGGAAATCAGTATTAGTAGAGAAATGGTGTTGGGGAAATTGATGGGATTGAAGGCCAATAATTCCCCAAGGCCTGATAATCTACATCCCAGAGTACTTAAGGAAGTGGCCCTAGAAATAGTGGATGCATTGGTGGTCATCTTCCAAGATTCTATAGACTCTGGAACAGTTCCTACAGATTGGAGGTTAGCTAATGTAACCCCACTATTTAAAAAGGGAGGCAGAGAGAAAACAGGGAATTATAGACCATTCAGCCTGACGTCGGTAGTGGGGAAAATTCGAGAATCCATTATCAAAGATTTTTTAGCAGAGCACTTGGAGGACAGTGGTAGTATCGGACAGAGTCAGCATTGATTTACGAAAGGGAAATCATGCTCGACAAATCTACTAGAATTCCTCAAGGATGTAACTAGTAGAGTTAATGAGGGGGAGCCAGTGGATGTGGTTTATTTGGACTTTCAGAAGGCTTTTGACAAAGTCCCACATAAGAGATTAGCATGTAAAATTAAAGCGATTGGGGGTAGTGTATTGCGATGGATAGGCAGTGACTCGTGGGGTACCGCAGGGATTGGTGCGAGGACCCCACCTATTCACAATATATATTAATGATTGAGATGAGGGAACTAAATGTAATATCTCCAAATTTGCAGATGACACAAAACTGGGTGGAGGGTAAGTTGTGAGGAGGATGCAGAGAGGCTTCAGGATGTTTTGGACAAATTGAGTGATTGGGCAAATGCAAGGCAGATGCAGTATAATGTGGATAAATGTGAGGTTATTCACTTTGGTAGCAAAAACAGGAAGGCAGATTATTATCTGAACGACTCTAAACTGTGAGAGGGGAATATGCAACGAGACATTGGTGTTCTCGTACATCGCTGAAGGTAAGCATGCAGGTGCAACAGGCGGTAAAAAAGGCAAATGGTATGTTGGCCTTCATAGCGAGAGGATTCAAGTACAGGAGCAGGGGTGTCTTGTTGCAATTATACAGGGCCTTGGTGAGGCCACACTTGGAATATTGTGTGCAGTTTTGGTCTCCTTATCTGAGGAAGGATGTTCTTGCTATAGAGGGAGTGCAGTGAAGGTTTACCAGACTGATGTCTGGGATGGCAGGACTGACGTATGAGGAGAGATTGAGTTGGTTAGGATTATATTCGCTGGAGTTCAGAAGAGTGAGGGAGGATCTCATAGAAACCGCTAAAATTCTAACAGGACTTGACAGGGTAGATGCAGGAAGGATGTTCCCGATGGTGGAATTTGCTACTACAGAAAGCAGTTGAGGCCAAAACATTGTATGTTTTCAAAAAATAATAGATAGATCTCTTGGGGCGAAAGGAATCAAAGGATATGGGGGGAAAGCGGGAACAAGTTACTGAGTTGGATGATCAGCCATGATCATAATGAATGGCGGAGCAGGCTCGAAGGGCCGAATGGCCTACTCCTGCTCCTATTTTCTTTGTTTCTATGGAAAAGGGGGGGCCCGCTGAGAGCTATTCCCCTGCCCTTGCTGCTGACCTCCCTACACCACCTTCCCCCGTGATCCCCACCCAGCGAGACCCCTCCCACCCTGACCTACCTGTGGCTTGGGTCCAGGTGGGTGCTCCATTGGCAGCAGCCGCTGTCTCCACGGTGGCGATGCTCAGTTAAAGAGCTGCCGGCCTCTGATTGGCCAGCACCTCTCAGAGGACAGGACTTCCATCATTGGAGTCCTTGATCCCGTGGAAAGCCCTCCGCTGTCCAGTTAAGTGCCTAATTGGCACTTGATTTGGAGGGCCTCCCACATAACGGGCAACACGGGGTACTCGGCAGCATTTTTGCAAGCGGTCAAGACCACCATCACCCAGATAAAATCCAGGCCAATGTCCAACTTAGGAAGTTCATGCTCATTATTTGCTTTGTAAGGATTGTATGGAAATAACCTGGGCTCCATTGTTTCTCTGAAGATTGTCTTTCTGGAATTCTGTCAGAAATCCACCCCAGAATATCAAGCCCCAAGTATTTAACATTGATGAAAAAGTGATCACTATCAACTGCTTCTCGCACCAGCTCTGAAAGCAACAGCACAGGTATTAACTGCTAAATTATTGCACTAACAAGCTGGACCAGTACAAGTCCATAATGAGGCAATCTCCAGGGTCTCATTTTTTTTTCATTCATGGGATGTGGGCGTCGCTGACCAGGCCAGCACTTATTGCCCATCATAATTGCCCTTGAGAAGCTGGTGGTGAGCTGCCTTCTTGAATCGTTGCATTCCTTAGGGTGTAGGTACACCCACAGTGCTGTTGGGGAGTTCCAGGATTTTGACCCAGTGATAGTGAAGGAACGGCGATATAGTTCCAAGTCAGGATGATGTGTGACTTGGAGGGGAGCTTGCAGGTGATGGTGTTCCCATTCATTTGCTGCCCTTGTCCTTCTAGTTGGTAGAGGTCGCGGGTTTGGAAGGTGCTGTCTAAGGAGCCTTGGTGCATTGACGCAGTGCATCTTGTAGATGGTACACACTGCTGCCACTGTGTGTCAGTGGTGGAGTGAGTGAATGTTTGTGGATGGAGTGCCAATCATGCGGGCTGCTTTGTCCTAGATGGTGTCGAGTGTTGTTGGAGCTGCACCCATCCAGGTAAGTGGAGAGTATTCCATCACACTCCTGACTTGTGCCTTGTAGATGGTGGACATGCTTTGAGGAGTTAGGAGGTAAGTTACTCACTGCAGGATTCCTAGCCTCTGACCTGCTCCTGTAGCCACGGTATTTATATGACTACTCCGGTTCAGTTTCTGCTCAATGGTAGCTTTTAGGATGTTGATAGTGGGGGATTCAGCGATGGGAATGCCATTGAATGTCAAGGGGAGATGGTTCGATTCTCTCTTGTTGGAGATGGTCATTGCCTGGCACTTGTATAGCATGAATGTTACTTGCCACTTATCAGCCCAAGCCTGGATATTGTCCAGGTCTTGCTGCATTTCTACACGGACTGCTTCAGTATTTGAGGAGTCGCGAATGGTGCTGAACATTATGCAATCATCAGTGAATATCCCCACTTTTGAGCTTATGACTGAAGGAAGGTCATTGATGAAGCAGCTGAAGATGGTTGGGCCTAGAATACTACCCTGAGGAACTCCTGCAGTGATGTCCTGGGGCTCAGATGACTGACCTCCAACAACCACAACCATCTTCCTTTGCATTTGGTATGACTCCAACCAGCGGAGAGTTTTCCCCCTGATTCCCATTGAATTTAGTTTTGCTCGGTCTCCTTGATGCCATCCTCGATCAAATGCTGCCTTGATGTCAAGGGCAGTCACTCTCACCTCACCTCTTGAATTCAGCTCTTTTGTCCATGTTTGAACCAAGGCTGTAATGAGGTCAGAAGCTGAGTGGCCCTGGCGGAACTCAAATTGAGCATCACTGAACAGGTTATTGCTAAACAAGTGCTGCTTGATGGCACTGTTGATGACCCCTTCCATTTAAATGTTGCTCTTACTCTTGTACGCTATGGCTCATCAATGTAGTCTTCCCATTCCTTTATGATACTTTGCAAGGTACCTCCCTCAACTAAAAAGGCAAAGAAAATACAAGGCCCACAAAATCAGCTTTCCCTCTATCCAATTTGTTTTTCCATGTCTGTTGGTCTGGATAATATTTTCATAGTGATTGCTAAGCAATATTATAAATAATATTTTCTCTATTCTGCCACTCCTATGATATCCTGACTGTTTTCTCCTTCTCCAATTTCTGATCTCCTCTCTATTTTTTTACCCTAGTCCTCCTTTTTCAACTTCCAACCTTAAATCTGCCTCCATTCTAACTCTGTTCCTTTAACTTTTTCCTAATTATGTTCCATTCCATCTCTTAATTAGTTATTTTCAATTTTAGGCCTCAAGTGTGCTCACAATAACATATTAATATTCATTTCTGTTTCTAGTGTGACTTTGTAACCTCTGCTACAGCTTTTGCTCCAATCTGTACACTTTAACACAGATTTTAAGCTTTGTTTTTGGTAAGCACAGTGGCTCCAATAATGGTATGGATAACAGCAACAACTTGCATTTGTATAGGGCCTTTAATGTGGTAAAACATCCCAAGGTGCTTCACAAGAATGTTATCGAACAAAATTTGACTTTGAATTATGAAACAGTACGAAGCAGCTTCACCTCTATGTTTCATTTCATGGTGAGCCCTTTATAATAATTTTCAACAGTGTCATGAGGGCAAGGAATCAGCCACAAGTTGGGCATTTCCCTATAGAAATTGGAGCAGATTACCTTAGGCAGTTTAAAATGCCTCCAGCATTGACAAGAGGTCATAGAGTCGTACTGCATAGAAACAGGCCCTTCGGCCCACCGCGTCCATGCCGACCATCATGCCTATCTATACTAATCCCACCTGCCTGCATTAATTCCCTTTCCCTCTATGCCTTGCTCATTCAAGTATCTGTCCAGATACCTCTTAAATGTCGCTACTGTTCCTGCCTCCACCACCTCCTCAGGCAGCTCATTCCAGATACCCACTATTCTTTGTGTGAAACATTTACCCCTTTGATCCCCTTTAAACCTCCTCCCTCTCACCTTAAATCTATGCCCTCTAGTTTTAGTCACCCCTACCATGGGAAACAGACTCTGGCTATCTACCCTATCTCTGCTTCTCATAATTTTATATACCTCTATCATGTCCCCTCTCAGCCTCCTTCGCTCCAAGGGAAACAGACCCAGCCTATCCAATCTCTCTTTCTCACTCAAGCCCTCCAAACCAGGCAACATCCTTATGAATCTTTTCTGCACCCTCTCTAGCTTAATCACATCTTTCCTGTTGTGCGGCGACCAGAACTACACACAGTACTCCAAATGCGGCCTAACCAACGTTATATACTACTATAACATGACATCCCAACTCTTGTACTCAATGCCTCAGCCGATGAAGGCAAGCATGCCATATGCCTTCTTCACCACCCTGTCTACCTGTGTTGCCACTTTCAGGGAACTATGTACTTGCACCCTAAGGTCTCTCTGCTCAACAACACTCCCCAGGGCCCTGCCATTCACTGTATATGTCCTGCCCTGGTTTAACTTCCCAAAATGCATCACTTCACACTTGTCTGTGTTAAATTCCATTTGCCACTCCCTTGCCCACATTCCCAGTTGATCTATATCCTGTTGTAACCTTAGACAACCTTCTTCACTGTCCACTATACCACCAATTTTGGTGTCATCTGCAAACTTACTAATCATGCCTCTTACATTCACACCCAAGTCATTAATATATATGACAAACAACAGAGGGCCCAGCACCGATCCCTGCTGCACACCATTGGTCACCGGCCTCCAGTCTGGAAAACAACCCTCCACTACCACCCTCTGCCTCCTATCACTGAGCCAATTTTGTATCCAATTTGCTAGCTCACCCTGGATCCCATGTGTTCGAATCTTCTGGACCAGCCTACCATGCGGGACATTGTCAAAGGTCTTGTACACATGCTGGACCTCTTTGTCATCTTGGTGGGGAATAAGATGACAGTGGGAGATCTAAAAAATATAACCTAAAGCCAAGTGAGTTATACAGGCCTGACTCACTACTAGTTTAATTTTGTTCCACAAATCAGCAAGTGTTGTGTTTTATGCGTACCAAGCATTCTGTGTATTTAGACATGCAAGATATGTTAGAAAAGATTAGGTAGGTAAAAAAAATAACAATAGTGTTAAAATTATCTGCCAATTAACTAAGAATGGCTTGAAAATCTGACCCTAATTATTTTATTACTAGTAACTCTCTCAAGACATTACAAGGGTATTCTAAGATCTTGTAAAATTAAACCTTTTTTTTGTCTTTAAGGCCACTGCTGCAAATAGGTAGGTAATACAGCGGCACAGTGGCGCAGTGGTTAGCACCGCAGCCTCACAGTTCCAGGGACCCGGGTTCGATTCCGGGTACTGCCTGTGTGGAGTTTGCAAGTTCTCCCTGTGTCTGCGTGGGTTTTCTCCGGGTGCTCCGGTTTCCTCCCACAAGCCAAAAGACTTGCAGGTTGATAGGTAAATTGGCCATTATAAATTGTCACTAGTATAGGTAGGTGGTAGGGAAATATAGGGACAGGTGGGGATGTTTGGTAGGAATATGGGATTAGTGTAGGATTAGTATAAATGGGTGGTTGATGTTCGGCACAGACTCTGTGGGCCGAAGGGCCTGTTTCAGTGCTGTATATCTAATCTAAAAATTTTAGGCAGTTATAAACTGCTGAAGTTAATCAGAGTGGAGTTGTAGCTGTTTGTATATTACAATATCCAGGTCAGTAACTGGCTTTCTTTCATTCTGTAAAATTGTTTTGCCTTGGTAAATTGTGATGCCTGTTGTGTGGCATCGGGGATGTAATGCTTGGTGTGCAACTGATGTACGCTAGATATAACATGTTAAGATATATAGCAACAAATCTCCTGTGGTCTTGCTTATGTTATGTGAGATGAAACACTGTCCTCTAGAAACAGGAGTGTTACTCCAGTGTACAACGGTTACCTAAATAAAACATTTGAAATTTGACTTCTTGCTTTTCTTCAAATAATTGTGTTAAACAACTGAGAAACTGAAGAAAAATATTCCAGGAGCTCACCCGATTAAATAATAATGAACTGTCCCGGGAAACTTGGTACACCACAAATGCTCAAACTACACAATTTACATTGAGCTATGAGTCACCCCTTTGGTCAAAAATATTAGGCCGAACCACAGGCTTTTTGGAAAGTCTGGGATCATCAAGTATTACGTTTAATGAAGACGTAAAAGACACAAACTTTTCAATTGTTAAATTTGTGAAATAAATGTATTTTAATTTTGGAAATTTATTTTAAAAGGCTGTTCAAGACATTATTTTGGACATTAGAAATTACAGTTACTGAGAAAAAAAATTGCAGATTTTTTTCAAAAAGCTTTTAGAGTGATTTGTGGAGGTTGCAGGGGGAATAATGGGGCACAACCTAGTGACGTGACAGGCAATCATTACATGTAAGTGTTTTTGATTTCCTATTGAAATTCTCATGAGAGTAGCATGACAAATAATAATTAAGTGTGACGGTTAAGTGTTAACATTTAACATTAGATTTCCCAAGGAAATATTTGGATAGATTCCAATGGAACATACACATATGTAAGAATTTTAATATCTTGTAAAGATAGATTGATGTGGAAACTTGGCCAATGGCAAATGATGTTTGATGCTTTTTGATACACAGGTATCCTAATATGCTTTAGGTGCTTTAACAGTTCAGTGTTGAGGTAGCTTGGTTAAAAATAAAAAAAAATAGCAGGCGATGTTTTTCCTACCAAGTAAGATAGTAATTAGAATTAGTGATAGGAGGGAGAATGGGAAAGCATCAGTCAGACTAGCCTTTGCTATGTGGAGTGCTGCAGTCTATTCTTTATATTTGGTCTGATAAGATGAGAATTTCGAACTTTGCGGTTACTGGGTCCTCATGTGTACATCACATAATGTGTTCCATAGTTTCAGGAATCCAACAGGTGTAAGGCTTAAACAATGCAACATAAATCCACTAGCAATATTCACTTCTTCTGCATGTTGTTAAAATATATACTTCAAGAATATTTGGAATAACTGAGAACAGGTAAATTCAATACTGAAATATTAGTTTCTTTTGCTTACGTTGAGCTCCATTTTCAAACTAATTACCTCACAGGTAAATTATTTGATACTGTTACAGAAATGGTGATACAGGTGAACATAGGCAGCTCAATAATCAGTACGTTCATGCCTCACTAAAAGGTACTCATTTCATAGACAACTGCAACAGTAACGGAGTACTAATGACTCTGTGTAATCATCATTCAATGCAGTTTACATATTATGCAATTAATTATACTTCATTTTGTCATTAATTATCCTAATGTCTACCCTTTGAGAATTTGCATCGAGAGTAAAAAAATGCTAACACAGCAAGCTTTTTAACTCTGCTAGCTGTGCAGTATGAATTCAAATTGGCCTGACAAGTCACTCAATTGCATCAAAGTGCTGCAAACGAGAATAACAAGAATCAAACCAGAAGGACCACTTGACTTAGGCATTGAATCAGGATGCAACAAAATGCATCCAATCCAGTCAACCCCGCAATGTTATCCTCATTAACATCTGGGGACTGGGGTCAAAGTTGGGAGAGCTGTCCCACAAACTAGTCAAACAACAACCTGCCATGATCATACTCCGAATCGATTCTGAACAGCCTTGTAGAAGCACCTGCACTACATGGACTGCAGGTGGTCAAGAGCAACTAGGGATGGGCTATAATTGCTGCTCATGCAAGTGACAGTATTATTCCAAGAGTGAAAAAAATTTGCATTTTGTCCAGTGTTTTAGGTGTACCAACATTTATTCTGGATATTTTCTGAGAACTTTGCCGAAAAAGAATAATTGTTGTGCTACTCTATATTGGACACCTTATATGAGTCACCAGGAGAATGTGACAGGCCAGAGGGATTTTGCAAAGGGCCCTGCTAGCCTGCAAGAGAAATGGGAGGAGAACATGAGGCCAAGCAGAAGCACCAGCTGCTGCAGGACAGAGGGACAGAAGGGATAGGAGGGTGAGGTGGACTCCTTTTCCACTGTAGGTGCAGGACATCCTCCTCCTCTGGACCTTCTTCACCAGGCCTCCAGAACTTGTGCGCCCTCACCTATAGTCCCTGAGCCATCCTGAAACCTGCTGCTGTGTAAGTGGGTAAGCGCAGGCTACATATATAGCTCCAGGAAAATTGCGTCTCAGCAGTAATTGAGAGTTAAACCTGCAGTTTTCGGTTTCTGTACCCGCAGGCACGTTCGAATCATGATAATCATCAATTAACCCGAGAACTGCGTGCTAAATCCAGACTTTCAAACAGGCCTCTCTTCTAGCACACCACCCATCTAGCACCTGTTTTCACCCTTTACCTGAAATAAACTTCACAATGTCTATCCTGAAATAATAATTAGAGGTGAGAGATTTAAAGGGTCCATCTCACAAGCTCCCACCTCTGCACTTGTCAATAGCCATGCTCTACATTTTGTTCTGCACCATGTTCCATTCTCATGAGAGTACCATGACAAATAATCCATTCTTACAAGCTCCTTCTCTGCCTTTCTCCAAGGTCCATTCCCACATTTCCCATCTCAGTCTCTCTCAGACTCCCTATAATCCACAATGTCCTTTACAATCTCTCAGATAAGTTCTGATGATCTCCCAGAATTGCTTGTCAAACTGAACCATGGAAAAGACTGCAAATATACAGACCTATGATAATTTATTGAATTTTTTTGATTCAACTATAACTGCCTATGCCATCTTCAGTGGCTAGAAGTCATAAAGTCCTACAGTGTAACAAAAGAGAATATCAGCAAGTGTAGAGATAAATAAATGGCTTTTTGACAAAGTTGTAGTTGCACCTGCATGGTGGCCTCTGATCAGCTGATGAACCCTTACATACAGGAGCAGAAGCCTTTCGGTCCGTCGAGCCTTCTCCACCATTCAATAAGATCATGGCTGATATGTTTGTGTCTGGAATTCCACACTCCCATCGACCCCCGATAACCTTTGATTCCCTTGCCTAACAATCTATCTACAATAATAATAAATAAAAGCAAAATACTGTGGATGCTGGAAATCTGAAATAAAAACAAGAAATCCTGGAAATAGTCAGCAGGTCTGGCAGCATCTGTAGAGAAAGAAGCAGCATTAATGTTTGAGGTCAGTGGCCTTTCATCAGAACTATCTACCTACCTCCGCCTTAAAAATATTCAATGACCCTGCCTCCATCACCTTCTGAGGTAGAGAGTTCCAAAGTCTCTCAACCCTCTGAGAGAAAAAAATTTTCCTCGTCTCTGTCCTAAAAGAGGAACCCCTAATTTTAAAACAGTACCCCCGAGTTCTGGACTCACCCACAAGAGGAAACATCCTCTCTACATCCACCTTGTCAAGACTGTTCAGGATCTTATAAACTTCAATCAAGTCTACCCTCACTCTTCTAGACTCCAGTGAAAATAAGCCCCAGTCTGTCCAACCTTTCCTTACAGGACTACTGTCACCCTGGAATACTATACACATTGAGCTGACTCTTTTAAACATTTCAGGAATGAAATTGGGCTTGGTAGTGCCTGTTGTTTGAATGCTACAGGTGCTATAGTGAGTGTGTGGCAAGTGCTAAAGGAATTTTTCCTCACTTCAAGGCTTCTATACAAACCAGTTGCTGCCAACCTTGGGTGCACTAGTAGGTTTTCTTGGAATAAAGCATTACTGGGATAATGAGCAGAGGCCATGCAGAGCAGAATCACAGATTCATAGAACTGTTACAGCACAGAAGGAGGCCATTCAGCCTATCACATCTGCACTGGCATCTGAGGACAATCTACTGCAAGAGGGAGGAGGAGGATCAAAAGGACAAAGCGAAAGAGAAAGGGAGGTGACAACATAGGCATTATTAATTGTACATTTATTGTGCGTTTAAGTGTATTCAGGTGGATTCATTAACTGAGGGCTCACTTATGCTAATACACTTAGTGTTACAACCAGATGAGAAAGAGGTCTAGGGTTCCCTTTCAGCCTTCACCTGGTCTTACTGTAACAGGATTTAATTTTAAACACGTGTTTTTAGCTCCCCCTTGGTGAATCCTTGTTCACCGCTTTCCAATTATAAGGCAAAGAAACTAAAACCAACAGGCTTTCCTAGGTTTAAAGAAGAAAAGTGAAATTTTATTAAACTTAAACTCTAATTCGGTTAACACCTATGGATACACAATGTGCCCATGCTAGCATGCATATGCGAAACACACATGCAGAAGAAATAAAGTGAAAAGGTTTGAGGAAATATCTGAAGAGTTTTTGTTGCTGGTCTTTGAGCTTACTGTGGAGTCATTTCTTGTAGGTAGATCTTGCTTTTTGTTTGGGCCCAGTATTGTTAAACCTTGTTCACTGTGGAAGACTTTTCCCTCATGGGGTTCATGTGTACTCAGTGGGTTTTTGGAGTTCCATGAGAAAGAGATGGGAGCAGACAGGATGTCGTCTTCAGTCCAGGAGCAAAGAGCTTTCTGCAAGTTCAAACACTGTCTCTCCAATTTAAAATTCTCAGTTCAAACTCTGCAACAGCCAGTTAGCCGTGTGACTAACTGGTCTGACCACATCTGTTTGTGGATTGTATTGGAGCAGGGGATAGCTCCTTTGTTCCCAAACACTGTCTGTTGATATGCAAAAATGTATTTCTAGCCAGGGGCCTGGCAACCCCTTGTCACAGACCTTTTCTTCTTCCCAGCAATAATTTGTGCCTCATTCTTGGCAGGTGAGGGCCTGCATGACAATAGGAACAGGCTGAAACTGTGTTTTTTGGCATTCAGGTGCATGATATGCATTTGTAATTGTATAAAGATTAGGCTCCAGTTCTATCCTGTACTGCCTGTCTATCTGAGTTCTAACAGACAGCTACTTTCTGTCTGCGCTATACATGTCGAACTACTTTGCGTGGGATACCAATAACTGCAATCCCAATTCCCCATTCGCCAACAGTCCCACACTCCTTACCTTCCCTCTGTTATTGGCCATTGCATCATCGTCTTGGCCCCAATGCAAAATTAAAAGCCACCACAGAATAAACATTCCAAACCAAATTTATAAATGAAATCATGCCATATTGCATACAAACATGAACTAAATACCCTAGTGCATTCCCTTAATGCCTGTCTTCCATGTGCCTTTGCTTGTCCCAGTGCTCTGACATAGTGCTACCCCAGTGGCTGCAGCCTAGGTGGTAGGAGGGCTATAGAGGTTTAGTGGAGACGACTGCAGATGACCTTGGAGATTGACCTCGAGCAGCTCTGGCTCTAGGAGGGCTGGCTTCAGACTGCACCATCTCAGCATTGGCAGCAGCAGTCTGGGCTGTCTGTTTGGCAGGTAACAGCAAAGGCACTGGTGAAGTGGCAAGGGTGGGAGCACGAATGCTGAAGGAGGACAGCAGGTTCATACTTCATGGAGCCACTGCCAATCTCCTGGGACGGAGCCTCAGTAATTCAAGTAATCTGTTGGAGGATAGATTACAGCTCTGACACCCTGCAAACTCCTTTGAACTCTGGTATTCACAGCTATGATTGCAGCAGTCTGAACCTGCATGGCAGCGAGCTGACCCTGCAAGACTTCAGTCTGAGCTTCCACTGCAGCATTCAGATTTCTGATGGAAGCTGCTTGTGCTGCAATGGAAGCTGAGACATTGGCCATTAGATGCTACATCATGGTTGTCTTCGCATGTGTACTAATAGATTTGGCCACCACTCCATGCTGGAAAGGATGGACTCCAAGCTCTGTGCAAAGCCCTGTGCCAAGTTGGTGTTGGACTTTTCCATGCCCCTTGATATTGCACGCAGGTTTTTTGGCAGGTTTCCTAACGCATCAGGCATTTCATTGTGAACACCCATCAGCCTTCTCCACTTCTTCAAGGGTACGCCATACAACAACAGCACCACCCTTGTCTGCTAGTATACTGTATGTAGTATACTGTATTCGCTGCTCACAGTGTGGTCTCCTCTACATTGGGGAGACCAAGCGCAGACTGGGTGACCGCTTTGCGGAACATCTCCGCTCAGTCCGCAAGCAGGACCCTGAGCTTCCGGTTGCTTGCCATTTCGACACTCCCCCCTGCTCTCATGCTCACATCTCTGTCCTGGGATTGCTGCAGTGTTCCAGTGAACATCAACGCAAGCTCGAGGAACAGCATCTCATCTACCGATTAGGCACACTACAGCCTGCCGGACTGAACATTGAGTTCAATAATTTCAGAGCATGACAGCCCCCCATTTTACTTTCATTTTTAGTTATTTTTTCTTCCTTTTTTTTTACATTCTTTTTTACATTTTTTACAATCTTTTTTTGCATTTATTTCATTTCATCTTAGTTTGTTCAGTTTGCTTACCCACTGTTTTTTTCAGGTTTTTTTTTCAGGTGTGCACTTGCTGCTGTTCAATATTCAGTGTATTCACACCTAATCTGTACTAATGCTTTGTCTTTCAACACACCATTAACATATTGTTTGCCTTTGCTCCGTGACCTTTTGGTCAGCTATTTGGCCTGGTCCAATCTGCACCTTCTCCTTTGTTATCTCTTGCCCCACCCCCACCTCACTTGCTTATAATCTGTGACTTTTCTAATATTTGTCAGTTCCGAAGAAGGGTCACTGACCCGAAACGTTAACTCTGCTTCTCTTTCCACAGATGCTGCCAGACCTGCTGAGTGATTCCAGCATTTCTTGTTTTTGTTTCAGCCTTCTCCACTTGCCTACCCCATCGAAGTCCTCTTCTGAGTCCTCTGCAGCTGAACTCATGTGTGACCTCACCCCCCGGTGAACTGCCACCTGCGTTACGCTTGCCCACTGCCCTGGTTGCAGACCACTCATGCCCGGTGTCTCACCATGTGCAACTCCTTTCTCTATGTTGTATTCTAAATTATGCGCAGTGCCAGTATCTGAGCCGGTGTTTGCGAGTGCAAAATTGAGTGATGGTGTGTCTTCATCATCTCTCTCTTCTTTCTGTTCCTCCACTGCCTGGCCAGGTTGCCCATCTTGAGTATCTGCAAGGAGAAAGGCACAAGAGTAATGTTGTGGTGAGGGAAGGGGGTAGGGGGGAAGTAAAAGGTGCATGGTTACACCATTTGCAGCTTGTAAGTGAGAAGAGTTTGTGCAATAAGAAAGAAGTTGCATGTGAGAAGGAAATTAGGTAATGAGGATACCATCATCCTCATGATCCTGATGCAGCACCACCACTTATCACAGCCTTAGCAATTGCTGTTTCAATAATGGCCAGCACATCTCTTTTAGGGAGATTAGGACATGCAGGCACACCTGTCCCCCCTACAGGTAGTCCCTACTGCCTCCGGTTGTGCATCACCTTGTACTGCAAGAGCTGCATAAGCGTAACAAATAGCAAATCATAATTCAGGCATCCTCAAAGCCACTCTGAATACAATGGAGAATAATACTCAACTATTTGACAGCTGTGGTTGTCATTGTGCAGATAGATGTGAACCAAGGAAGTGGTTTAAATTTCATTTTGTTAAAAAAGATTTACTTGTTCAGGAATTTAGTATTATATGCACTTGGTGCCATTTCATACTTGAGTCATTTCCTGGGTTGGATTTATTCAAAGTTTCCAGGATTGAAGGAACTGGTGAAAGAATTGTGTCTTTGACAACTATGCCACCTAGTGCTTGCTGTAATTGCTGCACAGTTTGCCGGTTCAATGATTGATAGATCGACTTTTGTGCTTATTGGTGTGAACAATGCCAGTGCTTTCACCCATTAACGCACTGTCATTGTACACCCGGTCCTTCTAATTGCTGTACAACTAATAGATGATTGCATGTAATTGCTTGGAAATAAGTTGCTACTATATAGTTTCTGGTTTGATTGTCATATAACAATGTCGTTGTAAGATAACATAATGTGAATTGCACATTTTTTTTAAAGTACAGAAAATACATAAATATAAAACAAATGAAGTTTAAAAACATAATTTTTTTGCCTGACTGATCATGGGAAGTGTTCTTCTACTATTATCTGCAATATTCAAGCAGGATGAGGTGAGACGTGCTGTGAATTGGAATGATATGTGACCTCAAGAGATGTTCATTACCATGCCCAAACACACTAGGCATAATGATTAATAA